>NC_086079.1:14535646-15981625 GCF_948474715.1 Cydia amplana | reverse complement strand
CACATGTGAGTTAAATTCGGTATTAAAATAAGCCATTTTGTTTGGTACGGCAAACAGTAATCGTTGTTTTAAGTGGTATCCCATCGATAGAACTTCATCAAACGCTAGTGAGTTTTAATTGTTTTAATTATACTAACTAATTTAACTTCGGTTTTGTGAGTGTTATTGTTAGTTTTGTTGAAAGTTTCTGGAGCGGGTCAACGGTACGGTTTTCTGGCCAAGGCCTTTGTTATAGTTTGTGACGCACGAAGTATTAATTGTTATTATCTTACTGTAGAAAGGCCAGGCATAAAGTTATGAAAAGGTGACCACTTAGGTACCGGAAAACGTAGTCAGTTGTCCTGATCCTAACTATATTTCAGTTTGACCCGTCAGCTCGTCTACAATATAAACTCAGGAATTACCATGTGATTTCAAGACCTCTACATATTTTGCGGCCACGACACTTAAGGGTACTTAATGTAAAAGCTTTATTTGACGTTCATAAGCGCATTGTAATATGCCTACTTGAAAAATAAAATCTTTATCTCTAATCAAATCTCTTCACTTATTCACAGAATCTATTGCATTGTGCCCATGTATGCATAATACTTGGTTTCCATTATAAATTCCGTGCAAACTGAGATATTTCGATGAATACACGCTATACGCCAGTTCCTACAGCGAACATGAAAATGAAATCATAATTCACACATCTGTCCCGGCTAAGTAGAATGCATAGCGAAGAAGCAAGTGCATAAAGATGTTTAATATTCAGACCGTGTAATCAAATTACCACAACAAAGCCCGGGGCGAAGCTTAGTGTTGAAAGAACGCAAGCGGCAGAGAATAGGATAAGAAAACGCACCATTGTTTGCGCGCGGAGCGGACGAGCGTAAACATCAGACGTAATGGTCCCGCTGTAAAGGTGTAAGCTGTGGCTTTATACGGAATTATAAAGTAAATGGGATTATAAAAAATGGGAGTGAATAAAGGGAATAAAGCAATTTTTTTACTCTTGCATTGTGATACGGCAGTTTGAAATTAATTATGATCAGTAAATAACTATAATTATTCAATCTACACGCATTATAGGATATTGCTGATAAATTATGTCTTTGGCTGAATCAAAGGAATAATTTCCTCCTAAATTATTAATAAACCTACTATCTGTTATGGTATTTAATTTGAGTAACGGCTCGATTCGATGTAATATTACGCCTAGATACGATATGGATTAAGATATGTCAGTGTCAAAAGTGACGTTTTTGTTTGAAGAAATGTCACTATGTCTAATCCATATCGTAACTAATAGACGTATCTTAAAATTTAAATCGGGTCGTAAGTACCTATACGTTGAATTATTTCAACTTAATGAAATAACAATAACCTTGTTCAAAAGACAATCGTGAGTGTTTACTTTGCTACAGCATCCCCTATTCTGGAAGCGCTCGACAAACCACTACAAAAACAGAACTCGCCCGGAACGAAATTTCGCTTTAATTAAAACAATTGGGGCGGAATATTCGCTATTTATTTAGAACACTGGCAGAAAGCTTGACGAAGATTCAATACGCAAATTGAAACAATAGACAATAGGAGACAATCGAGAAGTTATAGTCAATTTGCAAAATATTGGCCCCGGGGATAGCTTAGTAAACTCGATTGTATCCTAAGAAACCCCAATCTTCATCTTCAATCAATGAAAGTAAAGTAAAATAGGTTTGAAATCGGAACACGCGCAATTTTAATCTGAGTAAGTAAATTAAAATGTGGCCGGCCGACCGTTTGAATACAAATTGTTTACTGCCCCCTGTTTCAATTCGCCCCCGTACTCATTAGCCCCACGTCTGGGCTCTAAAGTTATTTATGTGCCCCCCTTTTTTATTTATCTCCAGACCGAAAGGGTGTTCGATTTGATTATTCTTTTTAAGAGCCATGGCGTTATTAAAAATATAAGGGTTGAGTCGGATGTTCCCTTTTTTGTTACGGGTTGCTTTTTGGTTTAAATAATTTACGTTCAGAGTTAAGCTTTTTATTGTTGCTTTATAACACATTTTACCTCAGATTGGTACCTGAATTCTTCCATTAAAAATAACCGGACGTTATTTGACAGAAAAAGCTTCTTTGTTCGTTGAAAATAAGGCACTTCTTTATTATTAGTAATTTTACTACTATATACATAGAATATTTTCTTTTTTTTTATAGTCGGTCTCTATTAATAGAGGAAATATATAATATGTCGATTTGCATCTGATTTTTAGTCTAGTAACATTTCTTTGTACTCATTATAATATAATTTTAAATATTTAAGGTAAACGTACTGGTGCTCGACAGGGTCCCAGTACATGTCATCTTGAAACTTAAGTCACTGTCAATAGAGGTGACAGCTGGGTGTCATCTATTGGGCATTAACATGTCGAGCACTAGTACGTTTACCTTATCTTTGACTTGCTTTGCTTATCAATAACAATTATCTCGATATTGCATTTTGTTAATCTCTCGTTTTTGCTGGAACAAGTTGTAGGTTTTTTCATATGATTAGTAGTCAGTATCATTAGTAGTATCAAAATACAAAAGGGTACGAGTATACAGTAATTTACTAATTTAAATATCTTAATAAGCCGTTGTAATATCCTAAATCCACTTATAAAAGTAAAATCGTGAGTCTACCTACATATACCTACGTTGATACTAACCTAGTACCTTATGTTTTTGTTGCTATATTTTGTAGACTGCAATTTACCTATATAATAAGTAAACTCCAGGTCTTATTGTAAGAAATATTATAGTATTCTTGTTTGTAAACGACTGTTTGTTTCTTAAATAAAAATAAAAAACAAATGACAAAAAATAAACAAAAAATTAAAAAAAATCTTGTCTGATTTTAGTAAGAGTAGGGGCATTAAATTTCTCGTTGTTTATGGAGTTAGAAAAACATATTACTGATCACGACTCAAATGTCACCCTGTATAGTATGCCTTTGAACATAATGAATGCATGCTACGTCATTCTGACTCCACAAGTCCACAACACCAACTTGCAAGGCTGTATTTACCAGCAGTGTGAACGATTCCAGTAACTGGTGTGCCAGTAAAGTTAACCACAATTACGCTTCGCGTACCGGTATTGACGTGACCGAATGTGGTGCAATTATGTAAGTTCGACTGTTATAGTTTGTAGCTTTCTAATAGACCCCGAAAGCTAATCCTATTGTCTATTGTTAAGAAAAACCGCTCGTGCCACGTGCCACAACCACCTGCATAAAAAATCGGTACTTCGGTTACTTACTGAGTGCCGGCGAGTCGAACGCTACAGAACCAGTCTAAAATGTGTCATCGAGATGCGTAACAAAGGCGCGTTATCGGAGAGCGCACCTACACTAGTTTTTAGGGTTCCGTAGCCAAATGGCAAAAAACGGAACCCTTATAGATTCGTCATGTCTGTCTGTCTGTCTGTCTGTCTGTCTGTCCGTCTGTCCGTCTGTCCGTCTGTCCGTCTGTCCGTCCGTATGTCACAGCCACTTTTCTCCGAAACTATAAGAACTATACTGTTGAAACTTGGTAAGTAGATGTATTCTGTGAACCGCATTAAGATTTTCACACAAAAATAGAAAAAAAACAATAAATTTTTGGGGTTCCCCATACTCCGAACTGAAACTCAAAAATTTTTTTTCATCAAACCCATACGTGTGGGGTATCTATGGATAGGTCTTCAAAAATGATATTGAGGTTTCTAATATCATTTTTTTCTAAACTGAATAGTTTGCGCGAGAGACACTTCCAAAGTGGTAAAATGTGTGTCCCCCCCCCCCCGTAACTTCTAAAATAAGAGAATGATAAAACTAAAAAAAATATATGATGTGATGATGTATGTAAAATTGGTTTGAACGAGATCTAGTAAGTAGTTTTTTTTTTATACGTCATAAATCGCCTAAATACGGAACCCTTCATGGGCGAGTCCGACTCGCACTTGGCCGCTTTTTTTGAGCGTTGGACTAGCCCGCGCTCAGGTGCCAAATAGAATATTAGGACCCTTTTTTGCAGGTAAGTAGCACGTGCGGTTTTACTGAACAATAGACAATAGGATAAGCCTTCGGGGTCTACTAGAAAGCTACAAACTATACCAACACTGTGGTTATTTACTTTATCTATACATTTGGAATTTTTACATAGAAACTTTTGTTACGGTTTTGGGGCAGCAGCTGACGAGTTAAGTGTCCTTCGAAGGGTAGACTTCAGAGTAATTTATTCTATATGAATGTATTTATTTATTTCATGAGAAACATACGTTCATATACAAATGTATTAATGCTTATTATGTATATGTGGTCATGTGGTGACATTATTAATCTACGCCGATACCAACATTATTTCATTCATTTCATTTATTTTATTCACTTATTTTTTATTTAAATTGTGTTTGAATGTCATTCTATTTAAAATCTTAATTAACATTAAATATAAAAATAATATTTACAATAAAAAATATTACACTATTATAAAATAGAACTAATGACTAATGACTATCTTAACAAGATAATTCGTCACAATAATAATTCGTAATATTCTGCTGCTAGGCATATGTATTGTAATTATTCGGAGATCTGTGTGATTGTCCCCAAATATTTATTTATTTGGCCCGCCATTTTGTGAACTACATCTAATACCTTTATATATATATATATATATATATATATACATTTCCGGGATCTCGGAAACTGCTCTAACGATTTCGACGAAATTTGTTATATGGGGGTTTTCGGGGGCGATAAATCGATCTAGCTAGGCCTTATTTTTATTTATTTTATTTATTTTTATCTCTTATCTCTGTGAAAACGCGCGCATGTTTGAGTTTTTATATTTTTTCCTAAAGCTTGGCCTCCCAGCTATTAGGTAGGTATATTATTTATCTCGCCACACCACATTGGCCCTACTTTAGACCAGCTGCAATATCGTGCCACCGTCGCGTGCTGCCAGTCGCGTAGTTAATGAGGTCATTGAGGGGACGGAACTGTTACTAGTCTTCGATGCGTTATTAATTTATACGATTCTGTTTCTGCCATATACAATGCCAACGAATGGTGGCATGAAAGGTGCGAGATTAGTGCACATACACAATCTTTCATCTTAGCATTCAGTAGTAGTATGTAAAGTGTCATTCAAAAGAACTTGCTAACTATGTAAACAAACCGCCATACTAAAATTGACACTGAATGTCAAATCACTAGTAACTTTTGTTTACATAGTTAGCAAGTTCTATTGAATGATACTTTAGTAGTAGTAGAACACTTTATTGTCGAAAAAATAAACATAAAACTGGAAATAAAAACACATCATTTAGTACAAAGGCGAACTTATCCCTCTAAGGGATCTTTGGGAATTGAGGCAGAGTAGACTTTGTGTGTTTTCAGTCAGTCACTTCTAATTCGTATTGTGTCTGACATGCTCACTCTTTTTTTTTAAATTCAATGTCTTATAAATATTTTCACTCATAATAAGTAGGGACAGGTGTTGTAGTGCATAAGTATTTTCACGGAAACGTACGAACGTGTCTTGCTATTTCAGTCAGTCTCGGAACAAAAAGCACTGAGCTTGTCTGAAGTAGCATGTCAAATACGAACGTTACCGAGAAATTACGATGGAAAACAATTATGCACTACATCTGTATGTGATTTACGTTCAGGGGGCCGATTTTTGAAGTTCGATCGCTCGATTTCGTCACTCGAAAATCGGTGGATAACGGCGAAATGCTAATTTTTGAAATACGAGCGATCGAAATTTGGAATCTATTGGTATTGACCACTCGATTTCAATTATATTAGTAGAATTTAAATGCCTAGTAGTGGAGATATTATTTAACGAAACACACGAAATCTAGTGGTCGAAATTAAAAAATTGGCCCCCTGCTGTCAATACCTATCTAACTGTAGGTAACTAACGGAATAGTTACCTACTTCTTCGGTCGTTTGCACTAAAATCACTTGTAAAACCATCAATATCTCCAGCAGATATTTACTATTCTACGAGTGATATTTAGCATTGTCCGAGTCCAGGACACGTCCAACTGTAAAGTTGTGCCGGTACACGTAAAGTTGCAGCCACATGCTTGTCAGTGTCACACACCGTCGGTGTGTTTGTCACTAACTACCTACACGCGTAAGTGAACATTGATAGGTGGTCGAATATACAACACTGCATTTACAGATGTAGTGCATAATTATTTTCCTTCGTATTTTCAGGGAAACTTACGAACGTGTCTTGCTATTTTAGTCAGTGTCGGTACAAAAAGTACGTAGTCGGACCTAAAACCGTCTGCGGGAATTCCCGTACATGGCGCGTTTTTTTAAACTATTTATTGTTGACTTCACCGTTAATAATGCAGATAACGCTGCAATTGCTTTTAGTTCCAGCAATCACATGAGACATCACGCTGTCGGTTACGGTTGAATACCGGTTCTTGTACGAAATTTCCCAATGACGGATTTTACGCACTCACCTTACCAAAATACATACACTTAAAATGGTACCTACCACATTGTATTAGTATACGTTTCTAGTTGAAGAAATGTCACTTTTGACACTGACAGATCGGTATCGTATCGCTGTGACAACTTATAAGCATTGGTCGAATTGGGCTGTTAGTGAGAGAGTGCTACCGATCATTTTAGTCGACCCGAGTTGAATTTATGACGTAGGTACTCGAAAATTAAAAATATCACCATAATATTAGTTTTTAAACATGAATTTACTTGGGGGCATCGTTAAAGTAATGTGGGTTGCAACACTTGCAACCGAGTGGCGCGACGCAGGTAGTAGGTATATTACAAAAACCCGGCCAAGTGCGAGTCGTACTCGCGCACGGAGGGTTCCGCACCATCAACAAAAAATAGAGCAAAAGAAGCAAAAATAACAAGCAAAAAAACGGTCACCCATCCAAGTACTGACCCCGCCCGACGTTGCTTAACTTCGGTCAAAAATCACGTTTGTTGTATGGGAGCCCCACTTAAATCTTTATTTTATTCTGTTTTTAGTATTTGTTGTTATAGCGGCAACAGAAATACATCATCTGTGAAAATTTCAACTGTCTAGCTATCACGGTTCGTGAGATACAGCCTGGTGACAGACGGACGGACGGACGGACAGCGGAGTCTTAGTAATAGGGTCCCGTTTTTACCCTTTGGGTACGGAACCCTAAAAAAGGCTCATGTGTGATCACAGTGTTAAAATGCGCAGTCCATCGGAGGTAGTTCCTAGCTAAACAGAAGTAAATGTAAGATGTATGCCGAATAAAGCCGCGACAAGATTCCCTGCTTACCATAAACCGTATTATTTCAACACTCACTGCAGGCAAGAAAAACATAAACAACTTTAGTGCTCGAGGTTTTGTTTGAATGTACTTTTCAAATATGAGACGCGAAGTTCTCTGGCATGAGACTAACAATGCCGATTCTGACTTAGCAATTTGTTAGGGCATCCGCTAGCTGGCGCGGGTGCTCGGAGCGGGCTTACGCACGCGGGTACCATTGTACGCCAGTTAGTGTAAGGCCTGAGTGGACGCTCGAAGCGGAGCGTTCGGCGGGGCGTGCAGCGTGGCGTCGGGCTCACAAGTGATGTGAGCAGCGTGCACTAAGGCCGCTCCTATACGCTTGCATTTGTTTAACATGCACGCCGCGCGCCCCGCCCCGCTGCACGCCCAACTCGAGCGTCCACTCAGGCCTTACACTTAGCGTTGCTCATGCTATTTTGCCGCTCCTTGTAACCGCGCTAACTAGCGGACGCTCTTAAGGTGCACTCATATCGCAGGACTTTTGTGGATAGATTTGTTGGCCGTACTTGCTTATACCTTACTCTCTGCGAACCCTTAGGTAATCTTGATTAATCCTAAGATAATGCCCAAAATTTCTTTCATTAACGTCTAATGGAGAAGGTCCGTAGCAACAGAAATACTTGAATTATACAGGCAAATATGTTCTTTATTTGTAAAACGATAAGTGTGAAAATGAGGAAGATCGTCGATCTTATTGGCGATATATTTCTGCAAGATATTGACATAGCTTGACTACATTAATTTATCATTGTCAAGCTCATTCCGCAGACAATTTGTCTGTCCGATCGGATGGAAAGGTATTCGATAGAGAAATTCCACTATAGATGAAATTTCACTGGTAGAACAGTTTTTGCTATAAAATAATGTAGATATTTAATTATACGAACGGGTCTACCGCGATAAAATTTCATTGTTTTTACCTTAAATTCCTACGTTTCAGCTGGGTTGTATCAGCTGTGGTTACGGAAAGACTGACGTCCCAGCAAATGTCAACGGAGATAGAAAAAACAACACTGAACTACCCGAAATTAGTTTAATAAAAATGATCGCGGGGTACACAAAGAAATTGCAACTACCCGTCAAAGATTAATGTTTATTGTCCACGGCTTTTTTTCCTACTTTGATAACAATTCTATAAATGGATCATTTGATTTTTTTGTACTTACATCCTGAATGTATTTAAGCTGATAATAATAAAAATGTTTGTTTTTCAAAATTGTGCACATAACAAATGAGTGCAATCGGAAATCAGCGAGTTTCTCATTTGTCAGACTCAAGTTTTTGATTCTCTTAGAATCGTTGGAATTTCCGACGTAGACTATACTTTAAAACTAAAATATGTTCTGGGATACAAAGTTTAGTAAAGCAAAATACACAGAAACGTATTGTCTATGTAACGTGCAAACGTACCAAATTGTGATATAAAAGATTTAAAGCTCAACTTTCAACATCAAACGAAGATTCTCGGAACCAGTACAATACACCTAAGAAACAAAGCAGCAGTTATGAATAAATTACTACAGTTAGAGTTTCAAGTTCCAATACAATAACCAAGAAAGGTTGACTCCGGGAGCTTATCTTATTTAACGCGTTGATACACTGCTGAGCGTAATAGGAAAGAATATAGAAATAGACCAGTTTAAGATGAACTCAGAGCTCCTCACATTACAATCGTGGTTACAGTCCAGAGGATTTGGTCGTGTTATTTTGACCGCTTACTTTTCTAAGATCTTATCGCGGTTAAATCTTTAATTCAAAACCAACTGTACTTACTTAACAATATAGCCTAGAATTCAGAGAAAGAAAAGTCGCGATAGGACGTTGAGGTAAAAGAAAATTTTTCGTTGAAGTTATAGGAGGGGGCGGGTTGATTTTCACCAATTATGGGGGTGCTGTCTTAGGGGGGGTATCAGCATGCATATTGCATGAGAGGCAATAAGGTGTCAAAGTTTGGGCGCCGAAAAATACGCGGATAAAGACGCCGATTTGAACAGACGTGTGCAAATACGGTCCCCACGCTGTGGTGGATTTAAAATTGGATGCACATTGTGCCTACTGTAAGCGATTTGATGTTGTGGTGGGCGTGAAAATGGATGAGTACAAATTTATAATCAAATAAATAGAAAAAAGGAAAGAGGTTTGGATACAATGTTGAGCATATTTTCCGCAAAGAACACTATAATCGCTAAATACACTGATTTAAAATTTAAACAATCACGTACATTAGACGTACGCCTAATCACACCATACGTACTTTTAGAGGGATTTAGAGACACTTTAAACATTCATAAAACGCTTCTTACTAAAACCACGATAGAAAATTATTATTAGCATACCTACCTCGGGATTTTAGGTGCGGGAATGATTTTGTGTATAACTTTGTTTATTGTAGAGTAGTTAAAAATAGGTAGTAAGCTATACCTAAACCATTGTACGCCAGTTAGCGCTGGCGTACAATGGTTTAGGTGCTGCAGGTAGTAGGTAAATGTGCTTAGAAATGTGAAAATAGTGTCTGTTTTTATAGTGTTTCCTATTTTTGGCTAGTGTAAAACATTTCCGCGTAAAGCGGACTCTTTTAAGTTTCTGTCATTCTTCTTAGGGATTATTCAAATTGAATCTAAAAAAATTTAACCCTCTCGCATGGATGACTCCCCGGAGCTCTGTCTACACCAAAATATAACCTTAGATAAAAAAAGTATTTTTTCTCTACCACCTGGTGTCGTGTGCCTCTGATCTAATTACGAGCAAGTGTACACCATAAATCATGCTTCATCATCTTTGCCGGCTTCAGAGAAACGCGATTACGTGTTACAGTTGCTCTTTGGTGATTGCGTTGGGATTTGAGTTGGCTGTTCTTACTTTCATTATTATTTAAAAAAGAGAATAAAACTTACGGCCATATTCGAACTTTAAGATACGTCAAATACTAGAGATTGAACCGATATGGATTAGATATGTCAGTGTCAAACAAGTGTCAAAAGTGACGCGTTTGTTTGAAGAAACGTCACTTTTGACACTTGTTTGACACTGACATATCCATTCCATATCGTTTCAATCTCTAGTATTTGACGTATCTTAAAGTTCGAATATGGCCGTTAAGGTGCCTGTTAGATACTCTGGAATATAAGACTAAAATTTCACGAGATCGTGACTAATTTTGACCCTGCATACCATAGCAGTTTAATTTTAGTATAAAATAGCTAGTGATATAGCTGAGGGATCTGACGATCCAAATTTTAAATAGAAGTATATGTTCAGAATTATTGAGGTAAAAGTTCAAAACCCGCACGACGGCCATATCTTCCGTCGCAAGTTTCGCGCGGCGCCACAACTTTTGTTTCCTTCAAATTTCCTGGCTTTACGAGGTTAACCATGTTAGGTAAAGGAATAATCAATAAGCATTTAATTTGTTATTAAAATCACTACATAGGTAGTATAAAACAAATTCGCTTCCCGCTGTCTGTCCCTGTGTATGCTTAGATCTTTAAAACTACGCAACGGATTTTGATGCGGTTTTTTTAATAGATAGAGTGATTCAAGAGGAAGGTTTATGTATAATTTGTTAACCCGTGCGAAGCCGGGCGGGTCGCTAGTTAAACATAAAGCAATAATCCTGTACAAGCTAACTCTTTACCTTGATCAAACTTGCAATCCACGGTTTACGTAACATTATAATTTTACTCCAGGAATGTGTACCTAACATGAAAGTTTACGTTCAGGTAACAAATCATAACTTATAGGCTTAACCTACAAGTTTTAATATACTTACCCGGCGTACTCAATATTCGTATTTGTTTTATAAAGAACAGCGTCGAAAGCGGTTAGTTATAGTCATATTGTGTACCTGATGAACTTTTGTTTTGTACACAATACACGTGGTTACGCATTTTATACATCGTGGTAACTTGAGATCACTCGTTGGACCACATACGGTTGAGAAAAGTCGCGTGACTACTATCTTAGTCACGCGACTTTTCGCAGCATCTCACCCCGATACAATTCTACTTTTCGTCGGCTTTTGTCGTTGTTTCATCCTTCCACTTTACAAATAAATGTATAAATTATATATTTATGTCTTAAGACCGTATCGTTGGAATTATCTACAGATATTCTCAAATAAATTATGGGATAAAACTTGGTGGAATTCCGGTAAACCTCGGGCTTTGATGTGAATTCTAATAATTATCTGAATTTCACGAAAATGTTTGTAATACTCAGAAATTAGGTTACTGGTTGCTCTGGATGTTTTTATTTTCTCTATAAATAAGTTATCTCGGAATAGATATAATTGAACGTGGGCCGTTCGCTCGGTGTTATTCATTTTTAGGGTTCCGTAGCCAAATGGCAAAAAACGGAACCCTTATGGATTCGTCATGTCTGTCCGTCTGTCTGTCTGTCCGTCCGTATGTCACAGCCACTTTTTTCCGAAACTATAAGAACTATACTGTTGAAACTTGGTAAGTAGATGTATAATGTGAACCGCATTAAGATTTTGACACAAAAATAGAAAAAAAAACAATAAATTTTGGGGGTTCCCCATGCTTAGAACTGAAACTAAAAATTTTTTTTTTTTCATCAAACCCATACGTGTGGGGTATCTATATGGATAGGTCTTCAAAAATGATATTGAGGTTTCTAATATAATTTTTTTCTAAACTGAATAGTTTGCGCGAGAGACACTTCCACAGTGGTAAAATGTGTCCCCCCCCCCTGTAACTTCTAAAACAAGAGAATGATATATTTTTAGGATATCGCTATGAAATTCATAGATTACATGTAAAAAATAAATTTGCAAGAACGGTAGTGCAATAAAGTAATAACAACCGCATGGATAACTGTACATTGGTGACAAAAGGGACGTTTCAGACAATATTTACCTTATGTTCATTGTCGATAAAGGCGATGTCTTATTGCATTAGATATGTCAGTTACGCCTTATCGACAAGTTACAATAAGCTGTCTTTTGCTTGATAACGACACAAATTTTAAACATGATGCAAATTCGAAAGAAAGTTCATTCCCGGATAATTTGTATTCCTGTCTTTTAGAAACTTTTCTCAAGTTTAATTAAATTACAAAGAAATCTGTCGTTTCTTCGTTTGCCCGTTTATTAACTGATATTTTGTATATAGTTGTAAGGTGTATAGTTTGTAAGTATGGTTGTATTATATGCTCTCATTTTACATCATGTTTTTTTTTCTAAAATCGTGGTTTTGTGATAATGATTACCATACTTTTCTTATGACTATGTAATATTTTTCATGACCATAATTAGCTTTGAAATATCCCTAACAATGGTATAATTAATACAGTTCCCGTTCAAAAGTTTCTGCCACAGTGTTCTTCATATAGAGACATCCCTTTTTGTTAAGTTATTAGAGAATGGTGGGTAGATAATGTTGACGCGTGTAGTCTGATACGCTACTTTTGATGCTGACTGTACAAGCTACTCAGTACTCACACTGATGGAGATTCATCTTGTATAAAAGCGTGCATACGAGTAATATAGCCTTTATGTTTGAAAGTGTAGCAAAAGTGGCCAGGTTTAGATCCTCAGGCTAAAAGCATACGTTACTAAATTATACGGCCGTGTTTTACTTTCTAGCGACATTCCATTTGGATTTTATCTAGCAAGTGAGTGTAATTTTTACTCGACTACGGGGATTATGATTTTAGCACTCTTTGTATGAATGTGGGTACTCAAGAGTCACATAAACCCGCCGCCAAAAACCGTTACCATGCAATCGAAGTTATGCTCTCATTTTAAAACGGCATACTTAAATTAAATGAAACTTGGCATGAATATATACGTAGCATATACTAGATAGATATACATAGATACCAGGGACTAGTTTTCGTTGCAAAAAATTGTTATACAAAGATAATAGAGCGAGTAGAAGCACAGAATAAATAATAGTATTAGGTGCAGAATATTCACTCTCTAACAAAACGCGTCTATTACGACAGATATGACCGCTAGGTGGCGCGAGCGCGAGCAGGCGTCCGTTCCGTAGCGGTGCGCGCCAACTTCTATGGCTACACACCAAAAATGGTGTGGGCCGCATGTACTTGTAGGTACTTTTAGCGACGCGACGAAATCGCGGAGTCGGCCAGGCCTGGTTACGCTCTCATTTTAAAATGACAAGCTGAAGAGTCCATCAACGTGCACACTAGCGCCACTGCTAAATAATCGTGATTATTTAAATTAACGAAATATATAAACTCAAAACAAAAACGGCCGTTTTAACTTTGGACGCATAGATTGACGAATCCAGCAACATATAAACTAGTTTGATGTATTCAAAAGGTACTTTAATACAAGATACAGTACGTAGCGGCCCCCTTTTTAGGGTTCCGTACCCAAAGGGTAAAAGCGGGACCCTATTACTAAGACTCCGCTGTCCGTCCGTCCGTCCGTCCGTCTGTCACCAGGCTGTATCTCACGAACCGTGATAGCTAGACAGTTGAAATTTTCACAGATGATGTATTTCTGTTGCCGCTATAACAACAAATACTAAAAGCAGAATAAAGTAAATATTTAAGTGGGGCTCCCATACAACAAACGTGATTTTTGACCGAAGTTAAGCAACGTCGGGCGGGGTCAGTACTTGGATGGGTGACCGTTTTTTTGCTTGTTTTGCTCTATTTTTTGTTGATGGTGCGGAACCCTCCGTGCGCGAGTCCGACTCGCACTTGGCCGGTTTTTTTTTTAATATCTTTCGTTAAATTGAAATAATCACGATTATTTAGCAGTGGCGCTAGTGTGCACGTTGATGGGCTCTTAAATTACATGAAACTTGACATGAACATTTACGTAACATATAAATATGTCAGGTACCAGTTTTCGTTGCTAAAAAGTTCGGTATGAAAAACTTTACCGCCCTTCTTTGGGTTTTTTGAAAGATATTCATAGTATAGTTATTCCCACAGTTATGTTTATGCCACATGCGATGTCACTAGCTTTGATTATAACAAGTGGAATATCGTTTCTGTCGCCTTATTCAATATCCCGCAAACACATCAAACTTTAGCGTTACACTTAAACATTATTTGCTGCACTCAAAACATCACATGGCTCAAGTGCACTTAGAAGCAATATTAAAAAGGTTTATGGCTGCACCTGCCAACCGAATGAGATAATGATGAGCGTTGGTGGTGGGTAATACAATGTAGGTTTTATTGTAGGAAGTATAGAGTGCAGGTTTCATAGACCACTGTACAGTAAATACGGTTTCGCATAACCACAGAATGAATGATAGTACAGAAGATTCACTCTCTAACACAACGCGCCTATTACGACAAATATTACCACTAGGTGGCGCAAGCGCGAGCAGGCGTCCGTTCCGTATCGGTGCGCGGTAACTACTATGTCTAGACACCAAAAAAATTGGTGTGGGCCGCATGTACTTGCAGGTACTTATAGCGACCCGACGAAATCACGGAGTGAGCCGCGCCTGGCAAAACAATAAACTATAATTCCATATTTTTAGATAATATATCAAAATCAAATCAAATCTAATTTATTTTTAGGCAACTGAGGTCCATAGTTAGGTACATAGGCTAAACAATCATGTCGGTGACACACAGTTTTCTGTTATAATTGTTATTATTTATTTATTCATTAATGAAGCGCGTTTTTTTTAATTTAATTAATGTAATAATTTTTATTTTTATTAAGAGAACGCATTAACGACATTTTAGCCTACAAAGTAAATACGAATAAAACATGTTTACCCAGGGCCGCAAAATAAACAAAGTTTATGGTGCTGAGTCTATGAAGGTTAGTCGATGGCAAAGTTATTATGACGGTGCGATTATAGTGCTGGAAGCTTCTTAAAGCTTCCGAGATCTCTACCACAGAAGATGAGTTGATCTAACTTAAAGTTCATAACGTCTGGCAAGAAATATCAATTAAATTACAAGGGGGCTAACCATGCATCTAGTATTTTAACTGGATATCAGGCATGAGGGGTGGGGGGATATTACCGAACGGGATAGTCTTTCTTTAAATAAAATAAATAAATATTATAGGACATTCTTACACAGATAGACTAAGTCCCACAGTAAGCTCAAGAAGGCTTGTGTTGTGGGTAATTAGACAACGATATATATAAGTAATATACAAATACATAAATACATAGAAAACACCCAAGACTCAGGAACAAATATCTGTGTCATCACACAAATAAATGCCCTTCCCGGGATTCGAACCCAGGACCGCGGCTTCACAGGCAGGGTCACTACCCACTAGGCCAGACCAGTCGTTCAGCAGGAGTAGCAGCCAAAGCGCTATTATTGTTTGTCCTTGTCTCACTTTTTTTCCCCACCGTAAATTAGTATGGATTATGGTGGGCAACAAATAAATTCGACCAATCATAGTGTCGCATTGCCTATGTTTGGCCCGGACGGATGCACGCGTATACCACATCTATTAAAATCCTACCATCTATGGGGCTAACGCAAAATTGTAGTTTAGCTTGGCTTGGCTTGACACCAGCATGCCAAAAAATGCCCTTTTCTGCTTTAGCGTATTTTATAAGCACACCCCGGAATTTTATGTGCGTGAATGTTTTACAATAGCCAAAAAATGGGTAAAAACTGTAAACACAGAATGTTTGCGCCACGTATTAAATACTTAACCTATGAATTCTGACCTCCTTGTCGGGTTTTCAATATAGACGGCAAGGCGATAATAAAAAGAGAAAAAAATGTCATGTCACATCAATACATGTAAAATAAAACTCGATTCGATATATTGTGTGTTGAAGAAAATGAAACCAAAGGGATCCCTATAATTAAGTATACATACAACAAAATAAAGTGCCGCCGAATCAGTGGAGACTGGAGACTCTATAAGGAGGAAAACGCAGAACCAGTGCATGTAAGTTTTTCCGCATCCCCATTTTTTGGCCTTTGAACCGGTTTCCAAATTTACCTTTAAAAATATTACATAATAACCTTGTTGCTCACTGAATCGCGTAGGTACAAAATATAATTTCGGATTTCCTTTCGGTTTCTTAATTTTCAAAAACAAAATGTTCCCGTCATAATTCTATTTCAAAGTACGGTCAGTAAACTAATTTATTTTTATTGTCTGTTATTTTATTTAATATTTCATTTACGCGTAGCGTGTGGGATTATTCATCACGCTACCTTATAAATGCGTTACAAATAAATTTCGTATTTTATAACTGTCATATTGTGACATAATTTTCACGGAACATTTTCTGCATGCCATTTTCGTTATATAATTTCAGTGTATTTTAAGTTACTAAATACACTCAACTAAACTGAAAGCTACGGGTAAATTATTCCTGAAAGCCTCAGTTTTTCATAAACTGTAATTAACCTATTGCGAAGGTTACACTTGTATTAAGGTATTATACAAGCGGAACGTTCGTATTTACTTCATTTTCCTTCGACTTGCATTAAGGTATTATACAAGTTGAATATAATTTATCATTATTTGTGCATCTTAGCACAATTGTTCATATTTTTTCGTGCTGTCATAGTAATAACTAGGTAACCATGGCAACGCGACTTAAGCTCGCGGAAGCAAAACGTGCTCAATGTTTCATGCGTTTACAAAATATTTATGACATGATTCCAAAGTTAAGCAGTGACAAGAAGGTTTTCTCGCAGTTCATCGCGCAAGCTCGATTGGTCGATCAACTGAGAAAAGAATTTATAGAGTTGATGGATGAAGTCAATCTTCTGAACTTGGAGTTGGACCCGGAGTACATCGTCAACTACAACGCAATGAATGCGTTTGAAGATCTCTACTGCGTAATAAAATGTCAAATTTCAAAAATTGATGCACCTGCTCCGAGCCCTTCGACATCCAGGGATTCGAGCCATTCATGTAAGGACGACTCCATTAAAATCCCTCGGATTGAACTTCCTTCTTTCGATGGAGATATTCAAAACTTCCCATTCTTTTATGAAACATTTAAGCGTGTCATACATGAGAATAAAAAACTTACGGATTCTGAGCGTGTTCATTATTTGTTTAGTCATTTGACAGGAAAGGCAAAGTCGATCTGTGCGGGAGTTATACCTGCCGCAGAAAATTACAACACAGTTTGGGAAGCATTGATCGCGAAATATGATGATAAACGCGCATTAGCTACGTCATATTTAAACCAGCTGTTTTCGATGAAACCTGTCAACATCAACGGTCCTTCGGCATCTAATTTAGAAAAAATAATTGATTCGTTTGCTGCTACTATTTCAGCAATAAGACAACTCAAGCTCGAAAACTTAAGTGACTTTATTTTCATTCACCTGGGTCTTAAGTTATTAGATTCAGATACCACAAAGAATTTCGAGATGTCTATTCGGAATTCTTCTACAATGCCTACATATGACGAATTCATTTGTTTCGTTAGGGAACAAGTGAAGATTTTATATCGGACATCGCAACGAACGCCAACTAAGGCTGAAAGCGGCTCCGCTGCCAACACTAGCAGCGTGCGAGCTCCCCTCCCTCGCACGCCCCAAGCGTATGTTAGCACGCAAGGGCATGACAACGGAAGTTCATGTGCTATGTGCAAGAGTAATGATCACTCGCAACTTTATAATTGCAATAATTTCATGAAACTCACGCCTAACGAAAAATTTAATTTCGTTAAGGAAACTCACGCGTGCACTAATTGTCTGAACACGCATCATACTGCATCGAAATGTTCCTCGAAGAAAACTTGTCGTAAATGTAAAGGCAAACATCATACAACGTTACACTTCGAAAACTCAAAACCTGCAATGAATAACAACGAGTCCAAGTCTTCATCTAAGGATGATAGTGAAGCTAGCACAAGTTCATCCGTAAAGGACAACGGTGCCTCTGTATGTACTCATTCGGCATCGGGACAGACTACATCACCCTTGACGGAAATTCTCGCCACTGCTCAGGTACTCGCTAGTGGGCGTAACGGCAAGGACAAGGTTTTGAGATGTCTGCTGGATCCAGGATCACAGAAACATTACGTTACATTGAAGTGCTGCAAGAATTTAGGTCTTCCTGTACACAGCAGCCCAGTGACGTCAATAAATGGATTAGGTGGAACAACGATAACACAACCCATCCGAGGAAATGTCAACTTAACATTTAGGTCAAGATATGATCCTAAACATCAATATACTATCGAAGCGCTTGTTTTAGATGAGATTACGCCTGATTTACCGACCTGTCATATTGATCAATCTGCAACTGATCTGTTTGATAATTTACATCTAGCAGATGACTCTTGGGCGATTCCAGGTGAAATTGACGTACTTCTTGGTGTTAAGTTATTCACCAAATTGTTAATGTCAGATAAAATTGAAAACGAGTCTGGTTTGCCTGACGCTTTAGAAACTACACTGGGGTACATCATACTAGGCGATGCTCCCGCAGTTAACGCTTCCTACTCAGCAGCTGGGTATTTTACTTCGGTTGATGTCGGAAATTTAATGCAAAAATTCTGGGAAATTGAAGATTTGGATGGAGGAGTGATTCATAGTCCAGACGAGAAAAAAGCTGAAGATATTTTCAAGAATACAATCAATCGTTTGGAAGACGGACGTTATGAAGTAGCACTTCCGTTTAAATTGGACCCAAGCAATTTAGGCGATTCTTACAAGACTGCTGAACGCAGATTTTTAGCGCTTGAAAGAAAATTCGTCAAGCAACCTGAATTAAAACCAGCTTATGATGAAGTTATCCGTGAACATATTGATAAAAAATATTTATCTGAGGTTCCAAATGATAAGTCAAATGATGCTTATCACATACCCCACCACGCAATTGTCAAAATTGACAGAATAACCACAAAGGTTAGAATTGTGCTGGACGCTAGTGCACAGACCACAAGCGGTTTATCGTTAAATGACATACTTCACGCAGGACCAAGTCTTCAAGCTGACTTGTTCTGCATTCTCCTAAACTTACGATTGTTTGGTATTGCTATCACGTCTGATGTACGTCAAATGTATCTGTGTATTGACGTACGGGGGGAGGATCGTCCTTATCAGCGTATACTTTATAGGTTTAATCCTGATGAAACTATAAAGGTATTTCAGTATAATAGGGTAGCCTTCGGTCTACGTAGCAGTCCTTTTCTGGCACTGCGAACTGTCAAACAGTTAGTAGCTGATGAAGGTGATAAATACCCACTCGCAAAGGAAATTGCATCTCGTGATATTTATATGGATGATGTAGCCAGTTCCGTTATTGATGAAGACCAAGCTGTGCAAGCGACTAAACAACTGCTGGATTTGTTCTTGAAAGGTGGATTCCAACTGGCAAAGTGGTCGTCAAATTCTGCAGCTGTTCTGAAAGAAATACCGAAAGGACTACATTTATCCCAAAGTGTCACCTTCGACGATGATACAACGTTGAAGATTTTAGGTCTGCGTTGGTATCCTGGTGAAGATGTATTCAAGTTCCAGGTTAGTCCCGACGATCGACCGTGTAGTAAAAGAAACATTCTTTCATCGGTAGCTCGACTATTCGATGTTCTGGGCCTAGTTGCCCCTGTAATTGTGTTCGCTAAGCTTCTAATAAAGGAGTTATGGCTTTTGAAAATTGATTGGGACGAATTGCCGCCTGATCATATTGTACGCCAATGGCAACAGTTCCAAGGTGAACTACCGCTACTATCTAACATTAGCATTCCCAGACATATTGGTGTCATTGAAAACTGTTCATTAACTATAGTCGGCTTTTCAGATGCTAGTGAAAGAGCTTATGGTGGAGTGGTTTATGCCTACGTCACTTTTCCTAATGATGACCGAGGTGTCATTAATTTAATTTGCGCTAAATCTAAGATAGCGCCCGTGAAGGTTGTCAGCCTAGCAAGACTGGAATTATGCGCAGCATTGCTATTGTCACAACTTATAAAAAGGGTGGTTGATACCTACTCAACCAGATACCCAATCGACTCTGTGTTGGCCTTCTCCGATTCAACAGTGACACTTTGTTGGATTCATTCGTCGCCTCATCGATGGCAAACTTTTGTGGCCAATCGAATTACCAAGATCCAAGATAACTTATCAAGCGATCATTTTTATCATATTAAGGGAACAGAAAATCCAAGCGACTGCCTGTCTAGAGGCTTAACTCCAGCTCAACTGGTGATCCATCCTCTATGGCTATCAGGCCCTCCATGGATGAAACTCCCGAAAAACGAATGGCCGATTCAGGCGTTTATACCAGACGAAGTCAACGTTCCTGAAGAAAAAACGGTTTCTTTAGTGACTTGTGACAATTCGAACGACAACTTAATTTATGATTTGTCTAAACGGTTCTCGTCATGGGTTAAATATGTACGCACAGTTGCCTATATCTTAAAATTTATAAAACGATTACCTAAAGGCCCTATTAGTGCTGATGACTTAACAGCAGCCGAATTAGAAATCGTACGAGCTCTACAAAGAGTTTATTTCAGTCAACATATTTTAGATATGACCCTGAAAAAAGGGTTTACAAAGGCTTTAGCAAGCCTGAAGCCATTTATTCAAGATGGAATCCTTCGCGTCGGAGGACGTCTCAGTAATTCTGATGAAGATTACGATTATAAACATCCTTTGTTATTGCCACGTCGTGATCACATCATTAACCTACTGGTCGATTATTATCATCGACACCATTTACATGCAGGACCTGAAACTCTTATATCTATTATGCGACATCGATTCTGGATCATAGCAGCTCGATGTATTATTCGTCATCGCATTCATTTATGCAATTACTGCTTCCGGACCAAGCCAAAGGCTAACTCCCCAATGATGGCAGATTTACCAGCATGCAGGGTAAATCAAGTTGAGAAAGCCTTTATACATACTGGCTGTGATTACGCTGGTCCGTTGTATTGTACACCTGTTCGACGAAGAGGCGTGAAGAGTCAAAAGGTTTATTTGTGCTTATTCACATGTCTCACAACGCGAGCAATTCATTTAGAACTTGCAACTGACTTAAGTACAGCAAGCTTTATGTCAGCATTTAAGCGGTTTTTATCCAGACGTGGTCCTGTAAAATATATGTACAGCGATAACGGAACCAACTTCCAGGGAGCCAATACATATTTGCAAGAACTTCATAATTTCCTTGCGAATGAGTATCGAGACGCTTGGGAAACTGAACTATCAGCCAATAAAATAATTTGGCGATTTATTCCCCCCAGTGCTCCACATTTTGGAGGATGTTGGGAAAGTAACGTTAAATGCGTCAAATCACATTTGTTTCGTACGATAGGTAAACAAATCTTGTCATTTCAGGAATTAATGACAGTTCTATGTGAAATTGAGGCTTTATTAAATTCTAGACCGCTATCCGTGTTAAGCTCTGATCCAGCTGAACCTTCCGCATTGACGCCAGCTCATTTTCTTAATGTTACTCCATTGAAATATCTTCCAGCTACGTCTGTTGCGGAGGTAACATCTGATCATCTTTTGCAAAGATATCAATTATTAGATCGCTTAACGCAATCATTTTGGAAGAGGTGGCGCGATGAGTATTTGCACACGTTGCAAACCAGACAAAAATGGAATACTCCTTCTCAGCCTATTAAGGAAGGAACTGTTGTAGTCATCCTTCAAGATAATGTTATGCCTCTACATTGGCCGTTAGGTCTTATAACTCAACTCTTTCCAGGCAAGGACGGTATTGCCAGAGTTGCTTTGGTTAAAACAAAATCAGGCACACTTAAAAGACCTTTGGTCAAATTATGTCCTTTGCCTTCTCAATAATATAATTTCATATTTCTATTAGTATTTAGTTATCTCTCTCAAGTTATGGAGGCTTCATATGTTTATGTCAATTTAGTTTTCTCTGAGCAATAAGGATGCTATTATGTAGTAAATGATTTATTTTAAATAACTTTTTGAAAGCTATTCCTTTCAAGGCCGGGGGAATGTTTGCGCCACGTATTAAATACTTAACCTATGAATTCTGACCTCCTTGTCGGGTTTTCAATATAGACGGCAAGGCGATAATAAAAAGAGAAAAAAATGTCATGTCACATCAATACATGTAAAATAAAACTCGATTCGATATATTGTGTGTTGAAGAAAATGAAACCAAAGGGATCCCTATAATTAAGTATACATACAACAAAATAAAGTGCCGCCGAATCAGTGGAGACTGGAGACTCTATAAGGAGGAAAACGCAGAACCAGTGCATGTAAGTTTTTCCGCATCCCCACAGAAACTATTTTAACATTTCTAAGCACATTTGTAGCTTATTCTTAATTCATGGATCGGTAACTATTTCCTCCTGTTGTCTGCCTCTATCTTTAATCAATTGGTTTTCTTTGATCTGTATCTTTTACGTAGGTGTGCCAACAAAGAGCATTCTATCTATCTATTTTATAATAAACAAAGTTATAAGTACATACGCGACATTATTTCCGCACCCAAAACCCCGGGGTATGTTTATAAGCAAAGCAGCCACTTAGGAACTCTCTCAGCTACCTTAAAATGCCTTAGCTAATATTGAAGATTTTTCCGTTAATAAAACAAAGGCGGAACATTCGCCTGTAATATTAGGCTTCCCTCTCCGCCCCGTGCAAACAAGACGCCCCCGCGAATTCTAATATATACACAGATCGCTTCGCTATTAGATGGAGCATGTAAGATTACTTGCTATCACATCACCCTATGTTAATGTTTGTATGAGAGCGCAATCGGATTATAGGTTAAACCCAAAGTTAAGGGCTATAACGGGTTACTGTAATGTAAAATATTGAAGAATGCAATTAAGAAGCTTGTAGTATCTGCGAACTATGTAATTAAAACTTCCGTTAAAATTAACAATAACGATGTCATTTAGGTACTATTAAAGGATGAATGATTTATTGGTCTTGATCATACTGGGTTAACCTCATAAGACCCACCATACATTTTCAATTTTTTTTATTTGAACCTTATTCTACAAGTAAATTAGAACTAATGTCGTTTGTTTTAAGAAGCAATGAAACAAAAGAAATGCTACTTTATTTGGTTCATGAAATGTTCAAATTAGATCGCAGGAAAGGTTAAATAAGTTTTTTGAGGAACAAATTGAATGTTATAAGGGTAAACGAATTATACAAGTAAAAGAGCGCCTGTCTGTAAGTTTCCTTTCAGCTTCTGACTATTTCAAAAAACTTCCAGCATCATTCTAAATCTGTCAAATTGACAAAAGAGTCAAAAATTAATTTGGGCCTCCCTCCATAATGCGCAGTCTATTGAAGTCAGTCCATGATCCGAATATCTGATTCCTAAAAAAGCGGCTGCCGATCGTCTCAGGAAATTGAGTAGAATAAGCGCATCGTTTCTGCTTAATGGCCTTGAAGAATAGTTACTTATACGTTGATTTATAAGGCAATCCCTCATGTATGAAATATTTTTTATGCTGTCGACCTATTTAGGGGAAGTAGAACTTATAGGAGCAGTCACGTGATGGTTTATGAGGAAGTGAGGTGGGGTGTAAAAATGCGCTCATAAAAAAGCTGTTTGTAAAATCTGTGTGCAGTTTGATGTAAGCATGGTAATGTGTTTTTTTTTTTGCGATGCTTTTTTACCATCCTGGTACCTTTTTTTTTAGAAATGCATAGCGCATCATGATACTAACGTTTACTTGCTTTACAGGATAGCTCTGCCGCGTCTTTTTAAATGATGGCATTAAAATGCGCATTTCTATTTATTCACAGTCTTATTAAAATACTTAAATTATTTATAACTAGGTGGAAAACTTGGGACACTTTTTCTTAGTTTCAAAAGATCTCGTGATTCCAATGGTAAGGTTACAGGTTAAGGATATAAAATAATGGAACACTATCAATTCTATCATATTGTCCCAGTCACACGATATTCTATACGTTGTATAACAGCCAGTGAGAGACACCATCACATGCCTATCAACCTATCAACGCAGATCGTCGTGCCATAAACGCGCGCGCACACCTCCGCGATATTTCACGGCACACCCGACACACGTAAACAAATCGCTTTTCTATCGCTCTTCCGGGAGTTATCGCCCGCTCCGGGTTAATAGTAGACATTAATATGAAACGCGTGCGATATTGTTTACAAATCTCCGTATTACCATGAAACATTTTTCTCGTCATTGACGGACATTTTTTTTAAAGCACTTAAACATTGTATAAGTACTCGTACTCTTACCAGGCGTGGCTCACTCCGCGATTTCGTCGCTTTGCTACAGGTAGCTAAAAGTACCTACATCCGTTCCGCCCCAATTTTGGGGAAAGCCATAAACCGCGCGTGGTGCTGTCGCCACCTAGCGGCCATTGCTGATCGTAACAGACGCGTATTGTTAGAGAGTGAGTCTTTCTGTATAGTACTATTATTTATTCTGTGCTCGTACCAACCTTTTATACTTGGGGAATGTTATTTTATTTACTACTAATAGAGGAAAAAAATGTCCCAATATTTCCCAAGTTAACTTAAAGTTACCACGATAGTTACTCATGAACTAAAATTATTTAAACGGATTATAATCGCGTATAATGAATTTAAAATACGTCCCAACGTTTTGAACCTACGTTATACGTTCGTGTTCAACGGGAGACTGAGAGAGATACTGACTGACTGAACGGGTTCGTTATTTTAGATGTTATTATCATGAGTATCTATGCTATGCTATGCTTATCTTATACCAAGACTAGGTATCATTATGGTCAATTTCTCTGGTATCCATTGGATGAAGACAGCCTACGTTGTGGAGTCTTTGCCTATCAGACGTCTTTCGCTTATGTGATAATCTGATTATAAATTAACAACCGCCAATGATTGTCGTTCTAATATCTTTCATAAACGAAGCTACCCAATTAAAAACGTTATATTTTCCGTGAACGAAGTGGGTCCGGGTCCGGGCATT
This sequence comes from Cydia amplana, assembly GCF_948474715.1. Taxonomy (NCBI): domain Eukaryota; kingdom Metazoa; phylum Arthropoda; class Insecta; order Lepidoptera; family Tortricidae; genus Cydia; species Cydia amplana. The sequence continues at coordinate 15,956,459 of NC_086079.1, read as the reverse complement.
ACAGAAAAATGTACGTTTGTTGCTTTTCGATTTCCCGCTCTTCTTTTTTTTTTCACACCAAAGCTCCTTTGAGGGAAATCCGCTTTGTTTAGCGGCCATTGTTATAATGCCGCCAAGTTAACTGCTGCCGTCCGCGAAATTAAGAAGCGTCTCAAAAGTCATGGGATTAGAGACGGAAGTAGTTCGCGGTTGTAAGTTCCGACCGCAACTTGAAATTGGTAACACTGCTTTCTTTATTTTTAACCTTTTTGTCTAGTCTCGAATGCCATTCATTTAGTGTTAGTAGACGGTGGCATGTTATGATCTTTATCGCTCTTATGTGAAGTGGTTAAGATTGATTTTGGTTTAATTTGTTTTGGAAACCCTTTAATGCGCTTATGCCTGGCGCTTAATAGAATGTAAGGTGCTTATGGTCTTCATAATTCGACGCTGAATTTTAACGTGTCAGTTCGTATTATTAATGTTGTCTATTGGAATAAAATACCATTCGTTTACAGTTTTAAAACGTTTTCCCTTTTTCCTGCCTTCCGTAGTTTTATTAAACCCATTTTAATTGATTTTAATTGTATAGTTAAATTAGATTTAATGCTTTGTGTGAAATAATTATAGATTGTTGTTGTGAAACGTAAAATTTCCAGAGATTATAATTTAGATATAATATGAAATGACCGTCCAGGAAAAGTCAGGATTTTGGGTAATATCCGGACATTGTCACGATATTTCGTTTATTAGGGTTCCGTACCCAAAGGGTAAAAACGGGACCCTATTACTAAGACTCCGCTGTCCGTCCGTCCGTCCGTCCGTCTGTCACCAGGCTGTATCTCACGAACCATGATAGCTAGACAGTTGAAATTTTCACAGATGATGTATTTCTGTTGCCGCTATAACAACAAATACTAAAAACAGAATAAAATAAAGATTTAAGTGGGGCTCCCATACAACAAACGTGATTTTTGACCGAAGTTAAGCAACGTCGGGCGGGGTCAGTACTTGGATGGGTGACCGTTTTTTTGCTTGTTTTTTTTTTTGCTTGTTTTGGTCTATTTTTTGTTGATGGTGCGGAACCCTCCGTGTGCGAGTCCGACTCGCACTTGGCCGGTTTTTTGATGACCTTATGCAAATCCCAATCGGACACATACGGACTTTTGATTTCGTAATTGACCTTTTTAATCGCGAATATTTTAGCCCCACCCTACTTATTCGAAGAGCTCACACTTGTATTCATAATCGTACCGGTATTTCAGTATAAATTCCTTATATCGAAAGACATAAGCTTCAAATATATTCCGCCTGTACGTTTTTATCAAAAGGGGGAAGCGTAAAAGGTGTCGTTTTATATGAGAATTTCCGAGAGCCAGTAATTTTATTATTGCTTGCCAATATGTGGGTATTTGTTTATTTTATAAAGAAAAACCTTTACAATATGGTAATTGAATATACGTTTTCGACGCGGAACGTTTTATAAATATGGATCATGAGTCTCGTGAATAGGCAGTTTTCAATACAAATAGGAATGAAAAATCTTATTTTTAAACACGCAAATATTAAATGTAGCGTTGAGATATCTACAAACTACAACATTTTAAAAATTAAAGATTAATATTTATTACGAAATATACCTATAATTTTTATTAGGGACCCTATTTTGTAGGAAAATGCCACCTTAAAATAAGACTTCACATAAATCTAATACCTATGTCTGCTACTTACTCACGTAAGTATAGTTTATTCTAGGCCTAGGTTAGGATAAATATCTGAACAAAAGCCTCTACTATCAAGACGCTAAAATGCATGCTCATATATTTTTCAACACCATGGCCGCTCCGATATGTCTATTGGCGACGGTACAAAACACAATCTTCCATTATTTTATGCTTTTGTTATCAATTCACAACCAATCAAAATAGCTTATATGTAATTTACATTCGGATACGATATTCTTTCACGAAACTATATACACGCGAATCACAATAGAATATATGAGTGATGATAGTACGCACGTCAAAGAAGTAGATATAAATCTTTCTATAATCGATATGCCCGATGTTTATTTATTGCATAGACACTCCACCAGATATCGAGTTTTTTTTTCTCAATAACAATAGGTGATTTATGGTTCTTGTAGAACGAAGTGACAGCCACGAGTTTTGTATACACCCTGCACTGAAAGAAGCGGTTATACAGGATGATTTCTGGGGCATGACCCAGAACCATATTTTCTGACTCTGTACCTAATCCACATTATCATATGGTAATATTTGATCAAAAGATAATTAGTTATTTTTTCTTATTTTTCAAGTAAAATTAATGTAATACTAACTAATCATGGTTACCCTATGACTTTTGACATACGATGTATGGAAAGCGACAAGACGTCACATTGAGTAGGGTGATCACATTGTATGCAAAAATGTTTTTTTCTACTTCACTCTCCCATTATAACAGTTATCAAAATATTTTTGTTACTACTTACACAAAAATTGGGACTTGCGAACTGTGTGTTACACCAACCAAAAGGCCGGTTTCAGAATATTGATCGAAACTTATTTCTTTATTACTTCAGCTCAGGTATTTTTTGCGCTACTCAATGACTTCGGCTAAATTTTTTTTTTGCCGATAACCTGGCAGATTTATATGATACAGTATTAATTGTTAATCATGACACATCAGCCTTGGTCCCATTTTGCTTTGTTAATATAATTCGATTAGCTAAGCATTTGTTGACATAATAATTTAATGTCATTCAAGTTCTAAAACAGCGAAAGAACTTATATGTATATTAGAAAATTGTTCGACATGTGTGGCTCTAAGGAGCTGCATGCTCACGTTGAATCTTTGACTTAAAATACGTGAGTGACCTTTGTTGTTACACTTAATATGACAAATATTTTTTTAAAACAATTAATAATCGGAATTTCCAGTTAAAAGTCTGTCCGATTATTCGGGCCCACTCTGTGTAAACAAGCGCACCGGTTTCGATGTAGCGACTTTCGCAGCTTTTGTAACGATTTAGCCGGGCCGAGCGAAAAGTTGAAAGCTATAGTGCCTGACTAATTGTTGCATACGGGAGTTTTGTTGCCTAACCCTTTTAATAAATGAACGGGGACACAGTGTAACAGCTATGTGCAGTAGATGGATGTGGGGATGGGATATTTAAATCACACTACACTTTTTTTTTTCTAAATTGGGTATATTTATGTGGTTTCTACTCAGACTCAAGAGCTCTTTCAATCCTTATAGGAGAAAAAATGTCTCAAAATTTCCATACGTTTTTCGCTCCTTCTATTCTATTACGAGGTCTATAAAACATTGTAACGGAATGCGAATAAACAAAAAATACATTGTTTTCTTCTATTAGGATCGAAAGAGCTCGTGTTTCTGAGTAGAAATAACAAACAATTTCAAATTTGAAAAGTATAGTGTACAACTTGAAATAAAATGGCCCAAGTAAAGGAAATTTCTTAGTAAAGTTGTATTAAAAACTAGCCACAGATTTACATCTTTAAGACTAGCAAGCTCACAGAAAGCTTTCTTAATTTTTATGTTCATTTTAGCATGAATCCGAATTACTATGGTCATGCATCAGCTTGAATAATTATATAACTTAATAACCTTTTATAGAGTTTGTTACTGATTGTAACCTGTTTACTGTGCTATACCCGGGCCTCATATTAAACTATTACCATAGAGCCGCTAACTTTACTGATTGAAAATTAAGAGACTATAATAGTTTGTTCAAAAATAATCTTCCATGAATACTTAATGATGTGGAATGAGAGCAAAATACTTTTAGTAAATTAAGTTTTTATTGTAAATCCAAAGGCAATGTATACCAAGATTTTTATAATTGACTTTGGATAGATATAGAATTATGGCGTTATTCATAAACGGCTGCTAACTTAATCAGTTGATGATCGTCGTTTGTCCCTATCTGTCGTTATGCCATAGAGAGGGACAAACGACGATCATCAGCTGATTAACTTAGCAGACGTTTATGAATAACGCCGTTAGGATATAAAGTAGTGTAAGTTAAATATAAGTCAAAAATCAAATCACGGCCAAAAATTAAACCTAAACAAAAATACGACGACCGCTCGCGTTCAAACGATAACTATTTCCAAACAGACGAAACAGAAGAACTCGAAGAAACCGAACCTCCGGAAGTGTACCTACAGAATCTACCAAATCTACCGAATCTACCGAATCTACCGAATCTACCGAGCCTGCCGACCCAGCTACCTACAGAAGAGAGGCCTATAATAATACCCCCTCTGCCGCCCGTCAACGATTCTGGAAACATTTATATCCGATATTTGACCCGTAAGTTTACTAACAAGATTTTGGTCTGTTTCAGAAGCTGGCCTGCAAATGGTGATTTGTGATTTTCTGTAACCCAATATTCTGAACACAACTGTTATTTGAAGGTTTATCATGATATTTTCTCTAGTTTCCGTCTACTGTTAACGGATAGACGGGATGTATTTATTACGGACGGGATGTAAACTATTGAACATTACGCCATTTTACGCCTTTACACACATTAAAGGACCCATATAGATTTTAACATTGGTTAATACCTCTCAGCTCGGGTTCAGCTCAGGCTCAGCTATAATTATATAAATCGTTTAAAAGTCATATTCAAATCTAAAGCAGTAAAAGTCGATTAAATTCATAAGTCCAGTAAATCGAATGCCATATTCGAATATGCTAATGTGTTAATACCAACTGGTCGCGTCCGTAACGATTAAATGAGCGTTTAAATACCTCCGAATATAAATTTTCACTTATATGCGATGTAAAACCGATTTTGGGCGGACACGTCCAGATTATTGTCATAAATCGGCTTCGCTAGGGCTGTTATTTTATTTTATTTTATTTATTTGGAAAGCAAACAGAAATAAGTGAGCAGGAGATAAGTGAGTTTACAAGGACACACTAAGGACATTCACTTATTTCCTTAACAGCTCTCACTAAGACATGTATAACAGAAATATATACTACACGTAACTACTCTAAAGGTCTCTCTAGGTATTGAGCTATTATTGTTACTTATTTTATGGAATTATTAGCCATGTTTTATTTAAAAACTGCATGGTCATTTCCTAAAAATTTTAGGAAGAAGTCTTGATGTATAAGGAAGGCAGCCATTAGAGAAAACATACGACTAGTTGTGAACTTGTTAAATGATCCCCACGACCACTTTTCTAAAAATTAAATGACAATAAAGAGCCGTAAAGGTGTGTTCTTGTTAAAAGAAATGTAAACCATTAAGATTTGGGGGACCAGCTTTGCGTTCACAATTTATCTACAAATGTGATATCGCAGAAATAATCAGGTTTCGGCCCAGCCCTAGATAGTGCAACAATGCCTGTTTTGCGCGATCGCTGTAAAGTGGGGCCTTAATGAAATGCTGCCATACTAAAGTAGGCTTGCTTCTGCATTGGTTGCGTCAGTTGATAGAATTCAAGCATAACCAGCATACCGTGACCTTGAGAACTTTAATAAATATGGATAATGCGAGCTCTCTTTTATAGTGGTTTTAGAGATTTCGCTCGTGATTCAAGCGATTTTAATGACACCCTTCAATTGAATGCGATTTACCCCAATAACCATTCTGATATAATTACCAAAGGATGCAGTAATCAGTCCGTTATTGATTCGTATTCATTATGCGACAATGTGAGCAATGTTGCGGTAACGTTCTGAAATGCAGTCGCGATGATAACTAAACTAAATGATAAAGTATAAGACACAAACGGAAACAAAGAAAATATGAATGCCAAGCTTCTTTTAAATGCAATTGAAGGAATTAGTTAGTTAGTCAATCTAGTTAGGTAAATACATGACATTATCTTTTTGTAAAACAACCCTCCACTAGAAAATACTAACTACGCATTACACTAAGAAGTTAAAATTTGTACCTAGACTTGATTATAATTCAAAGAAAATATGCTGTTCCTACATAGATCCTGTATGATGCTTTAATGGCATCAATATCAGTGTTTGATAGGCTCACTTTATTCCATATAAAATCATAATAAATTGATTAAAATACCCAACGCTTAACTTTAAACGATCTGCCACCGCAGCGGATGAACGTTAAAATATGATGTAACGACACGATCTTCAACGCAATCCGTAGTTTCCATTCCAATCAATTACGTTCGTTTTAATACGTGGCCATTTTTAAATTTAAACAGCGGACGGCGGACTCAGCGTTGGTTTTACAATGGTGTACCCCAGGGCTCAATGGTCGGCCCGATTGTTTAAATCTGTACAACTTCCGACCAATAGCTACTGAGGCCGGGTAGTTCGTATCACAGCGATTTTGCTTCGCTGAATAATGGATACTCAACAATAAACGATACCAATATATCCCTTTGTTGAGCGCTGTACGGATTTTTTGAACCGCGGCTTGGCTTGAAGGGTTTGTAAAATTTTGTTATGATGATTTTGAGTGTAGGCGCTTCTGTTAAAAAAGTTGGATTTTTTTGTTTCTAATATTTGCGTGCTCCTCACTTCATTTCGCTCGTTCGTTGTGTTCGTTCTAATGTTAAAATGACAGTTTTTGCGATTAAGCGCATATTAAAAATTGTTTTTATCAATCGAAAATCGATTTTATGTACCTTTTAGACACTCAGATATACCTAAAACAAATACGTGAAGTGTAAAGGATGATTTATTTGAAGGAAAGCGCTGCCGTATCCTTTAACTGTTAAAGCTAATACGCCAATAGTCGGGCTTCCATCAAACCCAGCCAATATATTACCTAGAATAAAGAACTTTCCCGCAAATCCTATTTTCATCTAGCGGTTTGATTTAATCCGTCAGGCTAAAACTCTTTTTTATCGAGGCGTGGGGCACGTGCCGCGTTTCAATTCCACACCAGGACGTGACCATTCACGCTGGTCCGTTGAGGAATAAACACATCCGTCAACCTTTGGGGGATTTTTGAACCCATGTTTTGATTACCCTTTGGTCCGAAGTTAGATACTGGCGAGACATTCTTTCAGAAAAACTAGGCTGGAAAATTTGTAGTTACCGCCTCTAAACCACCCCACCATACAAACAAACACAATTATTTGTCATTTCGCACTGAGATGTAACCATTCGCAGTGGTCAGTTTAGGAAACGGGGTATTTTTGAGACCATTGGCAACATTACCAAGGCTTCCTATTGCCAGTAGAAAGTGATTCTAATTTAGTAGATATTCGCTATTTTCAGGATTATTCCGCTTTCTGTTAACTGCTTTGGGGTAAACAAATGATTGAGAGTTTTGACACTCGACATCGCTAGTATTAAGAAAAAAAAATATTTTCTCAATGTAATTTAATTTATACTGATAAATGTTCGTCGTTACGATCCTCGATTATGTATCCGGTAACATTGTAACACAATATTGAGATTTGTAGCCCTGAGTTATGAATTCGAGGAAACCATACTAATGCTAATCAGGTTTCCGAATAGTTGCCCGGATAATATGTCAAGTAGAATCGATATAGGATTCATCCCTATAATAATTAATTCCTGGATTATTGGTGTTCCAGGAATCATGTTTACTTAGTTTTGAGTGCAGTTTATCGACAAATACTCGATTGCGATTAAAAAACATGTGAGAACACATGAAAATAACTTCTTTCGTAAAATCCGTATAAAATCCGTTTGTGAAATTATTGTGTTGAACTTTTTTGATAGTGGTTGGTAACATACTGTGACCCAAGAAAATACGTCGTAATGGCAAAATTTTGTCACTGGTACTGCTAAACTTAGAGATATCTGATTTTTTCAATCATAAAGGTGATACATTCTTGGCTGGTAATATAGAGTAATGTTTAATAACGAATCCAAGAGACCGTTAATATTAAGGAAGCCTGACCTTTACTCGATAGTGTTCCGTTATTACATATTACTGGACATATTAATAGACAAGAGACAAGAGCTTAATTAATATCTAAAAGGTAATGAAATCATAATATGTACTTATGAACATATTGTAACAATGGGACAAAGATAGGGTCATGTACGTCGACGTATACGAGTATCAATCGGTTTTTGGGTAAGCACAACAGAGTGAAGGAACCGAGCTAATCCTAATAACGGCCTAATTTCCCCTCTGGGTTGGAAGGTGAGTTGGCAGTCGATTTCGTAATCATTAGTGCATGCGCCAATTCTTTGGATAACTTACGAAAGCAAACTCCAGGTCCTTTTAGGATACCAACCGAGAAAACGGTAAGACAACGGTCTTCTTTTATTTATTAGAACTGGCTTGTAATTTCTTAAAACTGGATCCAAGATTCAAGAAGTCTCATAGTCTTATATGTCTTGCTTGTTCCTTTATTAGATGGACTGTACTGTATCCTAAAGCTGGTGATAGAGAAAAGCCATTCATTATACGCAATATAATCCGTTTACATAGTTTTATTTTACGATTTACTATCGTGATAACCGAAGACAATATTAATTTGTTACATTATTAACGTAAAAACGCATCAAAGCAATCCATCACGAGTCCTTTCAGCTCTCGAGGAGGATGCAGTTTGTTTGTCATCTCGGTTGAATATCCGTCTTAGTTGCACTAAATATAAACGTTCAACAAGAAGTTGAGATAATGGCCGCATGCTTCCTAAGCATACTTACAGCTCATTAAAAGACAGTTATTTATAACTCACTATAAAATGTACATGTATATCCTGCGTAATTATACTTTTCGTCCAAAACACCGTATTGTCTTAAGTCTTTAAGCAGTTTGTATTGACAGTAATCACAATATTGTACAGTAATGTTGCCACCCATAATGAGTCTCGTGTTCGGGAGTTTTCGTGAGGTGATCAGGTGATCTTCAAGAGAACTAAGCGTGTTGATATAGCTCAAGAGTTGCCGAGCTTAAGGTGTACTATTACTTGTAGAATAGATGGCTGCCAGGGGTAGACAAGTTTTTGAGTGTTTATTTTTCAAAAAAGCAAAATCTCATGTAATTTGATGAGGGCGGCGTGATGCATTGTTAAGAGCATTGAGGCAGGCCTTGGTAATGCTGCGAGCAGGGCATAACCCAAAGAGTAAGGCCTATGTGATGGAAAAACAGAATAGCGGGGCGTCAGGGGACGGAGCCGATATGAATTGTTTGACTCCCCACTACGCTCAAAGCGAACCCACCTTTTTTCACATATCTCTAATCTGAGCCCGCCGCGGTGTCCGTTCCATGAATATTTTAACTGGACCGCCGAAAATACGCCACTCTTTCGTTTATTAATGTCACATCGGCCCCAAGGGAGTGACCTCTACGAACTAAATGGGATTTCATTTTCTAGTTCAAAAATCAAACGATTCTAGTGCGAGTGTCCGAGTCCCTCCGCTATTCGTTTCGGTTCGTTTAGGCGTTTCAGTAGGCGCGGATGGTGATGCATGATGGGTTTTTTTCCACCCTGTAAGTTTCATAGAGGTTTGGATTTGCATGAAAATATAAGGGTAGAAGCAGCGGGTTTCGTATTTTTTTCTTAAGATAATTACAAATTAAGTAAAAGGCCATTGACTAGTAAAACACCCTGTCATAAAAGGTAATATGAATTATTAAAGGCGATATTTTCTGGCAATATTTTAGCGGGAGTAGTACTGGACTCTATAGTTTTACGGTATACCCTCAGTAAGAAAATATAAAGGTACCTATATGTAAAGGTCCCAATCCACATTGCGCTTATATGAGGACTATTGCTTTTTTCTTCGCAGTTTAACTCTGGACTAGTTGTGGTATCAGCAATTGATGGGAAATTGTCCGGCAAGCAAAATAATTATAACTTTGGATGCGGGTAATTTTGATAATAGCAAATATCTACTAAACTAGACTTTCTATCCTAGCAACAGTAAGCAAGCTGCTTTGGTAAGCGCTGCAGGAGCGTAAGTGTTTTACAAAGTATGAACTGCTACTTGATTGTATATATTATATTCGCTATTTTCTACATTATCCCGCTTTCGAAGTTACCCCAATGCATTATTCAGGTATTTCTAGTTAAATAGTAGGTAGGTACCTAGTAGAATATACTCACCAACTGCTATAGTCGGGTCCGTGAATCCTGGCTCACATAATTGTTTCGCGGGGCGCGCATTTTTCCGTGAGATAATGCTATTAATCTCGTCGTAATGAAAATGTACCGTGTTGGCGTCGACGGCGAGCTAGGGTTGCTACTTCCGCTGTTTGATAAAAAAATACTAACATAAGAACATGAAACAACATGTAGGTATGTTGTACATGTGGTCCTAGGCATCTGTTGCGAATGCAAAGGATTAGTTCGATTCCAACCCTGGGCACTGGAGCCCTTGATCCCTTTTATATCGTATCTGTCTGTCTGCTTTAGTTTAAATGTATTTGAAAGTTTAAAGATAATACAAATATTTTACAGGAAATCTCGGTTGTATTCTTAAGGAGCCCGTGGTCTGCTTTGGCAACTTAATTCAAAGAATTGTCGCATGTAATTAGATAGGTTTCCTCTGCAATCTTCCCTTAGTATAATAATTTTAACCGTGTATAATAATGGTAACCTTAGTGTAATAATGTTAACCGTGTTTAGAGTTGTGCCGTTCTCGAAAACGTTTTCCATTTAGTATGTATAAGGTTCATGCTCGAAATCATTTCCCATAGTAAACGGAGAATGTTCTCGAGAACGATACAACTCTTGCCGTGTTCGTAATAAAGTTTCAAAAGCGCCAGCCCTGCGTCCAAGCAATGCATTAGGGAGCAATTTTCCCGGATGCCGTCACATTCGCTAGTGGGACTCAAAAATGGACCAATTACCGCGGTTTCACTGGCTTCACACAGTAAAACGGTTAGCGGGAGTCCTCCGAGCGTGATTTGCTGCATCGCAATGGAGCGGGGCTTCAATTAATTTCTATAAGTCAGAATTAAATATTTTTTTTTCGATTTCTGACAAAAAAAGTATTTTATCATTTAAACTGAAATTGAAATTGAAGTTTGGAAGATACAAGCCTTAACGCTATAAAGAGTCTAAAGAAAGAAGAAGGAGATATTAACTATATTTTTACAAACGCATTGAAATTAAACATACGGGTGCTAATAACTACCATCGCCCACACTGTTAACTGACAGTTCGTAAACCTTATTACTAAAGGCATAAGGTCCACTTTTGCACAGTTAAAAGAGTGTTGCTGTTCGTACCTACTCGGGATAATGCTACGGCAAGTCATGGTGCTGGTTTTTAGGGTCGCTACGCACACAGGCACCATATCTTGTTAGGTTCACAATTATGAAAATAACATTAAAAATAATTCAACATGTCACCAAAGCAACATAAACTAGCAAATCCTTGAATATTTATTTCAAGCGGCTTCTAGCTCGAGCCCTTAATTTATTCATCGTCGAAAATAGGGTCCGAATGGTCCAAAACAGTAACTAGTAGTCCATAGCTCGTAAAAGAGGACCCTTGTGGTCTTATACATAATTCATCTATGACTTGGCCCGCCGCGCCGCTACGGTAACAGATAAGAGATGGACAGAAAGAGCACAAGAAACATAAAATGTAACTAAAAAATAAGTGACTTCACAAAACAGTTTAAAATCATGTAATTGTATGGTCTTCATAAGCAATTCCATTTCACTAATAGTTGTTTCCGAGCATACATGCAAGAGTCACTGTCACTATAGAACTATACAATAATAGACTTACATACCTAATATATGATAACGTAGGCAACAACACACATCAGTGTTATTCTTTAAGGCGAACAAAAGTGATGTAGCGATACTTACAGCGCGATATAAACCTCGAATAGAATTTCTTGTATTCGATTTTAAGCTTCAAAATAAAATTCTTTGTAGATTCTTTGGTGGGTCTTATAAAAAAAAACTGAGCGTTTAATTTCTCAAGTGACAAATTTATTTTACTCTGTGTATCTGAATTAGTTCCACAAGAGTTATAGTCCCTTAAATTGAGGGTCCCGCATATTAACATACATATGGCCGGCATAGATTAGTTTTTATTAGATTTCCCACTATGATCTATAGAGATAAAACTGTTATCAAACTGTTATTACCATATCATAATTATGAATTTTGAATTTTCTGTGTAGGTAATAAAGCAACAGTACTATTTGTTAGCAGCTTTTGAATTCAGTATTTTAATTGTGAAATAAATACATATGTTGTTTAAACCAAAACTATGCATATAATATGGGCACATGGTAAGGTCAGCAAAAAGATCTCGTGTAAACACCGTCACCATATTATCGTCTTTAAATACGAATAATCTTACTTATTAATTGCAAGCCTTGTGACATCGATTTCGTTTGAAAAAAAAGACTCACTGTACGTACATTTTCCAAAAAAGTGTTGAGGCCTTCTAATATCTAATAGCTGGTCCTTATGGCATTTATGTCAAATATTATTTGACATTGTACGTGTATAAAATTGTTGTAGGTATTAAAATAAGCAAGCCGGTTATTAACCGTTTTTGGCAATGAAGTACATGATATTTATATTAACTCGTTAAAGACTTCAAAATACAGTTGTGTTCAGAAACCTGTCTCAATCAAATCTCAACCCAACCCCCCACTAAATACGGTCTTTTTCTGTCTGTGCAGATCCGCCCGAGATCACAATTCGGCCCCGCAACCTGCAGGTGCGCGCGAACGGCATCGCCGCTTTCTACTGTGCGGCGCGGGGTGACCCCGTGCCGAACATCCAGTGGAGAAAGAACGGGAAGCGAGTTTCAAGTGAGTGTACTTTCTTCAAATATGTTGTTTGTTATTTGTTTTAACGGGACTTATTAGCTTATAATTAAGGTAATCACTAATTAACTCCTACGTTTCGAGGACGGCATTGCCCCCGTGGCCTTGAAGAAAAGAGTGGCTAAAGTGGACATCAACATTTAGGTACTAGCTGTGCGAGTTTTTCGATTTATCCACACTTGTTCTTGTTTATCGGCTTGTACGTTTTACACACTAGTGATGTCACTCGATCGACACAAAACACTTTCAATGTTTGGTTTTTCAACCGGCAAGCCGTGAAAGTTTAAATTAATGTTGCTGGGATGTATTGGTAAACCACACAGAATGATATCTTGCAGACTGATATTGTTAATCTCGCGCAGCGGTCGGCAACAAGCGGCCCGCGAGCTTCCCTGGCTATTGTATGTAATATTGACAAACGACAATGTCTGATAAGTCTTAAATATTAACAAAGTGCGACCCGCGTCACCTTTGTTACTTGGCTGCTAAACGGCGTCGGGCAAGTAAAATTAGTTACCTACTCTTTCAAAATGTCAAAACAATAATCATCTGTATAAAGTTTGTATGAATAACGCCTTCAAAATGCTTTCTTTATTTAATTTCGCCATAACGAAATCCGCCGAAAGCGCAAAAATATGTAAAAGTACCTAAAAAAAACCATGTCCACCCAAACGTTTCTTTTATTAGCTAATGTGAAATAATTTATTTTGATTACAGTCCGATCCCTTTTTATGGAGGTTTTCGACCGTTAAAGGGTTTATGAGGATGCCTGTTGACAACTTAAGGGACTGCGGACTTGCCTTTAACGCATATTCGTCCGAGTAGGTACTTACATAGCGAAATATCGCTAAGGCGGTCGTCACACTGATGTGTGATGTAGGGGAAGTAAGTGCAGAAATGAATGCAGCATTATGTATAATGCACTTTTGGCTCAGGCAACGCCGCCGATTTTACCTTTACTTACACTAAGCTGATCTAATGGGAAAGGATCCGGGATAAGCAAGAGCTTTTCTCGTAGCTATGACATTATTAATTCAGCTTGGTCTGATCCATGGAACCATTGTGCCAAGCGGCATCGCCTGAGACAAAGTGCACACTCACTACACTTGCTTCCTCTGCTATAAGCGCCTCAACTCAAAATAGATGCACCATACAAAACCAGATTTTACTGCTGCGTGCTGCTACTTATTTGGAAAAATAGTATAACTGTAATTATACAGTATATTAAAACTATGATTTTATTTAAAAAAAATCGCAAAAATGTTTTGTTTTAGATAAAAGCTCGAATTTAACCATATCGCTATACAAATTAAAATCACCTTAAATTTGACCCGTATTTGAGCGCATTTGACATTATGTCGAAGTCGTTACTCGTTACGCATCACAGTTTTAAAGTATGTTTGAATCCTTTTTTCTATGTCAAATACATTTCACCGAAGTCTTTATGGATAAAGTACTCGTATTCGTGTCGTTTATCTAGATACTCTAAATCTAGATTTAACACAAGAAGAACCAGGTCGTTCATAGGAAGCTTACATTAAACCCCACGTATATTGTACAGCTCTGTAATTCTAAATTTTGCAATATGTTTGAGCTGGAGATAAGTCCCGCTGCGAGGTGTAGAATTCTCTACAATTCGCAAGTATGCCGTCAAATGGTAAAAGGCTGCAACTCAAAAAATCTTTTTTTGGAAAGAATGGTTTTTAAAGGTGTTTTGAACATGCCAACTTGATCTCAGTACAGGGGTGACATAGTCACTGTGTGACAATAAACCCCTTAAAAAAACAAAGAATAAAAAACATGTCAACTTTGGAATTAACAATAATTTATACTTAGCGTATTGCGAGTTTTACTTTTTCTCGAAGCGTGAATGCATCTTTCATTTAAAAATAATTAGGACTTTGACAGTTGACATTTTATATTTAACGTATCCTTACCGTCGGTAGGTATATGAGGTCAAAGAGGTAAAAAAAATATTTTGGTAAGTATTTTCAATATTGACGAACATATTCTTACCGCAAAATTATAGTTTCTTCGTTTTATATCTACAAGGGTGTATCACGACAGGATATTTATTTACAAAATTAAATAGTAGGTAACTGCAGTTACATTGCTTTAATAATACATTTTTGGTAACATAAATAAGACAGAAGCTGATCTGATTGGAATGGTTTGATGTACTGCAACCCAAAAAAGGAGTAAATCAAGTTACGGCCTTTCACCACTTGACGGCACCCACGTTAACCGTACCACGTACATTGTTACTCAAGTTTCTAAGATATATGTAGTACCAACATAATGAACTAGTACATTACCCGTACCTCACAAAAACGGGTCCCGACAAAGTTAGGGTAATACCGTTCGGATTCGAACTACATCATATCAATATTGCAAGACTTTAACAAATGTCAAACTTAATATCTAAATCTTGATTAAATTACCTTTTGCCATTTCTTACAGCAATGCGATCGGCTGCATTAAATAAATAAATAAAAATAAAAAAGCCTTTTATTTCTTGCATATTACAATGTCAAACATAAAAAATCTACAATACAATTTATTGAATTTTCTAATAGTCAGTTTTTAGTAATGTTTGGTCACTTATGTACATATTGTTATGTTTTTTTTTTACTAGGTGTATTTAGCAAGAACCCCTTCTCAGGTAAAGGCCTCCTCCAGAGTAAGCCAGTCGGATCTATCCGGTGCTTTTTGTATCCAGTTTGTCCCTGCGACCTTTACTATCTCGTCTGACCATCGTGTGTACGGTTTGCCGCTGTTACGCTTGTTACGCTGTTGATCGGCTGCATTACCGCACCAGTATTGCAGTGCGACATTACTGCCGAGAACATTACTGAAGCAACGTAAAAATTAATGGCCGCCCGGATTTATGACATTTACGGCTAATTTTATTGATTTGTGTTATTTTTACCCATATATTTTAACTCACCTTTTTATGCAGGGGACTATAGGTATTGGCTCGGATCATATATCGTTTGGATATTCAGTTATATCAGCCTGATAAGCAAGCCCTAAAAAACGTACGCCATTTCTAACGTCACTTTATCAAAAAACACGTCATAAATCCTTTCTCCCCGATAAAACGGCTAACAAAGAGCTACCCAGATTACGTGTTATGATGTCTATAATTTCGGGCCTGATTGAAATGTAAAACCCTCGGTTCGCCATAAATATCTGGTCCGGTAACGACATCTATAAGCCCGCGGGGCAATGAGCTGAGAAAACGAATCGACCGGCCACGCACGCTGTTCGTGCCTTTATGGCTTCGAGAGATGTTCTTCATTTCCGTGTCACCACTTTTTAAAATAAGTATGTCTCATTTCAAACATAGACACAGAGAACCATACTGGCTTTGTATTGCGCTATAGTTCGTTTTCGTTAGCATTAGAAAGAAGGTAAGCGATCTTGACATGTCTTTTAATTGAAAAACGCTGTTTAAAAATCAGTAACTTAATGAAAGCATAAGAATATAAATGATCGTATTAGATTCATAATTGTTACATATTTGCCGTGACTTATTTTTAAAACGTGTTTTTCTATAAAAAGACACAGCAAGATTGTTTACCTTATTTCTAATGCTAAAAAAACGAACTATAGTATTAAGGATGGATATCGTTTTTTTTATGTTCTTGTTTACTGAAAAATTTGGTTTGCCAGACTATCACTATTTACTAGTGTCCAACCGAGGCCAGATTTTTTGCCGAACCCGAAGGTTTGGTTTTTCTAAAACGGAACACATAATTTATGCCGAAATCGCCGAAACCGAAACTTCGGTCGGACACTAAGTACCTAAGTAGTATTTACTACTAGGCACAATGTGAAAAGACGAAAACTAATTTTGACTAATTGTTCATAAATCAATTTTAGCTCAATCTCGTTCTAACTAGGCAAAATCGCGTTTTGTATAAACCAGGACATATACAGATAGCGAAGCGAGGATAATTTATTTGTGTATTGTGTAATTTTTGAACGATTAGTGAAAAAAGACAGTTAAAACTAGTTTTTACTAGGACACTTCAAAGTCAAAACATCATCAAGGCCTTAAGGATAACCAAAGTTAACTGGAGAAAACCCCTTTTAAATAAAAACAGTTTTCACTGTTACATAATACATAACCGTTTCTCGTTAATGTTTACTAATAACACCACCATAGAGTTGGTAAAACGTGCACATCACTACTCCTCCAAATAGTTTCATCGCCTCCCATGAAAAATGCAATCTATTTCATCATTCCCGGGGTGAGTAATGCCGGCGATCACCTCGCCTATTTCATATTCCGTGCGCTTTGTCAAACTTCTCAGTTACTCTTGATTTGTCGGAAAAGTGCACGTTTAGAGAATCAAATGTGGAAAATGTGACGCCGACGGTTTAAAACTGTTAGGGAGCTATAGACTAGATATTATGATTATTTAGTGTTGAAAAGTTATTCAATTGAAACTTTCTCTAATAAAGTATCAATCCGACATTCAATTCGGAGGTCGCGGGTTCAAATACTGGCTCGTACCACTGAGTTTTTCATATATCATTTGATATTTACCACTAGCTTTTCGGTGAAGGAAAACAACGTGGGGAACCCTGCGAAGAAATTCAAAGGTATATGTGAAGTCCCCGATCCGCATTGGGCTAGCGTGGGGACTATAGCCCAAGCCTTCTAGCGCATGAAAGGAGGCCTGTGCCCAATAGTGTTACGTACATAGGCTGAAATTATTATTTTATTATTAATTATTAAAGTATCAACAAGTGTAAGTGTATATCGATATTCTAAAATAACATAAAATCTGATATAAACATTCAAGTAACATAGGTACATACATAGGATATTTCTGGTACGTTTTCGTCGCTGATTCTAGCAACGTAGTACCAGACAAGCATGTCGTTTTAAAATGAGAGCGTAACATCAATTGTCTGGTAGCGGCTTTTACAATACGTGTATGTACTAGACCTATTCCTCTCTCTATTTAGACTCTATCCTAAGTCAAACATTTCATAAATATTTTTCGTGAGACCCACTAGAATCATTCGACGCGGTCGTTTTAATTGCGTGATGGCATTTACTTTGTTACATACATAACTACCCAAATATTACTTTAATGTCATAAGTATATATGTAGGTACCTTCTTTACACATATAACATTTTGAATCGACAAGTTTTAAAACGCGCCTGTGCGCATCAAAATATTAATTAACCACAGTAAATTAGCCGAATAACTCAGCATTGAACGAACGTGTTACTAAATTTATTGTTGTACGCTAAATAATTACTATGCTAATGATTACATTAAATTATTAATATAGCGGACAGTTATGGATGGGGCTTTATTTAAAATAATTGCTACGATTATTCTTGCTCGGAGTGATTTTTAGTAAACGGTTGTTTTGTAAACTTAATTAGAGGAGACTTCGCTCAGGCATGGTTATATTTATAAACCTACCGTTTTATAAATGTAAGTTATGTGTATTATAATGTACTAATATAATTCAGTGTTATTTATATATTGTAGTCATATATCTTCTCATGTGTGACATTTATCCTACACTACCTAATACACTAAATAAATGCATAGTTATTTGTTGTACAAGGGGCAAAGTTGTTGATTAACTCGTCGTGCTAATATCATTGACATATTATCTTAAGACGGCCCGTCTTAAGGGCAATAATAATGGGGCCAGTACAGTGGTGTCACGCACACGAATTCGAATTTCGAACCGTGCAGTCTAACGCCACAACGCGATTGGTCGCGATTCGCCTCACGCACGCGATTGGTCGCAACTAGTTCCTTCTTTAGATATACAAGTATGTCAATGGCTAATATTGATACCACCCAGTATATTGAAAATCTTAAGCGCTGCGAGGGTTTCAAGGCACGAGGATCAAAGAAGCTTTGACACCGAATGAAACAACATTTGCAAATTTTACTAGCCCGATTATCTTACACCTACCTTTTTAGTATTTCTCTGTTTCCGCTACCCAAAGGTTGTCTGAAAGAGATCGCTCTTTAGCGATAAGACCGCCTGTTGTCTGCCTCTACATTTAATTTAATCAATTGTTCTTTTCTTTTGTATATTTTTCTGAGGTGTGCCAATAAAGAGTATTCTATCTATCTATCTTCACAAAGTAATTCTATATTTTTTGTTTTCCGTACTTTCTGGAATGCTGTCACACTGTGAATATTGTTAGATGACAGAGCGCCGTAAACTTATGGAAACCCGTCAAACTGTCTTTCATTCGAAAGTTACGACAACAGTTAATATTAAGTTACATTCGTTTTTTTGGCGTATGACGTAGACTTCTGAAAGTTTTGTTTTGTCGTGAGATAATACATGTTCTTTGATACCTATTTATCATCCTAGAGTTGACCCAGATATTTGTAATTTTTTGAAGTGAAAACTTCTTTAGCGGCACTGTGCACTTTTTGAGGTGGGGAAAAAATGTTAAACTCGCGACAGATCACGTGACCGTAAGACGGACACGTGACCTGATCGAAAAACTGTTACAATGTCATTGAGTTTTTCTTTATTGATTTAAATGCCATCTAGTGAGTTTCCCTCTAACTGGTATTAATATAACACGAGTACTAACACTGATGTGCTTAGGGGTTTCATGTAATGCGACGAAATAACGCTAGATGGCGTTAACCTCAATTAGTAGATACACTACTCCTTTTTAATCTTCTTATTTTACCTGTAGAGGGATCAAACTTCTTAAACTAAATTTTTGTCTACCAATGCCAATGTATTTCATAAAATCACGTAAAAAATGTCCTATTCCTACGCAAGCCGTAGGTACTCGTAGGTACCTATAACCCATGTAACACCCTACGTATACATACAACGTATGGCAAACAATTTCCACACGACTTTCCAAGAGCTGAGCAATAAAATCTCTGCGAACAAAGTCACTTCAAGATTGACAATCAGGAGACGCGTCGACGCGCCGCCGCCATGATGGATTACGCGCTAGTGTTACCAGGAGTTCGAATTTTAAGGGGCATATTTTTTTCATCTTAGAGTTGTCTCGGCTCACTAAGAAAGCCTTGTGTTCTCTTGTGACTCGGCAACCTGATTCCAAAATTTCACATAGGCACAAAAGCTTTGACTAATAAAATCTCTGCGAACTAATTTTTTTTTTCATATTATGTATTGCCTGTGCTTACGAATAAATTATATTCTATTCTATTCTATATTGTATATTATGTCACTTCGAGATTGAGTCCTTTTAGGAGACACTGGGATTTTATATTCCACACACGGCCAATATTTTAAGAGACACTAAGACATATATTTAGCCAGAAATGTTATTGTATGATTCACACCAGTTTAAATTCAATTATATTAATCTTAAACGATATATTATATATACTTTATGATTCTTAGATTGGTAGGTAATTAAAAATATTTTTCGGTCATTTACTGCACATCTATAATTGCGACGTTCACTTATAATTTAAAATTGTATCTCCGACACAATCCGACGCTTCCTTTTCATTATTATTTTAAAACTTGTATTTGTATTACTAATATAAATTGCAGTTGTATTAAAAAAAATTAACTTAAATAATAAAATTAAATATGTTGTTCACAAACACAATTGTTTCTAACTGCTGTTGCATTTCACGGACGTAATTTAAAAATTGCATTATAAGCTGTTAGCAATGAATTATTTTTCACAAGCTGCTTAGTTGGAAAAGGAGTCATTTTATATTATTTACATTACTCATCTTTCTCCGTGCACTCAAGAAGTAAAGTAACAAAAACTACGCGAAAAAAGGAAAAGGAAAGACTACAAGACGGCTGGCGTCGGAAAATGGATTACTCGTTAGTGCTAAGAATAGGAAGTGCCTTATTTCTTGTTGGGAAACTTATTGTTACATCAGTTATATGCAAATTTTAGAATGTTTTAGTACATGTAACATTCAAGTTGAGGTTGATTTTTTTTAAATAGACTGCGTCAATATTTTATATTTACTGCATACATTGTAGAAAGTTTTTATTAGGTACTTTCTTGAAAGCGACTTGGAGAGGAGAACACGCGGACTGTATAGACATTCGATAGCCTTTTTACCCAAGCTAAAACGGAGACCTCGATCAGTGACTAAAACTTATGTAGGCATTTCAAATTTCCTTACCTTACGTAGTTTAATTAAAAGCGTTACATAACAATGTTCAAGGATTAATTTAAAATATCTATACGATAACACTCCTACTTTTTAAGTAGATTTGTCCCTTCAATCTCCTAACGTATGGCAACCCTACGCGTGACGGAGGCGCGTGACGTAGATTGGCTACCATCTTCCCTACACATGCTCTGACATATACGAGTAGAAACTTGATATTTTTCAGAGTACCGCGCTTAAAATTCTTTTAAGACATCTTGTTAAATCTTTGCCCATTTTGTTGAGGTATATGGATTAAGGATAAATAAGACTCTTCGAATCGGATAATATAGGCCACCAAACGAAGGAATTACAACGGAAATAATACGTGTATAAGCAAATTTCGGCATAGTAAAATTTTATGTAGATTACTTATGTAATATAACATTTTTTGCTACGGGCCACCGTTTAAGAGTTATTTACGAAAAACTATAAAAAGGTACCGTAAAGTAATATAACTTATTTAGAATTTGATTGTAATTTCTCTGTTAGTAACAGTTAGGAAAGACCGAGTTAAGTTAAAACAGAGGTAACTTGAAATAACGTCAATTTGCGGTATCCATAACCATAATCATATTCATAATCGTCTTGAGGCAAGGATGCATATTGAAAGACCCGAGCGCGATGAGGCGCAGCTAATATCATTTTTACAGCTCGACAACAGATATAGGGTCTCAAAAAAGCAGTTGATTCAACTCACCTCTGTTTTAACTCACCTCGGTCTCCCCTAAATATCCCAAATTTTGTGTAATTAAAGGTATTCATTAGACACCTCTTCATAAAGGTGACATTCAGATGCCAACTGGTCATTTTATCAAGGAAATTAACAGTCTGTAACAGCCCCCGCGTCAAGGCCGCAGCAGTAATACCGCAGCAGTAAATCCCTGTTTTAGGCTACTAATGCATCGATTAAGCATTTAATTTACAATATATCTATTCCCACTATGTCTGGTTCCAAATCAACGACATTTTAATATGCAAAGACCAAGCACCTGAACTCAAATGCGGTCACACCTTTATAATTACCTACTTGTTGCTTCAGAAAACACTTCAAATACTTTTTCATTAAGCATCTCAAAAATTCATGGAACCAAAGTAGCTGTGTGAGGTAATAAAATGGAAATGTTTTTTGAATAAAAGCGAGAGACCGATTCTGTAAGAACAGTTTGATATGGTTTTCACCTCATTTTGACCATGACGTTGACATGACATTGAGCCGTGTCATCAGATCAGAGAAAGTAGGTACATTTTTTTTTCTAAATTTGGAATTTTTTTACGTTACTTCTACTGAGAATCACAAGCTCTTTCGATCCTAATAGAAGAAAAAAGGGTCACGAGATTTCTATTTTTATTTTGATACAATTTTTCGTAGACTTTGTATTGCGGTACCTAACGGAATGGAAGGAGACAAAATAGTTTGGAAAATTTGAGACACTTTCTTCTATTACAATCGAAGGAGCTCTTGATTCTGAGCAGAAATAAAATAAAAATCCCAAATTAAAAAAACGTATGGTGTGTACACTTTTACTTTAAATAAAATAATGGCTCTCACGGTCAAGGTCGTATCAAAATAAAATGAAAAATTTAATTAAATTCTATCAACTTATTACAGCATAATAGGCCTCTGAGTCTTAAGACAGTGCGGCTGGTATGAGGTTTTGTTCTTTTCATGCCATTGTGCCACGTTTCTATTGCGGTTATTTCTTGAGCAGGTTGCAGTCTTTGATTTTATTTTAATGTTGATGCTTTGTTACTGAGAACTCTGTAAGGTATTCATGTTCTATTGATGTTGGATGCGTATATTGCGTAGTAAACTTATAAGGTTTCACATGATTATTTTAAATTTTAACAAGCAGAAACATCTGCGAACGATGCTCTTAAGCTTAGAATAAATTTAAAAGTGGAAAAGATTACTTTCTTGGGTGAGTCTTGAACTCACGGCCTCTGGATCGATACTCCAGCGCTCTGCCGTCTGAGCCACCAAGACCTCATCCATAGCCAGCAAATCTATCCACCATATGGGTCAAGGGAAAGTTCAATTCAGTAATTATTCCACTTTTAAATTTGTTTCACATTATATTCGTAAGAACATGTGTAACACCCGTGAAGTTACAGTTGTCTCTGACCTACGGTGACCACTTACCCACAGGTCGGTTGTATGCTGGCTGACCATCGTTCTGAAAGAAAAAAAAGTTAGGTCCGAAAAAAGTTGTTTCCTGTACCGAACCGTTTTCTGAGATTCTTCGTCAACCAATCATTTTTGCATTTCCCGATATTAGAGGAGCTGCGCAAGTGTCGTTAACATCGTCACGCGTTTTAATACAATTTTCTTGTCGAGCGATTAGCAGTCTTATCTTCGAAGCGTTAAGTTCAAAATTATTTGATAGCGCGAAAATTGTTTATAACTTGTGTAACATGTGACGTAAAAATATAATTATGCCGTGCTCACATCCTTATTTTTTATGTGGTTGTTGGCCACTTTGGCCGTTACTATCTATTTGATGTTTACTGTATTATACACATTATTTACTGTCCGTAAATAATGTAACTTTATTTATGACAACACAATGCGGAATTTAATATCCAAACTATTAAACTTAAAATCTAATAGCGTTATTCATAAACGGCTGCTAACTTAATCAGTTGATCATCGTCGTTTGTCCCTATCGGTCGTTATGCCATAGAGAGGGACAAACGACGATCATCAGCTAATTAACTTAGCAGACGTTTATGAATAACGCCGTTAT
The DNA here is from genome assembly GCF_948474715.1 of Cydia amplana. NCBI lineage: Eukaryota > Metazoa > Arthropoda > Insecta > Lepidoptera > Tortricidae > Cydia > Cydia amplana. The sequence continues at coordinate 15,932,805 of NC_086079.1, read as the reverse complement.
TCTATAAAAAAGTAAAACTAATCTTTAAAAAAAAATGCCCTAAAGAAAGTTTCTCAGGGCGATCAGTTGGAAATATATTTATCCTTCTCACACACACGTTGATGAATATAATGCACAGACATTATTCTTTCTTACGATGGCTTATCCACCGTGTCATAGTATTGAAACAGTATAAACTTGAAATGGCTAAAGTGCCGTCGAACGAACGTTATCGACCTGAAACGGGGTTAATTAAACATGTCCAGTCAACTGCATTGTGCAAACACCCCGTGTGTTTCTAAGGACCGTCGGTATGAAGCTTTATTTTACTAGCCCAGCTACTGTCATACTAAAACGTATTTATCATTGCTTACTGCAGACTTCAGTAAATATGTTTTTGCGTATTTTCAATGCATCTTTAGCCTTGCTTAGAATTCCAAGGAAGTCTATAGAATTTGGTGGATATATTGAGTTCCGTATTCTTTACAGTAAAAGCACCATTTTACCGTAAATACCTATGTCCTGAATATCTTCTACCGATTTACGAAAATAAATGGTATTTTCAATGCAAAATTACATAAATACATGTTTTCGGGACAAGTTGTAAGTTATTGATCTTTTTTTTTTCAAATCTAACGAAAATAATACGAATTCCCGAAATATTTAGCCATTGTGAAAGACATATTTTTTTGGTACGGATCCCTAAAAATAAGTATTGATTACAAAAAAAGCCACTGCTGTGTAATAAGTTTTTGAACCTTAAAACGATGAGGTTGAATCTGTATTGCTAATATCTTTTGTACATTGCTCCGAAGCAATTGCTTTTTAATTAAACGGAATCTTTAATTTTTCCAAAAATTCTAATACTTCCCTCTCTAGCTCAACAATGTCAGTCTGCTTAAACTACCCATAAAAACATTACCCATCATCCGGCCCTCAGCAAACACTAGCAAAAAAAACCACTCACATTACCTCCCCTAGAACAATGATTACAGTAATAAATTTACCAGCACAATCTTGTCTAGTGTATGAGAATTCGGCCATTTTCTGGCAATAACAAATGACGGTGGCGCCCAGCTGATTAATCGTTTATTGTTTGCTTTTTCGCTCTCGCAGACAAATTAATCACGTGGATGCACATATATTTGGCGATACAGTGTGTAAGGCCTGAGTGGACGCTCGAAGCGGAGCGTTCGGCGGGGCGTGCAGCGTGGCGTCGGGCTCACAAGTTATTTCAGCGGCGTTTACTAAGGCCGCTCCTATACGTTTGCATTTGGCGCGCGGCGTGCATGTTAAACAAATGCAAACGTATAGAAGCGGCCATAGTGCACGCTGCTCAAATTACTCCTGACCCCGACGCCACGCTGCACGCCCCGCCGAACGCTCCGCTTCGAGCGTCCACTCAGGCCTTACAGCGGTGATATTACAAGGTATATCATTTGGTACATCCTGTTCGCGGCGATATTGAGGTATATTTGGTGATGACATATTACGAGCATGAGGGGCGTTGTTTTTCTGTCTCTTCATATTTGTGTGCTTACGTTTTATTGGCTGTAGACGTTTATTTCTATAATATTGTTGGGGTGATGAAGACTTGAGTATTATTCATCCCTCTTTAAAGGAAAAAATATGGATATCTAATACATAATATACAAATGTATTTAAATAGGCGGAAATATGTATGCACCATTGACTCGATTTTTATACTATGTATGATGATTGATGAGTGAGCGTTAGGTCTGGATACAACTACCAAAGTTTGGTCATTATTTTACCTACCTTTAAATTTTCCACGGTATCGCTTGCGTCCAGGGGTGTCACACCCGCGCTGGCGTCTGTTGAAAAACTTGGACACTTGTTTTTGGAGAGCAACATAGATATATAAGCCTTTCTCAAAGAGTTACAGAGAAATACGCTGAAATTTAAACACCGATATTGAACACAAGTCAACTAAATCGGATCTCAAGTATCCACAAGTCAAAGGGGAATAAAGCGGCGGTTTTCACCGCGGTCACGCCGACGGCCCTATTATTCTCACTTGTCGTGAGATACATTTTCTTGGCACATACAACGAGTGGCGATTTAGCTTTGTCGGGCTAGGGCTGCCAACGCTGGTTTACAAATGTACTTAGACGACCTGAGTGAAAAGCTAACAAGGAAACGTTGGTGGCACGTTTACAAAGTAGGGAATTGTGAGAGACACCAAAATGTGCTTTAAAATGTTTTAGGATCCGTTTATCCTTCTACTATCCTAAGATACCTGTATCTCATTAAATTCCCTACTATATAATAGTGTCATTTTAACGTCACTCACTTTACCTACTTTTATATTCGAATGAGATCCGCTGCAATGGATATCAAATAGAGATCTATTTTTAAAAGTTTAATGCTGTTGTTTCGAGATTTTGACTTATTTTCTTATTCCTACATATGAATTTTATTGTCCTTGTCACAATTATATCGTCTAAGTTTTTGCAATCACACAATGGTGTCCCAGTTTAACTCTCTAAGTTAGGGAGTGCTCCCGGTACTGGTCGTCTATACAAATACAGTACCGGAACCGGGAATTCCCGGTTCTCGCCATACAAACTCAGTACCGGGAGCATTCCCTACTCCAAGTCGACATCAAACATTTAACGAAGTGGTAGCCCTACCAACTTCAACGGCCAACTTATCCGCGCAAGTGCTTTGGCAATTTAAACTTTATCCCCTCGAGTTACAACTCCCCGGGACGCACGAACGCGTTGTTTTTGCTGCAATCTTGAGAGGAATGCAAAGTGCAAGGATGCCTTACAAAGGAACTTGGGATTACCCTAACGTTTTTAAATTTTCAATGAGAATTACACATTCTTTGTCTGCCTGGAGTGTTAAACGTCACAATGCTCTTTAGGATTTGATGGTGGATATTTGAGCTTTTATGAACGTCGCTCTCAGGTAGAAAATCTAATATCCAAGGCATCTGATGCCAAGGTGTAATGTAATAAGGTGACATTCGAATGTTCCTAGTTGCGACATTACTGCTGCGGTTTTGACACGGGCGCTGTATCTGTCTATTTTCTTGATAAACTTAGTGTTGGGTTGACCATCACAGTCTCAGCAGTATTGCGGGGGTGAAAGTCACTCATTTTACCATGAAAATTGGAAAACATCCTCAGATAAGTTACTCGCAAAATTTTAAGTAAGCAGACGGCAATCATCATCTTCCTCGCGTTGTTCCGGCATTTTGCCACGGCTCATGGGAGCCTGGGGTCCGCTTGGCAACTAATCCCAGGAATTGGCGTGGGCACTAGTTTTTACGAAAGCGACTGCCATCTGACCTTCCAACCCAGAGGATAAACTAGGCCCGTATTGGGATTAGTCCGGTTTCCTCACGATGTTTTCCTTCACCGAAAAGCGACTGGTAAATATCAAATGATATTTCGTACATAAGTTCCGAAAAACTCATTGGTACGAGCCGGGGTTTGAACCCGCGACCTCCGGATTGCAAGTCGCACGCTCTTACCGCTAGGACACCAGCCGCAATAACAGACGCAGCAGACGGCAATATAGTTTCTATTTATATATGATTTCCTTTTAGCTGAGTACTCTGCATACAAGCCTGTAAAACGCGAACGAACAAATTAATTTTTTATACTTACCTAGTCATCTTCTTAATGTTTTCCACAAGATGTTTTAATGAGGCCATCAGGGACAAGACGGTGTACGGTAGTCACTATAATAATAATTTACCTTTGCTAGGATTACTTTCGCGTCGTCTATAAAAGCTGCAAAACTGTTACTTTTAAACTATACCCACCGCGATTTCTCGTTAATATTCATCATGAGCATAACAACCCAGCAAGTTGACGGCGCTTGATAACGCTGGCGTTGCAAGTGTCTATAGGCTACGGTGTCCGCTTGCCATCAGGTTGCCCGTGCGGTGAACATGAACTTAATTAGAACTTAGTCATGCTTGTTGCAAAATTACCTCCGACGTTACGACTATCAACGTCGGAGATTTTTTTTTAGTTATTAAGAATGTTCAAAGTGACCATTATAAGAAATCTTCAATTCAAGCCTCATTGCCACCTCATAGTCCTAAAAATTCTGCCTTAGCAAAAATCCAAAACGTTATAGGGTGGTAGTTTTTTCCCTTATTGTTTGCTTGAGTTCTGTCCTGGTTTTATGAAATATAGATATAGACTTATATCGACCGGGATATGAACCGTGATTACCTTTTGTATCTCGGTCGATATAAGTCTAGTGAAACTACCGTGAATCATTCAAAACTGTTTATGTAACAAATTTTTTTTATAAAACTTAAATTCTAAATGACAACAACTTTTGGTGACACCCCTAACCTCTTAACACCTCTCAACAGGCATGCAGTCCCGGTACCAAGTGTCGGCCATGGAGCAAGTGACCGAGGTGGGCGCGAACGGAGCCGTGCTCCGCATAGAGCCGGTGCGCGCGCAGCGCGACGACGCCACCTATGAGTGCGTTGCGGAGAACGGCGTTGGTGACGCCGTAACCGCTGTCGCTACGCTTACGGTGTTTGAAGGTTAGTTTACAATTAAGGACTCTCAACTATTTGAAACGGGTTTACTTACGTTTTAAGTCGATTAATGTTTAGATACGATTTTGAGGATCTTGGACTAGGAGCACCGGCTAAACCATCTTTTCTTCTAGTGCCAATTCTGTCGGTCGGTCGGCTGTCATTGGCTATAAAGACTTTGAATGGGGTATTTATTTAAACCACCTAATTTAGAATAGCTAATCTATTCTTAATTTACGAGTTAGAGACTGTTCGGAAAGAGAAGAGTCATGGATTGTATTGAGCCCCATACATTCCACGACTCTTCTCTTTCCGCACAGACTATAGCATGTTTTCGGTATAGACAAGACTTCAAACAAAACCGCGCGAATTAACGTTCGGACAGTTTCATAATATATGTACTGACAATCTTGAGAGTCATGAGCAATTTAAAAATCTGTTATTTGGATATCAAATACCGAAATATGTACTATACACCGACTACTAAGACTAGACACCGACGCTCAAAATACGCTAGTGTGGGCTCCATAAGGTACAACACAACCGAAGTTTGACGCGCGATTTTTGACCACCACACACATAGCAAAGGTTAAACAAGACATGAAACACCAAACAAGACATTTTCCCTAGACGGAAAACAGTCGATAAAACCGTTTGCGCCTCACTCTAGCTCCAGCGTATGAGTGTCAATATGCACTTTAGGGCATCAATATGCAATATGCGACGACGCTCAAAGTTGGAAAGCGCGCTTTATGTCTTTTCATATTGTTGACATTGTAGCACTGCGGCATTGATATTCAGTGTCTTGGCTTCAAGATTTAGTATAATCTTGAATGTTATAATGCGGGGACTTTTTGTACGCTTATATAAATTGCTAGCGACCCGCCCCGGATTCGCACGGGTTAACAAATTATGCATAAACCTTCCTCTTGAGTCACTCTATCTATTTAAAAAAACCGCATCAAAATCCGTTGCGTAGTTTTAAAGATCTAAGCATACAGAGAGACAGGTAATTCGCAACTCGTGTCGATTTAAAACACTCACTTCGGTCGTGTCGCGGTCTTATCGCTAAAGAGCGATTTCTTCCAGACAACCTTTACCATTAATGACACAACACTAGACTTACATTATATCAAATCAAAACATCTAATGATCAAGACGTTAAAGGGCTTGCTCAGATAGTTTTGCACATCTTGACCGCACTCAAATATCTGATGGCGATTGTCGAAGACATTTCTTTTGTTTTAATTCAATCGATCCTCACAATAAAAAGGATCAATTGACCGCCCTGAAAAAACCAAGGCACTTTGTGTAACTCAGTACTAAATAAAGCATCCTTTACGTGATCCCGAATAAATCCCGATGCAACTGAGTTGCTTTATCGACCAAAGATCGCCCACATCTACACATGGTCGATATCAAAGATATATATCCTTTATGTACCTTATTACAACCCAATAAGGTGCAAAATAGTAGGTTAGATGTCGACTCTAGCTATAAAGAACTTAAAGTAAAGGATTGTACGAAAGGTTTGTTCCCATTGCGGCTTAGCACCACGACCCCGCTGAACACAGATCACACTTAATAGACGCAGCATACAAGACTGGTCGCCATTTAAATATTTTGAGCATTTTGGCTCTTAAATATTAAATTAACTGAGCGTGCAACGTCATATCAGGCATCGTAAACGTTAATGTAGAGGCATTAACTCATATCATTAGTTACATCTACGACGTAGATTTTACGTTTGTTTACGACTTGTACTCTTTCTATATTAACTTGTGTAGGATGCAACTGAGTGGTGCGATACATATATGTGCGGTAACCAGCGACCGCAAGCACTCGTACGTTTTTCGTGTTAACGGCTAACTCAAATAAAAATATTGAATATTGTTTGTTATATAAAATTAGTTAGTTGATATATAAATACAAAAACTTACTCGTACTTACGTGTAAATTCTTCTCAAAATGCTGAGAAAGCGATATAGGGACTGGTAATATTTAATGATTTGGCGAACATATTGAGCTTTACGGATTTGATTCACATAGCTACCATATAAGGCAAAAGCGTTGCGTAAGCGACAATCTCGTGAAATGCCCCAAGCAAGATGCGCCCCAACTTCAGCAGCTGTACGACGTAAATCGAGGAAATACGGAGTCTATCGGTCACAATCTCCGGCAACCACATAAAACTGCCCCGCTGACACTATGATCCCTTGGAAAATAACTCGCGGCCGAAGACAAGCCTTTCAATAAATAAGCATTAAAACGCCCTCGGACGACGCTCGCCCGATAATGAGCCTTCTAAATTGCAACTAACGACATCTAGTGAGGTGGCAACGGGAATGTTCCCGCGGTAAGGCCTACAGTCCGCCTGACGCTAAGCGGTTACCGTTGCCTGCGGATGCATGAAAAACCCTGGTTTTCTGATGTTTTACTGGCATCAGGGATATGTATACCATGCATAAAGGCATACATTTTTTCTTAATGCTTATAGTTATTCACTGTTAGAAGGTGATATTTATCTAAGTTGCTTAAAATTTATTGTTTATGCTTATTTTATGTATTAGGTATACTTTGATTATGGATTGTTATGATCAAATGCCAAACGTCAGCAAAAGATCAGCTTTCTTGCAAAGCCTTATTACGTTTTACGTTTACAGATAATATTTAAAATTCCCCAACATTCCCCCGAGGAACGGTTACGTCACTAAACCACACTGCGAAATAACACAGCGACAATTTCCTTTGTAAATGAGAAGAATTATTGTTCGTCTTAACTCCTCGATTTAGGGTTCTGCAGTCACATAATTGACGGGTAAATCGTGATAATTATGTCATATTTCAAGTCGGCGCCGCTGGTATATTTGCGGAATTACGGGAATTTGGCTCCTACACGGTGCTTGTAGAGTAACTCCCATAGATTCCTCATTATGAAGCGTATTGCAATTTTGTTTTTTTTTTTTATACAATTATGTTTACACGGCATTACAGTAAAAATACCAATGCGCCGAGAAACGCTTACAAAATATTTCATTACAAGAAAAATATAACACAAGGTAGGTACAAGATACAACATACACAGGAAGAACAGAAATAACAAATCACATCACATAACATATTATTACCTATACACCGACTGTGGAAGGCCTGTCATCAATAAGTGACGCCTTCTTATGAGCTGTTTATAGAAATTTTTTTTTTTCAAAAAGTTAAAAATTAATATTGCATGTACAGTTTTAGAGTCGTAAACGTAATTGTAATACGTTTTAATTATAATTATATGAGTATTTAATTATTATTATTTTAGTTACTGTAAGTAAGTAAGTAGCTGTATGGTATTTATACATGTGTGATATTTATAATTTAGTGGGCACATAAATGAATGATGACTACTACCTACCCAGCTTACATACTTTTTAGTATAACTGACTTATACTAGTCAGTAATTTAATGTATTTGTTGTTTTATTTTAATAACAAAACTTCCGTGAGACAAAGACATATTAAATATATTAAAAACGGGTCACTCACGACTTTTTCGACTTAAAATACGTGAGTGACCCGTTTTTAATATATTAAATTTGTTGTTTTATTAATCAAAAATAGCAAAGTAGACTAGGGACCGAAAGTATAGCATTTTTATTTGTACTAGAACTGTAGAGATTTATCTCTATTTGGAAAAATGGCAAGTACTTATGGCACGTTGCTATACGCGCGACAGATATCAAATAGTATGCAAAATTTGGTACCTAAAAGCTCACATTTTGCTGAAACTTACATTGTCATTACTTTACTTTCTCCGAGCACACACATTACAAATATTGTTGCATCTAGTGTGCAAGTGATCTATGCGGGTGTTTAAGAGGATGGCTCGTAATTAAGGTAACTTTAATGAGTTATGAATATTCATATTGAATTATCGCAATGCGAATGTACATGAGCTTATTATAATTATCCAGATAATTACTTCTGCAAACAGTACCTTTAGTGTGCGATTGGAATGGATTGAGGAAAATGACATCAAGAAATATTTAATAATAGTTATACAAATATAAATTACAAATACCTACTCTTTATTGTTATCTGTTTTACAAGAAGGCGGTGCAAAATCGTCGTTTAACCCCTCATGCTAATATTTGACGGCATCCTAGCCTACATACGATAAAATGCAACTTTTTTTACCAGTTTTTGAAGAATAAAGAGATCTAGCTACGTAGGTATTACGAGGTGGTGCTGGTGAGCGGTGAAATGGTTGTTTGTTTTACAAGGGGCAAAGTTGTTGTTTAACCGCTCGTGCTAATATTATATCCGTGTAAGCGAAAGATTCCAAAATGTAACCCCGGGCGTAGCGAGTGGTTCGAAAAGTGGGATCTTGAGCATTGCGGGGGTGTCAAGGCACGAGGGTTAACAAATTTTGCCACCGGAACACAAAATCTCTTTAGAACATTTTAAAACTCATCTGGATAAACGCTATTAAATATTAATCATTCAAAATCATCACTTAAAGGTCAATAGGGATGATGACACATGTTGAATTTTATAACAAAATCTAGTAAAATAGATAGCAAACGAGCAATTTATCACAATAATGTGGATATTAAAATAAAATATTGAAAAATTACAAAAATACAGGACCTGAAAGTTTCAAAATTTTTTTTTAACTTCCAAAAACGATAAAAGTACACATTTACATTTCATCCAAAAAAATATTGTATAGCAACTATACACCGTGTTTTTATTGAATTCCGTTAACTTCGGGGTATGGTTAAGTACGTTTAAGAGAACTAAATGGCATAGTTCATTAAAAAAAAAATTTTTTTGCTTTTTTTACAAAAAAAAAATAAGTTTAAAAACTAATTAAATGTAGCATATAGCGTTGTTGTAATACGGGCATTACATTTAACTCAATCAAACAATTGAAATCTATGACATATCAATGTCATTTCGAACATCGATCGACCGAGATTGTACTTAAGTTTAGTAGCAAATGTATGAACTCATTCTAAACACTAATCAATATGTAAATCGGCCCTAAGGTGTACACGCTTGTAGAGGCCTAATAAGAAAAAAATAAATTATTGATTATCTCCGAAATGGAGTTAATTAGAATATCGGTGTCTTTGAGAAAGTTACTTGATTTAAGCTCAGGAATGCACCCTTGAAATTAACGGAAATCAAAAAAAACACGGTGTATACATAAACGCAATATTTCACCGACAAAAACGCAATTTTCATGTTTTGTCCATACTACAAGATGAGCTCCCAGAGACCTTGACGTCCGTTCCCTTGTCGTTTTGTATAGGGCGTTTCGCGAGTGAAGTGCGACTGTCGGCCTTTGACTACAATTTCTGACTTTTGTGTTACTTTAATGCAATGGGTCCCATGTAGACATTTGATCCTAAAAACAAACCCGATCGATTGATACCATAAATGAAAATTAGTCATGTAGCCTATTCTACCAGCCAGCCAACTCAGAATTAGCATCAAATTACTTTTCCACTCTCATGGATTTTTATAGCAGCATATTATTATTTGCAGCATACTCTAAATATGTTTATTCAGTATCGTAGTATTTACGTTTATTATAATATAATACAACTTCCTCGTATTGATAAAAAGTTCCGAAGAAAAACTCATTAGCATCTCTCACCCGTCAAATTATTTATAATTTATTCGTAAACTTTACTTTTGCACGTGTCTTGTTAAATATTGTTATAATACTTAAATTTCTTGACTTAATAGGGCTGGGTCATTTCAAGTTTTCTGTGAAACGAAACATTACTGTATTCAGCCAGAAACTGTTTTGGATAACTGTTCTGTATGAGCTTAATAGCTCATACAGAACACGTCGTCCGTCGTCGTTTTACGTCTTAATAGACGTAAAGTATTTTTTTCAAATCGTGTGCGGTTTTTAATTTTTTCATACCTTTCCGAGCTGCAGTTTTGAAAAAATATTTTAATTAAGGTAAACGTACAGGTCCTCGACGCGGTACCAGTACATGTCATATTGAAACTTAAGTCATTGTCAATAGAGGTGACAGCAGCAGGTTGCCATCTATTAGGCATTTGCATGTCTAGCACTGGTAGTTTACCTTACACCGAACGCAAACACAAGGCGACTTGCTACATGAAGCTGTTTTTGACGTTTCTCGGTTTCACTCGTTTAGGTAAGTTTGTTAACTTTTCTTCTTTCTCGTTCCCTCATTATTTAAACTTTATTTATTTATTTAAACTTTTTTGCACAAAGAAAGAAAAATGTACAAATGGCGGATTTAATGCCAAAAGGCATTCTCTACCAGTCAACCATTGGGTCAAACAGAGACATAAATGTTGGTTGTTGGTTGGTTGGTGCATTGCCGCAGAACGCGACCACATGTAGGTAGTTTATCTTCATTTTGTGCGGTCATAATCTCAAACATGGCCCCAGCACGTTGCAATTAATTCGCCCTAAAATTGTATCCTCCTAATGGACCAAGGTCCTACCAGTACTTCTTCAGTTCGATGAAATTTAAACCATATTCAATTAGAACAGAGTTGCGTTTCTTTTGTTTCGTTATATTTTCAAATTTCAGTGGCAAATTTTGGGTTTTGCATTTGTATGACTGGGCCTTTAGGAGGATATTAATTAAACGCACTTTTTAAATGGTTTGTTTCTCAACATGCTTTAAACACGACTTAGCCATTTAGGAATCCTTTGGTTAAAAAAATAATAATAACAGTTTTTGCAAACCGTTACTGAATTACGCTCTGTTTAGCAACGTTGAACTTAATATTATTACGTACAGTTGTTGCCTCAAAGTTAAGGGAGAGTAAATAATACACCGGGCGGACGTCGACTTATTTTTATTGCACTTTAATATTTCAAAGCTTTTTACATCGGCTACTTGGTTTTATTAAGGCTTTTCTTACTAAGAGGCGCGGTATGAAATGAGAAACATTTTTGTTTAATCATATTTTGGGTGTGGCTTAAATGTTTAAGAGTCGTAGTAAGTAGGTAGGTATTACAGAGATGATTATCTTGATATGAAACGGAATTTGAAGGTGGTGTATTCAGATTGTAATACCCAGTGATCGTTAATTTTCCAGCAATTTTGGTGCAGCATAGTAAAAATATAGGATTTTCTTCAATTTTTTTCTAGGGAGAGGATTGGTTAAGGTTATAATTACTGTTATCAACCCTAATTATCTATTCCACCTAGAGTAGGGCATACAGATGCTTTTAACCAACAATGCTGCACCAAAATTGCTGGAAAATTAGCGTTCACTGGTAATAACAGGTTATGAATTTAATCTATATTTGTTATGGATATGACCTGTCAGTGCCAAAAGTTTCTTCAACCAGAAACGTCACTTTTATCACTGACAGGTTATATTAATAATATATCTAAATTAAATTCATTATATTTTATTACAATTAGAATAAGCCTGCTGGTCAATAAAAGCAGGGCCGAACCGCTTAACATGACAATGCGTTCTATGTTCAAAATTTGAGACCCAAGCATACGCAGATAAATATGAAAAATGGGTTTCCGGTTGACCGGGTTCCATGATGGCGGGTTCCGGTTTCCGGGTGGCTGTCAGCCGATTTAGTTTGACTCATTTGACACCGCATTTGTCCGGTTTGGTCCATTAATTTATGTTAGAATCTGACAGATGGTCCATAAATGCAGATAAATATCTAAATATTATTAGTTTCTGTTTCTGCACACGACTTCGTCTGCTTGGAATAATGATGATTGATAAAAACTATCCTATGTCCTTCCTTCCCCTCAAACTATCTCCATACCAAATTTCATCTAAATTAGTTCAAAGGTTAAAATATGGAAAGGTAACAGACAGACAGAGCTACTTTCACATTTATAATATTAGCAGGGATTTCAAAGTTTTATTCCTGATACCATTATAATTCGTAAACGTCTACGCGTCTTAATCACTATCCAAAATTATAACCATAAAGCGTTGGACAGAATTACAAACCCTATTGAAAACACGAGACATTTACCCGTAGGCGCACTCATTAATATTACCCAGCAAACTTACAAGATACATGGAAATTGATTATTTACAAGAAGTTCGCAAGCTAGTTATCTTTATCCACCTGAAGCCGTTAGTTGGCGAACAAGTTACCCGATACTTTTGCTTACCCTGGCAAGTTTGGAGTTGCGGTCTGTAGGTTGGTGGGTTTCGATCGGTCTACAGGCTGTTGAGTTTAGATAGGGGAATGAGGACACGTTAGAAACCGTTAGAGATGGCTAAACTTGTTCTTATTTAGGGTTTTTAGGGTCTTCGTACTCTTCGTAGTTCCAAGTCACAATTTGAAGAAGCTAAGAGGTAGTCCACAATAACTCTGCACATACTTGGCCAGCGACAGAGGGAGGGACACACAATAAACGTGTCATAAACGTCAAATTCATTTAAAAATTTATATGTGCCTGCCACACTTTCTCATTGAAATGTCAGTGCAAATAACTTTTAAGGCGGGATTCCACCAGTGTGCGGCACTGTGCGCCACAAGCATTTTTGTACTGAATATGCTTGTGCCGCACAGTGCCGCTCACTGGTGGAATACCGCCTTTAGACGAGCTGTAGTAAGTTACTACAGCTCGTCTAAAGGCGGTATTCCACTAGTTAGTAGTTACTACTAGTAACACACAATTGAACATCGGTGAACCTTCAATCTTTTCAATAAAACTGATGAATTGTCAGTATATATTACCCTTACAGGGTGTCATGTACCTACCATCCTCAAATCGTAACACCTAATGTAACATGAACATGACTGCAATATAATAAAGAATAAAAGAATATATAGTAGTGACTATAGGTATGGTACATACAACTACTATTTAAACTGTTTATACGACAACGGTTTCACTCACTTGAATTTTTAGTCGCTATTAGCGACATGTTTCGGGCCCTTCGGGGGTCCATCCTCAGGCTCGAGTGCTCGCGGCGACTGCAACTCGTGCACTGATCGTGACTGAGTGAAACCGTTGTCGTATAAACAGGTTAAAATATGTCTCACGAAAGTTTAATATCGATAACTACTATTTATTTGAAGAGCAAAATATTTATATAGGTAACGTTGCACACAATACTTCCCGACTAGGCCTAGTGACCCATCTGGGTTGGAAGGTGAGACCGCAGTCGTTTTCGTAAACACTTTTCCTGCTTTTTTTTTCTTTGAGTTCTTTGAACGACCTCAGGCTCTCTGACCCAAAAAAAATAGCGACCGCGCTAGGAATAGTATTATATATATATATATATAGGATTTACACGATTATCATAATCTAAGCCATCAATGCGATTATACGAATGCATTAATGTACCTACTAGTATTAGTAATCATGCCTTAGTAATTAGATCTAATGTCCATACCGTATTAGTATGGATACGAGGGCTAGCTACGTGCTGAACTGTACGTGCCGTATCACGAGCAAATGTGCGCACCCTGTACAATTAAACTAGTAATAAGGCAATAACGCAGTTACGTACTCTGTTTTGTTTACTCACATCAGTAAGTACTTAAGTAGTGTTAAGTGTTCTCGTACGGATAGTTCGGGTCTATCGACGTGATAGTGTGATAAGTGGATAACGACAGTGTCTGATATAGGAGGCAAACGAGGTGAGGAATCGCCTGATGGGAAGCAAATACCGTCGCCCATGGACGCATGTGACATCAAAAGGGTTACAAGTGCGTTGCCGGTCCATAACATGGGAGTACGCTGTTTTCTTGAAGGTTTGAAAGTCGTATCGGTCCGGAAACACCGCAGACGATAGGTAGTTCATTCCGCAGTTTAGCTATGTGCTTATCTTATCACGTGGATACCACTATCAAACGTTAGCTGTTCTGTTTAGACACGTACCGGTGACACAGCATATTATATAATATTATATACTATATATTATTATGCATACGGCACAGTTCCAGAGATCCTGTTCTAAGAGTGTTCACATTCCACAGTCACGTAAACCACTACGACCATCATATCGAGATCACCTTCCGCCATTATCAGTCGGATGAAGTCACGCCGACAAAGTTTTGATTGGTTATCGCTGATCCGATTACTCGAAAAGTTATATATACTGACAGTCGCTATGCTAATGGGGTTTACTACGGGAGTGCGATACACGCTTGTGCGAAGTATTGTTAGTGCGACGTATGATTAGACGATGTACGATTGTAAGACATGACATTTGTGGGAACTATTATTCGTGCGAAACATTATTAGGCGATGTGCCGTTTGAGTAAATCATCGTTTGTGCGAAATATTATGTAGGTAGGTTAGGTTCGTTAGGTAGCTTCAGATGCCCGAAGGGCAAAGCGCCCAGAAATAGGAGCCCCGCGAAGCGGCGGTCAGGAGTTGGAAGAAGACTGGGATATCGTTTTGTTTCACTCACTTTCTTACCGTTTAGATAGTGTATTGTCATTAGGACCTATTAGGATCCGTAATGCGACTTTTTCTTCTCCACGTCTCCAGGCCGCGTAGCGAACATTCAAATCGCTTACGCTCAGTAGCGATCGAAATGCAACTGTCACTGTCGCACTAATATGGAGAAGTGATACAGAGACAAAGCGTTTTGTTGTCGTTAATAAATCGTTTAGTATCGAAAATACATTCATCATCGTCGTTTAGATTTGAACCTGGACCCATCAGCTTAGTAAACAAAACCACTAATCTAAGCTGAGTTGCATATTAAAGAGTTACACAATTTAAATACTTGGGACACATCCTGTGTGAAAATTTGAAAGATGACCTAGACATTGAAAGGGAAAGGAGGGCGTTGGCGGTGCGGAGTAACATGTTGGCCCGTAGATTTGCTCGCTGTTCGAAACAAGTCAAAATTACCCTTTTCAAGGCGTACTGTCAAGTATTTTACACGAGCAGTCTATGGGTCAACTATACTCAAAAGGCATACAACGCCCTCCGAATCTAATATAACGACGCCTTCAGGATGCTGTTGGGACTGCCCCGTTACTGCAGCGCTTCAGCGATGTTCGCCGCGGAACGAACTGATGACTTCTATGCCATCCGGCGTAAACGAATAGCGTCTCTGTTGTATCGGGTGCGGGGCAGTCACAATAGTATACTTAAGGTCATAGCAGAGAGGGTGGATTGCACCTTCTTGAAATTTTGGGTCAATATAATAGTAATTAAATAGTTATTTAGTGTAGTAGTAGTTAAGTAATTAACGTAGTCATAAGCCAAACTAACAATTCTATGGATAAATTATTATCTGAATTAAAGAATTAATAATAATAATATTAATACTTTATTTTAAAAATAGATGTGACGATCGAAGGCTTTTAGTGAACACTTCACCTACAACTTCGACCTACTTACTCACATCGGAGACAACTTGTAATCTCACTGTCTCAATTTGCATCTTATACAAATCTGTATAAGGCTTAATTTCGAAAAACACGCGTTTACGATACGCGGCATACGCTAACAGTCTATTAGGATTATGGCTCGAGCCAAACTGCCACTAATATCTATTATTGTAAATCAAGCTTATGAATATCGCTGTAAGCCAGCCAGTATTGATCTGATTTACGGTATGAGTCGATTTCGTTTTGTTGGTCGAATTGCCTAAAGCATGCAGGTAATGAATTTGCAGTATTATGGACAAAGATCTAACACGAGTTAAGTAGGTAAAGGTATGGACCCGTTTTTATTATCAAACAAATTAATTCCGTTTTGCCTTTAGGCATAGGTCTAAACACAAGTTTAACTTAAGGAAATAAAAACAGCCCAAGAGAGTGTGAGGCCACGCATAATGCAGGGTTCCTTATCTTCATACAGTATTAAAAAGCCATACAAGCAAAAGCGTGACACTGGCATCCTTTTAAATATGTTCTTAGAAAGTTGTAGTTAAGCTACTTATTTTTGCCTATTTTTTTTCCAAATTTTTGTACGCCTTTGTCCAAAGTTAGAGGAGCGAAAAACAGGTTTCATAGAAATTTTTAAAAGCTCCTAACTCTTATAATAAAGTTAAAATCTTTTACTCATAGCTATGATTAAAATACATCAAATTGTGTAAAAAAATATTTTCCATAATGTCAATATCCAGCAGGAAAGGACTACGTTTGTATGGAGAATCGACCGTCCCCTATCCCCTTAAGAAACTCTCACGGAGATAAAACTCTTTTTAGCATGACTACGCTCCGGGACGGGCAATTTCTACTCCGTTACGTAGCAAACTGCATTTTATCTGTTCGCCTTTGAACCGTCTTCGGTGTCAATAGCCAGCCAATAAAATGTGGCTAGGAGCGAGTCATGCGAGCCTAAACGTTGTATATGAAGCTTTACTATCTAGTACAGCCGCCATCAGATATATCGGAGCGGTCTAGGCGCTCACAAATATCTGAACACGGCTCTATTGTCAAGGCGTTAGAGTGCGTGTTCAGATATTGTGAACACCTTGGCCGCTCCGATATATCTGATGGCGACTGTACACACAGCAACGCTCTTTACTGTCCATCGGTGGACCTTATGCCGTTTGTAATAAGGATTACGAACTGTCAGTTAACAGTGCGGGCGATGGTACCTACCTACGGGTGTCATTCTGA
Organism: Cydia amplana; assembly: GCF_948474715.1. NCBI lineage: Eukaryota > Metazoa > Arthropoda > Insecta > Lepidoptera > Tortricidae > Cydia > Cydia amplana. The sequence continues at coordinate 15,915,716 of NC_086079.1, read as the reverse complement.
ATCCCTAACAACGTTTGTCCTAAAGTCACTTGCCCTAACTGGTTTGTCCTAATGGGCACATGCCATAACGATCAATTGTCATAACGATTATTTTCCATAATGTACGGTTCTGAAAAATGGTTAGGTTTTAGAACTTGCTGCCACAAAAGTGGGTTAGGTTAGGGTTCAACTGCGACCCTCGCAAAAAAGAAAATATGCATAATAACATTAGGATAAGTAATCAATATTAGGATAACCAAAGTTAGGGTTTTTAGTGTTAGGACAACTGATCATTATGACAAACAATATTAGGGAATGCATCGACAGGAGAAAAGACTTTAGGGATTTAGATATAGATCCCCTACCTACCTATACGGGTATATTAGGGATTAATTTATCCACAGTTCTATTTTTACTAAGTTCTGCCCGTAACTTCATCTGCGTCAAAATGATGATATCCATAACAAAAAATACCTATGCTTTATCCTTCTCCGGGACACAAACTACGAGTTGGTATCTACCTAAATATCAAAGTTCATTCTATGTAAATTGGTTGAGTGGTTTAGTCGGAAAGAGCTAATAGACAGACAGACATAGTTTAAAGCATTTATAATATGAAAATGGAGATGAAAGTTTAAAACTCGATTTGAGTTATGTATTTTTTTTCCACTTTTAGTAACATGTATTAATATCACTAAATAATTGTATATTTTTTTATTTAAATTCTGAACTAATAGTAGCGTCTCGCAAAATACACCATGTTCCAAAGTTTATGAAAATATATCTTATAATTTTCGAGTAAAATATGGCTATGACATACGGACAGACAGACGGACGAACAGACCGACATAACGAAACCGGGTTCCGATTTTGCCATTTTGACTACGGAACCCTAAAAATATATAAACTGCGTTGCTAGTGACAACCATGGCGTATGAACAATACAAATTAACCACTTTACGATCGTAATCACTGAACCAGCTCGTTATTACCCGCAGAATTATTGAAATCGGCCAACTACGTCGGAAATGCAGTTTTCACGGTTTTTGCGGTGCTGATACTTATCGGTTTATTAATTAAGGTAGATATTTTCGTTTTAATGCTACCTACTTCATCGGTTGAATGCTACAAACTGAAAACTGCTACTTTCACTGCCGTATGTCACACACACACACACGTACGCACGCACGCACGCACGCACGCACGCACGCACGCACGCACGCACGCACGCGCACACACACACACACACACACACACACACACACACACACACACAATCATAAAATCCATTTTATAGTGTCTTTTTATTGAAAAATAAGTCGCGGCAAATACCTATGTAACAATTCTTATTAATGCTTCAATATACGATTACTTATTTACAGTCCTGCTTTCATAAGTAATAGTTAGTGATTTTTAAAAAGCGTTTTTCAATAGAGAATATTACGCGAAACTCTGCGCAGGGGGCGCCACTCCTACATTAAGTCACAATCTAAGGGTCTACCGCAAACGAAAGTCGAAAATTTTGTTATCTAATCTCTCTATCACTCTTGCATATTCGAGCGATAAAGAGGCAGATATATAGCTGAGTTTCGATTTCGCGTTTACCGATAAACAATCCGGCTTGATGTATCAATTTCATATTTGATTATCTGTGAAAACTTGTCAAAAACAGTTTAAGGTACAGTATGTAAAAGTTACTCTATGGTATACTTAAGTCACTAGTGCTGCACTCTGGCGGCAAAACATTGCAGTAATACTCCCTATTAAAAGACACATCAAGATCGCGTATCTTATAGCTACCCGAATGACATTGCTTTATGAATAATAAACAACATATGGCTTTCAAGCTGTCAAAAACGTAACTGAGGTAAATTTCAATGCGGCTTAGCTTTTTTAACGCTAACAGCTTTTAAAAACAACATGGCTCCTTTATAGAAGCTCAATGGTTATTCGTGTGTGTGTAATGTATCAATAGGCAAATAGAGTTTCGAAATAACATTTGCAGCATGCAGTTCTCAGACGTTTATTTCCGACGTTTAAACGTACATTCGCTGTTGCGTCGCTGCCGAGTGCCGCCATCTTGGAAAATGGAATTCTTATGTTTACGTTCTAGTGAGACAGCTTTCTGGTTATTCACTCGAACCTTCTTATTTACTTTATTGTTTTAAATAATGTTGAGAAACTTGCTCGTCTGTTTGTGACGTGAAACTATCGAAGCATAATTTTCAAATACATATTTGAGAAGAGTTTACTCGGCATGCATGATAGTCGTTGTATAAAATACAAAAATCTTGCATTCTAAGATTAACTTTTTACACACTTTTATTTAGCTTCACCGCGTTAATTTGTATATGCGTTTCAAATCTTGTAACTTAAATTTGAACGACTTTTCGGTGTCGGATTGAGCGGAAATTTGGCATGGTTTAGTAACTTCTATAATAATGCAATAATATGCTAACATGGAGCTGAACTGATGATGCAGTCGAAAGATAGCCGAAGTAACTCTTCGATGGAAAAACCATAATATAGTAAGTATGTATAACACTGCTCTAGTTTTGAAAGGCCGGGCCGCCTCGGATCCAAGTCGTCAATATGACACGCTACGTTACGTTGTTAAAACTTCATAAACGTGTTTCGCGCTCGAAGGGACACTAGTCAAAAGTTCTCACACTCGACATAAAAAAAGTATTTCGTACAGTAATAAGTTTACAGAAGTTTATCCAATATTTCGTGAAAGTACCGGCGCGCGAAACGTGGCGAGATATGCTAAGAGGCGAGTTTAGTTGAAAAGTTGCGGGATCGATACGCTTAGGGTAGTGTTGGACAGAACTCGAGTCTCACGAGTTATACATTTTAAAAATCCAACTTAATATTAAGAGAATGAGCGCTTAAATAATTTTTATATTAAAAATTTACTGCTATAGTATGTAGAATAATGATATACAATTGTAAAAAAAACCGGCCAAGTGCGAGTCGGAATCGCGCACGAAGGGTTCCGTACCATTACGCAAAAAACGGCCAAAAAATCACGTTTTTTATCTTTAAGCCCCATTTAAATATTTAATATCTGGGTGACCGAGCTTCGCTCGGAAAACACATAAAATCTCGAAAATGCGCGTTTTCTCAGAGATAAGACCTAGCTAAATCGATTTTTCGCCCCCGAAAACCCCCATATAGCAAATTTCATCGAAATCGTTAGAGCCGTTTCCGAGATCCCCGAAATATATATATAAATAAATAAATAAATATATAAATAAACAAGAATTGCTCGTTTAAAGGTATTAGATTTTGTTTTGTTTTTAGTATTTGTTGTTATAGCGGCAACAGAATAACATCATCTGCGAAAATATCAACTGTCTAGTTATCTCGGTTCATGAGATACAGCCAGACGGACAGTTGAGTTGTAGTAATAGAGGGTCCCGTTTTTACCCTTTGGGTACGGAACCCTAATAATGAAAATTAGACATATGTTTTCGTGATTTTTTTCTATAGAGTCAACTTTAACCTAGGCATAAGGTTTTGGTTGGCGTCGGCCATTGCAGATGTACGGACAAGTACGAGCGAAAATCTCGATAATTGTATGACATCATTTAAATGTCATTCTAATGTCAGTATCCGTTCGAATTGACCTGTGAGTCTAGTTTCCATGTGGATCTTATCGGGGTGTTTTCCCTTAATTAAAACTTGTAAAAAATGTATATCTTCATCATTTCCTCGCGTTGGCCCGGCCTTTTGCCATGGCTCATGGGAGCCTGAGGTCCTCTTGGCAACATATTTCAGGAATTGTCGGATCGTTTTTACGAAAGCGACTGCCATCTGACCTTCCAACCCAGAGGGGAAACTAGGCCTTATTGGGATTAGTCCGGTTTCCTGACGATGTTTTCCTTCACCGAAAATCTACGGGTAAATATCATCGGGTTTGAACCCGCGACCTCCGGATTTGCATTAGCCCCCTCTTTCCAGGAAACCAGAGTCCGCTTTGCCAACACTATCGTGCACAGTTTGTCGGTAACTTTTAGTTATATTTAGTTTACTTAGAAAACTGTCTTGAGGCTTAATTTTGTGATAAATCCCTAGTGAATTTATTTCGCTACTAGAGGTAAAAGAAACTAAAGTTTGGCGCCTCGAGAGTTGATAAGGATCGCTAATAGGTTGACCTTTGGGGAGTTTAGCTTTGCCCGGATTTTTTACATTTGCTAGAGCAATACAGTCGGCAGCAATGTCGCGCTGCAATACTGGCAGCAGCAATGCTAATGTAGTCTGAACCCGAACGGTACAGTCAAGTGTAAAAATATGGGTGCACAACTGCACAGTGCACACTTCATACTCAAAAATATGTCCCATAGCTCTTATGTCAGCGAATTAAGAACTAAGGCACATATTTTTGAGTAACTTATATGCCTCCAATTTTTACACTTGTCTGTACCTTAAATGTTTTTGACATTAAAGAGCCCTTGCTGAGGTTTATTTATTTATTTATTTAAACTTTATTGCACAATACAAGAAAGTACAAATGGCGGACTTAATGCCATAAGGCATTCTCTACCGGTCAACCATTGGGCCAAACAGAAACTTACAACTTGAGGATTAGTCGCAGAATAGTTTTTGAAATGAATTAAAATAATTAACATATACTTTTTTTGTGTCAGGTGTTCTTTAATATTGTTTTTACTCTCGTACTTTTATTTGTCATTTAAAGGGTCGTGCACACACCTTTAAACCCCTATCGTATAGTTGTATTTGTGCATACACGCAGTATCTTTTTGGCACTTTTACGATACTTCGTGTAATCACCACTTAAAAAATATTGTATGAAATACATTGTTGCCAACCTAATTTTAATTGTCATCTCTGACAGATGAGTGAACCATAGACATGTTTTTTTTTTTCATTTCATTCATTCTTTTCCCGCCCGTACCCTCCATTTTTGCTACTTCTTGAATTAAAAATATTTGTTAAATTTACAATTTTATTTCAAAGTAAGTAAGTGCTTGGTCGTAGAAAAAGTATTGTATGAAAAATACTCGTGGCGTCTTTATTAACAATTTAAAGACGCCACTCGCCTTTTTGACCTCTCTTAAACAACGGTTGATAAAATACATACTCTATCTACTTATTTAGATATAAAGTCACATTTACCGCAATTATTATTCCGAGTCCAGAACTATGAAAGCCATGGATTGGTCGCAGCCGCGCCCACCTGGCGATGGCGTCCTAATCTGAATATAAATTATCCATAATTAAAGAGGACTTGGACATGCGGGGAATAAATGCGACCACTTGAAACAAAGCCGGGAGTGGAGCGTCGACCAAGAGCGGTAGCGGGTTTTTATTCTCTACTAGCGACCCGCCCCGGCTTCGCACGGGTAGTTCAACGAATTTACACAAAACCTTTACAAATTATACACCAAACCTCCCTCAAGAATCACTCAATTAATAGGTGAAAACCACATGAAAATCCGTACAGTAGTTTTTGAGTTTATCGCGGACGATACAGACAGACAGACGCGTCAGGGGACTTTGTTTTATAATATGTATATTTATATTGAAGATTTATGTTTGTCTATAGTTGTTTTTTTTTCTATGATAACATAATTATTAAAATACTCGCGTAGCCGGTAATCTCAATCTTCTAAATGAATAAATAAAACAGTTATATGTAGATACATGATACTCACAGAAAACACAGCAAAGGACCTTGCAACATGAAACATACAATTTTCAAGTTGTTCTGTAACTAAAATGGCAAAAACGGAACCCTTATTTTTTCATCATGTCCGTCCGTCCGTCTGTCCGTCCGTCTCTCTGCCGGTATGGCACAGCCATTTTTCTCAAAAACTAAGAAATATTTAAATCAAATTTACCGTTACAATATGGTTGTAGTTAGAGATTGACAGAGTATACTTACCTACTTTATAGTTAAAAAATAAATATAATAAAAAAAATTGAGTGATGGGGATCACAAACTGAAAAAAAAACAGTCAAAATCAACGTATATGGGCTTACTTACATCATTCGATTAGTCTTTATCTAACTCCAGATTATTAATACTAAAACCCCAAGAAACCAGCATGATGATTTCATTTTTGGACCACTTCTTTCTATCTTTCTTTCTTTTTAACTTTCTTTTCAGCTTCAATTGCTGAAAACTTGGCCAAGTCCAAAACAAGAAACAAAACACGCACTCGACCCACGTTCGAACAGTATTGTAAAACTATAACTGCTACACTCGTGCGGAGTTCCAACGGGAGGCATGCACGCGGTCGCGCCGGCGTCCAATAATATTAATAACAAAACTTTATAACTATAGTGGCTTTCCTAACTTTGTCTGATCTATTGACTTAGCTGCAAGGCAGAGTTTGTGACCACCGGACGAGGAAGCACAATGCGACTAATTTGAAAACACGTTTGCAAAGGGGTGCCAACATACCGTAAACAATCTTCGTTATTTAATCGTTACAATACTTACAATAAATCAATCTTGTAATAATACGTTAAAGCCAAAAACTGCGTAATTATAAAACTTATTTTGAAATACCGGCCACCTATTTAGCCTAGTTGTTAACAAGCTTTTATTAGGTCGACCTGTATGTAACTATGTAATGGAATCTAAGGTAACTAATTTAACCATCTTCCAAGGATCGTAGCGTCATGAAAATTGGCAGCTGTATGTAGTTCTGATGACAATACAATAATATGATACTGTCGAACTGATCCGATGATGGAGACAGGAGGTGGCCATAGGAACTCTGTGATGAAACAACGGAACCTAATTGTGTTAGGGGTTTTTAGAATTGTCTCGATGAGTATTAGTTGTCTGTCGTAAGAAAAGTACAGTCAGCGATAAAAGCTTGTACCAAAAATGAAATTTTTGCCAAAAACTTATTAGTGACTAAACAGAAGGTCCCGGGTTAAAATCCTGGTAAGGACATTAATTTGTGTGCTCTTCACAGATATTGGTTTCTGAGATATGGCTAATTTCAATGTATTTAAACATTTATCTATATCTATTTGTTACATATACTTACAGTGCCAGCCACTTGAATAGCCTCACTCACCAAAATTAATATTTCTCATAGTAATATAAAAAGGAGATATACATTAAACATTAAATATGAAATAAAACAAGAAGCCTTGTAGTAGTAAATAAAATATTTATTGTTATCTAATCAAAGTTTTAAGAAATAACGTCAAACAAATAATTGACCCTTCCACTTAAATAGCCTCACATGCTAAAAGATACTGTTTAGTTATTAAAACTCTTTCGTTTAATATTTCGTATACCTTCCATTAGACCTTATTAATTCGAAAATACGTTTAGGTAGTGATTCATATAAAGAATGTATGTCATTAACGTCCACAGAATCCCAAACAGTGTAAATAGCTTGAATCAGTTCTTCTTTATTACTAAACTGTCTTCCGTTGTAATAAACTTGCCGAGAAAGCCAACCCCAGGCATTTTCCATGATCAGGGGACAAGGATGGCCAATCTAGAACCAATCTGGTTTTCTTCAAACCACTTTGTAACTATGGCTGACGTGTGTATGGGAGCATTATCATGCTGAAAAAACATTTTTTTTTCTACCTATTACTTTACTGATCTTACTTTTTGTTTCTTTTAATAAATTTAAATACTTTTCAGCATTTAGTCTTCCGTCTACCACAATTAAATCAACAGTACCATAGCAAGAAATTGCTCCCCAAACCATCACCGATCCGAGAGTTGAATGATGACGTGATAGTACTTTCGGTTCTTTCCTTAGGTCATGAAAATAATATTTAAATCCATCTGGACCATCTAGATTAAACTTTTTCTCATCACTAAAAATCACATTTCGCCACTCGGTTTTCCAGCACATGTACTTTTTAGCAAAAGACAATCGACCTGCCACATGTTGTTCGCGCAAAGGAGGTTTACTCATGATTTTTTTCGTTTGAGGTGGGATGATGTTCTAATAATCCGTCGAACTGTAGAGAGAGATGCTCTAGTATTTATTTCACTAGCTATTTGCCTGGCGGTCTTGGTGGAATTTGAAGCAGAGCGTAAAATAAGTCGACGTTCACAATCTGTAGTGGCAAATTTTGTGCGTCCTTTATACTGGTGGCCGTAATTTTCCTTATTTTTAACATAATTATTAATAACTTTAGGGCTGCGACCTATTTTTTTAGCTATCTCACGATGGGATAATTTTAGAGTTAAATAAAAATTAACCTTTTCAATTTCTAAACTTGTAAGTTTTTACCACGTCCCATAGTCACAAAAACACTGTGTTTATCGCGTTACTGCAGGTACTTAATATAATGCCATCTGTATTATCCAATCATAATAAAATAAATTTGAAAGCGAAACTTAAATGCACGGTTTGGACGATTATGTTACACTGAGCAGGCGCGGATCCAGCCCTCAAAAAAGGTTGTGGTCACAGCAACCCAAAAATCTTCAAGTACGAGTCAGGTGTCGAACTCGCTCATGAACAATCATCACTCTTGAACGACCATCCCGATCTCAATAGACCGTGATGACATCACAAGTCTATTAGGGGGGTACCTAATGATTCTCCGAGCAATTTTTCGCAGATTATCGATTCACAGACTACGTTTTGCCGAACATCTAACTTTTAGACGACATTTTCTAGTTTGTGTTCACATACCGTTCAATTCGCTTTTGTGTTAATTAGCAGAACAATTATTGTAAGAATTTCATTTGGCAGAGTAATCTTCTCGTTTAAGGAACTTTTAGTCGTGATTTTTTTGCCGTTTCTTGCGTAAACCTTCGTGCGCAACTGCGAGTGCGAAAAATTAAAAAGAAAAAAAAACTAAATGCAAATATTTTCAGAATTGCTTTATTAGGGTTAGATATGAGGATATTAGCTATAATTTGAGGTATATTTTACAAAATAATATTAAACGGTACTGTATCTGGAGAAGCCCAAACTTGGTATGGTTTGAAAATTATTTTTATTATAATTTAAAAATATGACTGAAATGTAATAATGTGATATATTTTTAGAATTGGCTCAGAAAGCCCTTTCGTTTAATACCACACACGATAGGTTTCTAAACAATGTTTTTTTAAATTCCATACAAAAAACAAGATGACGTCATAACTCCTCTCGTTTTTTTTTATTTGTTGGTGCTTCGGGTCAAATTGTTTCAAATGTTCTAAAGATCAATCGTACCGATTTTCATACCATTAACACCATTTGCAGCATTTTACTGATTTTCGCGGTGTACCGCCAGCACTGTATTTTTTCATGTTTACAATTAGGTATAACTTTAGCAATTTTTGATGTGCGCTTCGAATACATTTTCTAGACATTATTCCGAATCGAATCAGGTATCACAGTGGGTATCACACGTATTTTTGAGTGCAGTATATCTATTTTTCATCATTTTGAGCTTGTAGACTAGACCACTAATAGTATTTTATGCAACCGTTGTTTAAGAGGGGTCAAAAAAGGCGAGTGCCGTGAGTAACAATTTGAGGCGAAACCGAAAATTGTTAATAAAGACGCCACGAGTATTTTTTGACTCAGTTAAACAACGTTGCATACAATACTTTTTCTACGACCAAACACTTACTTTGAAAAGTTTGAAATAAAATTGTAAATTTAACAAATATTTTTCATGTCATCTAGTGGACTTCTACCTACGGTATCTACCTATTTTTTAGTGATTCTTGTGCTATTACTGATATTTCTTCAGGCGTAGACACTAAGTTTTTGTCTTCATCCATTTTAACTTGAAAGACACACTGTATTTTAACACAAAAGTTAAGTTTTCATTCGACAGGCACAATAGTATTCATATTCAAGATTCACAATATTCAAGAAGTAGCAAAGAATGGAGGGTACGAGCGGGAAAAGAATGAATGAAATTAAAAAAAATATGTCTATGGTTCACTCATTTGTCAGATATGACATTCACACCCATAAGCGACAGCGAGAAATATATATTTCTTTCTCGCTCTCACTTATGGGTGCGATGAACCAAGGTCGCGTTGCGGTGCGACAGTGTGTTATGACTATAAGGTTGGCAACAATGTATTTTTTAAGTGGCCATTACACGAAGTATCGTAAAAGAGCCAAAAAGATGCTTCGTGTATGCACAAATGCTTTTTTAGGGAATGGACTAAAGACTTGTCTTGACAACTTTAAGATAGGGTTTTAAAGATGTGTGCACGACCCTTTAAATGACAAATAAAAGTACGGGTGTAGAAAAAGGTACTAAAGTTACAGGTAAATGAGTGATTTAGCAATTGCGTTACTTACAACATTAATTCATTGATGCATAGATAACACTTTTTAGGGTTCCGTAGCCAAATGGCAAAAAACGGAACCCTTATAGATTCGTCATGTCTGTCTGTCTGTCTGTCCGTCCGTATGTCACAGTCACTTTTCTCCGAAACTATAAGAACTATACTGTTGAAACTTGGTAAGTAGATGTATTCTGTGAACCCTATTAAGATTTTCACACAAAAATATAAAAAAAACAATAAATTTTTGGGGTTCCCCATACTTAGAACTGAAACTCAATTTTTTTTTTCATCAGACCCATACGTGTGGGGTGTCTATGGATAGGTCTTATTGAGGTTTCTAATATCATTTTTTTCTAAACTGAACAGTTTGCGCGAGAGACACTTCCAAAGTGGTATAATGTGTCCCCCCCCCCTGTAACTTCTAAAATAACAGAATGATAAAACTAAAAAAAATATATGATGTACATTACCATGTAAACTTCCACGGAAAATTGGTTTGAACGAGATCTAGTAAGTAGTTTTTTTTTAATACGTCATAAATCGCCTAAATACGGAACCCTTCATGGGCAAGTCTGACTCGCACTTGGCCGCTTTTTATACATAGATAAATATAAAAATAAATGCAACGCTAACTACGCGGAAAAAAAACTCCTAATTACACTCGTAAATTAAAAGCTGGCATTATTAATTTAGGAAATTGTACTAATATTTGTGAATGTTTAAGATTTCTAAGACCCCATAAGCTAAAAATAATTGCCCCTGTTAGTAAATAATCTTTATGCTTGCAAATAATTACCTAGGACTCTGTTGTCAGCTGATAATAACTTACGAGAATTTCTAATTCGTAGGATTGTTCATAGGTACCAATTGTTCACACTACCTACTGTGTTTCAACCAATGGTTACTCGGGTAATCGTGACAACTTTAGGTACCAAACGATCAGTCTAGTAAAGTTAATTCGTATATCAATAGGTATTATGCCAACTACGTAATGAAATTCTGCGAAAGGTTCCTCTGCCAAAGCGTCTGTGAAAAATCGGCGTAGTTTTAGTCGGGGAATCTATAGGACATACTATTTAGGGTTGTGGGCATGCCCATCGTGCCCACAACGGTGGATCCGCGCCTGACACTGAGGCTATTCATGTGGACGTCCCGTATTAGCTCTTGCGTCCACAACGTTTCGCGCGCAGACAAGTTTGTACTTGTTAATGTGTCGTTCGATAAACGTCAGAGCGTACAATTCAAATTTAAGATATATTGATAAAAATAATCACTTATAATTATAATACTCACAATATATAGGTGAGGCTATTTAAGTGGTTGGCACTTTATATATATACTTATATATATATATTGCGTCGTCTAGTACCCACAACTCAAGCCTTATTAAGTTTACTGAGGGTCTAGGTCTATTGATATAATATGGTCCAATAAATATAAAAAATATGTAGGTACATTTTAAAACGAAAGTCTATGACTTTGACACGGCGCATAGCTAATGCCAAGCGTGATAAGATATGAGTCTCAACTACCTACAGCTACCATATAATAATAAATGCGAATGGTTAGCCCGCTTTATTTTTATAAAGAGGTGTATAAAACTCTATTGCTCTTAAGTTATATTTGAATCAAGCGATACCTGACAATTAGATGAGATACACACACACCATCACGGCTCGACCACGACATTGAGCGACTTGCGACGGCGGCAGCGATAACCATAGGTTGGAGCGAGACACAGCGATCGAACCTATGGTTGTCGCCTTAGCCGAAGCCAGTCGCGCAATGTCGTGGCCAGGCCGTCAGGCGGTCTAGGATAAGTTGCGTTCTCGCGCGCGAGTCCATACTTGAAGTCGCGCTTCATGTATGCAGTCGCGCGCGATAACGCAACTCATGCCAGCAGGCCAGGTGAGATTATGGGCCCGATTCGGATTTTGAACTAGACATCTATTAGACATCACCAAGATACAACAACGATATTTTTAGGATCTAGCCTGTCAAATTTAACATTTACGCGATTCTGGAGATACTCATCCAAGTCACATCTAATAGATATCTAATGGAAATCGTTCGTTTATACGATATTTTGACGTAAAAGTGACACTGGTTGCCCGAATTGAGCTGCAAAAGAAAACTAGTTGAAATCTAAACTATAACGTATCTAGAATGGATCTATTACGTGTCGTCTCTTGTGAATATCTTGAAGTTCGAATACGGCAGTAGGTCAAATGAAAGTACCTTAATCGGATAAAAACAGGCCCAAACTGTTTAACGTCACAACTTGGACCCCGACCCACAGTTGAGCCATGTAATGCGAGCTCAAACGACGCCATATTTTTCGGGGGCTTTTGTGGCCCCGTTCTTTCGCCGCTTTAAAATAGCTTTTGGATAGTGTTACCATTAAATATATTCGCGGAATTTTCCGCACACTGATCGCAACTATTGGCTCGACGGATACTGATATTGTTATGTTTGCGCGTGAATAACTTTGTTTCAGTTGTAATTGTAACAATATTGGGATATGTTATTTGTTATAAATACAAGCGTTGATGCGGTGTATGACTGATGAAATGTTAATAATTATGGACAATGAAAATAGATAGCTTTTTATATTTAAAACAGTAAGTTCGAGTTTTACATATACTAAATTCTTTGAACTTTATATCAGGAATATAATTTGTACGCAAATCATTAGCATGTGCAAAAAAAAGTTCGAATGTTGTTTTGCTTAATTTGCTGAATTGTCAAAAATCGGTGATAGCTGGTAACAATTCTTATTCTTATTCCTCGCGTTGTCCCGGCATTTGCCACGGCTCATGGGATCCTGGGGTTCGCTTGGCAACTAGTCCCAAGAATTGGCGTAGGCACCAGTTTTTACGAAAGCGACTCCGTCTCTGACCCTCCCACCCAGAGGAGAAACTAGGCCTCATTGGCATTAGCCTGGTTTCCTCACGATGTTTTCCTTCACCGAAAAGCAACTGGTAAATATCAAATGATATTTCGTACATAAGTTCCGAAAAACTCATTGGTACGAGCCGGGGTTTGAAGCCGCGACGTCCAAACTGAAAGTAACACGCTCTTACCGCTAGACCACCAGCGCTTCAGTATATAAAAAAAACTATAAAGAGAAAGAGTTCATCTCGCACCATCATGTATAAACTTTCTAATAAAATACAAAAGAATCAAGTTAATAATATTTAAAAAATAAACACAAATAGGTACCTACCTTATTGAATAGTTATATACAACCTCCCCGAGCTACAAACTCGTTTGAAATAACACTGCAACTGCAGACATTACTCACGAAAGTTCATGTGCATAAATTACGGCTATAGTTTAGCAATATTTGTCAGGGGGCAACATCTGCATGGCTGAATGCGACCCCGAGGGACCTACAACGTGCCAGGTACCTCTATTTTATGAGGTTAAGTGAGACGGATCGACCGTTTCGTTTTAGGCCTGCTTACTTATAAGTATTTTAGGGGCTTAATGTATTCGATGTATCTCGAAAGCTGCCTAATTTCGAAGAAGACCTTGGATACGTGTTATGCTTAAAAGATGAACTGAAATATAGCTGGAAAGAAAACTAGACATTACTACATTGAATACCCATCTGATAAATTAGATTATTTATTATGTTACTTATTGACGATCACAATATAGGTTTTTTTACACATTGAAATAAATGTAATTGAAACTGTACTTACGTAATCTTACGTTGTGTAATAAATAAATCTAAGTCTTTAGACTAGATTTATCTTCAGAGCTCTCCCTATTTGTCTAAAATGTTACGAAACGACATAATATATATATTATTTAGAGCACGTGTCCTAGTAGTATGAAAACCTCGGTGCGCCAGTCCCGGGCTAATTTGAACGTAAACTGATACCATAACAACCATAATAACAATTTTCTACTCAACGTACTTGTCCGTACATGTATTGATGCACGATAGCTAAACAACATGATTCAAATATCGTTCGAATTGGCCCGTCCAACTCGCACGCACGATTTATTTACCCACGCGAGTGTATACGCTGTAATATTCAGCAAACTTCACAAATAAGCGCGCCTCGTTACTTTGCATCGATAAGGGGACTTCGCACTCAAGTATGGGGAATTTTACATGAAAATTTCAATTGTATCTACACAATAATGTGCAATTTTGGAAGTTAACGAAACGGGGCTAAGCGCGTGTGTTACTGGATAAAAATTTAGGCCATTGAGTTGATGTGGATGTGGGTCATACTGTCTTCAATCTGTAATATTTTAGAAGTCAAAATTGTGAACTGTTTCTTTTCGGTCCTATGACTGACTGATAGAGAATGCCTTATCATATTAAATGATCTGTGTCCATGTAGGCTCGAGTGACAAATAAATGTTCATCTATAAATCTCATTTACAGCGTCTATAAAATAAGATGAATATCGATCATTTGAGCACTTTTCCGACAGCTAAAATAAGGATGCTAAGCTCGGAGAATTTTGTTCATAGACCCGCCTGTTCCTATCTATAATTATGTTACTATGCGCGTGCGATAGAGATAAGAAATGTCGAAGCGAAGAACGAATGCTAAATTACCTAATTTGTAGTACCGTAAAGTGGTAGTGTTATCACGGCTGTCTACATTTACAAACACATTTAGCCCCGCGTAAACAATAAAAAGGACAAACCAAACACATTGAATACAACGCACCACGCCACACCGAGGGCACACAGTCAGCGGTCCGCTTAAGGATTCCTTTGTGCATTAATCGGCGGCGCCAAATATTGGCCTGACACGCCTACGTCGGCAAACTCGGCCAAGTACCCAAATACGCAATATGTGACATTATTAAAGGGGATCCAATCACAGTCATACTATAAATTATAGCTTAGTTGGCTAGACATAAATCTTATAAATATTTTATGTACTTTTATAAAACAATCGACTCATAATACAGACAACGCTCAGCCTAAACCATTGAAGATTAGGACGTTGAAAAAGCCAGCTTTTAAAACACATCGTTTAACAGAAATTGCATGACGGATTACGCATTTTTTTATATTTAATTCTACAGGTCGCAATGTTCAATCGAACCTCGTAAAGTTTTGTGAGCAGATGCGATAACTGTGTGGATTTTATTGTAGATTAAATTTTTAGTAACATTTCAAAAGGGCGAAGCCATAGGAGTTCGAAAGCACATTATTGTATGCGTATTACACATTATAGTGAGCCCTCAGAGCCTTAAAATGAACGAAGTATAACGGTCGCCAGCGTTCCAAAATTATAAAACAAACTTAAACTCGGGAACAGTAATTCTGGCACTTAATTAATTTTACACCATTGACATTTCCCCGCTCCCCCCTCGCCTTACATTATCGCGGACGCTGATTCTCTTTTAACAATTTCATACGGATTTCATTTTGTTTTGATACGACCGTGATCACCAATCAGCATTAGCGGCATCACGCTCATTGGTGTTGGTCATAACGGAATGCAATCTGGGGTCATCTGATAGGGCATTTCGCTCGCACTTGTAGGTGTACTTGAGATGCTTGATGTGATGACGCGATGAAAGCCGTATCTTCTTCTTTTCCTTCTTATCCTTCGGCGTCAAGACGATCTGTCTTGACTGGTCGGATTGGGTAGTATGGTGGGAGTATAGTCAAACTATTGGAAAAAGCCCAACTTTTTTCCAATAGTTTGACTATACTCGACCACCACGT
The DNA here is from genome assembly GCF_948474715.1 of Cydia amplana. Taxonomy (NCBI): domain Eukaryota; kingdom Metazoa; phylum Arthropoda; class Insecta; order Lepidoptera; family Tortricidae; genus Cydia; species Cydia amplana. Next base: position 15,899,770 of record NC_086079.1, on the reverse strand, counting down.
TTTTTGGCTTCTGCATGGCAGAGCTCGTTTTTTGCACGACGTGGCCGTCGTCTCTCCGCATTTAACAGGGCCTTACCACCTTAGAGTTTCTGTAAGCTTTTCGGAGACGGGAGTGAGTAAGAAGATGCCTCGAATAAGTCATTTTGTATCTTATCTATCCTTGTAACTACGCCTGACCTAACCATTCTAGCAAGATGAAAACCGTATCAAATTTGTAATTTAGAATCGCCACCCTCGGCTTACAATATCGCGATCTGCAATCCGCTCGCTTCTCAAATTGTTTGTTATTGCTGCGCGAGGTGTAATTTTGCTCCGTATTATTTTGCTTTGTGTCAACGAGATTCTGTCGGTTGTTATTAAAATTTGTACACTTGTATCCAATTTGGCGTGCTGTAGCAGATTGGATTTTCTCTTACCGTAGTATGTTATAATCTTATTACAATGTCAATCTTTTTTGTTATTATCTTTCTATGTACATAACTAACAAATATATTCGATGGGCATAAGGTATGTTTTCGTTATAAGCACAAATTCCGCCATATTACTTATTTTATGACGCCACGTAGCCTGCCAAAATACAGTAAAAAACGGGACGGTGGAATACATTTTTTTTATAAATAGGGGGTCTCTTTTTACAGGCAACACGTAGATAGTTCTAAATGTAATATATCGTACTTTATTATACCTTCAACGTCGCAGTTCTCGTTATTATTCCATCTGCATTAAGTTGACAGTCCATTTTCAACGACAGCTGCACTACTGTTCATTTTACTTTAGAAATTGACAGTAACACCGACGCGTTCAGTACCAGTAGTGCAGCTGCGGTCAGAAATGAAATGTTACCCTTAAAATACCTCAGAGTTGCGAAAAAATAAAAACTACAAAACTAGTGTCTCCTTCCACAAATTAGCAACGAAAACTTATCTCATTAATGACGTTTTCAATCTTAACACCCTCATTAATTCTTCATTGTGATCTGGATTACCATCGACGGCGGTCATTAAAAGATGAGACCGTTTGATCTGTATTCGGGCTGGTGTTGCTGAGGGCTCTTCAGGTCTTGTCTCTGTAGGGATGAGACAACAGTAGTGTCGTACGTTCTTTCTTACTTTTATTCAACTTACAATGAGTTTGAGAATGTCTTCAATGTCAAGCCTTCAAGAAAGAGCACTTATACTATTGTAAGACTTGGTTTACATTTCACAATTAATCTACCTCAAGTTAGAAAAATATGTAATAATCACCTGAGCGGAGTCTCCGCGGACAGACACCTCTCGTGTTCGCGACAGACTTGTTCTAAAGGGCCGTCCGTAACATATGTATATGTTACAACACGACTTCGCGATAATCGCAAGTTCGCGCGAATTTTACGGCTCGGCCACGACATTGAGCGACTGGCGACGGCGGCAGCGATAACCATAGGTTCAAGCGAGACACAGCAATCGGACCTTTCGTTCCCACCTATGGCTGTCGCTGCCGCCGTTGCCAGTCGCGTAAAGTCGTGGCCGAGCCGTTACTCGTGCACTGAGAAAAAAAATCGTTTAAAACAATTGATTTAGATTTAGATTTCTTTATTTCAAGATGAAAATTACACTATAAATTTGCTACATTCGTCAAAATTATGTTTATCTTCTCATCATGATCGAATTGCATTAACGTTTAATGCTTTAAACAGTTCCATATGAGCCTATCGAACCAAGCAGTAAGGTTTACTGTTTGCACGTTACGTACGTACATTTGTTGATATTGTAAAAGCAGTTAATCTTAATGAAATCATTTTAATGTGTGCTCGATAGATAATATTTTTTTCAGTGTGCAAGCGCGCGATCAATCATATTGAACTTGAATAGGTGTCCTAACTAATTAGCATTGACTGGCCCCTATATTAAGTAAGACTTTGTTTACATTTCACGATTAATCCGCGTCAAGTTACATAAAATGTAACATCACTACCCTAGTGGAGTGTCCGCCGCGACACCTCTTGTGTTCGCGGAACCGACTTGTTTCAAGGCTTTGTGCTTTTAATTAGTCAGTGTATTTCTGGCGTAATTTAGTGTTTTAGAATTATTATCCGGTAATGAATAGTCTTAGTGAATGTTTGTTTCTTATTTGTCTAAATCTTTTATTTTATTTTCATTGCTTGGACCCTAATAGAGTAGTCAAATAAAAATTGTAACGAGTAAGACACAGTCGTTTTATTTTATGTATGTGTTTCCTTAGAGTATCCTTAACCTCTCAGTTCCCAGTGGCTCCAATATGAGTCGGAATTGTATGGATTTGAGAGGTCCTGGGAAATGAGGGGTTAATAGATGTGGATGTCGCACCGGGACGTTATATCCAAAAGTTACCAGACAAATAAATTGATTAACTAAACACCAAAACAAAAAGGCAAAACCTCTGGAAATAACCCTTTTTGGACCTTTTAAGATAAAAAAAGGATTTTTGTTTCAATGTTTGCCTATTAGCGTAGCTTTAAAGCAGCGGTTGGCAACCTGCGGCCCGTGAACCTGTCACTTGCGGCCCGCGAGGCTCCCTGGCTATTTTATATGTAATGTAACAAACGACAATTTAATGTCTGATAAAGTCATAAATATTAACAAAGTACAGCCCGCGTCAACTTCGTCAACTACTATGTGGCCCTTGGCTGCTAAAAGGTTGCCGACCGCTGCTTTAAAGGATGTGCATTTCCTTTTAAGAACAGCATCGCCGAAAGCCACTGAGTACTTATCTTTTATTGTGCCGGCCAGACACTATCAATAAGGATAAATAATGACATGACATCACTATTGACAGTGTAGTGATTGGAATGAAATGAAATAGTATTATATTAGAATGCAACGTAGGAATGACTTTGGTTCACACCTATGCCGTTTTTAATGTTTAAACTCAATTCAATAAAGCTAACATTTTTTGTAAGATTGCTTAACATTTCTTGTAACATAATTTTTACGACCCAAAAACATCAGGCATAACGAGGGACAGATACATAAATAATAAAAAGGAAAAGAAACGACAAACGTAGGGCTTGTTTAAAACTTGATGATCAAAGGGGACTCGAATAGGGACAGTAATGAGCTAACTTAGGCTGTAAGCTTATAACTTTCAGGGTTGTGTCAAATACATGGGCGGTAATCTCTCAAACAAAAAGTAAACAAGTACCTACGTTGTGATAAAAGGATATTTAGGACTGAGCTGCTCTTAGTACTGCCAATTTGTGGAAAAATTGCTCCGTGAATTATATATGGGTCCCTATGTGTTGTATTGAAACCTTCAAACTTTTGATTGCCTTGGTCACAGAATAAATAATAGTACCTACTAGGTACAGAAGGTTCACTCTCTAACAAAATTCGCCTCTATTAAGACAGTATATGACTGCTTGGTGGCGCAAGCGCGAGCAGGCTGCGTCCGTTCCGTAGCGGTACGCGGTACGCGGCAGCTATTGTACTATGGCTAGACACCACAATTGGTGTGGGCCGCATGTACCTGTAGCGACGCGACGAAATCGCGGAGTGAGCCACGGCTGCCTTGGTTATCATGGCCAATCTAGCATGGATAATGGTTGCACTGCTATCGTCTATTTTATGATGCATCAAAAGTAAAAGTGATAGATGATGAAAGTTAAATCAAGATTGGTTCATTATGGATGCTAAATGCATGCTTTCTTTTCTACTAACAATAGTATATAAGTCACGATTGTAAACATTTAAGTATGTATTACCTTAATATTAAGTAAGAGTTGAGTGCGGCGCGCCAACAAACTGGTTACTCCAGTTTGGCGCATTTATTGTATATATGTAACGTTGTAATTGTTTATATGAATAAATAAATGAATTAAATTAGTTTCCTAGTGCCCCTTAGCGCGAAATAAAACGTTGCTAATTATCTATTAAAGGGGCCCTCTGATTATCAGTCCGCCGGATGACATCAGCCTGTCAGTTAGAATAAAAAAATACAGTTCCGAACAACTGACAGGCTGATATCGTCCGGCGAACTGATAATCTGTGGGCCCCTTAAGGGGCTTACGGGGGTTACGATATCAGTCTGTCAGTTGTTCGGAACTGTCACCGTTTGCGTTTAACTGACAGGCCGATATCGTCCGGCGAACTGGTAATCTATGGCCCCTTTACACCTACTAACCGGTCAAAACATTTTAAACAATATAAGTAGCTAATAATTTACACAAGTCTAGCTCATCATCATCTTCCTCGCGTTGTCCCGGCTTTTTGCCACGGCTCATGGGAGCCTGGGGTCCGCTTGGCAACTAATCCCGAGAATTGTCGTAGGCACTAGTTTTTACGAAAGCGACTGCCGTCTGACCTTCCAACCCAGAGGGTAAACTAGAGTTTATTGGGATTAGTCCGGTTTCCTCACGAATCTCACGATGTTTTGCTTCACCGAAAAGCGACTGGTAAATATCTAATGACATTTCGTACATAAGTTCCGAAAAACTCATTGGTACGAGCCGGGGTTCGAACCCGCAACCTCCGGATTGAAAGTCGCACGCTCTTACCGCTAGGCCACCAGCGCTTTCTAGCTAATATAGGTAAATAAGAGCAAGATGCATTTAAGTGATGTCAAAATAAAAACGTAAAATTGGTACCTATGCAGCCCATGTCTTCAATGCAATCATCTAGTTTTCAAACATATTCGACGTCAAGCAAGCCAAGCCCAAATACCTGGATACCGTACAAATGCCTGGATATTTTGCGGCTTTTCGAACACGAAATATTATAATGTTACATCGTGGTGAAATTTCGAGTAACAAATGCGCATAAAATTTGAAGACGAACGGCAGGTTGGCGTGTGATTCCTAACGCTGGGCCGGGGAGCGAGTCAATAGCTCAGAGCCCGTACCATGAGTCACTGACAGTGTCAAAACTGACATATACGCTATCGAGAACGTAATTTACCTTCTATACATCTCGTTCGCACTAATATGCGAGTACGCGCGAGATGTATAGAAATTTAATTACGTTCTCGATGGCGTTTAAGTATGTCAGTGCCAAACTGATGGTATTAGCCGTACAGGTCGCCCCTTTGTCACCACGGTGAGAAATGTCAAAAGTGCGACCAAATCGGAATGATGTCAAGTTTAGGTACTTACGTCATTGGAAGTATTGAATTAATAAATAATATGTGATTGAGTAAATTATTTGCTATTGTAAGATTTGTAAGTAACTGTATATTCTAAGATATAACCACCCGCTGTGTCTCCTAAACATAGCTTTTCGTATTATCCAGTCCGCTAAACTTACTTTACATTCTAAGGCCGCTATGAAACTCAAAAGTGGTCACGTTTTTTCTTTTGCCTCTTTCGCACTTATGTATACGTGATGGCTTCCCTTTTGCACACCTCAATTATCTTTAAGCATAAGGGTCGTTTTAGTTTCCTCACCTACCTAAGTACTTCTGGGTTGGCACATGGGTTGAATTTCCGATAATCCTTTCTCGGTGGAGTTTTACAACATTTGAAGAAGAGATTTCAATTTTCAAGGTCCTACTATATAGTAAATGTATAGTAAAAATGTAACCTATAGATGCTATTCAGTATAGTAGTAAAAAAGGTAATTTAACTTTACTGTGTAAGTATCGCGCTCAATAGAACTTGGATAGTTTCATAAAAGTACAGCAAGTCCATTCAACTTACAAACAATCAAACACTCCTTTAAACCCACCTCTTATTTTTGAAAAATAAAACCCATTTCTCTAGTACTGTCGCGTGCAATCGGTTTTGTGTAAAAATGTCTCCTGTCGACGTGCGCTAGTTAACACTATCTCACAAGGTGCAGCTGTACTGTCGGGTACACAACTGATACTTTAAGATCTGTAAATAGAGGAAAATAAAGTTATTTGATTAAAACATGCTTTTTGTTGTTCGTTATTGATATGCAAATTGAGTAATTTTAACTAATAATATCTACTAATATATTTTCTTTTGGTCTAGTCTTAAATAGGTATACCTAAAAAAATATGTTACCTAAAATCTATAGCAAAACTATACAGTAAGAATATCAATTAATAGATTATTTTTTATCATTCCTAAACGCCAATCATGTTACAAATACCATTGTGTTGTGTTGTGCCTCATCTTTTATTCGTTGTTCAACCAAATTGAATAATTAAATAATTGTCTATCACTCACGCGTGACACATCTAAAAATATTTTCTCCAAAGATTTTTAGTAAATAATTAATATTTTATTGAATTTATTTACTAATACATTAGGAGTCAATAATAGTATTTTATGCAACCGTTGTTTAAGAGAGGTCAAAAAAGGCGATTGGCGTGAGTAACAATTTGAGGCGAAGCCGAAAATTATTAATAAAGACGCCACGAGTATTTTTGACTCAGTTAAACAACGTTGCATACAATAGTTTTTCTAACTTTGAAATAAAATTGTAAATTTAACAAATATTTTTCATTCAAGAAGTGGAGGGTACGGACGGAAAAAGAATGAATGAAATTAAAAAAACATGTCTATGGTTCACTTATTTGTCAGAGATGACATTTAAAATAAGGTTGGCAACACTGTATTTCATTCAATATTTTTTAAGTTGTCATTACACGAAGTATCGTAAAATCGCCAAAAAGATACTGCGTGTATGCACAATTATTTTTTGGGGAATAGACTAAAGACTTGTCTTGACAACTATAAGGTAGGGTTTTAAAGGTGTGTGCATTGCAATGGTTTAAGTAGTAAGGTATAATAGTATAGGAGTAGAAAATAGTTATTTTCGATACAAGTGCGAAAAAGAGGAAATTCGAAACGAGTGGCGATAAATTAAAACACGACCGAAGGGAGTCTTTTATTGCATTACAAAAAAATATCAAGAGAGAAAATAAAAGGTATAGACCGGTACCAATCGGCGACCTTTTCGCTTTAGATCTTATTATTCCTGTGATATTATTTTTTAAGGTTCCGTACCCAAAGGGTACAAACGGGACCCTATTACTAAGACTCGGCTTTCCGTTTCACAGATGATGTATTTCTATTCCCGCTATAACAACAAATACTAAAAACAAAATAAAATAAATATATACTTAAGTGGGGCTCCCAATACAACAAACGTAAATCACGTTTTGCCGTTTTTTGCACCATTGTGCGGAACCCTTCGTGCGCGAGTCCGACTCGCACTTGGCCGATTTTTATTTATAAGTATAAGTACTGGGTGATTTTGAGGTCATGATTCTGAACGCCAAAAATATAATTAATTGGTCATACTGAACAAGATTTCCCATTGTACAGATATGAAAATCGTGAAAAACAATATCCCCTGGGCGCATGCGTTTCTCTCCTCCTCGGGCCCTTAACACATTCACTGCCGGCGACCCGCTAGGCGGGTTCACTGTTCAGATAAAGATAAGATAAGATAAGATAAAAGATAGTTTATTCAAGTAGGCATAATTACAATGCGCTTATGAACGTCAAATAAAGCTAGGTAGACCGGCTCCAACCCTACACCTCTGCCCCGAGAAGATTTAAATCCCCCCTCAATTGGAGGAGGGTATCCCAATATGGGACCGGCAACAAACTCGGCGGGACACATCTTTTCAAAAATAATTACATCTTATAATTAACATGCATTACGAGAAAATAAGGGAAAAAATACAATTTAAATTACTATAGAATTCATGCAATTATACACATAAGGTGTAATAGAAATTTGATTTAGAAAATATACATATGTACATGGAATCATACAAAATCGTAGCTCTTTCAGAAAACATATCAAATTCTTACAAAAGGAAAAGAAAATAAAGTTATTAAAAGAAATGGGAAAACATATTATATAAATCTGATTGATTATTATTAATTACCAACATATAATATTTGATGTGCTTTCCTGCTTACCTGAGCTGTGTCACCTATAACTCTATACATAATACAATGTTTTTAATTGCTACTACTTTTTATTAGTTAGTTTCTGGTTTGGACCATGCATGTTTGTCTGTCAAGTAGTCCTCGACTCTGTAATAAGCTTTTAACATCAATGACTTTTTTAAGTAATTCTTAAGAGCTGGAAAGGGTAATCTTAAAGCATTCTCAGGTAACTTGTTATAAAAATGAATGCATTGCCCAACGAATGACTTTTGTACTTTACGGACACGAAACTTTCTGATAGCAAGCTTATTTCTATTTCTAGTGTTAAAGTTATGGACATCAGAATTCTTAGTGAAGGAGTCTAGATTCTTAATAACATAAATAATACTATCATATATGTATTGGGAAGCTACAGTTAAAATATTAATTTCTTTGAAAAGTTCTCTTAATGATTCACGCGCTCTTAAGTTATATATAGAACGAATGGCTCTCTTTTGTAAGACAAATATAGTCTGTATGTCAGCTGCTTTGCCCCAAACCAGAATACCATATGACATTACACTATGAAAATAACTATAATAAACAAGGCGAGCTGTTTCAACATTTGTCAGTTGTCTAATTCTCCTCACGGCGTAAGCGGCCGAACTTAATTTGTTAGCTAGTGTTCCGATATGAGGACTCCATTGTAGATTTTTGTCCAATGTTAAACCAAGAAACAGAGCTTTATCTACCATCTCTAAGCATTCATTATTCAAAAGTATTTTAGTTTCGACTGGTTTAACATTCGGCAAAGAAAATCTAATACATTTGGTTTTCTTAGCATTAAGAAGCAAATTGTTCATAGTAAACCAGTTAAGTACATTAACGAGTGTGCTGTTAATTACACTATAATCGGTAGATTTCCGATCAACCTTAAAAAGTAATGATGTGTCATCAGCAAAAAGAACTATTTCACAAAGATTTTCTACTATACATGGCAAATCATTTATATAAACCAAAAACAGGAATGGACCCAAAATAGAACCTTGCGGCACTCCTAATTGGACTACAGCTCCGCTAGACTGGGTTTTGTTTACAACAACTGTTTGTGTTCTATTGCTAAGGTAAGAAGACATAAAGTTTAGGGCATTTTCTGACAGACCATAGTGTTCTAATTTCAAAATGAGCGTTCCATGATCCACACAATCAAATGCTTTAGAAAGATCACAAAATATGCCAATTGCATCACAAGAATTTTCCCAAATATTATAAATATGTTTAATGAGTACCGAAGCAGCATCGGTCGTGGAACGGCCCTTTGTGAAACCAAACTGATTGCTTGTAAGTAAAGTATGTCTGTTGAAGTGACCCAGTAGATCATTTAACATTAATTTTTCAAAAACTTTACTTAGTACAGGAAGTATTGATATTGGTCGGAAATTAGCCATATTACTCGAGTCACCAGATTTAAAAAGAGGAATGACTTTACTATATTTCATAAGATCTGGAAAGACGCCTTGTGAAATTGAAATATGGGCGCTTTTCGCTACATACGGTTTTTCCCGTGTTATCGGCTACGCTCGACCGTAGCGTAGCGCGTACCTAGCTCGCGCTGGCACGGAATGTGTTAAGGTAAAGTTTTTGAGTACTTATGACCATCTTAACACGTTTTTGTCATTCAGGATCACGACCCCAAAATCACCTAGTATAATAATATATATTTAACAAGCACTTTCCTGCCGGCCAGTACCCACTGCCGAAGTGTCTCGTGGGTAATGAAAAGAAGTGTTCTCCTGAACATGGAAGCTAGCATTACCTTCCTTAGTCTCTTTTTAAAAGAAATAAATTAAACACGCCCTGGGAAATCTCTGTCTGTTATTTTAGAAGAATGCAAACGTAACAATTGAGTTTATTTTGAAAAGTATTTGTCGGGGACTTGTAAATTGGAATTATTTTACCGATTTAATTTTTATTCAGTTTTACCGCTTTTTAAGAGGCCGTATCGATTTTAGTCGCAAAAGTGTAAAATTGATAGATTTAGTCGATGAAATTGTACACCTTTTATTACGTAATAGAAATAAGAAGTACTGGTATCTATTAGCACGTCTTCTTATCTTGCACTTTTACAGATCATGTTTTTGAAAACAGACTAAATTACTAATGATTTTTTTTTTCTGATGGACGTTTAGGTAAACGCGCGTAAAGCACTGATTTTGTCGATCTTATTTGTAATTTTCGTAAAGTTTGGACTGCTAAAAATGGTAATTTTGTATTACACGTATCCTGTACTCCACCTTTAATAGACTACATTTTTGTTATAATATGATATTGAACAAGAGTAAATGAAAGTTAGACGAAATCAATTTTCACCAGAAATTACTTTAAAACAAGTGACAATTATTCGTGAAAATCGACTTAATTTTAACGTAATTTTGATACTTTACAAACTATAACATTTCCTGAAACTGTTCTTTATACATACATAATTTTGTATAATTTACCACTATAATTTTTTGATGAATATTTAAAAACTGCCCCTTCTCGTCATATATTGTCGGTGACGCACGCTCGGGACCTCATTATTAAAAGGCAAGATGAGAAGATGTGCTAATAGAAACCAATACTTGTTATTTAGATATTACGTAACAAAAGGTGTACAATTTCAACGACTAAATCTATCAATTTTACATTTTGGCTCTAACATCGTTAACGGGCTCTTAAGACTCACTGAAAGCACCTAACGAGGGCGAAATTACGTTATTTACGCGCCTCATTAAAAAAAAAGTATGAAAGATTACCTACCGACGGGGGTAATCTTTGTTTGTTTTTTTAGAGGTTTGGTTTTTAAATTGGCATAACTGTTTCTAGTGATTGTCAATTTAACAGTTGACGGGATATTTGTGGTCAGTACGTTTTGCCATTTTCACAATGAATAGACTTACTTCAGAACAACGATTGCAAATTGTGCAAATTAATTTTGAAAATCAAAATCGCCTTTATTGCGGGAAATATTCGATGAGCGCATAATTTCCCGTAATGGACCTGTGAACTGGCCTCCACGATCGTGTGATCTCACAACTATGGTTTACTTTCTTTGGGGATATGTGAAATCACAGGTCTACGCAGATAACGTTGGACCACTTGGAAGCGAACATTCGCCGCGTTATTGCCAATAGGTATACGGCCCCAGTTGCTCGAAAAAGTGGTCGAAAATTGGACTTCCCGATTACGCTTCATTCGAGCCAGCCGTGGCGCCCATATGCCCGAAATCATTTTTAAGAACTAATGGCATAAGAATATCTTTTAAATAAAACCAATACCATTATTATAAAATTTATTTTTACGTGTTTTATTTAATTTCGAATTTGTATATCTTTAAAAAACACCCTTTATTTAATAAAAGAATTTGATCAATTCCCTAATTGCTTAATCACTTCATAAAACCACATTAAAAGATACAAAATAAACGAACCCAAAGGAAGTTTACATAAATACTTTTTCATATTAATAAATTTCTGCTGTAGCAGAAAACTTTTACTATACTCGGATAATCTGAAGATAATTCTTTTTTTACCATAACTAGCGTTTAAAAGGGTTTCGTTCTTTCACCCCAGGAGAGTAAAGAGAGGTTAAACTCGAGGATTCACCTCTAATAGACCGAGAGCTGGTCACGGAAAACAGGTTTGCAATTATGCTAGTTGGAAGGTCAGATGGCAGTCGCTTTCATAGTGCCTATGCCTATTCTCGGGATTAGTTGACAAGCCAACCCCAGGCTCCTATGAGCCGTGTCAAAAAGCTGGGATAACGCAAGAAAGATGATGATGAGGTGCGAGGTTAACGCGAGGTGTTTTTAGTTTTCTGTGGTTTAGGTTAGGATTGATTCGTGACAATTGAGGCGCATCTTTTCAAACGATTTAGCGAGGCGTAATAGTGAATTTCGATACAATTGCGAATTACCTTTTACCTATTCGCAATTGTACGTTTTACAGTACAGAGAATGTTAAGGTGGATGTGTGGCGTGACGAAAATGAATAGGATAAGGAATGAGTATATAAGAGGAAGCCTGATAGTTGCACCAATAACAGAAAAAGTAAGGGCAAACCGCCTAGCGTGGTACGGGCATGTGATGCGGAGGGATCAAAGTCATGTGACGAGAAAGGTATTACGAATGAATGTGGAGGGAAGTACAAGGAGAGGAAAATCGAGAAAAAGGTGGATGGACTGTGTGAGAGATGATATGAAACGAACGCAAGTGAATGATGAGATGACGGGTGACAGAGAGGTTCATGATGAATTGAACGTACAATTCATGATGAATTGTACGTTTTACAGTACATATGACCCTTCAAATTTTCGACATAAACACGTATTGTGGTAATTACCGCACTAGGGCGGTAAAGTAGCACCATATGTATTGTAAAATTTCGTTAATTTGGGAATGTCCGGGAAACGTTAGAGGAGTACTTACAGCGAAGGTCGCCATTTCGCTCCTATATCATTAAAAAAACTTGTACTACTTTTTTCCGGCGCTACCTCCTGGTCTTTACGTACAACTCACGGCATACGGAGACAAAGGTTTTTAATTTTACCGTAAAACGTGTTTTGCGCAGAGAACGGAAACGAATACGCTTATTTTAAACACTTCCCAGCGAGGTTATGTTTTTCACGCATTTAGGATTTAAGTTTATGCGTTTTTGCCAGGCTTTTCGACACACGTTTTTTATTGCAATTGATTGAAAATCAGGATCGATAAAAGTATCTACCTTCACCGTTGGTGTCCAACTTCGCCCAAGTAAAATATAGGCCATTTTATTTAAAGTTGTACCCTAGATTCCCTGCCCTTTGTTTTTTCAAATTTGGGATTTTTCGTATCATACAAAGTCTATGAAAAATGGTAACGGAATGAAATCAAATGAAATAAAATCCTTGGGACACTTTTTTCTCACATTAGGATTCAAAGAGCTCGTGATTCTGCGTAGAAATAACATTGAAATCCACAAATCTAAAAAATGGAGGGTAGGTACAACTTTAAATAAACAAAACGGCCGTTTAATTGTTTCCAGAAGTAGATTCTATTTTTGTTTGTTTTTAGTTTGTCGTTGATTCCAAAACAGTGCGAAATGCCCCGCCTAAACGCTTTTTACTCAATAAGCCCGTTTTATAAAGTGGTTCTATTTTTCTTAAAAGTTATTTCGTCACCAAAAGAGTACAAGAGCCGACGCCAAAAAGCACACAACACAAACCTTTATTTTTCATTAATATCACTGACATAAGCACATAAGCCTGTTTGTGTGGATGTAATCCGCCTCACCTCTTATCTGCAAATCAAATATAAACAATGTTGTTTACATGATATAAAGCTCCCGAAGAATAAAGCTTTTTTGGTGCAGGCTCGGAGAGGACGCATTTCGTAAAAGCATTTGCTTAATACTTTCAGTGCCACCCGTTTTCCAATTCTATAATGTGTGTTTTCGATACCGCTTAATAAGCTTTATGAATATTGCGTATGTACGAGTATATATCTGTTTTATGTGCAAACAGAATGTACTGCGAACGTATTTAATCCATTTTGTTTTGATATAATATTTCGCAATAATCTAATTTATTTAACTTTGTAGCTGCGCGAAAAACGCAAATTTACCGATAGAGTTTAATAAAATCTTTTTTCTACTCCCGTACTTTTATTTGTCATTTAAAGGGTCGTGCACACACCTTTAAAACCCTACCTTGTAGTTGTCAAGACAAGTCTTTAGTCTATTCCCCAAAAAAGAATTAATTTGTGCATACACGCAGTATCTTTTTGGCGATTTTACGATACTTCGTGTAACACTAAAAAATATTGAATGAAATACAGTGTTGCCAACCTTATTCTAAATGTCATCTCTGACAAATAAGTGAACCATATACATGTATTTTTTTATTTCATTCATTCATTCTTTTCCCGCCCGTACCTTCCATTTTTGCTACTTCATGAATTAAAAATATTTGTTAAATTTACAATTTTATTTCAAAGTAAGTGCTTGGTCGTAGAAAAAGTATAGTATGCAACGTTATTTAACTGAGTCAAAAAATACTCGTGGCGTCTTTATTAACAATTTTCGGCTTCGCCTCAAATTGTTACTCACCCCACTCGCCTTTTTTGACCTCTCTTAAACAACGGTTGCATAAAATACTATAACACACCTGTAGATAAAGTTTTTTTATAAGACACTGTGTTACGTTTTGATTATGCACGGTGCTTTTACCTTTTGTTATAACTTAATACAGTAAATATCTATAGTATTACCTAAAAGAAAAATTCTACGTTGTTGCTACGTGTCTCTAACTACCTACACAGAGAAACCTACATGACCTTCATCACATATGAAAAAACAACACAAACATAACAAAATGAATGAAAAAATATCCAACTTAAGAGACCTACGCCGGCTTAATCCATGAAAATACGAGCACGGTTATTTTATACAAAAAATAAGTAGGTATCTACGTAAAGCCAATTCTGTTTTACCAATTCGATAAGAATAAGACATTTACCTTTTGCTACACAAATAACAAGATGCGAGTTACAAAATTATGATTATGATTATGATTATGAAAAAAAAATATATATTATTATAAAAATAACATTAACAATTGGCATGCGTGGCAAAAGAACCGGGCTCAGCATAAGCTGTGTCAGCAATTTCATTACGAAACGAGCGCGCAGTGCTGATTTTCAGTCCCTCTTCTGAACCACATTGATAGGTATGCGGATTAAAATAATTTTAAATAAATTGCTAGAATAGATTTTCCTCGTTTATTTTATTTTATATTTCACTGATAAATCATGTTTTGATAGAACCTTGCCATTAGGCATCTCGGGCGCACCAATGAGTGCAAGCGAGCTGCCTAATGAGACGACTCCTGATTACATTTCGCACCAATCAGCGTGGAGCCGCTAACATAACACTGATTGATGCTTACGAAATGCGATCAGAGGGCCTAGCCAAGCTGACAATCGCTATCGCTTCGACAACGAAACGCTTTGTGTCTCTCTATCACTCTTCCATATTAGTGCGATAGTGACAGTTGCGTTACGATCGCTACGCAGCGTAAGCGATTGGCATCTTGGCTACGCGGCCAGAGGGCCTAGCCTAGCCAAAGAGACAATCACACATCGATAAACGCTAAACGAAAAGAAAAAAATTAATCGGGATGACACGTGCTATGAAAATTCACGTGATAAGTTCCATACAATTTTTAAGTTGCGATTGGCGTTTTATATGAACTGTTATCTTGACCAGGACCTCAGGTATCAGACTTGCATGTGAGATGTGTCATTCACTAATGATATGAATTAAGGTCGTATCTAAACAAGATATAAACCTTATAAAATTAGTAATACCAAATCAGCCTCCAAGTATCTCCATATAACGTCGTGGCATACAAGCCGCGTATACTTATATGTTAATATATGAAGTTAATTAGACTTTTCGCATGCGTGAAATAAGCTTGGATTTGAGCTGAGATTCCTACCGCGGTATTCGGAAGACAAGATCCGTTCTAGACTAGAGAACGATACGATATGTACTAGATACGTTGTAGTTTAGATTTCAACTAGTTCTCTTTTGCAGCTCAATTCGGAAAACAAATGTCACTTTTACGTTAAAATATCGTAATAATATCTTGTGGAAATCGTTCAAGAGTATCTCCAGAATCGCACAAATGTCAAATTTGACAGGCAAGATCTTAAACATATCGTTGTCGTATCTTGGTGATGTCTAATAGACACCTAATAGATGTCTAGTTCAAAATCCGAATCGGGCCCCTACTCGGGTTTTATACTCAGGTAGATATAACACAGAATATGCCTACAGCGGATGCTTATGCTAAACCTAGGTACATTTGGGGTGAAATCTATTTTGTTGCCAAATTTTGTTTTTTCATTACATTTGGATAACATTTGGGTGGTTTTAAGAGCGTCATCCTAGGCGGAATAAATGCGAATTCAAAACTTGTCTTGAAAAAAACTTGTCTAATTTTCGTACAGTAAAAATATCTACTAATAATTAATTTCGGGTAATTTGCTAAGAGATCTTTGAAACCTTGTATCCTTTTATTTTATAAAATGTTTAGTTTGTATCGCGTACCGCACAGTTCGTTTATATATTTTTTCCTTATATTAGTTTAGCTTTGATAATTACCACATTACTTAACGTACTCTAGTTTGTAACATTTACTTACACTGTTTAGTTTTTACTACTGTACTAAATTTGTAGAAAACTTAACAAAATACCTCTTCGAGTATATTATCGGATATCCAAATAGTGCAAAACTTTCTTCAAACTATTTATTGGCACTCAGTATCTCTTATTCAGTACAGCGTTTTTCCATTTGTTATCCTTAAGTTCTGAAGTATTCAACATAGCATTTTATTTATGTGTATTTAGCGCTTTGTCATTAAAAAAATCTAAATTCAGATATGAATGGTAACAGTGGTTCTATACCAACTTATATATTGTACAAATAATTTACGTTTCACACAATTTGGTTTAGGGCCTCTATTATATTTTGCGATATAATTTATACAATGTGAAAATACAAAGAAATTTTCTGCATACTAATAAAATGTTCCAACTTAACACCTTTATTCAACACAAAGCAAGCTCTTCTGCTAGTTGGGATTCAAAAAATAACCCGCCATCGTGCGGTTATGTCGAGATTTGAACCGCGCCCATTGTGTGGAACGACACTGAATTACTTCGTGCTGCGTTTAGTTGCTTAGGTAGTGGTTTAGGAGCCAGTAGTTTAGCGTAGTAACTGTCTAAGTTTTTACTAGATATTTATGTACCTAGTAGAGTCCATTTATGCTAGCTTTTCACTGACTTGAAGGGAACAAATGAAGGAGTGTCATTAAAAACGTCATAATTTCATAGTAACTTGACATTAATAATTATGACATTGACACATTTGCAAATGCAATGCAGAGATAACTTTATATCCAACTCTAAGTAATATTTCGACTATCATAAACTAATCAAATTAAGTTCGTGGCTCTTAGAAGGTGATCACTAGTTGATAACTTTTCCAGTAGCGACTACTTTAGGAAGACATTTCTTCTTCATTGTCTTCATTCGACTTCATTCTGACGTCAGTAATTATCTTCAACGTATCCAAGACCAAACTACAATAGGGTAATATTAAGTACAACTTACTTACTATCAAGTGTCTTAGCTTGTACATTATGTCTTACTAACAAAAATACAGTTAGACTACGTAAAGGTTTTTTATCACGTTGCGTTATGGCTACGCATTTTCGTTGGCTCAAGAAAAGTAACTGGTACAATACGAATGATTGAGCAAATATACTTCCTTGTTGTTGACAGATGGACGGCGTCTTCTAAAGTTTACCTTAAGTACCTACCTTTTTGCCATTTTTTCTGTCAAATGGCAAATGTTGGATAATACAAAGGATTTCTGATTGATAAAATGTCACTTTTGACAGATCATATCTATTACAAATTGATAACAGAAAATTACTGGAAGCTTTAACGTGCCAGTACCCGCTCAATTCCAACGCTCCCCCAGGTAAGTAGAAGAAAGAACAGCAAATGGCGGGCCATCTGTAGCGTAAAGTTACGAGTACACGTGTCACGATTTTTACCCGGTCTAATGGGGCCGGCGAAATATGAGCTTTTGTCGTGATAACAACTTTCAGGACACGTTATGGTAGTTTTGTCGTCATTACGTCAGTCTTGAGTAGGATTTTGGTTTTCCTATGCTTTGTTTGGATAATGGTGCGTCTGTGGATACTTGAATTGTTGAGTTGGAGACAGAAACGCGTGGTTGTAATGTAAACCATTGTGGTGGGTCAAACATTGCTGGACATTTTAGCATTACTTTTTAAATTGACCCAGCATACTTACGAGTATGCTGTAAGACGTGTGTTGTACCATAGAGAAAAAAGTAAGTGAGTGAGAAAAACGATCCGTAGATAGATAAAACCCCATTTAAAATAAGTTTTAAGCGAGCTTTGCGAAAACTTATTTGTAATAAGATTTAAGCCACATACGCGAGTTTTAAACTTATTAATAATAAGTTTTACCACACCTTCTATACAACTTATTATTAATTAAGTAAGGAAACTGATGTATTATGTATGTTAGTACTCGTATTGTTTGGCTGGAGACAAAAATGGGTAAGTTTAACTTTACACAGCCGCATTTTACGTGACGGCTTCTGAAGCCTTCTCTTGCAAGTCTTTACTAAGTAATTACGTTTATACGTACGTACTACGTACATATTTATCATGAAATTGAGCTATTAAAACATCCGTACACATTTGTTAATGAAACCGGCTCAAGGACTTTTTCTAAAATAAATATCGAAAACCCGATTCTTTCAAATCTGGACGTTATTGGGCTCATTCTTCTCAGAATCGACAACACTCTCCATCCTACCATTAAAAAAAAATGTCCCAAAATTTTGTATGAAAATTCCACTACGTCACGTTACATACAAGTGAAAATTTTTCTCATACTAAAAACGTGACGTAATGGAATGGACATTTTGGGACATCTTTTTTTAATGGAAGGATGGAGAGTGCTGTCGATTCTGAGTAGAATGAGCCCAAGAACGTCCAGATTTGAAAGAATCGGGTTTTCGATATTTATTTTAGAAAAAGCCCAACGTCTTCTTATCTAAAGTCTAGCTTAGCCATCAGACGTCAGACGTCATCGTTTCAAAACTCATAAGCACATTGAAGCTACACCACTGTATTAAAACAGCAACAGTACAGATACAGACTGGTACAGACAGCATCAACAATAGCGGATTTGAATATGCAACATTCTCTAATAGCTTAACAGAAAGTTATGCCTCTATATTATCATTGGCCTTAGCGTCTAATGCAGACGATTTGTGGTGTAAAACCGGTGAAATATCTTATTACACCGCCTGGGATGAAATTAAGGAAACGCAGGGATGCCCAGCACCTGCATTACCCTCTCGGCTTCACTGTCTTAACCCACAGGAAAGGCGAGCCAATACGCGTGGAGACAGGTCGGCTGCAGGAATCTGCCGCTTATTTCAGGTTGGACCCTACTCGCGCCTTACGGAAACTCCATTCCGGGTTTTATTTTGGAGTATCCTTCTCCTAGATGGATTGCAAACCAATGCTAAGAGGACGACCATCTCCCCTGTAACGAAATACCTTCTTGCTTCGTTTGTGGACTTATTAGTCGCCTCGTACGACACCCTTATCCTATGTGAGGGTTGGCGCTATTCTAAAGCCGGCCACCACACGGCGGCTCTATATTATAGAACAATGAAAACTGTTTTTATTTATTTGAGTAACTAGTCGAGGGTAGCAGATACTATTAATTCTGACTGTACAACTGATGGTTGAGATAGAGTGACACTACGAGATGCTGTCATTTTTCGTACCGTAGCTGTCAAAGTAAAAAGCTAACAATTTATTTTTATACCGGTAGAAAAAGTTAGCTATGTGACTCATGATGACACTTTGAAGTCGAGTAGGTATACTCGCACAGATGTAAGAGTGCATTTATTGTTTACCATCGTATTTTCGTATTTTCTCGGAAACGTTTATAAAATTTGTCATGCTAATACAGTCAACCTCAGTAGTTTTTAGGGGTCCGTACCTAAAAAGGAAAAAACGGAACCCTTATAGGAGCACTCGTGCGTCTGTCTGTCTGTCCGACCATTCCCCCCCCCCCCTCTTTATCTCCGAAACTGCTGGGTCTAGAATTTTGAAAAAAATACACAAAATACAAAAACAAAATGTCAGTTTAGCCCAATGGTTGACTGGTAGAGAATGCGCGGCGTTAAGTCCGCCATTTGTACTCTTTTTGTGTAAATTTGTGCAATAAAGTTTAAATAAATAAATAAAATAGTTACCTATAGATAACAGGAAAACCTATTAGAAATGTGCAGTCAAGCGTGAGTAGGACTTAATGTACGGAACCCTTGGAACGCGAGTCCGACTCGCACTTGGCCGGTTTTTGTACCGAGACTGGCCAAAATAACAAGACACGTTCATATGTTTCCGTGAAAATACAATGGAAATAATTATGCACTACATCTGTAGTATATATGGAGATAAAACTCGTTATCTTTCGATGGCACAGCGCAGGATAAAAACTAAGTAACTTCCAACGAGCTGCATTCTCGGTTACTGCTGCTTACAACGGCAGTGCTTATACTTAACGCTGGCTTATACCAGAGTACGAGTAGTTCATACAGTAGTTTACCTTTAAACAAAAAAAGGCATATTTAGGGCTCATTTAGACGGTGCGAGAACTCGCATGCGAGTTTCGTTACATTGCGTCATTTGATCGGTCGGCTGAATTGCTGTCGCCTCAATGGTCCACAGTGTAACTAAAATCGTATACGAGTTCGCGCGCCGTCTAAATGAGCCCTTAATGTAGTGACTAGCACTATTCTCAGCATACAGCAAGGTTTTGGGTGCGGTAATGATTTTGTGTGTTTAAAAACTTTGTTTATTGTAAAATAATTACCAAACTGAATTAAAAATAGGTAGTTAGCTCCAAATATGCTTAAATTTTTTTAAATAATCTAATAATCTTTTGGCTAGTGTAAAACAGTCCCGCGCCCAAAATCCCGATGTATGGTTCTCAGACGAAGCATTAATGGAAGGGTAGGATGGTGTGTGCGAGTGTAGGCATGTTATTTATTCATGTATGTATTTATTTAGATGAATCGCTCGGTGTACCCCTTTGTGTGTACCTACTAACTACGTACTGGCTTCGGCTCCGCCATTATTCCTTGATGTAAAGACATATGATACTACTCTTACTAATGTTCTACTCAGCTGATTTTACTGGTTATCGTCGTCTGAGATTTGAACGTAGAACGTTACTTCCCAAACTTTCGAAGTTAAACTACTGCTTTTAGTCCTTACTCTGTTAAAAGCTCCACCTCGAAGCTTGATACGAACAGGTTTCCTTGTACATTTTGTCTGAGGTAGCAAATATTAATATCAAGTTTAGCATACTCACGTTTCACGAGCGTTAAGTTGCCGGTAGGGGTGTCGCGGTGCTCATTTTCAAGTTGTTAAAAGTATAGGTATAAAACAATTTGGAAGTGTTGATCTTATCTTATGGGTGGATCTACTTTTGTTTTGTTATTATGTCCCTTCAGCCAGGCGACAATAGCACAGATTGTTAGAAGAAATTTAATGTTATACTCTACGATCTACGTTCGTAGATGACCCATTATGAAAAGGGCTTATAACTCCCATGAAAATGTATATTTGGTTATTTTAAGAGTGCTATTACATTTCGGGGATGAGCGAGTTTAGGTATTTTACGCGCTGCGGCAGGCCCCGCGATCTCAGGTCGCCGATCCCTTCCACCGCATTTTCCCTCGGTCGCACTACAATGATGGATTAAACATTCTTGATCCGATCGTGAAGCACATTGAAATCAATCATAACAACACTAACTGTACTTTAATATCAAAGTCCTAAAAATGTTCTTTGGTACGAAAATACTAAATCCAGTGCAAATATACATACTTATGTAGGTCATTATTACTAGAAAGAAATTATACGTACTTACTTAGGTACTCGCTTATTTTCATTTTTCGTCATTGCATATGGTATAGGTTGTATAGTGAAACTATTTTAGCTATATAATAAAACCTTTAATTTGTATCTTAAGTTTAGAAACGAGCTGATACTAAGCATCTGATGATGAAGCCTGATGATGATGATGAAGGTGGTCACGGATACCAATCAACCATGTAGTAACATGATTAGGCTCGTTCGATTCGTCTCAACAAGTTCTTTGGCACTAGGTGACACTCAGGGTCTGATAATGGAGCTGGAAGGTGGCCACTGGTACCAGTCAACTATGCAATTAAACCACTTCGTGTTTGAGCTCGTTTGATTCGTCTCAACAAGATCTTTGGCACTAGGTGATACTCAGGGTCTGATGATGGAGCTGGAAGGTGGTCACCGGTACCATTCAACCATGCAACTAAACCACTTCGTGTTTGGGCTCGTTTGATTCATTTCAACAAGATCTTTGACACAAGATATGACTCAGGGTCTGATGATGGAGCTGGAAGGTCGTCACCGGTACCAGTCAACCATGCAACTAAACGACTTCGTGTTTGAGCTCGTTTGATTCGTCTCAACAAGATCTTGGACACTAGGTGATATTCAGGGTCTGATGATGAAGCTGGAAGGTGGTCATCGGTACCAGTCAACCATGCAACTAAACCACTTCGTGTTTGAGCTCGTTTGATTCGTCTCAACAAGATCTTTGACACTAGGTGATACTCAGGGTCTGATGATGGAGCTGGAAGGTGGTCACCGGTACCAGTCAACCATGCAACTAAACCACTTCGTGTCTGGGATGACAACCTTCCAGCTGCACATCAGACCCTGTGAGTACTATGTTGTGTCAAAGATCTTGTTGAGACAAATCAAACGAGCTCAAACACGAAGTGGTTTAGTGGCATGATTGACTGGTACCAGTGACCACCTTCCAGCTCCATCATCAGACCCTCAGTACTATCTTGTGTCAAAGATCTCGTTGAGAGGAATCAAACGAGCCCAAACACGAAGTGGTTTAGTTGCATGGTTGACTGGTACTGGTGACCACCGTCCAGCTCCATCATCAGACCCTCAGTACTATCTTGTGTCAAAGATCTTGTTGAGACGAATCAAACGAGCCCAAACACGAAGTGGTTTAGGTGCATGGTTGACTGGTACCGTTGACCACGTTCCAGCTTCATCGTCAGACCCTGAGTTCTATCTTGTGTCAAAGATCTCGTTGAGAGGAATAAAACGAGCCCAAACACGAATGGTTTAGTTGCGTGGTTGACTGGTACCGGTGCCAACCTTCCAGCTCCATCATCAGACCCTCAGTACTATCTTGTGTCAAAGATCTTGTTGAGACGAATCAAACGAGCCGAAACACGAAGTGGTTTAGTTGCA
Source organism: Cydia amplana (assembly GCF_948474715.1). Lineage (NCBI taxonomy): Eukaryota > Metazoa > Arthropoda > Insecta > Lepidoptera > Tortricidae > Cydia > Cydia amplana. The sequence goes on along the minus strand of NC_086079.1, from coordinate 15,877,004 downwards.
TGGTTGACTGGTACCGTTGACCACCTTCCAGCTTCATCATCAGACCCTGAGTTCTATCGTGTGTCAAAGATCTCGTTGAGAGGAATCAAACGAGCCCAAACACGAAGTGGTTTAGTTGCGTGGTTGACTGGTACCGGTGACCACCTTCCAGCTCCATCATCAGACCCTGAGTCCTATCTTGTGTCAAAGATCTTGTTGAGACGAATCAAACGAGCCGAAACACGAAGTGGTTTAGTTGCATGGTTAACTGGTACCGTTGACCACCTTCCAGCTCCATCATCAGACCCTGAGTTCTATCTTGTGTCAAAGATCTCGTTGAGAGGAATCAAACGAGCCCAAACACGAAGTGGTTTAGTTGCGTGGTTGACTGGTACCGGTGACCACCTTCCAGCTCCATCATCAGACCTATATATTCTGATTCTGACATGTCATCAAAAGCATTTGTATTCAGCCATTTTTGAATTTAGTACCTATAAAATATCAGATCATTTCAAATATCTTTAATGCTGTCCGGTAGTTACATACTATACTATAAAACCAAATACACAGTACTAGGATCAAAGTTTCTCAGTCGCCGTTTACACGCACTGTCACGCACACAGTATAGCATTTTACACGGCGCCTGCCGCACACAATGATAAAAAACCTCGTCGTCGCCGTTGAAAACGTGCGGAGCCGACCGACACACGTCCTACCTCTACAAGCTCTGCCGCGGCACTGAGCTCACGACCGCGCGTCATCGGTAATATTAGAGTCGTTTTCAAAAAATTGCCAAAAAATTATAGTAGAATTTCATAAACACTAATGTATACCATCAGTATAAGCAAACGCTGCAGATTGCTTGAGTATGAAAATGACTTCGATATTAAGTAGAATTTCGTAGGAATTGACACTTGTTTCGGAGAGAAAATTGAGTTTGTTTTTCTTCGATTTTCTCTTTCTCAAAGGTATTTAGGAAAAATGTCAAAAGTAATTCCTAATGTACAGGGTATTAGTAATACAAAATAGCCAGCTTTACCGGAGTAAACTTCTCAACATGTACAAATACGAGCTCACAATTTAGTGCTTCACGTGGTTTTTCGGAAACAACTATCAGAAAAAAAATCATTACTAATTTAATAAGCCCTTTTTCCAATATTTAAAAAGTAATTCCTAAAGATAAGAAGACGCTTTTACCGTAACAAGTACTCATTGTTTCTAATAATGACCCTAAAGTACTGAATGTCATCGAGGAATATCATCAATTTTGCATTATTTTGACTTTTCTTGTTGGAGCGCTCTTAAATACCAAAATCGGGGTTTTAAAAATGACCCAGGCGAATAATTTAGCCATAATAAATACATTATGGCTAAATTAGGTCACCTTAAAAATCCCCTGTGTATACGAGTATTTAATTATTTACCTGCATCAAACTCAACTGCTAACCCTACACGGCTCATACAGATGCTCGCCATTAAGCCAACGAGAAGGTTTATTTTAAAACCTCGGAGATATTAATGTCTATTTATGAACTAGGAGGCTTAAAAGCCTTCAAGGGCATAACTTTATATATCAGTAATAAACGTGGGCCCATTCCTCATGATATTGTTCCTGTGAGTCTTGCCGAGTTAATCCTGATATGCAGATGTGTGGTGTAATACTTGTAATTCACTTAGGGTGTAATGGCGTTTCCTTGTGGCTTTTAAACAAGTATTTACAACTTTAAGATTTTCCTTGCAGGCAGGAAAACTTGCTAAGCTAAGGAATGATCCAGAATTATTTGTACACTGAGTTTTCTTGTATGATAATGAAAGATGCGTAAGTACCATAGGTGTGTGTCTCTCTGTAAATGTTTTATTAAGGTTGTGCAATAAAGAGGATTTGTATTGTATTGTACCCTTAATAAAATAGACGTTTTCGAATTTAAACTGTTGTGAGACATGCTAACATTGAATAATTTTACGGTTTAGACTCACTTGTTTTAAGTCACTCGCGCGACATGTTTCGGAGAGCCTAGGTCTAGAAAGGAGACCTGGAGGGTCTAGGAGGAGGAGGAGGAGGAGGAATTATTCAAAAATAGACGTTTTATTTCAAATCCGCGTAACGGAAGTATAATGCTTTAGATATAAATAAAACAGCAAAGATCTCAATATATTTCGTAAGACTCTACTAATTTGCAATATTTTTAGGTCCAATATGTTTTCATGATGTGCATACATGCTTTGGATGGTATTCCCAACCAAAACCTGTACTGAAAATAATTATTTCATGTAACAAATGTTATCTGTTTTGTGTGCCTAATAAATAAAATAAAATAAAAAATAAAATATTTATATTATGTACAAACATTTCGTAACGGCGTTATTTTATGGGATTTCTTGGTAATAACCAATTGCCACATATTTCCGCAAATTAATGATTAATTCAATTAATCCAAGCAACACCAAATATATGTTTCGCGTTGAACATTGTCTTACAAAATTCTATACAGCAATATTAGCCACTTAAGCATTTCTTAAGTGCCAGATACCGTAATAACAGAGCTCCTACAAGCAGACATTTCAAAGCAACTTTTAATGAAATACGAGGCAAAATGAAAGCAGAAAACTGTAGCAAAACCTATAACGAACGTACAATATATTACAATTTGCGGCCACTCTACAGGCTCTGTAATTAATATCAAGTTTGTGGCAAATTTATGAAGGCACGACGCCTATCCGTACAATTTACGACCCTATTTTTACAACGCTAAAGCCTTGTTTTATTTATCTGAGTTATCGCTTTTGTACAAGTTCAAAATTCAGAGGTGAGATGAATCCGAAATGTACTCTTCCGTTTTTGTTCGGGTTCTGTAGGGCTCTCGTAAAAGTGACCGGAGATAAGGTATCTTTTACTTAATTAGCTTTTAGACGGAATGTTTTAGTGGAATATTAATGCTTATATCTCAGTTGTTGTACAAACTTAGACTTTAAGTTAATTATTATTAATCTGTCAGCTCCCACGGCTCATATATGAGCCAGAACGCTTATGGTGACGTCATATCGTCGTTAAGACGTACATTTACTTTACCGTAAGTATTTTTTGTTAATTAATCGTATACAACCTTACAGTCGCCATCAAATATACCTGGCGGTCTAGCATGAGTTGCGTTTTCGCGCGCGACCCCATACATCTTGCGCGACTTCAAGTATGGAGTCGCGCGCGAGAACGCAACTCATGCTAGACCGCCTGAACAGCCAAGGTGCTCAATAATCTCAACACGCACTGTAACGCCTTGACAATAGAGGCGTTTTCAGATGTCCTTGGCTACGAGTATATTGGCTATATTGTGTAGTATTTATTTCTTACACCTATAAGTTTGCAACTAACACCAACATATTTTTATGCATGTATCTTAAATAAAAATTAGATACTTGTCCAAATACACTGGAGTCATCAAACTTAAGATAACATTACAGTTAACAACTATAATCTACAGGTGCAATTTTGAAAAGTTAACCAAGCGAGGGCTAAACTTTTTTTATGGCATATTTTCTCGTCTAATTAAGGACCATTCTCAAGTACTTATGACCATTTAACGAAACGTCGTATAAAACCAAAATCAATAATTAATCACGTCAAACCCCACCCGACCCTGATCCGCAACATAATAATGAAATTTATTCCCACCTCCCCAATTTCGAAGTACAACCAAAGAAACCCCTTAACGAAACTGTTCAAACTTTGCTGCCCGAAATAATGTCAGTCTTACGAACATAATCAAATTTCACCTCCTTTCGGGGATGAGATTTCATTTTGTAAATTAACATTCGAGGCCTATTCTGTATTAACAAGGTTTCCTCAGTTCTTCATTTTATTTTGTTATGACCTTGAGCGTTGGCGGATCACGTTGATTATAATGATGATTATACTTCGTTTTTTAGCATTAGAAAAAGACTACATGATTAAAGGCGTGTGCACACCTGCTGCGTGTTCGTGACGTGCACTGTTGGATGTTGGAGCCGCACACGCACATGTCACGCAAGAGGTGTGCCGTCTCTCATAAGGATCTGTATACTACAACGCCGCATGCGCACGTGCACGTCACGCACACGCAGCCGGTGTGTACAGGCATAGAGAAAAAAATACATAGAGTGCTCACTCCATACATCAGTTCAGACTATTAATTTCAGTGTCTACAACTAGCATCGAGTAGCGGAACTATCAGTACTGCTACTTGACAATAGATGTAATAGTCTTTTTGGTACTAAAACTGATGTATGGAGTGAGCACTCTATGTATTTTTTTCTCTATAGCGCAGGCCTTAACACGATTTTAACGTGTCTTGATAACTTTTGAAAAATAATTTGTAACAATTAAATAGCATATATAGGTAAGTTAATTTTTGATTCTTTTAGTTTCGTAAGTACTTAATTATAATTATTTTTTTAAAGAATATTTCAATAAAAAGACACGTCAAGATCGTGTAGTCTTTTTCCAAAAAAAACGAGGAATAGTGCTGACCTACTGACGAAATACAATCATGAGTCGTCTTATAACGCATTACGCTTACACTTTTATTACGCGTGAGATGCTTGATACGACTAAAGGTCGTATCAAAATTATACAAAAACCTTTTATAATGGTATAACAGAATCAGCTTATTTCTCAATATACATTTTACGGACATTTTAAGATTTACGGACGGCATTTCCGTTCCAATTCAGGATTGAATTAGTCTTCAAAGGGATATTAACTCGCGGAACTTACCTGAGATTTTTGTCGAGGCTTTTGTTTTCAATTTGGGATTAGGCGGTTCAAATTGCGGCTTGAGATTCTTTTTAGAGAGGAATAGTTGTGAAATCGGCGCTGAGGGATGTCTGAACGGCATATCAAGCCTATGTAACATCAACACTAAGGTATGGCATTATATTTTGGGCAAACTCAGTTGACAGAGAAGTAGCGTTTAAAGCGCAAAAAAGATGCATTAGATCGTTGTGTGGAATTCAGCAACTGGGTTCATGTAAACCATATTTTAAAAAATTAGGAGTATTAACTCTACCTTGTTTGTATATTTTCGAAATTGTAATGTTTGTTAAAAGCAATCCCCACTTATTTCAACAGTTTAAGAGTATACGTCTTAGGAACAGAATAAATTCAATGCCTTCCAAAACAGCGTTATATAGGAAAAGTATATTTGGAATGGCTCCTCAAATTTTTAATAAAATTCCGAATGAATTAAGAAATTTAGAAGATATGACAAGTTTTAAAAGTAAAGTATTTAAATATTTAGTTGACAAAACATATTATAGTGTAAGCGAATTTTTGTTAGACTATAATTAATGGTAACTGTGCACCACAGCATGTATATAATCACAGTCCATTAATGATAAAAAAAATTGTACGCCTCACGGCACAACATAGTGATACAGTAATATTATAAGATCTGTACTTATGTACTATTCATACCTATGTTGGACAAATAAACGATTTTGTATTTGTATTTGTATTTGAAAATTTTATTGCTGGATAATGGCGGGAATGAAAGTATTTCTGCATTTTACTGCTTCCAAAAAAATACAAACCCCTGTAATTATATTACTTTATCTTAGTGGTCGAATATTATTAAAATCTTGTCATACGAAAATTCGTTTTCAAACAAAACGGAAGTAGTTAAAAGTCAAAGCTCAAGCACATTTCACATACGCTAAGTGTAATTTCTACCACAGTTTTAATTTTGCAAACCGTTCCGTATTTACTAAGTACGATATTAAGTAATCATTCGAGAATTATGTGAAAGATACACACTCAGGAAATACAATAAACGAAAAATTATACTGCCTTGATACTCAAAATATGCTCCGTAAAAATGGTTTAAGAAACCCGCTTACTTATCGCTATCGCGCCAAGTGCCTATTTGTTTCGTAGCTTTAGATAAGCGTATATCTTTATAAATTATAAATATCAAACCACAACAATAATCAAAACGAGAGCTCATTCGGCAGCTCGCTCGTCCAACCCGCCCCATAATTAAGTTATCCCGATTCCTGTCCTTTGATACAGATGGCCGTTTGACAGAAATCGCATTTGGAATGTAACTTTTCTGGTTTCCCGACGTCGGGTAATTGAGTTTATTTGTCCTCCGACTAGATATGATATCATTACGGACTATCTTTAGTCTGATGGGACGGTTGGAGGCCATTTTTAATTAAAGATAAGACACCCGATGACAGGGTTAATGAAGCGCTCTTCCATATTTGTATTAAATACAAATATGGAAGACCGCTTTACGTTTATCGCCACCGAAAATCTCCGTATTTATCGCCGACAAACTAAGTAATTTCAGAGGAAGACTTTTCATAACTAGCTTCAATATTTATTTGTTAATAGCATAAGACTATGTTGGATCATCTCGTCCGAGCAGAAGTGAAAATAATGAAGTTATATCGCTCTTCTGACGCGAATAAACCTTTTTCTGGTCAGCTACCACGAATAACAAATACGGTGTGCATGTGTAGAGCATAATTTAATTTGGACATGAACCACGCATATGCCAAGTACTGCACTGGCCTGTTTTCTTTTAATAGACAAGAGCGTAGAAGATGAGCAATACAAGGATCAAAAAAGCACGTGATTGTGAGGAAAAAATGGAATTTCCAATCCTTATTAATACCCACACATAATGTAAAGCGATGCATGATATCAAGTAGCATTAATTCCTCTTAAATCGACAGTACACTGATAATTTGTAAATATAACTAGATTTCACTTATACATTTTTTTAGACGCGATCTCAAGGTAGCATTAATTCTAAGTAGTTTCGTTTGCCGCCGTGTCGGGTGTCGCGCAATCCGACGCCGCGCCGGCTCGGGCTGAAAAATGGCGGCGCTGATGACGTCACCCGACCCCGACACCCTATCGGTGTATTGGATATGGAAGGGTGTAATAAAATGAGGATTTAAAAACACATATACCTTTAACGTTTATTTTTAGTATGGGTTGACATTTCCCTTGATCCAACTAGGAAACAAATCAAATTATTTTATGAAATATTTTACACATATAATATTTAAAACTTTCGCGTTTTGAACACATACGATAGACCCGTCTATAAATGTGAGTTAATATATTTTGCACAGTTTAAAATATTCTGCTTAAATGGTACTTTTCGAAAGCAACTTCTGGTGTTACTTTTAAAAGTTTAAAAGTACTAGAATGGCTATAGGTACCCATTCCTATAACATCTAAGGAGTGCCCCTAATTTCTTCAGGATTCCGTCACCAGATGATACAGGGACCAACTAGAAAGCTCCTTATTCAAACTAAAATAAATCAAATTACTTAGCTCTAATATTCTCCGAGTAATCGCCTCTCATCGGAACGCGCAGCATTTGCATAGCGTATTTTCGCCACAATAGATAGGTTGTGTAGAACCTATCTACTTAGTACGTACTCACTCAATCATAGTATTCAATAAACGTTAAATTGTTGCCGAAAATTCCGCAAATACATCGCGAAACCATTTACCAAACAATGAACCATACAATTTTTCCATTTCGCTTAATTAACTCGCCATAATTGCACAGTATTCAACTCAAACAAATTAAGTATTAACAATACAAGCCGAAAATTAGAACCGCCTAAAAGTGCTTTGAAAATTTAATTTAAAGATAGGCTGTGGCGTGCACGAAGTAATAAAATAATGAATTTGCTGTATGTTGAAAGTGCTATTAGAATAACTCACATTTTCTTAAGTTTAATACACAATATGAGGTAGGTTTATAATAATATTCTTATACCTTTAAACGAGCAATTCTTGTATGTATAATATATTTCTGGAATCTCGGAAACGGCTCAAACGATTTCGATCAAATTTGCAATATGGGGGTTTTCGGGGGCGAAAAATCTTAGCTAGCTCTTATTTATCTTTGGGAAAATGCGCATTTTTGTGTTGTTATATGTTTTCCGAACAAAGCTCGGTCTCCCAGATATGAATAAATAATAATGTAAACTGCTAAGGCCATCAATGGCGTATACGTTTGAGCAATTCTTTGACTTATAAATCTTATAATAACCATAACTGCCAATGTTTTTATGGGTTACATGTATTTAAAAACATCACACCCTTATGGCCATAAGTTTAGGTCTAGGAATTTATGGCTGACTTGTATTTATAACATAATTCATTTGACATTCATATTAATCGGTAACAAGGCGTATTTATTACGGCCATTCTCCGAGTGTTTTAAGTATTCATTACCTTGGCCACACTTATTTCCGCACTAAGTCATGTGTTATGCTTATGTACAGGAACCGCGCTAATTTATAAGAAAAACTACGGAAACTGTATGGATATGTGGGTCATACATATTATATTGTACGCATAACTCGATCGAGTCTTTTCTGTAGACATCGCAAAGTTAGGCCGCGTTCCCACTATGTCGTAAGGACAGTAATCGGACCGTCGTATATGGGAACACCTCCATTTAAATATACAGGCCACGACGCACAACTATGGGGCATGGCACACTGCGTGCGATTCGCACGTCAGCGACGTGCGACCAGGACGTCGCTATAATACGCGCATAGCGTAGTTTCGTTCAAACTTCAGAGCGACGTGCGAATCTGACACAGTGTGCCATGCCCCTGTCTGTCGTTTTTTTCGTGGCCCCAGACATTAGGTAACCATAAATATTGCCTAAAATAAAGCTTTACTTATATTGGTGCAAGCGAGATGCACTGCATTTGAGTTGACGCAGTCGCTAGCATTTAAGGCCGCGTAAAACTCAAGGTGAGGGTATAGTTTCCGCTATCCAACGCGTCATTTGCCTTCCACTCGCACGAGTGTGTATCGGGCGCTTTATTACCATTTATCAGTTAATCTGTAATCCACTAAATCGGATTTAATATAAATTGTTGTACATACAATTAACGGTTAGGTCCCGCAAATAATGAATTAATTTTGGACGCCGCCTATCTTTAATTACGGTTTACTGATTATACTTACAAATACCGACCTAAATATACAAATGCCTATTTTGGGCCCACCACGCGTCATAGACGTAACGACCATTGGGAAACTCGTTCAATTGCTGGAAGAGATCGCTCTTTAGCGATAAGGTCGCCTGTTGTTTACCTCTGTCTTCAAGTATGATTTGTGTTTCCATCTACATTTATTCTGAGGTTGTGCAATGAAGAGGATTTGTATTGTATTGTATTTGCCAGCCTAGAATACTTTTCCAATTAGAGATAAATCTGTACCTACAGTTCGGGTTCAAAAGTATATGTTACGATCAAATTGTTCTAGTGTACATGTGGGTACATAGAGATATACCTCTTTTTGTTAACTAAATAGAGATGTAGTAGATACTTTTGACGCATAGTCTAATCCGCTACCTTTGATGCTGACTGTACACTTGGTTGTCCCTTTAATAACGTCACATAAAGGTCCTCTCGTCATTACGCAGAATGAATTCAATAATCCTCAAAGAGCTTATCCGGCGTATGGTTAATGGATTGCGGTACTTCCTATAATATCAAATATTTATCATAAAAAGGTCAGGTCCTAAAAATGATGACATAATATTTTAAATATATTTTAAAACGTTAACCAAATAACCTCCAATAACCATAGCCTCCAACCCCCGCCCACCTGGGGGAGCATACGGGTGGAATCACATCTGTCAGCATCGAGCCGCATTTTATATATGAGAAATCGCTCGTTAGTATGAAGATGCGTACGCATGCTTTCGGCTTTCCGATGCGTACGCATCTTCATACTAACGAGCGATTTCTCATATATAAAATGCGGCTCGATGCTGACAGATGTGATTCCACCCTACACCTGCTGCGTGTGTGGCCGAGGGATCCTCTCTCGTATAGGGCTTTACAGCCACGAACACAAGTGTCGTTACCGGGATAACACAGATGGAAAAGGCCTATTATTATTATTAACCAAATAACACGATAAGTTCAAATAAAGCAGTATCTACACAGTAAAATACTAGCAATAAAACATTACGAGTCTAATCCAAATGAATGCTGTTGAATTAAGCTAACTTTACTGCGTTTAAGCTATAAGCTTATAAGAAACGCAGGTAAAAAAATCGCGTATTACGTACGCGACGCGGGGCTCTCGTGACCGCTGGGGCCCATCACTCGAACCGTATTAGCCAAATAATATTACTGTGTTGCCATGGTTACCCATATGACTTGACAGTTCTTGAACTAATGATCGAGAAAAGGATGGTACGGCTGTGCCTCTTTGTTTTGCTCGACTTGGCGGACGCAATGCCGTGCCCCCAAATGTTAGTCCAATACCGTTCGAGAAATGGGCCACTGTTAGTGCTGCTCTCGTAAATGTCGCTAACTAAAAATACGTGAGATTAAATCGTATTATCTTAATGTTAGTTTGACTCACGACAGTTTAAATTCGAATGTTAACCGTCATTAAATAAATGTGTTTAATCTATTTTTCTCCTTGTCTCCAGCCGACAAAGTGCCTCCCGGTTTCCCCTCCATCGCGCCGCCATCGTCCACCATGGTGGTGGAGGTGGGTCACACTGCCACTCTGCCCTGCCAAGCTACCGGGACGCCGACGCCGAAAGTCCGCTGGCTTTGGAACTCGCTGCCGCTCGACATTGCCTCCAATCCGAGATACGCGCTGCTGAACGACAAGATGCTCGGTAAGTTTTTAGGGTTCCGTACCCAAAGGGTAAAAACGGGACCCTATTACTAAGACTCCGCTGTCCGTCCGTCCGTCCGTCCGTCCGTCTGTCACCAGGCTGTATCTCACGAACCGTGATAGCTAGACAGTTGAAATTTTCACAGATGATGCATTTCTGTTGCCGCTATTGTTATAGCGGCAACAGAAATGCATCATCAACAAATACTAAAAACAGAATAAAATAAAGATTTAAGTAGGGCTCTCATACAACAAACGTGATTTTTGACCGAAGTTAAGCAACGTCGGGCGGGGTCAGTACTTGGATGGATGACCGTTTTTTTGCTTGTTTTGCTCTATTTTTTGTTGATGGTGCGGAACCCTCCGTGCGCGAGTCCGACTCGCACTTGGCCTGTTTTTTAATGATATTGAACAGCGATGGAATACATAAAGACGAAACTCTTATAAATATTTTTGACTTCAAACAGCGCTCCACGTGATACATAATCTAACAAGTGTCACTGACAACTATCCCTTCTCCCTAAATTATACCCAACTCGTAGCTTAGGATATTACCTAGGTACCTAATATGCAATCTTGTTTTACGAAACGAAAATGTCATATCTGCCGCGGCTGAAACTTTTTAGTGCCTGTAACATTTCTTACTCAAATTTTACAACCTATTGAATTACCTACATATCGCATCGGTCATCGTAATCATTTAAGCAGAAGTGCAATGAAACTTTATCGTCAATACATCGAGAAGCTGTCCAATAAATCAAAGGGATCAGACGTGTCTCGACCTAGGCCTCAGAGACCACTAGATTCATTCCAATAGGGTACACTGCGGAGGCGAATAAAAAGTTTAGGCAAAACAGGATCAGAAGGCGTATTCTGATTGTAATAAGACTTTATGAGTTTGATCTCGCTTTGTTATGGTCAAAAATGAGATTTCTGGTTGAAGATATATAACAAGTCCAGATCAAATTTATAATCTGTTACATATTACTGTCAGAATATGCCTTCAAACAAAATTGCATATTTAAATGTTACGATATTTAGATGTTCGTTTCTCAATCACGCAATAAACAGCTGTAAATTATGCTTTTTATACAAGTAATCAATTAGTACGAGAGCGAAAGAAGGGTTTAATACAGCCGACTTCTACGCGAACAAAGACACGGGCTGAAGCTAGTGTTAAATAAAAAAATCTTACTTCAGTAACTTGTAATCGAAAAGATTACCTACGATTCTTCTATCTATCTAATAATGGAGTAGGTCTCAAAAAGCACGCTATTTTTTTTTCATTGCGATACAAAATAATTTCGCAGTCAGCCCCAACATCATCTCAAGGGCCATGCTACTCCGGTCCGCCACACAACTCGACTATCGCTCGCGCAGCTAATCTCAACAAGGCTTGGGCCTAGCATGTCAATTACAATTAACGTCAGCTGACCGGCTAATTAGATGATGTATAGCTTTCTTGGTGCCTAAGAGACCTGTACCGAAAAGTTCTGCAACTAATCCAGACACTCATTCATAATTTTTGTAGTTATGTATTAGTATTTCAGATATTAATTTATCTCAAGGAATATACCTATTCTTTATCTGTTTAGTTAAAAGGTGTTATTGTTACGTGCTAAAATTTTACTTGGGTAATAGGAGAGGCATGATGGTAGGACACCTGATACGGCATGACAAGTTTTTCCTGAACATCTTGGAAGGCAGGATTGAAAATACAAGAGAAGAAGGGAAACCTAGAATAACTTATCTTAGCCAAATAAAAAATGATACGTCGTATGAGGAAATTAAAAGACTGGCACAAGAAAAATATGATTGGCGATTACTCCACCGACAAGAGTTCTTAAGTTATGATAATGATGATGAAAGAAGTGCTGCAATGCTGTCAACATTTCCGTTAAAAAATTTCGAGGACTTTTTATACAATACTCTTGGTATCTTTAACCCACTCTTTATACTACCCGTTAAAAAGAGCTACGGAACACTTAGTTTCCTGGTGTCAGTAATGACTGGGATATGATTTGACGGCGTTCCCCTTTGATTGATGTTAGATCTCATTTCAGATTGCGCGCCGTCGCGGACTTTTCAAGCGCTTTGTTTACCCGTTAGTGTAAGGCCTGAGTGGACGCTCGAAGCGGAGCGTTCGGCGGGGCGTGCAGCGTGGCGTCGGGCTCACAAGTAATTTGAGCAGTGTGCACTAAGGCTGCTCCTATACGCTTGCATTTGTTTAACATGCACGCCGCACGCCCCGCCCCGCTGCACGCCCAACTCGAGCGTCCACTCAGGCCTTATACTTAGTGTAAGGCCGACGCTCGAAGCGGAGCGCTCGGCGGGGCGTGCAGCGTGGCGTCGGGCTCACGAGTGATGTGAGCAGCGTGCACTAAGGCCGCTCCTATACGCTTGCATTTGTTTAACATGCACGCCGCACGCCCCGCCCCGCTGCACGCCCAACTCGAGCGTCCACTCAGGCCTTACACTTAGCCGCGAAAGCGTGGCGAGTTACTGTCTTGATAGTTCCAGTGTAACTTGACCTAGAGATTCGTTAGTAAATAATCGAAGGACAGTTTAATCCTTTCAATTCATTACTAAAGTTACCTATACTTTTCCCAAAAAATCAAACAATCCGTCAATCGGGACACATATCATGCAAAATATGTGTTTATAAATCAGTAATTTACAGCAATTAGTAGAAGCTATATATTTTATTATGAGTATTATGACTTACTTATCGATAACAGATCAATGTTACATTTTCTCAAACACTCTTTTTTGCCACGAACAGCTCTGTCTGTTAGCGACACCATCCTAGTCCTATCTTGTAACTATATATATAGATTATGTCTAATCTCATAATGCGTCATCACATTAGCGAGGAGTTAGCACTGTCAAAGGTTGGGAGTACGGCTTACGGACTTAAGCGCTTAACCCAGTCTTAGGGCGTTACGATACCCTAGTTTAGTAGTTAAGTACCGCACTTTATGTCATTTAGGATCGGCAAATTTGAGAAAAAAGTGCTAAACGTAGTAGAAGTCGCCTCGTCATTGTATTTGTATGTATGTATGTATGTATAAACCCTTTATTGTACAAAACACAGAACACAAATATACCTATGGCACAGGATAGGCAGTACAAATGCGAACTAATCCCTTTAAGGGATTTCTTCCAGTTAACCTTTGAGTAGATGAGAATTGATGAAAAACGGTAGACAAGTATAGCACTGAGTACTATTAGACTAGAGGGAAGTCAGTAAAATTATGAAAGAGGGCGAAAATAAAAAAATAAAATAAGTATTAGAAATAACAGTTAAACAAATATATATAGAAAACCTACGTTATATATAATTAATATATAATATTTATAGTCACAAACAAGTTAATTCCTGTCCGATAGCCACAACTTCTTTAACTGCCCCTTAAGCCATGCAACGCTGATGCACTGTTGCGACGTCGGCGTGACCGCCGCTGTGATTTTCGATTGTTTTGATAAGGTGAGTGACGTGCACCGCCGCGTTAGTTAGCCTGAGTGGACGCTCGAAGCGGAGCGTTCGGCGGGGCGTGCAGCGTGGCGTCGAGCTCCCAAGGGAAAGGGATTTGAGCAGCGTGCACTGAGGCCGCTCCTATACGTTTGCATTTGTTTAACATGCACGCCGCACGCCCCGCCCCGCTGCACGCCCGACTCGAGCGTCCACTCAGGCCTTACACTTACTGTCACGATCAAATCATGACGTCCATTCCGTCATTCATTTTATCAAGGAATTTGACAGATACAACGGCGACAACAACGACGTCGCGATAGTATATAATGCAGCTGCAGTTTACATCCGAACGTCACCTTTAGGAGTCTTAAAGAGCCGCAAAGACTTTTCTTCAGTGGTAAAATATTTCGATGGATTCTCAACACAGAGCCAGAATGTTACTTCAAATATTCTCAATACCACAGCGTGACTAAACTAAAATTGTCTTAGAAACCCCAAAACGTCCCAAGGACGAGTTTAGTTATTAAAGATGGCGGTAATTAAAAAACGGTCACGCGGCGAATACAATTAGCAGGCACATTCCAATTTTAAAAATATCATCTTGATTTTATATTGGTTCACACTTATTGACTGATTTGAACAAGATACCCTGAAACTAACATTAAGACGAAAGTGGAAAACCGCTCAAAACCGCTTCTGCATACAAACGTTGTAGTCACCATATGTCTCTCTAGATTAACTTTATTGAAAATATTTGTACACAATTTGATGTGTAATAACCACAGTGCCCCATCGATACTTTTTTTTTCTTCGATTTTTTAATTAATATATACTTTAGGAGCTTTTAAAAATTGTATGATTTTTGTTGTTACAAGCTTTTATTTAACTTGCAATGTACCTATATGTATTTAAGTATTTAAATTAATAGTTATATAACTATGTTTGTACGGGTCATTCTCTTCTGACTGTAATAATAATTTTATTAATAAACGAAAACAGGCAAACAAATGGGCATATTATGGTTGACATAAAATTTAAAAATATTTTACATAATGTCAATAACCAGAGAGGAAAATGAGAACGTCTGTTTGGAGAAACGGTCGTCCAACACCAAGATGATATTTTTGAATTGAGAATGCGCCTGTAGGGTAAGTTAATGAAAGTTCGGCGCACGCCCTGTTTGCCCCGCGATATGATAAGCTCCTGAAGACGACGAAATGTTAATTATAAGCCTTTTAGAGAGGCGACAGGCGGGCGGGTGAAACGCGGCGGTTCAGCTGCCGAGAGTTGTATTAGCAAAGGTGGGATAGGTACAGTCACCTGCAACATTATTTTTTTCTCTTCGAAGGCCGCAAAAATTTCTGATACGATCTTATTAGCCATAAGAGCATGTCACATATTTTTGGGGCCTTTGAAGAGTAACATATTATTTCAGGTGACTGTACTAAAGAAATACAATTCTGAGCGCGCTAAATGTAAGGCAATATTAATTATACATAGTTATAAAGAGGAGTAGGGAAAGGGAAGGCAAAACAAGGAGAAAGTAAGATAAAACCTTATTTATTACCTTATTTCCTTTCAACATTCCTTTTTATTAGAACTTGCGAGCATAACTTACAACTTAATAAATGTATGACTCCGCCATTTTGAAATCTGCAAAGCAAAGCGAAGCGCAAGGGCACTACCTACCTTTTCTCGAAGCGCTTCGTCGTTTTTTTGAACCCTCTTAACTTGGGTTTGAATTATACCAGATAAACAAAACTCTCGGGATATGATGTCAATAGTGGACTTATTAAGCATAAAAAATTTCAATTGCATAGCTCTTATACTTTGGATTTTATTAATGTCTAAAAAACCCCGATTTCGTCACTGATTCACTCACTGTTGATCATCAAAACCTCTAGGGTACTTCCTGAAGTCCTAGGAAGCTGAAATTTGGTATGTGAGATAGTATTAGTCCACAAACAACAAAATAATTCAAAAACTTGAAATTATTAACCCCTAAGGGGGTAAAAAGGGGGGCGGAATTTTGTATGGGAAATCGATAACCGCGGAACCGATTTAGTTGAAATTTGGTATGTAGATAGTTATTGTTATGGGGAAGGATATAAAATATTAGTTACAACCTCAAAATCACCCCGTAAGGGTGAAAAGGCATTAGGGGAAAAAGGGGGTTGAAGTTTGTATGGGGAATCAGTAAAAAAGCAGATTGTATATAAAAGATGCCCCCAAGTACGTATTTCAGGATTTTTAATAGTAAATCACCCGCAACCCTTTAAATCAGAAGATTGTCATAAGCAACTTGCAAAAAGATGTGAAATCCCATCAAAAACATTTTCATGTAAAATGTTGCCAAGACGAAACCATAAGGCTCGCACTGACAAAAAGTTATCAGATATCTTGTAGAGCCAAGCTTCTAACTCTACAGGCCCTACCTTCACAGACTCTACACCTTAGTCAAAATATGTGGCTTGGCCGTTTCATTATTACAGGAACTATTTTATAATAAAAAATAATTAATAGTGAATACATATTTCACCTTACGCCCATGTGACGAAGCGGTCAAGCCACATATTTTGACTAAGGTGTAGAGTCTGTGAAGGTAGGGCCTAACTAATCGAACCTGCTCATAAGATTTCCCGAAAATCGTTTGGGAATTGCGACCTGTAGAGGATAACATCCGGACATACGAACGCATTCTTGCTCAAGCTAAAACGGACACTTTCGCCCCACCAAAGACAATCAAATCCTTTCCATAAAATATTATGGTAGGTACAGTACCGTCGGCTGCGAGTCCATCCCGCCGATTTTTTTGTTTTTAATAGAAGATAACAGTTTAGTGAAATAAAAAGCTAATGAAACAGCGGATGACGCGTCAACCGCCCGGCTGCTGCCGCCCGATATGCAAATAATTTCACTAATAATGCCATTATGCACTTGCCGAGGTGTGAACCACTTTAAATTCAGTTAAAGCAAGCCGTGGGTTCCAAATCTCATTAATTTTAATTTATTCCCCTGGATTATTTCTCCTTGGTTGGGTCTTGGGTCCGCTGCGTAACTTTTTGGTTACGTTGATTATAAATACATTCCGTGATAGCGATGAAAATTTGGGAGTTAATTAAATAAATAGATCATTTTCATGGGGCGCCATAAGTCTTATAAAGCTTGTCATGAATTTTAAAACTTTAAGGAATTTAAGGAGTTTAGTTTAAGGAAGTAACAAGTTTTAAGGTATTTTCTTAATTTGCCACCAAAGTTTTTCACAATATAAACATATTTGAAATGGTATCCCGAAATAGGTAAAACATTAATCTGACTATTTTTATTTGTATATTTTAAGTAGGTACATACTTACATTACTTACCTATGATTTTTTGGGTGTTTATGTTTATATTTTACCCAAAAAGTGTCATACAAATAGTTAAATATAGGTATGTTACAAATAGTAAACCAACCACAGCAAAGCCAAAGGAAAATGTGTGGTTTTAGCAATCTTGGATATCTAACAAGGATATTGTTGCCTCGACACCAACTTGGCACGATAATAAGTTATTAAAATAGCTTTATCATCATCAATAGTGTCGGATGAAACAATGGTCTGAAACCGTCTGAAAATTTATTTTCAAAACAGAGATACATCTGTACAGTTCGCGTTCCAAAGTATCTGTCCCACGCACAGTCTAATTGGTCTACATACAGGGACTTATATCTTTTCCTTGAGCTCTCAGAGAATGTTACTATACTTTTGACGCGTAGTCAGATCCGCTACTTTTAATACCGACTGTACTCATTTAATTAATAACTTAAAATGTTTCCAGAAGAATATAACCTCCCCACTTTACAAAGCTAATATTGACCGTTTACTTTCTTAACCGAAGTAACTTTCCTTGTTTTACGTACTTGAAACTTTATAATATCATTCTAGTTCTTAACTGTTTATAATATAACCATCGAGGCGATATACGCTCCAAGTTTGGGAAAGTATGAAGTTGTGAATGTGTTATCCGCGCCCGTATGAGCCTTATTTTTGTTTTAAGTACTATTTTTTCTCAGACTTGCTTTTTAAAATATGTTTTTTAATTGAATCTTAGTCGAGGTATTAAAGGATGACTCACGCTAGGCCGGGACGGGGCCGGGCCGGAACTTTCGGAGCTTCGTTTTCTATGGAAAGCACCACGTGATCACCGATCTGCCGTCATAGATAATGACATGGCGGACACCTCGGCCCGGGCTCGGCCCGGTCTACCGTAAGTCATCCTTAAGACGATAACATTATAAAATATAAAACATAGAAGTTTCAGTTGGATTATACCTACGGGAAAACGCAAAATCAATGATAACTTTGCTATTTCTTTTATGTTTACTTACTTATTAAATTACTTCATCATTTACTTCTTTCCCAAGCCTTACTTTAGACCATGCTTACATCCATCAACGCTTTACAATGTCGCTTTTTCCTCCATTCTCCTATTAATACCTACCCGTTTCTTTACCACTCTCTCCAATTTCCTCCCACACTGACCAATTTATTTACCTAATATATACTCACAAATTATACTTTACGCCCCGTTCATTAAGACAGCTTTGCACGTCACATAAGTCCAGGAAATAACATCACCTCATACTTAATCAACCACGGAGGGCGTTAAGTAAATCGACCGTTTCCTGTCTCCGTAAGAGCTAGATTAAATGTGTGCCATGATAAAGTTTCTTTGGCCACTGTAAAATGACCCCTAAGCATGGAGAAGATGGGAGACTTTTGTAAAGCAATAGAGAGGAGGTAGGTCGAGTGTTGCTGGTCGGTATAAATCCTCTATTCCGCTGGACGTTTATGAATAACGCGTATTTTTCTTTTAATTACGGCGCTGCTGACGCACTTTGTGCACTCGGGATAAGGCTTAGGTATACTTTTGTTTAACTGTAAATAGGGGGAATAGCAGTGAGTTTCTCGTGAAGGTAATTTTGGTAATTACTGGTTGGTGTAAGAAAGCAGAAGAAATTTAAAGCTCCCAACTGCTTAAAGCTCTGTACAGTATAATATAGGTATATGGAACCTTTGGAACATTATAATAAGCTGATGATTATAATGATCAGAATTAGTTTTTTTTTGTAAAAGTAACGGTATTTTACATGTCAGGTATAAAAAGAAAGGTAGGTTCAGGTATCAAACAGAGTCTAGGGGAATTATCGAGATGGGAAGGTCGAAATATCTTTAAAAATTATATTTTCATTCAGCAATGTGTCGGTAGTAATGTCGCGCTGCATTACTGCAGGATTAATGCTGGTGCAGTCTGAATCTGAACGGTACCTTTAGTGTAAAAAATCGAATAGACGTCATACCGGAGTGAACCTGTTAACTTTACCTCCGTTGATAGTGGGATAAAAATATTACCATACGAAAATGGGAATAGGTATTCGACACAAGAAAAACAACCGATCGCTCAATATTCCAATACCATACAAGCGTACATAAGATGTTTATGTACACAATGCATACAATAGTTGAACCTCAGAGGGAGGGTTCGTTGCAAGTTTATTCCACTATACATCGGCAACTTGCAAGACACGTCACGGACATATTTATACGTAGACCAAGCAAATGCATTTGTTACATCCTATTCCATTGTTTTCAGTGCTTGCTGCTAGTAAGATTACATATGAAGGCGCCTGTCGCACAGAGCAGCTTCTTTCGTATCGTTATCTAGAAATTATCTATTTCGAGTAATTTTAGGTCCGTTTCTATCATATATCCTTAACTGGAAGAGATCATACAGGGATAAGTTCGCCTTTGTTGTATTTAATTTACTCTGTAACTATGTTTCTCGTGTTTTTATTTCCATGTGCAATAAAGTATATACATACATACATACATACATATCCTAGATTATTCTGGTAGGTACCAAAGGGCTTAACAAAATCTCATTTTTGATAGACTGACATTTGCTTCATTGTAACAATAGTCACACTATATCATGTTTTGGCGCTAATGTTCTCATGGCATTGTGACAAGGTACAAAGTGACACAGAAATAAAGTTTCCGACCGTACGGTCGAGTTCACAAATATATTTACAAAGCTAACATTCCAAAAATATATTTACACGACCTTATTGTCAGTGTCTTAGCGGCGTGTCAATATATTTTTAGAGTTTTGTCTTGTAAAGTAGTTTGTGATCTCGACTGTACATGCGACCTCTATTTCTACATATGTCTACAGGGGAACAGTGAGCAGCGACACCATGTTTATTGGGTACACTTTGTTCTAACCGACCGCGAAGTGTTTACGGCGCTTGACTTTGCCAATCTTGCAGCTGTACGTTTGTTTCAGTTGCACCTGTGTTGGCTGTTTGTTGAGTGTCTGGTGTCCTAACAAGTCGAATATTAAATTTTATTTGAATTTTATTCGATTTAAATAAGCCCAAAAAAAATATTTGAGTCATTAAAATTCATGGATTGTAATTTGTATACTCATCTCACGCCGTATTTTGCTACTCGAGAACCTTTCTGCCTGTTACGAACTGATCAATAGCTAGTTAGTTAGTTAAGATGAAAATCAAGGCAACACCATGAAAATCATATAGTGACTTCACTATGACAGGCACAAGTTAGATATTCAATAAAGTCAGAAGTATGCTACCTCAACCGCAACCAACGACATTCTTTGAAACCGATTAACAATGGAGATCTGCATGAAAACAACTTAAAATCATTCATACCGCCCAATTGTGCAACTTTTTCCTTTTTGAATGGCGGTAAAAAACTAATTTTCAGGCAAAAAAACTAGACCACAGGCACGGGCTTAAACTGGATTACATTTTGACGCGACTCTTTTGTTCAAAGTGCATACCAAAGAAATACAAAAAGGCACCGCTGGAAGTGACACGGCCGTCCTTAATCCCAACACGCCCCCCACTGTTATTGTTGTTCGAATTAAACCCGGCTTTTTGCTATAACAACAACCAACCGTTGCCCATTCAAACTTCCCAGGATTCGGCATTTGTATGTAAATTAGTCCTAATCTGGCGTAGGGCGCAATCACGGCGGTGTATCTGCGTCCCTTAGGGCGAGAGGTGAACACAGACCATAATAACTGGAAGGCTCAGGACATAATCTCCCATTGTTTTGAGGTTATAAAGCATGAACACACGTGTTGTGCTGTAATTTATATTCTAGGACCTTTTTGTTTACGGCCAAGGCTTGGATTTAATAACGCAGGCGCGTCGTTAAACTATCCTTGAATTGCCACAGTTTTAAGGAGCTTTTAAGCCAGGATTCGCATTCAAATGTCTCTTCCATTTGCATTTTGTGTCTATAGAAAAGTAAGTACTATCGTTTGGGGCTATTTGAAACCCCTGGATCTATTTGAAATTATTAGAATCGTCTTCATGATATAATATTTTATACCGTATAGTTACAAGCAAGGATTTTAAAGTGAACCAACGTTAGTTTGGCTTGCCGCTTGATATATGAGCACTAAAGTTAAAATAAGTAAGTTTTATTCAGCGTTAAATAATCGCATTATAAGATTGCACAAAAATACTTGATGTTAGTATTACTTTCAATATGTCTGTAGCAACGCGAAATTTCCTCTTCAAAAAACTAGTTCCGAAGTTAACTCGAACCGACGTGTCTGAAGCTATCGGGTCCGGAGCTGACATATCAAAGGGTTGAACAAGGGGCATTGAGCCGGCACCTGCCGCGGCGCAAGTGCCGCAGAAAAAATCCGTCTGGTTACATTTTGATTGCGACTGCAACAGCAGTAGTGAGCGTTACTGCAGCAGCGTTGAAGCAATGGAAAACGGGTGATGCATCTGTTTTCCAGCCTCCAGGTGGAAAGAGCCAACTTTCGGCCCGCTGCGAAGCTTATTATATGCTTTCCGGCTCCGTCAGATAAAAAATATATTTTTTAAACAAATTTGTAGTTATAAATATGTTCTTATTAAGATCCGTCCGTCTTCTTCCAGGTGCACATTACATCTATAATGCTCTATCAATATAATTAAAGGACAATCCAATTATATTATAAAACCATAATAAAAATATTGACATTGTTATTTTAACCCGCCTCATCTTCTGTACTTGCGCCGCCACAAGATATAAATCGAGAAGCCTTGGGATCAGGAGCGCCATATTTTTTATTTGATCGCTTTGATTCAACGACCCCAGATTGAATGTCTATCTTGTTACAATATCATGAATTCTATGTGTTACTTTGGTTATAAAGAGTTAACGATATGGTGTTTTTTATTGTTTGCGTTTTTGTTTAATGTCTAAAATTATGTATATGCCAAATGTAGTATCCTCCAAATTCGTCTTCTCCATCCTCATTCTGCCTTATGTTATGAATAGAAAATACCTACTTTATTTTATGTGGTTCCTATAGAAATCCCAAAACAAAAACAAAACCATGCTTAGGTAGGACGAGGATATACTTCAATTAGTGGCTCTTAAGTAATAATGAAGATTTTTTGGTTGAAATAGCGTGCCAAAAATAATCACCCAACCCTCTAACCATCAAAGGACGTGAACGAATTTTAAACAAACATACACTCGATAAACATTACCTACTTTTTCTTATTTTTAATTACAACTAAATAGTGATAAAATAAGCATTATAATTGCACTAATCCAACTAAAATCTCCACTCCTATATTGCGGTAAACCTCTCAAGTCAGTCTGGCTAGATAAATCACTTCAGGAAGCAGGAGACGTTTGTAACACCTCTGAGCCTTAATAATACACAATACGGGACGGTCTGGATCTCGCAGTATTAAGGACATGGCGGACAAGACACTGCTTTAATTAACTTTGTGACCCGACAACAAGGAATACATTTGACATATGTACAATTTGAGTGGTAGGTACATATACAACGGCCAATACAATACAATACTCCTTTATTTCAGACAGTAAAGTAAATTTCATTTTTTTCCTACAGTTCTTGCATATTTTATTCCTGTCTGTGTGCCACTTATACAACGGCCAATAATACACTAATAAATATAAGTACTTTTTGAGCTCTCTGTAACATTTTTCTTTAATATCAAGTATAATATAAGTCTAAAAGGTTTACTTTTTAGATTCCTAATTATGAAGAATCAGGAGCCCGATTCTGATTTTAATTTCTTGATCTAAAACTACGATTTTAATCCGTCAACATTTCTGGTCAAGGGCGTGTAGCAACGTCAATAAAAAAATGTATCACTAAGACAAAATATAAACGAAAAAGCTTAATATTGCTTATGTATATTATCATTGTCCATTGTCAGATAAAAAGCTGAAAGTAAACGTGGTACATTATTGACACGCACTGGTATCTGCCTAATCTGCTCTTTGTTTCATGATATTGGAAAACTTTTTATTTCAACACAACGAACTGGACGCAATTTTTACACATTTGTTTCCTTTCCATCCAACTGTCAAATACAATTTATTTTTTACCACAACAACTTAACCGCCATTTGCGCGCTTTAGCGTCCCAGCTGCACACCTACAAAAACTCTTTAACTGTTGCCTTTTGTCTTCAATTCAAAAAGCGGGGACCTTCGTCAGAAACGCCCAAACCTATCGTCGGGGCTGTCACTGGGCCCCCTGGTCCCGACCGCGTAGGGGTCGGTAGTTTCATTTTATTACTCGCGGACCGATGGGACCACCGCGATTTTAGCGCCCGAATCTGTCTTCACTTGAATTTTAGATCTTGGGCCCGATTCGGATTTTGTAATAGACATCTATTAGATATTTTTTAGACATCGCCAATAATAACGATATGTTTAAGATCTAACCTGTCAAATTTGACATTTCCGCGATTCTGGAGATACTCTTGAACGATTTCCACAAGATATTACTTAGAGATCTACTTCACATCTAATAGATATCTAACACGATCTATCGTAAAAGTGACATTGGTTGCCCGAATTGCGCTGCAAAAGAGAACTAGTTGAAATCTAAACTATAACGTATCTAGAATGGATCTAGTACGTATCGTCTCTTGTGAATATCTTGAAGTTCAAATACGGCAGCTTGTATCTTTCTTGTCGTCGAAAGAAAAGCGTTGTTTTTGCACACCGGGGATTTATTGCGAGCTAGCAGTATAAGGACCTCTTTTAATTATTTTTGGCGCCCAACGTGGGCCTTAATTTTGGCGACGATTATAGTACCCTTACCGTCTTATAATGCTGTTCCGGTTGCAGCACACACAGTATTTAAGAAAGCGGCTGTCTAACAAACCAGGGGCTTGTGTTTGATGGTATTTGGTCGGTTTGTTTTTATAGACCGAAAAGCTAGTATACTAACAAAAATGATATAATCCATATAAAATTCCGAGAAACTTTCTTGTTATGAGCCAGAACTTTTGTTCATTAATTTCTGCGTAAAAGAGAAACACGAATAATCTTGCTTGTTTACATTATCTTCAGTTGTAAGTTGTTTCGTGTACAATATTGCAGCACGTTGCAGTTTCAGCAGGCGCCCAACGTAGGCTTTACTTTGGCGACGATGATCCACATTTTTATTTTAACTGTCATCACTACTTTCAACAATCCGGTTTATTACTTTACTGCAGTGGGATTGCGCTCGTAACTTTGTTTGCGGGAAAATAGAACAAGAAACTTGAACCGGGAATGCAGTGAAACGGTTGGAAATAAAAGTAATAACTTTGAATTTTGATACCGTTGCGAAATTGCATGGAGAAAATAAAAATGTTAGATGTTTGTCTTGAAGTGTCTCCAGGGGCGAATAAGATCTTAAAAGGTGAAAAATGTACGGTACCAGATGCTAGCTGGTATTAACATTATAGTCACTTTTTGACATGCAGTTGTTCTCAATGACAGTACGGTTTCTGATAACGAAACTTTCGTTTTAGATGAAACATATTTCAGAGACAACAACACACAAACAAAAACACATTTGACAAAAGTATATAGTAAAATTAATTAATTAATAATCATAATAAAGTGTTGACATATTCCAAAAAAGCTTTATTAAAATGTAATGAACATTCAATACCGTAAAACGGGGTAAATAGGTCCAATATTCACATTCAACTGGAATTTTAACCATCTTCCGTAAGTCATAGAGTATTTTATAGTACTACATAAACATGTATGGTAAGCTCTTTTAGATGCTGAGTAGCCTTAAATTCCCGACTTATTGCCATATTTTGATATATTTAACAAAAACCTTATCGGATTCCAATTTACCCCTGACGGGGTAAATAGGTTCGAAAGTGAGGTTAATTGGAATTTTCACTAGGGTTGTCACTCAATCTATTCAAAGCTAGATAGGTACCTACCATCATCATCATCATCATCAGATACCTTCAAAACTAGTCTCGGAAAATCTTTACAATAGGCACTAAATTAACATTGCATTAGACATATAATACCAAGGTCTCTAGGTAGGGGCACAGTAGTAGGTAGGTACCTACCTAGTAGGTACCTAAATAAAATTTCCTTAAATTTACTAAGATTTTAATTTTTGACAACCCTATTAGGCAATGCCAATTTTCCCCATTAACAAACCAAATAACCCCCACGTTGTTCCAATTAGACCTGTTGACGTGCCAATTTCCCCCTTCACCGTTCCTATTATCTCAAAAATAACCTAAAAACGAGTGGTTATCGAAAAACTAAGATTTATAATGAAATATTACAATTATTTACTTACTTTTTGATTTATATAAACCACAATACACTATTATGATCGATATTACACAAATTTCAACACTTTTCACAATATTACTTACCTAAAACTTGAAGTTAAAACGCACCATGCACACGTGTTGACGACTACCCTGACTTTAAATGTGTTTTTCTTACTGAAACGCCATTGGCTGATTTAAATGCTCAGTGTAGCCAGTAGCAAAAAATACCATATTCGTTCAGAAATTAATAAGTTGACCTCCTGTCTGGTTGTAATGGAACTAACAGACCAGTTTAGAAAAGCAGACTTTTATTCCAATTTACCCCGCGATTCCTATTTTCCCCGTTTTACGGTATACCAAAATTAGTTGCAACGTTTAAATAAATAGTTAACAGTTTATATAACTAAACTAACTATAACAATTTACTTAACTAAAGGTAATAGTTTACAATTCGTTGCACGCATTAAATTTCAATTTGTCGTATCGTGGTAGGAATTGATAGCCGCAAACTGCCCGCTCGCCCGGCGCGCCGCTCTCATATTTCCTACTTGCCTGACGATTTTAACTATATGAAGAAAAATACCACAGAAGTTCACAGAACCAACGTATGATATTTTCATTTAAATTATTTATCATTTGGAATTTCAGTCACTGGTATTACATATGGTGTTAGTAATGCTTAGACATAATTATTATGCGAGCTAATGAGGTAGGTGATATTTACAACTTTAACCCCGAATTGTAAAAAAAAATTGTCTAGCAAATTACAAAATATAGGAAACAACTAATTATTAGTTTGCATTATGATCTCACTAATTAGTTTATTCCACTAGTAAATATTAACCAAATTCGTGGGTTGTAAGCCTCGGTTATACAAATCTCGTTTAATATGGAGCAAAACAAATCTTTCTCGACAAAAAGCAAAAAGATGACTAAAAATTCTGTCACAATCCTTATATACACAGACAACAGGTTAATTAACATTCTATATTTAGCTTGGTTTAAGTATGCTATGTTGTATACAATCTAGCTGTGGCATACTTACGGTAAATATGAGTCATTTTACTAGACTATGTTTTTCCCAGTATGTAGGGTTGTCGGGCACTCGAATAAATATTTTCATGTGCTGGATTTAAATCAGATATGGAATATTTTCAATCTATTTTTCTTGTTTCCATTGACGTCGGTTTGCATGATTTATGACGAGCAGTCGATATCCGGCGGGGAAGTCATAACTTATTCCATTTTTAATGTTTAGCTGTAGAATTATAAATATAATAATTGTGACATATGAAGCTAGATTTTTGTAACACTCGCCGACAGTACATATATCAACATATTTACTTACGTACGTACGTAATCTTCTACATAATAATATATTACGAGACTACACAACGAGAACAAAAAGTGAAAGAAATACCTATAGTGACAGTAGGTACCTACATTGTAAAATTTGTACAAAATAAATATAAGACTAGTCATATGGCGACTGAAGCAACTCTTAGTTTAAGTTTAATATTTTTATATTATAGTAATTTTAATTTTATATGGACTTATTGTCTGAAATAAAGTGATTTTTTTTTTTTTTTTTTATATTGATAATTTAATTACCCTTCGTTATTGCTTTTCCGTAGGCGTACAAGGATCTTAATTATTAAAGTCTCCAAGATTAAGATAAAGCAATAACACAAAATTAAGCATTATCATCTTACCCATTTTTATACAATGTAGTTCATGGCTACTTCAATTTATTACCAAAGGCTAATCGAAGCCATCTCTCTAAGACAAAACCTTTCCATCCTTGGCAAGTTTTAATTTCGCGGCCAGCAAAGTAAATAATATCCTCGGGTTGCCCTGTCGGCTGTTTGTTTTTATTAAAACTATGTCCGTCCACTCGTCCATGTTTCATAGTAATTACATTTTCTTTGTGTGTTGCTTCTGGATGCCGCTGGACATTTCTCCCGGCGACAGTTTTTCGGATTCACCTGGTTTAGACGGCCGCAAATCCCACTGTTTTTTCAATTCTGTACGTTATTACCGGGTTTGTAGCGTGGGTAACAAAGAATTAATTCTGTTGCAAAGTAAAAATCTTTATAAATGTCGAAATGTTTAATTTTTCCAATCAATCCGCCAAATTTTTAGTTTATAGTGGACTCTAGTTATGTGGTTTTACGATACGGGCATCTTTGATATTTCGGCCTGTCATTGAAAAAAAAGATATTATTATTGACTAGAATAAAAGTTATTTTCTACGAAGCAGCTGTCTATCTAAAAGCTGAGCAAGCTTACGGTGTTGGAAATAAGTGAACATCAGCATTTTCTGGAATTTGTTCGTACATATTGATTCGGTCAGTCTAAATGTTCATATTAAAAACAAGATCAACTGTAAACATACCCTTAAAGAACTGCAGGAACGGATATAGAGGATCGAAAATTTCGTAACCTACAGCTCTATGACTCAAATGTGCAAGAGCGGTAGACAAGCTGATAATTTGATAACGAAATTTCGATTACGAGTATGGATGTTTGTAATAGTCGGCCCTATTACAAACATCCATAATCGAAATCTCTATATCTGTAGGTAGAATATCCGCCACAGAATGCCCGTAACTCCTGGCATGTACTCTCTGACTGAGCATCAGCGGATCCATCGAGCCTCGCAAATTGTTTCCAGCTGATTGCCAACCCTGTAAATAGCTCCTGGTGCCGTTATTAATTTCTACCATTTGCGCTTTAATATAAGGTCTAAATTGCAACTGGGCAAATATGAGCATAGGGAAGTAATAAGCAAAGCCATGGCTTGTATCTTGCTTCATGAAATATGATATCTTAAGTAATTAGTTGCTTGGTCTTAGTGCTTTCCCGGTTGCAAATTGAACTCTATTTTTCTACACTTTTCCATTTTTCTTCCTTTTCTTCCTATCGTTTATGATTGAAGAATATTTTGAATTTTTTTTTGTTAAGTAATATGAGCTGCTAATTGCCTGGACACATTATGGATGGAATTCATTCATAAAGTGTCCATGCACTTTTGCGGTGGGTGTACTAATGACATGTAGGTAAAAATAATACTTTCACTATTTTCTTGTAAGCAATTGTTTTTTTTTTGTAATAATGTTGTATTTATATTTTTACGTATTTTTCTTTTTTGACGGTTTATCTTTAAAATTACGGAATTGTTTCACTGAGTTAATAGGTTAATATTTATCTACTTACTCTTTATACCTAATATGGACTAATCACCCACCTAACCTAGCCTAAGATCCTAACCCTTATAACTAACAACAGCTGTAAAAAGTAATAAAAAAAATCATTTGTATTTGGATTTTTGAGTGCATTAAAAGAAAATGGTTGACCTTATATATTTTTGGCTCCTCTTTTGTAAAAGCAATCACCAAAATATTAATAATCACTGCAGCGAGACAAGACAAACTTCTCAGTTTACTAAATCTTCTAAAAGCCATAACACTGGCTTAATAACCCCTTAGCCGTATGAGAGCTCTATAAACACCCCGCGGTGACGCATGGCCGCTGGCCATCCTAATGGATCCCCCGAGGCCCGTGTTATTAACTCATAAATCTTTATCTATTTACATGGAACATGCTACGAACACAAACTAACTAAAATAACTTACCCTATATCGCCCAGTCTTCACTTAAGTTTACTGTTTAATCATTAGTTTTGGAACGGACCTTGCAATTGCTGCCGGAGAAATTGACAAACGCTAGGTTACGTTTTCATTTTACTGTTACCCGTTTTGGAACGTACCGTGCAATTTATAGGCACACTGGCTGGGCATAAACTGCCCTTTGAGGTTATATTTTACATTTTCTGTCTCTTTCCAGGGACCCTGCAAATTGTGAAGAGCGAGGAAGAGGACCAGGGCAAGTTCGAGTGCGTCGCGGAAAATTCTATCGGAACTGAGTTTTCGAAACCCACTTCGCTGTACGTCAAAGGTAAGTTTTTTTGTTTAACTTTATCCCCAAATTTTTCAGGATTCAACGACGAGGAAATTTAAAAATTGAAGTGGTTTTTTTCGTACAAGCTTTTATATGTAGGTACTCAACAATTTTGGTCTGATATAGTTAGTAGCAGCTACCAATTAAAAAGACGTCCGGGCTACAAACATCGATACTATAGCTGGTCAACCAAATCTTGTCAGTAAAAAAAGGCACGAAATTCAAATTTTCTATGGGACGATATCCCTTCGCGCCTACATTTTTCAGATTTGCCGCCTTTTTCTACTGACAAGATCTGGTTGACCAAGTATATTAAGATATATATAGATACCTACTATAATTAATAAAAATCAAAGTACTCATTGGAAAAAAAGGTAAGGAGACTTTTATTTAGATGAAGTCTTGAAAATTTACGGTAAATAAAAGAATAATATCTGACAGACCGAAAAACATATAAAAACTCAAAGATGCGCGTTTTTCCAGAGACAAGACCTAGCTAGATCGATTTTTCGCCCCCGAAAACCTCCATATAGCAAATTTCATCGAAATCGTTAGTGCCGTTTCCGAGATCCCCGAAATATATAAATATACAAGTTTAAAGGTATAAGATAATTAAATATTTACATTTACAGTCAGCAGCAATAGTTGTTAAGCGGGTGAGGTGTTCAAAATTACCTTGACGCGCTCTTATTCTCTTAACAATAAAGTCGCGTAAAGATCATTTGGAACACCTCGCCCGCTCAGCAACTATTGCTGCTAACTGTACTTGAGCGTTTTCTGTGAACTTTAAGAGTTAAAGTTAGTAAATTTTAGTAAGTGAGCGTTTTCCAAAACAAAATGTACATTTCATTCATGTCTTCAAAATATTGACTTCTTGGGCTCATTTTGCTCAGAATCATTTGTACATTCACGCCTCATACATAGGGTTGCCAGATGGTCGGGATTTGGCGGGATTCTCCCGATTTTTAGCATGTGTTCCCGATTCCCGACAAAGTTAAAACTGTCCTGAAAATCAGCTTCACGTTATAAAACAATAATTTCAAGTTCCTAACTGTCGTCGAGCGAGCGAGCGACCCGCGTTGAGCCCGTCAGCGCGGAATGGCGAGATTGCGCAGAGCAGCTGACGTAGTGCCAATAATGTATAATATCGTTGTTTTTAATACAATTACTTTAATTTGAATGTTTCTTTTTTCCCGACTTAAGTCCCAAAATCCCGAAAAATTTATATTTTTTCCCGATAATAGCGCCTTTCGATCTGGCAACCCTACTCATACATGAAAAAATGTGTCCCAAGATTTCCTTTCCAGATCGTCACATTTTTGTATGAATAATTTTTTTATTTGTATGAACGTGACGCACTGGAGAAATATTTTTTCATATAAAATTTTGGGACACATTTTTTCATGTATTAGGCGTGAATGTACAAATGATTCTGAGTAAAATGAGCCCAAGAAGTCAATATTTTGAAGACAAGAATGAAATGTACATTTTGTTTTGGAAAACGCTCACTTACTAAAATTTACTAACTTTAACTCTTAAAGTTGTTTCTCTTTTGCAATGTAGGATATTACTTACCCCGCAACTATTTTCCCGCTCGCGCGCTGATAACGTCGCGCACTAAAGTGTTTCGCGTCTAAACGCGCCACATTTAGATACCGTCTGACTGAATACTTACAATTAGTTCCAACTTAGAAGCGCACTATGTTACGTGAAGTAGGGGTGCATACATAATATTTCGCCGGCTGAGAATACGTTTGTGCCATATCCATTTTTGAGCAAAATCGTTTTTTAATGACTTCTAAAATAACAAAAAATATGCTATAATTGACACTAATGGGTTTTTGGAAAAACATATTTTTCAAAAATGTTGTGCCATATCCGCATTTTACTATAGGATAATTACACTCTGTTAACAGAAAATTATCACAAAAGTGTGACATATCCAAAACTTTTGTGTCATATCATACATTGTACGTTTAACATTTACTCATCAAAATGGATATGGCAATAATAAAAGTGCTTTTATTTCTTGATTACCACTATATTCACAACATTTGTACAGTACTATATTTACTATTGTAAACATATGTGCCTAAATGATAAGTTCAATATTTCCTAAATGTAAACTTTTCGAGAATTTTTTTTTGCTTCTTTTCGCTCTCCTGTAAACTAATGTAAGTGGCGTATGGCACAAACGTATTCTCACCCAGCGATTTATTATAGTGTAGTTAATTTCTTTCAGAATTTGTCAATTTACCTACTTTTGTAGTTTATTCCATTCAGTATCATTAGTTTTACATTTTACACAAAACATTTTTTATGGAATGTTAACATATTAACCTTGTTTTTTTGAAGTGAAAACTTCTTTAGCGGCGCTGGGCACTTTTTGAGGTGGGGAAAAATGATAAACTCGAGATAGCGTAAGGCGATCACGTGACCGTAAGATTTAGATGGCCACTCATTTAGATGGCATTTAAATCAATAAAGAGAAACTTAATAACATTACATGAAAAAGGATCTATTCTTGCACGGGCTGAAATACGAGGGTATAATTCAATAAAGCTACATCTTGATAAAATCGCTAATAAAAGTGAACTCTAGTGAAAAACTCTGGTGAATAAAACTCAAAATATCTTGACCAAATATATTTAGATGCGAGGTCTGCAAGGTAACTTTACAATTTCTATTCGAATGTTAAACAATTAACGCTACAAATTTTAATTTCAAAATTTTAAACAAGCTCACTGACCAGCAATTTCGGAACTAAAGTTTTTCAATAGAAAGGAGGATGGGTCAAATTATACATAGTGCTGCAGACATTTTGGACTAGTCATTGAGTTTTCACTTCTGTCGGCACTCCCGGAGTGCAACCCGTTGTTTTTTTTTAAATAAGAAGTCCCTAATGACAATTGAAACTGCCACGAGAATTCCGGCCTCTGCTAATAATACATCAATATCAGCCTTCATCAAAGAGCGAATACCACTCCTAACATTATCTACCTACCCAAACCGATTCGTATACTTGGTCAACCAGATCTTGACAGTAGAAAAAGGCGGCAAATTTGAAAAATGTAGGCGCGAAGGGATCGCGTCCCATAGAAAATTTGAATTTCACGCCTTTTTTTACTGACAAGATTTGGTTGACCAGCTATATGTATCCACTACCTGTAAATTGTAATACACCACGCCAAAACTATTTTCGATAAATAACCTGCATTTTATACATTTTACTTGCATCTTACAATTTAGCGCGAGTAACGAAGTTAGGAAACTTGCCAGAGTCTTATTGAATTAGTTGTCGAGTTGGAAAGGGACGCGATTATGTCTCTTCAAACGGTTTCAGCGGACATTTTTGCTAACTTTTCTTTTTGCTGTCTCATCTTACGTTTTATACTCGTAATATTCGCTACAATTACAAATTGTGTTTTTTTCTGTACGTAGTCTGGGTATTGTTGGATTTAAGTATTTGTTTTATGGCAATCTATAGAAAATGAAGAAAAAACCAAGTAGGTATGTGAGACTTCATTTACAACAAAACTCCCGTGCAATCGGTGCAACTCAAATCAAACACACTCACCGTTTGAACCACGTCAAAATTTCCGTTACAAACGGTGTTTAATGAACGATCGTTTCTTGTTTAACAGCAAAACTTAACACATTCACTGCCAGCGACCCGCTAGGCGGGTTCGCTTTTCGCTACATGCGGTTTTCCCGTGTTATCGACTACGTTCGTAGCGCGTAGCGGGCGCTGGCACTTAATGTGTTAAGGTTAGGTGTTGGGTTGGACCGACGACGATAATCTGCTGTATTCGAACTTCAAGATATTCACAAGAGACGACACATACTAGATCCATTCCAGATACGTTATAGTTTAGATTTCAACTAGTTCTCTTTTGCAGCGCAATTCGGGCAACCAATGTCACTTTTACCTTAGACAGAGTTAGATATCTATTAGATGTGAATTGGATCTCTGTCATATCTTGTGGAAATCGTTCAAGAGTATCTCCAGAATCGCGCAAATGTCAAATTTGACAGGTTAGATCTTAAACATACCGTTATCGTATCTTGGCGATGTCTAAAAGATATCTAGCAGATGTCTATTTCAAAATCCGAATCGGGCCGTAAGTCAGGTTTTCGATTTAATACATAGTTTAAAAAAATATATAGATGATTAATGTTTGATTAAACTAAAACAACTGTTTGGAAACCATGTGAAATAATTATGAGCAGCACCGACAAAGTCTTTGCTCGCATGAGTATATTTTTGCCGAGATTTCAATTATCACAACCTACCAATGGCGTACAAGTAGCTACGCGCCGTAGCACCGCGTAGCACGCTACGACTGGAAGTAATTTCATTTGTAATTGTTTTGCAAATTACAAGTATTTATAGATTGATTGATTAGAGCGCCAAGCGGGAAACAAAAGAACAGACGCGTAATGGAAATAAATTAAAATCGAATTCTGTTTCGAGAAAATTGTTAGGAGATTGGATTTTGCTGATTTTTTAATTTAGGCCCCGATTCAGATTTTGAACTAGATATCTATTAGACATCACTACACATCGGTAACTCGTGGCATTTATTTAGCAATTAAAAGGTTAGTTTAATTAATTCCTTTTTTTAGTGGTTTCTTTTTCTCGACTCGTATAGGAAGAACATTGTCACATCACTAGTCTGTTAGAAACTGTCAAGTGCTACCTAAGTGCCACGAGTACCGATGTCTGCTCATCACTAATCTTTTAAATGCTACCTAAATGCCACGAGTTACCGATGTGTAGACATCACCAAGATACGACAACTATATTTTTAAAATCTAGCCTGTCAAATTTGACATTTCCGCGATTCTGGAGGTACTCTTGAACGATATTCACAATGTCTAAAACGTCTCTTTATGTGTTTTTAAATCTCAAAACGATTTTGAAACGATCTTAAAACGATAATTAAACGTAAAAGTGACATTGGTTGCCCGAATTGAGCTGCAAAAGATATCTAGTTGAAATCTAAACTAGTTGGGATCTAGTACATATCGTATCGTTCTCTTCTCTAGAACGGATCTTGTTTTCCGAATACCGCGGTTAGTTAGTTGCGATGTAACACTCAGGCCAATTCGAACGTACACACGTTCTTGTCCGTACATGTATTGGCACGAGCGAGACGCACGATAGCTAAATGACATCGTTTAGATATCATTCTGATGTCGGTGTACGTTCGAATTGGCTTGTCAGGCCCTAATTTTAGACCCTCCCTGCAAACAATTTATGCAGGGGGGTCAGTTATGTCTACATTTAACTATACTTTTGTGACTGTGTCTAAACAAAACCTCGTTACTTACCAAACTTATGTGAGTCGTATAAAAATAGAAACAGAATTATTACAATAATACATCCATCCTACAACATTCTAGGAAATACACAATTACACATTCCTGAGAATTCTATAACAATTTTACATCATTCGTAAAAATAAAATCATATTTAGTTTCATTCATTCATTATTTTAAAATAAATGGCTTTAGTCCAGTGGGATTATTTCGCCAGCGTCAAAGTATTATGAGCTTTAAATACGACTAAAATTATACGGTTAGTACAAGACAGTATACGGTGATTTTATTAGCTCTTGTAATGGCTCCTCTACACGATGGGCCAACGCCGGCCACTCCAAGGGACGCAGCCATGCAGTAGAATGAGATAGCAATATCACTTGCTTCCTCTAACGCATAAAGGCCCTTGGAGTGGCCGGCATTGGCCCATCGTGTAGAGGAGCCATAAAGCGAAAGCTGGACTTTACAAGCACGTGGACTACCGGCCATTGACACCAAAATGGTGGACGCGTTTCAAGATTAATTATCGATTCACTGCACACTACATTAGTTAACTATACATAATAAGCTATCGATATTACACTTGTAACATTATTAATGAGCAAAAAACAAAGGAATTAATCACGAGGCGGGACTATCAAGATGGCGCTTGAACCGGAAGTCCCATATTTAGTTTCAAAGGGGTAACTACAAAAGACAAAGGGTAGATCAAAGCGAATGGCGTCATACCGGGGACGATAACTGTCACAAATTGGGAAAGTCCGGCTAGCGGGCGGAATGGGAATAAAAACCTCAGGGCGGGTAAGGAACAGTAGGCGAGATTCTAAAATATCGTAACAAGTTTTTTTTTTGGTTATTTTTTATTAAATAAAGAAAGAATGTCCTACACCTTTTTATAAGTACTAGTATGATAGTTTTGAAATCATGCACACGCGCAAAAACTAACAAAACATTAGAACACGGTTTTTTTATCAAAGAATGCTCCAAAGAATCCAATATCTTTCTCAAATGGCTTACTTAATTTATTGTATTAGTTGACATATTAAAAAAAAAGTGTTACTATGTCGTAAGACTATACTGAACTTAATTTAGGGCATATACCTTTTCCGAACATTAATGCCACATTTGAATCTGCGACAAAATTACCAACCAAATTCCCTATAAATACCCCCAGGACTGCCCGCTGTACGTACATGTTCTTTTGCGGCATCATGTGCCCGTAAAAACGAGTGTACGTGAAAAAGACACTCATTCTGATCACCTGACTTCAACTAGTATACTATGATCCGCGATTCATCGTAGTTTTAATGGAACTCGAGGTATATATAGAGTGGTATGATTCAATAGAAGTAAGCCATGGGAATTGAACCAGGAACGCGACTGTCTCTCTGACAGTGACAACGGTACGGCACCAATAACGGTTTTAAAAACTCCCCAATGACCCCACGCCGTGCTTTGCCAAAAGGACGGAAGTTTAAAGTGTTTGGAACGTACGTACTTCTTTTTTTTACGACTCGAATTGACGGGGATCGCGAGGTAAAGGTCGACTCTAAATTTGGTAGGATTTAGAAAAAGGAATTCTCGAGCCGTTCAGTGTTTGTACGTGGATACGGACGGACGTACGGCAATGGACAATTATAGACTAAAAGAATCGATTGAATTTGCTCGCTTGCGGTTGATGCCAGGTTGGCGATGTTTAAATCTGATGAAAGAATATTATAAGTGTGCAGTAACCTTATTCATATTCATATTCATATCATTTATTGCATACATGTGTTTACAGTAGGTCTTATATTATATATCTTAGGTTACAACATGCACCCGTTAGGGCATAGCAACATTTTACTTAAATAATACTTAATCTAAATTTTATCTTTACAGCTATGTACATTATTCACCCGCTAAATTGGAATAGATTAATATTAATTTATAATAGAATAGAATAATAATAGAATAATCCAAATAAGATATTTTACATTTTTACATTGTTATTATTAAATTCAATTTATTCCGAAATATCATTAAAAAATTGACTTAAGGTATAATAGCATTTTTGTAATAAAAATTTCTTGATTGCCTTATAAAATAATTCATATTTATTATGCGAAATGCCTTAATCTTTCATACGAGTATGCTGCTATAAGGGCCAATAGGTACAGACGGATTGCAACCCGACTGCAACATGTATGGGAACTGCACGCTGTCGTTGCACTTGGCTTGCAGTCGGCGTGCAGTTCCCATACAAATTGCAGTCGGGTTGCAGTCCGTCTGTATTGGCCCTTAAATTTGATCATTGCCTGAATATAGTACAAAAGGTGAACAGTCAAAATGCATGTCGGGTCGGGGAATTTTATTCGACAAACCCCAACTATTATAATAAAAAAAATCTTATAATCTTAAATATTAAAGATTGTACTCGTATTATATAGGATAGGATAGGTTTAAGAAATTAATGTTAATATTATCACTACATAGTATAAAACAAAGTCGCTTCCCGCTGTCTGTCTGTCGGTCTGTATGCTTAGATCTTTAAAACTACGCAACGGATTTTGTTGCGGTTTTTTTTAATAGATAGAGTGATTCAAGAAGAAAGTTTATGTATTAGTTGTTAACCCGTGCGAAGCCGGGGCGGGTCGCTAGTTTGTAATAAACAGATAAAAAAAAGATCTACCCGCACGAATAAAAAGAAACTTGTTAATTCGCTGATACAAATTTTCACATTTAATTCACAAAAACCCTTATCTTTGTCGTAAATTGGAAATTCCTTCGCTGTAGCTATTTTGATCTGGGGACCAATTACTTTGTGCGAGTTTCGTCTTATGTCGCGTAGAATGTCACCCATTGATGCAAATTACCCAAGTATTTTTAGCTAATAGGAATTCTTGCGATTTACTTTAGATATTTTC
This sequence comes from Cydia amplana, assembly GCF_948474715.1. Lineage (NCBI taxonomy): Eukaryota > Metazoa > Arthropoda > Insecta > Lepidoptera > Tortricidae > Cydia > Cydia amplana. The sequence continues at coordinate 15,839,060 of NC_086079.1, read as the reverse complement.
ACCGTGTGCAAAAGACAAACATTTAATTTTCTTGTAATAATTTATTATATTTTCGTTTTTCTGTCGTTAGTAAGAAAAAAAACCATGTTCAAAATGTAGTCCAAAGAAATGCTGGATTTCGTCGTTTTAATTTTTTAAAATCTCAGCAACTCGAACCGTCGTTAAATTTTGTCTCTTTTTTACAAACACAAATGTCATAAACCACCACAAGTAAGTAGTAGTGCTAAAGTACTTACTTATATTTAAGTACTTCCACTATTTGATTTTCAAATTCAAAAAGTGATCCTGTAAGTAGGCCTCATGGACTCTTTCACAATTCAATACATCATTCACAGAATAACGAGCTCTTTAGATCTAGGAGAAAAAAGGTAGGAGAAAAAATATGTCCCAAAATTTTCAGTAGTTTTACTTAAGGTGACAGTCCATTTCCAACCGCAGCTGCACTACTGTTCATTTTACTATGGAAATTGTCAGTAACGGCGACACGTTCAGTACCAGTAGTGCAGCTTCGGTCAGAAATGGAATGTTACCCTTACTCTCCATTTTGTAACCGCCGTAAAAAGTGTTTGAAAAATGGTTACGGATTGGAAAAACAAAATTTGAGACGTATTTTTTTCTTCTAGTAGGATCGAAAGAGCTCGTTATTATGAGTAGAAATAAAATTACCTATTTTAGAAAAAAGTTGATTGGATCTCTTCCCCCGAAAATGCCCTACAGTGACATCATATAGTGACATAGTGAAACCACCGTCGTTTTCAGACCATCGATTAATTATAACTGGCATATAATTATGATCCATTTTGTTATTCAAAGCGCCACAAACCCACAATAGCCGCATTACCAAAAACCACACAGTTAAATTAACCACAATACGCTTAAATTACTTTTTCTACTCCCGTACTTTTGTCATTTAAAGGGTCGTGCACACACCTGTAAAAACCTAAATTATAGTTGTCAAGACAAGTCTTAGGGTCGGTTGCACCAAACTGTTCGTATCGTTAAAGAGTTCGCTAAATTTTTATGTATGGAGAGTTTCATAGTAAAGCGCCGGGGCGCGCCGGCTGACGTTGATCAGTGTGTCAAATGTGGTTGGTGCAACTGACCCTTAGTCTATTCCCCTAAAAAGCATTTGTGCATACACACAGTATCTTTTTGGCACTTTTTCGATACTTCGTGTAATGACCACTTAAAGAAGTATTGAATGAAATACACTGTTGCCAACCTTATTTTAAATGTCATCTCAGACAAATAAGTGAACCATAAACATGTTTTTTTAATTTCATTCATTCTTTTTCCGTCCGTACCCTCCGCTTCTTGAATGAAAAATATTTGTTTTTACAATTTTATTTCAAAGTAAGTGCTTGGTCGTAGAAAAACTATTGTATGCAACGTTGTTTAACTGAGTCAACAAATACCCGTGACGTCTTTATTAACAATTTTCGGCTCCGCCTTAAGTTGTTACTCACGCCACTCGCCTTTATTGACCTCGCTTAAACAACGGTTGCATAAAATACTATTAATAAAAAAGCTGTGCTATCTCTGTTGTAAGTTCACGAGTAAACAAACGCACGTAACTTAAAGTAGCATGGCCAATATAGCTTCCACCTTCCGGCAGCTAAACAAGACACATACTTTACCTTGAGGTATAGACTACTTTAAATAGACACCGCATTCATCATCATATTATAATCATCATCATCGACCGGCCAAACCCATTCAATAGCCCCCTTCTATTGAATGGGTTTGGCCGGTCGAAGTATTTAGCAGATGGCGCCATCATAGCTTGCCCTGTCATCCCTAGAATTGTGTCAAATTTTTGTTTTTGTAATGCCCTGGATGCCAGCCCTTTAAGCCAAATCTCATAGAAAAAGGGGCAAGCTATGATGGCGCCGTTTATGCAAACCTTTGACAGTTGCCAACCCCATTGTAACACGTATTAATAAAGGGGAAATACCGTGAAAAATTCTCTCGGAAACTAGACTATATTTGCAGAGGCAGACTAACCGAAACCTTAAAAGGTTAAAGTTCTCGATTGACATATCTTCCGTCGCAAGTTTCGCACGGTGCGCCTTATATTTTATTTCCTTCTCATATCCTAGCTTTACGCCCCTATAAAGAGGCGTGTTCTTGATGGTTGAGTAACCGTTTAAAGACACTACAACTAACCTTTCGTTAACCTGATTCATAGGCGAACATCTCGGATTCCACGGCCGTTTAATTTTATTACAGCACATTTTATGAATCATTTTAAAATACTTATAAAATTTTTATAATTGCATCTTACGTATAACAAAACATCCTATATTTGCTCCTAAAACTCATTTTGTTTGATATATTTAACTTAACCAATGTAGGTACAGATTGTGAAATGTGCTGACCCCAAGTAGACTTATAACATCCATCTATAACGAGACTAACGATAGTGATCTGTGTCTTGAGTTAATGGCACGGCCTGCGGACAAGACCGCTTTACCGAAAAACGTTATAAGCGTGGCCACTACGAATACGTACTACTGCCCTTCGGGTGAACCCCCGCACCATAACTAAGAGCAGGCTACTTAATTAACATAATGGGAAGTCGAGTAAATGTTTTTCCACCTTTGTCTTGCCGCTGCTTTGACGTCTACAAAATGGCCGCTCCCCGCCTCTCTCATTAATAATGTGTTTAACATAATGAGATTTGTGGAGTTTCGGAAAAAATACTGTACTCTGTTTTTTTCTTAACTATGAACCCATAGGAAATACTTGTAGTATGTAACGCTCATTTGTTTCTGGCATAGAAAAATGGTGTAGTACTTTATAGTTATTAAAAACAGATTATATACCTTTTGCATGGACCCTATGACTATAATGACATTTCATTTTTATATGGAGTAGCTGTCACTTAAAATGTTTGTAGACATTTTTTTGGCAATTTAGCACATTATTAATTTATTTAGAAATGTAACATTTAAGTATATATATGATTTATTTATCTCACAATATACAGTTTCACTTAAAATTACACATGGTAGATTTTCTGGTATTTATATTGTGATTTTTTCACATTATGAATAATTGAATATGAAGAATAACAGGGACAATCAAAATTTGATTCAAAATTATAGGGACCATCATTCGATGCGAGAGGTATATAGTTTTTTAACAAGCTTTTATTAGGTCGACCTGTATGTAACTATGTAATGGAATCTTGCAAGTTAAATTTGATCCACTTCCTGGTTTCCGATTGAGCTGAAATTTTGCATACACATGTAAGTCGGATGACAATGCAATATTATGGTACCATCGAGCTGATCTGATAATGGAAACATGAGGTGGCCATAGGAACTCTGTGATGAAACAACGCAACCTAATTGTGTTAGGGGTTTTTAGAATTGTCTCGATGAGTATTAGTTGTCCGTCGTAAGAAAAGTACAGTCAGCGATAAAAGCTTGTACCAAAAATGAAATTTTTGCCAAAAACTTATTTTAACGATAAAGTACTACGGAATACATTTTCGATCCAAAAAACAAATGAGTGTAACTTTGTGTACCAAAGAAACTCGTGTAGGAGATTATTACCCGTTAGTGAAAATGTATTTCAGATTCTTATTTTCACGTTTGGCAAGGGATCAGTCCCTTTCTTTAATATGTTTGTCTTCTGTCTCGTAAGAAGGGATCAAATGACTTAAGTAATCTTTTTCTTTGTTAGATATATATGAGTATGTAGTATGGTTACCGTAACATGGAAATATAATCATAAAAAATCCACAATCTACTGGGTACAAGCTATTATTTAGTTACACCAATCTCTGTAACGGTCTGAAATCAAATCTTAAGAAGTTTAATCGGTCCACTTTCTGGTTTCCCATTGACCTAAAATTTAGCACACCTAACTTAGCAATATTATGGTTACATCAAACGAATCTGACGACGAATATCGAAAATGGAACCATATGACGTCAAAAATGATCATGAAACAGCGGGATCGGTCGTTAAAATCGTCTTTATCCTCTCGTCTGTGTATGGATCGCTATCTCCTTAAATCAAATGAAATCTTAAGAAGTTTAATCGGTCCACTTTCTGGTTTCCCATTGAGCTAAAATGTAGCACACCTAAAACTTAGCAATATTATGGTTCCATCAAACTAATCTGACAATGAATATCGAAAATGGAACCATATGACGTCAAAGATGGTCATGAAACAGCGGAATCGCTCGTTAAAATCGTCTTTAACCTCGTCTGTGTATGGATAAGGATCTTAAAGGCTTCGTCACACAGGCGCGTTTTCCAGGCGGGGCGCGCCGCTTTTACATATAAAACGCTCACGCCCCGCCCATGTGTGACGGAACCTTAACCGAATTTTTAATAAATTTTTTTGTAAAACGATTTTTTCTACTCTATTCAGCGCGACCGAGGGTTGAACTACGATTTTGACCACCAATACATACGAAAGGTTAAGGGAAGGATATGGCTGTACATAAAGTACCTACAGTCGGCTGTAGAAAGTTGTAATAAAAATATGATCTGTCATAAAACTCATTCGTATATTGTTTTGTCAACAGTGAAAAGAGTAGCACCTATGATAAAAACTCATTCGTATATTGTTTTGTCAACAGTGAGAAGAGTAGCGCCTATGATAAAAACTCATTCGTATGTTGTTTTGTCAACAGTGAAAAGAGTAGCGCCTATGATAAAAACTCATTCGTATATTGTTTTGTCAACAGTGAAAAGAGTAGCGTCTATGATAAACACTCATTCGTATATTGTTTTGTCAACAGTGAAAAGAGTAGCGCCTATGATAAAAACTCATTCGTATATTGTTTTGTCAACAGTGAAAAGAGTAGCGCCTATGATAAACACTCATTCGTATATTGTTTTGTCAACAGTGAGAAGAGTAGCACCTATGATAAAAACTCATTCGTATATTGTTTTGTCAACAGTGAAAAGAGTAGCGCCTATGATAAAAACTCATTCGTATATTGTTTTGTCAACAGTGAAAAGAGTAGCGCCTATGATAAAAACTCATTCGTATATTGTTTTGTCAACAGTGAAAAGAGTAGCGCCTATGATAAAAACTCATTCGTATATTGTTTTGTCAACAGTGAGAAGAGTAGCGCCTATGATAAAAACTCATTCGTATATTGTTTTGTCAACAGTGAAAAGAGTAGCGCCTATGATAAAAACTCATTCGTATATTGTTTTGTCAACAGTGAGAAGAGTAGCGCCTATGATAAAAACTCATTCGTATATTGTTTTGTCAACAGTGAGAAGAGTAGCGCCTATGATAAAAACTCATTCGTATATTGTTTTGTCAACAGTGAAAAGAGTAGCGCCTATGATAAAAACTCATTCGTATATTGTTTTGTCAACAGTGAGAAGAGTAGCGCCTATGATAAAAACTCATTTGTATATTGTTTTGTCAACAGTGAAAAGAGTAGCGCCTATGATAAAAACTCATTCGTATATTGTTTTGTCAACAGTGAAAAGAGTAGCGCCTATGATAAAAACTCATTCGTATATTGTTTTGTCAACAGTGAAAAGAGTAGCGCCTATGATAAAAACTCATTTGTATATTGTTTTGTCAACAGTGAGAAGAGTAGCGCCTATGATAAAAACTCATTTGTATATTGTTTTGTCAACAGTGAAAAGAGTAGCGCCTATGATAAAAACTCATTCGTATATTGTTTTGTCAACAGTGAGAAGAGTAGCGCCACAGTTCTCAATCCCGCCGCCGCCGCGCACCGAAGTCATGCTCGGGGGTAACGTCACGCTCAAGTGTGTGGCCTTCGGCTCGCCCATGCCCACCGTCAAATGGAGGAAAGGTGAGTGAAATAAATGCTAGAACAAGAAAACAGCGGACTCTGTGGGCATATATCTTTGTCCATAGAAATTATCTTATCTGCTAGGGCTGTCAAAAAATATTGTTTCTTCAACATGATTTGGTCGTGTTGATGCAATAATTACTTTGAACCATCCAATCTGTTTTTGTTTTGCCCTGCTTTTCAGGGTTGCCCAGATTAATCGTGGTTCATTATATATGATATAACGATATTATAACTGTTATAACGATAAAGACTAGCAAAATAACAATAATCTCACATCCTTCAGGTCTAACGAAATGGCTAACACCCGAAGACAACCCGCCACTCGGCCTCAACAACCTAAAGCTAGAGAACATCAGGGAGTCCGCCAACTACACGTGCGAGGCCGCCAGCGTCCTCGGAGTCATCGAGAAGACCGCTGAAGTCAAAGTGCAGTGTAAGTGTTTTTGGTGAAGTAGCAAATTCTAATTACTCTCCAATATGGGAAACATCAAGGTCTCAGTTTTCTATACATGTGAGGCCTAAAGTGCACTTGACAATAAGAAGAGCGCCGGCGTCAAACAGCATTGTTAGTAGATTAGAGCATTCTACTGCACGCTACGACGGCTCTAACCTTGAAAACATGAGCGTGTCCGTCTTCTAAACATGCGAGGCCGAATATGTTCGGCGTCAAGACGAACGCCGTTACCAAAGTTATATATGAGTTTAGCTATTAGAGTATGTTAGTGTAGGCATCTAAGATGTTTTTTTTTATCCCAGTAGTTCGATTTACAACTTTACGACTCTAAAAAGGAGTGTGAGAGTATACATTTTTTTATTTATTGTTCTTGTGACCTCTAAATTAAGAAAAAAGAATCTAGTATTTTCCCCGAAATCTCTTTTCACTGCGTATTAACTTTTAGGTTATTTTGACGTGATAAAGTCAAAAAGTTTGAAAAGTAATTCAGATTCAGATTACATTCTGCGCGGCTAAATTATACTAATAAATTCAAAAAATCTAATTAGTAACTGTCTTCTTTATTTCGAATAGAAGTTTACGCTTCACGGGCCCTAATTAAAAACTTAGGTTTAACATCAAAACATATTTAAATTAGTTGAAAAGCGCCTTCTACAACTTAATTTACATTGAGTTTGTTTTTCTTCAATTTACTTTCACGGTTTAGTTGTTATTAACGTTTACTCAAGCTTTTGTTTAGTTTGGCTACGATTTTAAATAGAAGCTCCCTTGGGCTTAAAACGAGCCACTCGCGTTATAAAAGAAACCGTAAAGTCGGGTTACAATGACCCATCGGGGGTAACTTTGGCCCGCGTATTTAGCACATATAGAAGGGTCTAATAAAAATATGAAAACGTGAATGGCCAGCTAAAACCAACCTCATGACTATCGGCTAATTTCAATGCAATAAGTAAACCTGCACTGAACTAACCGTTACTGTCCAAAGTAACTTTCCAGGGCCAATGTAACCTGACTTTACAACCAGACCATAACTTACTTACTTCATGACCAGAATGTACCATCACGCTCCACGATTGTTATGCCATTTCGGGTTCTAGCTAAATTGGACATTCCAGGACGTAAGTATGAAACAACCAATTTAGCTAGGACCCTAAATGGCGTAACAATACCGTGTAGTGACTGTACATTGTCGTGTCATTAACTATTTATTTTTACCCGTCAGTCCTGCGGTCGACTTTTTATTTGTATTGTTTTATAATTATCTCGGTGCATACTCACCAGTAACTCTGTGAAACGTCGCGAGGAAACTGTTTTTTTTTTTCAATTAGGTCTTGTTTATCAGTCCCAGAGGGCAGTCGAGTCCATATTTAGTCCCTGTGCCAATTCTTAGGATGAGATAGCTAAGCGGACCTTGGAATTCTTTAGCAAATCGGAAAAAAAGCATAAGGCTGGCTTGCCACTGAGGATATGAGCGGAGATGAGAGGAGAGGAGATGGTAGCCTAAATGAGTTTTCGTAACTATTTAACTAACCTGAGTAGTCCAAATGTGGGTATACGTTACGAGCTGTACCGTTAATATTGCATTGTATTTAATTAAAAGAAAACATTGTAGCGACAAACCAGACAGACAACAATGACAATATGACACTTAGTGTGGAACGTAGACATATAAACACAGACTCCGAATGATAAAACATTTACTTGTTCGTATACGACCTCGCCCTCCAAAAACTCGGCTTAATAGATTAGATTAGGGGCCCTATTCGGATTTTGAACTAGATATATATTAGACATCATCAAGATATGTCAGTGTCAAACAAGTGTCAAAATTAACGAATTTGTTTGAAGAAACGTCACTTTTGACACTTGTTTGACACTGACATATCTTGGTGATGTCTAATAGATATCTAATATTTGACGTATCTTAAAGTTCGTATATGGCTGTAGAAGATTTGAATTCGGATTAGGTACATTTCTCGAGAATCACCTTTTATTAAATGTCGACCTTCGCTGTGTACGCACTCCTCAAACCTTTTTCGCACGTCACATATTTGGTACGAAATTAAGGTGCAGTTGGTTCAGAAAACGGAGTTAAAAAAAAGTCGTAGCGCGTTTTTGGATCACAATATGGCTGCCATAAATTTAATTAGCAATCTTGAGCCCTTTCTTATGGGACTCGATCGATTCGAATCCTGAGTTTTTGAGTTTCGCTCGATAGGAAAAAATCACTGAAAATTTATTTTATTTATTTATTTTCTTTAAAAATTTGTAACAAAACACAAAAGCTAAAAATGTGAAAATTGCTTCTTAAGAATCGGCAATATCATGTTGAGGAAACGTATCGATTATTTAAAAAAAAATGATATCCGCACTCCGGGGCACGCAGTTCTATCTCGCTCACGCTTACGCTCAGTGAGTAATAATGTGTTTACTGTAAAACGTTGTACGATACACGTGCGAATAGGTATTCGCACTTGTATCGTAAATAACTATTGAGAGCGCCAGTGTGTTACTTCACGAGTTATCTTGAATGTTCTTTCCAGTAGGTGATCTGTGAAGGAGCGACGTCAAACTTAGGCAATCCAATTTAACACTGTATTGTGCTTAGTACAATATGTAGGTTGAAGATTTTCAATTATGGAGGCGTAGAATACTAGTAGGTTATAATAGATATTATTTTGTGACCAAAATAGGTATGTGGTTTCAGACTGGATTTCGATCAACAGTATTTATTATATATTTCATAATAACTAATAATGAAATAATAACAGTAAATATTTCAGTTCTGAACCATTACGTAGTTTAAACTTATGAATTATGTTGAAACGGTGCTAGGTGTTAGGCAAGTATGGAAGAATGGTTTTTAAAGAATAATTCTATAGGCCTAGCACAAATGCACTGCGACAGTATGTCGCGCGAAATAGACTACCCTAAGCATATGGATGAGCGGGACCAAGGTAACTCTGCATGGCCATTTGCAATGACAAAGTGGGGCAATTTCATTATTAATGTCAAGTCAATTTCATTATTAGTGTAAGTCCTCCTCATGTCAGTTTTCCTTTCTTGAAGGCCGGTAAAGCATTAAACAATCGTAGCCTGGAGCCTTCGCGTCTAATCAAACAAATTGCAAACAAATACCGAAGCCAGCAGTCAACTAACCGTGAAATCCGAATTAAATTAATTCTCGCCGAACAATAATTAATCATTAATCAGTCTGACACTCGCAACCCTTTCAATTAATGAATTATAACACTAATTCATAATCAATGTCGACGACTTGGCGCAATTTATCAATTTGATTCCCTTAAATCCCTCTTTGTACCTCAGAGGAGTTATTACCATAAATTTGCAACAGTTACTCAAAGAAATTATGAATGTAATTTGATTGAGTTGGTCTTGGAAATACCCTTTTATAATGGATTTGAGGAGCGGAGAGTAAATACGTTGCGGATTGCGGCTTGGTAAATATTGGTTAACAATTCATGTACCTAAGCTTGGAACGTGCTTCTCTTTATCGCTGCATAGCAAGCAACTTTCCTGCAAGTGAACGGTCCCTACCGTTTCTCTATTGTTTCCCAAAAAGTTTTCAGTCATAATGTATTATTTGCCCACATTTTCTTTAGGCATAATTCATTTGGTTCAGAAACGCGTACTTTTCAGGATTGCCATAAAACAAACCTAACCTATCTATAGGATAACCTTACGAAAATTCTGAAAAGTTAACGGTTTCAGTTTTATGACTAATGATAATATGAGAAACAATACATTATGACTTAAAACTTTATGGGAAACAACGGGACCCCGAGCAGAAAAGTGTGTGGCCCCAAATACAGCACTGGCGTGGGTACTACTTCGGATGTGCCGAGTAGGTAGCGCGCGTACTATGTCGCCAAGACTCTTGGGTCATAAGTCACGTTTCGTTTAATGAAAAATCTAATTTTTATTGTAAAGTCACAGTTTGTCCTTCCTTAATAAAATAAAAAGCATAGCGGATCAAGTGCGGCCGATCATATTCATAAGTCACGCACATTGTCGCACATGTCATAGACGAGGGCTAAAACACACGGAAAATGTGACTTTGTGAACAATGACCATCTGGCAAAACAGCACGCGTATTTTTTTAAATTAAGTATGTATGTCACAAAAACCAATATATGTCGAATAATTTTCCAAATCGAAATCCACTTAACCAAAATTTTATTTAACTAAACGGTTTACATTACATCTAAGTATATTTGCCTATTGTCTACCACAGTTTACCACATGTGTGCCGTGTGGTGGCCGGCTTTAGAATAGCGTCAACCCTCACATGGGATAAGGGTGTCGTACGAGGCGACTAAGTCCACAAACGAAGCAAAAAGCTGTTTCGTCACAGGGGAGATGGATCTCTTAGCATTGGCTTGCAATCCATCTAGGGGAAGGATACTCCAAAATTAAATCCCGGAATGGAGTTACCGTAAGGCGCGAGTAGGGTCCAACCTGAAATAAGCGGCAGATTCCTGCAGCCGACCTGCCTCCACACGTATTGGCTCGCCTTTCCTGTGGGTTAAGACAGTGGAGCCGAGAGGGTAATGCAGGTGCTGGGCATCCCTGCGTTTCCTTAATTCCGTCCCAGGCGGTGTTAAGTCCGGAGAGGTCATTGTCTCTCCGATTTGCACCATAAATCGTCTGCAATAGACGCAAAGGCCAATGGACCATAGTTTAAGTTATGCCTAATTTGTATATCATGTTCTTTGTCATATTGGTGAGAAATAAAGAATATTTGTATTGTATTGTATTGTATATTAATTAGTAATAAAATATTAACACAATGGTTATAAAGAATTGTCATAAAATTCTTTGTCATCGATACACTTCAATAGTTACTTGGTCCTTTGAAACCGAGATAAAAGACTTATGTTTGCGAAGCGGCGAAATAAAACAATGTTCCTAAATTGGCTCAAAAGAGTTCAGACAAAGTTTCTTTCAAAGAGTTTGCCGGCTGAAAGTAATTTATAAGACAGTCTTTATGTTTAAATGGTTCAAATTCATTTGTAGATTATTTTTCTACTGGGTCAAACACGTTTCAGAAAAAGGTCACTTCTGTGCTCAGTACAATAAAAGATAACGACCCGAGTATACTCACGTTTTTCTTATTTGAAACTCAAGTCCTGAAAAACGTTTCCCGCCTGTAAGGGTGCAGTGTGAAAATAGGATTTGATTATCATAACTTTCTGATTCAAATTCATTTGTAGATTAATTTTCTACTGGGTCAAACACGTTTCAGAAAAAGGTCACTTCTGTGCTCAATACAATAAAAGATAACGACCCGAGTATACTCACGTTATTCTTGTTTGAAACTCAAGTCCTGAAAAACGTTTCCCGCCTGTAAGGGTGCAGTGTGAAAACAGGATTTGATTCTCATAACTTTCTGATGTCTACAGGAAAGACGTTAACGAGTTAAGCATACAATAAAATGATAATATTTGTCAAATCTTGTAGTTATCCATTGGTAAAATTAAATATATATATTTTTCCTAATGTACCTACCAGCAAATGAGGATTAAGAATGTATAATGTTCCACAGCGCTCCCGGGTCCACCCACCGACGTGCGTGCGTCAGAGATCACCGCCACCAACGTGCGTCTCGCCTGGTCTTACAGCGGGCCTGAAGAACCGCAGTACTACGTCATCCAGTACAAACCCAAATATGCGAACCAGGTTAGTAAAAAAAGAAAAACCCCAATCACAAAAATACCTCGTCCAACAAATCGGCCTGCGGCATACTGCCGTATTCGAACTTCAAAATATTCACAAGAGACGACACGTACTAAATCCATTCTAAATAAGTTATAGTTTAGATTTCAACTAGTTCTCTTTGGCAGCGCAATTCGGGCAACAAATGTCACTTTTACGTTAGATAGAGTTAGATATCTATTACTTAGATGTGAATTGGATCTCTAAGCCATGTGTTGTGGAAATCGTTCAAGAGTATCTCCAGAATCGCGCAAATGTCAAATTTGACAGGTTAGATTTTAAACATATCGTTATCGTATCTTGGTGATGTCTAAAAGACATCTAACAGATGACTATTTCAAAATCCGAATCGGACCCATAGATTCCATGACACTGTTTCACTCTCTGTATCGTAAAGGAGCTAAGTACCTATTTTGTGCCCCACTGCTGGGCAAAGGCCACCCCTTTCTCCCGCGACTCATCGCGGTTTGATACATATACCTACTTCCGCCAGTCGCTGCAAAATGCGTTGAGGTCACGTTTAGGTAGTCCCGCCATCTCTTTTTGGATCTGCGTCTTTTTTTGGTGTGATTGTTTAGTTTTTCTGGTTTGGAACATAAATGACCTTTGTTGATATTGACAGGCATTCAGCGAGATCTCCGGCGTCATAACCCAGTACTACTCCGTGACGAACCTGTCCCCGTACACCGAGTACGAGATGTTCGTGATCGCCGTCAACAACATCGGGCGCGGGCCGCCGTCCGCGCCGGCCACCATCACTACGGGGGAAACCGGTACGTGCACATAATTAATAATCACGTTTTTTAATTAAATTTTTTATTTTATACGACGCTGGTGGTAATAAGTAATAAACTATGTATTTTATTATACTCATACTAAAAGTTCCTATAATCTCAAAAATTTGATATGCAACATTTTAATACTTTTTGTATGAAAATTTAGGCGCTCAGTAGTTTTGTATGGAGGTTGTGTTATGTGGTAGATTGTGTCTATTTAGATTCATGTTTTCTGACGTATACGTGTAAAGTTGTCAGAGAAGGCATACGTATATTAGTCAAAACTCGCATAAAAACATCCTTAGATACCTATGCATTTGTAATGTGTGGGAGGTTCCCGCTGATAACTAGTTACGCATGGGAAACCCAAAAATAAAGCTGTAACCAAGAAGTTCATGCCAACTCGTGGGAGCCCGATTCATGTCTTATTTCGTTTATCTAGTAATGTCTGCTTAAATTGAAAAGCAAATTTAAACATGACCAAGATTATTCTAAAAAAAAATAAGTAAATTACGTTTAGAAGAAGCTTAAAATTTTCTTACAATAAATATTACATTTCATTGCTTTGTTTATTAGATAAACATGGAAGAAACATATTCAACAGAAACCAACATACCTAAATAGTATTTAGCGAATTTTGCCAGCGAAATACTAGAAATTTAACTATGTACATACAAACATATTTATACAATTCATGTTAAATGAAATGTTTGTTATTCATTTTACGTACGAATCTCCGGAATACCGCAATTTACCACAGACGTCAAAATGTTTTTATCCAGTATTACCCGTGTTTTATTCCAGGAAATTGAGTTAACAGGCGTGGTATTATTTACCTAAATCAAAGCTGGTGTATGGAGATATATTCTCAAATTGACATATCATTACCGATATCAAAGTTTTTTTTTCGAACGTTTGGATTTGTACGCAGTCATCCATTAGCTTGTTTCGTTTCATTTCGACAGTATCGCTATCGGTTCCGTATTTATTTGCATTTGAACTAAGTAAATAGGTAGTATGTACATTTTGTTTTCTTGCGCTGAGTTTAAGGTATTTATTTTGATCGTATTTCATGCCCTCAATAACGCGACGTACGACTATCGCCGCCGCTTCATGTAAGTTCGGTTTCGAGTGGTTTCCTTACAATACTTTTATTTATTTCATTTGCACATTTATTTTTATTTAAAGTAGACAGTAGAATTAGTGCGTGACTTATTTCAGTTGTTTATTCATGCACCATTACAGTTTTATTATCGATTTTAGGGTCGTTAACTCGTTACACACCTTCCCCGTTTTTGCACCGTTTGTGTGATGTATGATAACAACTATATATTATATTCTATTGACTAATGCTATATTTTTTCGTGCACCCTTGCAGTGGATTCCTTGTATGGAGGTGCCAGTAAGTATATGAGAAAGTCAAATTATTAGTATTAGGTACATGTAACCAGGGTATCTAATAGCATGATTTATTATTGTGGCGTCTATAATTTTGCATGAGGGTGTCATTTGTTTAATTATTTTCAAATGTGTAATAATTCTAACAGGGTTTCTGTATAATTCTGATAAATTCTTCCATACTCGCATTCTGCAAACATCTATCATCATCATTGTATTCTTTATTTTTAATACAGTACCTCTTTGTCGGATAGCTTTCAAATAATCCCGTAATAAAATTCTCCCCTCTTCGTAGAACAACATTTGATACAAAGAAATAATGGAACATTTTCTCGCTCCCCGTCAAGCAGCTATCATATCAAATTTATCGTCCTTAAATAATAAATTTGAGTTTTTTTTTTAATTCCCACTCGAGCTGTCTCGATTTCCGGGGCAAAACAATAATGGAACTCTGATGAGATGCTAATAAAAACGTTGTCATACGAAAATTGAAGTCGTTTGTTTCTTTACATTTGTAATAAAGGGAAAGTTTATGCGGGCATCGGGTACAAGATTATGTCGTTTTAATATTACACCGCGGTCGAAAAACTTTTATTGTCTCGTCCTTTCCGAGTATTACAAGCAGAAAGAGATTTTTCATTAAGTGACGCCCCTTTCCCGCGGAACGATTACGCCGCATTGTGTCCCGCCGCTTATTGCCGTGTTTTTATTTCAATTTTGTTCATAATTGACAGCATCCCTGTCTCATCTTAATTTGATATTGCGTTGTTTGCGTATTATTATACTTTTACGACAATGGGCTTTTAATTATTAGGGCTCTGTAGGGAAGACTTGCGAAGGACTTTGTCATATTAATGCCGCCGCCGAAATTACTTAGCAGCGAGTTGATTTCGAAGATACCTTAAAACAGTCCAAGTTCTTAGCCGCGTAACTTTTGTAATAATCATTATGGGGAAAATATGCCGGAACTAGGAGCTCTGTGAATTAATTCGGGTATTTATTGTGCTTTGAGTAGAGTTCGTGTGGCTACATTAATTATATTAAACTAGGATTAGGTTAGGTTAGGTAGTTAAGGCCTGAGTGGACGGTCGAGTTGGGCGTGCGGCGGGGCGGGGCGTCGGCGTGCATGTTAAACAAATGCAAGCGTATAGGAGCGGCCTTAGTACACGCTGCTCAAATCACAATTGTGAGCCCGACGCCACGCTGCATGCCCCGCCGAACGCTCCGCTTCGAGCGTCCACTCAGGCCTTACACTTAGGAATTATTGAAAGTTAAAGTGACTTTATTATTAAAATTGTATTGCACTGAAGATTTTGTAATGACACACTAAAGATTATAATGCAGAAACAGTTTTATTTTATGAATTAACTATACTCAACTACTCATATGGGGTTTTTAATATAAAATAAGTTTCGTACCAATAATCTGAAAACCACTTATGAACTGACATCATTTCATGCTAAATACCGTAATGTGATTGAACTTAATTGGATTATCAATATCATAAATAATTGGATTTCATTGGATAATTTGCTTACAATTATATAACATAATTAATCCCTGCATCTATGTAAATGTGAAAATATTAATGGAACATGTCAGATTACTTGTACTCAGCTTAACAAATGTTGCGTCCATTTTTATCAAGTCAACATGATGAAAACATTGTTATTCCTAAATGGAAACATATTGTTTAAATTCGTTTATTTTCAAACAAACATAAAAATATATTAAATAAATGGAAACTAAATTAATTGCTTTTAAGCCTGAAACAGTTCAATTTTAAGTTATTTTTATGACACACGTCACGTCAGACATATTCATAATGAAATGGACTGTGTACCTACTGCTTTAACATGAAATATTATATAAAATGTTAGTTTCGTCAATCGTTATTTTAGCAACCATGAAAAAATGATATATATATATATATATATTTAATTTTAGTTTTTCTTAAAGATTACTACTTAAGAATTTAAGACAAGTGCCGCCTAGAGGTTAGCCGCGAATGCAGAAACCGCCGGTTCGAATCCGGCCTCGAGCACTGAAAGCCTGAAACCTTTTTTAGTATATGGCTTCTATTTCGTGTCTATTACATACAGGACTTAGTTATTTAATAGGTACTTACATTAGGTACAAACGCGGGTGCAAAATTGTTGTGTTGTATTTCTAGACCGAGATCATTTTATAAACATTGTATGTAGATAACACACTCCGAACTGGACGTGTTTTATTCGTAATTGCTTACGGGTATCATTTGTATATTATTTTATATTCTAGCCAACAAATATTATAAATCGCAAAGTACTAGGACTGCATAGGACTGGGATATTCATTCATCTTTTTCTCACAGTGGAAATAAATGGGTGAATGTTTTTCATCAGTTTCGATATGGTTTGTTGGCTAGATTAGTACTTAACACATTCACCGCTGAGCTACGGTCGTAGCGCTACGTAGCCGATAGCATGGATTTCCCGGTATGTAGCGGAAAAGCTTCGTAGAGGCAAAACGACAGCGTGTCGTGATTAGCGCTGAATGGGTTAAGATAAGATATGCCCAAGTTAATTTGTATTTTATTCGGTTTTCTATTCAGTGAATTTAAAGTAACCCTGTAACTAATAATACTTATAGGTAGTACCACTAACAAACTGGTTACTTTGCCCAAGAATAAAAATTAATCAAAAATACCACATATACACCTGAGCATATCTTGTCTTGACGGCATCTTGGTCCGGCCAAGGAATTTAATTTCCGTACCTTTTCGTACCTTGTCACAGTGACAATCAATATGAAAGTCGCTAGAGACCTCATAATATTGTCACTGTGACAAGGTACGAAATGGTACTGAAATTAAATTCCTTTACCGTCCATACCATCGCTCACACTGTTAACTGACCGTTCGTAAACCTTATTACAAAACGCATAAGGTCCACCCATAGACTAGGAATCCTCTAGACGGAGTTTAGAGCAATTATTTCATGAACCCGATGCTGCCAAAAATACTGGGGTGCGGGGAACGAGGTGAGCGAATCCCGTGCCGTGATTGGTCCGTTCAAAGACACGGACCAATCACGGCACGGGATTCTGACACTTTGACTCGAAGATGGAGTAAAACTACCGTATATTTGTGGCAGAGGGGGTAGCGTTACTATGCTCAGTCTAGAGGATGTCTTGTCTGTGGGTCCACCGCTGGACAGTTAAGAGTGTTGCTGTTTTTACATCCAATTGGGGTGAACATAAGTAAATATGGAGATGATTGAAAATGCATTTGTTTTTAGAACCGGGTTCAGCGCCGAGGAATGTTCAAGTGCGACCGCTGAGCTCGAGCACCATGGTCATTCAGTGGGACGAACCTGAGACGCCGAACGGGCAAGTCACTGTAAGTAAAAACAAAACCGAATTATTAAATTCTTCTATTAATGAAGAGACGCTTTCCGTGAATTAAAAAAATCGTGTCCAAAATTTCACTACTACGTTGCACAATGTATAAAAAGCTATAGCTCACTAGTGAGTTTTTTTTTCACTAGGTATCCATAACTCTCGCGTCAACAATATAGACCTTGAGTACCTACACCTACATGAAATAAGATCTTTTTCGAGCGTGATGATAAGAAAATTCAAAATTCTAAAGCGCAAAAAAATAGCCTGGGTCTTACGAGAGTAGACCACCGGATGGTTTAGTGTTACATAATAAATAGGTCAATTCTCAATTTTAATTAAAAGCGTTAGATACTAACTCCAATAAGTTACGATTATGTATATCTCGGTCGTTAGATATAAGCACAGAAAAATTGAGTGATACGGTGTCAGCCACCTTACCTACCCTTTTTCTCACACAACACCTTAACATTAAATAGAAAGATTTTCAAAACCACAGTTAAGTTTATTAAGTTATACTTCGCGCCTCGTCCTCGAGATTAGTAACTGAAGATATAAATCTCTTCGGACGAGGCGCTTCGTATAATTATGATAGAACTTCACTTCAGGTAAATTCGTTTAATCATTAATTAATGTTCACCTTTTGTTCTCAGGGCTACAAAATCTACTACACCACAGATCCTTCACAGACGCTACAATCGTGGCATTCGCAAATGGTAAGTTTTTGATATTTAATTATAAATACATAACGACACACTATAAATAATAAGTAATTAAGAAATAAAACTATTAAAACGGATTATATCGGGTACATTGAATTTATTCTACATCCCGACGCTTCGAACCCTTTACAGCGTTCGTGGTAACCGGTGACTGAGGAAAAAATTACACTGCAAATCTACCCACTCACAAAATAATGAACCATCGGGGGTTGTAGAATAAATTCAATATACGCGATATAATCCGTTTTAATAGTCTTATTTCATGAGTAACTATAAGTAATTGTTTGAAATTTAAATAGGTATTTTATTAATATTGGGTTCAGTAAAATTGTCTCATGTTTATCTTTCGCCTGACTTTACACTTTTCGCTTGCACTTTAGCAATTGTATCTAAAGTTCTAGACAGTATATTACATATAAATACCTAAGTGCTTACATAGATCGGTTCTGGAAGTCTTTAAAGCTTCCGATCGAGCTCAATCGGTCAAAGAAACTACTTCAGTCTTTTAATTCCTTTAGTGCAGTTAAACCACTAGTCGCCATTGCGAACTCTGATCTTCAGATAAATAAGATATGTATATCGATCTGTAGGAGGATACTAAGATACATAAAACGAATTGATCCGAAGGTTGACGATATTTTCTTTTTAAATTAGAAATAGACTTAAAATTACTTTTTACTACTTCTTCTCTTTTTTTTCTTACTACTTGAATATTTTGACTTATGTTTTATAAATAAAGTCGAGTATGTACCTAATTCAATTATTGTATACCATTGATGTAACTTCAAGAGGTAATTTATGAAAATTGCTAAATATCTACTAAACTCAGAGATGTGAAAAATACTTTATAAAAAGTATTTAAATACAAAATACAAATACTTCCTTGATATACTATTTCAAATGCAAAATACAAAATAGTTTTTGAATTTGTATTTAAAATACAAAATACGAAATAGGTATTTTCAAAATACTTTTTAAAAATACAAATACTTTGCGATAAAAGGTACTCTGAATAGTGAATACCTAGTCTGAATTAAAAAGTATTACTCAGAATATCCGAATTGAAAAGACTCTTTATTCTTTGAAAACAGTGTGTCAATCAGTCCTCTATCTAAAGTGCAAATTTCTAGTTGTTTGCTCATATTAACCGGAAGGTTTATAACGGACAAATTTTAAAAGCATTCATTTAGATTTATAATGTTTTACAGCTAGTATAATGCCTCTCGTTAGTGTGATAAAAACGTCGTCGTGATAAAAGTATTTTGTATTTTGAAAATAGAAAATAGGTCCCAAAAACTATTTCAAATAAAATACAAAATAGTTTTTTTCAAAAGGTATTTAAATACAAAATACAAAATAGGTATTTTGCATTTTGTATTTGCATTTTAAATACAAGTATTTCAAATAAGTCACATCTCTGACTAAACTCGAAGCAAATATTCGCAAATTAACCGCGCATTCGGAAGCACATACTTTTCGTATTCATGTCCGAAAGACTCGCTAAAATGTAGTGACTTCGCATTCGCCAGAACCCGTACCATGAGTCACTGACAGTGTCAAAACTGACATATACTCTATTGGTAACGTTATTTACTTTCTATACATCTCACTCGCACTAATAGGCTAGTACGAGAGAGATGCATAGAAAGTAAATTACGTTCTCGATGGCGTTTATGTCAGTGCCAAACTGGTGGTAGCCACACAGGTCTGAAAGCACTTTTTATTCCTATCAATTGTCACGTAAGGTAATACTAACTTGTTCCGCCTTCTGTTTAGATGGACAATAGTCACCTGACGACGATAAGCGAACTGACTCCGCACACAGTATACACAATCAGAGTCCAAGCGTTCACCTCGGTCGGCCCTGGGCCCATCTCCGCGCCCGTCCAGGTCAAAACACAGCAAGGTAAATGGCGGTGATGAACTAATGTATTATTCATCTCACAAATAAAAATTCTATACTCTATGGAACTAAGATGTTATGTAAAACTTTTTTTCTCAAAAATGGACGGCAAAGTCGACGTTGCCGGTTAAAAATAGGTTGCGAAGTGCGTAGTTTATGGTCATTCAAATAATTAAAAAGTTAAAAACATTGCAGTCTCGATTTCGGGACTGCAATGTTGCATACGAATTCCATTATTTAACGAGTTCCAAACTTTTTAAAACTTTAAATGGCCATATCAAATGAAGGCATAGGTCCATTGAACAGCCAAACAGATGATCAGCACTTATTATTATAATGTTGGTACCGCGACTATTTAGGTGTCTCAAATACGTTGGCGTATTTTCAGCAGAAAAATACACTTCTTTTTTTTTAAAGGCGGCAAGCAAATCTTTTTAATGGTTTTACTTTTTTCTGTGAAAATTAGAACGTTGCTTCTGTAAAATATTTCTATTTCTTGCACCATTTTTGAGAAAAGCACTATATATGACTCGGCTGGAAGGCTACTTGCTGGCTTCGGATTCAATTAAACGGACTCCCAAGGTCTTCCGTTTAAAACGAATCCTCAGTCTGCAAGTAGCTACTTCCGAACCTCGACAATAATGTTACGAAAAACAATGTGTCCGACCAAGTTTATACTCGTAGAATGACATAAATACCTATTATGTATCGGTATTAAGCAACGTACGAACACGCTGTGCGTTCTAGTGTATACGTGTTTTATCTCCTACTCGTATCTTGTCCCCAAGCTATTGAAATGTGAATAGCACATGCGTAATATGGAACGCGTAGTCAACAAGTTAACGAACCCTTTCAATTACTATCCTTTGTTTTAGGAGTACCATCACAACCATCGAATCATACTTATACTTGGCACAACATACGGGCATTTTGAGTTTTCCGTCATCGCGTTGTAAACGAAATTAAATTCTGTCAATCTGCAGACAATTTGCTGCCGTGGCAATGGTTTTATAACTTTAGATAAGTTATACGCACTCCGATTTTAAAGCACTAAACTTGTGGCCATTGTATAATTGAAGGGATGTTTACAAAAACAACATAACTGACTCCACTGGTTGACACCTGAAACGATTAACAATGTTCTTAAAAAAGTGTCTACCGCTCTAAGCAGTTATGTTGTTTTTGTAAACATCCCTTCAATTTGATCTTAGTCGTTGGACTTTAACTATGACGCGCAAGTGACAAACACTGTCGTCTCTTTTTTACTTAGCTCTTTTTACGCCTTTTGCGTATGTGTGTCTATGTAGACAATAAACATATTGTGAGTGTGCTGCCGTGACGTTGGAAGCTTTTTTTTCGATTGTCATGTAAGGGTATGCAATATCTATAGTTATAATATCATTATTGTGCCTCGGGATTCCATTCGGGGCGGGGTGAAGCGTGCAATGTACATTTTGAACGAAATTCTATTATATTATTTGTGATATCACTACAGAATAAATAATAGTACTAGGTACAGAAGACTCACTCTCTAAAAAATCGCGTCTGTTACGATCAGCACAGATATGGCCGCTAGGTGGCGACAGCGCCACGCGCGGCTTATGGCTTTCCCCAAAATTGGTGTGGAACGGATGTACTTTTAGCTACCTGTAGCAAAGCGACGAAATCGCGGAGTGAGCCACGCCTGATATCACTAAGATCTGTTTAAAAGAGTAAGAAATTAAGTTATCTTTTCCTGGATTTTCTTCACTTACTAACCATTGTTTTAGGAGTACCATCACAACCGTCGAACCTAGTGGCGGTGGAGGCGGGCGAGACGTCCGTCACGTTGTCGTGGCGTCGGCCGGCGCACGCCGGCGACAATATCGTGTCGTACGAGCTGTATTGGAACGATACCTACGCCAAGCAGCACCACAGGAAGTAAGTATACTTATTTTCTGCTAAACAAAAAAACCGGCCAAGTGCGAGTCGGACTCGCGCACGGAAGGTTCCGCACCATCAACAAAAAATAGAGCAAAACAAGCAACAAAACGGTCACCTATCCAAGTACTGACCCCGCCCGACGTTGCTTAACTTCGGTCAAAAATCACGTTTGTTGTATGGGAGCCCCACTTAAATCTTTATTTTATTCTGTTTTTAGTATTTGTTGTTATAGCGGCAACAGAAATACATCATCTGTGAAAATTTCAACTGTCTAGCTATCAAGGTTCGTGAGATACAGCCTGGTGATAGACGGACGGACGGAAGGACAGCGGAGTCTTAGTAATTGGGTCCCGTTTTTACCCTTTGGGTACGGAAAAAGGATTTGTATTAATGCTGTAGATCATATACGTTGTTGGATGGTATGCCATCTTGTGGCCTAAATTGAAAACATGAACTTCACATTGATACGTCACGCCAATAAGCAGGAAGTGGATTCAAAATTAACAATTTTGTTTTGAACTGGTTTTGATACGACTTTAACAATCGTCTTGGTGATTGGCGCGCATCCCCCGCACGACTTTCATTTCATTTCGCATGCACCAATCAGCGTGAGCGTTCTTCAAGGTCGTATCAAAATAAGATCAAGGCCGTAAGAAATTGTTAAATCAGAATCGGGCTACCTATTCCGGACGCTAAAATTAGAGACTTACTCAATAAGTAATCACGATATTCGTTTGTGTATATGTAAAACAATCTTTAACTGCGTCGGCATTTCTATTCACAGCTCGTCATTTCAAAATTGCTTTACGGAGAAGCGTTGCAAAGACAAAAATTGAAGGGATGTTTACATCAACAACATAACTGCTTAGAGCGGTTGACACTTTTTTAAGAACATTGTTAATCGTTTCAGGTGTCAACCAGTGTAGTCAGTTATGTTGTTTTTGTAAACCTCCCTTCAATTCGACTAGCATCCAAAACAAAAGCAATCACAGCGCCGCTAAAATTTTACTCCACCAAATGGAGCGGGCAGATTGATGCCGCCATTAAGCAGACGAGCTATGAAACTATGCGATGTGCATTAAAATTAACAGGCCCTTCGTTCTAAAAGCGCCCTTAACTTAATGACCACTTTAATGGTGGTTTTTAAATTTGATGAGTTGAAGTGACTTGAGCTCGGCGGTGACGCGCATTTTGCGGCGGAATGTTTTTAAGTGACGCAATTTGTTTATGAGACTGTTGTTTTTTTTTGTTTATAGATTAGCGAGGATTTTGACTACGAGTGGCGTTGTTTTGTTACCATCTTATCTTTGTTATAATGTACAGACCTACTTGTCACCTTTTCGCCCAATCACAATCATCTCTTTGTTACCCGTATTTCTGATATTTGTTTATATACCAATGTCTTTGTGCTTAAGCAATAAGGCGTTGTAAAGTTTACTGTATTTGGAAAGAAAATAGCAAGAAGCAAGCCATTGAAATGCAGAGATGTGAAGTCTTAAGACAAATACGTGTTTACTTTCGCCTTATAATGCCTATCACACAATAAATGATATAGGGATCAAAATTCAAGATCATCAGCTCGGGTTGGTCTCGGACTGTCTAGAACACAAAATGACTAGTGTAATATTTTGCCTATATCCCTTTTAGTCTACATCGCAAACGGTCTAGAACACAAAATGACTACAATTATTTAGACCTTTATTTACCTACATTTCGTCGGTTTATCTTTACGTTAGCGATGTCGACGGAGCCCCGGTGCCGCGGGGCTCCTATTTCTGTGCGGTTTGGCCTTCGGCCATTTGAAGATACCTAACGAACCTAACCTACCTATATGTGGTAATTTTGTGTTCTAGACCGTTTGCTATGTAGACTAAAAGAGATATAGGCAAAATATTACACTAGTCATTTTGTGTTCTAGACAGTCCGAGATCAAAGCATCAGCTCGTGGGCAGGACTACCAACTAGACCAAGCAAACTGAAATAGATGTCATATATTAAAGAAAAACTAAGCAACTTTTCTTGCCCAGACGCATACCCATCACGGAAACCTACACCCTGAACGGCCTGTACCCGAACACGCTGTACTACATCTGGCTCGCGGCGCGCTCGCAGCGCGGGGAGGGCGCCACCACGCCGCCCATCGCCGTCAGGACGAAGCAATATGGTATGCCCGGTGTGGACGAGCGCGTGACGTGACTGTGGGAGACGGCTCGGGACTTCACTTGTTGGTTATGTGATTTGATATGCAAGCGGGAGCGTTTTTGACATAACCGTAATGAATGATATTCGTCTTATCGACATCTAGTTCAACAGACTAAGCAATGAATTATGCCCAATATAATGTGCCTTATCAAATATGATGTAGTATTATGTACAATAAAAGTGAAGCGCGGAAAAAACAAGTGACGATAGCAACGGAAGAAAAGTAAGGAATAAGTAAGCGTTATGTCCGAAATTTCAACGATGAACATGAATTTCTAAAGCAATCAACGAACAGATAGGAATAATAAATGTGCGCTATGAGTCTATGAAGCGAATGTAGAGTTTAAAGTTCCTATCGAACAGCATCGGAATAATTCAAATTCTGTTTGCTTTTACGATAAAAATTCAATTCCATTCCGATCGCTTCCAAGATAAGACTATTGGATACTAGAGCCCTAACAGTTGTAGAAATTTTCTTTTTAAAGTTGCAACTGACGTAGGAATTATTGTTTCTTTTTGGTCGACGTATGCATGTTCCACGCGAACAAAGCCCCGTGTACATTGCTTTCTTTTCAACTCGCTAAGTGCGGAAATGAAATTACAACCAGCAAAGGACCTGATTAACCCGGGGAAAAAACTTCTGTAGGGAAATTAGAAAAACGCTCCCGCGATATTGCATTTCGAGATTTTAGTTAAAATACATGTGAGGTTTCGACCGTTTCCTTGCTTTGACAGTGTGAGAGTGTGTGGTAGCAGAAAGAAATCGTTTCAAGAGTAATTTTGAAAGAATCTCTTTTTGCACTGGTTAATTTTATTTAGAATTTTGAAAACAAATAATGTGCTGTTCTCAGTACTCTTCTGGTGTGTTTTCTGTCTGCTACCAAGCTAAGTTTTACAGGTAAATCGTAATGTAATTTCACATAAAGCACCTGCCCGGCACGCCGCCAGTATTACAGCACAAGCACCAAGTTTTATCACAATATGTGTTTTGTAATTGTAAATCTGTCGAAACGGTAATGTGGTCGCACAAATTCAACAAACAATGGCGAAGCAAGGAATTGAATGTTCATACAATCAGCGATGAAATGTTTTGTTTAAAACAATTGACAATTTAATCGCCAATCGTATGGAACTGTAATACTTTCTTCGCCGCGCGTCGCGTATAGAAACACAGTTTACATAACTTGAATTTTAAACGTGTGCGTTCACTTTACCCTAGTAGTAGCTTAATGTCGTTAGTAGGTCCGAGTTTTAAAAGGGGTGTACACCTCAAGTTATTTTATATTATTTTTTATTTAAATCCCACTGCCAACGACACGAATAACATGCCACAAGGACCATGGGATAAACGTGCCACAAAGACCATTATTGACCACGGGAAAACATCACTATCATGGAGATATCACTGTCATGGGAACTCATGTTTTCGTGTCGTCAGCCACAACATAATAAGCACAATTTTATTCCAACAGGAGAAAGTATGACGGATGTCACATAGAGATGTATGGGCGAGCGGATCACACACACCACACTAACAAAAATGTGCATGCTCCATTTATTTTAACGACTTACCGTCGTCTTTCATTTTATTTCTGGGCACTGTTTTGTTTCAATCGCATTCAGTGATTGCATCGGTTAGGGCGGTTAACTGGGCGTGGCCCGTTTGAGTTGCAGGAGTTTATTTTTGAGCGAATTTTAGTTCCCGGAGCGCCGCCGATGAATGTGACCGCCGTGGCTGTATCGCCGACGGCGATTCGCGTGTCGTGGCAGCCGCCGCCAGCGGAGCGCGCGAACGGTCGGATCGCGTATTACAAGCTGCTTTGCGTGGAGAGCGGGAGGGGGGATTCGGAGGCGACGGTCGTCAAGCTTAACCATACGTCTTTCGAGCTGGATGAGCTGCGCCGCTGGACCGAGTACCGGATCTGGGTGCTGGCCGGGACCAGCGTGGGGGACGGACCCGCCTCCTATCCCGTGACTGTGCGCACGCATGAAGACGGTACGTGTCTATGCATTTAATGGATCTAATTTGTATTTTTGGTTATTATACGGCTGAAATAAACTTCCATTTTGAAATCTCTCAAACCATACTTCTAAAGAATCTAAAGTAAATACTTGGTATACCAGTTGAGCCTATCAAATTAAATAAGGCGGCAATTTTATTGGTCAAAATGTATGTATACCTACATCGCTGATCGTATTTGATAGGTTTGACTTTGGTCATACAGACTCAAACCACGTACCGTTTTCATTTGTAAAAGATTTTCAGTAACATATCTACTTCATTACACGGTTTATGAAAAGGACCGGAATGGTAGCAAATTTCTGTAACAGCTGGAAGTTTATGTCCGCCGTTTGAAAGGATCACTCAATTTAATGAGCACTTGACTATATTCTAAAGCCAGGCAGCTTTGGGGCAGAATATTTGGAAAAAATACAAAGCATTATATTACTTCGGGTATTGGTGAGATGGAGAAATATTTTTTAGGATAAATATATAAGAATATTTTTATGATGAAGAATTAGTTTGAATGCTTTTTATGCATAATATTTTTTACCACATATGGCAAAAACCTACGAGGTGTTAATAACGGTTAACTCAGTCTTGTGATACGAGTACGTAGGGTATTACTATTTTAAATTATTTCATCGGTTAAAATTTTATATAAGACGAACTCGTTAAATTGGAGGATCCTTGACCCAAAAGCGAAGATGATAATTATTTTATTTGATATTTGTTCGCCTTTGGTTATGCCATATCAGGAAATGAAAGAAAATATTAGGGAATATTTGAAACATATGTTGTTTAAATTATCACCATTTGAAACAAAAAAATAAATGACTAAAAAAATTATTAGAGACATAATTTTATATCTTTTCCTGATATTGCATTTTACAAAAAAATATTTTTGTATTAATCTTAACTAAGCTCAAATGTTTTCTTATAATTATGTATGAATAATCAGCATAATTAACATTGGTATTTTCTGGTTCTAAATTGGGAGTTATTGTATATGGGTTGACTTTAACAAAATCATTCATAAGTTATTATTAGATATATAAACGCAATTACAAATCACGTGTCTTATGAATGGTTTTGATTTTGACTTGTTTGAATGAAACAGATTGAATGGAATCTATACCTACGATACGTGACAAAGTGGGCTCACTAATAACAGCAAATAGATTCCATTTAAGCTGTTTACCGGTTTATGAAAATGTTTACATATTTAACTAACATTGGTGGTGGGCAACTTGAATTCATTAACAATTCTGTTCAAAGACAATTTCATTATCACTTCAAATTCCTAAGCGCTACTACCTACTATCAAAATTACTAATGTCATTTTTTTCTTTTGTTCCTTTTTTGAGAGCACATAGCAGGAATCTAAACAAGGAGGTTTATTCTCGTAACAACGTTTTACTATGCTTGCCGATAAATCCATGTAATATCATGTCACAGACGACCATGTTTTCACAGTATTCTAGCCGCTATAACTAGCGGCGTAGAATCGATATTTCCACTCACTGTCACATGTAATGATTTATTTTGCCGCGTTGATTCTCGATGCATAAGATGGCACTCACTGAAATGCAAAGTTTATACTGCACCTGGTATATTCGACGGCACTATTATACTATTGATTTTGGCGCACACTTATTGTTGAGTATTTAGCGATGGACACAATTTTGCATGCTTTATTTACCCACACAGCACCGTTTTCGTTCAGTTACTGGGCACCAGATAGGTACGTCTTGTCGCACGCAATCGAAAGTTTTAGTTTGATTGCGTGGGGTATAGACTGCACTTTTAGGAAGCACTCAGCACTTAGCGACGACACAAGGTGAGAGAACGAGTGCGTGACACCACAAGAGCGTCATGGTCGCTCGAGCGGCAACGCACACGGCGTGTCGGCCTCCGCGCCGCCGCGCCGCGCGCGCGCCTCTGCGCGTCCATACAGCCAACACGCACCGGCCCGAGCGCCGCATTTGAATACCAATACCGTCCCCACACCACACGCGCGCATGTTCAACTCACAACTTCTCTACTCACTGTACTCTATACTATCTATACTATTAGCGGAACGGCTGCGGATCGAAGCGACTCCCGTCCCGAGGATCCGATCAAAATTTCACTTTCTTTTTCCCATTGGCTGCACTAGCGGTATCCGAAGGATAGATCCGTGCCACGCTCTTCGCCTGTACTCGACTGCTCAGCTCAGTGACTAGACTTCGCACACTTTCTTGTCTTTCTCTGTCTCTATCTATCTAACTCGCTCTCAAGCTACAACTTCTTGCAAGTAGCGATTTCTGTCTCTTCCTTCCTTCTTCTGTATTAACTATCAGACTTTCTGTCGTGCATGCACACTAGATATTGTGACATACAATACTATGCCTTAAAGTACGCTATCGCCGTTTACTACGAGCCGGTCCAAAGAACGCTGCGAGACATTTCGGCAACGATCGCTCCAGTCTCTAACCTTTTACTGAACATTGTAAGCGGAGCACGCCGAGACAATGACACTGACACTGCCACAAACATCACAGAAGATACCAACACAAGGAACGAGGCACCACACACAGAGAGATGGCGCACACAGCAACCACCACACACGACCACCGCCGCCGTCGCGTTAATCAATACATGTGCGTGTGAGTGACTTCTCAGCGCCGAGGGACTAAATTAACTTCAACTGCAAAGCCTTTTTCTATTCGAACAACTCCTTCGGGAGAACGGAGCCGTACAATAGTGTGAAAAAATGAACTTACCTACCGCGCATAATTCACTTACACACACAAAGAATATTCATCGCGACAAGAAAATGTTTCGCGCATTTCCAAAGACATTTTAGCTCCATGCGAGAAATGAATTCCCTCTCGTATTTGTTCGACGTAGTAGTGAACAGAAAAAGGCAATGCACGCGAACCTAGACTGACGCCGGTGTCCCAAGCGGCTTAACCCGAATGCGCCTCCTAAAGAGCTCAAAATACACAAGGAAATAAGAGCACCCCCCATTTTGCCGACAAGCGTTCTACTCGTAATCTCTCACTTAGTAGTTCCGTTCGCCCTGCAATGTCGCACAATTTGTCTTAAATGTATTTGAATGCGTTTTTCTCTTTTTTCTCTCGTCACTGACTTTGTATGGGCCGCTGGTAACCCGTACAGCCGTAAGGAGTGAGTACACTTTACTATAGTGCTTGTTTAGATGTGCGTTTGTGCTTGTGCCTAAGCTTTATGTAGATTGATCTTCCTAGCGTGTAACCTAACGAACTCTTCTACGCAGACTGCAAGCGGTAACGTTTTGAGAGACGCATGTCTTGAGTATTGATGGGTTTGAAGACTTGGCGTGTCCCCTTGTAACTTGCAACCGATGCTCCCAAGTCTTACGCCCCCAAGCATGTATCCCTTGCAGTGTGTGAATTTTGAAAAACAAATGCTGCTTTTGGAAAAACTATAGATGAAAACTTACTAAATGTTTACTCTTTGTGAACTGCTTGACAATTTTAGTTGTTCTTAACGATGTGGATTGGAAGGTAATGGATTTTAATTGGTTATGGTGATGTAAAAGGGCGTAAATGATATATAAGTGTGTGTTGGTATTCAAATGCCCGATCGAGATGCTGAAAGGCTCGTGTAGACACTTGCCTGGACCGAAGTACTCTATCAGCATTGCGACGGCGACTACCGACCGCACTCACTGCGTTAATTTCCGATGCAGTCCTCGTTGCTTATTCCAATTTAGGCCCTTAAGAGTTGAAGCTTTAGGTAGTTTTCTAGCACGCTCCCGTAGATGCTGATAGGGCATTAGGTCTGTATTAGAGGAGTGCTGGGATGGTTGTGAAACATTCTGCTGTGTGATCACAGTGCCGGGGGAGCCTCAGGACGTGAAGGTGGCCGCCATCAACTCCACGTCGCTCCACGTCACCTGGAAGCCGCCCACTGAGAAGGAGAAGAACGGCATTATAAGAGGCTACCATGTGCATGTACAAGAAGTTCGGGAAGAGGTAAGGATGATTGTAGCTGTATTTGAAAAAATAGAAAAGTAACGCCGTTGTTTCAGTATTTAATACAAACCCTGCATCACGGATGTTTAGAAATTGAGACATTTCACTTTTGAGGAAATCGGCTGTTTGGTGGTTAAGATTTTAGACACTCAACGACAGATAAGAAGGTCATCAGTTTTTTTAGGTTTTTTTTTTAATAGGACCCCCGTAAAATTAAATGCCTGCCGCATTTTCCATTAAAAGGCTAGAGTGCGAAATGGTCTCTAACCACACTTTGAGTAGTCACAGTTATCCACAGAGCACTTGCCTAACTGACATTACCATAAATCAAACTAACCAAAAATTTCCCCCAGGGCAAGGGCCTTCTCAACGACCCGATGCGTTTCAACGTAATGGACGACACGACGCTAGAACTGAACATATCAGGGCTGCAGCCCGACTCGCGGTACAACGTGCAGGTGGCCGCGCTCACGCGCAAGGGGGACGGGGACCGAAGCGCGCCGGTGTCGGTCAAGACGCCCGGCGGGGTGCCGAACAGGCCTCAGGTCAACCTCAAGTAAGTGAAAAAATCAGAATAGAGATTTTTTTGTCAATTTTGCAGTCCATTGAAAATAAGGGTTGGCAAAAATACAACCCAAATTCGCTTTTAATACCTACATAACTAGCATGAAACATTAATCCGCTATAAATTGTATCGTCAGATTCATGTGCGTATTCAACATTTAGGTTTTCGAATAAGTTTTATTATAATTTTCATTTTATTTTTTTACTTTTAAACTATTTTTTCGCAAAAATTTTTTTGATCACCAACGGCGAAGTTAGATTACCTACGGTAGCTCCTTTTTTCCAATCCTGATTTTCAATAAATTGCAACGTTAATAACGGGGTGTGGTCAAACTAATATCACAAAAGCATTGTTATTGATGGGTCTTAATCTGATGTTTCTGTTTCAGGGTATTGGAGCGAGAGCCAATTGTATCGATTGAACTGGAGTGGACTAAACCCACGCACACCTACGGAGACTTACTAGGTTATCGGCTAAGATACGGTATAAAGGATCAAAATTTGGAGGAGGAGAATTTCGCGACCAAAGTCACGTCGCACAAAATCATGGACTTAGAAAGAGGCGTCCAATATGAATTTAGGATAGCTGGTCGTAACCATATTGGTATAGGCCAGGAAACTATCAAGTATTGGCTCACGCCTGAAGGTGCGCCTAAGGGACCTCCGGCAAACGTTACATATCATTTCCAAACTCCTGATGTCATTAGTGTCACTTGGGACCCACCCACTCGAGCCGATCGAAGTGGTCAGATAAAGAAATATGACGTCGAGTTCTTAAAGAAAGGCGATCAGTCATCGCTTATAGAAAGGACTACGACAGCTAATAAAACTGTTTTCACCGGATTAGAAGAGGACGCTCATTACACTTTCAAGGTTCGCGCTTATACAGATCAAGGCCCCGGGCCATACAGCAAGGAAATCACGGCGCATACTGAACGGGACATCGGCAGAGCACCCATGTCGGTCAAAGCTGTCGCCACATCCGAGTCAGACGTTGAGGTATGGTGGGAACCCGTGCCTTCGAGGAAGAAAATATTGGGATACGTTATATTCTACACTATGACGCCAGTAGACGACTTAGACGAATGGCAGCAAAAGACAGTTCATGTAACGCATTCTGCAGATTTGGAAAATTTAGAAAAATTCGCAGAATATGCTATCGGTGTGGCTGCTAAAACGGCTGACGGTCTTGGAAGGTTATCAGAAAAGGTTACAGTCAAAGTGAAACCGGAAGAAGTGCCTTTATACTTGAGAGCCCAAGACGTCTCCACGCATTCTATGACGCTATCCTGGGCTCCGCCGTTACGCTTAAACCCTGTTAGCTATAAGATTTCATACAACGCGATCAAAGAATTCGTTGACTCATTAGGAATGACCCAAACGCAAGAAATACCACGAAGAGAAATCATAATCAAACACGATAGAACGTCGCATTCGATTAACGATTTGTCTCCTTTCACGACATATAATGTTAACGTTAGTGCCATACCCAACGACGACTCTTATAGGCCGCCAACGAAAATTACTGTCACTACCCAAATGGCAGCACCCAAGCCTATGGTCAAACCTGATTTCTACGGCGTTGTTGAAAATGAAATACTAGTTATTCTACCTCAAGCTTCCGAAGAATACGGCCCTATTTCGCATTATTATCTAGTTGTAGTGCCCGATGATAAGGCCCATAATCATAAGAATCCAGATCAGTTCCTAACAGACGAGTTAATAAAAAATAACGCTCGTACTGACGACGAAAATGCTCCTTATATAGCTGCCAAATTCTTACAAAGAAATATTTTATATACTTTCCACCTTGGGAATGATGAAAATTATGAAGGGTTCTTGAACAGAAAATTAAACCCAACGAAGAAATATCGCGTGTTCGTGAGGGCCGTTGTTGACACGCCTCAGAAACACTTGTACACTTCGAGTCCGTTCTCAGAGTACTTATCTCTCGATATGCGTGAAGCTCCGCCCGGTGAAGAACCAAGCAGGCCTGGCCCTGATAAAGATATTAATGGAGATCCAGAAATAAGAATAGAAGAGAACAGAAAAGAGGCGGGCATGTTCTGGATAATCGGTCCTATCATTGCGGCGTTGAGTCTTTCTCTCTGCTTAGTAATGTTATTCTTTGTGAAGAAACGAAGACAACCATGCAAAACACCAGACCAGGCTGCGGTCACACGGCCACTTATGGCTGCAGATGTTGGCTTCGGAGCACCGTCCGACCCCGTCGAAATGCGAAGACTTAACTTCCAAACCCCTGCTATGATTTCTCATCCACCCATACCCATCTCAGAACTGGCTGAACACATCGAAAGACTAAAGTCAAATGATAATCTCAAATTCTCACAAGAATATGAAAGTATCGAACCAGGTCAACAGTTCACATGGGACCACTCCAACATGGATGTGAACAAGCCTAAGAATCGATATGCAAATGTCATCGCATACGATCACAGCCGAGTCATCCTACAGCCGATAGACGGAATACTTGGAAGCGACTATATCAATGCTAACTACTGCGATGGCTACCGCAAGCATAATGCCTACGTTGCTACTCAAGGACCCCTGCAAGAAACGTTCGCAGATTTCTGGCGCATGTGTTGGGAACTGCGAACGTCCACGATAGTAATGATGACCAAACTTGAGGAGCGCACGAGGATCAAATGCGATCAGTACTGGCCGAGCCGCGGCAGCGAAACGTATGGCATGATGACCGTAACCATCGCGGAAGTTCAGGAACTCGCCACTTATTGCATTCGAACTTTCCAAGTCACGAGGAATGGGGGTGCTGAGCGGAGGGAGATCAAACAGTTGCAGTTCACAGCTTGGCCTGACCACGGTGTACCGGATCATCCGGCTCCCTTCCTACAGTTTTTGCGACGCGTGCGAGCCCTCAACCTGCCTGATGCCGGCCCGTTAGTTGTTCACTGTTCTGCTGGCGTCGGCAGAACTGGCTGCTTCATCGTCATCGACTCCATGCTAGAAAGGGCACGACACGAGCGCACCGTAGACATCTATGGTCACGTCACTTGCTTGCGAGCTCAGCGTAACTACATGGTCCAAACCGAAGATCAGTACATCTTCATCCACGACGCTTTAGTCGAGGCTGTCGTCTGTGGTGACACCGAAGTGCCGGCTCGCAATTTACACGGGCATATCCAGAAACTCATGCGTATCGATACTATGGAGAATATCACTGGAATGGAATTGGAATTTAAGAAACTAGCTAACATGAAAGCGGACTCGACTCGCTTCGTCTCTGCCAGCTTGCCTTGTAATAAGCACAAAAACAGACTGGTTCATATCTTGCCATTTGAGTCTACTAGGGTCTGTCTGACGCCAAGGGACGGATCTGATTATATCAACGCTTCATTCGTCGATGGATATAGGTACAGAGCGGCTTACATCGCCACACAGGGCCCTCTGCCTGATACCACGGACGATTTCTGGCGTATGCTTTGGGAACATAATTCTACCATCGTCGTGATGTTAACGAAACTAAAGGAAATGGGCAGGGTGAGTTGTCATTTATATTCTATGTGTTTGCTTATATTACTCATTTGAAGTTCTGTATTTATTTCTAAATGTGATAATCAATTACAGGAAAAATGCCATCAGTACTGGCCGTCGGACCGCTCTGTGCGCTACCAATGCTTCGTAGTGGATCCTATTGCTGAATACAATATGCCTCAGTACATCTTGAGGGAATTCAAGGTAATATTCTCTTAATAGCTATCCATTAAATAAAAAATGTGTGCTAACTGATTTTCACGGATCAGATCCAAATATCATCAAATATCTGAATACACGAGTCACTCTAGCTATAGTGGTCTACAATCTACGTCTCGCGGGCCAAACGTAAGCCCCCACTTTTGGCCCACGGAAAGGATGTGAGAGGACCAAACGGAAAACTTAGCCGTGACCCACAGGTCAAAAAATTGGGATAAACAATACTCAAATTATTATACCTGTGCCATAACAGATACCTTTCCAGTATTTTCCTAGGATGGGTCTTTAGATAACAATGGCTTTGTCGTGCAGGTTACGGATGCCCGCGACGGAGCGTCCAGGACGGTCCGCCAGTTCCAGTTCACGGACTGGCCCGAGCAGGGGGTCCCGAAGAGCGGGGAGGGCTTCATCGACTTCCTGGGACAAGTGCACAAGACCAAGGAGCAGTTTGGACAGGATGGACCTATCACTGTGCATTGCAGGTACGTTTTATAAGGTTTTGGACAAGGAACGTCATGGTCCGTGAGTCCGGGCGGTATTAGAGTTAGATCAAGAAAAGTCTGCAACGGTTTTGATACTCGTAGCATACGCAGTGCAAGTGTTATTTATACCTCATTATTTCATAAAAGTTTGACGTCTCTAACAAGTGCCTAACGTTATAAGAAGGAGAAATGTTAAGTGAATCGTATACCTTACATAATATAATAACACTGTTATAACGCGGTTTGTTAAGAAATTATTACATTTTTAATAACCTGTGTAAATCTGTAGAATATACCATTGATTTATGAAACGTTATGCCAATTACATATTAGCTTCCTAAAGCAGAAAAATCAGAAGTATTAAATGAATAGCGTCATGGAGGAATAAATACAAAAAGAGGGTTAGGTCAAAGTTTATGTTCGTCGGGACGAGCATTGCCAAATTATGGGCCGATAGCTTGGAGGATATAATCAAACGGAGACGCCATGTCTGTAATTTTCTGTACAAAACAGTCTGCCGATTTTTGCGGGGGAGGGGAACGTCAAATGTATGCGTAACGTAAAAATAGCCATGTCAGATAAACGTCAGTCCATACATTGTGTATGACCGTTGGCCGCCTATTTTCGACAGAGGGGAACGCCTGTTAATGGCTACTCCGTTTAGTTGTATCCTCCAAGGCCGATAGTATAATAAAATCCGTGTAGTTGTCAACGCGTTTTTCGACCACTCGCACGCAATGCGTCAGGGCTCTTATTGCTTCTTTGTTTACAGCGCGGGCGTCGGCCGCACCGGCGTGTTCATCACCTTGTCGACGGTGCTGGAGCGTATGCAGTACGAGGGTGTGGTTGACGTGTTCCAGACTGTTCGCACGCTGCGCACCCAGCGCCCCGCCATGGTGCAGACTGAGGTAACCTTCCACTGCACGCCCGTCGGCAGGGCATTCATTACTGTACCCTGAAACAGGGGTCGGGAAACCGCGGCTCGCGAGACTTCAAGACACTCAAAACATGGACATTTAGGGAACTTAGACAGCTTTTTTTGCTCTTTAAGATACTTGATAACTGATGATTTGTATTGTGGTTGGCTCTTTTCTTCAAAACTTTGCGAACCCCTGCCCTAAAAGGAAAATTGACATACAAGAGCGGTATTCCGATTTTGCAACTTGACACGACTGGCAGGTCGTCTTGCGTGCCACAATCAGCGTGAGACATCGTTAAGGTCGTATCGTAACAAAATAAAAACCGTAACGAATTATAAAATCTGAATAACGCTCCAGTACGGTTTCAAGGGAATTTCTAAGCGAACGCTTCGGCTGCGGAATGAACTCATTTTATGCTGCTAAATAAACAGCAACCTGTTTACATAAGAAATCTTTTATGTTTTCCTTCAATGTCCGTAACCGGTTTGGGGAAATAAAACCGGTTTCCTAATAAAGTTATTACAACGTTATTTTATTTCCAGGACCAGTACGAGTTCTGCTACCGCGCCGCACTCGAATATCTCGGCTCGTTCGACCACTACGCCAACTGACGCTCGCCCAACGTACTCGTCTAGTCGAACGCACGCTTAGCACTACGTATGTACTTAACTTAACGCATTTACTCTAAAAAAACCGGTTGGACGGGTGAGCGAGTCCGAACCGTCAGTAGTTTTAATGTGGCCAACAACTTTGTTAACTGACAGTTGCACTAGACAATTCCCCAGTAAAAATATGAGTCCATTTATTATTCAAACTATTATTCTAACTTTGCCCCGAAATTGTACATTTCGTTTATATTTTTGACGTCTTTCTAGTCACTTAGACGTCATTCAAGTTTCCAAATTATCCACGATCGAGAATTAACTTTGGGAACGTGAATTTATTATCACACTTTCTGTAACTTTTATTGACACGTTTTGTCAAAGTTGAGTAACTTGTTCGCAAAAGTTAGCAATTTCTGGCTCGCACAACCTGTCAACTGTATCGTAGTGATGTTCGACGTACCATAATATTGTTAATTCAATGTTGTAGCATACCATTATGTGAGGTAAACATGTATGAGTGCCTAGGAACGCTACTTATGACGTATATATAATGAATGTGACCACTAAAAACATGATTGTGAGTCGGAAGGGTAATAACTATTAATACTTAATCCCGTATCTCCTTATGATATTATACGATGCTGTTCATGCTATTTTTGTCTTCGAATAGGAACAGTTAATGTTAAATTCCATATAAAACAGTTGAAGTATAGATGCATTTAAAATATTACAGATAAAAGGACGGTATTTAAAAGTCAGTGTAATATTATGCCAAAAGTATAATTTGCTATCGGGTAAAGCAATTAGTAAATGAAAACAGTGCGCTTAGAGACTACGATCTTTGCAGGAACGCTTTTTACACTTTTTAAGGAAGCCTTGGATTAAATGGGGACTTAATTAAAATTGGTCGTCCAACGCGATACCATTTTCATCATCGTACAGAGCGTTCCTGCAACAGGCGAGTAGATGACTTTACGCGTAATAATAATCTCTGGTCGTCACATATACTACATAATATTGTAAAATGTATAAATAGTTATTGCAGCTGTAATTTAGAAGTTTATTTTTCATATCGTGTGTTAAATATGTTAAGTAGTGTAAAGACGGTAACACGTTTCATTATTGCAATACACGTTAATCATTAGACGAATCGGCTGTGTCGTGTGAAATGAAATTATGTGTCGGTCCCGTGTGTAGTACATAATTTTGTGTACATAGTTGTATGTGATGTAATTTTATTATTTTTTGTACACCCAATTTTATGGCAGCCAGTAATATTTGTATTTAATTTGATTAAGGGTCCGCAATAGGTAAACTTGGATGTGTCAATTTAATATTGAAATGGAAGTTTGGACTTTATTGTATATGAGTTGAGTTGTATAAGTAGGATTTAGTGTACTTATTATTGAAAGAATTCAACTATAATCGTTAAAATATAGCAATGAAAGTTACCCATTGTGACCCCTTAATTTGACGCAAGCTAACTATGTAGCTAAGTTTTTTCTTTTGCTCAGACTTTTACACTTGTTTTTCAGACGTATGTATACCTTTCTTTTAATACTTAAATTACCTACTTATGTAGTTTTTAACACTGCTTGCTTCTAGATGAACGTGATTCGATGACATATCTATATTTAGGTAGAAAAATGTTTTGTCGGTGTGGTAATATTTTAATGAATATGAGGGTAGTTTAAAATTAATTTGCATAATTTTGGGCGTGATGCGAAACTACAGTGCGGATGAAATATTAAATAAGATAAAAGTAATGAACGTGTGACTCGGTTTAATCAAACGTTAAACCGCGAATTTATGAATATTTTCTTTGTTTAAGTAATTACTTTAAAAATAATACATTAAATGAACTTTCCAGTGACGAAGGACTTAACTGAAGGTTCCAATGCCTCTATAACCCTACTTTAAGCTATCTCTAAGTGTAGTACGTTGTTTAATCTTTTACAGTAATCCCTTGCCTAGTATCATGTAAGATTTTTAGGTTTTTCACTAATTTTATACAATATACCTACTTACTTATACCTATCGTACGTATAAGTTAGTGTTAAAGTTGAGCTTCTAACTTAGGAAATACGACGCGTCTAAGAATCGAACTTAGTGGAGAAGCGAATTCCAGTGATTTCCGTAAATAACCTTGTATGTCAGCCGTGTAGTTGACTCGACAAGTCTACTAGACAACTGCTAAAACGTCATGGCGGATATATACAAAGGACGCATTTTCAGTTGTTTAGTTATCTTGGACGAGTAACTCGGTCGTTCACGTAACTGCCAATTGTTTGTCTTAGCTATAAAACAAACAATAAAATACGAAACGTACGTAGTTAATGAGATAATTGTTAAATTGAGGTTATAGCGAAATTTTAATACTCGTTAATGAATTGAGGACCGAGGCATCGCTTTATAAAATTTATAATGCCACTTGAATAAGGAGGCTTTAATATTTCATTTTACGTTTTATCATATTATTGGCAAAGTATTTAAAGTCCATTCCAATTTTTATTTAACGTGCTTTTACTGTTATAATACACAGAATGAAATGGCGTATATGTGAAATTGTATTAACGTCCATTCCAATTTACCTAATGGTTACTTGTTTTATTCATTTTTTTGTTATTTTATATTATCATTTACGTTTATTTTTACGTTTATTAGTAGGTATTTAGGTAACATTTATTTTATGACGTCCATTCCGTGTTTTAATTACTGAAGCCCGCCACGATCCATCTTGCAGTCCGTCCGAAAAGGCAGTTATTACATTCGAGCAAAACAAGTGTTTCATACTTCCCCGTCCTCCTCTTTTTCGGGTGAACGGCAAAATAGATCTATTAGCTATTTGGAAATAAGGCAGCTTTTTCTTACTTCTTGCCATATAACAGATTACTGGAAGGTTTCCAATGCACATTAACGATCTCTTGTACAATGTCCGTAAGCTTAGGTAACCAAATATTGTTAATAATCATTTTCTTAGCCTATTATGTTAATGTGATTGTTGCTTCAACCCATCAATACGGTGCTGGAATTGTTTTGTATAGATCATCCAATTCGTAAACTAATATTCACTTCATTTTGTACGTTTCCAATCATTTCGTTTGTGTATTTCGTAAAAGACTGATCAATATTTTCGATGTGTTCTTATTAGAAATTATTTTATTGTGTACGTTTTATTTCCGAATGTATCAATTGTAATTTTAGATTTAACATCTGTGTATAATGCCCAAGGTTGCTTAAGAGCGCTCCAACAAGAAAAGTCAAAATAATGCAAAATTGATGATATTCCTCGATGACATTCAGTACTTTAGGGTCATTATTAGAAACAATGAGTACTTGTTACGGTAAAAGCGTCTTCTTATCTTTAGGAATTACTTTTTAAATATTGGAAAAAGGGCTTATTAAATTAGTAATGATTTTTTTTCTGATGGTTGTTTCCGAAAAACCACGTGAAGCACTAAATTGTGAGCTCGTATTTGTAAATGTTGAGAAGTTTACTCTGGTAAAGCTGGCTATTTTGTATTACTAATACCCTGTACATTAGGAATTACTTTTGACATTTTTCCTAAATACCTTTGAGAAAGAGAAAATCGAAGAAAAACAAACTCAATTTTCTCTCCGAAACAAGTGTCAATTCC
The DNA here is from genome assembly GCF_948474715.1 of Cydia amplana. NCBI lineage: Eukaryota > Metazoa > Arthropoda > Insecta > Lepidoptera > Tortricidae > Cydia > Cydia amplana. Next base: position 15,798,818 of record NC_086079.1, on the reverse strand, counting down.
TACGAAATTCTACTTAATATCGAAGTCATTTTCATACTCAAGCAATCTACAGCGTTTGCTTATACTGATCGTATACATTAGTGTTTATGAAATTCTACTATAATTTTTTGGCAATTTTTTGAAAACGACTCTAATATTACCGATGACGCGCGGTCGTGAGCTCAGTGCCGCGGCAGAGCTTGTAGAGGTAGGACGTGTGTCGGTCGGCTCCGCACGTTTTCAACGGCGACGACGAGGTTTTTTATCATTGTGTGCGGCAGGCGCCGTGTAAAATGCTATACTGTGTGCGTGACAGTGCGTGTATACGGCGACTGAGAAACTTTGATCCTAGTACTGTGTATTTGGTTTTATAGTATAGTATGTAACTACCGGACAGCATTAAAGATATTTGAAATGATCTGATATTTTATAGGTACTAAATTAAAAAATGGCTGAATACAAATGCTTTTGATGACATGTCAGAATCAGAATATATAGGTCTGATGATGGAGCTGGGAGGTGGTCACCGGTACCAATCAACCATGCAACTAAACCACTTCGTGTTTCGGCTCGTTTGATTCGTCTCAACAAGATCTTTGACACAAGATAGGACTCAGGGTCTGATGATGAAGCTGGAAGGTGGTCACCAGTACCAGTCAACCACGCAACTAAACCACTTCGTGTTTGGGCTCGTTTGATTCGTCTCAACAAGATCTTTGACACAAGATAGGACTCAGGGTCTGATGATGGAGCTGGAAGGTGGTCACCGGTACCAGTCAACCACGCAACTAAACCACTTCGTGTTTGGGCTCGTTTGATTCCTCTCAACGAGATCTTTGACACAAGATAGTACTGAGGGTCTGATGATGGAGCTGGAAGGTGGTCAACGGTACCAGTCAACCATGCAACTAAACCACTTCGTGTTTCGGCTCGTTTGATTCGTCTCAACAAGATCTTTGTCACAAGATAGGACTCAGGGTCTGATGATGGAGTTGGAAGGTGGTCAATGGTACCAGTCAACCATGCAACTAAACCACTTCGTGTTTCGGCTCGTTTGATTCGTCTCAACAAGATCTTTGACACAAGATAGTACTGAGGGTCTGATGATGGAGCTGGAAGGTTGGCATCGGTACCAGTCAACCACGCAACTAAACCACTTCGTGTTTGGGCTCGTTTGATTCCTCTCAACGAGATCTTTGAAACAAGATAGTACTGAGGGTCTGATGATGGAGCTGGAAGGTGGTCAACGGTACCAGTCAACCATGCAACTAAACCACTTCGTGTTTCGGCTCGTTTGATTCCTCTCAACGAGATCTTTGACACAAGATAGTACTGAGGGTCTGATGATGGAGCTGGAAGGTGGTCAACGGTACCAGTCAACCATGCAACTAAACCACTTCGTGTTTCGGCTCGTTTGATTCGTCTCAACAAGATCTTTGTCACAAGATAGGACTCAGGGTCTGATGATGGAGTTGGAAGGTGGTCAATGGTACCAGTCAACCATGCAACTAAACCACTTCGTGTTTCGGCTCGTTTGATTCGTCTCAACAAGATCTTTGACACAAGATAGTACTGAGGGTCTGATGATGGAGCTAGAAGGTTGGCATCGGTACCAGTCAACCACGCAACTAAACCACTTCGTGTTTGGGCTCGTTTTATTCCTCTCAACGAGATCTTTGACACAAGATAGAACTCAGGGTCTGACGATGAAGCTGGAACGTGGTCAACGGTACCAGTCAACCATGCACCTAAACCACTTCGTGTTTGGGCTCGTTTGATTCGTCTCAACAAGATCTTTGACACAAGATAGTACTGAGGGTCTGATGATGGAGCTGGACGGTGGTCACCAGTACCAGTCAACCATGCAACTAAACCACTTCGTGTTTGGGCTCGTTTGATTCCTCTCAACGAGATCTTTGACACAAGATAGTACTGAGGGTCTGATGATGGAGCTGGAAGGTGGTCAACGGTACCAGTCAACCATGCAACTAAACCACTTCGTGTTTCGGCTCGTTTGATTCGTCTCAACAAGATCTTTGTCACAAGATAGGACTCAGGGTCTGATGATGGAGCTGGACGGTGGTCACCAGTACCAGTCAACCATGCAACTAAACCACTTCGTGTTTGGGCTCGTTTGATTCCTCTCAACGAGATCTTTGACACAAGATAATACTGAGGGTCTGATGATGGAGCTGGAAGGTGGTCACTGGTACCAGTCAATCATGCAACTAAACCACTTCGTGTTTGGGCTCGTTTGATTTGTTTCAACAAGATCTTTGACACAACATAGTACTCACAGGGTCTGATGTGCAGCTGGAAGGTTGTCATCCCAGACACGAAGTGGTTTAGTTGCATGGTTGACTGGTACCGGTGACCACCATTCAGCTCCATCATCAGACCCTGAGTATCACCTAGTGTCCAAGATCTTGTTGAGACGAATCAAACGAGCATAAACACGAAGTGGTTTAGTTGCATGGTTGACTGGTACCGATGACCACCTTCCAGCTCCATCATCAGACCCTGAGTATCAACTAGTGTCAAAGATCTTGTTGAGACGAATCAAACGAGCTCAAACACGAAGTGGTTTAGTTGCATGGTTGACTGGTACCGGTGACCACCTTCCAGCTTCATCATCAGACCCTGAGTCCTATCTTGTGTCAAAGATCTTGTTGAAATGAATAAAACGAGCCCAAACACGAAGTGGTTTAGTTTCATAGTTTACTGGTACCGGTGACCACCTTCCAGCTCCATCATCAGACCCTGAATATCACCTAGTGTCCAAGATCTTGTTGAAACGAATCAAACGAGCTCAAACACGAAGTGGTTTAGTTGCATGGTTGACTGGTACCGGTGACCACCTTCCAGCTCCATCATCAGACCCTGAGTCATATCTTGTGTCAAAAATCTTGTTGAAATGAATCAAACGAGCCCAAACACGAAGTGGTTTAGTTGCATGGTTGAATGGTACCGGTGACCACCTTCCAGCTCCATCATCAGACCCTGAGTATCACCTAGTGCCAAAGATCTTGTTGAGATGAATCAAACGAGCTCAAACACGAAGTGGTTTAATTGCATAATTGACTGGTACCAGTGGCCATCTTCCAGCTCCATTATCAGACCCTGAGTGTCACCTAGTGCCAAAGATCTTGTTGAGACGAATCAAACCAGCCTAATCATGTTACTACATGGTTGATTGGTATCCGTGACCACCTTCATCATCATCATCAGGCTTCATCATCAGATGCTTAGTATCAGCTCGTTTCTAAACTTAAGATACAAATTAAAGGTTTTATTATATAGCTAAAATAGTTTCACTATACAACCTATACCATATGCAATGACGAAAAATGAAAATAAGCGAGTACCTAAGTAAGTACGTATAATTTCTTTCTAGTAATAATGACCTACATAAGTATGTATATTTGCACTGGATTTAGTATTTTCGTACCAAATAACATTTTTAGGACTTTGATATTAAAGTACAGTTAGTGTTGTTATGATTGATTTCAATGTGCTTCACGTTCGGATCAAGAATGTTTAATCCATCATTGTAGTGCGACCGAGGGAAAATGCGGTGGAAGGGTTCGGCGACCTGAGATCGCGGGGCCTGCCGCAGCGCGTAAAATACCTAAACTCGCTCATCCCCGAAATGTAATAGCACTCTTAAATTCCTAGTATAATTTGTACAAACTCTAATTTGTTTATGAAAGTACCACTGTGAATATCTATAGAATTATCTGTAGACTTTTTCTATACTAATTCCGTATCAATTTGAACGCATCGCATGCTACTTTTCGTGCTTGGAAAAGGCACAATGTCTATCGCCTTTGTTTTAAAATGCAATTATTTTAGTGCAATTAAAATGGCGCCCGCAATATTGCAAATGGCGGCTAATGTAAATGTAGCAGTAAGTTTGTAGGCGATGTTTATTTTGTAAAAATTCCCGCGCTGCGTCTCGGGGCACAGTGGATTCGCAAAATTATACATATGTATATGAACAAATAAATTATGTGAGACCATAAGTATTATTATTTTAATTTACACCGCGTAGGTACCCTACAGAACATTTAAGTTTTAAGACATCTTAGGCGTTTTTACATTTAATAAATTTATTTATTTTTTTAAATGGTAATAAATTACCTATTTATAAAATTAACTAAAAATAATATTTGTAACGCAATGACTTACGAGGGTAATATCCAAATATAGGTTTACTCATGGTTTACTTTTGGGGAAATTTCAACAGGTCCAAAATTTACCTAATTTTGGTGGGATTTTTTATTTTTGTAGTTTATGTCTAAATTATGTATCGATAATACGTAACTAGTCACAATAACTATACATAGTAGTTTTAGAGATATTATTATTTTAATAATTTTGTTGCCACCAAAATTAGATTTACTGGCCACCATCCCTATTATAGTCTGTATCTTTAGGTATTTCAATAAAAGTAGACGAAATCGATCCTCATATGGCCCCTTAAGCCAGTTGAGGGTAGGTGAAAACATTACACGAATTAATGATGTAGGTTAAAGTCAGTGCAATTACAAAAAGTGAAATTTTGTTTTATTGTAAAGTATTTATTTTTTACTGGTAATCAATGCACTTAGTCATTAATTCTGTGAATACAAAATATAAATATATGACAGCAAATAATCATTCAAGAAAAACGGATTCGGGACACTACACCAAAATTATAATTGCGGCGAAAAATTTTTTTTTATAAATAACAATAACTTTTATAACATTTTGCGGTTTGGCTTAAGATAATAATTTGTGTAAGGTTTCAGAAAAACTGTTTAGTCCACACTGTCATTAACAGCTCCGCCGCAAAAAAAATCGTTGAGATAATCACCGTTTTGAGCTTTCTTCATGGATTCAATTATCTTACAATTCTCATGTCTCATGAAATAAATTATACCTATAGTTCAAACGTTTTAAGTCTAAAAACAGAAACCGGTTAATAATCGAGAACCGGTTACTCAGTTACTCACATCAGATTTTCTTCCATCCCACACATAGGTATGTATTAAATTTCAAATTTTACAAGGATAATAATTATATTGATAATAACAACGGTCGTATCAAATATACATATTTACATTGTCAAAGTATACACGAAGTCATAATTACGTGGTTAGAGCCACATTATGCCGCGATAGGATTGAGCTTATGGCAATAATTTGTGCGTCAATGTTTGCGTGAAGTTCGCGATAACTAGCTTACAATAATACAACTTGTAATAGATACGACTAAGTTTATATCCAACTTAGTTATTCCGCCTACGCATGTATTTGGCAGGTATTAATATATTAGGCAGACCTATATCATGATTAACCAAGATAAATATCTATTAAAAAGTCATGAATAAATAGGTATAAGAAATCTTTCATTCATAATTGTTCACCTTATTAACCACATACCTAATTGATTAATGCCCCGTCTCATTCCAATTCAATTGAATCAGTTTGTCCTCAAAACCGAACTTAATTTTAACGAAATGCACCTTAAAATTAATACCCACTCTTCGCCCACAGTAGAAAATCAAATACAGTGAGTTTAGGCTCTCAACGGCGCGTACAATTTAATTTACATATGATATGGAGGGTACGGCGAAATTAATTCTTCGACAACAATGGGGTACTGCTTTGGTAGGTATGGATTACTTTTAATTGCCCATTTAATCTTTGACGGTCCTTTGTAACTATGTGAATACGCTTAAAATTGCCTGAAGAGTATTTAAAGGGTCTGGGTAGATTCTACAATTTTACGGGTAGCTACTACCAGTTTGAGGACGTATATAGTATGTGTATTGTTTATTAATGAACTTACTCCTCCTCGTCCTTTATTTACACATTCACTGCCTAACACACTAGGTGGGTTCATTTTGGCATAGAAAATCACTAAAAGTTTATCACTAAAAGTGCACCTACAACCTCAAATAAAAGCGGCCAAGTGCGAGTCGGACTCGCCCATGAAGGGTTCCGTATTTAGGCGATTTATGACGTATAAAAAATAGTACATTACTGCAGACGCTGGGAAAGAAGGGCTTGCCGGGTGAGTAGGTATAGACGGCCGACCGTAGGGAGGCCGGATAGTGATACGAAGTCGGCAAGACCTTTTCACGGCTAGGCATGTATAGTGCTTTTCTCAAACATATGCAATGAAATAAAAAAATTCACCACTCAAAAAAACAAATTATAAATATCAACCACATATAGCTACACGACAAAAGTTTTTTAATTTTCCTTCCAATCCTGCCATAATGACTTTTTTTTTACGGAAGTCGTCCGTATTTCGCGTGTGTAGTGTTCGAATAGACCCTATTAGGGCCATTATACACAACCTGATAACAAGAATCTCAATTTCAATAAAATAAAATAAATGCAGAGGATTTTAAATATTGTCTATGGTCTCTGGTGACTTATGTATAGACAAGATTTTAAATTTATTCATCAACACATTGAATCATACAGATTCGTATTCTTAATATCAGTACGTTCGTGTATAACAGGCGTTAACACGGATATTTTGGTCCGATAACCATTCATTCACTAAAAATAAAAAAATAAATATAATTCGGCTGTTTAGTCTGTTCATGGACACAGACCCCATGTTTACATTAGAATTTAAAAAAAAATTACTTCCCGGCCTAGACCTTCAATTTCGTATGAAACTCCTTTACAGTTCTCTGGAGTTGCTCCGCCCTAAACGTGATACTTCGAAGCCTGATATAACGCCCGGAGCGACGACATTTCATTGCATGTTTGAGAAAAACTACTTACTAGATCTCGTTCAAACCAATTTTCGGTGGAAGTTTACATGGTAATGTACATGATATATTTTTTTTAGTTTTATCATTCTCTTATTTTAGAAGTTACAGGGGGGGGGACACACATTTTACCACTTTGGAAGTGTCTCTCGCGCAAACTATTCAGTTTAGAAAAATATTATATTATTAAAAACAAACTATTCAGTTTAGAAAAATATTATTTAATATTAGAAACCTCAATATCATTTTTGAAAACCTATCCATAGATACCCCACACGTATGGGTTTGATGAAAAAAAAATTTTTGGGTTTCAGTTCGAAGTATGGGGAACCCCAAAAATTTATTGTTTTTTTTCTATTTTTGTGTGAAAATCTTAATGCGGTTCACAGAATACATCTACTTACCAAGTTTCAACAGTATAGTTCTTATAGTTTCGGAGAAAAGTGGCTGTGACATACGGACGGACAGACAGACGGACAGACAGACAGACATGACGAATCTATAAGGGTTCCGTTTTTTGCCATTTGGCTACGGAACCCTAAAAAGGAAACAATTTCAGTAAACACAATTCAGAAAAACGTTGAAGTAGAAATATGTAGGTAGTTAGGAAAAAAATAGGCGTGGAATTTTAAGTAGGTCGTTTTTTTTAACTTACCGCTTTTTATATAGTAACGTTTTGTTGTACTGATGGTTGGATCCGACTATATTTTCTGAAGTTTATACATACATAATTTTGCCGCATTTTATGTCAGCCCTTGTATTTTCCTTAAAAATAACAAAAGACATTTTACTTTTAATATTAAGACAACTGACAAATGTACACCCAGCCGTTTAATTATGAAAAAAAAAGAAATTTCACCTTTATTTGCACCTTGAGGAGGAATATGCAATTTGCCAAGGCAAGTAATTATAGCGAGGCATTCTACTTAATTCTTAAACAAGAGAGGCAAACGGTGTCACGCAGAATAAGGCTTAATTTGGCTGAAGTAATGGATATTGCAGCCTCCATTCCGTAAAATGTAAGATAAGTGGCCGTGCTAGTTCTGCCGGCGGAAAAATGCTCTTAACAATGTTGCCAATACAACGCGGTGGATATTTAGATGTTTTTTTTTTAACTTTCTGCTTTTTCGGATACTCTGCTTACATAAATCTGAAGAGGCAAATTATGCATCGAAACATTATAGGTATAAAATATTCGTAATCACGCCTTATTTCCGGGAGGGGTAGGCACAGATCACGGATTCCCACACTTGCTACGATACTGACATACTCTTTCGCTTCCTTCACTTTCATAACATCCCTCATACACGCTCGCCGGTTTAGGGTGCTCTTGACCTGGCCCTTCTTCAGAATTTCCCCGATCTGATCAGAAACAAATATTTTTTCACCTCAGCAGCTCGAACAAGGGTACTTTGATTCTTAAAAACAGTGAGCAAAATGCGATTTTGCTCACTGAGTGAGACAAAATGACATTCATGTGACCTTTATAGTCAAATGTCATTTCAACATGCGGGGTCTAATACAAGTTCGAAATACTTGGGTTCTATTATCTCTGTCCCTTTCACACTGTTAGCAAAAAGAAACAGACAAAAAAAAGTTAAAACGACATTCAACGGTATATTCACGGTTTATAATAAACCCCCGAAAAACTTCAGACCGCATCGTTCCAAACCACGTACGAGTATGAATTCTTAATAATTAATTAATAAAAATAAAGTTTAAGATTTGATATAAACTGATAAAATACTATATTTAAGTATTTTATTGTACAATTAAAATAATGAACTCAAAAAATACACAGATCATCACGCAAAATTAATTATTTTACTTTTAAGAATTTCTACCATAGTTGACAAATAGTACGTATCCGCAATTCGGACCGTATCTTACAAAGATTTTTTTTACAAAAAAAAAGTTGTCGATTGAAGTGTCAGTTGATGTTTGCTATTTCCATATTATTTTACTGAAATTAATTATTACGTTTTGTTTTGTGTTCCATTGCGGTAATTAAACTTAATTGTTTGTATATCTTAAGAAAACATGAGTGCAGGTATTAAGTGATGAAAAAGGATTACATTTTTCAAGTTGTCTAATAGGTATGTTCTCACTGCTCAGGTGAAAAATGTTGTGTACTACACGAGATCAAAGTTATTTACATCTCGTGCGCTTATGAGTCCCTTACTACGCTCAAGATTCTAAATTAGATTCACTCGCTACGCTCGTGAATCTATTATAGAATCTTTCGCTTGCACGGGACTCAAACTAAGCACTCGAAGAAATATCAAACTTTGATCTCTTGTTGTACAAATAACTATTGTGGTTGTTATCAATTTGCATGCCTACATGCATGTACGAATGTCCTAACATGTAGGTACGAACTGTTGGCAGAGTTTTGAAATTATGATTGACGCAAATAATAAACAGTTATAAAATGATAATGAATTTAAGGAACATTTGTTTAAAAATCTCGTATTTCAGGATTTTCCTCCGCATTTTTTAATCGTCCTGGCCTGGCCGCATTACTCATAAGTCCCTTGTAATTTTTATTCTTTTAAAAACAAAATGGGTTTTCGGTGTACTTGTTTTCTTCCGCCGGATCTCAGATTAAATTAAATTGGCTCGACAAATTGTCTCAAAACCAACAGCACGGATATTATAGCGTTGCGGTTCTCGCCTAAAGTTGTTAATCTTCATTCTTACGCAAAGTTAAGTTAACCTGGTGAAGATTTCTCACGATTCCCATTAAATTCGCCGCTATGTACGGATCGTTTTACGCATTTTGACAAAACATAAGAGTATCAATTTTAGCGGGAAATACAGGTTATTTAAACCTCTAGCCATTGGCATATATTTGTCAAAAAAGCAAATCTAATATTAAATTACTTGACCGTCACTGGAAGCTTTATAATTGAGATAGCATATCTGTTTCCGTCGAATTATCACCAGTCTAGTGCTTTATTTGACTTCGGTTTCCGGCGACAGTGGCGACACCTGGCGGACCGCGCCATCTTTACACCAGGTAAAAGATGTCCGGTGAGCTGTTTGTCATTGGCGTTCAGTTTCCCGTCGAAGCAACATGTGCGCAGCGAGTCAGGTTCACTGACCCTGCAACCGTTACAAATTTATTTTAAAAAATAGAAATTGTTACGCGTGATTACTTAAACCAATACGTTAGTGTAATAGAGTGTTTTAAATACAAAAAGTGATCACGTAAGTACCCAATTTCTAATAATTTCACAATAAGTATGTGGTCATATATTTTTAACAGTTTTTCTGTTCGGACCACTACCTACATTTTAAATTATTGTGCTAAATAAGTAACCAGTTTATTATAGTGTTTTATTTGCAGACTTTTCTATCCGATTGTAATTTTTGTGAGAAATTATACAATCGCTTGCAGTTTTGGAACTAGAATTAATATAATTACTATTTCAGAATGGATAGTGGTCAAAAAGGCTCGACAGAACCGCAACCTGGTCCGAGTGGGATGTCACATAAACGAGCTAGAAGTCGAAGTTCATCGAGCAGCAGTTCGAGCAGCAGCACGTCAAGCTCGTCATCCTCAAGCGGTCAAAAGCGGTCGCGCCGTCACCGTCACAAGAAAAGCAAGCGATCACGGCGCTTCGCACGCTTGATGGACAAACTGTTCAAAGAAATGGGTGAGCTTCGCAAACATATTACAGCTGGTAATGACAACAATGTGTGCCACGATACTAATTGTTTTGAAAATAATCGTTGCCTCGAAAATTCAAACGTTGCTTTCCCTGATAACGAGTCAATTCTCTCAGAGGTTAGTGGTGAATTATATGAAGTTAACGATGTGAATGATGCTCCGTGCTCAAACGCTGAGAGTCAAGAAGCAAATTCAAATTTGCCGTTCACTTTTGACATTGAAACAAAACTAAAGGAACCTTCGGTCCCTAAGACTCCAGAACATTTTCTGAAAATGCTTCTTGATGTTCAGCGCTTGGGAAACGCGGCATGGTCAGAGGTTAGATACTCTGATACACAAAAACTTTACAATCATACTCCAGGTTTCGTAGACCTGGAAACAAACGAAGAGGTAAAAATGTATGATACTTTGCGCCATCTAACCTATGCTGATAAATCATATGCAGCTATTACCTACTGCATATTGAAACAAAAACAGGCTATTCAGGATAGTATTCGTAGTCTTTTGTCGTGGGCTAAAAATATGAATTTTTCTTATGACGAATTAAATACTAAAGTCGATGAGCTTTTCCAAAAAGGCGATTTACAAAAGATTTCCTCTGATCTTTTACAATTAGTTTGTGGGCACCGCGCCGAAGCTATCGAAATGCGTAGAGAGGCCATTACCAGCCAAATTAAAGAACCCCTTGTCAAGGCATTTGTAAACAAAATTCCCCCTTCCACAACTAACATTTTCGATGCTGATTCTTTTACATCAGCTCTTGAAAAGGCAGGAGGTGTTCGAAAAACATTTTGGCCTCTTAAACAAAATGCTCTAAACAAGGCGAATCAGCCTAACAGCCGCCCCTCGCGGGGGCAAGGCATACGAAAACATACAATTCCATCGCGTGGAATTCAGTGCAATGCTAGCTCAGGGTACTTTCCCTCGCAAAATATGCATATGCAAACCTGTAACAACGCACCCTCGCGGGGTGTATGTCATTGTCAAAATTGTCAACAACCGAATTACCCTTGGGTAACTCAACCTTCAAACAATCATCCTGCTTACCACACAAGTGGAAGAGGGTCGTTTCAAAATCGAGGCTCGCGGCCCGATCGTGGAGGTACCAGAGGAAGAGGGAATGCCGGTAGAGGTTACAGAGGTAACCAGAAACGGCAGAAACCATGACTCGGAACCGTTTCAAGCAGGCCAGTTAGCGCACTTCCTTACACAATGGAAGAAAATGGGAGCACCAGAAATAGCATTAAAGTTAATCCGAGGGTATCGCATACCATTCCTTGCAAAACCTCCTCTGGTGTATCCCAATTTAAAATCGGGCCCCTTTCACACTCCTGTGTCAAAGGAAATGTCTGCAATTGTGCACAAAATGAAAGCTCAAGGTGTTCTAAGTGTAGCACAGCCGTCACCAAGCTTCATTTCTCCTCTTTTCCTTGTGCCAAAACCGGACGGATCAGCTCGACCAATTTTCAACTTGAAAGCGCTAAACGATTATATACTGGCCGAACCGTTTCACCTCATAAACATGCATCGGATTCCAGACTTCCTCCAACCAAACGACTGGATGTGCAAGGTCGATATATGTCAAGCGTACTTTCACGTGAAAGTAGCCGAGGCACACAGACGCTTCCTGCGCCTAGTTTACAACGGAGAATTGTTAGAAATGACGTGCCTGCCGTTCGGGCTAAGCACATCTCCGAAAACGTTCTCAATACTAACAAATTGGATAGCTCAAACCTTGCGGCAACAATGGAACGTCAGAATTGTAGTTTACTTGGACGATTTTCTAATTGTCCATCAAAATGCAGCCATATTACGAGATCATGTCAAAATCACTATTCGAACCCTCATAAGTCTCGGATGGAAGGTGAATTTCGAAAAATCGATTCTGTATCCACAAAAAAGTATAGTTTACTTAGGGATATTTTGGCGAACTTGGGACAACTTAAAATCCTTACCAGAAGAAAAAGTAACTTCATTGCGTCAAAAACTAGAAGAAGTTCTTATTCAAGGAAAACTGACCTTGAAAAACACTCAGAGAATAGTAGGATCTCTGAATTTCGCAAGTTTTGTCGTTCCAAGGGGTCGGCTCAATCATCGACGACTTCTAATGTTTCTAAACTCCCTGCCAAACCCATCGACCACGTCATTCCCGATACCGCAAAGTGTGTCGAGCGAACTAAATTGGTGGGTACAAAATTGCCAGGCGTCAACAGCTCTACATCATCCTCCCCCCACCAATTTTCTAACAACCGATGCGTCAGACCAAGCCTGGGGGGCGCAGTTGAACGACCTAGCTCTGTCAGGAGCTTGGTCACGAGAAGAACAGAACCTTCATTGCAATCAGAAGGAAATGTTAGCCATCCTTCATGTCCTTCAAGGTTACGCTCACCTGTTGCATCACAGTTCGATGCTGATACAATGCGACAACAGGACAGCCGTAGCCCATCTCAGGAAAGAAGGGGGATCGAAATCGCTAGCCCTGGTAAACATAACTCATCGGATTTTAGATCTTCTAGATCAAAATCAAATACACCTCAGCGTACACTACCTACCAGGCAAGTACAATTGTCAAGCCGATCACCTATCGCGTCGTCGCTTACCGCCGGAATGGCACTTACTACCGGCTTGCGTAGAGACAGTTTTTGCGAAGTGGGGAACACCGGTGGTGGATCTATTTGCCTCGGCAACAGCCCATGTGGTACACAATTATGTATCACGAGACCTGAGAGACCCTCAAGCGATGTACCACGACGCATTCAGTACTCCGTGGAACTACCCGCTCGCGTGGGTGTTCCCACCACCTTTTCTGATGCCCAAAGTCCTCTCTCACTTGAACCAATCGACCGGGATATTTCTGGTAGTGGTGCCTCGCTGGGACAAAGTGTTCTGGCGGGCAGATCTCAAAGCCCGAGCGCTAGCAGCGCCACTTACTCTGAGGAACCTGCGGAAGAATCTCGTCGACACGACGACAGGACTACCACCTGCCCAAGTCGAGGAAATGATTCTCGAGGTTTGGAAGTGTGGGGGTGGTCTGAGGCGCTAGAATCGTGGAGTTCAGATCAATTATTATTGCTTAAAAATTCTTGGAGAAAATCGACTTTAAGAACGTACAAAACAGCTTGGCAACGTTGGATTTCTTGGGCAAGTACAAAAAATATAAACCCAAAAAATCCGACAGGAGCTCAACTAGCACAGTTTTTATCGGATTTACATTTAATAAATAAATTATCTTATAATACCATACTTTTACACAAGTCAGTCGTTTCTACGTTGTGTAACACTGAAACATCAAGTTGTTTGAGTTCACATGTTCTGGTGAAACACATTCTTAAGTCGATTTCCTTAACACGTCCAAAAACGGTTAAACCCCCAGTTTGGGATGTTGATCAACTTATCAAATTTTTATCCGATTATACAGTAGATCAGAACAATGTTTTCCAAACAACGCGTCATACTGCCACCTTACTGCTTCTTTGCTCTGGTAGGCGCATACATGATTTAACTTTGCTTACGATTGACCATGACAATTGTATAAGATCAGATGAATGTATAATTTTTTGGCCCCAGTTTGGCTCAAAGACAGACTCTAGTAATTACAGGCAGTCCGGTTGGAAACTATTAGCAAATACCAGTAATAGTAAGCTAAATCCTCTTTTTTGGATAGAACGAACTATATCACTTCTAAATGACAGACGTAATACTGCTAAGTCTTTTAATTTGTTCATGACACTTAAAGGTCGGCCGCAGCCAGCCTCACGGACGGTCATTGCTAATTGGATAAAAACTTTGTTTAAAGAAGCGAACATAGCAGCCGCTCCAGGTAGCATTAGGTCAGCTGTAGCTTCAAAAAGTTGGTGGGAAAATCATTCCCTCGATGATATTATGGCGCGTGGAAACTGGCAATCAGCTAACACTTTCCAACGATTTTATAGGAGAGAGGTAGCAAGAACAAGTACTTCTTCTACAAATGTAACACGATTGTTTAATCCTGTATAGGTATTATAATAATTAAATAGATTTAAACTAAAATTGTTTTTTCTGGCACTGTGCCTGGTTGTGATCATTGTAGCTAATTATTCGGCCAACATTGTACAATTAATATTAGTACATAAATAAATTATAGTAAATAACTATAAATCATTAAATCTTATTTACTAAGTGTAAAATTATCTATTAAAATAATAAAATAATTGAAATCGATATTTCAGTATTTTAATTCATCATTCATTCAGATACCTACTAATCAGTCACATTGGCGCTATATTACATTAAAATTAATTTAATAAGGGGCGACACCAGGCGATAACAAACAGGTCTCAATTATAAAGCTTCCAGTGACGGTCAAGTAATTTAATAGACGCGTTTTACCTGAAATAAAACGCATATTAAAATACTTACCTCACTGGAAGCTTTCATTTCATTTCTGCCTGGTGAAATTGAGCCAATGACAAACAGCTCACCGGACATCTTTTACCTGGTGTAAAGATGGCGCGGTCCGCCAGGTGTCGCCACTGTCGCCGGAAACCGAAGTCAAATAAAGCACTAGACTGGTGATAATTCGACGGAAACAGATATGCTATCTCAATTATAAAGCTTCCAGTGAGGTAAGTATTTTAATATGCGTTTTATTTCAGGTAAAACGCGTCTATTAATTTAGGTAGGTAGTTTCATATTTTATGATGCGTTCACGTGCTCCTAAAACCTAAAAAACGCACTTATAGTGTGACCCAATGGTTGGTGGTATTAAAGATTTGAACGCACTTTTTCGTTTCTGAATATTACGTCCTAGAGTTAAACCAAGATAAGTCTGCAACGATTTTAATAGCAGACGCAGTGCAGGTGTTATTTATTTATATATACGTTATAATTTCATAGAAGTTTGACGTTTTAAATAACACTAGCACTGCGTGTGCAGACTTATCTTGGTCTAACTACTCTCTAACTCTTTCTTTCAAACAATTAGATTCTCAGCAGCAAATTGAATCTTAGTGTGTAAACTGAATAAAATTACACTTAGGGTATACTTATTTAAAACTTAGCACAAAAGTGGGTCTAAATATGCATATTTTATAAACACAAAATATCGCTTTGTTTAGGCGTAAATTATTATTTAGTTAACTCTTTCCCGGTGGGTGGAGATCTTTATTAAGTGACACAATTCATTCGGCGGGAAAGATTAATGGCATCTTTTATAATAACCGCCCGAAGAGCGAGAATTCACTGTTCCTACCTAATCTAAATTTAAACGGGGTTTCGTTGAAAATATGAGTTCTTGGGTCAAATACCATTTTTGAAATTATTAGTTCCATGACGTTGGAAGCTACATTGTGTACTACCAGACACCAGAGACAGTGCTTCTTTAAAAAATGTTTACATGTCCGTTTGTACCTACAGAATCAAAAGTAGCGGATCAGACTTAACTCAATGATGACTTAACTACGCGTCAAAAGTAGGTAGGTACTAGGTACTTATGTAGGTACATATATACCATTATCTAATAACTTAACAACAAAAAGAGATAGGTATGGTATAATATGTCTCTATGGGCCTGATTTGAACTTTAATTAAGTCAAAAGTTCATATATGGATCAGATATGGGGCTATTCATAAATTACGTCATTTCAAATCTTCTGGACATCGGATGATGGTAGCATGACGTAGGAGGAACCGGGGTCATTCGAAGCATGATTTTTGTATGATTTGGGGGGGGGGTCGTCAAAAATAGATGACGTAATTTATGAACAGCCCCTATGTCAGTATCAAAAGTGACGTTTCTGATACTTTCTTACTTTTTTTAGGGTTCCGTACCCAAAGGGTAAAAACGGGACTCTATTACTAAGACTCCGCTCTCCGCGTCCGTCCGTCCGTCCGTCCGTCTGTCACCAGGCTGCATCTTACGAACCGTGATAGCTAGACAGTTGAAATTTTCACAGATGATGTATTTCTGTTGCCGCTATAACAACAAATACTAAAAATAGAATAAAATAAAGATTTAAGTGGGGCTCCCATACAACAAACGTGATTTTTTTTTAAGCAACGTCGGGCGGGGTCAGTACTTGGATGGGTGACCGTTTTTTTCTTGTTTTTTTTTTTGCTTGTTTTGCTCTATTTTTTGTTGATGGTGCGGAACCCTCCGTGCGCGAGTCCGACTCGCACTTGGCCGGTTTTTTTTTTACTTTAGACAGAACTTCTTTGCTTCACCACAGACAAGTGTCAGTCAGTTATTTATGGCGGGCTTACCGCGGCCCAATATGGCGGCTAAGCCCATGATTTAAGCCGCGAGCCCGTCGATTTGGTAAAACACGAAACGCATTAATCATATTTTTAGCCCCTTTTAGGAGACTTAGCGTAAGTACGGTGTGAAAGGCGAAAGTGAAATTGTAAAACAATCCAGGTACGTTTTTATGGAGTTTTTGAGCTTATTTATCGCCCGCATGGTGATTTATATGAGCTGAGCTACCTACCTTAGGTATTTTTATCATCAAAAATCAATCATTTTTACTCATTACTATCTTAACCGTGTTTTAGGATAGGTACACTTTTTCTCGTGCCCTGCGTATCGGGATAACCTGCCCCTGTAAAGTCTATTTTTTTATTCCGTAGACTGAAATGACAGTTAATAGTATGAACATGAAATGTCATTTCATACTATTAACTGTCATTTCAGTCTACCGAATAAAAATAGATTTTACTGTACCTACTCTCTAAGTCCACATAATAAGAAATAAGATAAATACCTATGTTTACCTGCACCATATCCGCCTTATCCGAATCCTTAGTCTTAGGCAAGTCTTAGGGCTGATTTAGATGGCGCGCGAACTCGCATGCGATTTTAGTCACATTGCGGACTGTTGGTTACGTCCAATTGAACCGACTGATCAAAACCCGCAGTGTAATGAAACTCGCATGCGAGTTCTCGCATCGTCTAAATGAGCCCTTAGGCCCGAAAAATATTGTAAGCAGTCATTCACCTCGACGCTCCTGGCTATACGTTATAGTTTCCTTTTCCAACTGCGATTACCAAGATCTTAATAGCATCTCAGGTTATCAGCTCAATACTCAACAAGGAGAGCCCACGCCCGATTGATATGCTAACTCAAGTCGGTTTCGTAAATCTAAATCCATATTCTCGGGCAGTGCGAGTCGCATATTGAGAAGCATTCAAAGGCGGCCGCTTGCTTCGATTCACAAAGACCCAGAGGGGTTTAGGCTTGCTGGAAAGGCCGTGTTTATTAATTCCGACAGATGAATTTGTCTTGAATTTGAATTTGAACGTAGCTAGCAGGAGTGAGAGTATTAAATGGACTAGTTAAACCGCTTGGAAAAAAAATTATTTACAGACGAAATGCTTTTAACATGTGCATCGAAATTTATAACCGCATACCCGAAGAAATAAGGTCACTACAGGGACCTCTCTTTAGGCGTGTACTGACAAATTGGTTATTGGACAAATGTTATTATAGTGTTAAGGAATTTATTGAATGTAATGGGACTGTTATATAATTTGTACTGTTTAATGTTAATTATTATTATTATTTACTATTCTGATATTATTTTATGCTTATCTAATGAATTTTGATTATATTGAATTTAAAATGTCCTGAATTATGTGTTAGGTATTTATGTATTTTAATATTTGCATGCCTGTATGTGGGCCGAATACACTGAACAAAGAAAAACTGTATTACCAACTAATCAAAAACTGTATTCTGGCAAATAAATGATTTGATTGATTGATTGATTGATTGATTGAGCAACTGTACACAGTAGAAAAGCCTAAACGGCAAGAACCGAAAAAAACCTACCAGTTTTCGGTGACAAGAAGAATTCTTCAGAAAACTAGGTAATGTTTGCAAAAATACTGATAAAAATTCTCAAAGTATTTGTAGGTTGGTAATGGTAGTGTGGTAACCTTTGTTCCTTTAGTATAGGTAGTATAGGTATGTATATAAGTTTCATGCTCTACTAACGGTCCAAACTTCGTACCGCCAGTCAATGAATGTCATAATTTTCGAAACTCACACCCCCGAAAACCTAGAAAACGATGTCCCTCTTACTCATATGTGTCACACACATGAATTACAAAGCTCAATTTATTTAACATAGACCAAACGCATAGGTACACCCAACCAATACCAAACTGCGACGTTTAATTTTTGAAAAATATCACTACATAGTATAAAACAAAGTCGCTTCCCGCTGTGTGTCCCTATGCTTAGATCTTTAAAACTACGCAACGGGTTTTGATGCGGTTTTTTTTAATAGAATGATTCAAGTGGAAGGTTTATGTATAATTTGTTAACCCGTGCAAAGCCGGGACATGCCGCTAGTTTATTATAATTTGGTAGATCTACTTAGGAGTCTTAAACACCAAAGTCATTTCCAGTATTTCCTGCGCCAAATCTCAATTCAGGCATCAGTGAATAGCCCCGAGTTCACAATGACCGGCCAATCTCACAGCGCCAACGTACGTATTATAATTAATATTATACCATACGTAGGCACATCTACATCCCGTTCATCCGGCTATCACGTGAAGAAGAGACTAGCAGGCCAATTCAAACATGCACTGTCATCAAACCGATATTAATGATATTGGAGTAATATCAGTTAGCTGTCTTTCGCACGGGCGTCTCGCTCGCACAATTACATTGTACGGACAAGTCAGAACGATATTATGAACGCGTGAATAACAGTTAACTGATATGATTACTTACATTATTATTCAAATATCGGTTTGGTGTCAGGTGCACGTTCGTGCACGTGCCTGTAAGTCTCAAATTGCCAAAAATATCCATTATAAAAAATCCAGATAAAATTCATAAGTCATAACCCGTTATATACAATTAGAATACGCCTCCTGGATCATATTTATTCCGGGGTCCCTTTGTTTCCCGTAAAGTTTTAAGTCATAATTGCATTTGTTAGTTTGTCATATTTTCATTAGTCATAAAACCGTTAACTTTTCAGGATTTTCGTAAGGTTATCCTATGGATAGGTTAGGTTTTAGGTTAGGTTTGTTTTATGGCAATCCTAACAAGTGACGCGTTTCTGAACCAAATGAATTATGACTAACGAAAATGCGGGCAAACAATACATTATGACTTAAAACTATTTGGCAAACAATAGAGACCCATTTATTCTCGGCCAAGTCTCAATGTGGATAAATCATTAACTAATCATTACAAAATAATCAAATTACATAAAACCATTGTAACAAAGGATGATATTAACAATAGTTAAGCAATTATTCCGGCGGTCTAATCCTAGTAATCCCATTAAACGCAAATATTATCTGTAAATCGGACCATTGAACACGTGTTGGTTGTTAATTAGTCTCTCCTCTCACTCCAAGCCATACCTAATGAAACTCGAGCAGGTTTAGGAATATGATCTAGCTATATCTAAATAGAGTCTGTGCGGAAAGAGAAGAGTCGTAGAATCTATGGGCTCCCTTACATTCCACGACTCTTATCTTTCCGCACAGACTCTAACCTTGATTCAAATTAAGTATAACGGTGTATTCGGGTATTTCCGAATGAAAGATAGTGGCGGATAATTCCGAAAGGTCACTCTTACTACAACGGAATAAGAGTGATATTACAATAATTTTCGGGATTACCCGATTTCCGGAATTACCCGAATAAACCTTACCTATTTTTATTATAGCTGGTAACTTACTCGTGTTGACTGGATTCTTGCAAGTTGGGTGCAGTGCAGTAACGTAAAAATATGTACGTGTGTACGTGAGTAGGACGCAAAAAATTCGTTCGATTACTTATTCGAAATTTGAAGCTCCATCGAACCGCGCAAAACACGCATGGCGTCCAACGGTTAGGTAAGTATAACTTTATTTGAAACGGTTAGTTCCCGATTCGCCGGATTCGTGTTTCGTCGGATTCTCTTATACTCGGATTGTGACGTCCTAAAGTAAATCCGGCGAATCAGGGATCCGGCGAAACAAGAATCCGGCGAATCGGGGACTAACCTTTGAAACGCACATTTATCAATTACTGAAATAGGGTGGCATCGGGCGAAATTGAAAAATAAGTCACTCGCGCACAACTTTTCAGCTTGATTGAGATTTATTGTCCACATTCAACCTTTTATTGATTTATAACAGTCAAGCCCGAGCACTAATCTGGCTCCAATTTGTGATTGTCAGCGTACAAGGAAAACCAACTATTTCTGATGGTGGCCTTTTAACGGATTCTCTAGGGGTCAAAGAGCGCGCGAGTCTATTTCCATACAGAGATTTTTTCAGGTTTACAGTGCAAGTACCACATGTAGTATACTCGTAGTAATAAAAGTAATAAATAATTTTCTCGACCGAGAGGTGCTAAATTCAACTGGCACTTAGACTTTGGACTCTTTATTTTTGATAGTTTCAGTTCCTCTCTATTTAGTCTATTTAGCCTAAAATTATCATTGCATAGAAAATGTTTGAGCTCAGACCAGACCGACAATAAAAACAATATTATCGCAAACTCCCATACGTTTCGGTAAATTAATTCCGGGGCTTATATTAAATCCAACGTAGGTATCCTTTAAAAACAGGCATCTGTTTTTTCAGCTCGCCATATTTGTAATGTTGGCCCGTTACTCGGTTAGCGTAGAATTTTTACGAAAAAAATACAATTGTGTGAGTTTTACTTTATGCGTGTCCGTGTATGAAAACAATCGACACCGCCGTAATCAGGTGTGGCTCACTCCGCGATTTCGTCGCGTCGCTACAAGTACATGCGGCCCACACCAATTTTGGTGTCTAGCCATCGTAGTAGCCGCGTACCGCTACGGACGGCACCTAGTGGTCATATCTGTCGTAAGTCGTAATACGAGTAGACTTGTTTTGTTAGAGAGTGAGTCAATACGGAATAATAACTCCAAACATCCCTTTCATTGTGCGTAGGGTTTGCACGACGGATCCGAAATGTATGGGAAGATCCGCGGATCCGGATCCAGATCCGGATAATTTCATAGATTACGGATCCGGATTGCAAACCCTAATTGTGCGTGGCACTTTTATTCGTTGCGATTCGCAATGTTAGGCAGAAATACATTTTCAAGTTGGTTTATATTTTGAAACAGCGAATTATAAACTAATAGCTGTTTATTGGAATCTATAGTTCTTCCCAATAATACTCTAAGACTTATAAGCGATCTCCAACCCCTATCGAACCGGCAGCATACGAAATTTTAATCAGAATCTAACTGGAAAATATTCAAATGAAGCAGACGCTAAACAGAAATCCATTCAGAATCCAATTTAATTTGGCCCAGCCGGGCTTAAATGTCGGCTCAATAAAATGATATAGGTTTTAAATGACAATTGAACCTTATAAATGGTCCTTGGAGCGGTATTTTGTTATATCAAGTGTATTTTGTTTAATGAAACCGATGAAACGTATCTTTACGCAAAATATCGTCTCGCAAAAAAGTAAATAATTTCTGAGAATTAAAAAAAAATGTACTGTTTTTTTACCCTACGGAAATACAAGAGTTCTTAATTCGGCAGTGGTTAGTAACATGTGGAAATAATCTTTATTTATTCTACAGGTAAGTCTGAATTGAAATAAAACATTAAACACTCGATTCAAATTATTATAATCATAACACATAATGAAGAAATGAACATCAGACAATCAGCGCACATCCCTTGTCCATAACAAAACCAACAAATAAAAATAAATGCAACTTTCGACACTTAAAACAAAATAATGTTACTCCTATAAATAATTCCTTTAAACATTGGCTGCGTCTATCAAAGTAAAATGTATCCGTCTCTTTCGCACGTTGAAACTTATCACTGTTGTTAGAAAGAGACAGCTGACTTTTCTTGAAAGAATGCAACAGGCATGGCAGTGATAGCTCATGTTATAAGAGTATGTCGTTGGGTAAATCTAGGTTTTTCTATATAGGATCTAGGTTTCATCATCTCTTCAATACTGGTCTGCAACAAAATAAAGTATTGTTATTAGTCAATTAGTACACAATTCCAAAAAATATCTAAAACACGTGGCATTCTAAATATGTACCTTATGTAGTTGCCATAAGGCAGCCTTTCGTATGGAATTATTGTAATGCCACATACAGTCAATGTGTAAAGTTAAACTTAACTCTTTTAATATTAGGTACGCATCTGAATACTGTTTACAGATTTTTTTTAAACATGATTTTTCAGAACAGAATAGAACCATGACAAAAAAATCATATGATATTTCAGAATGAGAAGAGTCTTCGCAGCCGTCTTTTTAGTAAGTATTTATTATTTTCCTATGTTTACAGTGTAAATCTAATTCTATTTTCACTACTTTTATTTAAAAAAAAAACATACAACCGAATTGAGAACCCCTCCTTTTGAAAACTTAAAGGCGGTTGAAAAAGGTTGGTCTGTATTTTCCATTTCATATTTTTACGAAAATGTCCGAATTCCAAAAAAATATTTTCAAATTACTAAAAGGCATATTACAATATGCACAATACAATACACACTTTATTGCACACCTCGTTACAGAAAACAATACAAATAATAAAAAAACCGGCCAAGTGCGAGTCGGAGGGTTCCGCACCATCAACAAAAAATAGAGCAAAACAAAAAAAAACAAGCAAAAAAAAACGGTCACCCATCCAAGTACTGACCACGCCCGACGTTGCTTAACTTCGGTCAAAAATCACGTTTGTTGTATGGGAGCCCCACTTAAAACTTAATTTTATTCTGTTTTTAGTATTTGTTGTTATAGCGGCAACAGAAATACATTATCTGTGAAAATTTCAACTGTCAAGCTATCACGGTTCGTGATATACAGCCTGGTGATAGACGGACGGACGGACGGACAGCGGAGTCTTAGTAATAGGGTCCCGTTTTTACCCTTTGGGTACGGAACCCTAAAAAAAGAGGTATAGGCGTTATGAGTGTATAGAATAGTTCATATCGTCGCTATACTTACTCAACCATGAGGTTGAGTAAGTATAGCGACGATATGAACTATTCAGATATGCAGATATGAATCTGCAACAATCATTTGATGGAAATGTCGCTTTTCTTTCATTCGGAATACGGGTGTTTTTGTCATCAAATGAGTGTTGCAGATACGAGGTTGAGCTCTATACTTAATAGCGGCGATATGGTGCCTTAACTTACTTCTTCTGAAATCCGAATTTGCTCAATAAAGTAGGCTGATTGCTAGGCACGGATACAGTTCGCTTCAGCCCCGGTACCCTGCAGGTGGACTTTTTGAAGTTCGGTTTGTACGGCTGACTTAATGGCAGTGGTCTTATGGTGCCATTGTAAGCTCTTTTAGGAGGCGAGTCGCCGAAAGATTCCTGTAAAATAAGAATACATCATTATATGCACAGAACAAGTTAGAATGGCGATGCGAGCAGGGTACTTACGTGTCGCCGCCGGTTTTGAGCAAACGCTCGCATGCTACTCGCCCGCGCTGACCGAAAAACGAAGTAAACATGCCTTTTGCGCCACAATAACCTTCAGATTAAGAAGGCAGACATCAAATCTGTCTAAAGGAGGCGTATCCATTCACCAGGCACACAAGTTTTTACTACCGTTGCGCGAGTGTTAGTAAATGTGGAGAGGAACGAGCGGCGACACCGGTTCCGATACTAACTGCGCGCGATAGCCATTCTAACCTCTTTAATATGTTCTGTGATTCTATGTATAGTAGATTGTTAACCAAGGGGTGAAAGGCACTCATTCTTGCCGAGGTAATTTGGTGCTCGAACGCAGTAAGAGCGCCAATAGTCCGAGGCTGAAATAATACCTTTCACCCGAGTTAAACACTTAAACAGTTAAACTTCGAATACCAGGAAAGTAAAATGCATGTGATTTTAAAAACTTGACTGAGTTACATTTTTATACTGTTTCTCGAGGGTACTTTCAATTAACAATTTAGGTAAAAGAATCGTTATTTATGGAATGGGGAGTTAAAAATCAGAATGAAAATTGTATAACAATTCCATTTAAAACCAAATTTCAATTGTTTATCTTAAAAACAAAAAAGAAAGTCGTACTTGGAAAGTTAAATGCTCTAGTGCAGAAACGTATCACTTTCTGCACACCTTTTAGAACAACAATGACCCTCTTTCAGAGCATGAGAAATAAAAATATTTTTAAACAACTACTCCGCGCGTATGATATGATGGTCGCGGTTACCAACGTGGTGACGACTTGCGTGAGGTTTTATTAATGATCTGATATATAGCTCGTATAAGATTATTTTAAATTTTTATTATAGGGTATATTACCTGAGAATCCGCTGGGGTAACCAAATTCTCCATAGGATAAGTGTTTTCTATCACAGATTCTTCACTTAAAACTTCTCTAGACTCATTTTCTAATCTCATCCTAAACGTCCTACATCTAGGGCTAGGCTCTAAAACAGGACTAGGTAACTTCACAGGACTATTACACGGGGAATTTTCTTTCTGAGAACTCCCGAGCTGAGAATCTTCAATCTGAGAACACTGGGAATTTATCTCCAATTTATTCTCAATTTTAAACGGATTTTTACTAACACTTTCCGAAAATTGATCTATTTCAGTTTTATTCTCAAATTTAAACGGATTTTTATTCCCACTTTCCGGAGATTGATCTATTTCAGTTTTATTCTCAAATTTAAACGGATTTTTATTCACACTTTCCGGAGATTGATCTATTTCAGTTTTATTTTCAATTTTAAACGGATTTTTACTAGTCCTCTCTGGAGATTCCTTTATAACAACACTGGGTCCGTTGAAAAACTTACTTTCTACTACGTTTCCGTCTAAAGTCGTTCTAGGGAACTTGCTCAGTCTTTTCAAAACGGAATAAGTATTGCTTAAACTTTTCTTAAAAGATCTTTGCTTATTTTCTAAGACAGGAGATTTGTTCTGAGGTAGGTTTCTTTCGATTTCGGCGCCTTGGAATGCTGTGTTTGGGTCTTGCGAGTTTATGGAGTCTAGATAGGTATCGCTTAGGTTTAATGTTGCGTCTGGGTCTAGTTTTGGTTTTTTCAACGCCGGTTCTACACAGTACATGTTGCTTAGTGTTTCTATTGATAAACTGAAAAGGAATAAAGTATTTAATGACATGTATACTTGGTCAAGCAGATCTTGTCAGTAGAAAAAGGCGCGAAATTAAAATTTTCTATGGGAATATCCCTTCGCGCCTACATTTTTCAAATTTGACTGACAATATACATGTGCGACCGATATTGTACAGATAACGGTTAATTTACCAATTGCGCTCATGTTTGGCGCCATATAGAGGTGCAATTTAAAAATGGTTTAGAAATAAAATTGGTATTGGGGTGATTTGTCGATAAAATGTATAATATAAATTATATCCTCCTAAGGCCCAACGGAAAATTGAGTATGTAGTCAGTACGGCCCCTAGTCTTACCAGTAGTACAATTGTTTTATACTCATTCCGACCCAAGTACTTAGAAGACTTTTTTTTAATGTTATTGTGCTTATACAGCACCTTGTACAGCACTTTGTTTTTTTTTTCGAACTTGTTAAATGGCTCACAGACAAAACAAAACAGTCCTTTAGAAGTTCGTACACGCCTATTTCGATGAGCGCGAAATTTGAAAACAATGGGTTTTCTATTAAGTCCTACTGGTAGGACCGTGGTACGCTATGACTACACAATTGTTGAAGGAGCTGGGTCTGAATAACGAAGTTAATAAGTACTATGAGTAGGACCTTGGGCCTTAGGAGGATATTTGAACTATTTTCATACCTTTCGTCCTGAGTCTCCGGAACGATTTTAGCCACCAGATTAACAACCTTCCTCGTCCTAACCGTAGGCACGGCTATGATTGGCCCCATTTTCCTCTTTTTTTGCCCGCGGGTTATTATGGTTGAGATATTCCGAGCGTCATATACTGTATTTTATAAATTATATTTGAACTATTTTCACACCTTTCGTCCATAGTCTCCGGAACAACCTTAGCCACCAAATTAACAACCTTCCTCGTCCTAACCGTAGGCACGGCTATGATTGGCCCCATTTTCCTCTTTTTTTGCCCGCGGGCTATTATGGTTGAGGTATTCCGAGCGTCATATAATGTATAATATAAATTATATCCTCCTAAGGCCCAACGAAAAATTGAGTATGTAGTCAGTACGGCCCCTAGTCTTACCAGTAGTACTATTGTTTTATACTCATTCAGACCCAAGTACTTAGAAGACTTTTTTTAAATGTTATTGTGCTTGTACAGCACTTTGTTTTTTTTTTCGAACTTGTTAAATGGCTCACAGACAAAACAAAACAGTCCTTTAGAAGTTCGTACACGCCTATTTCGATGAGCGCGAAATTTGAAAACAATGGGTTTTCTATTAAGTCCTACTGGTAGGACCGTGGTACGCTATGACTACACAATTGTTGAAGGAGCTGGGTCTGAATAACGAAGTTAATAAGTACTATGAGTAGGACCTTGGGCCTTAGGAGGATATTTGAACTATTTTCATACCTTTCGTCCTGAGTCTCCGGAACGATTTTAGCCACCAGATTAACAACCTTCCTCGTCCTAACCGTAGGCACGGCTATGATTGGCCCCATTTTCCTCTTTTTTTGCCCGCGGGTTATTATGGTTGAGATATTCCGAGCGTCATATACTGTATTTTATAAATTATATTTGAACTATTTTCACACCTTTCGTCCATAGTCTCCGGAACAACCTTAGCCACCAAATTAACAACCTTCCTCGTCCTAACCGTAGGCACGGCTATGATTGGCCCCATTTTCCTCTTTTTTTGCCCGCGGGCTATTATGGTTGAGGTATTCCGAGCGTCATATAATGTATAATATAAATTATATCCTCCTAAGGCCCAACGAAAAATTGAGTATGTAGTCAGTACGGCCCCTAGTCTTACCAGTAGTACTATTGTTTTATACTCATTCAGACCCAAGTACTTAGAAGACTTTTTTTAAATGTTATTGTGCTTGTACAGCACTTTGTTTTTTTTTTCGAACTTGTTAAATGGCTCACAGACAACAAAACAGTCCTTTAGAAGTTCGTACACGCCAATTTCGATAAATTTGAAAACAAAATGATGGGTTTTCTATTAAGTCCTACTGGTAGGACCGTGGTGCGCTATGACTACACAATTGTTGAAGGAGCTGGGTCTGAATAACGAAGTTAATAAGTACTATGAGTAGGACCTTGGGCCTTAGGAGGATATTTGAACTATTTTCATACCTTTCGTCCTGAGTCTCCGGAACGATTTTAGCCACCAGATTAACAACCTTCCTCGTCCTAACCGTAGGCACGGCTATGATTGGCCCCATTTTCCTCTTTTTTTGCCCGCGGGTTATTATGGTTGAGATATTCCGAGCGTCATATACTGTATTATATAAATTATATTTGAACTATTTTCATACCTTTCGTCCTGCGTCTCCGGAACAACCTTAGCCAATCCAATTAACAACCTTCCTCGTCCTAACCGTAGGCACGGCTATGATTGGCCCCATTTTCCTCTTTTTTTGCCCGCGGGTTATTATGGTTGAGATATTCCGAGCGTCATATACTGTATTTTATAAATTATATTTGAACTATTTTCACACCTTTCGTCCATAGTCTCCGGAACAACCTTAGCCACCAAATTGACAACCTCCTCGTAGGCACAGCTATGATAGGCCCCATTTTCTTAACTTTTTTCGCCCACGGGCTATCATTGAGGTATTCCGGGCATGGAGCATACTGTATTATACAAATTATATTTGAACTATTTTCATACCTTTCGTCCTGAGTCTCCGGAACGATTTTAGCCACCAAATTAACAACCTTCCTCGTCCTAACAGTAGGCACGGCTATGATCGGCTCTACTTTCTTAACCTTCTTCAGCCAAGGAGTATCATCATTCAGGTATTTAGCGAAGTCCGGGCTCCATATGCTGGGGTGTGGCGCGGTGCCTTTGTCTTTCCAGTTGTCCGTTTTGATACCGTTTGGCTGCAAAAAACGAAGGGTTAATCAGTAAATACGCTGTTTTATCAACGTGTGGTAGTGGTATCAAAGACATATTGATTGAGTAGATGCGTAAAATCTAAGACAATTATATCGAATTTGACAGGTAAACGGGATGGCACTGTACAGCTCCATACATTTTGCGGTAACTCTGATTGTCAAAAGTTGACGTTTGACAATTCAGTGACCGCAAAAAATATCGCGCAGAACTAAGGGGCACGTTTTTTTTCATACACTTTACCTCTCTATTACAATCAATTCTCTTTGGTGTTATGAAACATCAAAAGGATTTTTACCACGGAAGTAGAGTTAGTTAGACGCACGTTAGTACGTTGGAAAGAATCCACCTTATTTACCCATGTTCATAATTTTGCTTAATTAAAATCATTCAAAATTCTCTAATTTCTTTTTAGGGTTCCGTACCCAAAGGGTAAAAACGGGACCCTATTACTAAGACTCCGCTGTCCGTCCGTCCGTCCGTCCGTCCGTCCGTCCGTCTGTCACCAGGCTGTATCTCACGAACCGTGATAGCTAGACAGTTGAAATTTTCACAGATGATGTATTTCTGTTGCCGCTATAACAGCAAATACTAAAAACAGAATAAAATAAAGATTTAAGTGGGGCTCCCATACAACAAACGTGATTTTTGACCGAAGTTAAGCAACGTCGGGCGGGGTCAGTACTTGGATGGGTGACCGTTTTTTTGCTTTTTTTGCTCTATTGTTGATGGTGCGGAACCCTCCGTGCGCGAGTCCGACTCGCACTTGGCCGGTTTTTTTAAATAATTTCCACGTATTTAAAAAAATATAATTCTATTTTTATGACTGCTGTATAACAATAAGTGTTTATTACATTATTAATAGTAATTATTGTGTTAGCAGTACTAATTACCTACCAGCAACTAGCAAAAAAAATGAAATACATTATTATTTCGATTGGATTATGGGTCTATTACTCACAACAGGTCTGTAGTCCGGGTGCCAGTCATCCATCCTCTTCAAGGAGAATGGGTCCAAATTCCCTAAAGCTAGCTGAAACGCTGTCTTAGGGTCTAATAATTCACCAGCATTCACGCACAACGCTTTTTCTATGTCTGAAATTAAACAAGAAACACTGAAATCATCGAAAATAAATTCGGAAGAAAGCTGAAGACGCTGTTCGATTTCAGCTTTGGCCACTTGAGGCTCTGCTCTTTTTAGGGTTCCGTACCCAAAGGGTAAAAACGGGACCCTATTACTAAGACTCCGCTGTCCGTCCGTCCGTCCGTCCGTCTGTCACCAGGCTGTATCTCATGAACCGTGATAGCTAGACAGTTGAAATTTTCACAGATGATGTATTTCTGTTGCCGCTATAACAACAAATACTAAAAACAGAATAAAATAAAGATTTAAGTGGGGCTCCCATACAACAAACGTGATTTTTGACCGAAGTTAAGCAACGTCGGGCGGGGTCAGTACTTGGATGGGTGACCTTTTGCTCGTTTTTTTTGCTTGTTTTGGTCTATTTTTTGTTGATGGTGCGGGTTCCGCACCATTCCGGTGCGGGTTCCGTACGTGCGCGAGTCCGACTCGCACTTGGCCGGTTTTTATTTACCTTCGTCGTCAGGTTCAGTCAGCCGCACCATCTGCCTCTCTATGGGATCGTAGACGTACTGGTGTTTAAACGTCGCTTCTGCCTTTAGGAAGTCCTCCCGGTATTCATCGGTCACTGTGAGACTGGACCGGTTGAAGAAGCTTGGTAGCTTCTTCAGGGCCTGCCAAAGGTAATATGATGATGATTGTGATGGTATTCCTTATGATGCTATATAAATTACTTTCCATTAAAACAATACAAAATATGTTTATAATAAAATCTTTATGCCCATGCTAAATGTGCTTCATTTTTATTTTTACTGTTTATTATGTTTTTGCGCTTTTAGTAATTTTAAAAATAATAAATAGAAGTGGGTTTATTATGACAACACCAATTGTGTTTCTCATACTAACTTCATAGTAACAATTCGTTTTGAAGTTTCCTAAGGAGTAGCTGATGTAACCAGCCAGAAATCTATCCTATTATGATATTGTTGAATAAATCAGTGGCTGAATTTCGAGAAAATATACATACATTGGCAAAATTACTGTCCTGCGTAGCCGTAACGAACTGCCTGGCTTTAGCCAATCCGATCCCAGGCAGCGACGCGAGATAATCACATCCAGACATGATGCACATCTGCCGGAACTTGTCGAAGCGGTAGTGCTCGATGGGGCACCGCATCACCAGAGGCAACTTGGCGGTCTCCACTAGCGTGCCCGTGCCCTCGAGGTCCATTTTGAAGAGAACCTGTTAATTTAAGCACATTTATAAAGTACACCCAAGGCCAAAAGTATGGAATCAAGGCTGTTTTTTTTTGTTGTAGGTATATTTGAATTCTAAATTTTACATTAGGCAGCCCCAAAAGAATAAAAAATACAGGATAAATATCAAAACATCCTAAACTATTATTAAAAAGTAAATATGTAAATAGGAAAATGTTATAATACCCTTTTAATTAACACATACATTTTAATTTTTTTTTTATTAAATTGTCAATGTGTAGTATACAATCCATCGCTTAAAAAAAAATACATTTTTCTACTGTAATACAAGCTTGTTTCCATACTTTTGGCCGGGAGTGTATGTACATACATGATAAACTGAAATAGAGGTGATATACTCAAGAAAGTGACCAAGCCCGCTGGTGGCCGAGGCCGGAATCGAACTGGCGTCTTCCGCTTATGCGGCTAACGTCCTGATCACTAGACCACTCGGCCACAGCGATACCCGTGCCTATGGCTATGGAAACATTACGGTGGTGGAACATTATATCATTTAAAGTGGTAACACACTATCGCACCGCACCGCGACCTTGGTGCGTCGCACCCATAAGTGAGAGCGAGAAAAAGATATCCGTTTCTCGCTCTCACTTATGGGTGCAACGCACCCAGGTCGCGGTGCGGTGCGATAGTGCGTTACCACTTTAAATGATGTCATTGTCACCGTAAAGTTTACCACTGATAGGGATAATCAAGTGAAATTCAGTTACCTAGTAAATAGTAAATGTAGTGTAAGCAATTATGTTAGTAAATTCAGTAAAATCGGCATTCTATTTTATGCAGGATGATTTCTTAAGCGTCTCGAAACTTACCAAACTTAAGTATATACATCATTAAAAAGAAACAAAGATTCTAAGGTTACTAAAACATGATTATGACGAAATTTATTGATTCTTACCTTAGTGCACCCAAACAGTATCAAGTCAGAGTCCTCCGTTATAACCAACTGCGCTATATTCTTGATGTTCAAGTATGCCAACTGAGCATCAGCTTCGTACGGAGCGACTATGCAATCCACGTTCCGGTTACGGCACTCCTTGATAAGGCTTAGGGCCATAGCGTGCGTAATGTCGACGCTCCGTCGCATGTAAGATCGGGCTTCTTCGATCTGTGGAGTTGATGCTATTTTGAGTTTTATCTATGAAAGTTGCAAATGGGTGAATCAACTATTTCTTGTCACTCGTTGACATGGTTACGTTCCCCTGGGTCACTCTTGAAAACCTGATTTTTATTCTCCAAACACGCTTTTTTGTGAAACTTATAAACCCTTTCCATAGAGGGTCGTCTACCAAGCGTGTCAGAAGAAGGTGGTGGACAATGCCTTCTAACAATATATGCTACTATTGTCTCTTGGCTGACCGGACAGAATAACAACAAGAAATAGTTGATCCACCCAAATACATGATCCTCAGTTATCACAACGCACGCCTGCTCGCGCTTGCGCCACCTAGCGGTCATAACTGTCGTAATAGACGCCTTTTGTTAGAGAGTGAATCTTCTGTACCTAGTACTATTATTTATTCTGCGACTCTACAACTAGTTAAAAAATTAAATTTATAGAGCATAGTGTGTTGCATTATATAGTTAATGCTGTTTTTAAGTTATTCAAATTGATGATTAGCCATGTATGTTTAATATCAGTTATCTAAGTTAATAAATACCTTTCCAAGACTTAATAATTCAGCTGCTCTTTTCTTTGATATGTCACGAGACCTGAAATGGAAAAATTTATACATATTTATGAACTCAACTGTACATTGATTGATTGTCCGTTCATTTAAGTTTATTAAAAAAAAAACCGGCCAAGTGCGAGTTGTACTCGCGCACGGAGGGTTCCGCACCATCAACAAAAAATAGAGCAAAACAAGCAAAAAAACGGTCACCCATCCAAGTACTGACTCCGCCCGACGTTGCTTAACTTCGGTCAAAAATCACAGACTAATTAAATAATTCTATAGATACCAAATGTTGATATGATTACAAACATTACATTGTAAGAACAATCATGGTACTAAAACTATATTATTTTTTAAAGATTTTTCCAAATTTTGGAAGTTTTAGATCTAATTCGAAAGAAAAAAAATCCACAACA
Organism: Cydia amplana; assembly: GCF_948474715.1. NCBI lineage: Eukaryota > Metazoa > Arthropoda > Insecta > Lepidoptera > Tortricidae > Cydia > Cydia amplana. Next base: position 15,765,985 of record NC_086079.1, on the reverse strand, counting down.
TATACATCTATACTAAGAACTACATAACAGACAATAGTATAGATTGTAATAATAAATCAACACATACTCTCTCCTCTTAGCTTCAGTCATAGCTTTGGCTGGCAGGTGGCGTCCATCAAACACCAGTATTGGTTTAACGTTCTTTGACAACAGCATCGTCACATACTTCAAGCAATACTTTATATAGCTGGAATCAAAATTGTGTTTTGTTAATTCAATTATTTAACTTTACCTTTCAAAGCCTGTTGCCTCCCTAAGAGGCCACAAAAGATTGTTTTTAGTTGACCTAATACCATGCCAGTAGAATTTAGAAGAGACCTGACGTATGTGCAGTCATAAAGTTTTGTGTCATATAAAGTTCTTGCAGCAGTAAAAATTAATGAATAGCTTTTATTTTATGACTTGAAGGACTAAAATAGATGCAAAATGTATCAAATATGTACTACACAGTTATGATAATTAAAGACTGCTTTAGTCTACTATATAAACAGACCAATTTTAGGTTTTTTAATTCAAAAAACGACGAAATATGAAAAGTGTTAGCAACTCACATGTCAGTCTCTTCTCCTCTTACTAACTTATCAGCACAGGCAAAGGCTCCCTTGTGCAGCCAACAATACGAGTCTATGACGACGGTGCACCCGCTGAATTCGCCCACGTTAGCTCGCCGTGAGGCCTTCTCCAAAAACGGAATCAAACCTGTGATACCCATATTGGAGATTCCAAAACACTTATAAACACGATTTATTTATAATACATTTATATCTATCGTCATGACATGATTGTACTAGCAATTATTTAATAATTGCGGTCATAATACTGTTGGAATGGAATATTTGGGATAATAATTCGCCCAAATATCCAAAAACATTGAACTAGAAAATTGACATTGACAGCTAGTGTCAAAACATAGAAATCCCGCCTTTTGCACAATGCAAAAGGTGTTCATAGAGTATGTTATAAAATTTCCGAATCTGCAACTATTCAAAAATTTAAAAACGAAAATATTTATTTACTGTTTGTTGTTACCAAAATCATATTTTAAATTGCTGTAATGTATCCTAATAAACTACACTATTTCCTTATATCATTATTTTACCAGGCGTACATTTGGTATAGTAAAATAATTTACTGGATGAGGGTAGTTCACAATCAGTCGCCATTTTCCCAGACATGTGTAACAGCGCAAATTGACCTCTTTATTTTATTTCAAAGTATAAAATTTAAAGACCGGTCGTAGTGTGCTACAAAAGTTCTATTTATGATTCAAACTCAACTAAAATGATATTTACTCCACGTTTGGTGTCATCGACTGCTGCAATCGTTGTGACTTGTTTTGTGTCGGCCGCGGCCTTGTATTACAGAAGTCGGAAAACCGAGATCAATGACGTGATGGTGTTCTGTAAATTGCAGTACAACGTTTACAATTACTTCGACAAATTACTAAATTTCATTGAGTCTGCGACGAAAAGTGTTAATGTTTGCATGCCTAGCATCCACAATCCGGCGATACAAGGCCGATTGGTACAATTGATAAAGAAGAAAAATATCAAAATTCGTATCATAATAGACCGGACAGGATACAATGAATTCACTGAAATCTTTATCAGAGAATTAAAAGATGTCGGTAAGTAACTAACGCCCGTGATACCGCGTAACAACTAACAGTTAACTATGAAAATGAACTATTAGATTCTTATCGAAGATGAACTAAGTACTAAAATAGATTAGAGAACTGGTAACTTTAATGTTGTTATTGAAATTACAGGTGCAGAAATAAAATGCAAAATTAATGAACCAGTTAATTTTAAGATGCAACATAAGTTTTGCTTAGTCGATGATAAAATCCTTATGACCGGAACTCTGAACTGGGGAAATGACCGCTCCTTCGACCATTGGAACTACGTCTACATAACCAGCAAGCCACAGCTAGTAAATCCGGTAAGATCTGAGTTCTACATAATGTGGGATGATTTCTCAAGCGACTTGAAACTGGAAAGCCCAACCGAAACTTACGACAGTGATACAGAAACAATTGAAGAACAACGATTAAATGGAACCCTAGTACCTGACCATGAACTACTGGCAGTTAGGAACATTTCTACAGTCGATAGGGAGACTCAGGTCACACCGGATCTAAGCTTAATTTAATTTAAACTTTAACTCCATAGAAATAAGGTCGCTTTAAGAGCATTTGTGCAACAGTACAAAACGCCAATGTGACGTTTATTTATGACACTTCGGGACAAAGTGTTAGTTCAATATTTGACATTTTGATCAGACTTATTGCACAAAATGTTCGAGAGCTGGCAACCCGCTACAGCAACGTGTACTGCGACAGTTACGATCTTTGTAATTGCTGTTTAGTAGACATTAATAACTGGCAATACTTTCATATTTAATTCCATATTTATTACTAATGAATTAATATTTTATGTAAGAGACTTCTGAATAAAAAAATGAATTTACTGATAAATTAATTAACAACGTATAACTGATTAATCATAATTTTACTAAATAAGTTTAGGCTGGCCTTTTAGCCATTATTTCATTTTCTGAAACTAAAGCTTGTCTTTTAATTTTATTATATTTTTATATCGAAAACACTTTTGGTAGAAAGTGTTTGTCCATTTCTATATCATTCTATTTTTCAATGAGTACTCATATTATACTCTTTATTCCTATCTCAATTTTAATTTTTCGTTTTATGGTCAGCTAATTGTATTTTTAAGAAATTAAATGAAATTTAAAAAATACTGGGTTTGAATTTTAATGAATAGTCTTATTTAGTTTGATTGATATTTTATGCATGTAATGTATTAGATTAAATATAAAAACTAGCCTTATAAATAACAAAATATAGATAAATTTTACTTTTAACAATGACATGATTGGTGGATTGGTATTACAAAGGCCTGTATCCAATAATATCTGTCTGTCTCTCTCTAATAACCATATTTGTTAGAGAGATACATACATTATAAGTCTTTATGAAATGCAACCCTGAATGGTATTAAGTTTGGAATCTAGGATGTTCAATGATAGGTGTTTAACAAATTTAAACGGAAAGTGACATATTTCAGTAAATCTGAATTTCAGTATACTAAAGGTATGATGATGTTAGTTTTGAGAATCGAAAAAGGTGTTACATTTTAACCCATAAATGAACACTTCACATTTTACACACAATAAATATGAGACCTTATGACTCCCATACTAGCCTACATTACTATACTTATTTTATATATGAACATCAGCACAGGTAGAACAACTGTTTTTTTTAGCATTAGAAAGAACTTGAAAGAAGGTAAGCGATTTTGACATGTCTTTTAATTGAAAAACACTTTTTAAAAATCAATAACTATTACTTATGAAAGCAGAAGACCATAAAACATCGTATTAGATTCATAATTGTTACATATTCACCGTAACTTATTTTTAATGTGTTTTTCAATTAAAAGACACATCAAGATTGTTTACCAAATTTAGAGAGAGAGAAAGAGACAATAGGTACCTAGATTTATTTTAACCATAAACATAGTCATTCTATCAGTGCTGTTGATACAAATTACATGTAAAAACAATACTTATTCAGTTGTCAGTAATAATAATCCCTCTTTAATTTGCCTTATTGACAACCAACTAAGTACCTTTTGGCTGTAAACTACAATATAAAGGTAAAAGAATTCCAGAAGATCTCGAACTTATTCACCACCCCTAATAGCTTTATATTTAGCTATTTCATTAGGGAAGGTCTTTCCGAGTTCACCAAGGAGATGGCTCTTGAATCGCTTGTAGGAGTCAATCTTGCCTTTCACTTCCTCGTTCTTGGCCAGGGCCTTGTCAATGCAGTCTTTGGTGTAGAGCTGTGGGTTGCGGCCCTGGTCTATGTAGCTACAAAATAAAATTACATTAATCAACACAAACATACATATTTATAGCGATAACTGAAGACAATATTATACATTAACCAACTTTTCTTACAGTTATTGTAAATAAATATAAAGTTAAAGTTCATCAGGCAGAAATCAGAAATTACACTCATCAATGAGAATAAAAACAGATGGATTAAGTCCCAAGGCCTGCCTATACTTTGACCAGTTTACATGTATATCAGACTATCGTTATATTGTGCAAGGAACCAGAAACGTTGCAGTCACATTTACTTACTCAAACACTTCTGTAGGAACATGGATATCTTGAACTTGAGATTTCAGCTTGTCGACTTCCTGAAGGCCAGTTACGAGTGACTGACTGAAAAACGAATTTAAAATATGAATAAACTACGGTAAAATATACAAAAAGCAAAGAAGACAGGGCTAAAACTTACATCTTTTGGTTTAAGACGCTCTGGCCTTGCGGCTGAAAGTCGCTGACAATGATACGTATTTGACGGACGTTCTCAATGAACATTTCTAATTGAGTTTCCAAGTTTTCCAACGGCGAAGACATTTTAAAATCTATTTATTTCGATGTTATAATAAATTTTAGCAGAACTCTAAAGAGCAAATCGCAAATTTATTTCGTTTGTGACACTGACAGTTTGTTTGACAGCAAACCACAGACTATATAGATAACCGTAGAGGAAAAGAAAGGGTTACTAGCGACGGAATTCCGGGTGGATATAGTTGGTCAAACCAATTTGTCAGTAAATAAGAACAAAAAAAAATACACTCATCCTTTTCTTTTGGGTACTAATGTAAGACAAAGATAGTATGATTCTCTCTGTCTATGTTTCAAATAAGACAGTCCTTTGACAAACTTTAGTTGTGGCGATGGACCTGTGACTGACAGAAAGCCATTTCTGTCAGTAGAAAAAAGCGGCAAATATAAAAAAAATAAGGCGTGAAGAGTTATCGTCCCATAAAAAAATTGAATTTTGCGCCTTTTTCTACTGACAAAGTTGTTTGACAGACTAGCACAATCACAGGGCCTACCGCGAAAAACGAAAATCGAAAGTTCAGTTTCGCCTGCCTCTCTATCATTCTTGCCCATTCGATCGATAGAGGCAGATAACGCAATCTTCGAGATTCGCGGTAAAAGTTAAAACGTATACAACCCACGAATTAATAAAGTACTCCGTGCGGAATTGCGATTATAGCTGGTCAAGCAGATCTTGTCAGTAGAAACAAGCGGCAAATTTGAAAAATGAAGGCGCGAAGGGATATCGTCCCATAGAAAATTTGAATTTCGCGCCTTTTTTTACTGACAGGATTTTGCTTGACCAGCTATAAATACTTTATCTGTGGTTTTTGTTTTTTTTTTAGTTGAAGTATATATAAGTTACTCTATGGTGGACACCGGCGATGGTGGTGTTGGTGTGTTGTGTTGTTTTTGCGTGGATTTAGAACATAGAATAAACCCTGATTATACAGTTTTTTTAAAAGTAAATCTTCATTATCTTCACAATGTCGGAGAAAATGGGATTCGAGACGTTAAGAGCGAAGTACAAAGTATGTATGATTTTAACCTTTAATTTGCTTTTTGACCGTTAGCCTTTTTAATAAAATTTGATTACTCTTTCAGGATGTACTCTCGAAAGCCTTCAGCACTAATAACATTGACTTGCTTGACTCGTTCTCTAAGAACATTAACGAGTCAGATAGAAAAGCCGCCATGGACCAAGCATTTCGAGATAAACTTCTGGAGCTACTCACTGAAGACGCTGAAACTCTTGAAAGTTATGTGAGCTTCTGTATAGAATCTTGTAGAAGACACATGGTCACACCCACAATGCCTGTAGTGCTTCTCGGCGATATATTCGACGCTCTAACCTTAAACAAGTGTGAAAAGATGTTTACCTATGTTGAAAATGGCGTAAACATTTGGAAAGAAGAGCTATTCTTTGTTGCTTGCAAGAATAATTTATTAAGAATGTGCAATGATTTGCTAAGGCGGTTATCTAGGTCTCAGAACACTGTGTTTTGCGGAAGAATTCTTTTGTTTTTGGCAAAGTTTTTCCCTTTCTCCGAGCGCTCTGGTTTGAACATAGTGTCAGAGTTCAATTTGGAGAATGTAACGGAATTTGGCGGAGACAACACAAGCACTCTAAAAGACTCGTTGGATGAGGAAATGATGGTGGAAGAGAAGACTAAACTGAATATAGACTACAACCTGTATTGTAGGTTTTGGAGCCTGCAGGACTTTTTCAGGAATCCGAATACATGTTATAACAAGATACAGTGGAAAACATTTGTTGCTGTAAGTATTTACTAAATTTTTCATGTATAAACACATGTCAAACTGTAGAACTTATTTTAATTTTGTCTTCTTTCTTATTTTATTTTTCTGTTAGTTACTCTTTCTCAAGTATAACACAATTATAATTCCGTCTCCTCATTTTAGTAACTTTGATATATTGAGGCAATCTAACTCTTCGTCTTGTACACCAGAATAAACACTTAACTAAATTAACTGCTTGTAGATCTTATGTATTTTTTTTAACTATTTTTTTTTTCCAGCATTCCGGCAGTGTCCTATCCGCCTTCTCCTCCTACAAGCTAGAAGCCATAGAGCTCCAGAAATCCAAGATGAACCGTCTGAAGCCAGTCACCGACGATGACATGCAGACGAAGGAACAACACTATTTCGCCAAGTTCCTCACCAACCAAAAACTGTTGGAACTGCAACTATCAGACTCTAATTTTAGGAGATGTGTGCTTATACAGTTCTTGATACTGTTCCAGTATTTGTCTTCGAGTGTTAAGTTTAAGATGTAAGTATAGACTATTATGCATATCTTGCCAATACCTTTAAAAACAAGTTAACCCTTTGGAATGTTGGAATAATGTATTTACTTATTTATACTGACATCATATGTCCTGGGTACTTGGGCGCAGAAGGGTTAATCATAAAGTTGTCAGAAGTATAAACTTTTAAATCAAAAGGCGAAGTTTAGGAGGATAGGTATTTTAAAGTTTATTTACAGGTTTTAGCTTGGCATTCAAAATTAAATTTTTAGGTTTCTATTCTATGGTCTAAATGCCAAAAACGGGAACCTTTATAGTTTCGTCATGTCTGTCTGTTTACTTTATTCTGTGTCTACGTTATAACTAAGTACTTTTATTATTTATTTAGATACACAAGCAGCTCTTGGAGCTGAAGCATGTACACTGAAGGATTTGTATTTTATTTTGCTCTTTTTATAGTTCTAAAATGTGTATCCAGTCTATTTTTGAAAGAGTTCACCAACTACACAAACAACAGTTTCTGGTAGAGAGTTCCACACATTTACCACACATTCAGCAAGAAGTGTTTCCTAGGGTTTAGGGTTAGGGGTTTTAGGTACTTATTATTTTGATATTTTCAGGGAAACTCAAGAACTAAAGAAGGACCAGACAGACTGGGTAAAGGAGACCACAGCCCTCATATACCGGCTGCTAGGAGAGACTCCGCCGGACGGACAGCGGTTTGCAGAGTGCGTACAGCACATACTCAAGCGGGAGGAGCATTGGAACGCTTGGAAGAATGACGGGTGTCCAGGTTAGTAAACGAGCACATCAATGTCCATTTGTCAGTTCGTCGAGTCTGTTTTTAAAAGAGTTCACTGAGGGTGCACTGATGACAGATTCCGGCAAACTGTATCCTGTGTAATATATCCTTCAAACTATTAGAGAGCAACATTAAAACGCCTGTTAAGTTATTATTATAACTTAAGCCTATTGGCTTAAAAGTTGTGCAAAGCAATGAAAATAGCAAAATTTCTAACATATTAATTTTACAACTTGGCAGATTAGGCCGTTCTTTGTCAAAGATATGTATCATAAGAATGTTGCTCCATAAAAGTTTTTTTTTTTTTTTGATGACCCAGGGGGAATCCCTTATGGATCCCACTGGCCCGGGCCACTTGCACCATCCCACTAACACTACCACTAAAAAAAACTTTTTCCATACATTTACTATGGAGTAAACGTGAAATTTAATTCTCATTTTTCTATCTGGCCAATCAGTCCTGTTACATTTAAGGACTGTATGAAGACATTGCTGTAGGACTGATGGGCGAGATAAAAAATTGATATCTGTCATATCTGTCAATAAAATGTACCATTTCTTTGACTTAAATAAATTCATTGAACGCTTCATGCTAGCTCCAAGGAAGGTATTTTTGCCAAAGAAATATTTTGTATACCTAGTGGATTTATTGGCCTTTAATATTGAGCCAAATAAATTTAGTAGTGTTATAGCTAATTCTCAGTCAGCTGACAAAGTCAAGGACCCCGTGCCACATTTAAACTAGGTTGTAAGACAGCGGAAAAACGCCTGAGTATGAACATTATTCACCAGAATATTCAGGGTTTTTCCAGCAAAGAATTAGAAATAGGTTTATTTTTAGATAATAATAATGTTGAAGTTATGTGTATTACTGAACATTGGCTGAAACATGGACAGTTTTTATTTGATTTTGTTAACTTTAAATTAGTCAGTTTTTTTGCTAGAAAGTCTGCTGTTCATGGTGGTTCCCTGATAATTGTTAAAAATTGCATGAAATCTAAAGAGCGTAAAGATATTGTAAATTATTCCATAGAAAGAATTATAGAAATTTCCTGTGTAGAATTAGAAAAATATATTATTGTTTGTGTTTATAGACCACCATCAGCTGACTTCAGCACATTTGAAACTACAATGGAAAGTGTGCTGAAGTTAGTATGTAAGGGCCAAAAACATGTTATAGTCTGTGGAGATTTTAATGTTAACTTGCTCGAGTCCTCTAGTAATACTCTTAAAATGCTGTGTTTGTTTAAATCATTCAATTTATTTAACTTGTTTCTTGAACCTACCCGGGTAGGGGTAACTAGTGCAACATGTCTGGATAATATATTTTGTAATTGTGAATGATAGATAAGCAAATATTTAACTGTTTTCATTCTGATCATAGCGGTCAAAGGGCTGTTTTCTTAAGCGATATTCATGATACTCCACAAACAATAACATACAGACCCATTACTAGTAGTCGCTTGGAATCATTCAAAAATGAAATTCAAAAAAATCTCTGTATGTTACCATTTTCACATTATAACTGTAATAGTCTGTATGAAGATGTTTTTAGTGTGATTCTTTATCATTTTAATCAAAATTTCAAGGAGAAAACTATTAGTGGGTCAAAAACAAAAACTAGAACAAAGTTTAGTGAATGGGCTACTGCAGGCATTTATAAAAGTAGAAAAAGGCTTTATGAACTTTATGGTGAGAGAGAGCTGAACAAAAATTCTGATTTCCTGGACTATGTAAGGAACTACTCAAAAATCTTCAAGAGAGTGTGTGTAACAGCCAAGACAAACTATACAAGTTCTAAACTGAAAGTGTCGGACAACAAAGTGAAGACAACATGGAATATTATAAATAGGGAAGCTGGTAAATGTAAATCACGCGATTGTCAAGTCAACATTGTCTCGGATAAACAACTTACCATGTCAAACAACGATGTTGCCTCGGCATTCGAAGATTATTTTTCTAAAATAGCTATTAATACCACGAAATGTCTACATTCATCTTCGTCTCGAGCTCATTCCTTACTTTGCGCTAATGTTAAGAAATGTAATATTAACTTTGAGTTTAGTCAAGTAGATTCAGCAAATATTGTTAAAACATTCAAGTCACTCAATTTAAAGAAAACGGAAGATTTATGGGGAACATCAGTTCGAGTCATTAGTCATGTCATAGACGTAATAGCGCCTTACTTAGCCGTAATTTATAATATTTCAATTTCACAAGGCGTCTTTCCAGATCTTATGAAATATAGTAAAGTCATTCCTCTTTTTAAATATCTGGTGACTCGAGTAATATGGCTAATTTCCGACCAATATCAATACTTCCTGTACTAAGTAAAGTTTTTGAAAAATTAATGTTAAATGATCTACTGGGTCACTTCAACAGACATACTTTACTTACAAGCAATCAGTTTGGTTTCACAAAGGGCCGTTCCACGACCGATGCTGCTTCGGTACTCATTAAACATATTTATAATATTTGGGAAAATTCTTGTGATGCAATTGGCATATTTTGTGATCTTTCTAAAGCATTTGATTGTGTGGATCATGGAACGCTCATTTTGAAATTAGAACACTATGGTCTGTCAGAAAATGCCCTAAACTTTGTCTTCTTACCTTAGCAATAGAACACAAACAGTTGTTGTAAACAAAACCCAGTCTAGCGGAGCTGTAGTCCAATTAGGAGTGCCGCAAGGTTCTATTTTGGGTCCATTCCTGTTTTTGGTTTATATAAATGATTTGCCATGTATAGTAGAAAATCTTTGTGAAATAGTTCTTTTTGCTGATGACACATCATTACTTTTTAAGGTTGATCGGAAATCTACCGATTATAGTGTAATTAACAGCACACTCGTTAATGTACTTAACTGGTTTACTATGAACAATTTGCTTCTTAATGCTAAGAAAACCAAATGTATTAGATTTTCTTTGCCGAATGTTAAACCAGTCGATACTAAAATACTTTTGAATAATGAATGCTTAGAAATGGTAGATAAAGCTCTGTTTCTTGGTTTAACATTGGACAAAAATCTACAATGGAGTCCTCATATCGGAACACTAGCTAACAAATTAAGTTCGGCCGCTTACGCCGTGAGGAGAATTAGACAACTGACTAATGTTGAAACAGCTCTCCTTGTTTATTATAGTTATTTTCATAGTGTAATGTCAATGTCATATGGTATTCTGGTTTGGGGCAAAGCAGCTGACATACAGACTATATTTGTCTTACAAAAGAGAGCCATTCGTTCTATATATAACTTAAGAGCGCGTGAATCATTAAGAGAACTTTTCAAAGAAATTAATATTTTAACTGTAGCTTCCCAATACATATATGATAGTATTATTTATGTTATTAAGAATCTAGACTCCTTCACTAAGAATTCTGATGTCCATAACTTTAACACTAGAAATAGAAATAAGCTTGCTATCAGAAAGTTTCGTGTCCGTAAAGTACAAAAGTCATTCGTTGGGCAATGCATTCATTTTTATAACAAGTTACCTGAGGATGCTTTAAGATTACCCTTTCCAGCTCTTAAGAATTACTTAAAAAAGTCATTGATGTTAAAAGCTTATTACAGAGTCGAGGACTACTTGACAGACAAACATGCATGGTCCAAACCAGAAACTAACTAATAAAAAGTAGTAGCAATTAAAACATTGTATTATGTATAGAGTTATAGGTGACACAGCTCAGGTAAGCAGGAAAGCACATCAAATATTATATGCTGGTAATTAATAATAATCAATCAGATTTATATAATATGTTTTCCCATTTCTTTTAATAACTTTATTTTCTTTTCCTTTTGTAAGAATTTGATATGTTTTCTGAAAGAGCTACGATTTTGTATGATTCCATGTACATATGTATATTTTCTAAATCAAATTTCTATTACACCTTATGTGTATAATTGCATGAATTCTATAGTAATTTAAATTGTATTTTTTCCCTTATTTTCTCGTAATGCATGTTAATTATAAGATGTAATTATTTTTGAAAAGATGTGTCCCGCCGAGTTTGTTGCCGGTCCCATATTGGGATACCCTCCTCCAATTGAGGGGGGATTTAAATCTTCTCGGGGCAGAGGTGTAGGGTTGGAGCCGGTCTACCTAGCTTTATTTGACGTTCATAAGCGCATTGTAATTATGCCTACTTGAATAAACTATCTTTTATCTTATCTTATCTTATTGAGAATAACATTTCACATTTTCTCCATAGTAAATGTATGGGAAAAGTTTTTATTAATTTGTGGCTTTTTAGTACATTACCGTAAGCTGACCCCTAGGAAACTATTGATACTGGATAGGAATGGAATCGATTGGCATACAAAAATAGCATGTGAAAAATAAGATTTCATTTTCATACAAATTGTATGGGAAAAGTTTTCCTCGATTTGTGGCTTTTCTAGCCGGAAATTTTTTTTTGGTTCCATACAAGCTTTTGATCCTTAATAGGAATGGGATCGATTGGCATCAAAAAAAAAGTTTGTCAAAAATGACCTTTTTCTCGCACCCTGTATGTTTTTTCCAAAATCTGTAAAAGCCAATCTTCATTAATTTGAAATCGAGGGAAGGTCTTCTTAGACCGTTTTCTCGTAGCAGCACGGGATCTGGTAGCTGCCCTCACTGACCCAAAAAGAAAATCCACCCTGTATATATATATATATATATATTTATTTAAATGTATGTATTAATATTTTTATGGATATATAATTGTTTCGTATATTTATACATGTATATGCCTTTGCACCTAATGCATCGCATCGTATTTAGTTATGTTTCTAGGGTTAGCTACTTCTTTTAAGTCTCGCCGTCATGTACAATTTATCTTAGTTTGACTACCATTTCATAATGTATCTCTCAGTTACTTAAAGGTTAGCTGGAAGAGATCCCTTAACGGGATAAGTTCGCCTTTGTACACATTTACTGGATTATCTCTGTGTTATGTACTTGTTTTGTGCAATAAAGTGTTTACTACTACTACTAAAATCATTAAAAAAAATCCATTAACCATATATGTTGTCCTGCAGAGTTCCAAAAGCCTAAACCACCGGCTGCGGGCGAGGAAGATATCCGCAAAAGCAAAGTCCGCAGACGCCCCGTCGGCGACATCATCAAGGAATATGAGGGGCAGCAGAAATGCTATATGGGGAAGTAAGGCTACTTTACAATAGTTATTTGTACAACAAGAGATCAAAGTTTGATATTTCTTCGAGTAAAAAATCAATGGTGAACAGACACCTTCTGGGCAGACTCGCTCCATCGTAGGCCACGTCTTCGCCCCGGCTAGTCTGTGGCCATGAGTAAGCCCATTTTTAATTAAAAAAAAAAAAGTGCTTATTTTGAGTCCCGTGCAAGCGAAAGATCCTATACTAGATTCACGAGCGTAGCGAGTGAATCTAATTTAGAATCTTGAGCGTAGTAAGGGACTCAAAAGCGCACGAGATGTAAATAACTTAATGTTATTAATAATGTTATTATGCTGCCTTATAGACTAGCTTAGAATAGAATAGAATAATAATACTATTGTGTGCCCTAACAGGGTGTCATGATCTGACCATATACAATGTAACATCTAATGTACATGACAATACAATATGAAATAAATGAATGAAATGAACTTTGATCTCGTGTAGTTCACAAAACTTTTCACCTCAGCAGTGAGAACATATTAGAGAACCCGAAAAATGTATTCTTTCTTCATCACTTACCTCTATTCACTTATGTTTTCTTAAGATATACCTACCAACAATTAAGTTTTCACCTCAGCAGCTCGAACAATGGTACTTTGCTACTTAAAAACAGTGAGTAAAATCGCGTTTTGCTCACTGTTTTTAAGTAGCAAAGTACCCTTGTTCGAGCTGCTGAGGTGAAAAATATATTTAAGATTTAATTCAACATAGATTGACGCGCCGATATGAATGGTCAGTTCAAGTATACACAGTGCGCGTAATATATAATGCCACTTGTGATAGTGCCATGTTTGTTCGCCATGCCATCATTACTTTGTTATCCCGCTCGCACTCGGACTCGGTACTCGCTCGCTCTCGCTCTACGATGTCTGCTATCTTCGGAACACTTCGGATTGGTCCGCTCGGCCGGTCGCGGTCACATTTAAGTTGCTGCCAATTTCAAAGAAACCCATCAACGTACACACTAGCGCCACTGGTAAATAATTGCGATTATTTAAATTTAAATATAGTTATTTAAAAAAAGGGGCCGCTGTGTACTGTATTTTGTATTTAGGTACCTTACGAATACATTATAATTTTTTTGCTGGATTCGTCGATCGTCGACCTATGAACTTAAAACAAAAACGGCCGTTTTAACTTTGGACGCATAGATAGACGCAGTGGCGCTAGTGAGCACGTTGATGGGCTCTTAAGTGGAAAAATATGTTTTTTTTTAAATCGTTATTATGTTTTTATAGGGGTTTTGTTACACAGTGACTATGTCACTCCTGTACTAAGATCAAGTAATAATGTAGTAGTGTAGCATGTTATTGAAGATAGAAAACGTGAGCGTCAGGATGACAGGACCATGATGGCTATTTATAACGAGTGTTACTCCAAGATTTAGTACCTATTTAGTACTATTTGGTACCTGACATCAAATATTTAGTACCTCAATAGAAATCGAGAAATATTGAAAATAAAGTGGCCAGCCATTCTGACGTCAGGTTGACAGGACCAAGTCCAGTTCCCCTATTTGTAGGCGTTACATCGAATCCGTCTTTTGACAAAGATTTAGTACCTATTTAGTACTTTTCATAATTATTCTTCTTATTTAATATCGAATTAACGTAAAAAAGTTACAGCTAGAATAAACTTTGTATGTGCACAGTGGTGCAGCCAGTCAATGTGAACCGGGCCTAAAAGTTTGTTCAAAAGGTAATATTTTTGACTACAACATTTACTTTACACTGTCTTGGCCATTCCAAAATGAACCACGAGCGTAGTGAGTGGTTTGAAAGTGGAATCTTGTGCATTGCGAGGATTTCAAGGCATGAGGTTTAAACAATGTTTCTACCGAGTGACACACTACATTTTTGACCACACCAACTTAAGGGAAATACTCACTTAAAATTGAAAATTATCACTAGAAGTCAAATTTACCAGCCAACATGAGGAAATAACTCGAATTTATTACATACATACATATAATCACGCCTATTTCCCGGAGGGGTAGGCAGAGACCACGGATTTCCATTAAACGGTCGCGGTGCGGTGCACTCTCTCACTCACTTTCATGAAAAATCACAAAATTGAATATTTTTTACTAAAATTTTACCCACAATCAATTTTTCTGAGCACATATGAAAGAAATTATATCATACAAATGAAATAAATCCTAAACTCGCAACTAAATACTATATTGAACCTTAAGAGGTTCAATAAGCATAGGTGGCATAAGTGCCACTTTAAACTTACATAACAATAACGGTATTTGCGAAAAGAAACATATACATTTAAGAAAAGGTACCTACCTTATGAAAATAAATTTAATACTACATCACTACAAAACATCAATTACATTGATGTTTATTTTTTATGAATTGAAAATATTAATTTACATTAAACTACTTCAAATTTAATTAGCTCCTCGTCATAATAATCTTAAAAAATATCAATAATTTGTATGTAAAGAAAAGGTAAGTACCAGTGGTTAAGTTACATGATGAGGCATGATGGAACAGTTAAGATAAACTAATCTTATTTTGGGGTTAAGATAGTATATATCGTCTATTTCTTATCAATAATATATTTTGGTTGCCATTGAAGACAAGCGGCTTTGAGGTTGAATGACCTATAGCAATGCCTCGGATGTTGGCATTTTTCAGCAAAGCAATGGCAGATTTATTGCACCAAATGGAGATTATTCTAGTCAAGAAAGACTTGACGAGAGTAACTTTGATATAATAGCAGGCTACATGGATTTGTAATGTAGGTCCGATGTACGGTTATACCTAATAGGTATTGGCTAGGCCCCCCGACCAGCACTGAAATTATCAAATTAGTTTTTCAGAATGCTAATACAGTTCTTTACTAAACTTCTTTTCCCGCATTGCCTAGGTATTTTTGGAATTTTTAGTCACTCCTCCATAAGCTACCTTTTCTACTAAACTTTAAGAAGACCTTACTAGGCTTATAACTTACTTATAACAAAAATAAAAATATGTAAACAAACGTTAAGCATTAAGGTTTTAGATCACATAATAATAATAAAATGTGGGATGTTGATTCGACGATCATAGTTGTTTCAGCGAACGGTCTACGAGGGCTGTTTGATAAGTACCCGTTTTCCAAATGTATTAATATCACGGGCCGAAAATATGTATACAATCGTTTTAAGCCATTTTTCAGAGGTGGGAAAATTTAAAAAAAAACAGCATTCTTTTGTTTTTTTCTCATTTGACAGCGATTCAGTGAAAGCGTGAACTTAAAATTGTGAAAATAGAGAAAGAGCAGTATCGGTCTGTAATTAGATTCTTGTTTTTGGAAGGAAAAACATGTGATGAAATAAAAGTAAGAATGCAAGCGGTTTACCATGAATGTGCTCCTTCTATGACAACCGTCAGATACTGGTTTAACGAGTTTAAGCGGGGGAGAACAACCGTCTTTGATGAGGATCGCCCAGGCCGCCCAATTGAGGTGACTACAGACGATATGGTTAAGAAAATTGAAAATATCGTTTTAGCCGACCGCCGAATTGAACTTCGAGAAATCGTTGATGCTGTAAATGTTCCAATCGAGCGGGTACAAAACATATTAGAAGAAAAATTGGGTATGAAGACAGTATCGGCGAGGTGGGTGCCGCGTTTACTCACGGAGGAGCAAAAACGGAACCGACTGACTACTTCGGAGCAGTGTTTGGCCGTGTTCAAACGTAACCCGAAGGAGTTTCTGCGTCGTTTCGTGACCGTAGACGAAACGTGGGTCACCACTACCCCCCGGAAATGAAAGGGCAGTCGAAGCAGTGGATTTTACCGGGTGAACCTGCGCGAAAGATAGCAAAAATCGTTCCATCGGCTGGAAAGGTCATGGCGACCGTTTTTTGGGATTCGCAGGGTATTATACATATTGAGTTCTTAGAAAAGGGGAAAACGATAACAGGGCAGTACTATGCCAATTTATTGGATGAATTTGACGCTGGGTTGAAGGACAAACGACCCCATTTAAAAAATAAAAAAGTACTGTCTCATCACGACAACGCACCAGCTCATTCGTCTAGAGTTGTGATGGCTAAATTAACACAATTACGCTACGCCCTATTGCCTTACCCCCCGTATTCTCCAGATTTGACCCCATGCGATTTATTTTTGTTTCCCAACCTGAAAAAATGGCTCGGTGGTAAGCGATTTGGATCAAATGACGAAGTCATTGCCGCCACAGAGGCCTATTTTAATGACTTTCCGAAATCATACTTTTTGGATTGTTTATTGAAGCTTGAATATAGGTGGAACAAGTGTATAGAGTTAAAAGGAGACTATGAAGAAAAATAAATGCATATAAACAAAAACAACTGATTATTTTTTTCATAAACGGGTACTTATCAAACAGCCCTCGTAATAGCGAAGAGTCTCGACCAACATCTTGAGAGACTCGCTAGGTGGTTGGATCAAGGGCTAGATGCAGAAGATGGTGATCTTGGACACGGCGCGGATAGTCCGCCGGTTCCTCTCTCTGCGGCCCTGACCACCGGTAGCTTGGGTCTTGCCCCGCTGCCGGCGGCACCCTAGGTTAGGTTTTTTATAATGTGTTCATATGTATTTTTTATTGTTTTGTAAGTGTTTTGATATTTTACTTTTATATTCATATTATAAATAATCTAATCTAAGAAATTAAATGAATAAAAAAAAATAGCATTACTTCAACTTTTTACATAACATTTAATATCTCCGAAACTAGAAACCCTCATAAGGTACCTTTTTCCGTGGAACGTTACAAATTGACTTTAAGTGATGATTTTCAATTTTAAGTGAGTATTTCCCTCAAGTTGGTGTGGTCAAAAATGTAGTGTGTCACTCGGTAGAAACATTGTTTAAACCTCATGCATTGAAATCCTCTCAATGCTCAAGATTCCACTTTCAAACCACTTACTACGCTCGTGGTTCATTTGGGATTGGCCAAATAACGTAAAGTAAATGTTTTAGTCAAAAATATTACCTTTTGAACAAACTTTTAGGCCCGGTTCACATTGACTGGCTGCACCACTGTGCACATACAAAGTTTATTCTAGCTGTAACTTTTTTACGTTAAGTCGATATTAAATAAGAACACTGACTTAATATAAAAGAAATAGACACACAAAGCAGAACAAAAACGTCAAGAAATGTGGATCCCAATGACGTTTCGCACCATTTGCATTGATGATAAAAACGCTTACGTAAATTATGAGTCAAGATAAATGTTTCGTACAGAAAAGAGCTTAATGTCGTAAGCATTAAGTGTCAAATTTGCAAACATAAGTACCAACACTGTTAAAAAATTTAGTCCGATGGCACTAAACGTAACGTATTTACGTCAAACAACGTCAAACGAGAATAATGAACGAATGGAGTCACTTTGGTACACTTTAATATGTATTACTGTACAGGAAAATATTAAAATTGAAGTAATAAATAAAACAAATTTAATTTAATCGGGAGCTCAAATAAAATTAATTCGTGGTTCTAATTCAAACAAATTAAATTTTTAATTCGTAAGTATACGTCTTTAAATACTAATTTCCTTGAAATAAATTCTACTTATTAAATAACTGTGTATTTAAGATCTACATTTACTCATAGCACGGGTGCACGGGGACATTTAGATACTGATTGGATTTTTTTTATAAAGTCTACCTATACTTTATAAAAAAAAATCCTGTGGTTGTCATTGTGTTCCGACAGGTTTAGCATTTACAGTTAGTCGATATAAGCTCTTATTGGTGGTGTATATGTCGGAAACAGGGAAATGGGCCAAACACACAAGTGCCGTTTTGCCTTGTTTAAAACTGCATCACCCCCATCTCTTGCTATAATTAAATAGCAGTCCACTTTGCACGTCGCATAGGTTTTCTTGGAAATCTTCAATTTAAACATAATATTATTTCTTATGAATTCCATATAAAAATATAAAAAAATATTGACCTCACATCGACTCAATAGAATTTTGTTCCTTGACATCCCTTCTTTGGTACTAACAAATTAATTTATTCAAAACCATAAAATTACCACCAGATTACATAAATTATGTAATGCTATCCAAAGAACTAACCGAAAGAAAAACATTCCATCCTTTTTCCTTGTTTTTTCGTTGTTATTTTTACATATTTTAACGGCACATTTCGTAATTGTTGACAACTTCACATTTGAGCGTTTCAAACAAGACTAAACGAAAAAGTAATGCATGATCTGTTTTGACATCACTTTTGTGGGGCCATTTTTGGCGGCTGATTGGGTATCCAGTTCTTTATACTATATCAATGAATAAGAAGAATAATTATGAAAAGTACTAAATAGGTACTAAATCTTTGTCAAAAGACGGATTCGATGTAACGCCTACAAATAGGGGAACTGGACTTGGTCCTGTCAACCTGACGTCAGAATGGCTGGCCACTTTATTTTCAATATTTCTCGATTTCTATTGAGGTACTAAATATTTGATGTCAGGTACCAAATAGTACTAAATAGGTACTAAATCTTGGAGTAACACTCGTTATAAATAGCCATCATGGTCCTGTCATCCTGACGCTCACTAGAAAACTGCCTTGGGAACCATTAAAGCGGGCGGTTGTTTTATGCGACAAACGCAGCGTTGAACGTATGCGATCAACGGAATGTATGAAAAATGACAATACGCTTACCGCTCCGTTTACCGCGTAAAACAATTTATGGTCATTAGATTAAGGTGTGCCGCAAACGCAACGCATAAAACAACAAAGCGCTTAAGTCTTCTATTGTAAAAAGAAATTGGGCATACAGTCAGTAGCAGAAGTTGCTAAGCGGGCGAGGTGTTCATAATTACCTTGACACGCTCTTATTCTCTTAACAATAAAGTCGCGTCAAGATTATTTTGAACACCTCGCCCGCATAGCAACTATTGCTGCTGACTGTACCTAAATAGTCAACATTTTGGTATTTTCCCCTGTACTAAAACTACACTATATTCTGTTGCTTAAACGTCGTTGATTATTAAAGGTGGTTTGTTTTTGTTCCCAGCAATGAACTGACGAAGCTGTGGAACCTGTGCCCGGACAATCTCTCCGCGTGTCGTACTAAAGAACGGGACTTCATGCCTTCACTACGTAAGTTTCTAATCTTCTAGCGCCCACGAACTACAAGCTACCCAGGCAAACGCCATTTTCATTTGTCTGTAAGGAGATAGAAATAAAAACCATGAACAACATTCTTGTTTATAGAGTTCCGTGTTATACGCTCATAACCAAAAATCCTTCAACATAAGTTTTTTTTTTTGCCAATTAATATACGGTTCGAACGTAGCCGCCGCCGCCGCCGCTCAAGTCCAAAACAGATTCATTAGAACAGCACGTTGTCGACATCATCATCATTCATCATCTAACTACTTTACGATGATTCGCCAAGAGGTGTTTCTTAGGGTGCCGGGCAAATCTTAGGTAAATCATGAAATGGCGGAGTCCCTAGAAGCTGTGAAAAATACAAATTTTTAAGTTTTATTTATATGAGCCTAGCTAGAGTGTTCCACTGCTGGGCAAAGGCCTCCCCAACATTTTAAGTTAACGTAAAAAAAGATACGGTCGTTTAATATCGTAAAAAACGTAAATTTCGACAATTTGGCAAGTACAGGGAAAAATCTGAAAACTCTAAATTTGTAACAAAATCGTACGGAACCCTCGGTGGGTGAGTCCGACTCGCATTTGACCGGTTTTTTAGGGTTCCGTACCCAAAGGGTAAAAACGGGACCTTATTACTAAGACTCCGCTGTCCGTCCGTCCGTCCGTCTGTCACCAGGCTGTATCTCACGAACCGTGATAGCTAGACAGTTGAAATTTTCACAGATGATGTATTTCTGTTGCCGCTATAACAACAAATACTAAAAACAGAATAAAATAAAGATTTAAGATAAGATAAGCTCCCAGTGTAAGTGGGGCTCCCATACAACAAACGTGATTTTTGACCGAAGTTAAGCAACGTCGGGCGGGGTCAGTACTTGGATGGGTGACCGTTTTTTGCTTGTTTTGCTCTATTTTTTGTTGATGGTGCGGAACCCTCCGTGCGCGAGTCCGACTCGCACTTGGCCGGTTTTTTTTCTAACGCCATCGTTATTCGTCATACAGACAGTTACATGGCGACCGCGCTGGAGCCCGGGCCGGGCGCGCGCCGGCCCGCGGACGGCGCGTGGGGCTGGCGCGCGCTGCGCCTGCTGGCGCGCCGCTCGCCGCACTTCTTCATACACACCAACACGCCCATCGGCCGCCTGCCCGACTACCTGGCCGACATGGTGAGATGTGATCATACAGACAGTTACATGGCGACCGCGCTGGAGCCCGGGCCGGGCGCGCGCCGGCCCGCGGACGGCGCGTGGGGCTGGCGCGCGCTGCGCCTGCTGGCGCGCCGCTCGCCGCACTTCTTCATACACACCAACACGCCCATCGGCCGCCTGCCCGACTACCTGGCCGACATGGTGAGATGTGATCATACAGACAGTTACATGGCGACCGCGCTGGAGCCCGGGCCGGGCGCGCGCCGGCCCGCGGACGGCGCGTGGGGCTGGCGCGCGCTGCGCCTGCTGGCGCGCCGCTCGCCGCACTTCTTCATACACACCAACACGCCCATCGGCCGCCTGCCCGACTACCTGGCCGACATGGTGAGATGTGATCATACAGACAGTTACATGGCGACCGCGCTGGAGCCCGGGCCGGGCGCGCGCCGGCCCGCGGACGGCGCGTGGGGCTGGCGCGCGCTGCGCCTGCTGGCGCGCCGCTCGCCGCACTTCTTCATACACACCAACACGCCCATCGGCCGCCTGCCCGACTACCTGGCCGACATGGTGAGATGTGATCATACAGACAGTTACATGGCGACCGCGCTGGAGCCCGGGCCGGGCGCGCGCCGGCCCGCGGACGGCGCGTGGGGCTGGCGCGCGCTGCGCCTGCTGGCGCGCCGCTCGCCGCACTTCTTCATACACACCAACACGCCCATCGGCCGCCTGCCCGACTACCTGGCCGACATGGTGAGATGTGATCATACAGACAGTTACATGGCGACCGCGCTGGAGCCCGGGCCGGGCGCGCGCCGGCCCGCGGACGGCGCGTGGGGCTGGCGCGCGCTGCGCCTGCTGGCGCGCCGCTCGCCGCACTTCTTCATACACACCAACACGCCCATCGGCCGCCTGCCCGACTACCTGGCCGACATGGTGAGATGTGATCATGTCGAGTAATATTCTTTCATATCAGCCGGGCTGGCACATGATTGGCGCGTCAGTATCTCGCGGCGAGATAGGCTACCCGTCTTTTTCTAACTATGTTAATAAAAGAGGGACGGGTAGTCTATCTCGCCGCTCGATACTGTCGCGCCAATCATGTGCTAGGCCTACTTTAAGATAGTTTGTTACTTTTACCAAAGATAATCGATAGTATAGAGGGTTATTGCCATAGCAAATTTTGTAGACACAGTAAATTTACTGCCATCTATCGACACACGATTAAAACTAATAATTATAAATGATTTTATATATATATTTTTTTTTATTTTTAGAACACCATATGACTTTGACCCATGTTCTTTCATATAGTTAAAACTGTTAAATATCAAACGGTTTTGCCAACGCCATCTACCCGAGTATAGACCAGCAAAGGTGTGGCGCCATCTATTCGAGAATAACTTTTTCTAGACACGTTTTTTCCTTAGACTTTACTTACCTTATACGTAATTACATATATCTTTGCTTTAACCCTACTGCACACCACGATTGTAACAAACATTCAACTATATTTTAATTTGCAGGTGAAACGTGTGACGCGGGACGCCGCCTTAGCAGAGTCCAGTAGCAACGGGGACGCCGCTAGCGCCATCAAGCAGGAACTCAAACAGGTACAGATATATGGCGTTATTTGTTACAAGCCTGAATTAGCTATGAATCGTTTGTCTTTATCTGTCATTTTGACTTATGTATTTGTAAGAAAAGGATAAATCTTAATTTAACTAATTCATTTTTTTAATACGCGAGGCTTCGCACGGGTTCACAAATTGTACAAACGTAACGTAACGTAATTGTAAATTGTAACGTCGATAAATAAAGGTAATTGAATAAATTTCGCGTTAGACCCGTCTATAAATGTGAGTTAAATTGTACAAAAACCTTCCTCTTGAATCACTATCTATTTAAAAAAACTCATCAAAATCCGTTGCGTATTTTTAATGATCTAAGCATACATACAGACAGCGGGAAGTGACTTTGTTTTACTATGTAGACAATGATATTATATAACCATACATAGGTTATACTCATACTTGAGGACCACAAAAAATACTTCCATGTTCATTTCTGTGCCTACGAAGAAATCTGTTATTTTTGATTAATTTTCTCATTCCAACCATCTTTGTCACACTTGTTGTTAAACATAAGCTCGTCTCTTTCTCTTTCGGTGTGCGCGAGCTAACGCGAGCACGTGCACATTTCTCGCTTGTCCTCCAGCCGCGACTAAAGGAAACTTGTCCAATTTGTCACAAGGTAAGCGCTTCAATTTTGGGACGTCTATAACCTATCTTGAGTTATGAATGAATGAAATCGTTTATTTCAGGCAACTAGTGGCCCATACATAAATACCTTAAAAACTAGCATACATATTATAAAAATATAACTAAACACAAAAAAACACATTATGATTGCGATGCATTACGCAACCCCGCAGTGTCAGGGAATCGGCCGCTTATAAATCATTGTATGTAGTGATGTCTGTGTCTCACGGAAGTTTTGTTATTAAAATTAACTAATTCAGTCCCGTAAAGTTTAATGAAATTAGACATAGTGTAGATGTGTCCTAAGTGGTCCGTTTGGTTTCTCCTCAGGAGCCCGCTGAGGAGGCTGGTGAGGAGCAGATGGAGGAGGTGGTCATCAAGGAAGAGGACAATAACGATATGGAGCAGGTGAGCCTCTCACCACATCTTATGTCTTTTCACACCACCTATTCGGAAAAGAGCTTTTTCTGCTTTTTTTTTTTTTTTTTTTTTTTTTTTTTTTTTTTTTTTTTTTTTTTTTTTTTTCGTATGGCTTTTTGTGTTACTCTACTTCAGAGATTTACAGTTTTTAAGTACTGTACCGCTTCTACTGTTAAGGTGGTCAGATCTTCAACGTGCCCTTGGTATCTGGTTAGAGGACAGTCAAATGCCCTGCTAGGAGGGATCAAAGTTGCACTTTTCCTCCCTGCTAGGAGGGATCAAAGTACAACTTTTCTGTTCTAGCACACTATTTTTAATTTTTTTTGCACATTATTTATATAGCTTAAATAATCTGTTTAAGTATCAGATTGTGTCAATACTAGCATTTTTTTTATTTTCCTCATAGTTGATGTGAAAAGCAGTATTCGCTAGGTGCACGAATGGTGCTGCCCTCATTTTGGCAGACTTTCTACGTTAAATCTTATGGAGTAAAATTAGTTCAAGCGGCTGCCGCTAGTACTAATGGCGGCCATTCCATAAGATTACCTGTGTTTGTGACGATCAGCGCCACTTCCCCCTCCACCGACTTCGCACCTTGCCAATATGTCACACGGTATCAAAATTATTTCGTCTTGGGCGTTAACACTTGAATCCCTCATTACGCTCAGGATTCTACTTTAGAATCCATCGCTTCATTCAGGATTCAATGTACGCCCTTGACGGAAATATATCATTTTGATCCCTTGTAACACAAACTACTATTGTCTTCTGTTCTCTTCTTTCCATGTTGTTACCCCCTGCTGGGGTGTAGGGCTCGAATCTTTTCCTCCCACTTACTCCCCTTACTCCACTTACTCCACTTACTCAGCTTGGGTACCCCCCTCCCCCATCCCCAATACACCTCTTGCTCCACAGAACGGCGCCAAGTAGATTTAGGGCGGCCATGTTTCCTGAGGATATGCCCAATCCAATGACATTTCCGCGTCTGGATATCCTGTACGGGTGCTTTTCCGGTTATTTTCCATAGGTGAGACTAGGCTTTGTAATATTGCTTAAGAGCCCATCAACGAGCACACTAGCGCCACTGCTAAATAATCGTGATTATTTCAATTTAACGAAATATATTAATAATCTTTAATAGAAAAAAACCGACTTCTCTAACTACTAGCCTGGACCCACTTAACGGCGCTTATACTTTATTTGGTAATATGTATACATTTTATGGTAATCATAGTGGTTTGTTTAGTTTAGGTATCATAGTGGTTTTCCGGATCAAGGTCCGAGTACGGGTCCGAGTCCGAGTACGGGTCCGAGTCCGGAGTCCGGGGCCCAGTCCAAGTCAAAATCGAAATTCAGAATCACAAAACGTGTACTATGCGTCGTTGAAGAGTTCTGTTCTGATCATCATCAGCAGTTCCGCTTCATCAAATGCCACAGTTTGTAATGTAAATGCTTGATTTTCTGATGAAAATATATAAAATTCTATACGTAATACGTATGCCTTTAAGATTTGAGGAGTTCCCTCTATTCCTCATGGATCCCATGTTCAGGACTTGAGATTGACATAAATGTGCCTAAAAACCTAACTTGCTTAACAAACATAACGAAAAGGACAAATCGCCAAATGCGAGCTATGCGTCGTTGAAGAGTTCCGTTATGATCATCATCAGCAGTTCCACTGCATCAAATGCGACAGTTTTTAATGAAAATGCTTAATTTTTTGATGAAAATACAAAAATCTCTATATGCATGCCTTTAAGATTTGAGGAGTTCCCTCGATTCCTCATGGATCCCATCATTAGAACTCGAGCTTGACAAAAATGTGGCTTAAAAACTTAACTTGCTTAACAAACATAACGAAGAGGACAAATCGTCAAACGTGTACTATGCGTCGTTGAAGAGTTCCGTTCTGATCATCATCAGCAGTTCCACTTCATCAAATGTCACTTTTTTAAATGTATATGCTTGATTTGTTGATAAAAACACAAAAATCACTATATGTATGCCTTTAAGATTTGAGGAGTTCCCTCGATTCCTCATGGATCCCATCATCAGAACTGGGTTTTGACAAAAACGGGACCAATCTGTATGCATATACATACAATCAAAAAAAAATTTCAAAATCGGTCCAGTAATGACGGAGATATGGAGTAACAAACATAAAAAAAGATAAAAAAAATAAAAAAAAACACAACCGAATTGATAACCTCCTCCTTTTAGATTTGGAAGTCGGTTAAAAAAGGGGGCCGCTACGAATGTATCTTGTATTAAAGTACCTTTTGAATACATCAAACTAGTTTCTATATTGAATAGAATAGAATAGAATAGAATAGAATATAATTTATTCGTAAGCACAGACAATACATAATATAAAAGAAACACAAAATAAGATTAAAGTGCCACGAAATGGCCTCATCTCAGCATGTTGCTGGTGGCTTCCAGCGCTGATCTTCCGATGAGACCATCAAGTGAGAAGAATCACGGAGGGTAACAGACAAGAAGAAAAAGACATCAAATAACGTAAAGTGAACAAATAGTAAAATAAAAGTTACACAGAAGGAAGATACAACATAACGACTATATTAAATTAAATTAAGACTAATTTATACATATAAAACAACATTAAAACAAGCATCGACTCGCAACACTGTATTGATCTGGTCCAACCATACCTTGGATGTACATTACAGCTGCATATGCAGCTAGCGCCAACGGTGGCTACACTAACTAAAAAAAAAAATGACAGACCAGACCAATATCGACAATGACGTATTGAATATCGAGCGTTCATGAAATCAATTTTATAAGATTAGTTTAACAAGACAGCATCGTAGGATTTGTAGGTAAACGAATACTAACATAATAATACTCTACTAAGTATGGCGTATCAGGAATAATGAACTCTTGCCAGGCTGAAGGAACAAAACACTTGTGGTAAGCATAAGTAAAAGTACTTACAAACTACAGGCAGCTCGTATCAAGTCTGTAGGCTTCCTGGTTAAGTTGGTGATTAAATAAATACTGTTTAAGCTTTGACTTAAAACTATGAATACTTTGCAGGTTTCTCAATGGCGGAGGTATATTATTCCAAACCTTCGACGCGGCGTAGCTGAAACTACCACGAAAAGCTGCTGTGGCATGGCGCGGCGTCAACAATTGAATCCCACAGTTACGGCGTTCGCGGAGTTTAATACAAGATAGCTTATTGAAGAGATATGGGGGCGTTCTATACTTCAGCACACCAAAGAGCAAACAGGCCAGATGAAGTTTACGACGGTGTTGCATTTTGAGGATCATATGACTATTCAGAAACGGAGTCACGTGGGCTCTCAACGGGATATTGAAACAGAAGCGAGCACAGGCATTTTGAACACGTTGAATGAGTCTCTTTGTTTTAGCAAGAAGTCTAGGCCCAAACACTACATCCACATAATTTAATTTTGATAGGACAAGTGATTCAGCTAGTTCACATCGCAGGTTTTCGCTTAAATATGGCCGAATTTTATATAAAACCTTAAGCTTGTAAAAACAACTCCTAATGGCTTCAGAGATATGCTTCTCATAACGTAGTCCACAATCCATTATGAGACCTAAATTACGCGCCTCATACACTCTCTCAACCGGTGTGTTCATTAACATAACATCCGCTGATATACTGACACCAGCCAGTTGTTGCCTGCTGCCAAAAACAAGGTATTTAGTTTTATTTGGGTTAAGCAGCAGGCAGTTTTCTGTAGCCCATGATGCTATAGTGGTGAGATCATGGTTTAATTTTTCTATAGCACTTTCAATGTCGGCCGGCTTACATGATATATACACTTGTATGTCATCTGCATATATGTGGTATTTGCAATGCGTGATGTGGGACCTTATATCTGCGGAGTATAATATGAACAGGAGTGGACCGAGCACCGATCCCTGAGGAACTCCTCTTGTTAATTCAGCCTTTTCAGATAAAAGTGAAGAACCATCACTGCAACACACTTTCACAATTTGTGATCGATCACGCAAATAACTTTCAAACCACTTCACAGTTTTTTGATCAAAACCATAATAACTCAATTTGGATAGAAGCAAATTTATATTCAGACAATCAAAAGCCCTTGAAAAGTCGAGGAGGACTAAAATAGTGCACATACCTTTGTCTTGAGCAGCCAAAATATTATCAGAGACATCGAGTAAGGCAGTCACAGTGCTACGTCCCTTTCGAAAACCTGATTGGACATCCGGTAGAATATTGTTGCTTTCTAAGTAGGTGGTTAGCTGTGAGCATACAACTTTTTCCATTATTTTAGATAGACAAGGTAGTATACTTATAGGCCTAAGGTCTTTAAGCATGGATGGGTTCGATACTTTAGGCAAGGGATTCACGAGTGCTAACTTCCAGATATCTGGAAAGGTGGATGTAAGAATGGAGGTATTTATTAGGCTTGTAATGAAATCAATTGTGTATGGAAAAGTTAGAGTAAGCATGTTTAGATTTATCCCGTCAGTACCCTCAGCATTCGATTTTAAACATTTAATTACTTTCATTATTTGATAAGAACTAACAGTATCTAGGTGGAAAACAGAGTCATTGAACTTATGAAATTCAAAATAGGTAAGCTGTGATATAGTGACACCTGAAGTTCCTGGTAGGTCTAGGAAGTGCTTGTTCAAGGTATCGGGATTATTAAATATATTAGGTAATTCATTATTCTTTTTAGGCAACACGGTATCTTTTAAGTTTTTCCATAAAGTTTTGGGTTCTTTAATTTTATTATTAATATTATGCTTGAAATATGCTACCTTTTCAAAATACAGAGCTTTATTTACAATAGACTTTAGGTCTTTGTAGTAATTCTTTTTGACTTCGCTCTGGTTTTTGTGATAATCCGCTGCAGCACTGTCACGCAGCCTCATCATCAATTTGACGGTGTCAGTAATCCAAGGGTGTGATTGAGCTTTAATCAAGGATGTCTTAAGAGGGGCATGTAAATCAAACAGATTAAGAACATGTTGATTAAAGGCTGTTACCATGTCATTGACATTTCCAAGGTTTGTTATCAAGTCCCACCTCACACTCCGCAAGTCCACATCTAGATCTTTGTCGCAGATATTTTTAAAAGGCCTATAGGTAACGTGGTAAGGCTTTAGTTTCTCACGCTTGACATTGAAATTACAGACAACAAGGCAATGACCATACAGGGAACCCACATGATCAATTGCTGTAGTATTGGCCTGCATGTCCGTACAGACAACATCGATCAGCGTTTGGCTGGTGTCAGTGAAATGCGTAGGCTGAGACACTAATTGTGTTAAACCAAAGCAAGTTAAAAAAATATTAAATTGAGTAGTTTTTGTGTCGGTGCTATTCAATAGATTTATATTAAAATCACCTAGTAATACTAAGTTGTCGTAACTACGCATTGAACTAATTGAGTCACTTACAGCATCCAAAAACAATTGAAGATCCATCCAAGGTGGACGGTATGCCGTACCAATTGCTAGCTTCCTTCCGTTGAGAGCAAAAGTGATCCACATCTGCTCCACCAGTTTATGCAACGGGTCAACCGGATGAGGCCAGGTCCGAGCCTTGAGATGTCGCTTGATATAAAATCCTACGCCTCCACCGCGGGATCGGTCGCCCTGCGGCCTTGGGATATGCCGGAAACTGTATCCCGGAAGTGTCGGTGCCCGCCCTTCTTCACCAGCCCTTAACCATGATTCATTGATCGCCAGCACATCAACATCTTGCCGAACAGCAGCCGCTATAAAATTGTCGTGATTTGTGCCAAGAGAACCCGCATTGTACAAACCAATTCTTAGTGTTTTATTTACTATAATAACAGATATATATACCAGACCACCCTACAGTTGACACTACGCTGACAGAACTAATAATACCAGTACCAGATTGACATATTATATAACATATGCTGCAGATTATAAACGACTTTTTTCCCATATTCATATACCAACAATAATATAATACGAGATAAAAAAACCTTAAGCTAAGAAAAGCAAAACTACACACGGCCGCCCAGACCTCAAACGGAGCTGGTGCCAAAAACACGTACTAAGTCAGCTTCAGAGCGAATGGAGTAAGCCGACTTTCCTTCTCCTTGTCGGGCATAGATTCTGCCTCGCCTTGTCCACGAGAACCTCCACTGATGTTGCCTACACAACTCACGAAGTTTGTGAAACAACAGGCGGTTCGTGCGTGTGAGTCGCTCGTTGACAAAGACCCGACGCGGGGGGCCCGGCAGGTTGTCATCTGCGAAGGTGAAATTTCGCCGCACCCGGGCGGCCTGCAGCAGTTCGTCCCGCAACTGTCGCCGCGCCAGCCTAACGACGACGCGACGCGGCCGGCCTCCGGCCTCACTGTCGGCCCCTTCCCCGCCCCGGTCCACCGCGCCGACTCGCTCGGCGAACACAACGTCACGCTGCTCCAAGGGGACACCTAACTGGGCCGCCAGGACGGTGATCGTGTGGACAACGTTCTCGCCCTTCGTCTCCGGAACGTGGCCAATGTCGAGGTCTGAGAGCAACGCGTCCTGGTCGCGGTCGTTCAGCTCCAGCTGAAGGCGCGCCACTGTCTGCTGCAACTCCACCGTTGCTCCTGACGGCGATCTGTCTTCTTGCTCGCTGTCGGCGGGTTCCACCGGCCGCTCCTCCAAGCGCCTGACTTTCTCCTCCAGGACATCCAGACGGCCAGTGAGACCACCAAGGAGATCGTTGAAGCGCGCCACCTCTTGGCGCAGGCCCGCAACTTCGTCACGCACAGAGCCAAAGTCCGCACGAAGCAACCGCAGCTGTTCAGCGACGTCGGGCTGCTGATCCAACGGCGCATCGTCCTCGCCGGCCCCACTCGGCTTTACCGGCGTATTGTCGGAGTTGTCACGCCGAGGGGTCGTCGCTTTGCACGCCGGGCACGCCCATGCACTCGCGACGCGCGCATTTTGACCCATGCCCACACAAGCTTTATGGTAAGACAGGCCGCAGCCACACTTAGCGACACCTGTCGCACCAAGTGGTTTACCACAAGCCGCGGCGCAGACAACCATTTTGCTCGCTATGGATTATAACTGCAAGGAGCTGAAAAGTTCGAACGGAAGCCACTAGATGGCGCTAATATTAAAACAGTGTCTATAAAATTTATATAAAATGATAATGTTCGGACTGCGCTAATGTTTTTAAAAGTTTGTAAGTGTATGCCGTCGTAGTACCAAATTGTATTTAGAAAAAGTATGAAAGTTAATTTGTGAATAAACTGTTTGTATTTCCTAAATTAGCACCGGTCTACCCACCACACACAAAAAGTCACATAGTAAACAGTCGCTATCAATTTTATTGCACTATAACAAGCGCGCGCGGATCGCGCACACTCACAAAGCTTAGGACAACACAGATACACACACCGATGACAGCGGATGCAGGTAATTATCACGATTACTAATTTAATCTAATGAAGTACCGCGAGCGTGACTGTGTGTGTTACCGTCCGTGACGTCACCCCATATTGCTGGATTCGTCAATCTATGCGTCCAAAGTTAAAACGGCCGTTTTTGTTTTGAGGTTATAGATTGACGAATCCAGCAACAGAATAGTATTTTATACAATCGTGATATAATGGAGAGCTTTTCAGACGAGTAAGGTACGAGATTGAAAAGCTTGATTATATCACTATTGTATACAATACTTTTTCTACGAGTCATCAAAAAAAATACTTAAAACTAATAGAAGAATCATATATGTAGGTAAAAAAACCAAAAGTATACAGCTAAGATGCGCGAGCAGCCGCGATACCTTCATACTCGTACGCGACCCGGCCCCCGCGCCCCGCGCCCCCGGCCGGTTGATCAACGACACCGTCTCGTAACTCATGAGGCCCTGGTACATGCTCCGCGCTTTCGATTGGTCAATTTCATTATAGTTGACTAAACTGTATCGAAATGAATATTATAGTTGAGTTGGGGTCCCATAGTGAAAAAAGTATGCAATTTCACTTTGGTATACGAAGTCTTAATTCAAGCATTGCAGTCGACGTGTAGGAAAACTAGTTTGATGTATTCAAAAGGTACTTTAATAGAAGATACAGTACATAGTGGTCCCCTTTTTTAAATATTTTTCGTTAAATTGAAATAATCACGATTATTTAGCAGTGGCGCTAGTGTGCACGTTGATGGGCTCTTAATATTGACTTATCCTCTAGCTGCCCAGCCGGGCTAGCACGTGATTGGCGCGACAGTATCTCGCCGCGAGATAGACTACCCGTCCTTCTTTAATTAATACAGGTAGAAAAAGACGGGTAGTCTATCTCGCGGCGAGATACTGTCGCGCCACAGAACAAGTAGAATGGCGATGCGAGCAGGGTATGTGTCGCCGCCGGTTATGAGCAAACGCTCGCATGCTAGTACTCGCCCGCGCTGACCGAAAAACGTAAACATGCCTTTTGCGCCACCAGAGATGTACAAAATGGTTTTAAAAAAGCGTTTAAATACAAAATGCAAAATACTTTTCAGATTTACTATTTCAAATGCAAAATACCAAATAGTTTTGCGTTTTGTATTTCAAATGCTAAATGCAAAATAGGTATTTTCAAAATACTTTTTCTAAATACCTTTTGACCAAATCTCGGATATTTTTATTTATTTATTTATTTATTTATTTTTTTTTTTTTTTTTATCATGAGAAATAGAGACACAATGCCGAGCCGAATAAAAACGTCTAATAACATGGCACCTTATGCATGACATTTTGATCATAATAACCAGTTTAGACTCTCGCGCGAGCCACGAGACAGCCGCGAGCCGCGCCACGAGACGCGAGTGTAAGCGGTGGGCTCGCGACCCGTCTCGTGGCTCGCAAGCTCGTCGAGCTAATATAATTTAAACACTAACGGCACGGCATAAGGTTTATAACCAATTGACAAGCCGAAGCCGAGTGTGTCGAGGCGAGCCACGAGACGCGCCGCGAGCCGAGCCGCGAGTCTAAACGGCTATAAGGCGCAGGCGCGCACTCTGACCAAAGAAGAAAAAAACCGGCCAAGTGCGAGTCGAACTCGCGCACGGAGGGTTCCGCACCATCAACAAAAAATAGAGCAAAACAAGCAAAAAAACGGTCACCCTTCCAAGTACTGTCCCCGCCCGACGTTGCTTAACTTCGGTCAAAAATCACGTTTGTTGTATGGGAGCCCCACTTAAATCTTTATTTTATTCTGTTTTTAGTATTTGTTGTTATAGCGGCAACAGAAATACATCATCTGTGAAAATTTCAACTGTCTAGCTATCACGGTTCGTGAGATACAGCCTGGTGACAGACGGACGGACGGACGGACGGACAGCGGAGTCTTAGTAATAGGGTCCCGTTTTTACCCTTTGGGTACGGAACCCTAAAAAGGGCGCGCATGGCTAGCAGGCGCCTCTATCGGTCAAATTCGGCAATACAAGCGTCATTCGTTCATTTCATTTTGTTTGACTGGTAATGTTGGCTAAACTTAATCGCAAAGTATTTTGCATTTTGAAATGAATATTAAAAATGCAAAATACATCTCGAAAAGTATTTCAAATAAAATACAAAATGTTTTTTACTAAAAGGCATTTAAATGCAAAATACAAAATAGGTATTTTGCATTTTGTATTTGCATTTTAAATAGAAGTATTTCAAATAAATCGCATCTCTGTGCGCCACAATAACGTTCAGATTAAGAAGCCAGACATCAAATCTGTCTAAAGGAGGCGTATCCATTCACCAGGCACACAAGTTTTTACTACCGTTGCGCGAGTGTTAGTAAATGTGGAGAGGAACGAGCGGCGACACCGGTTCCGATACTAACTGCGCGCGATAGCCGTTCTAACCTCTTTAATAATGTTCTGTGTGTCGCGCCAATCATGTGCTAGGCTGACAGAGACCTATAAAAAGATATCCCGTTCCATTCTAATTTGAATCTTATTTTGACAAATCTAAATTGCATTTGTATTGGCAAGTTTTGACGTCTGTGCGGCTAGGGACTATGGGATACATACGACTTGGGTTAACCCCGGGTTAGTGAGATGGTGCAAATGGCCCTAAGGGTTGTATTCTATCTGTCCATTGTGTATTCAATTGAATACACAATGGACAAAGGACAGATGGAATACAACTGTATCGTATCTCACATTTTGTTTAATGAGAGAGTGAGACGCAATGACATTAGACAAAGAAATTGGACAGGTGGAATACCACAGTAAGAATATTAGCTTAACAGTCCTGATGTGATTTGTTTCATATAGTTTAAATTTAGAGTGCCTTTGGCTGTTGTATGTATTTATAATGTTTTTATGTATTTTAACTGACTTCAAAAATGAGGTTATCAATTCGACTGTTTTTTTATTTTTTTATATGTAGGTACATAATGTGGCCTGTAACACGGGCGAATAATTAAATCGTAGGTTCTACTCCTCAAGCTAGACAATGTTTGTTCAACGACTTTTAAAAATAACTTATGGTTTGGATTTTAAAACACTTTAAAATTTATTCGAACACGCAATGTATTACGAAATTGATTATGCCTGTACGGTGACAAGACTGACGGGCAATGTCAATTAGACGGAATTTAAAGTACATTGAAAATATTATTTAGTTTGTTTGAAAAAGGGACAATCTTAAGACTACATAATTTGAAAAAGTTGTTGAACAAAAGTTTTATTGTTTGAGGAGTAGAATCTACGTTTTAATTATTCGCCCGTGTTACAGGCCACATGCTGTATATGTTACCTCAGAACTTCGTCACCTTGTAACGTATAGTTTGTAGCTTTCTAGTAGAGCCCGAAGGCGTATCCTATTGTCTATTGTTCAGTAAAACCGCACGTGCTACTTACCTGCAAAAAAGGGTCCTAATCATTCTATTTGGCACCTGAGCGCGGGCTAGTCCAACGGTCAAAAAACCAGTGTAGGTGCGCTTTCCGATAACGCGCCTTTGTTACGCATCTCGATGACACATTTTAGACTGGTTCTGTAGCGTTCGACTCGCCGGCACTCAGTAACCGAAGTACCGATTTTTTATGCAGGTGGTTGTGGCACGTGGCACGAGCGGTTTTACTTAACAATAGACAATAGGATTAGCCTTCGGGCTCTATTAGAAAGCTACAAACTATACCTATCTATTCCCCTAGGTGCCCGACTCGACCAACGACGAGTATGACGACAAGGCCGCCCGCACGCGCGTCACCATGCTAACCCCCGCACAGATGGACGCCCTCTGCCCCGCCCTGGGCGACTGGAAGAAACTCGCCGCCAAACTCGGCTTTAAGCCCGACGAGATACAGTACTTCGAGACGGAGAACGCCACGGACCTGCTCAGAGCCAAGAATATGCTTCAGTTGTGGTGTGATGATGATGAGGACGCGTCGGTTGAGAACCTGCTGTATATTATGGAGGGGCTCGGGATGGCCGAGGCGTGCGAGGCGCTTAGGAACGCTAAGTGATAAGCTGATAAGTGATTAAGAAATAAACGTTTGTAAGGAGTTATTTTAGTTCTTTTTTTCTGGCGAATGAAGTGAAGATTGTTTCTATAATTAGTGGTTATCAGTTTTAACCTTTCCGACGCAGTCTCAAACGCAAAAGCTGTCACTCACACGCCACGTCACCGAAGTGTCGAAACTGAACTTGAACTTTATGCATATGTATGAGATCGTCACGGACCTGATCAGAGCTAAGAATATGCTTCACTTGTGGTGTAATGATGACGAGGACGCGTCGGTTGAGAACCTGCTGTATATTATGGAGGGGCTCGGGATGGCCGAGGCGTGCGAGGCGCTTAGGAACGCTAAGTGATAAGCTGATAAGTGATTAAGGAATAAACGTTTGTTTGTAAGGAGTTTTTTTAGTTGTTTTTTTGTGGCGAATGAAGTGAAGATTGTTTCTATAATTAGTGGTTATCAGTTTTAACCTTTCCGACGCAGTCTCAAACACAAAAGCTGCCACAGAGGCGTGCGAGGCGCTTAGGAACGCTAAGTGATAAGTGATTGAGTAATAAACGTTTGTAAGGAGTTTTTTTTTAGTTTTTACTGTGGCGAATTAAGTGGAGATTGTTTCTATAATTAGTGGTTATTAGTTCTAGGGTCGGTTGCACCAAACTGTTTGTCATAGTTAAAGAGTTCGCTAAATTTTGTTGTATGGAAAGTTTCATAGTAAACCGCCGCGGCGCGCCGGGTGACGTTGATCAGTGTGTCAAGTGCGGATGGTGCAACTGGCACTTAACCTTTTTGACGCCATGTTAAACACAAATGCTGTCACTCACACGCCACGTCACCTAAGTGTCAAAACTGAAGTTGAACTTTATGCATATGCACAGGTATATGTTGGTCTGTGGTCAGCGACGGATTAATCCGTCTTCGGCGTTGGACCTGCAGTTCAGATATATCCGTCGTTGGCGTCGAAAAGGTTAATTTATGTAACACTATCTCGTGGGGCCCTGTGTACAAAACTTTTGTTTACAACATATTAACATTGTGGTATTTGATTGGTTGTTCATAACTTGTACGTGTCATGTGTAACAGAGGGTGGCAGCTATAGTTATTACCACTATATAGTAATTGGACTTTCCTAACATATCAGAAAGAAACAAGCGAAAATAAGTTTTATTGTTAAGAGTGGCCACCTACTATGTAGCAGTCACCCTATGTAACTATTGTGTTATAAAAATGTAATTATAGAAACAACAATCGAAACCTATGTCAACAAATGACAATATCTCAGACGAATGTTTGAAACGTCACCGTATTTAAGAATTATTTCGCTCATTTGTGTACTATATTTAATTTCACAAACGGTTCTAACGCGATATATTTTCATTGTTTTTACCTTAAATTCCGACGTTTCAGCTGAGTTGCACCAGCTGTGGTCACGGAAGTTGAGTCTTTCCGTGACCACAGCTGGTGCAACTCAGCAGAAACGTCGGAATTTAAGGTATTGTCACTCGTTGCCATGGTTACGTTCCCCTGGGTCACTCTTTAAACCCAGATTTTTAGGCATTTAAATTCTCCAAACACGCTTTTTTGTGATACTCATAAACCCTTTCCATAGAGGGTCGTCTATCAAGCGTGTCAGAAGAAGGTGGTGTACAATGTCTTCTAACAAACTATGCTACTATTGTCTCTTGGCTGACCGGACAGAATAACAACAAGAAATAGTTGATCCACCCACATTTATGTACTAATTAAGTTGACTAAGGTCACTCGGTTCTGCTGGAGCTGTAGGCAACTCCAGCAGACTAGACTCGCCTACCTGCGTCTGTCCTGCGCAGTCGAGCGCCGTAAGCGGGGATGAAAGAGTCCTGGGGGCTGAGCCGACCGGGGGTCGGGGTCAGTTACTCCCCTAGGCAATATGCCCTTTTTGGTCCGGATTTCAAGCGAAACGGTGGCCCTGTAGCTAGCCACTGCAGGGAAATGGGGGGTTTTATACGTTTTCGTGGTCCACGCGACACGATTTATCGTTATAGTAAGGCAGGGGACTAAAATGTATTGGACTGTATGCAATCGCTTGTATACTATCGTGAACAATATCGTTCACGATTTACCGTTAGAGCGTTTCGATGATCGATATCCGATGTCGGATACTACAAAGAATCAATGACTCTTTATATTTTTAATGTATTTAGGTACTTCATCGATGTACCCGGTCCCATATTGGGATACCCTCCTCCAATTGAGGGGGGACTTAAATCTTCTCGGGGCAGAGGTGTAGGGTTGGAGCTGGTCTACCTAGCTTTATTTGACGTTCATAAGCGCATTGTAATTATGTCTACTTGAATAAACTATCTTTTATCTTATCTTATCTTCAGAGATGTACAAAATGGTTTTAAAAAAGCATTTAAATACAAAATGCAAAATACTTTTCAGATTTACTATTTCAAATGCAAAATACCAAATAGTTTTGCGTTTTGTATTTCAAATGCTAAATGCAAAATAGGTATTTTCAAAATACTTTTTCAAAATAAAATACCTTTTGACCAAATCTCAGATATTTTTATTTATTTTAGGTATTTATCATGAGAATAGCCATAGAATAGATAATGTTCGTCGTTTTCGTTTGACATTGACACTAGTCAGACATAAATAGCCGGTTTAGACTCTCGTGGTTCGCAAGCTCGTCGAGCTAATATAATTTAAACACTAACGGCACGGCAAAAGGTTTATAACCGAATGACAAGCCGAATGCGAGTGTGTCGAGGCGAGCCACGAGACGCGCCGCGAGCCGAGCCGCGAGTCTAAACTCTAAACGGCTATAAGACGCGCACTCTGACCAAAGAAGAAAAAAAGGGCGCGCATGGCTAGCAGGCGCCTCTATCGGTCAAATTCGGCAATACAAGCGTCATTCGTTCATTTCATTTTGTTTGACTGGTAATGTTGGCTAAACTTAATCACAAAGTATTTTGCATTTTGAAATGAATATTAAAAATGCAAAATACATCTCGAAAAGTATTTCAAATAAAATACAAAATGGTTTTTACTAAAAGGCATTTAAATGCAAAATACAAAATAGGTATTTTGCATTTTGTATTTGCATTTTAAATAGAAGTATTTCAAATAAATCGCATCTCTGCTTATCTTTACAATACCCATTATTGGTATTGTATATCGATGATTTACTTAATTATTAATTATTGACCAAAAGAAAGCGTTAATGAAAAAATTAAATGACTTGATTTGAATTGAATTTTTAGCGTATAGTAGCTGTTTTTCTCCAAAGGTTATCCGATATCGGACTGGACAGTGAAAAAATGCTCTTACGGTCTAACGATAGCATAGAAGCGACTGCATACAATCTGTGAGATTTAATTTCCCTACGTTAACGTGACGATAAATCGTGTTGCTGTAAACGACGGTATAAGTATAAAACGCCCAATGGACACGCGTCCCGTATGGATGAGGCGATACGGTCCGCAGGCGAGATGTGGGGAGGGTGTTAGTAACACTGGGTCTCGGCCATGCTGAGGTGGCAAGGGCGTGTGGAACCCCCGGGGAAAATCGGATCGTTTTCCCCGGCCATGCGTCTGCAGCTACCGATGTCGCGCATGAGTCCCAACTCAACACATCTATACCTCTCGGGTAGTCCTGGTGTCAAAGCGACATCCCCAAAGGTGCGGGCTCCGTGGAGGGTGGGAAGCTCGAGAGGTGAATTATTAAGAAAAATAATAATGGATGAACACAGATCACAAAACCCTGATGCTTCTACAGAAGCAACGATATTAGATATGGACTCTAAACCAGGCGAAGGTAAGCCAAAACGCATTCGCACGCCAGCAGAGTTACTCGAGAGAAAATTAAACAGAGCCAAGCGTTCGGCCACCTTGTTCGTGGTAATGACAAATCCCTTTACTGAATTGACAGTAGAACAAGCGGAATATATTAAGGATACTCTCGATAGCTGTATTGTGAAGCTCGCTGACGTTCAGACCGAAGACACGTACTGGCCTACATTCCTGGGAACACCAGGCTACAGCGAAGGTGTGCTCAAGCTACGCTGCGAGGGAATGAAAGACGTGGAATGGCTGCAGAACACTTTAGCCACTATAACCTCACCAATCCCGGGCACTGAACTAGTAGTTAAACGCCAACGGGACATCCCAAGAAGACTAAAATCTGCAGTCTCGCTACCTTTTTGCTCAGACGACACTGCAACCATCCACAACTTTCTGATTACTCAAAACGAGTGGTATAAGATCAACAAGTGGGCTCTTTACGAGGTCGAGCGCACCGAGGATCCTCCAGGAACCTTTTTAGTTATTGGTATCCCATTCGATGAGATACCAACGGTGATGGCAAGGGAGCGTAGGCTCTTGTATAAAGAGAGCGTCGGTTATATCCGCTTTTATGGGAAAGGGACTACGGGTGTTACGCTGCAGGATATGCCACCACCTTGTTTCTTACCAGCCGGGTTCTCTGAAGCGACGACAATATCGCAGAGAAGCTTGAAATAGTCGAGGCTTACGAGGCCTTGTGGAATTGGAACATGGACAAAACTGTAATTGTTATTTTACTAAGCAATAAATATTTGAATGAAATATTTTGTATCTTATTTTTATATTACATATTTTATTTTTTACCAGTTGAGGCAAAGTAGTTCAAAAAGTAATCAATTAGTTAAAAGTAATTAAAGTAAACGTCCTAGTGCTTGGCAGCGCTGTTCAATGGGTAACTTGAGTGTTTTGGGACAGTGACGATCTACTGAAAAAATACCATAGTCTAAACAAATGATCTTCGGGACTATTTGTTCGTAGGTAGGGTAACTGCTATTGTAATTGGCCACTCTTAACAATAAGGCTTCAATTGGCTTGTTTCCTTCTGATTTGTTAAGAGTGGCCAGTTACTATAGCAGTCACCCTACGTTATCTTTAATACTACTTTTGTACTCTTGACAGCAGGCACCGAAATTAATGTAGATATTACATAATTTCGGTGTTTGAGAAAAGCGTTTCAGTGAACTCGTTGAAAAGTAGTCTGCGCAGTCTTCAAATCTTCTTCGAAAATTCTTTAATCCGCCTGAAATCGATGAAATGATAAACTGCTGTTGTATAAATTTATCGCGGCCAGAAATTCCTCCCGATCATAAACATTTTTGCCAGATCACCCTACGTTATCTTTAATACTACTTTTGTACTCTTGACAGCAGGCACCGAAATTAATGTAGATATTACATAATTTCGGTGTTTGAGAAAAGCGTTTCAGTGAACTCGTTGAAAAGTAGTCTGCGCAGTCTTCAAATCTTCTTCGAAAATTCTTTAATCCGCCTGAAATCGATGAAATGATAAACTGCTGTTGTATAAATTTATCGCGGCCAGAAATTCCTCCCGATCATAAACATTTTTGCCAGATTTACAGAACTATTCAAGCCGCTCCGAAATTATACCTTGCACGCATTTCCTCATCGCTGACTCACCGTGCTCCCAAAACGGATTATGGCGTACCAATTTCAAACAAAACATTGTTAGCGGATACCCACCTTTATGTAAAAGCGTTACAGTGTAGAGCTTTCAGGTTAGGGCGGGAGGAACGGCCAGTTAGAGCTGAGCCATCACACCTCCCACGTTCAGTAATATCGGGGAGGATAACCGTAGGGGCGCGGTTTGGGCGCTGGTTCAACGCTCGCTGGCCGCTCGGGGTGTTTACAGAATCGCGGAATAGTGCTGCACCGAATTAGTCTGAATGCGTCAATGGTGAGCGCGCGGCGCGGCGCGCGCGCGGTCGCATCCCGAATTATCGATACCGATTTTTACGATTCGACGCGGTATTTTTATATTAAACATGTCGGGAATGACGTGAGGAGTGAAGGATTTTTGAGAACGAATTTTTGTAAGTTTTCATTATTTGTTTGGAATCGTTTGCTTATCCTGCATGTGATAATTTTCTGTTGGTGTTAAAAAGTTTAGTGTAGCATCAAAATATAGATACTAAACCATCCTAAAGTTCTAGGTCTTGTCAATTACTCCATATTCCCGTGGTTCCAAAACTTCCAACTTTGTCTGTAGGTACAATCACTTTAACGCGTAAAGAGTGCTCTTATTATATCGTCTTGTTTTTTGTAACCACCAAGATTTTATGTTTTCAAATGTTGTGGCACCAGTTAGAATCATATAATTCATTCATTATCTATCATGTAATTTCTATGCCTTGAAGACCTAATTAAAAATCTTTGAAATCAAAATTTTAAATATCTAGTTACGAAGCTCACCAAATATAAAAATATTATAAGAAACCAAAAACACGAAGGTGACATTGCCTCTAGCTGTAGAAGAAACGGACATTTGCTTTAAACATTAAACCCCAATGTTATTTTTAAAATATATCTAAGGATCAAAACGTGGCATGCCAAG
This sequence comes from Cydia amplana, assembly GCF_948474715.1. Taxonomy (NCBI): domain Eukaryota; kingdom Metazoa; phylum Arthropoda; class Insecta; order Lepidoptera; family Tortricidae; genus Cydia; species Cydia amplana. Next base: position 15,724,542 of record NC_086079.1, on the reverse strand, counting down.
CCATAAACTTTTATGATGAACGATATATGATCTTTAAATATAGTATGTTGGTACAAAACATAAATTTAGCTCTCATATTCATGAATAAACTACATGAAGTGGTTAGCAACTAAGTCTTACATTAAAGCATATTTCTTAGATCTTAAGTGCATTATGAAGTGTGAACGAAAATACCGCGGTTTTAGAATAGAGTTGAGATTATGCAGACATTTAGGTTTTAACGTCTGTCTTGTTTCCGGTAGGTGGTTTTAAATTATCTTCCCTGACTTAATATTAAATGCTGATGAATTACAATGATAAAACTTAAAATATTATTTTTTATACGATAAAATACACAAACCAAGTCGCGGCAAAGTGGTTAGAAACGAGACAAGGAAAAAATCGATCCATTCAAGGCGAAATATTATACTGTAGGCAGAAAACTATAATTATAATAAAATATTTTTTCATATGGCAACCCTAGGTAGGTACAGTCAGCAGCAGAAGATGCTAAGCGGGTGAGGTGTTCTGAATTACCTTGACACGCTCTTATTCTCTTAACAATAAAGTCGCGTCAAGATCATTTTGAACACCTGACCCGCTTAGCAACTTCTGCTGCTGACTGTACCTCAGGTACCTATACAACTACTGCAAGGTACCTTATTCATAAGTTTTAATTAACTGTACCTACTGATCGTAGGCCTACAGGGCCTACTATCGTCAAATGGCCCGTCCGTGTTATCATTTAATCAAGGTTTTACTCGTAGTTTGCGTTAACAATGCGACGGGACGTTAAACCATCATTGTGACAGTGTAACGTGTCTGATAACGCATTTACTGCGGCATCGTGACTGAAAGCCAGGTCTCCATCGAGATACTTGACGACAGGGAATTAACTCATAAGTATTTTGAAAGACACTGACGCCGAGACGCTCGCCTATCGTTGTTCGATCGTAAACAATTGGAAAATTCTTTCTCACGCTATTGACATAATCATTTTTTTTTTAAGAAGCCTGTAGTGTTCCACTGCTGCGCAAAGGCTCTCACCCAGTTTTTCTAGTCCTCCCAATTATGTGCACTATGTGTAATCTCGCCAATTCCTTAAAGAAGGAGTCTAGCTCACCTCCTTCTCTAGATCCTCGTTTTCAGCTGGATACCGCACTGAAATAGCAACCCCATTTATAGCTTGAATACATTTGCCCCTGCATTTTAAATGCTGACGGCTAGAGTCTGTAAGGAAAGAGAAGACTCGTGGAATGTATGTGGCCCAATACATTCCACGACTCTTCTCTTTCCGAACACTCTATCATCCCTATGGCTGAATTCGTTTCATACTCCCGTCGTCTGTAACTAGACACAAAACAAACAAAAAGTGAATGTGAATGAAAATATTCGCTCCATTGATACGCAGCGCAGTCACACTGCACTCTGTCTGGCTCGATCGATTTGTAATGCAGACAAGGGGTACAAGAGTTCTGAATGCAAATCTCGTCTCGTGAATGTTGATCATATGCATGAGTATTTTGCTACGATCCTTTACAAGCAGATATCTCCACCGTCGGCAAGTCCACTAACACACGTGTAGATATGTGTTTCGAAATGTTATTCCAGTTGCACCCTAACTGCCGTATTCGAACTTCAAGATATCCACAAGAGACGACACGTACTAGATCCATTCTAGATACGTTATAGTTTAGATTTCAACTAGTTCTCTTTTGCAGCGCAATTCGGGCAACCAATGTCACTTTTACGGTAGATCGTGTTAGATATCTATTAGATGTGAATTAGATCTCTAAGTAATATCTTGTGGAAATCGTTCAAGAGTATCTCCAGAATCGCGGAAATGTCAAATTTGACAGGTTAGATCTTAAACATATCGGTATCGTATCTTGGCGATGTCTAAAAGATATATCAAATAGATGTCTATTACAAAATCCGAATCGGGCCCTCAGCCTGTTTTGGAGCCCGCTTTCAGATATCTTCAGCATGATCTTCGAAGTGCTCTTTGGCGAGAGCAATGCATGCCACCTTGGTCATGGATACGATAGCTAGCCACTTTGACCCGACAGTCCAGCCACTGGCAGCATTTATGCAATTCCCCTTTTACCTAATATATCTAGAACGTCTCGGAGATGGAGTGGAAGGGTCACACTTATTCGCATCTATTTTGTTCTTGACCCATTGGCCAATAGTTTAATTCCTAGCCCGGTATAGGTTATATTTCAGGGTAGATTTTCTACTGAATAAGAGATGCTTTTAGGTACAAAAAGCCCCAAAAGGAATTATTTTTAAGCGTGTTTCAATGATCTAATATTAATTCATAAACCTTGGAGTTGGAAATGTTGTAGTATGCGCTTTTTAATAAGGCATACATTCTCAAAATACATTAGTGTATTGTGTTTAAATTTTCACACTTCCTTATGAAGATGCATAACAATTAACCCGTTTCGTTTTAACGGTTTAACATAACTCTCTTATTAGTTCAGGTCTTTGATGTCGTTCCTGGATTGTTTAGTACTACTTGGTTATATTCGCGTGTGAGTTAGTGTGGTGTTAACCTGCTTGTTGCTTTATAGCCCTTCGGTTCGTCTTGTTTGTTGAGCGAACAAACCAAATCAAGAGGGCGAACTCAGCGAAATCATCGCTATATCGCCCTCTATCGCACTTGTGTATTGGATAGAGATGCAGATAATATAATTTCTATGTCGTAGTGGGTAGTATATCAGAACCCGATAGCCAAGATTACGTACCTACAATCGTTTATCGACAAATTACAATTAAAAAGTAAAAATGTATTAAAAGAAAAGTCACGCGATTCGTAATAAGGTCTTCATGTTAAATCATGTTTCTATTCTTTGGAGGTTTATCTGTAGGACTGGACTCGGTTATCAGACTAGTTATTTAGTAGGAGGTAGGTACCTAGCTGTGTCAAAAATTCGAAACTAACTGTTAAATATCTTATGTTGAAAATCAAATCGTTCCAGAGCATATCAAAAAACTTGCAACTATTTTCAAAATCGTTAGTACATAATACATACATAGTAATTCGCCACTCTTAACAATAAGGCTTCAATTGACCAGTTTCTTTCCGATTTCTTAGAAGTGGCCAGTTACTATGTAGTGGTCAATAACCATTAGGCAGTCACCCTACACAAAATACCTACCACCATCTATATTAGAGTCTACCATTGAAACTGGAAATCACAAAAAAACTTTTAACTTATTTCACAATTTTGTTTGCAACACTTGCAAAAGTTTACATTACCGATCAAAGTTTTTGCAATTTAAATGTAGGTTAATTCGTCTTAAACAAACCCTCCGCTCCGGGATACATCCCAGAGCTTCCACCAAACAAACAGAAAAATACCGTCACGGACTGAAATAGATGGGTTTCAAATCTAGGACATATCGCCACAGCACAGACATATAGTAGATAGACTGTGTGAAACCTAGATTGACTATTCTTCAGACACATATTTTAATGGTAGCTAAATTGACGCTTTAGGTTAGGTACCCAGGCTCTTAATCTAATCATTAAACAACAGTTAATCACATTGCCTATTTACTTTACTTATCAATTCTGAAATTATTTTTTTTTTAATTCAGAATGCAAGCACGCTACGTTAAATTAGTAGGTACTATGCAGATTGAAAAACAGACACCTTTGAATTACTTCGAATATTTCCATATGAAAGGTCTCCTCTTGAATTATATCTAAGTATTTCGTACATAAATGTTATTGAATACCTACTTATGTATCCACCGTCAATATCTAGGTACCACTGTCATTGTTGCAAAAAATGTTACGAAAATAAATGAAAACCAAACGCTCTAAATGATATAAAAAAAACTGAAAATAGTTTCTACACAACTCTTCATTCTTAGTCGAAAATTTATTTTATCGCGTTAAGCAATAAAACCACCGAAGTATTGATTAGGTATTTAGTTACTTACCCTGTAAAGTAAGATGAGCGTGGTCTACCTAAACCTATGTCTGTGTATATGAAAGATTCCGTAATAAGATAACCGTTACATTTTTCAACATCCGATGGATGCGGAGCGAGTTTCAGCAGCCAATTTTTCGGTTTCAAGATTTATTTCGGTAAAGTGGAGCGGCGCCCATAAACATACAGGGATGTTATTCGTATACAACGAATATTTACCGCAGGCGATCAGTCTTACAGGCCAATTCAAACTTAGTTTCTGACATCAAAATGAAATATAAATGGCTAGCGACCCGCCCCGGCTTCGCACGGGTTAACAAATTATACATAAACCTTCCTCTTGAATCACTCTATCTATTAAAAAAAAACGTATCAAAATCCGTTGCGTAGTTTTAAAGATCTAAGCATACATAGGGATAGACAGACAGCGGGAAACGACTTTGTTTTATACTATGTAGTGAAGTCAGTCGCGCGAGCATTTCGGTTGTTTATACAGTCAAGTGTAAACATATGGGCGCTTTCTTACCCAAAAATATGTCCCATACTTTTTATTAGTGTCCGACCGAAACATGTTTTTTTGCCGAAACCGAAACCGAATGTTCGGCTTTGGCTCTAGTTTCGGCCGAAACCGAAACCGAAACTTTTGTAGCCTTGTTAAAATCGTTGAAAAAATGTCATAAAACCGCTTTTACACACATATTATGGGGCTGTCAACACCCAATGTCCTTGAAATTGATGTTACTTAAGCAGTTTTTTATGAAAATTACTAGAGTTAGACCAAGATAATTCTGCAACGATTTTAATAAGTTGATAACACACGCAGTGCAAGTGTTATTTTAAACGTCAAAACTTCTATGAAATTATGACGTATAAATAACATTTGCACTAGTTGCACTGCGTATGCTATCAAAATCATTGCAGAATTTTGTTGGTCTAACTCTATTCATTTACCAGTCAAGCTAACATGTAGGCACAGGGTCAACCAAAAACGCGAGCGCAGCGAGCGCGAAATTTTTTGTTAACAATATCTTTACGTACGTAGTGTACGTAGAGTACGTATTGGCGCGAGCGAGACGCACAGGCGACTGACATCATCAAGATATCATTTTGATTTGATGTCAAAATGTTCGGTTTCTGGACGCTACAGCAGAGTGATTAGGCGTTTTAGTGTGATGGCTGTTGCAAACATCATCATCATCATCATCCTGGCGTCAATCCCAGCTGTGCCCCCGCGCGGGGCGCGAGGACCCGGGGTCCGCCTTCCGACTCCTTCGTGTCCACTTTGCCCGATCTTCGGCGTCCCTGGTGGTGAGTCCGTTGGCAAGCATCATCAGCGACATCAAGCCATCGCTTCCTGGGCCGGCCTTTTCTTCCCGAGGAGGCGGCATGGCCAGGCATTTGTTACCCACGTAACTTGCCGGTCTGCGCGAGACGTGGCCATACCAACGAAGGCGGCACTCTTGCAGTTTGTCAGCGATGTCACGGACGCCAAGACTACCCCGAATGTGGGCGAGGTTTACTAAAGTAGCATGACAAATACGTATGTTTCCGAAAAATACGAAGGAAAACTTTTTTTGAAAAACGGACAGCAATTAAGTCATTCTTGTGTTTAGGTAACCACGTGCAGGGTTTCTTTAGAATGTAACCGACACCGACAAAAAGCGCGAAGAGTAGACCAGGCCCCTATTTCACCACGACGACAGGTGCGACAATTCGACAAATGTCACTGTTGCTGACGTCACAGGCATACATGGACTACGGTTACCGCTTACCATCGGGCGGGCCGTATTCCTGTTTGCCACCATCATTGTATTATTTAAAAAAACTTTATTACATCAGCAAAAACAGGTATCTCTATCGAAGTTTATGCTGCTGATGATGATAATCACACGATTTAATAGAACTTTCGGTAATTCTTGACACTAAATGAGTTCTGTCTGTGTCGGAATTTCGTGACAATTGTCGTGTTTCTTGTGACAATTGTCATTAGCTTCGCAAAATAAGTACCTACTTATTTATTGGCGATACTATGGAGTTTTTTTTAATTAATATGTTGGTGGCAAACAAGCACACCGCCCGTCCGATGGTAAGCGGTTACCGTAGTCTATGGAGGCCTGTGACGTCAGTAACAGTGATGTCGACAATTTTCGCACCTGTCACCGTGGTGAAATAGGGGTCACTTGGAAAATTACTCACAAGATTTTCCGCAATCTATGTATGACCGTGGTAATATCACTGAGGGGCTGATTCAACATGTTTTAATGGTAGATCGTGACATGACAACCGTACGTTTTATTTTATGACAATCGATTTGGCTCGGCATTGGATCTACCTACTCTGTTCATAGCATACTTTGGGCACAAAACCTAGCTATACTTAGTTACATACTACACGTAGTTATATGTTATCAAATGGCGATTAGAATTCGGCTGATTAAATTATGAATTAATTAAAATTTAATTAAGTGAAGTTTAGTGAATAAAATTTATTTCATTGAAAAAGACAGTAAAAAGACAAATAAATAACTTATCAACTAAATATTATATCTATGAATAATACTAAATTAAAAGTAACAACCCTATTTAGGGATATACATATTTATGTATATCTAAAATAAAACAAGGAATAAAAAAACTAATGAAAGAGGACTGCCCGCGCTACCCCCGGCGCAAAGGCGCCCATCACACTAGCTGCGTTAGGGCCCGGCCACATGTCAGCGGTGCGGCGCCGCCGCCGCCGCGCGGCGCGGCACCGCAGAAATCTGCGGCGACGCCCGCCGCAACGCAAAATTTTGCGGTGCCGCGCTGCGGCGCCGCAAAGCGGTGCGCGGCGCCGCGCGCGGTGCCGCAAAGCGTTGCGTTTCGCCGCGCGCGGTGCCGCAAAGCGGTGAGTTTCGCCGCGCGCGGTGCCGCCAAGCGGCGTGCGGCGCCGCGTGCGATGCCACGCTGCATAGTAAAGAATAAAATTCGACTACCAGTTGTTTAATCAGACATGGATTCCTTCACACGTGTTCTGCTCTTGCTGTTGTTATAGCGACAGCGGTTCGCCAAAAAACGCTGCAAATGGTGTTAAAGGTTATGAAAATCGGTACGATTGATCTTTAGGACATTTGAAACAATTTATAAAATAAAACAAATAAAAAAAAACCAGCCAAGTGCGAGTCGGACTCGCGCACGGAAGGTTCCGCACCATCAACAAAAAATAGAGCAAAACAAGTAAAATAAAACAAGCAAAAAAACGGTCACCCATCCAAGTACTGACCCCGCCCAACGTTGCTTAACTTCGGTCAAAAATCACGTTTGTTGTATGGGAGCCCCACTTAAATCTTTATTTTATTCTGTTTTTAGTATTTGTTGTTATAGCGGCAACAGAAATACATCATCTGTGAAAATTTCAACTTTCTAGCTATCACGGTTCGTGAGATACAGCCTCGTGACAGACGGACGGACGGACGGACGGACGGACAGTGGAGTCTTAGTAATAGGGTCCCGTTTTTACCCTTTGGGTACGGAACCCTAAAAACGACAGGAGTTATGACGTCATCTTTTTTTTGTATGAAATTAAAAAAAAAATTGTTTAGAAACCTATCGTGTGTAGTATTAAACGAAAGGGCTTTCTGAGCCGATTCGAAAAATATTTCACATCATTACATTTGAGTCATTTTTTTTAAATTATAATAAAAATATTTTTCAAAACATACCAAGTTTGGGTTTCTCCAGATACAATACCGTTAAAAATTGTATCTACACACATGTCACTAGTGCTCTATAATGCGTTCAGAAACCGTAGGAAATGACCAGCTTTATTACAACCAATTTTACTATGAGAACTTTCTTATCTGTGGTAGTAGAAAAATTTGTACTGTAATGTTATAAGTAGTTATAACGTTACAAATTTTTAGTATCGTTATGAGTTTAAATTTGGAACAGCAGTCAAAACTCAAGTGGGTCTCTATTCTAGTATCCATAGATATTAAAACAGTTATCGATATGAAACGTCAGTTTAGTATGTTTTTTAATATTAACCGCACGATATTTGATCTCGAGTGACATGAGAATAGGAACTCTATTCTTTTGTCTAGGAATTAAAGAAAACTATGGATGCGTGACATGCGTGAAAAAAGTTTTCATTCCCTGTCATTTGGCGTACAGTTTATCTTTTAATTAGTTTTAAGTATGTGTTTAGATAAAGTAGTTTATGTAACTCTACATAATTAGGCATTAAAACTCGTGTAATCCTATTAAGAAACTCACTAACGTTCGTTTCTTAAACCCACACTCGTATTTTGATGCCTCTCATTATGTAGCAGTCACATAAAGTACTATTTTTGTTAAATATACCTCAAATTATACCTAATATCCTCATATCTAATTCTAATAAAGCAATTTTGAAAATATTTACATTTAGTATACCTATTTGTTTTAATTTTTTCTACTCCCGTACCTTTATTTGTCATTTAAAAGGTCGTACACACACCTTTAAACCCCTATGTTATAGTTGTCAAGACAAGTCTTTAGTCTATTCCCCAAAAAAGTATTTGTGCATACACGCAGTATCTTTTTGGTACTTTTACGATACTTCGTGTAATCACCACTTAAAAAATATTGTATGAAATAGATTGTTGCCAGCCTAATTTTAATCGTCATCTCTGACAGATGAGTACTAAGTGCATTGCTGCCAATTTACAAAATTGGCAGCAATGCACTTAGTAAAAGGTGAGTTTTTTCAGTTAATTCTTACATAGATAATTTTTACTACGACTTATAGATTCCGAGACATAAGCGACTTTTTGGAAAAACCGTTATACTTATATTAATTTTATGCTTTCTATTTAAATATTTAATTGAGAGATTCATAGATCACACTTTGTAAAATTGAAAATTAAAAAAAAAACATATTTCATGTAATTATTTTCAAAATTGCTTTCTTAGGGTTAGATATGAGGATATTAGGTATAATTTGAGGTATATTTTACAAAAAAATATTGAACGGTATTGTATCTGGAGAAGCCCAAACTTGGTATGTTTTGAAAATTATTTTTATTATAATTAAAAAAAATGACTGAAATGTAATGATATGATATTTTTGGAATCGGCTCAGAAAGCCCTTTCGTTTAATACCACACACGATAGGTTTCAAAACAGTTTTTTCAAATTCCATACAAAAAAAGATAACTCATCTCGTTTTTTTTTATTTAATGGTGTTTCGGGTCAAATTGTTTCAAATGTCCTAAAGACCAATCGTACCGATTTTCATACCTTTAACATCATTTGCAGCATTTTTACTGCCAGCGCTATTAAGAAGGCGCAGAAATAAAAAAACAATTGAAAAGAAAATTTTGGGTGAACCCATATCTTCGTATAATGAATGAAGATGCAAATCATTTCAAAAGAAAATACCGGCGAGGCACCGCAGAAATCTGCGGCGCCGCACGCCGCTCGGCGGCACCGCGCGCGGCGAAACTCACCGCTTTGCGGCACCGCGCGCGGCGCCGCGCACCGCTTTGCGGCGCCGCAGCGCGGCACCGCAAAATTTTGCGTTGCGGCGGGCGTCGCCGCAGAGCGGTTTGCGGCGCCGCAGATTTCTGCGGTGCCGCGCCGCGCGGCGGCGGCGGCGCCGCACCGCTGACATGTGGCTGGGCCCTTACCGCGTTGAATTGCGATGGACATGCATAATGTTTTATTTACAAATGCATTTTTATTTTACATCATCGTGTCGATGTTCGGCATTCGACTCGTCTCGGAATTAGAACTATCTGTATGATTTACAACAAAGGGGTTATTCTCACTGATGTACCGTCGAAAAGTTTCCAAAAATGCGAAATTGTCACAAGTTCGGATACCTCATATTTTTCTGATTTCCTAAATTTTACGAGAACATTTCCTACTTTTGTCTGCAGTTATACTGGTCTGTAGTAGGCGATTTCTTATAGTAGGCATACGCTCAATAAATCCATAAGCACAATGCCGAAGTAGCGATGCGCGAGTTTTGATTTAAAATTAGACGTGTGATTACCTCTCAGCGCCGAATTCGTGGAATTTGCACTTCAAAGCATAACTAGATTTTAGATTTTGTTTTATGACGTTAAATCTGACTAATATATAGGTTAAATACATACTTGGATGGACACCGAGTCTTCATAATTCTAATTGATATAGTCCTCCATCACCATGTCACCTCTAGGCATTTTATAGTTTTCTTTGATGAGTAGGTATGAAGGTATATTTTACCACGCGTTGTACGTATACATACCTAAATAATACCTAAGTTTTAAATGTCTTATCGTACTGTATATATATATATACATACAGCCAGCCAAGATGACAATCGACAAACGCCAAACAAAAAGTAAACATTTGTCAGGATGATTAGGTATTAAAATTTATCGGTGTGACTACTAAAGGTCACGTGACTATTTCCATACCAAGTAGAGTTAGACCAAGAAAAGTCTGTACCTAACGATTTTGATAGCACCGCAGTGCAAGTGTTATTTATACTATACCTACGTCATAATTTCATAGAAGTTTGACGTTTAAAATAACACTTGCACTGCGTGTGCTATCAAAATCGTTGCTGAATTTTCTTGGTCTAACTTTAATACCAACATTATTTAAGTTCTGATTGGCGTTTTCTATCAACAACAACAACAAAAGTGGTTAGATGGTTTCATCCTCCTTAACCGACCTATTAATAAAACATCACCATATATCTATTAATAAGATAGTTTATATTAATAACGTGCTGGCGCTAACTAATAATTTGAAGCAGGAACAGTTGTTTAGCAGTTCACGTCAACCCACATATATAATTAGAGGACCTCAGAGATTTGTGGCAAGACTGTGCAACTCTGATTTAGATATAGAAATTACAGCTTGTGCTAATTCTTGGAAATGGTTACAGTAGAAATATCGCAGTAGCCGTTATGTGTAGGTAATTATAATCATAATTTCAGCCTATATACGTCCCACTGCTGGGCACAGGCCACCTCTCATGCGCGAGAGGTCTTGGGTTATAGTACCTACTTATAGTCCCCACGCTAGCCCAATGCGAATTGGAGACTTCACACCTTTGAATTTCGTCGCAGATGTAGGTATGCAGGATGCAGGTTTCCTCACGATGTTTTAAATTCCTTCACCGAAAAGCTAGTGGTAAATATCAAACGATATTTCGTACATAAGTTCCGAAAAACTCATTGGTATGTACGAGCCAGGATTTGAATCTGCGACCTCCGGATTGAAAGTCGGACGTCATATCCACTCGGCCACCACCGATTCGCGCACCGCGTGTAAGTACATAATTAACGCCCTAACAGCACCCATGCCCCATAACCGCAAAGCACTGTTAAGGGGTTATTAGTGTTATACAATTTATCTATTTATTACTTAGAAAGTGTCCGACGAAAGGATAAATCGAATACTTAACCTTTTCGCAGCGGGCTTAACATGGGCTTTTATCGTCAAACCGTCTAGTCCACACATAACAACCGTATCAACCATAGAAAACTCATTTAATTATTTACTGTACGCTCGCCTTGGAGGATACAACTAAACGGAGTAGCCATTAACAGGCTTTCCCCTCTGTCGAAAATAGGCGGCCAACGGTCATACACAATGTATGGACTGACGTTTATCTGACATGGCTATTTTTACGTTACGCATACATTTGACGTTCCCCTCCCCCGCAAAAATCGGCAGACTGTTTTGTACAGAAAATTACAGACATGGCGTCTCCGTTTGATTATATCCTCCAAGACGCTCGCCCAAAAAAAGATTCACATTAAAAACAAGTTTTTCAGTGGAGGTTGTACCTACTGTTGTAAATAATGCATGGTGTGACAGACATATAAGTGTGAGAGATAAAAGTGTAACCATCATATCCGTAGAGTCCTCGTAAAATTTTAAAATATTACAAATATTTAACATATTATTATTTTAATAGTCGTTTAGTCATCGTGTCTTGTCTCACTAGCTTTTTATTGTCAACTCATTTCTCCAGGCCACAAATGTGTAACATATATATTATGTATAACAAATATAAACAGAATGTTACAGTTTTTTACCGAAATATCAAAATCAAAGCCGTTGTTTCGTAATTTTTTTAATCTCGTTGTCTTGAAGAATACGAATGGACTCGTTATCAACCCGTAATAAATAGCCATTAATGTCAGCACAAGAATGAAACGGACGAAGTTATTCTTTTTTAACAAAAACAAAGCGTCGAGGGAAACATTTTCGGAGCTGGAAAGCTGTAGAGGCTGGAAAAGCATAAAAACTTTCTTAATTAATTAATTTTTTTACTAGAATTTTCTGGCTTCTACATATAACCGTGAAAATCGAAGTTCGCAAATTGCGGGCATTTTTCTGTCTTATTACGCCTTCATTGGAGTAAAAGAGAAAGATCCCCGCAATTTGCGAATTTCGGGATTCGCAGTAGCCCCTCTGGTCCTAAAGTTTTAAGGCCGTAAGATTGCTTTTAAATCCTGAATGCACGTTGTTATAGGATGGAGGTCTTATTTCGACTGCGACTGTTTCAACTCCGCTGCTGAAGACGTCACGAGATAGGATAGGATAGGTACTATGGCAACAAAAACGATGAGAATTAATAATACGATGCGATGTTTGGGATATACTTTAATAGGTACGATTAGGTGGTCAGGTGGGATAACGGGATACGCATTTAATTCAAAACTTCGCTTCAACGATTGCTACAGCAATTACGATATTTAAATTGTGCCTACAACCCAAAGCACTGCCATGCCCAAAGCACTGGCATTTTCATATGCCAACTATATATACCTTGAACGCGCTCTGATAGAAGTTAATCCTCAGACAAATTATCACTCTACCAACGCCATTCTCAAATTAGACTGCCCAAAGTTTTGTTTTAAGAACATGAAGTTGAATATTTGAAATAAACTCGGGCCTCACAACTCCACAAGAGTTTTCTCACTCACCATGCATCTTCTAAATCCGTATGCGGCACTTTCATCTGTTGACACAAGAAAACACGCCATCAGATACGTCCCGGTAAAGAATTTGGAGGGGTGATCGCCTTCAGAAATAAAGCAAGTTTATATTTTATTCACTAATACACTGTTAGGAGCTTCCTCTTCCGTTGATGTTTAATAACGAACCGGTTTTGATTTTATTAAAGATTAAAACAAGTAACAAACAACAAAAACCCTGAACCTATACATATATAACGAACCTGAATATGGTGATGATTTCAGTTATTTCTGATTAGACATTTTTATTTACTCGACAGAAACGTTACATTTCACTTAATGAGTAGGTAGTTTACAATGTATGTAATGTTATTTGAATTACGTATCCGTTATTCGTATTTGTTTACGTTAACTGTTGTAACCTCAATAGTAAATAGATTTGACTGTTTTGTCTTTATTCCCGCGGTTCCGTAATCTTCCTGGGTTAATTTTAAATTTTACGTATTTTGCGGTCTAATGATGAATGTACCTACTTAACCTACGACATAGTAACCATTTGGTTTAGTGTATGTCGTAGCTAGATTATAGCTACCTACTGGCGATTTTATTACTGCCTCATCTTTTTTCGGGGGCATTTCAAGAAATCGCCGAATAGCGGTTAAGTATACTTAGCGCATTAAATAGTCATTAATACGTCATTAATGGTCAGTTATTTCATTAATACGTTAATCTGCATTTCCTAGATAGTGCCTGCAGCATTTCCAACCTTTTTTTTGGCGCGCCCCCGGTGTAAGATCTGCGTCCCCCCCTACTCTTTTTAATCTGTCGTTTCCGGCTTCCTTGGATTCCCGTCTCTTTACCTACAACAAACCACGTCTAAGCTCTTCATTGAAAAGATTACATTATAAACAAATATGATTAACCGTATTAGGTTTTTTCATGAACACATTAATCTGCATTTCCAACACAGTGGATTTCCGACCTTTTCAGTCGCGCCATTGTGAGATCTGCGCCCTACCTACCTTTTTGTCGTTCCCTTTGATGGCTTTTGATCTCCGTCTCTTTAACCCCAACAAAACCTATTTAAGCTCTTCATTGAAAAGATCACATTCCACACAAACATGTCACCGAAAACTTCCGCTTCCTCAATAATGAACCAGCACCTAATATCAATGGAACCGAATTAGCACCCACTACTATTAGCCGCGATTTGCAGTCGCTCAACTCATTAGAAGTATTTCTAGATTGCATTTGCGTTCATTCATAATGCCAGGACAGTCCGGCCTATATCTATTTCAAGTTTGCTAAGTGGGTTGTCAGGGTGATTGGAAATATTATCAAGCTTTTCCTCATTTGGGGTATGTAGTTACTTATTCTTGGTAGCCGAAGTTGGCATTCTTGCTCGTATAAGTGCGGTATCTTTCAGATTGACCCGAAAGCGTGGATTTTTTAGTTTCATTATGGCACGACATAAACTTGATCCCAGACCCATCCCACTAATCAACGAACGAAAGAAATCCGTAAAAAGAACATTAAAATCATTGTCCAAATTTTTGAAGCAGGGATATAACGCAGAAGGCCGAGAATCACAAACACTGAAATGAAGAAATTATGAATCATATAAACAAGCAACAATTGTTTATGACCAAGTGTTTATAATCAGGCGATGAATTTGATTGTCTGAAACCACCTGTCCAAAACAAACCCTTAGAAACGGTTAAACTAGCAATTATCTACAGTTAAATTTAATCAAACTTTGCGCCACCACATCGCGCTAACCGCCTAGCTAGTTGGGCAAGCGTTATATAAATAAGACTTTAAAATATCGCTACACCTTTAAACACGAACCAGACTGGAGCCCCCATTAGTCACCAGAATCCCCCGTTGCGTGGAACGAACGATGCTTGACAATTAGAATGACATATGACGTGTTATTAATTATTTGAAACGAATCACCTAATTACTCCGGCTTCCTGATATGTTGGCAACATTGCAACGGATGTAGTGACGCAAACTTGAGCCCATGCAACTTATTAATAGATTCTATTTGAGCGGCACACGTGCAAAATGTTGACCCCTGTCTAATATTGGCGGTAGTTTTGCTACACCTACATACGGACATACTTGGAAAACTAGACTGTATGTCCAGAGACATAAAGCTCATATTTGTAAAATAATAAATACGGGCGCGGTTTCATAAGCGCCCATTTCATTCATCTCAACATGTAATGGTCCTTCGAGCCAGATCCGACCCACACATTGTAAACAAACATCTTTGTTTAATATACCAAGCCCTAAATATGATAACCACAATAGAAATGATTTTTATCCCACACCGTTTATATTTTCGTAATACCTACCACTCAGGGTCCTAAAGTCTATTTTTTTATTCCGTAGACTGAAATGACAGTTAATTGTATGAACATGAAATGTCATTTCATACTATTAACTGTCATTTCAGTCTACCGAATAAAAAAATAGACTTTAAAACTCCTAAAGCGAAATAAGAATATCGTGTCTGGTTTGTCTATACTTCGTTTTTTTAGCATTAGAAATAAGGTAAACAATCTTGATGTGTCTTTTAATTGAAAAACACATTTTAAAATAAGTTACGGCAAATACCTATGTAACAATTATGAATCTAATACGATCATTTATATTCCTCTGCTTTCTTATGTAATAGTTACTGATTTTTAAAAGGCGTTTTTCAATTAAAAGACATGTCAAGATCGCTTACCTTCTTTCAAGTTCTTTCAATGCTAAAAAAAAACGAACTATAGTCCTGAAGGCAAGAATCCAATTGAATTAAAGTATGTTTTTAATTTGTCCAATGCAGAAATTAAAATTGCGTTGTTAACGGAACGGGACTTGCATGTTAACGGGACATTCAATCTATTGTAACAAAAGCGAGTTAAATTTTTGGTTTTCAACGCCCTTGTGTCGTTTGTCGAGCATCCCAGTTCGAAAGGCTACCTACATTATAAATTAAATTAATGTCATATATTTTGACATGCATTCAGCTTTCATAAGGTTTTCGTTATTAACTACCTAGTCTTGTGGTTATTAAAATAGAAATAGAAATTTATTTGCTAAACAAATAATAAATAATAAACAAATAATAAAACATGTCTACCGTTTTACACGCTTCGGAAGTGGGTAATAGTGGTGACAGACACATTTTAATATTAGGTAAACTCGTAAAAAACTATATTGTTTTTCAATAAAAATAAACATCAGAAGGAGGAGTTTGATTTTTAACCTTAGCGTGTATTAATAAGGTTCATTTTAATTTGTTTATATCTTACACGTGCCATGTTCCCTATAAGTCTTTAACCTTTGTTTATTTAATGTTTATTTGTTATTTTCAATATACGCGAATTAAAAAAGATTTTGTAATATCGTTTGTACTACTTATAGATTGACCGAGACCAATTGCTAATATATTTTTAAAGTTTTTAAGTAAATAGTCATAAGAAAACTTTAACAACTAAATTAAATACTTTATGTAATTAGTACGTCAACATGAGGTTAACTAAACTACATGGTGCCTCTGTGAGCTGTAGACTTCGTAGCCAACCTCCGATTCAGTTATTTTGAAAAAATTCAATAAACTAAATCGATAAAAAAAATCTTTATAATTACCGCACCTGCTCACCAAATATTACGAGAATCAGAGAAAGAATTTTCGCCTAAGCTGAAACGGAAACGTTCGCTCGGTTAAATACCTATTTAGGTAAAGGTACCGAACCGACTGACCTAACTTACTTCACCCTCACCTGTAATGCAAGTCACACGACTCACACGCGTAAAAATATCTGAGACTGAGAAATTATCTGATTTGTAGAACCATAATCAAAAGCGCTATGAAAACTCTCTAAAATAATCCCAAGTATCATCTAGATATTTCTGAAAGTTTAATCACGCAATTCATCCACGAGTCTAGACAGTCAAAAGTCTGAAGACCTAAAAATCTAGTTTTAAAGAAGTTATGACGCCCGCAATGACGCAAAGCGAACAGCCGTTTTGTTGTCAAACGTATTGGCCTACATGTTTTTGAAATATGGTGCAAAAATATTAATTTCTGTCTTACAACATTAGGAAGTGAGGCGATCTTATGAGACATACAAAATCTTGTCTGAACACTACAATGTTCAAAATATTAAAGTCAATCCACCAGAACGCAATCAGAAACATATCAAGCCAGAATGTAAGGTTGAAAGGACACTGTAAAAAATTTGTGAAACCTCCGTGTGGTAGCAACCCTAGGAAACACTTTTTGCCGAAATCGTGTGGTAAATGTGTGGAACTCTCTACCAGAAACTGTTGTTAGTGCACCGTCGGTAAACTCGTTCGAAAATAGACGGGATAGAGGTAGGTACACATTTTAGAACTGTAAAAGTGCAAAATAAATACAAGTGCTACATATACACGCATCAGCTTATTGTTATAGTGTTTCAAATAAAAAAATACTTTTGAAAGTTTGTTAAAAATGGTTTTGAAATATCGTGTAGTACATGCGGGTCTAATAAATTTCCCACATCCTAACATTAGTTTGTTTAGATCAATGGAGCAGTTACCCTAATTTATGTTTACACATGGTTTTGTAAGAACGTATATTTTTCCATCTGCAAAGTTAATCCCACGCTTTCCTTGCGAATGTTGATTATTTAGAGGTCGGCCTTGTGCTATTTCAGCCCTCGATCGTGGCCCAAAATACTTTCCGGTTTGATTCCAATGTACGCGCGCAAATGTTTTCGTAAAAAAAAACATTATTTTTTTACTTGAAACGTCGCGTTCTTGACATAGGGCAAGCGGAGAGATTTGCAAACTTCGGTGTTCGCGGTAGACCCTCTGTTTAGTCCTAGGCTTTGAAATATATATTAAATTTTCTTCCAACAAAGTTTTGCTCCCACCGTGTCTTAATGAAAGATAGAATAGGATAGCTAATTAATATGTGTAGATTGTATAGGTACCTATATTACACGTAGGTAAGTTGATGATGGTCGACGATCCATTAGAGTTCGGATCGCAAGTACCTACTCACCTCTCTATTTTGACCTCTTCTCATTTTTGTTTTGCTTACAGCAATTGACCCGTAAGAGGAAGCTATTTTTAACAAGCTTTTATTAGGTCGACCTGTATGTAACTAAGTAATGGAATCTAAGGTAACTAATTTAACCATCTTCCAAGGATCGTAGCGTCATGAAAATTGGCAGATGTATATAGTTCTGATGACAATACAATAATATGGTACTGTCGAACTGATCTGATGATGGAGACAGGAGGTGGCCATAGGATTAGGAACTCTGTGATGAAACAACGCAACCTAATTGTGTTAGGGGTTTGTCCAAGTCACAACTTTAAACACACATATCGTGGTGGTCGGTTTCCAAATGCACCGAGAGATGGCGCTGTCACCTGCGCAAACTAGCTAACGACTGTTTGCTTTAGAATATTAAGTGTGTAATTTTATATTTTGTTTGTGAGACTTGTTTTGGAAGAATATTATAATTGTTTATAGTACGAACGGCTTTAATTTCAAAAGGACCTAAGGTACAACCTTGTTCATGGTCCATACGAGCCGGATTTAGAGTTAGTAGTTCAGTGCGTGTGAGCGTGGGCTTAGCACGGTAGCAGTTATCACGCAATATGGTATAAAATATGTGAATAAAACGTTAGTTACCGACGATTTTATCATGCATACTATGGTAGCAGACGATATATGGAGTTATCCACATTTGACAGCGGTAGATGACAGAAGACAATTTGCATAACATGGGGGTTGGATAATTTGACATATTATCCCATTTTGACAGTTCAACTTAGTTAATTTTATCTAAGTGCTTCTTAGGTGACGATAAGCCTTGTCGTGAAAGCAAAACTAGTGAATAAACCTATTACAAATACAAATTACAGGTAAATATCCGTTTTTCTATGATTATATTGAGAGTTATTAGTTATAATGTTCCGCTTTATATAATATAGTCAATATTTTATTTGCAGGGAAGTCAAATTTTATTATTCCTACTCGCGGCTGCTGTTGAAGAAACAAAGCGTCGAAAAATCTCGTGCATAGCTTTAAGAAACGCTTGCAACCCGTTTGATATGCCAGACGAAGAGTTTCGGCATATTTACAGAGTGTAAGGAGTGTGCAGTGCATTTATGTGCCGAACTTAACGCAGAGTCTCAAAACGGTGATGGATTACCAAAACACCTTAAAGGTAATGCTTAATAAAATTGTAGTGTTTCTTTAAAGTTAATATGTATTCCATGTAAGACAGGCGTCTCAATGACAATGCTACTAAACTCTTAAATACTATCTCATATTATAATTGTAAAAATTAGTATGTTAAGATATTCTGTTGCACAATCTTATACTTACTAACAGAGGTTACTTATTTAAGCCACTTTTTACCTCAACATTCATATCCTAACCTAAAGGGGAAAGTCTACTTACCTAGGTACAAATATTACATCTATGTTCTTATTTGTTTTAGGTTTTAACAGTATTAGCTGTAATACTAGGCGTGTCTTAGTAACTTTTTTGAATAAGTATGAGTGTGGCTGTATTGTGCAATGAGATAGGTAACTATTGTTTGATAGTTATGTTAAGTAGTTACTGGGTCTAGGATACATACTGTTATTCTTCATATTCAATTATTCATTATGTGAAAAAAACTGACAATCACAATATAAATTCCTGAAAATCTACCATGTGTAATTTTAAGTGAAATTGTATATTGTGAGATAAATAAATCATATCATATCATAATCTGGGAATGCATTTAAGGTTTAACTAAGGCATCCAGTTCTAGTTCTAATGTGCTGCATTGTTGACAAACATACTTAGTCATATTTTTATTCAAAAAAAATAATACAGGCCTATTGCTTGATGACTAGCGGAATGCGCAGCAAGCAGCAACTTTGAGTCTAGGACAAAACTTAACTTTCATATTTTTGGTGTGCATCAGTAAGCGTTCATATTGCTCTTCACGAGACTCCAATGGATAATACATATATATAAAAACTAGCGGATAATATATATAAAAACCAATGGATATTATTCCCCGAAATGGTCGTTCCCGTCGATTAGTTACTAGTAGCTATATTTTGGGTGCAAATAGCCTGCACTCATGTGAAAATATTTCATTCATAGCTGCCACATGAACCTGCTGTTACTTATTTCCTTATTTTTCTTCCAGAAAACTTCTCGTGGATACAGGGGGAAATTAAGGAAGGCGCTCCCCGAGGACTTCCTAAGCATCATGCACAAAACCGGCTGTTGTTAAGAGCCCATCAACCTGCACACTAGCGCCACTGCTAAGTAATCGTGATTATTTCAATTTAACGAAATATATTTAAAAAAGGGGGCCGCTACGCATTGTATCTTGTATTAAAGTACCTTTTGAATACTCGTACATCAAACTAGTTTCTATGTTGCTGGATTCGTCAATCTATGCGTCCAAGTTAAAACGGCCGTTTTTGTTTTGAGTTTATAGATTGACGAATTCAGCAACATAGAAACTAGTTTGATATATTCACAAGGTACTTTAATACAAGATACAGTACGTAGCGGCCCCCCTTTTTTAAATATCTTTCGTTAAATTGAAATAATCATGATTATTTAGCAGTGGCGCTAGTGTGCACGTTGATGGGCTCTTGAGAATGTGCGCGTGCGAGCCAGCTTAATAAATACTTATTTCGCCTATAACCAACTATGTTTTACTATCACACAAATACCTACCTAATCTATTTACCTATTTTTCTATGGTCAATCTTCATACAAAACAGCATTCCCCGCATGTAGGTGTCGCTTATTCTTATTTTTCATTTTAGCGTACAAAATCTGTCACTGTTACTACTTATAGCTTCTAAACGTATTTAATCCGACTTTCATATATATACACTATAGTATAATTAAAGCATTTTAAGCACGTTCTTATTTAAAGATGCATTTAGTTAGTCTGTGGCGGTCAAAAGGTTAAATAAGAATATTCCTAAATGCTCTATTATGCTATAAGTCTACCTACTTTAGTAACTATAACTACGGTCAGACAGAGTTTAATACTCTAATAATTAATGTTAAATTTTAAAAAACTATGTTAAATCCATTAACAACAATGTCAATATTCTCGCGGCGTTGGCACTGTTGTCAGTCTTCTATGTTTACTAGGTAAGTTAAGAGCCCGTCAACGTGCACACTAGCGCCACTGCTAAATAATCGTGATAATTTAAATTTAACGAAAGATTTTTTTAAAGGGGGCCGCTACGTATTGTATCTACATAGTATTAAAGTAACTTTTGAATACATCAAACTAGTTTTATGTTGCTGGATTCGCCGATCTATGAACTTAAAACAAAAACGGCCGTTTTAACTTTGGACGCATAGATTGAAGAATCCAGCAACATAAAAACTAGTTTGATGTATTCAAGAGGTACTTAAATGTGACGGAATCTATGAAAAGGGACCTTATTGTCGATGGCGCTTACGTCATTATTAAAGATGCTCCGATATAAATATAATGCCGCGCGATGTAAGCGCCATCGACAATAAGGTCCCTTTTCATAGATAATGCCCCAAATACAAAATACAGTACGTAGCGGCCCCCTTTTTTAAATACCTGACGTTAATTTGAAATAATAACGATTATTTAGCAGTGGCGCTAGTGTGCACGTTGATGGGCTCTTAACAATATCGGCTCTGTGCTGCTGGAGAGAATATTATAAATGGGTAAATAACACAACTATTGCCAAAAAGATAAACCAAGTTTATTTTCACATTAAATTATGGTATACAAACAAATCATTAATTGTCGTCCCCGGTGCGAAAGTGCCCATGATGCTAGCAACTTTTCAACGCTGGATTACTATGGGCAGCTTTTGCACCAGGAACGGCTCGGAGCGAGGGCCGTAATGTATAGGTATACATAGTAATGACCTGAAAAGGGAAAAAGTGTTTTGGTCTCAGACACACTCAGAGTACTCAGACAACGATATAACCGGAGAGTTAGCCACGGAAATAGGTACTTATGCAATTTATAGAGCAACGTAATCCCTCTAGTTAGTGTGCCATACTATCATTATTAATTAATCCGGTCGCCTGGCAGCAGTTCAGCGGTGGGTGTGAGAGTGGTTGGGCAACAACGGAGTTGTAAAATCAATTGAAGGTGTGCAATTTATAGAGCTCTGTGTTTGGTGTGATATTATAGCTAATTATGTATTTAATTCAAATATAACAATGCCAGGCGTTTTTGCTTTACGTATATAATCCACTCGTACTTTTCGCAATCGTACTTTTTGTACTCTGTCACAGAATAAATAATAGTACTACTCTGTTCGATTACGCCTAGGTATGTGTTAAGAAAAAGTAGAAGACATATACAACTATGCGTGAAGCAATTGTGAGTCAGGTGGAATTTGCTCATGGTCTTCCTGCAGGCGCTCAAGTGGTTTGTGTACTTTCATCACCTGACACTACTATTCCCCCAAATAAAACGCCTGGCATTGTTATATTTGAATTAAATATATAATTAGCTATGATATCATTTTACAACCCCTTTGTTGCCCATCCACTCACACACCCACCGCTGAACTGCTGCCATGCTGGATTAATTAATAATGATAGTATGGCCCACTAACTAGAGGGATTTCGTTGCTCTATAAATTGCATAAGTACCTATTTCCGTGGCTAGCTCTTAGACTAATATATATAATATACAAATACTTAAATACATAGAAAACATCCATGACTCAGGAACAAATATCTGTGCTCATCACACAAATTAATGCCCTTACCGGGATTCGAACCAGGACCGCGGCTTCACAGGCAGGGTGACTACCCATTAGACCAGACCGGTCGTCAAAACATATATATGTACTTACATAAGAGAATTTGGGACGTTAGCCGCGTACTCTGCCTCGTTTCCAGCCTTGGCCACCGGTGGACTTGATCACTTTATCTTTAGTGTATGACATATATTTCAATTTATAAGAACTGAAACAAACTACTAATGATGTCGCGGGGTAAACTATAAAAATACTAACGCGTTGGCCACATTGCGCGACTGGCTCCGGCTAAGGCAGGGAAGGCTAGATGGGAACGAAAGGTCCGATCGCTGTGTCTCGCTACAACCTATGGTTGTCGCCTTAGCCGAAGCCAGTCGAGCAATGTCATGGCCAAGCCGTAAGGCTAAAGGCTTCGTCACACAGGCGCGTTTTCCGGGCGGGGCGTTAGCGGGGCGCGCCGCTTTTACATATAAAACGCTCACGCCCCGCCCGGGAAACGCGCCTGTGTGACGGAAACTTAAGCGTATGCTGAGACGCAGGCGACGTAGGTCACGCAGCGCAGCACAGAGCGATTTTTGTAAAGTATAGAACGTCCTTTAGGTACGCACACTCCAGAGTAAGGACGTTCCATACTTTACAAAATCTGCTCTGTGCTGCGCTGCATGAACTGCGTCGCCTGCGTCTCATAATACGCTTAGCCTAGTGGCATTATTCATAAAAGTGTTACTGCCCTGAATTAGCTATGAATCGTTTGTCTTTATCTGTCATTTTGACTTAGATAAAGATAAGATAAAAGATAGTTTATTCAAGTAGGCATAATTACAATGCGCTTATGAACGTCAAATAAAGCTAGGTAGACCGGCTCCCTTATGTATTTGAAAGAAAGGGATAAAAAATTATTTAACTAAATCAGGTCCGTAAAGTTTTATGAATAAGGTGGTAAGTACATATCTTGTCAAATAAAAATGATATTTTTGATAAAAGTTTTTATTGCCGACTATAAAGGCCCCTGTACACAATGGGCCATCGCCGGCCAAACCAAGGGACGCAGCCATGCGGTAGAATGAGATAGCAATATCACTTGCTCCCTCTAACGCATAAATGCGTCCCCCAGAATGGCGCATTGTGTACTGGGGCCTTAACAGGCAATTAATACCTACTCATAAAAACAATTTCTAAGAAACCCAAACACAAATTAGGTTGCTTTATATATATCAAAGAGTTTCTTTGCCCACATCCTGCGTCCATCATCAGATATTCGGTGGTACCATAATATTGCGTTATCAGTTATCACCCAACTTAAATAATGTATATTAAGTTTTAGCTCAATCGAATAAAGAGACGTGGGGTCTAATTTATCTTGTAATATGTACTTGATACATACATTGCAACTTAAAGGTTTGTTAGAAAAAACCTTTTAAATACCACTGTAATAGTTTCACCTACATATGCTTAACAAATAAACACTTTTACTATTGACTTCGAAATGCATGGACGTGCCTGCTGAGAAGTGTGTTCCAGGCAGAAAGTCAGAACTTTTTTTTGGCGCACTCTCTCGTTCTATAGCTAAATATTATGACTATCCCTTTTCTAAATAAGTCATTAAATAATTGAGGCTGCAGATTTTAGTTAATTTCTATCGTGTCCTCGATAACTTGAGTGTCCTCCAATATGTTATGACTGAAACAGAAACAAATAGATTAGATGAGGTCATGATTCTATAGTGGCGCAGGCTAGTACAGAGGTTCATTTGCAAATTATAAGAAATTAATGTCATTTTTAGAAAGCTGTCGTTTTTAAGTCAGGGGGATTTTATAGTTTCATTGGTCCGATTTCGTTTCGACTGAAAATAAATTAAATTTTGTTCCAGTAACTATTAATCCGTTATTTAAAGCATTTTTGTTATTATTATTTTATTAAAGAGTACCTATTATGTATTAAAGTGTAGTCTATGCCACCTGCGGCATAAAAACATACCAATGAACATCTTATTCAACAATATTTGTCTCAGTAGTTAAGCTTTTATGCTAGGGTAATACACGACACAAACATACCCACACACATACATACATACCTACATACATAATACATACCTACATGCTAAAATCATAATTCTTCCCATTGTCACGTATACAATCAAACCACTTAGGGTATTGCAAATGAAAACATTTAAAATAAGAGTACCTACTTAAATCTTTCAATTAAACTGCTGGCAATACACACTAGGCTATGCCTGCGCAGTTTAGCATGTACACTGTACAGTTCAACTGCACAGGTAAAGCCGGTTTGGAAACTGCAGTCGAATGCCTTTTTACCTGTGCAGTTAGACTGTACATAAAAATTAAATATTAATAATATTTTATCCTTATGTCTTAGATTCATGGCACAAAGTGTGGTGGTGTTTTTCTTTTGTCAATACACTTGAATTCTTACATACAAAACCAGCTTCTACAATATTCAGACAGGGTAAAAAAACAATTTTGAAAGTGAGGTCTACGGGTTCCAAAGTTTTTAATTGTTGTTACAATCATTATGACCTTTTTCTGCAGTGTGAAAAAAATGTCAATTGGTAGTTTAGTAGTGTATCTTTCAATGTTGTTAACTCTAGTTTACCAAAAACAAGTATAACAAACTAGAACTTTCTAGTTAGGTAATTAATCTACAGTTGGATCAACTTTTACAACATCCATTGTTGCCATGACAACTTCATGCAATTATAGTAGTCATAGAACAGTTTTTAACAAACTTTTGTCACTTAGTAGAACATAGTCATAGTAGAAGATCAGTGTCAATAGTTTTAAATGGCACAATAAACTCTTCATGATTTTAGTTTAAGAAAGGTGTACTTACATCTCCAATCCTTGATTCTTCTGGATCCATTTTAGACAAGCCAGTTCTCCCGGTAATTGGTTGAGTTACCGCTCACTGCTAGCGGAGCCTGGGTTGCTGCCACATTGATTTTTCTAACTTTGCAGCTCAATTAACGACAAGTCTGACAATAAAAATAGAATTTATAGATAATTGACACATTTAACAGCTAAATTGTATTCAGTGATGACTTGATGACCCTACCTGCAACGGTAGTTAGAAACTGGATTTGGGCTAATATCAACAAGATAAACAACAAACATTAACACATTAACTGCCAGCGACTCACTAGGGGAGTTCACTGTTCGTAGGCGCTTTTTGCTACATACGGTTTTTCCCGTGTTATCGGCTACACTCGTAGCGCGTAGCTCGCGCTGGCACTGAATGTTTTAAGTAATGCTAAGTTATGGATGTTTCTTGTGTCCATACTACAAACTTTGCTTAGTTTGAGATGAGGTTGATCTGTATTAATTATTAGCATAGTACTTACCGACTTCCATGCCTGTTGCCACTGATGCCACTGATCTGTACGGATCGTGCTCTCATAGAACTTGTATGCAGCACTGCACTTATCTCTGGCTTCCGAGAGGCTCATGGTCCTCCCTGTACTCCCTGTAGGCGAACAGGGGATGCTGAGTTATATATTTTGCTAGCATTTTCTTCTGCGTCAAAGAATCGACTGAAAAACATATTCATGACAAAATCAGTTATGATCAAACGAATTATAACTTTTTCTGTAAATAAATTATTGGTTTTTAGAGAAACTTACATTATGCGTGGCATTTTCTTTAGATTTCACAGCAAATCAGTATTTTTCTTCAACTTGGTTTGTATTCTGATATTTTCACTGATCACGCGCGTACGCGATGCTTGTCAATGTCAAATTATTGTCAATTGACTCAATTGTCAAACACGATTATCCGTGCATGTTATAATGTAGGTCAATTTGTATAAAGCTGTCACTCATTTAAACACTTTTCAATTTGGAAGTGTAGTAATAAAATTGACTATTCATGTTCAAACTATGTCCGACACCGTCCGACATATGAATAAGGGCAGCCATTGAATAGATTTTTCATAAGCTCTACGCATAGACAGTCGTGGTCACTATCGTATGATAGTCGATAACTTTATTCAATATCGACGTGGTAGGCTTATCGTAGCTCGGGGCCATGCTCAGCGATATGACAAATTTACCAATAACGTTAGAAGACAACGTATCATACCACGTGCAATATGATACGCCCGTGCTAAGCCCGCAGCTACTCTTCGCATCGATCCCATAGTAGCAGTGGATTGCTGTTCGGAGGGATCGATTTGGCTGGCAGCAACAGCGACGCGACGGTGGCGCCATCTAGTGAGAGCCAAGCTGAAGACACTAGGAGGTGTGTTGCCAGGAGAGGAGGACAGCGGAGAGGGCGCAAGCAGCGCGTCACATCAGTTCAAGGTGGAAAGTTGGTTTAAGTGAAAAGTGCAAACCGTGAGTACATTTATATTATTTGGTACGAAAGTCAACCTTATTTCAAAGAAGTTCAAAACTTTAAAATCAGTGAAGTTCATCAAGAAAGTTAGACATTTTCAACCTTATAACCAAGGAGCTCTGGACTTTGTGCAAAATTAGACTAAAAATTAACTTGTAATATTTAGCTTCATTAATTTTAGGACTTAGAATAATTAGTGGAAAAACGAAGGTACGGGGAAGGTTTATGCGTCGTTGGACTAAAAGTAAATATGGCGATGTATAAAAATGTCTACTTGCATAAGTTCGTGCGTATATAATTTCGACGAAGTATAAAAATGTGCATCTGTATATTAGACCAAATACAAATATGTTGCGGCACTAGACTAAAAGTAAATATGACGATGTATAAAAATGTCCACTTACATAAGTTCGGGCGTATATAATTTTGACAAAGTATAAAAATGTGTATCTGTATATTAGACCAAATATAAATATGTTGCGACACTAAAAGTAAATATGGCAATGTATTTTATTAATAAATATATTTTCAAATGTTCTTAGTTTTTTTTAATAATTTATAGATAAAAGTTTGTCTGTTTAGAATTCAGCTTGTTTGTTGATCGCTTATCTATTAGCTTGTTCATATTTATTGAATATTATTCGTTTTAATTTAAGAACTAGATGTTACGAGGGGATGAATTTGTTCCGTATATGTATTATTATAATCCTGGACCTATGTAAAGAAAGTAGTCATTTTAATATTCCGACTTGATAAGACTTAGACATTTGTATACTTTGAAAGTAGTCATTTTTATATTCCGACTTGATAAGACTTAGATATTTGTATACTTTGAAAGTAGTCATTTTTATATTCCGACTTGATAAGACTTAAACATTTTGAAGTATTGGCTTTCTAATACACGGACCAATTTTTATTTTATATCTAGACATTTTTATACATCGCCATATTTACTTTTAGTCCAACGACGCATAAACCACGGGGAATCCATGCCGGATTTAGGCTAAGTCCCAGAATTTCAAACACTTGTAATTTTTTACAAATTTTACCTCGGAAATTTTCTAAGTGTCAAGTTTGCACTTGTGTGAATTGGTTTAGTTTGTTTATGAAATAGTTGTTGCAACTTAAATTGTAATCATAATTTAGAAACATTGGAGATTTTATAGATCTGTTTAGTTTGTGGTTTCAACATGGAATCTTTGGTAAATTTTCAAATTGATTTGTCAAATCGTATAACTAAGGCGAGAAGTAATTTTAAAAAGTCCCCTAAGGAGCGTATAACTGAATATTATGTTGAAAGTAAGCTCGAGGCATTGGAACAGCTGTGGCAGGATTTTAGGCAGGGTCATAAAGAGCTACTGCAAACAGCTGATGCTACGCTCATAAGGTCTTTGAAGTATACAACCGATGATGTATATGAATTAACAGAAGAGCAGTATATGTCATACAAGTGTGATTTGAAACGCATTTTAACTGAATTCCAGTCTAATGTAAGTAAGATAAATATGAGTGCAAATGAAAATGTACATAAAAGGTCTTCTTTGGTCAAATTGCCTAAGATTAGCATTCCCACATTTTCAGGAAAATATACAGAGTGGCCCACTTTTCGGGATTTGTTTGTGTCAATGATACACAATAACACGGAGTTAGATAATGTACAAAGGCTGCAATATCTTAAGGGTTATTTGACCGGGGAAGCTGAGCAATTGATTCGGCACACACCCGTGTCAGACGCAAATTACGCTCAATGTTGGAAACAATTGGAGGAACGCTATAGTAATAAAAAATATATTTCGAACTGCATTTTGAAACGTCTGCTTAGTCAACGGAATATTACTACTGAGTCAGCAGGTTGCTTAAAGGAGTTGATGGATACGTCTTCCGATTGTTTAAATGCATTAAAAAATTTGGGTATAGATGTTTCGTCTTGGGACCTAATTTTGATTCATTTACTTTCACTTAAATTGGATGCCGAATCCAGAAAGCAGTGGGAGCTGAATGTTGCAACTAATGTGTCGTCGGATGCGTTGCCGACGTTTAAAGAATTTCAAACGTTTTTAACCAATAGATATCGAGCTTTGGAATTCATTGAACCAAAAAATGTATACAAGGCAACACCAGTCAGTTCAAAGGCTCCCAGTAATAAAGGTCACACAAAGGTGTTGCATGCGACAACCGTAGTAAAATTAAGTTGTGAATTTTGTGGCGAGGATCACAAATTATGCTTTTGTAAGAAATTTGCTAACCAGGATTATGAAAAGAGGCACGAGTTCGTGACCAATAATCGAATTTGTTATAACTGCTTAGGTAGTAATCACGGTGTTAGATTTTGCCAAAAAGCCACCAGTTGCAGAGTATGTCAGAAAAAACACCATTCCTTACTTCATCCAAAGGGTGTTCCAACGGGTAATTCAGGTAGTTCAGATCAATCGGTTGGAAGGGCAACTAACGGTCCGTCAGACGGAGGCTCCAGTCAGGCTTCAGATGAGACTACACCGGTAGTGACTTGTTTTGCGAAAGGTCAGGTAGAAAACCGAGTTTTGTTACCCACGGCAATCGTGAACGTTGAGTCCAAAACAGGTCAGTATCGGCCATTCAGAGCTTTGTTGGATCAGTGTTCACAGGCCTCTTTTGTAACAGAGGCCACAGTTCAAGGGTTGGGATTGCAGAAAACATATGCCAACCCTACAATTTCAGGATTAGGAGATGTTCCGAGGTCAGTGAAGTCAAAAGCAACAGTAACGTTAAAACTCCAGTCATTAACGGATCCGAACTTTAAGATGGAGGTAAAGTGTTTTGTTTTGACAAAAATTACCTCTTTACTTCCCGAGAAGCAAATATCGGTTCCGGATTGGATACAATTAAAGGACTTGTGTTTGGCGGATAAAAACTTTAACACACCCAATAAAATAGACCTCTTACTGAGTGCAGAAGTTTATAGCCAGATTTTACGGGAAGGTGTATTGAAAGGACCAGCCGGGTCCCCGGTAGTTCAGTGCACTGCCTTTGGCTGGATAGTGTCTGGATCTGTGCGCGCTGCAGGAGCAGACAATCAAATATCCGTTTTCCATACACAGGTGGAGGACAATGAAATAATAAAAAGATTTTGGGAATTGGAAAATGAGCCTTTATTGAGTACACAGATGTTAACAAAAGAAGAACAGAGGTGTGAAGACTTATTCTCAGCCACGACGCGTAGAGATGAAGATGGTAGGTACGTCGTGAAGTTGCCATTTCGCGATGAAGAGTCGACCTGCAACAATGGCAACTCTCGTGAGATAGCAATAAAAAGGTTAAAAGCACTAGAAAGAAAGTTCACAAAAGATAAGGTACTAAAAGAGAGATATACGGAAGTAATAAATGAATACTTACAGTTAGGTCATATGGTGCCTGTACCAAATCAAGAGATTAGTAAAGAAAGATCAGCTTACCTGCCACATCATGCAGTCGTCAGAGAGGATAAGATAACCACAAAGGTCAGGGTGGTCTTCGATGCATCCTGCAAAAATGAAGACGGCGTGTCATTGAATGATAACTTGATGGTTGGACCAACGTTGCAGCCAGACCTGCGTCATTTGATCATGAGTTGGAGGAAACATCCAGTATGTTTAATAGCGGACATCGTTAAGATGTACCGAATGGTGAGAGTGGCAGAAGAAGATTGCGATTTTCAACGCATAGTGTGGAGAAGTTCGCCGGAAAACGACATACGAGACTACAAACTACTCACTGTCACCTTCGGCACGGCTTCAGCGCCTTATTTAGCAGTCAGAAGTTTAAATCAAGTCGCCACAGATCATAAAGAAGAGTACCCAATGGCATCAGAGAAAGTCGCAAGGGATTTTTATATGGATGATCTTATGACGGGATGCCAGACCATAGAGGAGGGTACAAGATTATATCAGGAGATGAAGGCACTATTAAAAAAGGGTGGATTCATTCTACAAAAGTGGTCAAGTAACAAAGATGAATTACTACAGATAATCGATGACTCAGGAAATGGAGAACATAATAAACAGGACAAAGCTTTAGAATTTAAACAGGACAATATAGTAAAAATATTAGGACTCACCTGGAATAGAAGTCGCGATGAATTTCAGTACTCGGTGAAGCTGCCTCCGTTGTCTGCACCTGTAACAAAAAGAAAGATTATATCCGACGTTTCGCGGTTATTCGACCCCCTGGGGTGGATAGCTCCGTGCGTAATAAAAGCTAAGATATTCATACAGCGATTGTGGATAGCAGGGACAGGATGGGATGAGGAACCACCATCAAGCATCTTAGAAGATTGGTATACTTACCGCAATGAACTGGCTCAACTTACCAACTTCAGTATTCCACGGTGGATGTTCACAAGGGCAGATGACGTCGTCACTGAATTACATGGCTTCTCGGATGCATCCAATGTTGCCTATTCTGCGGTTGTTTATATGCGCGTTATAAACGCAAATTCAGATGTCCATGTCGTTCTAGTTAGCGCTAAAACCAGAGTGTCACCCGTTCGGCAAGTCAGCATTCCACGCTTGGAACTTTGTGGTGCTGCCCTGCTGACTAAACTGTTGGTTGAGGTAGCTGGGGTTTTAAATATTCCCAGGAACGATATAAAGGCTTGGACTGATTCCTCAGTGGTATTAGCATGGCTAAATAAACATCCAAGTAATTGGAAAACGTTTGTGGCGAACCGAATTTCGGAAATCCATTCCAAATTGGAATCCTCGCAGTGGTTTCATGTCTCCACGAAGGACAATCCAGCTGACTGTGCTTCGCGAGGAGTGCAGCCGTCGGAGCTTGCAGAGTTAGGGCTATGGAAATTCGGTCCTAAGTTTCTGTGGAACAAAGACATCGCATACAACAGGTTAAAGAACAATGAGACCAATCAAGAGCAATCTTTAAGAGTTCACATGGCTACGAGTGAGATAGAAGTGCCGATATTGGACAAATATTCTTCACTGCAAAGGCTGATTAGAGTGATAGCATTTTGCAGAAGGTTCGTTACGAAAAAAGAAATTATCAATAAAGGTCAAGAGCTTAAGCATTTAAACAAATGGGAACTCGATGAAGCGTTAGTGACTTGTATTAAATTAAGTCAAGTTACTGAATTCCAAGCCGAAATAAAAGAAATACATACATACGGACAGGTCACATCCAAATCGTCCAAGCTACTCAGCTTAAACCCTTTCATTGATGAGCAGGGATTACTTAGAGTGAATGGACGAATCACTAACTCACAAGAACCTCAAGGCTTCAAAGAACCGATAATCTTGCCACACAGATCACACCTTTCTGATTTGATAGTGGACGACGCTCACAGGAAAACGTTACACGGTGATGCAAAATTGATGCTAAACTTTATCCGATCAGCATACTGGATAATTGGAGTCAAAAATCTGGTGAAATGTCGTGTGCGCAAATGTGTGGTTTGTGTGCGGCACAAGGCTAAACTGCAGAATCAACTTATGGGCACTCTGCCGGCCGTTAGAGTTACACCCGCCAGAGCGTTTTTAAATAGTGGTGTAGACTATGCGGGGCCCATTATGCTCAGAACCTCTAAAGGCAGAGGTCATAAGGCTTTCAAAGGTTATGTAAGTTTATTCGTATGCATGGTTACAAAAGCCGTACATATTGAAGTGGTAAGCGATCTTACCTCCAGAGGGTTTTTAGAAGCGTTTAAACGCTTCGTCGCTAGACGCGGTCACTGTGCCAACCTGTACAGTGACAACGGAACTAATTTTATAGGCGCTTCAAAGGAGCTCAAAGAATTGTTCGATGCGGAGAAGTCGACAATGACCAAAGAAGTGGCAGACAGTCTAGCTGTCCGTGGCACTAATTGGCATTTTATCCCTCCCCGCGCACCCAATTTTGGCGGGCTATGGGAGGCAGGCATAAAATCGGTCAAATATCACGTCAAACGCGTAATTGGCGAAGCTACTCTGACATATGAAGAGATGAGCACTCTGCTTAGCCAAATAGAGGCGTGTCTGAACTCGCGTCCCTTGTCCATGTTGAGCAATGATCCAACAGAGGCCGCTCCTTTAACCCCAGGTCACTTCTTAATAGGGGAACCGCTCATGACGATCCCTGAGGCCAATTATGAAAACTGTAATTTAAGTACTTTAAAAAGATGGCAGATCACTCAAGAAATGTTACAGAATTTCTGGAGACGATGGTCAAATGAATATCTAACCCATCTCATGCATCGTTACAAGTGGGCCTTCAAGACCCCTGAACCGGAAATCGGGAACATAGTTTTGGTGAAGGAAGACGATTTACCTCCTAGTAAGTGGCTTTTTGGTAAAATCCTCACTAAATATCCTGGCTCAGATGGATTAACGAGAGTGGTATCTTTGAAATGTAAGAACTCCGTGATAAAACGCCCCACTTCTAAAATTTGTGTATTACCAGTAAGTGAATAAGTGTGCAATGCAATAATAATACTGTTAGATAGATAAACTAAGTTGTCATAGATGTAATAGCTGCTAATTGTGTCTAACAGTGAATACGAGTACATTGCTTAATACTATTAGTGTAAAGTGGCTAATGTTGCAATGGTGGACAGTCAGAAAGGACATTCGGTCCTTGGTGGGCGGTATGTCCAAGTCACAACTTTAAACACACATATCGTGGTGGTCGGTTTCCAAATGCACCGAGAGATGGCGCTGTCACCTGCGCAAACTAGCTAACGACTGTTTGCTTTAGAATATTAAGTGTGTAATTTTATATTTTGTTTGTGAGACTTGTTTTGGAAGAATATTATAATTGTTTATAGTACGAACGGCTTTAATTTCAAAAGGACCTAAGGTACAACCTTGTTCAGGGTTTGTAGAATTGTCTCGATGAGTATTAGTTGTCTGTCGTAAGAAAAGTACAGTCAGCGATAAAAGCTTGTACCAAAAATTAAATTTTTGCCAAAAACTTATTTAACAATCTATATTTACGTCCCGGAAAAGTTTTGCCGAAAATTAGGTCGCGACAAGCTAATTTAATGTTATAAGGTAATTTATTACGTGACTTTGGGACAAACCGAAGGAACGACTTCAAAGCACCGAAATAAACATTTATAATCTGATGATACATGTAAAAGCTTTTTCTCCGACTTCTTAATTATTAGTCCCAAAATAATATTATTAATTAGCAGCTTACAGACGTTTCCCAATTAAGAGATTTAACAACACAAAAAGTTAAGAGTGAAAGTACCTTGCTGTCAACGCAAGACATCATCCGAGGCTGTTCATGACTTATCAGTGCAGTACATTCTGTACATTAATTTGAATGTTATATTGCAACTGAATACTGCCTAAATAACTTGATAAGTAATATTTAATTCTTGAAGAAAAAGTGATACTGAATTAATTCTTATTAGGTCGGAGGAAGAAGTGTGACAGATTTTAGTCAGGTGCCTACCTAACATTTTTATATCGCAGCAATTAATGACGGGCCTTTTGTAGTTACAGACCTTATACATCTCTAAGTAATTGTAATACTGTATTTTATAATTGTTGATGTTTTTTTTTGCTTGTAGGTATGTAAATTCAATGTTGACGTGTAAAAGTGCCCTTGTGGCCAATTTGCTAAATAAATGTTGAAGTTAAAGTTGATATTAAGGAAACTTTCATTTTGGAAACGGAATATTTCGATTTCCATGCAAAAATATGAGAAATTTCCCTAAAATATTTCGCATTATTGGGAACTTTCAGGCACATCAGTAGTAAGGTGTAGGTACATAAAGTTTAATGGGTATTAATGTCTTTACAAATGATTAAGCAAATAAAAGCGAAAGTTCCCGAACACGATTGTGGCAGGATAAATCATATTTACGAACGTCATAGTCTCGCTGATGTCAGACGTTTGAGAGCCCGCCAAGGCGAGCCCATTAAACAACTCAATGCTGGTAATTAGGAATTATTTTAAAATTGTGTTTTATAATTCATGAAGTGTTTAGATATTTAGAATGTAAATCTTGACTAGCCAAAAAAAAGTAAGTGCCGAGAGAGAAAAAAAATAAGTCTGCTGGCGATATATAAGTTTTGAAATAAAGTAAGTATAAATGAAAACAGTCCGGCGAGATTTGAACTCACGAATCCGAGATAAACACGCCGCTCCGAGCTACCGAGACTACACAAACCAAGTCACACAACACACAACCTAGCGCCGCCACGATTTTATTTATTTAAACTTTATTGCACAAACAGTAAAATGTAGGTACAAATGGCGGACTTAATGCCAAAAGGCGTTCTCTACCAGTCAACCATTGTACGTGTATGGGAGCCGTTTTTTGCCGACGAGTTCCTGTGACTTTAGCCCTAAATATTGCTTAGGAACTTGTAAACATTGCATATAATAATATGCTGATAGCATAAATTTGTAATGAATTAGAAAATCACCCAAATTACCCAGGAGACCATTGAACCCTTCAAGGAATCCCGCCAAACAGTAAAAACTGAAACCATTCTTTCTCGTTTCTAAAAAATAGCAGTGAATGAGTCAACTTCGTCTTCCCACATCTTTAACTACAATAATAGGTCGTGAAAGTCGCCGTTATTTTTTAATAATGCCTCTGGATTTCCGCCGTTAGACAAGCGTCCAGGGAATTCTGACGCCGCACTAAACATTGTCTTTCTGTTTAATCCTGAAGATTAATCCATTCTTTCAGTTTCTAAATAACGTCACGGAAATGAAAAAAAAATTCTCATTAAGCTCCTGTTTACCTATATAGGTAATTGTAGAATTTGGTAAACATGCTCTTAAGAGGCCCACTGATAATCAGTCCGCCGGACGATATCGGCCTGTCAGTTAAACTCAAAAGGACAGTTCCGAACAACTCGGATACGACTGAATACGGGTGTGTAAAATCTATCAAACAGATCTTCATGGCCACGGACATTCAGACAGATTTAAATTCAATGGACATAGATTTGACACTGAGTACAGTGTACAGTTACAGTTATTGATTGCACTGGGTAATTAAATAGTTATTGTTAGTGTTAGAAAGTAGGGTTTGAACAGAGTAGATACCGACACTGTTTCCAAGTACAAGTAAAATCATCACGGTGACGGAAATTTGTCAGAGAGATCTCACGGATTTTTAAAATCCGTCCTAAATCGAAATATGCCATCAGACACAACTGACAGATTTACGCTCGGAATTCTTTCGTGTCTGCGGCGCCTTTCGTCGGAAATAAATAAAATAATGTATTCCCGCCACCCCTCTCTAGCTTTAAACGAGGTGTATAAAAATATAAAACAACCAAGACAATAAAGCTTAAACGGTTTTTTTATAAAGCTTAATAGGTACATACTTTTCACTGAAATTATAAAATTTTGAACATTATCGGTTGACCCATTACTGTGTTTTTTCCAAAAAACTTATCTTCTTATTGCAATGACCCGGGTATGGCTTGGCCCTTTTGCTGGTATGGCTTTTTACACCGTATGAAGGTACGGAACCCTCCATTATACGTGGTCCGCCACGCACTTGGCCAATTTTATAGGGTTCCGTACCCAAAGGGTAAAAACTAGACAGTTGAAATATTCACAGTTCACAGATGATGTATTTCTGTTGCCGCTATAAACAACAAATACTCAAAAGTACGGAACTCTCGGTGGGCGAGTCCGACGCGAACTTATCCAGTTTTTTTGTATAAGTATGCCAACGGAGATTCTTATGGGCGACATGCTCGATTGACGACTGGTAGGTGTGTCAGTGCCTACGCAATACCGCAGCACATCTGATGTAGAATTTCTGAGCAATAAATATCACCCTATTACATGATTATTTGGAACGTTTGCCAAAATATGTGAAATACGTTAAAACGATTTAAAGTTAAACAAACACGACAAAAGATATAAACATAGACAGGCAAATAGACGAATGTTCGTTCATTCCGTGTCGTTCGTGGTAGGTAGGGCATGCAGTACCGGTTCCGGTACCAAGAATTTCATTTCCCGGTTCTGGGCAAGGCCGGAACCGGGATTCCCGGTTCTTCCCGGTTCTCAATTATGATTATTTTTAAGAAATTGTTTGTGTTAGCGTACAATCTTTATGAATGACTTATTTTCATATAAATAATTGCATAAGTATTAATAAATTACTTATTTTATTAAAAAAAAACACTTTAATTAGCGTTCCAACCTATTTTACGAAATTAACCGGCACACCTATTTTACGAAGTCACCCGGGTCAAAATGTATAGATAGACACATAATTCATCTAAATAGGTGTAATTTAGTAGCTCTAAGGCTCCATTGGGACATACCACAGAAACATACATAGATTATGATATTAGATCATAGTCCTTTATGTAACCGGCATACAGTACTGGACGATGATTACGACGACTAAATTGAAATATAATCTAATGTGAATTTTTAAAATTTACTATTGTCCGTAATATGCATGCACGTCTTATAAATATAAATATATTACTGATCTATTTTTGGTATATTCCCTTACTTACATCTTTTCTTCTATATTAATCAATTATTTCTTTTTGTTTCTTGGCGCATTGAAACCTGTTTTTCTAAAACATTATATTTTAAATATTTATGCCTATAATAATGGCTAATACACTCTTTAGTGGTTATTACCAAAATGTGAGGGGCTTGCGAACAAAAGCTGGTGAGTTTTTCTCTAAAGTAGCTCAGTCAGATTATGATTTTATTTGTTTGACGGAAACTTGGCTTACTCCTGATTTTTATGACGGGGAATTCTTTGACAGTAGTTTTAATGTATTTCGGTGTGATCGGTCGGTGGCGGATAGCGGAGCGACTCGTGGCGGCGGGGCGGCCGTGGCCGTCCGAGCTTGTTGCCAACCTAGGCGGGGGAAGAAAAAATTTTGCTTGCATTAATTCGTACAGTTTCGAAAGCTTTTTCTAATCAATATTTAGGGTTTACAGATGCCCACGATATGATTATCTCCAGTACCGTAATTGAGCTCTTCATGAAATTAATGACCCTAGGGTCAATATCTAGAACACTATACAGACTAAGTCATACAGTCGGGATAATGTATCAATTATATGTCTTAAGTTAGTTCATGATTAATAACAAAGAAATCCCGAGAGTTTCCTGTGAGCTGTGTACAGTAAGCTCAATCTATAGTTTTTTTTTAAATAATCGATATAAATGTAACTTAAAAATTCCTACACAATTCGAAAATTTGATGATTAGGTCATAATATTAATCTCAATTGATATGGAAATTTGCACCACTAGGATACCGTGAGATCTATTTATTATGATTTTTTATTTTTTATTTTATGCTTAAAAAATATGTTTATTCATCCTACACTCGAAAATTTTATATTTCTACAATTATATGTTTATTTAACACGTGTTATCAAAAAAATATTGGAATAATAACAAGTGCTTTGCGAGAAATCAAAATAAATAACAAATAATTTGAGACCAATACTTTTAAAATTGCTACGCTCAAAATAGCTACGTTCAAAAAGCCTAATGACAATACTTTGAAAGTCAATATTTATAAAAAAACGTCACCTTTCTCACTTGTTTGACACTGACATATCCCATCCATAGAAGTGTCAAGAGTGACGTTCCTTTAAAAACGTCACTTTTGTCACTTGTTTGACACTGCCATAGCCCATCCATACATGTCAAAAGTGACGTTTCTTCAAAAACGTCACTTTTGTCACTTGTTTGACACTGACATAGCCCATCCATACAAGTGTCAAGAGTGACGTTTCTAAAAAAACGTCACTTTTGTCACTTGTTTGACACTGCCATAGCCCATCCATACATGTCAAAAGTGACGTTTCTTCAAAAACATCACTTTTGTCACTTGTTTGACACTGACATAGCCCATCCATACAAGTGTCAATAGTGACATTTCATAAAAAACGTCACTTATGTCACTTGTTTGACAACAACATATATCCCATCCATACAAGTGTCAAAAGTGACGTTTCTTAAAAAAAGTCACATTTCTCACTTGTTTTACCCTGACATATCCCATCCATACAAGTGTCAAGAGTGACGTTTCTTCTTCAAAAACGTCACTCTTGTCACTTGTTTGACACTGACATAGCCCATCCATATATGTCAAAAGTGACGTTTCTTTAAAAAAAATCACTTTCGTCACTGACATTTCCCATCCATACAAGTGCCAAGAGTGACGTTCCTACAAAAACGTCACTTTTGTCACTTGTTTGACACTGACATAGCCCATCCATACAAGTGTCAAGTGTAACGTTTCTAAAAAAAAACGTCAATTTAGTCACTTGTTTGACACTGACATATCCCATCCATACAAGTGTCAATAGTGACGTTTCATAAAAAACGTCACTTTTGTCACTTGTTTGACACCGACAATCCCATCCATACAAGTGTATTAGTGACGTTTCTTAAAAAAAAATCAGCTTTCTCACTTGTTTGACCCTGACATATCCCATCCATACAAGTGTCAAGACTCAAGAGTGACGTTTCTTAAAAAAACGTCACATTTTCACTTGTTTGACCCTGACATATCCCATCCATACAAGTGTCAAGAGTGACGTTTCTTCAAAAACGTCACTTTTGTCACTTGTTTGACACTAACATAGCCCATCCATACAAGTGTCAAGTGTAACGTTTCTAAAAAAAAACGTCAATTTAGTCACTTGTTTGACACTGACATATCCCATCCATACAAGTGTCAATAGTGACGTTTCATAAAAAAC
Organism: Cydia amplana; assembly: GCF_948474715.1. Taxonomy (NCBI): domain Eukaryota; kingdom Metazoa; phylum Arthropoda; class Insecta; order Lepidoptera; family Tortricidae; genus Cydia; species Cydia amplana. The sequence continues at coordinate 15,684,866 of NC_086079.1, read as the reverse complement.
GTCACTTTTGTCACTTGTTTGACACCGACAATCCCATCCATACAAGTGTATTAGTGACGTTTCTTAAAAAAAAATCAGCTTTCTCACTTGTTTGACCCTGACATATCCCATCCATACAAGTGTCAAGACTCAAGAGTGACGTTTCTTAAAAAAACGTCACATTTTCACTTGTTTGACCCTGACATATCCCATCCATACAAGTGTCAAGAGTGACGTTTCTTCAAAAACGTCACTTTTGTCACTTGTTTGACACTAACATAGCCCATCCACACATGTCAAAAGTGACGTTTCTTTAAAAAAAGTCACTTTTGTCACTTTTTTGACACTGACATATCCCATCCATACAAGTGTCAAGAGTGACGTTTCATAAAAAACGTCACTTTTGTCACTTGTTTGACACCGACAATCCCATCCATACAAGTATATTAGTGACGTTTCTTAAAAAAAATTCAGCTTTCTCACTTGTTTGACCCTGACATATCCCATCCATACAAGTGTCAAGAGTGACGTTTCTTAAAAAAACGTCACATTTTCACTTGTTTGACCCTGACATATCCCATCCATACAAGTGTCAAGAGTGACGTTTCTTCAAAAACGTCACTTTTGTCACTTGTTTGACACTAACATAGCCCATCCACACCAGGGATGTTGCGAACATCCGCATCCGCATCCGCAACCGCGGAACTTCCGCATTATTTTCAACATCCGCATCCGCATCCGCATCCGCATAAAATCGATGCGGAGCTTATGCGGATGCGGATGTCGAACGTCGTAGGTACAGGAACGTCTTAGCGGCGGCGACAAGAGTGCTCACTCCATACATCAGTTAGACTATTAATTTCAGTGTCTACATCTAGCATCGAGTAGCGGAACTATCAGTACTGCTACTTGACAATACATGTAGCACCGACCGGAAAGTCTTACTTATCTCAACAGCATAAGACTTTCCGGTCGGTGCTACATCTATTATCAAGTAGCAGTACTGAGAGTTCCGCTACTCGATGCTAGATGCTAATAGTCTTTTTGGTACTAAAACTGATGTATGGAGTGAGAAATCTATGTATTTTTCTCTCTGATAGTAGTCTGTTCGGAAAGAGAAGAGTCGTGGAATGTATTGGGCCCCATACATTCCGCGACTCTTCTCTTTCCGCACAGACTCCTCTCTATTCACTCTATTCTATTCTATTCTATTCTGTTTATATAACGCACCTATATTCTTGTTCAAATACTAAACGTTTCGTTTTTTTTAAATAAATAAAAAAACTAAAAATTTAATATTTGACGTTTTCTAAGTACCTAATCTTGACATCCGCATCCGCATCCGCATCCGCGGATGTGAGCCTTTAAAAATCCGCATCCGCATCCGCATCCGCGGATGTCAAAAAATCGGCATCCGCAACATCCCTGATCCACACATGTCAAAAGTGACGTTTCTTTAAAAAAAAGTCACTTTTGTCACTTTTTTGACACTGACATATCCCATCCATACAAGTGTCAAGAGTGACGTTTCTTAAAAAAACGTCACATTTTCACTTGTTTGACCCTGACATATCCCATCCATACAAGTGTCAAGAGTGACGTTTCTTCAAAAACGTCACTTTTGTCACTTGTTTGACACTAACATAGCCCATCCACACATGTCAAAAGTGACGTTTCTTTAAAAAAAGTCACTTTTGTCACTTTTTTGACACTGACATATCCCATCCATACAAGTGTCAAGAGTGACGTTTCTTAAAAAAACGTTACATTTTCACTTGTTTGACCCTGACATATCCCATCCATACAAGTGTCAATAGTGACGTTTCATAAAAAACGTCACTCTTGTCACTTGTTTGACACTGACATAGCCCATCCATATATGTCAAAAGTGACGTTTCTTAAAAAAAAAGTCACTATTGTCACGGACATATCCCATCCCAAGAGTGACGTTCCTACAAAAACGTCACTTTTGTCACTTGTTTGACACTGATATAGCCCATCCATACAAGTGTCAAAAGTAACGTTTCTAAAAAAAAACGTCACTTTAGTCACTTGTTTGACACTGACATATCCCATCCATACAAGTGTCAATAGTGACGTTTCATAAAAAACGTCACATTTTCACTTGTTTGACCCTGTCATATCCCATCCATACAAGTGTCAATAGTACCGTTTCATAAAAAACGTCAATTTTGTCACTTGTTTGACACCAACATATCCCATCCATACAAGTGTCAAAAGTGACGTTTTTGTTTGAAAAAACGTCACTTTTGAAAGTTCATGAACGACCAAAAATCGTGTTATTAAATAAAATTATCAGTTTCGTACGGTAGTTCCCACGCTAGCCCAGTGCGGATTGGGGACTTCACATACACCTTTGAATGTCTTCGCGGTACAGTAGACTTTTTAAACTTAGGTCAGCTAAACGTGGGACACATGTCGTTAGAAATTTCGCAATTTATACATTTTAAACTTAGGTCAGTTGAGATACGTCAAATATTAGTTATAGAAACGATATGGATCGGATATATCAGTGTCAAAAAGTGTTAAAAGTGACGATTCTTAAAAAAACGTCACTTTTGTCACTTGTTTGACACTGACATAGCCCATCCATACAAGTGTCAAAAGTGACGTATCTTAAAAAAACGTCACTTTAGTCACTTGTTTGACAGTGACATATCCCATCCATACAAGTGTCAATAGTGGCGTTTCATAAAAAACGTCACTTTTGTCACTTGTTTGACACTGACATATCCCATCCATACAAGTGTCAAGAGTGACGTTTCTTCAAAAACGTCACTTTTGTCACTTGTTTGACACTGACATAGCCCATCCATACATGTCAAAAGTGACGTTTCTTTAAACAAAAAAGTCACTTTTGTTACTTGTTTGACACTGACATATCCCATCCTTACATGTCAAAAGTGACGTTTCTTAAAAAAAGTCACTTTTGTCAATTGTTTGACACCGACATATCCCATCCATACAAGTGTCAAAAGTGACGTTTCTTAAAAACAAACGTCACTTTTCTCACTTGTTTGACCCTGACATATCCCATCCATACAAGTGTCAAGAGTGACGTTTCTTCAAAAACGTCACTTTTGTCACTTGTTTGACACTGACATAGCCCATCCATACATGTCAAAAGTGATGTTTCTTTAAAAAAAGTCACTTTTGTCACTTGTTTGACACTGACATATCCCATCCATACATGTAAAAGTGACGTTTCTTTAAAAAGAAAAGTCACTTTTGTCACTTGTTTGACACTGACATGTCCCATCCATACAAGTGTCAAGAGTGACGTTTCTTCAAAAACGCCACTTTTGTCAATTGTTTGACACTGACATAGCCCATCCATACTTGTCAAAAGTGACGTTTCTTTAAAAAAAGTCACTTTTGTCACTTGTTTGACACTGACATATCCCATCCATACAAGTGTCAAGAGTGACGTTTCTTAAAAACACATCACCTTTCTCACTTGTTTGACCCTGACATATCCCATCCATACAAGTGTCAAGTGACGTTTCTAAAAAAAAACGTCACTTTAGTCACTTGTTTGACACTGACATATCCCATCCATACAAGTGTCAAAAGTGACGTTTTTATTTGAAGAAACGTCACTTTTTACAGTTCATGAACGACCAAAAATCGTGATGTTAAATAAAATTATCAGTTTCGTACGGTAGTCCCCACGCTAGCCCAATGCGGATTGCGGACTTCACATACACCTTTGAATTTCTTCGCGGTACGGTAGACTTTTTAAACTTAGGTCAGCTAAACGTGGGACACATGTCGTTACAAGTTTCGCAATTTATACATTTTAAACTTAGGTCAACTGGACGTAGGAAAAAAGGTCGTTAGTATTTTCGTGCACTAGCAGACATTTAATTGCTGGTGACTGTACGCGTACGCTCGTATAAAACGCTACTCTGTAACCGCCCTAAGATACCTTCATCCTATCCAATCCGTTGCTTTGCGGCCGTGCGGCCTTGAGGTATCGCCATCGCTTCCCCTCCCGCCCCGCGCCGATCATTTAAATAATTTAACGATAGCCATTTTTACAATTGTGACAAAAGCTCATTGTATTAATAGGAGATTCTTTGACGTTGTGATAACATTAATTACAGGCTGTATGGTGCATTAAAAAAATATACTGTAGAATTAATGCGCGTGGGGTAAAATATGTTATAATTGTTTAAAAAATAGTAAAAATAAAATCCCCTGGTTTTTTATTTTATTACATTGAGTAGAATAATTGGCGTAACAATATAGTGGAAAATCACCAAGTGTTTAATTAATGTTGTATTGTAATTATTTATTTCAAACATTTTTATTGCTCGTGACGTATGCACCACTAAAAAAGTGGTGCATATTTTACTTACAGTGTAAAATATTTAGTTATGCCTTTTGAACAAAAAATCGCTACTGTAGAATTTGATGTTTACATCTTTTTAAAAACTAAATTTTTAAATTTTTTTTTTCCAAAAATCTCAATATATTTTTTAGAGATTACTTTACACATACATTCACAAAATAGTGTTCTATTATATTCCAAACACAAATATACTGTAGGATATAATGTGATGCTCTCGAACAATTTAAAGTTTAGTAACCGGCCTAACCGGTACGCCGCGACTGGCCCGTGCCGCCGCGCGCCCACTGTGAATGTGTCTGGATTTCTATTCCACTCGACCTGCATGGACGAAATGCTCGTAACCCTCAAAACCAATCTTTTTTGAATATAGCCTGTATTTACATTCCCCAGGGTCCTGGACACAGGGATTCGCTAACTTCTTTTTTTGAAACTGCAGATCAAATTATTACCGATAGGCCAAATGATCTATTCTTGCTTACAGGAGATTTTAATATACCGGAAGCCGAGTGGGTGCCCCACTCGTCCCCGGGAATGCATTTAATTACAGGTAACAGTTACACAACACGAGTGCTGCACGATTTTTTATCTTATACTGAATTAAAACAATTTAATGGAGTTCATAATGTTAATAATCGCATTCTCGATTTAATATTGTGTAGCACAGAGTGTACAGTTTCTCCTTGCGACCTACCACTCACGTCTGAAGATAATCACCACAAAGCGTTAACCATAGATTTATATTTAAAATTTGAACCCTCTCTTAATCCGAAACCTAATAGTATTTATAATTTTAAGAATGGTGATTATAACAAAATTAATTTAGAATTATCTAAAATCAATTGGTATTATATCATGGAAAATATCGATTTGACAAGCTGTGTAACAAAATTCTACGATATTTTGAGACAGCTGATTAGTGACTATATCCCTATGCGTCGAATCAACGTTTCGGCGTCCGTTCCGGTGTGGCACACTAGACCATTAATAAAGTTGTTACGTGAAAAACGTAAGTTTCATAAGAATTGGAAAAAATACGGCAATCCTTTGGATTATGAATCTTTTAAGATATTACGTAAACGAGCAGAAAAAATGGAAGCACAATGCTACAAAAATTACATTTCTCATTCCGAATATAAAATAAAATCATGTCCAAATTATTTTTGGTCTTATATAAAGTCTATTAATTCTAAAAATAAATTACCACAAACGATGAGATATAAAGATCATACTACCTCAGATGGTGCAGAAATCTGTAATTTATTTAATGACTTTTTTCACTCCGTTTTTGAGGAATCTCATAGCAGCTTGTTTGTCGATACTTTACTGCCACCCGCCGAACCCTTAGTAGATATGTGTACTATAAACATTGATCGAGCATCTGTCCATAGGCTTTTAAACATAATTAATACTAACAAAGGTGCAGGCCCTGACGGCATTCATCCTATTTTCATAAAAAAATGCTCAGCAAACCTCGCAATACCTTTAACTATTATTTTCCAAAAATCTATTAAATCTGGCTGTGTTCCCGAAATCTGGAAAAGAGCATTCGTGACGCCTATCCCCAAGGGTCAAGTTAGCAACAATATTGAACAATTTAGGCCTATATCAAAATTATGTCAATTCAACAAAATTTTCGAAAAAATAGTCACTAGTCAGCTTTCTCAAGTAGTTAAAAACCATATCAGCCCCAATCAACATGGCTTTTTCAAAGGTCGGTCGGTAGACACTAATCTCTTAACTTTTGCTAATGATATTTTAGTCGCAATGGATGGAGGCTCATGTGTAGAGGCTGTGTACACTGATTTTGCCAAGGCCTTTGACAAAATTTGTCACAACAAGCTTCTTCTCAAGCTTTGGCACCTCGGGATACACGGAGACCTTTTCCGTTGGATTAAATCTTACATTGAAAATCGAAGCCAATGTGTAGTATTATCGGGTTACACTTCTCAATGGAAAACAATTAGTTCCGGTGTACCCCAGGGATCTCATTTAGGCCCGTTGCTTTTCACGCTATTTATTAACGATTTAGATAAATACATCAAACACTCAAAGGTTTTGCTCTACGCAGATGACACGAAAATTTATAAAGTCATAAATACGATTGAAGATTATTATTTGCTGCAGGATGATTTAATAAGTTTTGAGACATTCTGTAAAGATAATGACTTATTTTTAAATATAAATAAATGTTCTGTAATAAACTTTACACGGAAAAAATATAATGCACAATATAACTTCACATTATGTAATAATTACCTGCGTAGAGTAACACTAATCCATGATCTTGGAGTTCTAATGGATTCTAAACTGTCGTTCATACCTCATTTAGATTCTGTCATAAAAAAGGCGTACAAACAACTAGGCTTCATTCTAAGAGTTGGTAAACCGTTTAAAAATAGTACCACCTACAAAATCCTTTTTAACAGCTTTGTTCGCAGCCATCTCGAGTTTGCTAGCACAGTTTGGAAACCTTATCATAATATCCATATTGAACGAGTGGAACGGATACAAAGAAAGTTCCTTAAAACTCTCGATTTTAGAACTGGTCACACACATGTTAGCTATAGCGAATCACTGATCCACCATAAACTTCAAACACTCAGTAACCGTCGAGATATCGCAGATTCCGTCTTACTCTATAAAATTATGCGCAATATGTTAGATGTCCCCTCACTACTACACCAAATACAGCTCAGGGTTCCTCGTAGACGTCAGCGCCACTGTCAGAAGAAAAGGTTATTCTCGATTCCCAACAGTAGAACGTGTTATGCACAAAATATATTCATAAGACGTGCCTGCAAACTATTTAACGAAAATGACAAGCTCTCTAACATAGATATATTTACTTGTTCCACGAATACTTTAAAACGTGCTTTTCTTTAGGTAATATCTTTTCCTTTCTTTACGCTCTCAAATGTTTAGTTTTGGGTAACATTTAAAATTGTAACAGACTGTTGATTTTATGTAACAAATGAAACTCTAGGTCTAAACTTAAGCAATATTGTATATATAAGTACTGTTTGTAAACGACTGTATGTTTCTAAAATATAATAAATAAAAAATATCGATTGGAATGCCTACCTACTTTACTAGGTTAGTTTTTCGGGTTATTTGGGTTCCCCGTTTCATAGCACCAGTTTATTAAATGTCCCGAGCTAAAGTACTAAAACATTACTACTATTGAAATGGGAATAAATACTCATACTGATGAGAACCGGGAAGTACCGGTACCGGGTCTTCAGTACCGGTTCTTTCGACACTATAAAATTACCGGGAATTCCCGGGAATTTAAGAACCGGGAATTTAAGAACCGGGAATTCCCGGGAGCATGCATTAGTGGTAGGCCCTCAAATCCGGCGTTACATTCGACGTCTAAAATGTTAACATTACCTACCCCAAGATTTAAAGTCTGTTGAAATAATCATCTAACTAATTAAACTAGAACAAAAGCTCAAATTAAATGTTCTCGTATGCTTAATGCTTTACTAAATTGCCTAGGAAATGTGTTTTGGCAGAGTTAGGTGGGTCTATTTAAACACGGTTGTAAACAGCTTTGTTAATGGGCGGTGTATGTGAACTGTGAGAATGCGAAGGTTGCTAGAAGGTACAGTCACATGCAATAATATCTGAAACGATCTTATTTGTAAGATCATAATAGCGTGTCACACATTTTTACGGCCTTCGAAGAGTAACATATTATTGCAGGTGACTGTACAGTTTTATGTAAGCTTGAGTAAGGTGGAATGTAAATATCTCAATATGTTCACTTAACATACTTATTTTAAAAGGATTTAATTTACCTAATGAATAATTGGACATTCATTTTTTGTATTTTTCAGAGAATAACCACCAGTATGCGGTTAGAAATCCTGTTAGGGAAATAATCTATAGAAAAATAATTATATAGGAAAATATGCGAATTGGTTAGAGATGCTATAGAGAAAGGAACCTATTGAGAAATTAAAAAGTGGTAAAATTTGCGAATGGCAGATATCGCAACTAGGAAAAGACGATTTTCGGAAAATAGTAGCATCACTCACCAAATCTTGGGATAAGGTTTCAATGCAACAGGAAAAGAGATAATAGGCGATAACGCTCCGAAAGTGACATTTAGAAAACTTGGGGACGATTCTAATTTAACGATTTGTTAATATGGTTTTAACTCGTTTTGATATGAACTTGGTGATCGTCTTGGCGATAGGAGCACGTTACATTTCGTGCACGACTTTAACTTCATTTCGCATGCACCAATCAGCGAGAGCGATATTCAAGGTCGTATCCAAATAAGATCAAAACCGTAACATATTGTTAAATTTGAATCGGGCTCGCGGTATCAGCGTCAATTATTGGGACTATGTTGCGATGCAGGCTCAGACTCTTGTAGGATGCATCCGGGAAAGCGGCAGTAAGTAGGTAATTTTTATCATATTTTTTACATGTATCTTTTAGCTACCAATGATTTTGCTTATATGCAAAAAACACTAGCTACAGTAGCTACGAGTTACGGCGTAGCGCTACGAGATTAACTGTCGCAAAAAATAAAATAAAAATGTAATAAAACTTTTTCTGTTCGTGTCTATTCTTTTTTTTTCCTTTCCTATTCTATTATTTGGCCACTTCATAGCAGCAGGCGTAAGAATTGTAACCACAGTCGTCGAACACAAGCAAAAAAAAAGACGTGAAAATGGCTCACTACACTACAAGAAGAATGAAAGTTCTGCATAAAATTGTCTTTTTCCGCTTTGCTGCTGATTGTTCCCAGTGTCAACAGCAAAGTGAAAAGGTCGCCTTTATGAGAACGGGCTCCGTGCGTCGCTGTCCGCTGAGATGGACTAAGGATCCTATATAGAATTAAGGGCTTAAGCTTAAGTTCAATCGGAACTATCGGAAAATATGTCAAATAGTATGAAAGTTTGAGCTAAAAGCAGTCTTCAGCGTGTCCGGTTTAAGATTGTTTTATATACTTATTGATTGTTTTGTATTGTCATAGGTAAGTGCGTTACTATTAATTTAAAATCGCATTAACATCACACGCGCAACACGTAGTCATAATAACCATATTTCATATCATGTCCAAACGGATGTCGCTGTAAATTACATTGTCAAAATCACAATTTACCGTCCTGTGACTATCATGTTTTACGTCAAGTGTAATTTATGCGTTTGTCTAACTTGTTCGTTGAATTTGAGGCAATGCAGCACGCAGCATTTGTGACGTTATCTATGAAAAGGGACCTTATTGTCGATGGCGCTTACGCCGTTATTAACGACGTTCCGATATAAATACAATGCGGCGCGACGCTGTGCGGCGTAAGCGCCATCGACAATAAGGTCCCTTTTCATAGATAATGCCCCATTTTGAGTTGCATTAAAGACGGACATTTACGATTGCCTTGTGCTTTTATAAGCTTTTATTGACTTTTACTTGCCCAGCGTTGAGGGGCTACCGCGAAAACCGAAATTCGCAAATTGCGGGCATCTTTCTCTTATACTCTCTTTATCAAGATGCCCGCAATTTGCGAACTTCGATTTTCGCGGTTATAACCCTGGCCCACAGTCAGCGCCGGATCTAGGGTAGAGCGAGTGGAGCGGCCGCTCTATGCGCCGGATGGCAAGGGGGGCGCTAAAATGGCAAATGAGTAAAAAGTTTTAAAAGACGCGAGTGTGGCGAGGGGGGGGGGGTGTAAAATACGCTTAAAAACTTCAACGAAGGGCGCCAAAACCCGATTTCGCTCTACCCTGACCAAGAGCTCGGGCCGGCACTGCCCACGGTGTACAGTCAGCACTCAGCATCAGAAGTCAGAATATGCGTCAAAAGTACCCATCATTCTCTAGACATGTGTATACATAATACATATACAGGCTGTTGTCTATAACAGGAGCAATAAATTATACTGTGGGCTGTACTCCTCAAATTGACCAACATAATTTATGTTTTGATGGGTACTTTTGAATTTTATAACACTTTAAAGTTAAATCTAAGACGCAACGTATTGCGAATTTTGTTGTTTATAGCGTGACAGGCAACTTCAAAGATACTGATTATAGCGTACAATGAATTAAATTTGTATAAAAATATTAAATCTAAAGATTTCATAATTTTTAAAATTTGTTACCTACCTAATTAAAAGTTATATAGTTTGAGGAATACAATATATGTTTTAATTACTGCTCGCGTGGAAACACCCGGTATAGAACTATTAGGCTAGCAGGCCAATTCGAACGTACACTGATATTAGAATGATATTTCATGGCTGTGCAATTCGCTCGTACTTATCCGTCAATGTATTGGCGCGGGCGAGACGCACGATATCTAAAGAATTCAGATTATGAAACAACGTAAAAAAATTGAGAACTGGTTTACTTTTTGATTTGCAGACTTGCCAGCATAGTTGGGTAACGTTAGCCCGGTTACAATATTAGTAGCACATAGCTGTCTGCGCTTTAACGAGCCGTAATAAATCCCAGAGGGCCTACGGCGAACCACGTTCGTTGTGTTGCCTCTCTGTCGCACTTGTAAATTGGTACGTAAGTGTGACAGGGAAGCAACACGTCGAATGTGGTTCGCGGTAGGCCCTCAGTTTTTGCGCGCGGCCGCCCGTAAACCGCACTCGTCTTAAATTAGCGCCAATATCGCCGTAAATCATGCATCTGGAGCGCTCGGAAGAGTACGGTACAATCTTAACAACCGGAATATAGTCTGGCAAACATTTTGTCAGTAACAGTAGAATATAAAAAAAAACTCAATGACTAGTGCAAAATGTCTGCAGCACTATGTAATATAATTGAGGTTAACGCCATCTAGCGTTATTTCGTCGCATTACTTGAAACCCCTAAGCACATCACTCGAGTACTCGAGTTATATTAATACCAGTTAGAGGGAAACTCACTAGATGGCATTTCAATCAATAAAGAAAAACTCAATGACATTGTAACAGTTTTTCGATCAGGTCACGTGTCCGTCTTACGAATCTTAACTCTCGCGAGTTTAACACTTTTTCTTCATCACAAAAAGTGCACAGCGCCGCTAAAGAAGTTTTCACTTCAAAAACTATATGCGACCGATACTAGAAAGATAACGTAGAAAGTTGTGATTGTTATTTTTACTCTAATTCCTAGAGCGTGGAGCCATCTGCACAGCTCTTGGTACATATGTTTTAACATTTTTAACAGTATTATTATCCTCTTTGACATTTTTAGAGAAGCAACAGGGAAACAAGTTACTGTCAACAATGTTTTTTTGTACGGTCGGTTGTAAAAGTTTGCTGCCTTTGGTTTGCTGAGGGGCTACCGCGAAAACCGAAATTTACATACTCCAATGAAGGCGAAATTAGAGACAGTGAAAAATTCCCAATCAATCATCATTTAAAATTAGGTATAACTCGCCTCTTCTCATTCAAAACATGAATACCTCTTCATTTTAAAAATATTAGCAGAGTAGATATTTCGCAGCCGAACGACTCGTTGGAGGTAGATGGCGCACGCGTCATGACAACATCGAGCTCCGTGTTTATATTTGTCGAAACAGTCTTTTTTACGTAAAACTCGGAAAATCCTAACTCGGTGTGTTGAAAATAATGACTGTGAACTGTGAAAGTGTTATCTTAAGACAATGTTGATTTTAAGTGACATAATTTTGTACTTTTTTTTATGCATGTTATTGAACAAACTTTGACAAAATATTCAGTGTTCCGTTCATAAACAGTTTTTAAACATTTTACAAACATTCTTTGACGTAGTGACTAACAATTAATACTATTTTTGACGGAAAGTTATATACATAAAATATCAGTGACCGTTTTAAATTTCAAAAGTGTGGGTCATGACGATTATGTTGTGTTCCTAGCGCCCGTCACTTTGATGCGCCATCTGTGGTTGATTTGCCGAACTGCCTAATTAAGCTGCTTCCTACGCCATAACTCTCGTATTGATCATAATCCTTGCTTAAACGCCATCTGTAAGGATCTATCTGAACTACACAGTAAACATACGGACATCTAAGTACGATCATAGAGTATGCTAATTTCGTTACATACGTCACTGTCATCATAGCTAAGTGGACTAAGTGGCTGTCTAACGTTGATACATATCGCAAGTAAACCGGGTTCTAACCTCAGCCAGTGTGAACTTTTTGTAATATTGCGATTCCATTTAAAACGAAAACAAAAAATGACTCCGAAGACTAACATAAATTATTGTGCCAAATGTTCAAAGGAAATTAAATCCAAGGATTACTTAAAATGTCATCAGTGTGGAAGTTATTACGACGTGACATGTACTTCAAATGTCAGTCTTAAGTTCTTCGATTTAATGTCTAAGTCAGGTAAACAGGCTTGGAAATGTCATCAGTGCCGAAAAAACAGTTCTAATATGACAAAGGCCCAACAAAAAAATACGGCTAGCACCAGCAGTGTACGCTCACAGGTACAAACGCGACGGAAAGCTAAAGAGGTTCAACCAAGTCCGTCTCCGGAATTGTCTCCAAAATCAGAATCTGACTCAAACTTCGACTCCCAAGAGCATGACGACACTGTGCAAAGCCTTCCGGACCTATCAACAATAGAGGATGAGCAAGTACTAGAACTAAAATCGCAAGTGTCCAATCTATCCGTACAGCTGGCCAGCGCTCACGAAGAAATCGAGCGTTTAAATGGTTCTATCTCAAAAATGACAAAAGATCTCGAGGAGAAACTGAAAAAAATAGATGTATACAAACAAATTTTGGGAGAAAAAGGTACATGTGGGCGGCAATCCTTGATGTTTGTTATGCATGTTTTTAAATAATTTTAGTTAGATTTTTATCATTTTCAAATCGATAGATAAAATGTTTGATTTAAAGGAAGCGTAGGCAATTGACTGTTTATTAATTATAATTTTGATAAGATAATCTGAATGTATTTAATTAAAATAATCACAAGATTATTGTATAAAATTAATTAATTACTTATCACTGAATTAATTATTATTTTAAGACGATCTCGGAAATATTAATACATAATTGGGAATTGTATTGATAAACAAGTATAGCGCAGGTGGTGTGGCGTGATCTCAGGTAGTCCTACCTGGAGGGGTAGGGTTGGAAAGGTTATTTAAGTGGTGGCATGCCGTTGTTTTGATTCATTCTTATGCTAAGCGTAGACTGTGTAAGAGCTATCTGTACTCGTAAATAAAACTGAGTTATTAAGTGAAAAGTCTGTTTCCTCTTTACTATTTCTAACATAATGGATGGTGATGAGAAAGGGTTATCACCCGATAACCATGCAGACCAGGCGAATAGTGGAACTTCGCCGACAGCAGCGGTGGGATCCCAATCCCCTATACTAGGCGGGCGCCGCCGATCGGTTATTCAACCTGAGCCTACTTTTACCATGGATCAAGTGATGAGCCTGGTAACCACAGTCACCAAGCAAGCCGCAGCAAGCGCTGTTAATGCGGCGCTATCTGCCACCGCCGCTTATCCACAACAGCCGGCGCTACCCCGTGAAAGAGGAAATTTCTATCTACCTCCGTTCGACCCGGATGTACGATCTCATGATATTCGAGATTGGTGCGCTAATGTCGATGAAACCATTTCCGTTTTCGCTATATCACCTCAAGAAGCACGGATGAAAGCGATACTTCAGTTAAAAGGAAGAGCAAAAGTGTGGGCCGACACGTGGTCTCTACATTCAACTACTTGGGACCAGGTGAAGGAAGATCTAATCAAGACTTTCTCAAAGGAGTTCCGGTATGCTGATGATGTACAGAAGTGGCGCAACTACACGTCGGACCAAGCAACGAGCTACGCCGAATACGCCACTGCAGCTTGGACATTATTCAAGCGCGTGCGGCCGGAAGCGAATGATGCCGATGCTGTGGATGCTGTTATCACAGGTATTTATCCTGAACATATTAGATCTGAATTGTTACGAAATACGCCTGACTCTTTGCCTAATCTAGTATCTGTTTTGAAGACATACCGTAAACGCAAATTCGATACACTAGAAAAAACAAACAATAATAACAATTCTAAGAAAGCTCGTTCAACTGAAGTAGGTTTGAAACCAGACTATTCGTCTACTATTTGCTATAGGTGTAATAAACCTGGTCATCGCTTTCGTGATTGCAAGGCGCTTAATTCTTCCGGATCTGATATTTCCCCTACCGTTGGTAGCGAGTCTAAAGCACCTAATGATACTAAATCAGTTGAATGCAAATACTGTAAGAAAAAGGGCCATGTTGAAAAGAATTGCTTTCGTAAAATGTTAAATGAACGGTCGAATTCAGACAAGTCAATACACCTTTGCAGCAATCGTTCCGGCAGGGCCCGTAGTACTACTACAGTTAAAATAGGTGATGTTACTTATCCTTGCTTGTTTGATACTGGTTCTGATTGTTCACTGATGCGAAAACGCTTCTCTGGTTCGATTCCCGGGAAGAGAAAGGCTGTTAACGCCACTTTTTTCGGTGCAGGTGACCACCCATTTGATTCAAGACAGACCATTACTAATGCGGTAGAAATAGGTGGTACGTGTGTCGAGCTAGAGTTTTATGTTGTTGAAGATACTGATATACAACATGATATCATAATTGGATTTGACCTTTTGCAAATACCTGGTCTTGCTGTCATTCAAACAAGGGATGATATTTCTGTGAAACGCAATTTCATAATAAGCGAATGCACGCAAAAAGAATCATCATGTCTTGAGGCTGTTTTTGATACAGACGTAAAAGATGCTGATTTACTTAAAAAATTACATGATATTGTTGATAAATATAAAGACAGCTTTACGACTGGAAATCGCGTTTCCAAAGTAAATACTGGTGAATTGAAAATAAGACTTAAAAATCCTGACAAAATAGTACAACGTAGGCCTTATAGATTATCACCTACTGAGCGCGAAAAGGTTAAGGAAATGATTGCAGATCTCAAAAGCAATGGAATAATCCGTGACAGTTCTTCACCTTTTAGCAGTCCAATTTTGTTAGTCAAGAAAAAGGATGGTTCCGATCGCCTTTGCGTAGATTTCCGAGAGCTCAATGCAAACACTTTAAGAGACCACTTTCCATTGCCTTTGATTGCTGATCAGATAGATAAGTTAGGAAAGGCGCGTTACTTTACTCGTCTTGACATGACCGCCGGGTTTCATCAGATTCCTATCGCTGAAGACTCGATCGAAAAGACATCATTTGTGACCCCTGATGGGCAATATGAGTATTTACGTATGCCTTTTGGCCTTTGCAATGCGCCCTCCGTCTATCAGCGCGCCATAAACAAGGCACTAGGCGATTATAAAGATAACATTGCCTTAGTCTATCTTGACGATATTCTTATTACGTCTGAAACGCCCGAGGAAGGTTTGCGAAACCTTGAACTTGTCCTAAAACGATTAACTGACTCCGGTTTTTCATTAAACGTTTCAAAATGTACTTTTTTGAAAACTTCGATCGAATATCTGGGGAACATTGTAGAAAACGGGACCGTTAAGCCCAGTCCTAGAAAGATTGAGGCTTTGTCCAGTTCTCCGGTACCCAGAAATGTAAAAGAATTGCGACAGTTTAACGGACTAGCTGGGTATTTTCGAAAATATGTACCGAATTTCTCAAAGATTATGATTCCCCTTTATGAACTTACCAAGAGTAACGTACCGTGGAACTGGACAGAGCGTCAAGAACAGGCTAGAAAAGAGATAGTCAGTCGCTTGACATCTTCTCCTTTGCTCACGATATTTGATCCAGATTTACCAACCGAACTCCATACGGATGCCAGTTCTCTCGGCTATGGCGGCGTCTTAATTCAAAAAAGAGATCAAGAAGCTCACGTCATTGGGTACTTTAGTATGAGAACGACCAGCGCAGAAAGTAAATATCATTCATATGAACTTGAAACGCTGGCCGTTGTAAAGGCAATAAAACATTTTCGTCATTTTTTATATGGGCGATCATTTAAAGTCATAACTGATTGCAATTCACTTAAAGCGTCTCGACACAAAAAGGAGTTAACGCCTAGAGTTCACCGCTGGTGGACCTTTTTACAAAACTATGAGTTTGAGATCGAATACCGTAAGGGTGAACGATTGGCTCACGCAGATTACTTCAGTAGGAATCCTGTAGATACCCGTGATTCTAACAAACCACCAAAACAATCAAAACCTTTGCGGTTTTCAGCTAATGTTACCACTCTTGATCATAACTGGCTGCTTATAGAACAAAAACGCGATCCTATACTTAAAAATATCGTAGAACAGCTGAATTCAGACTCTATACCGCAGGATATAGCCAATACATACGTTATATTACAAGACAAATTGCTCAGAAGAAAAGTTCAAATTGATAACAAAACACGAAAACTTATTATCGTCCCATGTAGTTATCGATGGAATCTTATTGCTCACTATCACTCAGCACTTCAACACTTTAGCTGGGAAAAGGTATTAGCCAAAATAAGAGAACAATACTGGTTCCCTAATATGTCTAAATTAGTTCGCAAATTTATAGAGAACTGCGTCAGTTGCCGAGTTCGAAAAGGCGTATCTGGTGCTAGGCAAATCTCTCTACACCCCATTGACAAAGTAGCTGTACCCTTTCATACCGTTCATGCGGACATAACCGGACGTATGAATGGGACCCGAAGTGAGGCCGAGTATGCATTTGTTTTTATAGACGCATTTACCAAATACGTTCATTTAGTTTATGCTGACGATCGTACAACGGATTCCGCTATAAAAAGCTTTCAGGAATTAATAACTATATTTGGTACCCCGGCACGTCTTATAACAGATCAAGATAAAAGTATGACGTCGCTAGAGTTTAAAGAATTCTGTAATAAATTCCGTATTGAACATCACGTTGTGGCTAAAGGCGCTAGTAGGGCAAATGGTCAGGCAGAGCGTATTATGAAAATAATAAAAGATAATATGTCAGTGGTGGAGCTTGATAAACCGTGGTATTCTGCTATGCAAGACCTACAGTTAGCAATTAATTGTACGATCTCTAAAAGTACCGGTAAGAGTCCATTAGAACTGTTGCTAGGTAAAAAATGTTCGCCACCCGCTATCAAGCTTCTCCAAGTTGACGATGACGAGCCTATAGAGGACCTTATTTCTGTTAGAAATGTTTGTAAGCAAAGGATGGACGAGCGATCTTTTCAAGACAAAGTGAGGTTTGATATAGGTAAAGCGCGGGTCAAACCTTACAAAGTGGGAGATTTTGTTTTGATGCGTCGTCATGAAAGACATACTACCAAATTGGGTGCAAAATTTGAGGGCCCTATGGAAATATTAGAAATATTACCAAACGACCGTTATAAATTAAAACATGTTAATTTACGTGGAAGTACTGAAAAGATCGCTAGCCATGATTTCTTGAGACCTGCTCCTATGGGACAGACAGATCCATTTGGTAATGATGATGACGAGTCTGCCGTGTGGGCGGTGGATGAGACGAGTGTTCAAAATGAAGACTGCTCTCAGTCCGAGACTCGATAAACGTGGTTTTATTCAAGTATGATATTTATCCGATCTCTTTTGATAAACATATTTATGATTATGTGTATGCATTGTTCCACCTTATCCACGACACCTTCCTTATAACGCTGGCTGGCCACCACGCGTTTCCTTTTTCCCGGTCTTGGCGGCTAGATCTCTATGTTGAGTGATGCCGGTGTGGGCTAGATCCCAGGATGGGTGATGCCAGGATCAGCGCAGGGAGCGCGCTGGAGCAGAATGGCCGTGTGGGCGGCAATCCTTGATGTTTGTTATGCATGTTTTTAAATAATTTTAGTTAGATTTTTATCATTTTCAAATCGATAGATAAAATGTTTGATTTAAAGGAAGCGTAGGCAATTGACTGTTTATTAATTATAATTTTGATAAGATAATCTGAATGTATTTAATTAAAATAATCACAAGATTATTGTATAAAATTAATTAATTACTTATCACTGAATTAATTATTATTTTAAGACGATCTCGGAAATAAGGCTTGTTCACGGAAAAAAGTAGCCACCTAAAGTTGAGTCTTCTTAGGTATATAGAAACTTTATGCAATGCTACTATCTGACATTCCAAAATAAGTATGATTAAGTTAAAGAAAAAAATATATTAGTTGTCATTGAGTAAATAAAATCAAAATGCCGAGAATAAATGAAAATATTCGTAAACTAATTATAGTCGACTATTGTACAGAAAAGGGTATTTCGATGCGACAACTCGCAAAACGATATAAAATATCCAAAGACGGTGTGCGAAAAGTTATAAATAAGTTTGGGCAGTTTAATATGCTAGGTGATCTGCCAGGTCGCGGCCGCAAAAAAGGCTGCGTGAAGCCACAATTAGACGCGGCAATAGTTGACTTGTTCTGCCGAAATCCGTCGGCCTCTACCCGAGATGTAGCCAAAAAGCTGAAGACTTCGGTTGGAAACGTGTAAAATGCTAAAAAAAGAAATAATTTACAGACCAGAAAGAAACAAAAAATCCCAAAAAGGACCCCTGCCCAGCTCGAAAGAGCGAAATCTCGAGCTAAAACTTTGAACAAATTTTTAACTCAAAATCGCGACCGATGCATTTTAATGGATGACGAAACCTATGTAAAAAAAGATATGAGAACCTTACCGGGGCCTCAGTTTTATACATGTGCTGCTGGCGAGGATGTTTCGGAAGAGCATAAGTCCGTGGCTTTTGAAAAATTCGCTCCTAAAATCTTAGTATGGCAAGCTATTTGCTCATGCGGGCTTAAGAGTTCGAGCTTTTTCACTACCGGGACAATCAACGGCGATGTTTACCGACAGGAGTGCGTTAAGAAGCGAATTTTGCCATTATATAGGAAACATGCACGTCCTCCAATATTTTGGCCTGATTTAGCTTCAGCTCATTATGCTCAAGCCACTTTAAATTTGCTCGATAATGAGAATGTTGTTTATATTGCAAAAAACATGAACCCGCCAAATTGCCCAGAACTTCGCCCGATTGAAAGGTATTGGGCAAACATCAAGCGATACCTTCTCAAGAAAGGTGCAGTAGCCGACAGTGAAGCTGATTTCAAAAAAATATGGAACGCGGCCGCTCGTCAGTTCACTAACAGTTCAATAAGAACGCTAATGGCAGGCGTTCGAAAGAAAGTAAAACAATTCGTCAACTCTTAGGGTTTCTACAATAAATGCATTGTATTTTATTTTCTGAATGTTTACACATATAATTATTTGCTTTTGTTTTCAGTAGCGTAAGAAGTAAAAGATTTATTTACATTTTCCTATGGCTACTTTATTTCGTGAACAAGCCTTATTAATACATAATTGGGAATTGTATTGATAAACAAGTATAGCGCAGGTGGTGTGGCGTGATCTCAGGTAGTCCTACCTGGAGGGGTAGGGTTGGAAAGGTTATTTAAGTGGTGGCATGCCGTTGTTTTGATTCATTCTTATGCTAAGCGTAGACTGTGTAAGAGCTATCTGTACTCGTAAATAAAACTGAGTTATTAAGTGAAAAGTCTGTTTCCTCTTTACTATTTCTAACATAATGGATGGTGATGAGAAAGGGTTATCACCCGATAACCATGCAGACCAGGCGAATAGTGGAACTTCGCCGACATACACCTAAAAAATCATCCAAGAAAAAAAACCCAAATCAACTCACGACTGATACCTTATTCAGCTGCACTTCTCAAGAAAATGTTACCCATGCTCCCGCATCGCAAGCAGATATTTTCTACATACCAGAACCTGCCACACAAGACATCTTAAAGAACTCCGCTGTTAATTTCGAAGCTACTTCTGCCTCGAGCATCGAAAAAGATGATGTAACTTTGCCCGAATGTACACTTTCAAGTGACCATGAATCTTCAACGTCTGTCACACAAGACTCGTTAAACAATTCTACTACCGTGGACATTTCAAATTCAGCCAAAATCAACAAACGAAAAGTGTTGATTTTTTCAGATGAAAAATGCGTATTTCTACGAAGGTATCTTCAGAACCACCTCGGTGATTCACACATTGTTACGGCTAATGTAAAACCAGGAGCGTCAACAGACAAACTTTTAGAATCTTGTGTAATTCTGTGTAAGGATTTTACCAAGTATGACTATGTGGTCATAATAAGTGGCAAAAATGATAAAAGCCTCATGAAATTACAGGCGACTCTATATTATTACATGGAGCGATTATCTCACACCAACATTTTACTTAGCGATGTATACCTTAACATAAATCTTAATGTTCCTAGTATCAGTGAAATGTATAAGTTACTATGTATTGAATATAAACAATGGTCTTATTTTATAAGTCCTTACGACGGCTCTTCATGTCCTTTTAGAACTAGGAAATTAAAATTAAGTTCAGCATTGTTAAATCGGATACTTAGTCTTAACTATAAGTACGAATACTATACCTTTAAGGACACTCAAACAAAACCAGAATTAGACGAAAAAAATATCGGAAAACCAATTGAAGTTCACAACGATTGTGATTTTTTTCGACTCTAATAATTGCACCTTTTCAGTTTTCCACCAAAATGTTCAAGGTATAAAGTCAAAAATTGGAGAACTTGAAATTTTAACGGACTCCATAAACATAGATGTTCTCTGTTGTTCTGAAACATTTTTGAAAAAGAATGAAGTACACACACTTCAGATTAATGATTACATGTTGGGTTCACAATTTTGTAGAAGCAAAATGACTCGAGGCGGGGTCTGCATATATGTAAAAAAATCGATACGCTTTGTAGACCTTGAATGGATTTCTGCTCTGTCCAAAGAGTTGCACTTCGAAGCTTGCGGCGTTTTAATACCTGATCTAAACTGTATAGTGGTGTGTATATACAGAAGCCCCGATAGCGATATATTGTTTTTCTTTGAAAGTTTAGAAGTTTTACTTGACAAATTAACACTGCGTTCTCGTAACTTTAAGCGCAAAGTAATTTTGGCAGGTGATTTTAATATCAATTTATTGAGTAACGACTCATCAAAGCATTCTTTCATTTCCTGTTTAAATAAGTATAACTTTAATGCCAAAATTATAGAACCGACTAGAATCACGAACACGTCTCAAACGTGCATTGATAATTTAATCTCAAACTTTCGACAATGCACAGCTAAAGTCTTAAACTTGAGTATATCTGATCACACAGGTCAGATAATTACTTTTCCTACCTCACATGGTTTCAAAGAGAAATATTGGTTTGTTAAAAGTAGAAACATTGATAAGCACATAGAAATTTTTATCAAATACATTTCGCAAACAACATTCTCTGATGTATTCGAGAAACAGGACTCCAATACTGCTTATCAGGCGTTTATAGATACGTTCAAGTTAATATTTGACTTAACAATACCTCTCGAAACCGTTCGTAAGACGTACAAGAGTAACCCAAACTGGAGAACGAGAGGTATCGCAAAGGCAAGTAAAACCAAACGTAAAATGCACTTATTGACACAGCGGTCCAAAAATATCCAGACTTTGACTAATTATAAGAGGTACTGTAAACTCTACAAAAAAGTGATCCGTCGTGCTAAAATGATCACAAATGATAAATTCATCTACAATAGTGCCAATAAATCTAAAGCTTCGTGGGCACTGATTAAGCAACATACTTCTTCCGTAAACCCTTTGCAGACAATGATAAAGAAAGTAACGAATGATGGAATTAGTATATCGAATCCCTCAACGATAGCCGAAACTTTTAACAATTTTTTCCTTAATCAAAATTCGACTAAAGCTTCCTGTGATACATTTTATAAAAGTATTTCCCAAACTGTTTGCAAAAGCATTTTTCTAAACCCTGTTAGCAAGACTGAACTGATAAACATTGTAAAGTCGTTGAGCAATAAAAAAAGTGTTGGTCACGACTCTATTCCAGTACAAGTAATCAAAGCTAGTATTGATTTTATCTCTGATCCTTTGATATATATTTTAAACCTAACTCTTGAGACGGGAATATTTCCTGAAGATTTAAAAAAAGCCTTGATTAAACCTTTATATAAAAAAGGTGAAAAAGATCAAATTAGTAATTATAGACCGATTGCTCTGCTTCCAACTTTTTCGAAAATCTTCGAGAAAGTTATTTACAGTAGATTATTTAGCTTCATACAAACAAACAAAATACTTCATCCAAATCAATTCGGATTTCAGAAAGGAAAATCTACATCGTTGGCAATATTTAAGATTTTTATGCACATATGGGATGAGATTAATAATAAGAGACCATGTTTTGCTCTTTTGTTGGACCTATCTAAAGCCTTTGATTGTGTTGTTCATAATACTATTCTACGTCAATTAGAAAATTTAGGAATACGAGGAAACGCTCTGAAACTTTTCAAAACTTATTTATGTGATAGGCAGCAGGCGACAGTTATAGAATCGTTTAACGATTTAACAAAATCCATAGAACAGGAGCAATCAGACTTTGAAATTGTCAACGTAGGAGTTCCGCAAGGAAGTGTATTAGGTCCACTTATTTTTTTAATTTATATAAATGAATTACCTAAAGTTGTCAACGAATTATGCGTTCTATTTGCTGATGACGCTACGCTTTTATTTTCAGGACCATTAACAGATGAGCAACTTGAACACAGTATAAACAACACACTAGGAATTGTAGTTGAATGGCTAAAAACATTAAACCTTAACGTAAATTTAAACAAAACAAAACTCGTTCAATTTAGAAATTACAGAACTTCACCTATGCCCATCACCGTAAAACAAGGATCGGTGACAATAGAGCAAGTGGACAGCGCCAAATTCCTAGGAATTACAATAGACTCTCATCTCAATTGGAAGTCTCACATTGCAGATTTAAACTCTAAAATTGCAAAAGCAGCCTATGCCCTATCTATACTCTCTGAAACATGTTCAGAGAATGTCGTTAAGAGCGCATACTATGGAAATGTATATTCACAACTCACTTATGGTATCATTTATTGGGGTGATTCTGTTGATGTTCTAACTACATTCAGGTTACAAAAAAGATGCTTACGAAACATGTTTCACTTGCACAAGCTTCACTCAGTTAGAAATGTTTTCAAGGAAAAGCGGATTTTGACTTTAACTGGAATCTACATACTGGAGCTTTGCCTCTTTGTAAAGCGCAATGGAGAGTATTTCACAAAACTGTCGACAATCAATGATAACTTGCGCATGCAATATAAATATAACTATCGTATTCCAAAGGTCAATAATAAAATTATGGATAAAAGTGCCTACATTGCAGCAATAAAAGTTTTTAACAAGTTGCCTGTTGAAATAAAGTCTGTCGAAGGTAACCAATTTAAAACCATTTTAAAAAAATGGCTTATTAGTAGAGTCTTCTACAGCATGAAAGAATTTGACGATTATGATAACAGTGTATGCATGTATTAGTTTTGTTATTTAGTTATAGGTTAGTCATTAATATATTGTACGTCCGTGATGGATAGACTGTTGGTTCCTAATTGTATTATGTCAACATCTTTGTACACAGTTATACAATAAATAATATCATATCATATCATAACGTAACGAACTGTTATTAAAACTTATAAATATCTACAATGTCAAAGTATCACTCAGTTTTCGTAATAATATTTGTGTTTTATTTGGCAGGTACCCCATTTCCACTGCTCTATCCAACTAACCCATCATTCGTGATTTACGGTCGAGTGTTGGTACTTTTTATTTGACATCTATTTCAGTTTATGAAACACTAGCGACCCGCCCCGGCTTCGCACGGGTTAACAAATTATACATAAACCTTCCTCTTGAATCATTCTGTCTATTAAAAAAAACCGCATCAAAATCCGTTGCGTAGTTTTAAAGATCTAAGCATACAGACAGACAGACAGACAGGGAAGCGACTTTGTTTTATACTATGTAGTGATGAAGCGTTTACGAAGATCACCATGGTATAAGAAGACAGGGTATTGTATTCCATAGGTGGTGGCATGTATATAATTTTTAGAGTTGTCAAACACAAAAGCTGTCACTCAGACGCCACATCATTGAAGTGTCAAAACTGAAGTTGAACTTTATGTATATGCACGTAGGTCGATGTTGCTCTGTGGTCTGTGACCGATTAATCGGTCTTTGGCGTTGAACCTACGGTGCGGATATATCGGTCATTGGCGTCCAATAGGCTAAGAAAATCTTAAATCTTAATAAATCGTCAACAAATTTAATATTGTTATGAACATGACCGCCGGTTGATCTATTTTTAAATAACTGTTCTTCTTACTAAACAGACTTAAGAAGGGGCTTATATACGAGTATTCATACAAAATTTAATGTTTCCTACATTTATTTTATTTTTTAAAAGCTTTTACGACCACAGAAACAGATATGGCTGTATGTAATAAAAATAGAACTTTATGACCATGTCAATTAAGTCTAAATTAACTTATCAGAATACCACTTCTCATTTGTAGTCGTAGTTAACAAATACACCTAGTTGTACAGTCAGCAATGAATATAATCTACACAGTAGGTATAGTTAATTTCATTCACCATTGACAATTTAAAAAAAATGCTCATAACTCATTTCATGGCGCTATGAATGAATGAATGAATGAATGAAATCTTTATCTGAAACCATAGAAAAAAAAATACATGGAGTGCTCACTCCACACATCAGTTTTAGTACCAAAAAGACTATTAGCATCTAGCATCGAGTAGCTGAACTATCAGTACTGCTACTTGACAATAGATGTAGCACCGACCGGAAAGTCTTATGCTGTTGAGATAAGACTTTCCGGTCGGAGCTACATCTATTGTCAAGTAGCAGTACTGATAGTTCCGCTACTCGATGCTAGATGTAGACACTGAAATTAATAGTCTAAACTGATTTTCTCTATACTTAAACCGACGACCGGGGTCGTAAAAGTTCTCATTCACACTCGCTTGGTCGTAGGGTGTGAGAGAAAGAGATATGACTCCGGTCGTCAGTTTGGTTTGCGTCTATAGCAACATTACTATTTCACTCCTTTTTTTCATAGAAAATTGGAACTTATTGTTATAAAGTTAAGGTTCTAATTCCAGTGTTATATGCACGCCAAAGCAGCCAAGGAGTCAGCGCTCCTGTACAGATATGATGGTCGCATTTATTTACGTGACAGAGTGATATTGACACATCTCTCGTTCAATCCCGTGGTGTTAAAAAGTGACAGTTGCTTTATCACGTGGATAACTCCGTCCATCATACTCTCGCTGAACTTTTAAATAACAACCGTAGGGTCATAACAATACGTATCATTATTGCATTTTATTATTGGTTGACATTTGACATCATAAAATCACTAATTAATACCAACCTACCTAAAACATCTCGAATCTCAATGTTGACATACAAGATTCAGTATCAATTGACATCAAAAGTTAGTAGATCTGTAGTGAAGATTTACCAGTGAGTTTTGGTTGTCAACTAAAAGTACCTTAGCTTCGGTGGACCTTATATCGTTGCAATAAGGTTCAAGTTCAGTTAATATTTTGGATGGTGCTCTTTCTCCCTCTAATGTTCGTCAAGATGCGCATAGACACGCCTAAGTTTCTCTCTCTTGTTCTTATTGGCGTGTTTCTTCTCTAACTTCCAAGGTTTGCTGATCATCTGCTCGGCTGACTTCGCTCCGACGATGCTGGAAAATGGACTTTATTGTAATGATGTAAGGTTGGATTTAGGACGCCGTCAACTGTGGAAACTCAACATTTGTTTTAAAATATCCGTTATTATTCGCAAACTCGCGTTATTTTATAAGAAAGGTCGTAGTAGTTTGGGTTATATGTGTCGTCGTATTTAACGACGGCAGGAAAATTAACGATTTGCCAGAGTTGACGGCGTCTATTTAAAATAAATATAGGTATGAAGAATACAATTATTAAAAAAAAACAAGGATTTTTATTTACCCATTCAATGTTATTGTAACGAAATGTTGTATTTATAAAAATAATACCCAAGAGACCTGACAAGGATTGCAGCTTTTTTTCAAATAAATGTTTTGCTGTATAAACCCTTTGACCGCTAAAGACGTCAACTGACGTGCGGTTCTACAACCCAATATCAATCTTCGTGCATTTCCGACAAGGGTCACTATTACGCATTGACGTATATCTCAGGACAGTCAGGACTGGCCTTACGGACAATAGGAATGGGGCCTGTACCGCGCTGTGACACCGCTACAACGCGATTAGTTGATGAGTTCGCATCACGCGTGCGATTGGTCGCAACTATTAGTTGCGTTATACTGCACGTTTGGCTCGAATTCGTGAGTGACACCGCTGAACTAGTACCATACAATTTTTAGTGCCCGTAAGGCCGGTCCTGAGATATACGTCAATGCGATTACGCGATAGGCGTGGCGTTCAGAGTGTAAAAAAAATTAAAATGAACCATACACATTCACACAGCTTAACAAAAAAGAAAACTAATTAGAGTGTGGTAAAGTTTTGGTGCTTTCTTCTGATAGATACTTTTGTAATGGTTGGACTGTACAAACAGCAACACTTTTAACTGTCCATCGGTGGACCTTATGCCTTTTGTAATAAGGTTTACGATTTATCAGTTAACAGTGTGGGCGATGGTACAAGTATTTACACCACCTCGAAGGTACTAATTAATATTTCTCTGTGTGTGGTCGCGCAAATTAACGTTAGAAACAAATGAAGGGCGCCAAATAGTGGCGACTTGCCAACGTGGCGTAGAACTTGGTAGGGCTACGCGCAAACTGGCCCAAATGTTTCGTTGTTAGGTAATACTACGAAAAAGTATCGCTGGTCACGATTAAATTCAATGTTTTTTCATCAAGGGTCAATTATTTAACTTCTAAAGGGCCCCTCATCCCCCATAGGTAAGTAATTAGTATTACGGGTAGGACCGTGTCACACTATAGTTCGTTTTTTTCAGCATTAGAAAGAACTTGAAAGAAGGTAAGCGATCTTGACATGTCTCATCATCATCATGTTTAATTGAAAAACGCTTTTTTTAATCAGTAACTATTACTTATGAAAGCAGAAGAATATAAATGATCGTATTAGATTCATAATTGTTACATATTTGCCGTAACTTATTTTTAAATGTGTTTTTCAATTAAAAGACACATCAAGATTGTTTACCTTATTTCTAATGCTAATAAAACGAACTATAATCTCGAGTGTCTCGAGTTAATTTTAACACTTAAACATCAAATATAAAATAGAACACGCAATATAATGATGACTCGCGTTTCTCTTGCCGTGGAGGTAGAGTAGAGTCAGCAAAACTATTAACTTAGCACCCCTGGGGTGTAGTGTAGTGGTTTTGCTGACAGTACCCTGTTCACGAAAGTACAGTCACCAGCAAAAATATATGACTGTGGGCAGCCGTGCAAAAATATCTGATGCTCCATTGGAGGCATAAGTATATGACGACACTACTTCGGTAAAAATATGTGATGCTTTGTGGCCGGCAAAAACATCGTTAGTCTGTATCCGCATATATATCGGATCGGGTCGCTTAAAAATATTTGACGACTCATAAGAATCAAAATTATGTGATTACTGTCATCTGACATAAATTGCAAATACATCGGATGGCAGACGGACCGCCTATATATCTGACACGAAATTATGAAATATGTTATCAATCGGCAAAAACAAACCATACCTGGATAGCATAGAGCCTTAAATTGTATGAAGTGATTTGACAATTTACGAAAAGAGTGCAGACTTGGCATTGCATATGTCTGTCTCACGTATTTCATTTGCAATTTTAAATTGTGACATAAATAAAAATCAGGTCGACTTTTAATAGAAGATGTGTAATAAACCTCCTTCGTACATAAAAAAGAATGATGAAGAAGTCAACTTGTGAGAATGTGACAAGGACAAACAATAATAGCGCTTTCGCTGCTACTCCTACTGAAAGATACATAAGACTGTCCCGTTCGGTCATTTCCCCCGCCCCTCTTGCCAGATCCAGTTATATACTAGATTCATGATTGCAATACGTTACGATTCAAAATTATATCCATTTTATTCCGTTAAATCGATGATAGAATATAATGTGAGACAGACATATACATTGACAAGTCTGCACTGTTTTCGTGAATTGTCAAATCACTTCATACAATTTACGGTTCTATACCAAACATGTACGGTTCGTTTTTGAAGGTCGATAACATATTTGTGATTTTCCAACGTGTCAGATATATAGGCGGTCCGTCGTCCATCCGATCTTTCACAGTGGAGAGATATTTATGCCAGATGAGAGTAATCACATAATTTTGATTTTTATGAGTAATCAAATAAGCTTTTAAGCGACCCGATCCGATATTTATGCGGATACAGACTAACGATATTTATGCCGGCCACAAAGCATCACATATTTTTACCGAGGTAGTGTCGTCATATACTTATATGGTTCCAATGGAGCATCAGATATTTTTGCACGGCTGCCCACAGTCATATATTTATGCTGGTGACTGTACTAGAATGTAATTTTTTTGTATTACTCTCCGTGATCTCATTCAATAGAAGATAGGCGGTGAACATACTTATAGAACAGCACTATCCAAAATTTGTGACGTTTGGAGCTACCTGTCACCTTTTCTGTGTTAAATTTTTTATGTTGTCACAAATAAATGTTTCTGTCTTTTATAATAAATGTTTACCTTCAGAAATGAAAATCTAGATGAGAAATTCGTTTTTACGAGATCACTAGAGCTAGTAATTATAAGTTAAAAATAAATTCGAATGTAAATAAAGGTTTTTAACTCTATACAGTTCTCACGCTATGATAATTTAGCCGCACGGAGGAAAAATCTGTAAATACTTTAACACGGTTATTTTTTTGTACTACTAAGGGCCACTTGCACCATTCGCTAACCCGGGGTTAACCGGTTAAACCGGAGTTACCATAGTTACCAGTACAATTTGACACTGGGTTAACGGTTTAACAGGTTAACCCCGGGTTAGTGGGATGGTGCAAGTGGCGCTAAGAGTAAAGGTCTTCACAAACAAGAAACAGACGGCAAACTGTCCTGAAGATATGAAGATTCTTTTATTTATTCTTTGTATTGTTTTCTGTAATGAGGTGTGCAATAATGTGCAAACATGGGGCGTTATTGCAAACGAAAGTAAGTTAAATCGCGACGGCTTGCCGGAGCGATTTATAAACTCGAGTTATTACGCCCCGAGTTATGCCTGTTTTTCATCACACTTGCGATACAAAAATGAAGTATAAAGACAAAAAACTGTTAATTATGGTATTAGAAACTTCATTACTCCCTAGGGAAAACGCTTTTTCTATTACTCCCGTTAAGCCTGCGTGCAATTCCACATTTACTGAGCGAGTGTGATGAAAAGAGTATTTGTATTGTATTGTATTCTCACCCCATAATCGGTTTTCCTTTGATGTGAGCCGCAGTTTTGTTCATCGCGAAAAACGCCTTGTCGATCTCGGCGGATTTGCTCACCCAACCCTAGAGACAAAATAAAACATTCAATAAAGTATTACAGATAAACATAATTATTTTCCATCGTATTTTCACGGAAACGTACGAACGCGTCTTCAATCAAGAGAGCCTTTACCAGATGGTGTGGTGAAATAGTATTTTACAGTACATATGGGGCTACTTTTCCGCACTAGTGCGTAAAATAGCACTTTTCGTGCGTATGTCGAAACTTTAAAGTGCCATATGTACTGTAAAACGTTGTTCGATACACGTGCGAATAGGTAATTCGCAACTAGTGTCGATTTAAAACACTCCCTTCGGTCGTGTTTTAATTTATCGCCACTCGTTTCGAATTTCCTCTTTTTCACACTTGTATCGAAAATAGCTATTTTCTACTCCCGTACTTTTATTTGTCATTTAAAGGGTCGTGCACACACCTTTAAAACCCTACTTTATAGTTGTCAAGACAAGTCTCTAGTCTATTCCCCAAAAAAGAATTTGTGTATACACGCAGTATCTTTTTGGCGATTTTACGATACTTCGTGTAATGACCACCTTAAAAATATTGAATGAAATACAGTGTTGCCAACCTTATATTAAATGTCATCTCTGACAAATAAGTGAACCATAGACATTTTTTATTACGTTCATTCATTCATTCTTTTCCCGCCCGTACCCTCCATTTTTGCTACTTCTTGAATTAAAAATATTTATTAAATTTACAATTTTATTTCAAAGTAAGTGCTTGGTCGTAGAAAAAGTATTGTATGCTACGTTGTTTAACTGAGTCAAAAAATACTCGTGGCGTCTTTATTAACAATTTTCGGCTTCGCCTCAAATTGTTACCCACGCCACTCGCCTTTTTTGACCCCTCTTAAACAACGGTTGCATAAAATACTATTATGCAACCGTTGTTTAAGAGATGCCATATCCATGGTTTACTTATTTGTCAGAGATGACATTTAAAATAAGATTGGTAACAATGTATTTCATATAATACTATTAAGTGGTCATTACACGAAGAATCGAAAAAGTGCCAAAAAGATACTGCGTACAAATGCTTTTTTGGGGAATAGACTAAAGAGTTGTCTTGACAACTATAAGGTAGGGTTTTAAAGATGTGTGCACGACCCTTATGTCAAATAAAAGTTCGGGAGTAGGAAAAAATCATTTAACTTACTTCCACCACCCTGGTTTCCCTCGGCGTAGGTTTTCTCTTGCTATCCTTGAGTAGTTCCTCTACAGGAGCCGGTGCGGTGCCGGGAGGGAGGGAGGCCTACCGGAGCCCTACAGCAGCGTCTTTTAGTAGGAGACGCGCTGAACGAGATTGGTCTGTCGCACTAATATGACAGTAAGGTACCTTACCCACTTTAGCAGGTAAATACTACCTCTTTGTCTTTGAGCAGAGTATCCTTGAGAAGTACATTTGTTTGTGAATTAGATACTAACCAGGGATGTAACGGATGTGGTTTTATCGGAACCGAAAGCGGAACCAGATGTTTTAAATTTAGTTTATCGGAACCAGAAACGGAATCGGAACCGAAAACGGAACCAGAACCGGAGCCTGAGTCAGTCCTATCAGTAGGTATACATTACACAACACAACACATACGAATAGGTACTTTAAATTCGAAAACACGGATAAACCAGAACATCTAATTACTGCAGCACGTGGCAAGCGGGGCTATGAGCGAATGACTGGTATAAACCTGTTTGTTTTTGATGTACACCGCTCATGTCCCGTTGCCGCGCTAAGCATTGACATCCGATATAACTTCCGTTTCAAAAGTAACGGAACCGGAACAGAAACGGATGTGTAATACCAAACGGAAGTTCCGACTTAACGGAAACGGAGCTCCGTAACATCCCTGATACTAACCTCAACCGCCCTGGTTTCCCTCGGTGTAGGTTTCCTCTTGGTATCCTTGAGTAGTTCCTCTACAGGAGCCGGTGCGGTGCCGGGCGGGAGGCAGGCCCAACGGAGCCGACCCGCAGCAGCGTCTTTTAGTAGCAGACGCGCTGAACGCGATTGGTCTGGTTGACCCGCCGCGGTCATAAAGCCGCGGTTAACTGTATGATACAAAAACATACAGTATTAGGCCCACTTACACCATCCCTTTAACCCGGGGTTAAGCGGTTAAACCTTTAACCTACTGTCAAATTGTACTGGTAACCATGGTAACTGCAGGTTTAACTGGTTAACCCCGGGTTTGTGGAATGGTGCAAGTGGGCCTTAGGTACATAAATTTTGCGATTAAGTACATTTTTTTACAATAAGGTACTAAAACAGTAAAAGAGATAACATTATCGATCAATACATATTATAAAACAAAGTCCCCTGCCGCGTCTGTCTGTCTGTATGTTCGCGATAAACTCAAAAACGACTGAATGGATTTTCATGCGATTTTCACCTATGAATATAGTGATTCTTGAGGAAGGTTTAGGTTTAGGTGTATAATTTGTAAAGGTTTTGTGTAAATTATTGAACTACCCGCGCGAAGCCGGGGCGGGTCGCTAGTTATGTAATAAAAAGCAAAAACATCATCTAACAGAATTAACAGAAACAGCTTGCACAAAGTTATCGTTTTCAGGGTTTTCGGGGATGGAAAGTTCAATAAAGTGATTGAGATTTGACCATCATCTTCACATTAGACTAAGCGATGCATAGAAACTTGTTTGCGGGGGCCAGTTATCTCTGCAGCTTACCGTAC
The DNA here is from genome assembly GCF_948474715.1 of Cydia amplana. Lineage (NCBI taxonomy): Eukaryota > Metazoa > Arthropoda > Insecta > Lepidoptera > Tortricidae > Cydia > Cydia amplana. The sequence goes on along the minus strand of NC_086079.1, from coordinate 15,652,436 downwards.
ATATGTCTGAAATAAATGTTTTTTTTTTCAAACCCCGAAAGTATACTCACATGCATGTGCAGTAAGTATCTGCTTGTAGTTGAGGTCGCCATCGTCTTGTGGCAGCAAAAGCCCGTATTTCTGCTCGAACACATGTTTGCCAACAAGTTGGCAGAGCCGCGCCATCGCCGCGTCGTGAGCCCGCATCTGGACAAAAAGTACAATTTATATAAATGGCAAAACTAGATAAGATAAAAACATTATCCAGGACGTTAACAATAACATATAAAAACTTCAATGAATGAAACAACTATAAAATAATTTCCATCTGAGAAGAAGACTGAAGTTTTCAATGAACATCGAATCGACAATATTATTAATTTTTCTCAAAAATGGACGGCAAAGTCGACGTTGCCGGTAAAAAAATAGGTCGCGAAGTGCGTAGTTTATGGTCATTCAAAAAATTAAAAAGATAAAAACATTGCAGTCTCGATTTCGGGACTGCAATGTTGCATACAAATTCCATTATTTAACGAGTTCCAAACTTTTTAAAACTTTAAATGGCCATATCAAATGAAGGCATAGATTAGATTAGATTAGATTAGATATATTTATTTCTTAAAGAAAAAGACACAGTATTTTACACAACAGGATAAAACAAAGGCTTTCATTAAAAGATCGTCAATTTAACATTAAAAACAGAAAGAAAAAAAAATATAAGAATATAAAATTTACAAATAAAACAATGTCATAATAAAAAGAAATGTTAATGTATACATAGCTAGGGCCAACCTAGGTATTGTCGAATGTCAAGAACAAAAAAAAAAAAAAAAAAAAAAAAAAAAAAAAAAAAAAACAGTTGTCAATAACTTCATCAGATTATTTAAATAAAATAAAAATATATTAAATGTCAACGATCTTAATAGGTAACGAAAAAATAATAATAATAATATCAATGGAAATGTCAAAATTCATATAAAATTTAATTAAATAGGTCCATTAACCTTTTAACCGCCAGCAATTTTTGATAGAGCGTGCTCGTGTCGCCATCGACAGTAATTGTACCACGCAGAGTAAGGTTGGCATAGTTACGGGAGTTATAAATGTGCTGTAATAACCAAATCAGATCTTTGTCTTATTTATCAGACTGTGGCGAAATGATGGATATGTAATGTCCATACCCCGCAACGGAGCTACGAGGGGCGTTCAAAATATTCTCGGTATTGATATCTTACAACCTCTTCTAAAATTTCTTTCGTTACTGGCCGCTAAGGTTTATTCATTGACATTAAAAAAAAGTATAATTCGAACCGAGATGTTCTTTTGTTTTTCTGCAATTGCTGAACAAACATGAACATCATGTGGGAATTGACAATGTTAACTAAATTAGAACATCGATGCGTGATAAAATTCTTGACAAAACAGGGTAAAAATCAAAAAACCATAAAAGAGGAAATGGATTGTGTTTACCGTGAGTCTGCTCCTTCTTTATCTACCATTCAAAAGTGGTCAAGCGAGTTTAAACGTGGAAGGGAGAGTGTTGAAGACGACCCTAGACCTGGCCGGCCTGTAGTAGCTACTTCACAAGAAAATATTGATAAAGTGGAAAAACTTATATTGGAAGATGGTCGAGTGAAGGTAAAATCTATAGCACAAGTAACCAATCTCTCTATTGGTACCGTACATGATATTATCCATGACCATCTTAATATGTCAAAAGTAAGTGCAAGATGGGTTCCGCGAATGCTGACTCGGCTTCAAAAAGACATGCGTGTAGCTTGTTGTTCCGATTTTATTGACCTGTGCGGTGAAAATCCTGATGAGGTGCTGCAAAGAATAGTTACTGGAGATGAAACCTGGGTTCATCATTATGACCCAGAGAGTAAACAAGAGTCCATGCAGTGGCACATTAAGGGTTCAGCTCATCCCAAGAAGTTCAAGGTCATCCCTTCAGCTGGCAAGGTCATGGCCACGATATTTTGGGATTGTGAAGGAGTATTACTGATCGATTATAAAGAAAAAGGTGTAAATATCACAGGACAGTACTACGCTAACATTCTACGTCAATTAAAGGATGCAATCAAAGAAAAGAGGCGAGGAAAGTTAACCAAAGGTGTTATGCTTCTGCATGACAACGCCCCCGTCCATACTGCTCATATTGCCAAGGCAGCTATTGTTGAATGTGGGTTTGAAACTGTTACTCACCCACCGTATAGTCCGGACTTAGCCCCCAGCGACTTCTTTTTGTTCCCCAATCTTAAAAAGGATCTGCGTGGAAATAAATTTTCCGATGATGAAGCATTGAAGGCGGCAGTGGAGGAGCATTTTTACACCAAAGATAAAAAATATTTTTATGCAGGATTAAAAAAAATAATTGATCGATCTTTTAAGTGTATGAACATAGGGGGGGAGTATATTGAAAAATAAAAATATCAAACTTTTCGTACTTGTTTGTTTTCATTCTCATACCGAGAATATTTTGAACACCCCTCGTAGCAAAACCGTAGCAAATGACAGTTTTGTGTCAGGGTTGGCGATTATGATGAACCATTTTGCTTTAACTTTATTGTATGTAAGATTAATAAAATTGATCGAGAACCCTGTTGACCCTCTTCCGATATAACTCGGTTTAATTTACTGTCAAATAATATAAATTAACAAATCAATGTCAATATTAGATGCGTTTCAATGTAGGTATCTGTTATTTTGTTTATAAAATCACGTTTTTTTTCGCATTTCTTTCAAATATTAACATGGAATTTTCATTGCTTGAAAATATTGGTGTGTTTGAAAACAAAGAAAAAATATTTTTTGTAAGTACTTTAGTTTATGCGTAGTAGTGATAACCCTGACGTACAACTGCTACAGATTTGCTAGCTCGGTTGCGAGGTATGGTAATGTCTTATATATCAAACTCTGGCGGTTAAAGGGTTAAACAGCCAAATAGATGATCAGCACTTATTATTATAATGTTGGTACCGCGACTATTTAGGTGTCTCAAATACGTTGGCGTATTTTCAGCAGAAAAATACACTTCTTTTTTTTTTTTAAGGCGGAAAGCAAATCTTTTTAATGGTTTTACTTTTTTCTGTAAAAATTAGAACATTGCTTCTGTAAAATATTTCCATATCTTGCACCATTTTTGAGAAAAGCACTATATATGACTCGGCTGGAAGGCTACTTGCTGGCTTCGGATTCAATTAAACGGACTCCCAAGGTCGTCCGTTTAAAACGAATCCTCAGCCTGCAAGTAGCTACTTCCGAACCTCGACAATAATGTACTATTACAGTACATCTGGTGCTTCATTGCGACACCCTGTGCTGTTTATACTTAAGCACATTACGTAACTACGTCAAAAATTTTCATGGGCCTTATGTACTGTAAAACGTTGTATGATACACGTGCGAATAAGTATTTCCTATTTTTCGCACTTGTATCGTAAATAACTATTATTACCTGATCAATAGGTAAGACGGCCGTTAGGAGTAAGTCTGGAGCCACGGCGTATGCAGGCAGCACCAGGCCGGGACAGTCCAGCACTTGCAGGTCTCCGTCCAACACCAGGCTCTGGATGTGTGTGGGGACACTATTGTACCTGGTCTATAGGCAGGACAGCCGTCAGCAACAAGTCTGGAGCCACGGCGTATGCAGGCAGCACCAGGCCGGGACAGTCCAGCACTTGCAGGTCTCCGTCCAACACCAAGCTCTGGATGTGTGTGGGGACACTATTGTACCTGGTCTATAGGCAGGACAGCCGTCAGCAACAAGTCTGGAGCCACGGCGTATGCAGGCAGCACCAGGCCGGGACAGTCCAGCACTTGCAGGTCTCCGTCCAACACCAAGCTCTGGATGTGTGTGGGGACACTATTGTACCTGGTCTATAGGCAGGACAGCCGTCAGCAACAAGTCTGGAGCCACGGCGTATGCAGGCAGCACCAGGCCGGGACAGTCCAGCACTTGCAGGTCTCCGTCCAACACCAAGCTCTGGATGTGTGTGGGGACACTATTGTACCTGGTCTATAGGCAGGACAGCCGTCAGCAACAAGTCTGGAGCCACGGCGTATGCAGGCAGCACCAGGCCGGGACAGTCCAGCACTTGCAGGTCTCCGTCCAGCACCAAGCTCTGGATGTGCCGCGTGTGGCCGGGCATTGAGCTCACGCTCACCTACAATTCATTTACATATAAAATCCAAGTTTGCTATAATTATTTATACCAGCCATTCTCAAAGTGTGTTCCGCGGAACCCTAGGGTTCCGCGACACCCCTGCAGGGGTTCCGCAAGAATCTAGAATAATTTAGAATAATAAAATAAGCATAATTATTATGCTTATTAACAAAAAATACACTTCTAAAAACTATTGTTTTATTGTAGGGTTCCATCAAGTATTTCGCTTTCCAAAAGGGTTCCGTCAAAAAAAAAGATTGAGAACCGCTGATTTAGACATATTCGACTTCCTTGAGATGGACTAAAATAAATTAAAATAATAAAGAAAATAACATACCAAAAGAAGGCTAAGGTAGTCTGAAGAAATCGCTCTTCAGCGATAAGACCGCATGTTGTCTAACTCTATTTTAAATCAATTGTATTCTTTAAGTTGTATCTTTTACTGAGATGAGCCAATACTTAGAATTAAATAGATTTCATACGCGTGACTAATAAGCGCCACTTGCACCATCCAACTATGTCAAATTGTACTGGTAACCATAGTAGCTCCAGGTTTAACCGGTTAACCCCGGGTTAGTGAATGGAACAAGTGGCCCTAAAGACATTAAAATTTTTAATAAAATAATTTTAATTGTTCCCTAGTTATTTCTTTTACTTATTAACATAAAACAATTACCTTCTTAGTCTGCATCAGCACATTGACAGTACTAGATTTCCCCACATTCGGATAACCTATCATACCAACAGTAACCCTAGGCGGGTCCTTCAAATACCCCAATTCCTGCTGTTTCAATACCTCCAACAGCCGATTTCTATCAAAAATCTCATATGAATTCTCCACCCTCTTTTCAGTATCTGTAGTATCCTCACTTTGCAAAGGTTCTATCGGCGTCCCTAATCGCAGACTCTCTAGAACCATGTCTAAACTATCTTGTATCTTGCTCAATCTATCAGCAGTACTAGAAACGGCGCTATCGAGATCTTGGATCTGCTTTTTGAACAATTCTATATCTTCTTCCGTGGATCTTAAGGCTTCTTTTTCATCGTCTGAATCGGCTGACTCTGTGTCGGAGTCCGAGTTTGGTTTTTCTGTTTCGCTCTCTTCGGAGATTCTTCTGTCTTTGTTTGTTTCTTTCGCGGCGGAGAAAAATATTATAGGAACATTCTGTAAGAGGAAAAAGTTTTAAGCGCCACTTGCACCAACCCACTAACCCGGGGTTAAGCGGTTAAACCCTTAACCCAGTGTCAAATTGTACTGGTAACCATGGTAACTACAGGTTTAACAGGTTAACCCCGGGTTAGTGGGTTGGTGCAAGTGGCGCTAAGAGGTAGGAATTTGTGGTTAACCAATTCAATTCAAATAAATATTTTAAAGAAATTATGGTTCGTTAAAATTCATTTTTTGTGACATTTTTTTTTCTAAATACCACTCGACACTCGTACTCGTACATAGAATAAACCAAACTTAATCTAGTGACTATTGAATTGACAAAATCTTTACATAGCAAGTTATTCGTTATTTACCGAATAATACTTTTTGGGTTGCTTCATGGATAAGTAAATATTCCTCGTGCAAGTCATATCCAGATTTATGCATTATAGAGGGTTTATTTTTTCGAAAATAACAAATACGCGTGTTCTTTTTGGCTATTCAATTTGTCATTAAGTTCAGATTAAGGGCATTACTTATTTAACGTAGGTGTGGTAAGTACATATATCACTCAATTGTCTGGGAAACTGCTCCGAGACATAATTCATTACTCTCCGCCGTTATCGTACAGTCAGCAATAGCTGCTAAGCGGGCGATGTGTTCAAAATATTCTTAACACGACTTTATTGTTAAGAGAATAAGAGCGCGTCAAGGTAAGCTCAGCTTAGCAACTTCTGCTGCGAACACTGACATTAAGATATCTGTATGTAGTACTTTTATTTAATCTGTGAAACTTCAAACTTACCTCTTTGCCGAAATACTCTGCCCACGCTTTCCTTTCATACTCTGTGGTCAAATCGGCCTTGTTCAGAAGTAAGATACATTTGCATTTCTGCTCACTTGCGTACTTCTCCAAGTCGGCACACCTGTTTAATTAAGCAAGTTGAAAAAGGCTTCAAAATAGTACCTATTAAAGTAAGTTTTAGAATGTTTCCCGTAGGAGGCGTAGGATATTCCGAGAAATTTCCGAAATCGTTCTATGTGGAAAGTTTTGCAGTCTTGGAACTTTCTATCAGAAGAGTCCCTGTAAACCAGGGCTCGGAACCGGTTTTTTTAACCCATAATAGCCCAGTATTTTTAATTATTTTATGCTCTTTAGCTTTACGTAGAACTGAATCATGTATTTAGGTAACAACTTCGTATTATTAGACTGTCCCATTAAAAATGAAATAATAAACCAAAGAAATAAACAGAACATAATAATATCGGTATTTTTTGTATGAAGAAAAAACCGGCTCGGAGCCTTGCTGTAAACTTTACACTGTAAAGTATCCAGGTTCTTAGTTCCATACTGGCTTTTGCGACGCACCTATTATAGTGTAGATTAGGTTAAGTTTCCGAAAATATTGTAAATTCTTATTTATAATAAACAGTTTAATTTTTTATTTTTTTTTACCTTGAATCCTTTCTCCGCGCGGGGTGGCTTCTCATTATGAGAAATAAACATGTGTCATTCACGAGTGAGTGATTTAAATGAACTATACTTGGTCAACCAGATTTTGACAGTAGAAAAAGGCGGCAAATTTGAAAAATGTAGGCGCGAAGGGATATCGTCCCATAGAAAGTTTGAATTTGTATGGAAGCGCTGGTGGCCTAGCGGTAAGAGCGTGCGACTTGCAATCCGGAGGTCGCGGATTCGAACTCCGGCTCGTACCAATGAGTTTTTCGGAACTTATGTACGAAATATCATTTGATATTTACCAGTCGCTTTTCGGTGAAGGAAAACATCGTGAGGAAACCGGACTAATCCCAATACGGGCCTAGTTTACCCTCGGGGTTGGAAGCTCAGATGGCAGTCGCTTTCGTAAAACTAGTGCCCACGCCAATTACTGGGATTAGTTGCCAAGCGGACCCCAGGCTCCCATGAGCCGTGGCAAAATGCCGGGACAACGCGAGGAAGATGATGATGATGAGAAAGTTTGAATTTTGCGCCTTTTTTTACTGAAAAGATTTGGTTGACCAGCTATATATCATTTGATTACAAGATACAAGACACAGACTTGCTCGTTTCGCTCGTCTATCACAGTGTTACTTGCTCGCTCTTTCCCACTCATGAATCTCATGATTTGAATGAGTCGGAATGAGAGGGTTAGGATCACTATTGTGATGACTATGACGACCGGTCTGGCCTAGTGGGTAGTGACCCTGCCTGTGAAGCCGCGGTCCTGGGTTCGAATCCCAGTAAGGGCATTTATTTGTGTGATGAGCACAGATATTTGTTCCGGCGTCATGGTTGTTTTCTATGTATTTAAGTATTTGTATATTATATCTGTCGTTGTCTGAGTACCCACAACACAAGCCTTCTTGAGCTTACTGTGGGGCTTAGTCAATTTGTGTAAAAAAAAATGTCCTATAATATTATTTATTTTATTTATTTATTATTATTTTATTGTAGCAAACCTGAACAGCAGCGGGTTTCTGGCGTCTAGTAGTATGAGCACAACGTCTGCTTTCTCGAGCGTCCGCCAGAGTTGCTTCCATAGCTCTATGTTACGTTCATATGGTGTCAGCGCGGCTCCTAGCTTCGCCTGAGGAAAAATACAATACTGAATATAGTTATAGTACCTACATATGGGGCACCTTTACCGCACGTGGATTTGTTAAAGGACAACGAACAAAGATCTCAATTTATATCCTTGTTAAAATGCTATAACTTTAGACCCTTAATCTCTTCAGTCACCTATAGCTGTGGTAATGCCCAATCATGCCTTGATAATTTTCTAACCAATGTCCCTGAGAACTTTATACAAGAACTGCAGATTGAAAATAACGGTTTGTCTGATGGACACGCAGGCCTTTTTTGTAATCTAATTTTCCCTGATATTGATAAATCCTACATAAAAGATGAGTACATATTAGTTAAGCGCAGGCTTTTCAGTGATAGAAATAAGGAAACCTTTAGAAGAAATATTATAAGTATTAAGTGGGAAAGCTTAGGCATAAATAGTTTTCTAAGGGTATTCTACGATATATTTAATAAAAGTTTTCCATCAAAACAAACTAAAGTTAAAGTTAATAAGGACAATAAATTAAAATGGATTACAAAGGGACTAAAAATATCAAGCCAAACAAAGCGTTGTTTAATGAATGCCAATTTAGCAACCAATCACGATACAGTCATTCAATTTAAAAATAACTATGTCAGACTATACAGGAAAGTGGTAAAATGTGCAAAAAAAATGGCAGTACAAGCTGCTATATCCAAGTCAAAAAACTCTGCTAAAGCCATCTGGAAAGTTGTAAATAAACATAGAAATAAGAACACTCTAAAAGCAACGCAGAAACTAATCATAAAGACAGAAAACAAAATTATAGATAAAACACAGGATACTGTGGAGTTTTTTTCGTCTTACTTTAATAGTAGCAAATGTCTGAGCCCTAATGGTGGTTTAAGCAAGGCGCAAAAAATTCTACAAGAATGTTCTTCACCTGTATTAAACGATATGTCGTGGGAATATGTAACTCCTGTCGAAATAGCATCAATTGTTAAGAAAATGGAGATGAAGAAATCGACAGGTATTGACGATCTTCCAATCTCTTTAATCAAAGATAATATTGACATATTGGCTGTACCATTGTCAATCTTTTTTAATAATTGCTACGAGGAAGGAGTATTTCCTGAGCAGTTAAAGGTGGCCAAAGTAGCACCGGTTTATAAAAAAGGCTTGAAAAGTGATCCACATAACTATAGACCAATTTCGCTCTTACCAATATTATCAAAAATATTTGAGAAATTAATTAAATCTAGACTTGTTGAACATTTGGAGTGCAATAATGTTATAAATGAAAGACAATATGGCTACCAAAAGAATGTAGGCACTAGTGATGCAATTGAGAGGCTTATTGATGATGTAGTTATTAACTTAAATAATAAATTCAAGGTTGCTGGTGTGTTTCTTGATCTGACGTCTGCATTCGATACGGTTGATCATGAAATTCTATTGTACAAGCTGAATTACTGTGGCGTCAGGGGCAAGGTATTAGAACTCTTCACGTCATACTTGTTAAACAGGAAAATGCTAGTAGAGATGAAATCGATAGAAGATGGATGTCAGAAAGTATACCGTTCCAGATTTGCTAAAATTAATAAAGGGGTGCCGCAGGGCTCTATTCTCGGACCTATTCTTTTTGTAATATTTGTCAATGATTTAATTGATTGCATTTGTAAACAATTTGACGATGTTGGAGTAGTAGTCTTTGCAGACGACACAAACGCGATAGTTTCCTCAACTAATACAGAAGAACTGAACAATAAAGTAAATGCAGTGCTCAAATTGTTTCAGACATGGTTCAATAGCAATAATCTAATATTGAATATGAATAAAACAAAAGTTATGCTTTTTAGAACAACGTCTAGGAGTAGAGAGTCCTTACACGTTAACTTAGAAGGTTCTGACATTGCCACTGAAGATTGCGTTAAATTCCTTGGAATACATCTAGATAGTGATCTTAACTGGAGAGAAGAACTCAAGTCGCTGGAAAATAGCATCAGCTCAGCTTGCTATGCACTAAGGAGCTTACGCGACGAAGTTACTATAAAGCAACTAACGTCTGTGTATTACGCATTAGTAGAGTCTCGGTTGCGATACAGCATTAAGTTTTGGGGTCAAAGCTACAAATATAATATAAATAAAGCATTTGTTGCCCAAAAACGTGCCATCAGAATCATGGTCCGAATCCCATGGTGGCAGTCGTGTAGGGAGCACTTTGCCCGGCTCAAAATTCTTACGGTACCCTGTCTCTACATTCTGGTCTTGCTGACTGGTGTGGTTAAACACTTAGACAGATACGAGACCGAGGAAGAAAGAATTTCTAGAATGAACACACGCAGGAAGGACTTGGACAACTTAATAGCGCCTAAATTGAAAGTTGTTCACCATTGTGTGCGATATCAAGCAATAAAATTGTATAACTGCCTCCCCATCGATCTGAAATCAATACATAATGTAAACAAGTTTAAATGCCGTCTAAGGGACCTCTTAATTACTAAATGTTACTACCAGGTTAATGACTTTATTTGTAATTTATAAGTTATTGTATAATATTCATAACGTGACTGAACTGACATAAAAGGCTTATTATTATCATTTTGTATACCTAGCTTAAGTTAAATGCATGTTGTTTATAAAAGTGTGATTAATTTAATTTAATTCAGTAGCTTGTAAGTTAAATTTCCGACATGATTGTAAAATTGTTATGGAATAAACTATCTTATCTTATCTTATCTTACTCGTGCGATAATTAGCGCATTACGCAACTATGTCGAAAATTTAAAGCGCCATATACTGTAAAACGTTGTACGATACACGTGGGAATAGGTAATTTGCAACTCGTGTCGATTTAAAACACTCGGTAGTGTTTTAATTTATCGCCACTCGTTTCGGATTTCCTCTTTTCCGCACTTGTATCGTAAATAACTATTATAGGCTCAGGTTTCCCTACAAACAAAGACTGATTACCGCTATGTTTCAAATATTTAATTATAAAGATTTTTCTTAATTATGGAAAAACAACTGAATGGATTTAGATGAAACTTTATAGTACATTTACATTCAATAACATAACAATATTATATAGCTTAACTTGGAAAATTACATAGGGTACCTACTATTTAATGCCAAAATTATTTTACTAAAGGTTTAAAAAAATGGGGCTGGAGCTGGAACAATAGCTTTAAGGGGAAGGTGGAAAAAGACTTCTGCATGGACAAAGTTGCAGCACAGTCTTGTATAAATGTACCTGTAAGTCATTGAGGTGGTGACGCCAGTCCAGGAAAGATTCTCTTTCCCGGTTGATCTGCTCCTCCGCAGTTATGCCTGGACTCCAAGCTGGCCTGTAAAAGTAAAACAAGATAAACATGAATTACTATAGATTCCAAGGGCGCAGCAACCAGAGAGAGATTTAAGGTCTCCGATTCACCTTGGGCAAAACCGCTTTTGTACAGTCAACATCAAAAATATGTTTACATTTTTCGCCTTATTACGAAGGAGCAAGGTGCAAAAGTGTAAACATATCTTTGACATTGACTGTATCTCCGCATGTTCTCAACAGAACTAATTCTCAACTAATCCTCATGAGCAGATTTTGTGAGCAGGTTTCATGATTAAATAAATTTTTCAAAATGGCAGAGCTACGGGTGTTCTTGATGTCTACAGCAGCTTACAGAGCTACTACTAGTATTAATATTAATTAATGAGTAAGTTTTCAATTTGACTGACATAAGTACCTATATGTTTATTTGATAACCCCACAAAACAATTTTGTACACCTGCATTGTGGGTAAAACATAGATCAAACAGACCTATATTATTGTACATAATTATCTACTATTCTTATTGTAAACTATTGTTAACAAAATAAATTATTTTAATTCAATCGACTGATCCTGACCTTCTAGGCACTGTGAGTGGCTCATCAAAGTTAGGCTGGGAAGTGGCTGCCTCCACCTCACTCGGCACAGACTTCACATATTTCAGGTTCATCTTCTCAGCTGTGAACTCCCTTTGCGCCAGCTCTGCAGTAGACAAGAACTCTTGCAGTGAAGACTCGGCTGTTACCGACTGCAGGTTCAGCCGACCCCAGTCGTAGCCATCATTGATCTCTGTTGTGTGAAGCTGGAATCAACCATAAAAATAATTTCAAACTGATGTATCCATTAAAAATAAAAGATGATGTTTAACCCCTCGTTTCCCAGGACCTCTCAAATCCATACAATTCCGGCTCATATTGGAGCCACTGGGATCTGACAGGTTAAGCATAGGCGGCAAAATGTTCCCCATGCAAGCACTCAAGTTTCATGAAAGACGTGAGTCTAGGGTTAAAGTTACAGTGTTCATGAAATACTGCTAATAAATAGTACTACTTCAGGTGAGACTAACATACATACATATGTATATCACAATTCACACTGTTTCAATTGAATTAGAACCAAATAAAGTATCATTTCTTGTTTCATTGCTTTCTCACACAATCGAAATTCATCTTAATTGACTATACAACAAGATTCAAATTTAAAAAATAGGAAAATGTTGCATGGGCCTTGCGAGGCGTAATTACCTGAATAAAATCACTACATAGTATAAAACAAAGTGGCTTCCCGCTGTCTGTCTGTCCCTATCTATGCTTAGATGTTTAAAACTACGCAACGGATTTTCTTATCAATAATAATAATAATAACCCGTGCGAAACGGGGGCGGGTCGCTAGTAAATAATAAATTAAACTGAATTTCTTGCAATTTGGAGCTTAAAAACATATTGCAAATCATTAACAAATACGAAGTTGAATTTTATTAACCTGATTCGATTGAAGGTAGGTTACTTTTCACAAAAACAATCAATATTTTGTACTCACAACATGTATACCGCTTTGACAGAACCAAAACAGCTATTCTGTATGCAAGCGGTCATAGAATAGTTGTAAAATGATAATATTAATCGTGTAGTTAACGAAATTAAAGAAATTGTAAACAAATTACCATTGTGTCTTCAACATGTTTTTTGTGTCGATTCTTGGAAAATCTGTCTTTGATGAGAGCGCGACCTAACGAATCCTTATTCTTCTTCCCCATTTTTCACATGTGTTTGAACCAGTGTTTTATTAAATTATTTAAATGCATGCATATGCAAGTATGAAGTAAAGTAAATGCAATACAGCCAATACAGTCTCACTCAATTGTCAAGAAACACATGTTTTGTTTTGACACTTGATTCTCGTTGGGTATGTTCGGAAACAAAAATAAAATTTAATATTTATGCATAAAAACGTTGCTATTTATGTTCAGTGTTCATAGAAATAAAGTTTACTTTACTAAAATAGAATATGCTATTTACTGGTTGAAATTTTCAACTGGGTTTTAGACATTAAACTGCAACGTGACTTATCAATTCACAAACATTTCTGAACGCGCCCCGGCTCTTTTGCAAAGAAATAAGTATACAGGGTGAATAAGCCACACATGTAGATGGGGCAAGTTACATGTAGATCAAGATATAGGTAAGTATACTTGGTCAACCAGATCTTGACAGTAGAAAAAGGCGGCAAATTTGAAAAATGTAAGAGCGAAGGGATATCGTCCCATAGAAAATTTGAATTTCGCGCCTTTTTTTACTGACAAGATTTGGTTGACCAGCTATATATCTGTTACAACTTACAAGTTTATACAGTTATTTCATTTTATATAAAGGCCCCAGTACACAATGGGCCATCGCCGGCCACTCCAAGGGACGCATTTATGCATTAGAGCAGCGGTTCTCAATCTTTTTTTTTGACGGAACCCTTTTGGAAAGCGAAATACTTGATGGAACCCTACAATAAAACAATAGTTTTTAGAAGTGTATTTTTTTATTAATAAGCATAATAATTATGCTTATTTTACATTATTTTATTATTCTAAATTCTTGCGGAACCCCTGCAGAACTTTGAGAATGGCTGCATTAGAGGGAGCAAGTGATATTGCTATCTCATTCTACCGCATGGCTGCGTCCCTTGGAGTGGCCGGCGATGGCCCATTGTGTACTGGGGCCTTAAGATAAACTTTATTGAGCCATTTAATATGAAAGCAGTTTAAAAAAAATACACTTTATTTTATTAAACAATTTTTAATTAGTTGAAAATATTAAAGAGTTACAAAAATATAAGGATACCTATAATATTAGGTAATATAGTTATATAATAATCAGTATAATCACAGATTATTTATTCTTATAATAATTACACTTCCGATGAATGAGGAGTCTCTACCTACCCTCTATTTGTATAGTACAGATTATCCATTTACATTTATCAGTAGATATAATACAATAAGGGTAACCTACTAGCTCACGTATACTTATGCAGGTTTTTTTTGTTTACCTTACTCATATCCAGAATAACTTTCTAATAAAGAAAATAAAATAAGAACCATCGTATTCTCATACCGCATATTATTAGACGGAAACATTGCCATATTGTAAACCTCACTATGAGTAGTGAGGTTTACAAATTTTACAGTGGATGATTATGGAGTGATGGTGTAATGAGTTACACCATAATACCTAATCGTATCCAATGCATATGAATGATTTAAACAACATGATCAGGAATACACTCTGACGCTTACCTACTGGGAGTAATATACAACACCGACCACCAAAATAACAATAACTACAAAAGCTGGGAAGTAAGAGACCAGTCCCTTTTTAAAAGCTTTTGTTCGTAAGGGACTTCCACTTGTGTTACAAGTTACAAGCTTTTGATAAACAGGGCACAGCTGCACAGTTTGCAATCTTTGCATTGCATATAGGTATTTTAGATGGCCAAGCGTAAGTAAGGCCATTTAGTAATAAGATGCAGGAATACCCTGTTTAAAATTATAGAAGTATTAAGACGTAATAACTTTAGTTATAATGTTGATATAAGCTCAGACTAACAAATATGCATCACAGAAATTAAACCACCATCTGTGAGGGAACCGGATCATTACAAAAAATGTAATAAACAACTAAAGCCTGAAAACTTTTTCCTTGTCCCGTACGTCCTCCCATCATTTCCTTTATTTCCACAATATCGTTTTCGTCAGCAAGGGATTGGATCTGGAACGAGAGTAGTAAAATCAATGAACGATGCTATAATTATCTCCTACTATTTTTCAAGTGTTTGCACTGCTATGGTGTCTGATGATGGTGTTGAAGATAAAAGAGTATATAAGATACGTTCAGAGGATTTTTACAAGGCAGGATGAGAATCGCCTGATGCAGGCTCCGGCCTTTGCATTTGGTTACATATGCGCGTTTATGAGAATTCGCTATTTTGACAAAATACAAATCGCATATCGCACACAACGTCCGAGTAGATCCTGGCTGCCCACGTTACGCCCCCGCACCTAATGCCAGCTACGAATCTACCGTAGAACATTTCTCTTTCATTCTTTTTCAATTGGACCCCAAACCCCATACCTGGTCTCTGTTAGAATTTCGGGGTAGGTACAAAGTGACTGAAGAGCTGATTTTTCGAGCCGCTCTCACCAGTTCTGTTGCCGGACGGGGTTCTAGTGTCTCTATGTCAAAGGGTTTATCCTGAAAGAAATTGGTGAAGATTGTTTTATGCATGCAATGATTCTTAAGTGCATAACACCATATTTATAAATTTTACTTCGTTATCCTGTCCTGTTATGTTATCTAAATAACATTATGCAATAAGTTACAAATAACAATAAATTAACTAATTACTAATGTATTTAGAAATATTTTTGGAAGAGGAAATAATACTTTTTTATCGACGATTCTACTGTGATATGTATTTGGTTTCCGTTTTAAGGTTCTTTAATAGCAAATTTATATGCATAAACTAGACTTCCAAAAACACTTTGTAATTTTCAACAGCAGTGCCTAATCCATTTTGTTTAATCTGGTATTTTATTGCGTGTAATATTAAATAATAACCTTTACATAGTTGGGGCCGCCCCACGGTGGGCTTAAAAAGACCATGTCAGCTTTCAGGAAGGGCGCCAATTTGGCCATTTCAAAAAAATCACCAACGATGAACTCAATCCGATCCTCCACGCCATATATTGTGGAATTGTGTCGAGCCATTTCTACCTTGTTCGAGTCTATGTCAATGGCTAGAACTGAAAATGAATTTATGATAAAACGGAGACATGATAAAATTAGAATCAACAAGTTTTGCCCGAAAATGATTATAATCAATGTCTTGCATAGCGCCTTGAACCTTGCTGCATTGTTTTAAGATCGTATAATCTTACATCGCGCAAGAAGGCGCTCAGTGCAGAGCATTAGTAGTATTGTTCTTTTAATTTTCATTAGCAAGAGATAACCGGACTGATAAACGGTGATGTTTTTAAAGAAAAAGTAACTTTAAACGGTATGTGTATACCTATTTTAGGAAATATTTCGACTTGCCTAGCAAAAATACAATGCATAAGTAATACGTGCTTGAAGAACATAAACGCGAGTAATGTTTTACGATATCCGTTATATACCTATTGTATATAGGGATAATAAGTAATGTTATGGTAAGATCATTTGAAAGTGACCTTTTAGTCCACAAGTTTTTGCGAATTGAATAGTATTGCCGCCAGCGCCACAAAAAGGATCCATAATTAAATCGTATTGACGCCTCTCTGCAATCTGCCTTGCGATAGGTTCCGGTGTTACGCTGTACCAGCTCTCTTTATCTAATTTGATGCCCTCATCATACCTGACAATAAATCAGAGTGTATTGTAAGTTGTAATTGTAAGTAATGTAAGTTGTAGATATATAACCTAACTCAAATAAAATTTACAGAAACAATTAATAACATCAAACATTTTTTTGTAAAATGTAAGATGTTTCATAGGACTATTCGTTTATGGTAGAATGTGAAATTGAAATTCACTGATCTGAAATTGAGGCTCTGCACTTTACTTAAGTATTTCAACTGGATAATAATATGTTGCTAGGTTGATACATTCCGAACCTGGAGAAAAAGTACTTTCGTTTTTTCCAATATTTCCACATAGTCGGGTCTTCTTGCAATTCAGGCGGCATTAATGCGAAGTCTTTTGGTCTTTGTATGTTGCATTTTTGTAATGCGATGTTTGTATTGCCCACTGTAAAGTGCAAACAATAAAAATCAAAAATATTCCCATACGTACGAGAAAAATCTGTGGTAGGCGAATTAATCCATTAATTGATCAAATTTAACGAAAAAACGTCGCCCACCTGCTTTAAGATTCGATGATTCACCAGCAATAGGAGTTTCCGCGACCAATTCATGTTCCAATAGAGTCTGTATACACAGAATAAAATAAAATTATTTAAATGTCTAGAGTACATAATGGTCAAGTTATGAGACTTTTTGTTACTATAAATTAGACTTGAAAAACTTACACGATCATCGTTAATAATAAAATACTGAATCGTTACCTGAAGCTGAGCTTGCTGAAGTGCTTTACTGATTATTTTGTTTTTAAGCTGCCGCTTACGCTGTTGGTTCATCTTCTTCCTATTTACACCTTTGATTTTGTTGGCTTTTGGCTTCTTGGTTTGGAGTTCTGCGAATAAACTGACTAACTATTAGTAATATGCATGTAATGCATTGTGCAAAAGTTCAACTTATGTGTGCATACAAAAATACCAAAGTGACTAGAGTCTGGCTAATGAAAGTTGAGCCTGAGATAACGCGGGAATTTCAATAAAAACCGCACCTGGCAATAAAATTATATATATAGTCCTCCTCATCGTTTTCGATGACGGCGACCCCAAATAAACATCATGGACGTTGTCTAGCGTAAATAAAATAAAATTACTATGAAATTAAACGACAGCTTGAAACTGACAGCTTATTTGATAGGAAAAAAAGATGCCATATAAAAAGTTTTAAATAAATCTCAGGCTCAACTTTCATTAGCCAGACTCTATAAGACAAAGAACAATCAAAAGATTTAAACATAATATTAATAATACTGGATTTGTATAATACATCAATAACAGTACATGTATACAGCCTATTTACTACTGACTGATTCTTACCTAGAAAGTTTAGCCCAACCGTTTCAAGAGAAGCAGGTTTCTGGCTTACGTCTGCGTTGTTGATCGACCAGTCACCAAAATCTGTTAGTGTATCCTCAACAGCTGATACATCTACTAACTCAACCTGCGCAAATAAGGGCTAAACTTATTTATCAGGCTTTATAGTTTATACCTCCGATATAAAATCCCATGGTCAGAGAATCCGAATAGAAGACAAATTTACAAAAATTTTTAGTCACCTGATTCATGGTGTACAGATATTTACGACCTCGCCTTGACGTTTTCGGCTGCATCGGTGCACCCATAGACCTATTATTGGGTGCACCTGGTATCTGGCCGAGTGTCTTCCGCCAAGCACACTCGGGCGGAAACTGTAATTTTTTTAAACAAATATTAAAACCATGTAGGTACAACATGTAATGGTTTCAGGGTAATGGAATGGAAATCATGACGATTACTGAACCTTATAGATATTTCACCTGTATAATTTGGGCATTCGAATTTAGAATTTTAGTAATAAACTCGTATGGCTTACGTATAGTATAGCTCGATTATTTTCCTAGGTCAATATAACATAATTTATGTGTAGCATTGCACTAGAAAAATAGTGGAGCCTTACCTGAATCGGATTATACGATTTGACTGTCTTTCGCGTTGCTTCAATTCTTTTCTTTTTTGGTTGGCGCCGACGCTGGCGGCCCACCTTTTTCTTATTTACTACCTCTGAATGATAGGCTCTTCGCTGGGGCATCTTGCGCTGACTATCCAGATAAATGTAATTTGTAGTAATACTTGACTAGCAGTTGCGAAAAACAATATAAAAGGCCAAGTGCGCAACTGTGCACTGACTGCACTGCTAGCGCTGGTGCAATCGTGGTGCAATCGTCGTGACAGTTGTGCAATTTGATATAACCATAAACTAAATTAAAAAATTAAAAATAAACAAAAATAAAACCAAAATAAAATAACTTAATATAATATCTTTTTAAAAAAAAGGGAACCGCCTTCAAAAAACCCACTGAAAAGTACAAAATAATTTTTATATGGCACCCGCACCCCTTTACGTGTCCAGTCCCTATCCCGTCGTAAAGCAAATTTTTGCCAAAAAGTAATTAATACCTAATAATAAGAAAATTAATAATCATCCGGGTAATTACTTAGTTTTTGAATTCGGTGCCAAACCAAAATTTTTGAGAACCGATATTTTAGACAACGAAGAACGCTGCACTTACTTGCATTATAAAGACATACTTAGTTTACTCATTAATTTAGTCGTATTTTTTTTCTGATTGGTAGTAAAGACTGTTTTTGTTGGTTTGGCACCGCCTTCAAAAACTAAGTAATTACCCGGATGATTATTAATTTTCTTATTATTAGGTATTAATTACTTTTTGGCAAAAATTTGCTTTACGACGGGATAGGGACTGGACACGTAAAGGGGTGCGGGTGCCATATAAAAATTATTTTGTACTTTTCAGTGGGTTTTTTGAAGGCGGTTCCCTTTTTTTTAAAAAGATATTATATTAAGTTATTTTATTTTGGTTTTATTTTTGTTTATTTTTAATTTTTTAATTATTTTTTATTTATTTAATTTTATTTTTTACTTTTTAGTGATACGTAGTACTTCATTTATTTTAGGTTTTGGGCTAAAATACTAGTTTGTTAGGCTCTCCATTTAGTTTTGGGCTAGTAACTATGGCCCAACTCGATGATAATCGCGACACAACATAATATGACGTTTTGGTGCTAAACGATTTGTATGTATATTGCTCCCACTTCCACTCCCATTCCCAGTCCCAGTCCGAGTCCGACTCCCACTCCCACTATTTAATCTAAATCGGTTTCAGCAACATAAATTTGTTGGTAGTCATACCGATAGCATGGCCACCTACCGGGTCCAATTGGTTTTTCAAACCATCCATGTACTGTACACTAAAACCTACTCCAGAATGTAACAAACACTTTTCTGAAAACCGCATCAAAATCGGTTCAGCCAAACGCGAGATAATCACGAACAAACATACACACATACATACGTACATAAATACATACGGGTCAAACTGAGAACGTCCTTTTTTAAAGGCAGTTAGAAAAAAGTTCATCGACCCACCTAGTGGAACTCTGCAACATAGGCACACGACGACAAGTCGGTTAACCAAAACAAAGTGTGCCTATGTTGCACCAAACCTAAGTTCCACTAGGTACAGCAAGGGTTCAGCATCAGCTCTATCTTGGGTACTGCTCTCCCAATTGTTCATCAAGATGTGACAGATTACCAAAATAGCGTGGGCCTATGTTGCACCAAACCTGAGTTCCACTAGGTACAGCCAGGGTTTAGCATCAGCTCAATCTTGGGTACTGCTCTCCCAAGTGCTGATCATGATGTGACGGATGGCCAAAATAGCGTTGGCCTATGTTGCACCAAACCTGAGTTCCACTAGGTACAGCCAGGGTTCAGCATCAGCTCAATCTTGGGTACTGCTCTCCCAAGTGCCCATCAAGATGTGACGGATGGCCAAAATAGCGTTGGCCTATGTTGCACCAAACCTGAGTTCCACTAAGTACAGCCAGGGTTCAGCATCAGCTCTATCTTGGGTACTGCTCTCCCAAGTGCTCATCAAGATGTGACGGATGACCAAAATAGCGTGGGCCTATGTTACACCAAACCTGAGTTCCACTAGGTACAGCCAGGGTTCAGCATCAGCTCAGATCTATGTATACTAAAACCTTCTCCAGAATGTAAGAAACACTTTTCTGAAAACCGCATCAAAATCGGTTCAGCCAAACGCGAGATAATCGCGAACAAATATACATACATACATACATACATACATACATACATACATACATACGGGTCAAACTGAGAACCTCCTTTTTTTTTGAAGGCGGTTAAATAGAAGAGGGGAAGTCCATGATCCGGTAAAAGCCGTAAAGCCCCCCATTCACACTCCTACATTGTAGTCCGCCTCGTCGTCCGCCTAATTATGTAGGATTGTGTATGGAGGTCGCGGACTACCAAGTAGGATGCCTCTTGGGTCCTACAAATCCTGCAAGCCCCGCCCACCGCTGCAGTCCGCAGCGCAGGATTGTTTGTGGATTGACGTCCTGCGTAGCGGTAGCGGACTGCCGTGTTTGACGTATGACAACAGTGCGCGCAAATTTTTCGAAATTTATAAAGAAAATCGCTGTTTGTGGGACCAAAAATCACCCAATCACTCCAACAAACAATGGGGGAATAGGCATTGCAACAATTATTACCAATACTTAAGAAATATGACGCTCTCTGGCGAATTTTTAGCAGATTCTTCTCCCATACTCTTTTTTATTTTTATCCAATAACAAGAAAATACATAGCAGAGCCGAAGAGCTATTTTCTTTTTTTTTTTTATTGCACGTAAGATTTTCGAAAATAGGTAGACTGACACCTAGTGAGAAACGAAGTGATGGACGGCAATACCGTGTGTGAGCTATTTCTTGCTCCGTAGTCCTGCAAGGCGAACTACAATGTATACTTGGTCAACCAAATCTTGACAGTAAAAAAAGGCGCGAAATTCAAATTTTCTATGGGACGATATCCCTTCGCGCCTACATTTTTCAAATTTGCCGCCTTTTTCTACTGTCAAGATCTGGTTGACCAAGTATAGGAGGTGTGTGAGCTATATCCTACTCCGCACTCCGCAGTCCTGCGAGCCGGACTGCAGTGTAGGAGTGTGAATGGGGGGCTTTATTTATATAGTGTGTCAAAGGACTGTCTTATTTCAAACATAGAGAGAGTCATACTATCTTTGTCTTACACTAGTACTAGCACCCAAAAGAAAAGGATGAGTAAGTATAGTTTTTTTTGTTCCTATTTACTGACAAAATGGTTTGACCTCTATATCTGCCAGGAAGTTATTTTTAGGGTTCCGTACCCAAAGGGTAAAAACGGGACCCTATTACTAAGACTCCGCTGTCCGTCCGTCCGTCCGTCTGTCACCAGGCTGTATCTCACGAATCGTGATAGCTAGACAGTTGAAATTTTCACAGATGATGTATTTCTGTTGCCGCTATAGCAACAAATACTAAAAACAGAATAAAATAAAGATTTAAGTGGGGCTCCCATACAACAAACGTGATTTTTGACCGAAGTTAAGCAACGTCGGGCGGGGTCAGTACTTGGATGGGTGACCGTTTTTTTGCTTGTTTTGCTCTATTTTTTGTTGATGGTGCGGAACCCTCCGTGCGCGAGTCGGACTCGCACTGGCCGGTTTTTTATGTTTGATAACCCGGATAACCCCTTTTGTCTATGCATTCCATTCCATTCTACGCTTAATCTTCACTGAACGCGTAGCGATATTATTATTATCGATTTTGTGACATCTACATTATTTTGCTAATGCGAAAACGAAACGTAACTTCCACTCATGGAAGGCGGAATCTATAATAGTGGATTATTCCGTGAATTATAATCTTTTCGTGCTGGTAGCTTGCAATATTAATTAATCATTGCATAGTTAGTAAAACTACGCGTGTCTAGATTCCCTGAATAAGTATTTTACTTGATAGTTTCAGTAATGATGTCGGGGTATTATGACCAGCACCATCGCTGGGAGCCACTTGCTGAATTCCATTTTAACATGGATAGCGATGAAGACGAGCTGTTTGATGAAAATAACTACGTCTACTGCTTATGCAGCAGAGTTTGTATCAGGTAGGTCACTTAATTTTCGGTTTCTTATTGAAAATTACAATGAATAGAACATTCTGTTGCTTTCTTGATTGTTAGTGTGATCTCTTGTAAAAGTTGTAATTAAGAACTTCTGCAGTCCTACGCTGTCCTACTACATTATAAGAATACATGGTGTAAATATCTTTGTACAATAGTATTGGAGTAAAAATTGGGTAAAAAGATAGCTTCACCTAATGTCTTGGGAATAATATGTCTTAGGTTATTTTGTTTAAAAGGATTTATTTATATTTAAATGCTTCATGGAAATTAAATTTAAGTTACAGCCCATCCTAAATTCAATAGGACGTTAAATCATCTTAAACTAGCAGTTCATTGAAAATTAGGTTTGATAAAAAATAATAAAAATATGTACTCTAAATTTGCTTTTAGTACACAACTCCGCTTTAACTATAACTACCATTGATTTCACTATACAACATGGGATTTATTAAACATTTCCGATTTAGAATCAATATTAGTACCATTTACATAATAAAAAAAAATAGGCAAAGTTGGGGATGGGTGGCAAAAATAGGTTAGTTTAGAATTTGTATTTTTCGCTTTTAAACTATTTTGTGTAGCTCTTTTTATTGTTAGTTCTATGGATATATATTTATTCCTGAAATGATTACCTTTATATTTTGCTTTTTTCTGATTCTGGAGTTAGTGGAGTTGGTCCCTTAGTAAAATTTGCTCAGCATGAGCTAATTTTATTATATTTACCTTGCAAAATAAACGGTTGTAAAAACCTCCTAGCTACATTATCTTATCAAACTGTTTTAGGGATGGTGTAAGAAGACATGTAGAGAAAGAAGAAGGTAGTGAGAGTGATGTGGAGCTCCAGGATTCGCAGTTCCAGGAGTGGGATGAGTCCCATGTTCACTTCTCCGTTGATACTTCCTACAAGGTGAAGTGTGAGGTAAGGGCGCGTCCATTAATTAGGCGCGCTTCAGGGAGGGGAGGGGATCATGCCCAATCTCACTAAATCTCATGAAGTGCCCAATTCAATGTTAGTTCCCATAATTATTTTTAATTGGAATATTCATGCTTTGTTTATTAGGTAGCCACTTAAATTATGTATCTCTTAAAGTTCATTTCAGATTTACTTTTGTGCATATTACAGAAAGATGAAGGTGCCAGTTGCTACTGCAGCGCATCACACACAGACAACTATTGTTCCACGGACGAGCATGACCCGGCCCATCTATCCCACGCACTACAGCCCAGCGACAGCGGGGCCGACCTCACCTACCCTGACTGCCTGTCCGACAACTACAAACTAGAAAAGATGGACCAAGACTACCCTCTAACAGAAACAAACGAAAACTATTTCTCCGAAAACAGCTGGGATAAGTTCTGGGCGGTCAACGGAGAAAGACTCATATGGGCATCATGGATCAAAAAATACAGTGATTATATAAATCCAAATTATTTGGATGAAAACAACGAACTAGCTATGGATGAGCAAAATATACCGAAGCAGCAGTCAGCTGATGCTGTATTTGACAGAGAAATTGATAGATTTAAGAAAAATGAAGAGGAAAGTATGAGAGACAGAAAGTTCTCGTATGATTCTAAAGTTAATCCGTATAAGAAAAAGAAATCTAATCAGCCTGTACAGAAGAATGATAATGTAGAAGGGCACAAGGATGATATTTGGCTACCTATAGGAAGGAGACGGTCGTGTTCTGAAAATGATAGAATGCTAAGCCCTAGGACGATGGCTGGCACAGACTCCATGACCAATGTAACTAAGATAACCCTGTCAAGTTATGACGTAACTTCCAGCCACGTTACGTCAGAGTCATCTCCAACAGACGACTACAGCGTATCTTCATCAACATCTGACGATCAGTCTAACGATCAGACAAGAATCGCTAACATCGATGAGAATCTAGATCAACCATTATCAGAAGAATTAGACACTGAGCAATATTGGCAGCTTTTATGGAAGAAGCATTTTGGAGACCAGTATGCATTACATTACGCAAACTATCTTGAAAGCCATTCGCAGGAAGAAATACCAGAAATCACTATAGAGACACTACCTGAGAAAAAAATTGAAGAAAAACTACCTGATATTGAATGCGAGAACAGCGAAGGCAACTCTCAAGAGATGCCGACAGTTATTGAAGTACAGGCTCAAGTCGACAGAATTAAGTTAGATGATAAAGTTAGTAAACCGAGGAAAAGAAATAAGAAATCAAGCTCTAGATATCTCGGGTCAGTCGGAGTACTATTACAGAATTTACTTAAAGAAGAGCAGAAGAAGAATCAAGAAGCAACGGACGCTACAGAAGGAGATCAAAATCAAGGCCAAAATGATTCAAATCAAAGTCAAAATGATACAGTAAAAGAGGCAGATACAGTCGACGGAGTTACCTCAACAAATGAAAATGATAGTAAAAACCGATTGTTTCAAGATGGAGGCGACGAGCCGCCAGAGGAAAAAGCGGTATCTTTAAAAAGAAGGTAAGTAATTAAACTCCGTTAGGAACTTTCGACTTTAAATATTTTTTCTACTCCCGTACTTTTAATTTGTCATTTAAAGGGTCGTGCACACACCTTTAAACCCCTATGTTATAGTTGTCAAGACAAGTCTTTAGTCTATTCCCCAAAAAAGTATTTGTGCATACACGCAGTATCTTTTTGGTACTTTTACGATACTTCGTGTAATCACCACTTAAAAAATATTGTATGAAATACATTGTTGCCAACCTAATTTTAATTGTCATCTCTGACAGATGAGTACTAACTAGTAGAAAGAAACAATAAAATTGCTTCAGAAGTCAGAAACGCGCATGTGACACCCGTAATATAGCAAAATCCATAGACTACGAACACCGCTTAGCGTTGCTTGTTAGTCTCCATAGGCTACGGTGGCAAAATCGAGAAAAAAAACTGTCCAAAATTGTAATTTAACTAAGAGCAAGTACCAGGGCCTCATGAGTTACAAGAAGGTGTCGCTGACCAACCGCCCGTGGGGCGCGAGGCGCGGTGGCCGGGTCGCGTATCTTAGCTGTATACTTTTGGTTTGTTTACCTACGTATATGTCCTATATGATTCCACTTTTCAAAGTAAGTGCTTGGTCGTAGAAAAAGTATTGTATGCAACGTTGTTTAACTGAGTCAAAAAATACTCGTGGCGCCTTTATTAACAATTTTCGGCTTCGCCTCAAATTGTTACTCACGCCACTCGTCTTTTTTGACCCCTCTTAAACAACGGTTGCATAAAATACTATTTACTTTTTTGTGTGAAAATTAGAACGTTGCTTCTGTAAAATATTTCTATTTCTTGCACCATTTTTGAGAAAAGCACTATATATGACTCGGCTGGAATGCTACTTGCTGGCTTCGGATTCAATTAAACGGACTCCCAAGGTCGTCCGTTTAAAACGAATCCTCAGCCTGCAAGTAGCTACTTCCGAACCTCGACAATAATGTACTATTAATATCTATTCCTATTTCCAGCCATGAACTAGATGACGACACAGACACATCAGAGATAATAAAAGACACATTCGAAGCTATGGGGTTCTGTCTGAAGCCTGCGAGTATGCCGCGGGGGCAGCTGGTGTATAAGAAACGCTTGGCGCGGCTGCGGCCGCCGCGAGGCCGGCGGTACGGCGCGCCGAGGAAGACCTACTTTGATGACGATGGGAACCCTTGTGAAGCGGATCAGGTAATATACAGGGTGCCCGGTAATTAGTGGATAACCTTCTAACCACCGACAGAGCACCTTTGGCTGGTCCAGAAAATGCACTTGTAGGTCTAGTAAAAGTTTCGTGGTTTTCGAGATAATCGAACTTTTCTGTCTTTTTTAATTGGAGCTAGCCATTAAAAAAGACAGAAAAGTTCGATTATCTCGAAAACCACGAAACTTTTACTAGACCTACAAGTGCATTTTCTGGACCAGCCTAAGGTGCTCTGTCGGTGGTTAGAAGGTTATCCACTAATTACCGGTGAAGTGGATCAGGTGGGTCGACTGGTAGAGAATACCTTTAGGCATTAAGTCCGCCATTTGTACATTTTATTTGTATTATGTGCAATAAAGATTAAATAAACAAATATATAATAGATATAGAAGCGGTGGTGGCCGAATGGATATGACGTCCGACTTTCAATCCGGCTCGTACCAATGAGTTTTTCGGAACTTATGTACGAAATATCATTTGATATTTACCAGTCGCTTTTCGGTGAAGGAAAACATCGTGAGGAAACCTGCATACATCTGCGAAGAAATTCAAAGGTGTATGTGAAGTCCCCAATCCGCATTGGGCTAGCGTGGGGACTATAGCCCAAGCCCTCTCGCGCATGAGAGGAGGCCTGTGCCCAGCAGTGGGACGTATATAGGCTGAATTATTATTTATTATTATATTAGATATTGGTTTTACTGTTGAGTAAGCTCTAATCGTCATTCACTTTGTCATAGTCGTGTAAAACTCGAGCCCAAATCAATACGTAATCAGAAAAAAACAAGAGGCGTCATTTTAAAAGTTAAATAAAACATAAACTGAAATAAATGTCATATACTCAGAAAAACACAGTCAGACTCTGTTTATAATTTATATAGTAGTGTGACTACTCGAAATAATAACAAATTAAAATATTTTCTGAAAATAATTTAATTTGTTCTAGTATGTAAAGTAAACCTTGTTTGAATTGCATTGCTTATTGCTTTCATTAATTAATTCTCGACCATTGACGTATATCTAAGGACGGGCCTTACGAGCACTAAGAATGGTGCTAAGTAGTTCAGCGGTGTGCCTCACGAATTCGAGCCAATCGTGCAGTCTTACGCGACTAGTTGCGACCAATCGCGCGCGTGATGCGAACTCATCAACCAATCGCGTTGTGGCGTTAGACTGCATGATTGGCTCGAATATCGTGTGCGTGACACCGCTCTACTGGCCCCATTCTTATTGCTCGTAAGGCCCGTCCTTAGGTATATGTCAACTAGCGACCCGCCCCGGCTTCGCACGGGTTAACAAATTATACATAAACCTTCCCCTTGAATCACTCTATCTATTAAAAAAACCGCATCAAAATCCGTTGCGTAGTTTTAAAGATCTAAGCATACATACAGACAGACAGCGGGAAGCGACTTTGTTTTATCCTATGTAGTGATGTTCCCGACCACTAATCGTTTTGGGAACAATTTATGGAATATAGGCTACATGACTAATTTTCATTTATGGTATCAATCGATCGGGTTTGTTTTTAGATCAAATGTCTATATGGGACCCATTGCATTAAAGTTACACAGAAATTGTAGTCAAAGGCCGAGAGTCGCACTTCACTAGCGAAACGCCCTTAACAAAACTATAAATGAACGTGACGTCAAGGTCTCTGTGAGCCATGGACAAAACAAGAAAATTGCTTTTTTGGTGGTGAATATGTATATAGTTGCTATACAATATTTTTTTGGATAAAATGGTACCCTTTTATCGTTTTTGGAAGTTTAAAAAAGTAACTTTCAGGTCCTGTATTTTTGTAACATTTCCATATTTTATTTCAATATCCAGATTATTATGATAAATTGCTTGTTTGCTATCTATTTTACTAGATTTTGTTATAAAGTTCAACATGTGTCATCATCCCTATTGTACCTACTCTAATTGAGTCTAAATGGTTAAAAAAACGTTCATTCTTTTACTTCAAAAATCAAAAATCTTCAAAAATCTCTTTAAGTTAAGATTAGTAGTTAAGTTTACTATGTAATACAATTTCTTTTTACTGAAATAAACAGTTTAATTTTTTTTTTTTTTTTACTTCAAGTGTCAAGAATCCCACGATGAGAGAGAAATGCCGACGGACGACGAATGCCCCGCTGCAAAATCATCAGACACGGAGAAAGACCAAGTGCCAAGTACATTGGAGCGGGAAGTAGATATCGCTGCTTCTATAGCCCTCCCGGATGACCCTGATGAGGAACCGGCGAAAAACGCTGAAGAAGTGGTAGTGGATACAACAGGTACATTATTATTATATTAAATCAAATTTCTATTACACCTTATGTGTATAATTGCATGAATTCTATAGTAATTTAAATTGTATTTTTTTTCCTTATTTTCTCGTAATGCATGTTAATTATAAGATGTAATTATTTTTGAAAAGATGTGTCCCGCCGAGTTTGTTGCCGGTCCCATAATGGGATACCCTCCTCCAATTGAGGGGGGATTTAAATCTTCTCGGGCAGAGGTGTAGGGTTGGAGCCGGTCTACCTAGCTTTATTTGACGTTCATAAGCGCATTGTAATTATGCCTACTTGAATAAACTATCTTTTATCTTTATCTTATCTTTATCTTTATTAATTACTAGCGACCCGCCCCAGCTTCACGCGGGTAAACCTTAACAAATTATACACCTAAACCTTCCTCAAGAATCACTCTATTGATAAGTGAAAACCGCATGCAGATCCGTTTAGCAGTAGTTTATCGCGAACATACAAACAGACAGACGTGGCGGGGGACTGTTTATAAGGTGTAGTCACATGCATTTATTTTACTTGTTTTGTTGGGGCTAATCTTGGAACCATACATATGTATGGTATGTATGTATGGTATGGTAATTGTATTGTCACCATAGGGTGACAGCTACAATTATTGGCCCCTCCATTGCAATTGGCCACAAGAAACAAGGCAATAGATGTCTTATTCTTAAGAGTGACCAATTAGGAACGTAATTTTTTTTTTAATGTTCTATTTCGAAAACCATTTCGAGATTTGAGTTTTTCAAACAGTTTCCGACATTTGCTGCGATATAATAATCGAGGATTGAAGAGGCCAATAATTGAACAAGGAGGTCGCCATAGGACTCGGTGATAAAACAATGCAACTTAGTTGTGTTTGGGTTTGTTAAACTTGTCTCAATGAGTATTAATTGCCGGCTGAAAAAAAAACTACAGTCAGTGATGAAAGCTTGTATCAAAAATTAGATTTTAATCAACGAACTTTTTTTTGTCGTGTTCTTCCTAAAAATGTGTGTAGGTATGTTTGTTTTCCTGTCGAATTATAAGTCTTTCCAGTGCAAACTCTAGTCTTGTAAAAAAACCGGACAAGTGCGAGTCGGACTCGCCCACCGAGGGTTCCGTACTTTTTAGTATTTGTTACAGCGGCAACAGAAATACATCATCTGTGAAAATTTCAACTGTCTAGCTATTGACAGACAGCCTGGTGACAGACCGACGGACGGACAGACGGACAGTGAAGTCTTAATAATAGGGTCCCGTTTTTACCCTTTGGGTGCGGAACCCTAAAAATCATAATAAAATAGTCGATGTCGTTCCCAGTGGCGAGCTCCGAGTCGACGAAGCGCCGGCGCCGCCAGAAGCGGCACACGAAAGCCGATGACGTCACGGACATGCCCATAGAGCTGCAGTCCAACCCCAAGATGCTCAAGTACTGGAAGAAACGACATTCGCTGTTTCACAGGTAAACTAGGGGCTGTTCATAAATTACGTCATCCATTTTTGACCTCCCCCCATTTGAAATAACGTAATTTATGAATAGCCCCCTAGAATGAAGTCACAGAAAAAATCTAAATTTAACTTCAACTTCAACTTCAACATTTATTCAGCAAATAGGCCACAAGGGCACTTTTACACGTCAACATTGAATTTACATACAAGCAAAATAATAATAATTATACATCAACAATTATTAAATACAACTACAACTACCAAATCAAACTAACGTAATACAATTACTTAGAGATGTATAAGGTCTCTTAATGTCGAATTACATAAAAAAACTATAATAATAATATTAAAATAAAAACAAAACAGATACATGGAAAAAAAATCTAAACTTATTTAGAGGTGTAAATGTCTCTAAGTGTCAGAACTAAAAAATAACATAGTTTATCAAATTATCCTTAGAGATGTATAGGGTCTCCACGTACGTACGTTCACGAGTACGACGCGTATCTCAGCCATCGCCTCCCTCAACCTTCATTCGGGAAAGTCAGACACTCTATGCGGTAAAATTTTAAAGTAAATAGGTAAGGTCCCAAAATTTTTACAGCAAGCTAAAGCAGTTACTGCAGCATCTTCTTGGGCTGTCAAAATTTTGGGGCCAAATTTTTGTGATTACTCAATTTTGATAATGTCATACAGCGCCATCTATATCAGCTGTTTTATTCGAAAAACTGTTTTAGTTTGTGCTGTACATCTTATACAGTCGGCATCAAATAGACAGTGACGGGCAGTGCCCAAATATCGGTACACATCATTATTTACCATGGTAACAAAAGTGTATTATGATATCTTTGGCCATTACTATCTATTTAACTCTGACTCAGTCAATATTTATTTGGTTGAAAGTTATTATACTAAATTCCTATTACACCAGAAATGATTTTTTCATACCTTATATACCATGGTAACAAAAGTGTATTATGATATCTTTGGCCATTACTATCTATTTAACTCTGACTCAGTCAATATTTATTTGGTTGAAAGTTATTATACTAAATTCCTATTACACCAGAAATGATTTTTTCATACCTTATATACCATGGTAACAAAAGTGTATTATGATATCATTGGCCATTACTATCTATTTAACTCTGACTCAGTCAATATTTATTTGGTTGAAAGTTATTACACTAAATTCCTATTACACCAGAAATGATTTTTTCATACTTTCCTTAGACGGATTGTACATGCAGTACTATTTTGATTCATTCCACATTTTGTTGCCAGATTCGACGAGGGTATTAAACTAGACTATGAAAGCTGGTTCAGCGTGACTCCAGAGAACGTGGCGTGGCACATAGCCGACAAATGTCGGTATGATGTGTTGTTAGACGCCTTTTGCGGCGCCGGAGGGAACACCATACAATTCGCGCATACTTGCAAGAAAGGTTAGTAGACTTACAAGGAAATCATCAAAAAAAAAAAAAAAAATTTGTCCGACTCAGATTTGATTTATTTTTATATATGTTATAGAGTAGTCTAAAATAACAGATATGTATTTTTTTAGCTGCCCAAACCCAGTATATGTTATAGAGTAGTCTAAAATAACAGATATGTATTTTTTTAGCTGCCCAAACCCAACCTATTGTGAGAAATTGTCCTCCAAGGTACTGAAAAGTGACAAAACCCTCTAACTTCCGTAGAGAGTTTTGTTGAAGCAAATTGCTAGTTAATTACTGGTACTGAGAAAAATATTTTTCATCACACTCGCTCAGTAAATGTGGAATTGCACGCAGGCTTAGCGGGAGTAATAGAAAAAGCGTTTTCCCTAGGGAGTAATGAAGTTTCTAGTACCATAATTAACAGTTTTTTGTCTTAATACTTCATTTTTGTATCGCAAGTGTGATGAAAGACATTGTGTGTAACCAGTGTAACTCGGGGCGTAATAATTATGGACAATAGGGATGATGACACATGTTGAATTTTATAACAAAATCTAGTAAAATAGATAGTAAATGAGCATTTTATCACAATATTGAGGATATTAAAAAAATATATGGAAATAATAGAAAAATTCAGTAGGTACCTGAAAGTTTAAAAATATAAGTTTTTTTTTTAACTTTCAAAAACGAAATAAGTAAGGATACCATTCAATTCCTCACATTTTATCCAAAAAAGATTGTATAGCAACTATATATATAAACGCAATATTTCACCGACAAAAATGCATCTCGTTTGCATTGTTTGCAATATTTCACTTACGCCCCATGTTGCACAATGTACTTCTGTACTCAAATGTACTGTGATTGATTTTGACGACCGGTCTGGCCTAGTGGGTAGTGACCCTGCCTGTGAAGCCGCGGTCCTGGGTTCGAATCCCAGTAAGGGCATTTATTTGTGCGATGAGCACAGATATTTGTTCCTGAGTCATGGTTGTTTTATATGTATTTAAGTATTTGTATATTATATATATCGTTGGCTGAGTACCCACAACACAAGCTTTCTTGAGCTTACCGTGGGGCTTAGTCAATTTGTGTAATAATGTCCTATAATATTTATTTATTTATTGATTTTTGCTTATTATTCTACAGTGATAGCAGTAGACATCGACCCAGCGAAGATCGCGCTAGCACAGCACAACGCGGAAGTATACGGGGTGGCGGAGCGCATAGTGTTCATTCTGGGGGACTTCTTCAAGCTCGCGCCGACGCTCAAGGCGGATGCCGTGTTCCTGTCTCCGCCGTGGGGGGGGCCATCGTATTCGGAGGTAAACTTGGCCACTATTACCATAGAGAAAAAAATACATAGAGTGCTCACTCCATACATCAGTTCAGACTATTAATTTCAGTGTCTACATCTAGCATCGAGTAGCGGAACTATCAGTACTGCTACTTGACAATAGATCACCGACCGGAAAGTCTTATCTCAACAGCATAAGACTTTCCGGTCGGTGCTACATCTATTGTCAAGTAGCAGTACTGATAGTTCCGCTACTCGATGCTAGATGCTAATAGTCTTTTTGGTACTAAAACTGATGCATCCTAAATAGGGAATATTACACGAAACTCTGCGTCGGGGCGCCACTACCACAATTTACTCACAATCTGAGGGTCTACCGCAAACGAGTCGAAATTTTATTATCTAACCTCTCAATCACTCTTGCATTTTCGAGCGATAGAGGCAGATAGCCGAGTCTCGATTTTCGCGTTTCCCGGTAGGCCCTTGTAAACAAACCGCCTTGATGTATCAATGTCATATTTTATTGTCTGTGAAAACTTGACAAAAAATAATTTAAGGCACAGTATGTATAAGTTACTCTATGGTTTACGATGGGTGCTAGTGCTGCACTCTGGCGGGAGAACATTGCAGTAATACTTCCTATTGGGTCGTTTTCGTTGTAGAATTTAATCAGTTGGCAACTAAACCATTACCTACTAGAACTAAAGCTAATACAAGGCCTTTTAAAATCTAGTCTGTCGGTTTTAACCCATTTCTTGACAAATAAAAAAAATTGTGAGTTCAAGCCTCGATTGCACCTAAAAGACTGTGTAAAATTATGTATCTTGTAAAATACATCACCAAGAAAAGGGTTACGATAACTTTATCTCCCATTACATGTCATTATCTTGTGTTTTTGTTTTGTAATAATCTCTTGAACCCTTGGCATCCTAGACATGGCCTATTGTCTTGTGCCTCCACAGACAAGACATCCTCCAGACTGAGCATAGTAGCGCTACCCCCTCTGCCACAAATATACGGTAGTTTTACTCCATTTTCGAGTCAAAGTGTCTTTGTGTGACGTCCGTGTCTTTGAACGGACCAATCACGGCACGGAACTCGCTCACCTCGTCCCCCGCACCCCAGTATTTTTGGCAGCATCGGTTTCATGAAATAATTGCTCTAAACTCCGTCTAGAGGATTCCTAGTCTATGTGTGCCTCTCTCCAATGTGTCTGCCTGTCTGTGTCTTTGCTATAAACTGTTTTTTGGTTCCAGAGTGAGGAATACGACATCGAAACTATGCTAGAACCCAAGCCCGCCTCCTCTCTCCTATCGGCAGCTCGCGCCGTCAGCGGGAACGTGGCGCTCTACCTGCCTCGCAACACTCGCACAGACCAGGTACAGACGGACAAAAATCTCTATGGTCTTTTATTGATAGAGAAAATTTATGCCATCGAAATCAGTATAAACAATAGCTCGTGACTCGTGACACGACTCGACTCAGAATCTAAATGCTTCCTGGAGCCCGGGAAAAATATAACAGCTAATTTAACACATTCAGTGCCGAAAACCCGACTATCGGGTATTTTATGATTTTGTTCCACATTCGGACGACCCGATAGTCGGGATCGTGGTAACACCTTTATAATGAAGAAATTTTTGTGGCCTGGCGCGGATGTCGTGTTTGGCTGGGTGGCTATGAAAGTATGAATGTGTTCAAAAAAATCATTCGACAGTATAGTTGGATGATGCTAAGTTTAGTAAGTTTTCATGCCAAGTTCCACGTCAAGTATGGAGCTTATTATGGGTATGTTAGGGCTCTTACAGGCGAGCGGCGTGCTGTCGCTCGTCTGTAAGAGCCCTTACTGCCAATATAAGATTGTGAAAAGTCAGTGTGGTCAGAGTTTACACTCTTACACATTTTTAGGCGAAATATTTTATTTATTTGACGACATATTTTTTTTTGTCTATAAAACATGCTTGCCAAGTTTCATACTTTACACAGTATGTGAAAAAAAAATCGTCAGCGGTAACAATATTGTTGATTGTTGCAGATCTTGTCGCTCGCTAAGGAGGTCGGCGGTTCCGTGGAAGTGGAACAGAGCTACTTGGACCGGCGGTTTGTCGCTATCACAGCCTATTTCTACTGAATCATCTACATGATATAGGAAATGCTAGAAAGATAATCCTATTTATAAATGTATCTATCAGAAAAGAGGATAATAAAACTTGCAATAAGTTGGAAAAACCGGCCAAGTGCGAGTCGGACTCGCGCACGGAGGATTCCGCACCATCAACAAAAAATAGAGCAAAACAAGCAAAAAAACGGTCACCCATCCAAGTACTGACCCCGCCCGACGTTGCTTAACTTCGGTCAAAAATCACGTTTGTTGTATGGGAGCCCCACTTAAATCTTTATTTTATTCTGTTTTTAGTATTTGTTGTTATAGCGGCAACAGAAATACATCATCTGTGAAAATTTCAACTGTCTAGCTATCACGGTTCGTGAGATACAGCCTGGTGACAGACGGACGGACGGACAGCGGAGCCTTAGTAATAGGGTCCCGTTTTTACCCTTTGGGTACGGAACCCTAAAAATGATATAAAACCGCCTGTTTTGTGGCAATAAATAGCAGTTTTTTCTGTCTAATAAGTTGGTATGTATACCAATTTAGCTATTCACACAACATACGAGTAGGGCGTGAAAGCTGAATGAGCATAGATCTCCCATAATCCTAGTCTTTTATTATATTTCTAATAATATATCAGTCTTTCCAAGAATGCCTTGTGAGGCAAAGAGCCTTTTTATCATCGGTTAGTTATATTTTCTTCTGATTTTATAAAAATATTGTATCCAACATACTCATTAGAAATGTAGGTATCTGTGCATTTAGACCATATATATATATATTATATGGTATCTGGCATTTATATTTAAATATACGATAAAGTACTTATGTCAATTTCTCGTGCGTGGATTTAAGTATAGCATCATTGAAATTCATTTTGTGCTAAATTTTCTTTTCCAATATCATGATTAAAAAATAAATGAGTGTAATAACTATTGGTGTTATTCATAAACGCATTACTGGCCTGAATTAGCTGAGTTGTTTGTCTTTATCTGTCATTCGGACTGATGTATTTGTAAGAAAGGGATAAAACATAATTTAAATAAATCAGGCCCATATGGTTTTATGAATAAGTGTATGTGTGTAATTTGCTCTCACAACTTTTTTGCTCCTGGCAATTTTCGACTCTTAAACATATTACCTATATGTGAAATTCATTAATATACTGCCACAATTTGAGGGTACATATATGTAGCAATAAACTAGCACAATATATATATTGAATATGGGAGTCACTTTGTGATACTGATAATTTAATAATTAGCACAATTATATGCCTATTTATAAGTCAGTAGATTCCAAGCTAATACTGAATGACTGGATATAAGAATTTGTGTGATTTAATGCCTATGTAAATAACTGTTAAGCGAAATACATACAATCATTCGAACATTGACTGCACATTTCATTTTAAAATTCCTATCCTTCATCTGTGTGACACATTTATGTTTATACATGTATTATATTGCTGCTATGGTTTTCAGTAATTGTTGTAATAGTGCATTTTGCACTAGTCATTTGAGTTTTCACTTCCGCCAGAACTCCCTGATTGCAACGCATTGTTTTTTTTTTTTCTATAGGATGTTCATTCATAGTTCTTTACCAGCTGATGCTAACCAGTCTGTCAATTGTATTGTGGTTGGTACAACTGGCCCTAAGTAACACTTAAACATTCAAACACTATGTTTAATGCACTTTTAGTCTATTTCCGAATTAAATCCCGTCGCCAGAATGTTACGTACGTGTGCTGGCTTGCTGGCTAGAACCGAACTGGGGGTACCCACCGATCTTCTTATCTACCCACACATGTCAATATATAACAGAAATAATGCATGATGTAGACAAAAAACAACACAAGTTGGAATAGATTCTTATTATTTAAGAAAATCACAAAATTGAATAATTCAATTCAACAGTTGGTGCAATGTTCCACAAACACGGAGTAGAGTTCATGAAACTAACTAAAAGAATCCCTAACTTCAGAAATCACCAGTCTTGTAACCAATCATGATTGATTCCATGTAAATCATTAGTTTATTATTCAAATGGCAAACACATGACCAGACTAAGTTTAAATTGTATACACTTTTATAATAAAGAAAATCATTGATTCCATTATTCTCAGCATCTAGATTTGGAATGTGTGTTAAAGTACCCAAATAATATCTCATTGGTTCTCAGTACAGATCCTTTTACCAGTTTCATGTTCTCGGTAAGTCCAATACCCTAGTACACTTATTGTAACTTATAAAACTTATAGACTAAAAGTTATTCTTTCATTTCTCCCTCTTCATCCTCTTCTTCTGCCCCTCGTACGTACAGAACATTGTTACATCTGATTAGAACTTCTCCAAGATTTCCTGAAAATTAAGAGTACATGGTAAGAGACTGCTTTGTTGTTACTATCAATCCTACTTAAACCCATGGAGGGCCCCGGTATTACCGTAGTATGGAACTCCTGTACTAACTACTATCACACGTGTGACAGCCTACTGTCACACGTGTGATACCCTAGTGCTCTACGGGTTAAACATAAATAACAAAACAGAGCAGAACATGCAAGCTATTTGTTTGATGTCCAAACTAACCTGTGCATTTGCCGTCAACAATTTCCTCGGTGTTAGCTAACTGCAGATTCATGTAACCATCGGCGGACACCAAAAGCCCTTTATATTCATGGCCCCATTTTAGCCTCACAAGCACGGATTTCCCCGTCAAACTGTTGAGGAAAGGCTTGGGGTTGATGGGCATAGCGGCTGCCATTTTTGGTTATTTGTCTGGAAAATACACAATTCACAGATAAGTTTTGTACGAAAAATAAAAAACAAAAATTAAGAATATATCAAAACAGTACCTTTTCCTTTTAACAGTCAAAATAAATACAAATTCAGTTATTCGCCGAATAACCTAAAAACGCTGTTGGTTGAGTATAGATGATGCCGCCACTCTTTTTTTTTAAGATTTTTAAACTCTATGTTTTATGGTCCTAAGCTATTCCAGTTATGACATTAACCGCTGAACATACTTGTTCGTCTTTGACATAACTTTATTGACATTACTTTGTCTATATCTGAGGGCCTACCGCGAACCACGTTCGACGTGTTGCCTCTCTGTCGCACTTGTAAATTCGTACGTAAGTGTGACAGGGAGGCAACACGTCGAACGTGGTTCGCGGTAGGCCCTCTGTGCATTCGCACGGCACGTCATCTTTTTGCATGAATTTTGCCAGCAAAACATTGCTCATAGCTCGTGTCGTGTAATTTGAAATTTGTTTTCCTATTTAAAGTAACAATGAACTTTATTTACTAATATCACTCACTCATTAGATAAAATTGAAATTTACGAGTAGGTGGTCGTCATTACGGTACAATGTCGTCTACGTTTACCGGATTCAGTGAAGAAGATTTGAAGCGGATCAAATCCGTGGAGACAGGCTCACACATCGGTAAGCGAATAATAAACTTCCTATAAATTAACCGGGCCTTGTCTACTAGATCTTAATAAGTTATAATAGTAGCCTAAATCAACTGTAAAATAGATTGACCTCGTTTTGTAAAATTGTTCACGGGTTGTACCTATACTAACTTTCTGGGAAAATAGCGGGACTGAAACTACGTTACTATTAATAAGCCCTTTCCCGTACAACTTAGTAGCTGTGAATTAATTTGTCATGTATGGATAAGTTTATTGTTAATTTATTCTCTTGATTCTCATCTTAATGTTAGTAGCCCTCTTTAATTTAATTCACAAAAATATTAGCATACGTAGTAGCTAGTAGGCATAATTACGTCATCGTCGAGGAAGATGAGATAATGGGTAGTTTTTGTTGCAGCTGCAACATTAGCATTCTCATGTTTTTTGTGATTACTCATATAATCCATATGTATGTAATCTTAACCACCAGTTCTCTTCAGTAAGAGGTGAAAGGACTTTACTAGCATTATCCATTCTATTGCGTAGACATGCATTTGATAAAATGTAGTTTTAATTTTTTTTACAGAATCTGAAGTCACAACTAATATCAAAAAGGCCCAGATTGGTGTGAAGCAGAAAAGAGCTACTAATCAATACAAATTGCCTCTACAAAAGCAGAGTTCCGATGAAGCAATCGATGTAATGTTTGATAAATGCCGGCTCAGTTTAAAAAACAAACCAATCACAGAATACAACAATAATGACGCAAGCGACTTAGACAATATCAGCACAAGTACCGTTGATTTGAACAATGAGGATAATGTATCCGGTGGAGAAGAGAATGGCATAGATGAGAAAGATTCTAAGACTGATGCGATGGAAAATCATTTGGATAGCAGGAAAAGCAGTACAGGTGTTACACCGGATTTGGTGAGGAGTGTAGATAATTACACGGAGGATGACATGGTGGCTCACAGCGCCAAGTTGGAGGGATTGCAGCTGAGGCAGAAGATTATGGAGGAGCAAAATAAGAAGCGGAAGGAAATGCTGGCAAAAGCTTTGGCTGACAGGTGAGATTACATTGATAAATTGTAGTAACATAGCATATTTTGCTTGCCAGACGGCTTTTATTTTATAATTATTTTTTTTAAATTTGAAATAAGTAAATTTCGTGTTTATATCCGAAAAAAAAGTGTAGGGGACAACTTCAAAAAAAACACCCTCATATGTAAAAACAAGGTTTTTTAAAATCTTAAAAAATTTTTTTTTTCATGGTGGCTTAAAACTATTTTAAATTTATTTTAAGGCTTCTTTATGCTTAGAAACATCATGAACTTTATAATTTTAATGTCTATTCATAAAACATTTCTTTGCATCCTTACTTTACCACATATTAGGGTAATTTGCCAGTAACTGGCTACCGGCCAATAACTGGCCACCCTAAACTAAAAATCAATTCTATTCACCTATAATCAGAAGGTGAATAGAATCGATTAATTTTTAGTTTAGGGTGGCCAGTTACTAACAGGTGGCCAATTACTGGTGAATTACCCTATTAGGCAATTGAAATATTATAATATCCAACAGACCTCAAATAATAAAATATTGAACATTTTAACAGCCTGCCAAATTGGACAGAGTGAGTGGGAGTTTCAAATTTAATCTTGACATGATTCATGACATTATCACATTGAAGTAGTTGATAAGCTATCACTTTGTCACATTGCCTCATGTTAGTTTTTATTGTGTTTGAAATCTATCTTGTGTGTGAAGCATGTTTGAAAGCAGAATTAAACTATGTTTATTAATAACAAATTTCTCAATCTCATTAGAAAACCTATATGGTATGCTAGTTTTTTTTTCAACCAAATGTCAAAAAATTATGGATAAGTACGAAATTGTGCACCTACTCAATTACTCCAAAGGATTTCTGGAAGAGATTATTCCTTAGTGATAAGACCACCCAGTTTGACTTATTTTAACTAGTTGTGACTTGTACTTCTTTTTGTGACCTGTACAGATAGAGTATTTAACATAGAGCACTTAAATAATAATCGAATTATATCATTTTAAATTTCAGGACTAAACAAACGGCAGAAGAAGTAGTGAGACTGGAAAAGATAAAGAAGGAACTGCAAGTGCTAGACGGGCAGTTTTCACAGGATGTGTCAGTGCTAAGAAAGAAGATAGACCAAGCGTGCCTGAGTTATGCAGAGGCAGAGTGAGTGCTATAGTTTGTTTTTTTTTTAACATTAGAAAGAAGGTAAGCGATCTTGACATATCTTTATTTGAAAAACGCTTTTTAAAAATCAGTAACTATTATTTACGAAAGCAGAAGAATATAAATGATTGTATTAGATTCATAATTGTTACATATTTGCCGTGACTTATTTTAAAAACGTGTTTTTCAAGTAAAAGACACATCAAGATTGTTTACCTATTTTCTAATGCTAAAAAAACGAACGATAACAATTTTTTTTATTTGCAACAAGGGAGATTTTAGTCACCATCTGGGATACATATTTCCATCTAAAGTGTCATTCTATGGAACTTGCTAACTATGTAAACAAACCGCCATTTTAAAATTGTCTCTGAATGTCAATTTACTAGTTAGTGACTTTTGTTTACATAAATCAACTGTTACTTCTTTTGTTTTTTTAAATGCTGAATTATTGCACAAAACTAAAATCAATTAAGCATCTCTTATAACCCTAGATTTTATGACTACTAATATTTTTAAGATATCTAAGACAGGTTATTTATTTGGTTCCTAAAAACCTTTTATTAGTTGGAGATAATTCACTTACGATTTTTTTTCTTTCAGAAAACAGTACTTAAAAATAGAAAAAGAGTTCCTCCAGGCGAAAATTAATCTACAAAAAGAGAAAGAGAAGAAAGAGTTATTGACAGAGCACCTCTGTGCTCTCATCACCCACAACGAAACCAGGAAGGCTCAGAAACTCGAGACTTTAATGCTGGAGCTTGCCAGTGACCGGAAAGGGTCCGTTAGTGACCGGAAAGAGTCTGTGAGTGACCGGAAAGAGTCCGTGAGTGACCTGAATCTGTCGCAACAGACTCCGGAGGATGATGACAGTGAGATTGTGGATGGTGTGTGCGAGAAAACTGGGAAGATGGTAGAACTTTGAGACAACGAATTTTTAAAGTTAAGTCCACATTTATGTAGTTGCATTGAGCGTCGGAGATAAGAGATAGTTTTTACGTTAATTTATAGGTACAAGTATTTATTGCATTTAAATTTTACTAGCATTACTCACGGCGGTGCCTTAATACAAAATATACAAATTAAAAACGAATTGGTCAGTACTCAGTGTACACTAAAATATTCACTTTAAGTGATAATTTAAGTTTAATATTAAGTAGAATAAAATGATAACTAATTGTCTAAACATGACAATTGTACTAATGTACCTAAAAGCAATACATATGCATATTTTAATACTATGACTAGAATTTAATAGTATATTTTTGTATGTATTTGTTAAAAATAACATATAAGGTATTAAAATAAATCGTCAATACTCAAATATCAATTCAATTTTATTTTCAACATCTCTTCAAAACATTTAGACCTAAAAACTATTTTTTACAACTTATGAATATAAAAATGCATTAACAAATTCGAAGTATCTGTGAAATACTCTTTGAATGCTGTATTTACTCTAATAATACTGTAATAGGTACCAGTCATCATAATATTACATTATGAAGATGTCTATTGTATATATTTGCATCCTGCGGATTGCACTTATCTCGTCCGGTTAAACCATAAAATGGTCATTACTTCACCAGCTTGAGGCATTCTGATTTTGAAATCTGTCAAGGTGTAGATATTGGTATAAAATAAACAATATCAGAACTTTCGCAGTGTAATTGACTAATGTCATTCAAGTTTAAAGATAACCTTTTAGTTTTCGAACCTTGGATTCAATTGTCGTTGGATCAAATTATCAAGAGCATTACAGATTTTTTTGGAACTTTTGGACGGTACAATGTCAGTTACAATGTACAATACAATACTTTTTATTGCACACCACCTTACACAGTATTGGTATTCAATTTCAACACCCAGTTATTTTCTTGAGACAATTATTTTTATTCAAATTAATAGTGGACGGATTGGTCAGAATTCGTGTTGTACCTGAGCATTTCTCAAAAAGTTTGTACATTTCGATCATATCTTAGATTTCTATAAAAATTGGTATGCTGGTAAAGTACATGAAGCTGAACAACTTCCACCATATTTCCCAAAATGTCCCAGAAAGTTTCAATGAAACATTCCTTTTTTGTTACCAGATTTCCTTACACATTTGGTAACAAAAAAGGAATGTTTCATAGAAACTTTCTGGGACATTTTGGGAAAAATGGTGGAAGTGGTTCAGCTTCATGTACTTTACCAGCATACCAATTTTTATAGAAATCTAAGATGTGATCGAAATGTACAAACTTTTTGAGAAATGCTCACCTAAGTACGAACCTGCTATGGTCTGAATTTTAACTTCAGCTCAAAGACCCCCAAGAACTCCAGGCCGGAATATAAGCAGGAAGAAAGCACAGCACAGGATTTTCCGTATCGATTATGATGAGATTATTATTATTATTATTATTCTATAAGCAGGTAGGCAGTTGTGACAACTGATATTGCCTGTATCCAGTAATCATTTACAGTTGTCATTGACAAGTAGATGTATACATAGGTGTGCTTGTCTAGTTGATTTTTAAATTGGTTCACATTTTGTGCTGAGACCACATCTTCAGGGAGATTGATGAGATATTAGGTTTAAAGACACTTCTCTGAAATAATCGGAGCTCCGAATCCTTGATGCGCGAATGTAGCCCTTGTAGCCAATAGGTTTTCAATATACCTATACCTACCGAGATTTTCAATATCGAGCAGACGGAATAGGCACATTAAATAATCTCTTTGTCAACATCGTGAGAAGGTCCTGTACGAGGTTGGTTGTTTTGTTTGTCTCATTTTTCTTCGTGTAAGACACCTACCCATTTGCATCGTTTTCCCTAGTTTACTGTATGTGCGTCAAGTACCTAAATCGTAAATTTGTCAAACAATATAATCACTTAACAATCCTGTTCTTGTCATTTATTAGGATCACCTTTTTGTTGCTGTCTGTGTTGTGGAGTTCCTTCCTCTTGTCGCGCTCAAGTCGGATGAGCTCTAGGCCTCGCTTGGCGCAGTGGTAGCACTGGCCCAGCGAGGCCACAAACCCTCGATACTAACTAGTATCCTAGTAGTGTGCTACATGCCCAGTAGCCAATGTTGTCATCTGTTTTCTCGATTTTTAATAACGCGCTTTGAAAATGATTCCTTATGGTATTTTGTTAACTCCGTGTGTTGAACAAGTCTTCTGTTGATCTCATTTGTTGGTATTAAACGCATACCTTTCTTTTTCCGTCTCGTTGTTATATTTCGCCAGATAAAATCGTGCTATTTCCATCATTTTCCTAGTTCAGAGTATCTAAGAAAGAGCTTATTGCGTCAGGTTC
This sequence comes from Cydia amplana, assembly GCF_948474715.1. Taxonomy (NCBI): domain Eukaryota; kingdom Metazoa; phylum Arthropoda; class Insecta; order Lepidoptera; family Tortricidae; genus Cydia; species Cydia amplana. The sequence goes on along the minus strand of NC_086079.1, from coordinate 15,608,663 downwards.
CAGTCAATTTGTCAAACAAAGTCTTTTAAAATTCTTAACATTCAACACTAATTCAGAAGAATGTCTACCGGCACTTGCCAAAGAACATTCTCCTCCCCGTATGCTATCCCCAGTTCCAGTACGAGAACTTCCTATCCTTGTCCTTTAGGATCGCCTTAATGTTGCCGTCTGCGTTGTGGAGCTCCGTTCTCTTGTCTCGTTCGAGCCGGATGAGCTCTAGGCCTCGCTTGGCGGCGCAGTGGTAGCGCTGGCTCAACGAGGCCTCGGAGCCCTTGATGCGGGGGATGTGGCCTGTGTAGCCGGCGATGGGAGGGAATTCCGGAGATATCGTGTTTTCTGAAACCAAAATGAACGAATAGGTTAGTGCGTTGGCAAATTGAAAATGTTACTAAATAAGGTGTGTTTGTAAGTAGGTACACTAATCGAACTGTCGAGTCTAGATTACAGGTTTATTTTGTAAAACAAATGCTTGTTTTTGCTAAGAAAACTTCTAGTAGCCAATCTCTCTAAACCGGTTGGGGTGGGGTATCTACTATCTCGACTATCTCGTTCCTAGATCCATCTTGTGCCCGTTCGTGAGCGACACGTTTGGGTTCGGCGCCAAACCTTCGACATAAAATATTCTTACCTTTGTACTTATTAATCTCTCTAAACCGGTTCAGGTCTCTCCGGATCTCGTCTCTAGAATGCACGGTTTCCATCTTGGGCGCGCTTCGAGATCGTGCGTGGGTTCGGTTCAAGTCAGCTCGTCGGCGGAGCGCCCGCTGGTTCTCTTCGAAGTCTGCTATACAGTCGTCCGCTGCTCGTCCATAGGATTTTCCGTATCTAGAAATAACTACAGCTTTTAGAAAGCAGATCATGTAAATAGTGACATTTAACATGCGACTAAAGCAAGATTTAGGTACTAAACAGAATCGCAATAAGGACATCATGGTAAGGCCCCAGCCCTCATGTTCAGGCAATGTAGGTACCTATAGTAATCGGCAGTTTATTGTTAAGGGTAGGTTAAGAGTTTCGAGACAGCCTGCCGGATAGGGCTCTCAAAGACCTCATAGCATAGCACCGCATTTTTGCAACTGTCTTGATACCTAACTAATTATTAACTGTAGGAGATTAGATGGACCTAAGACTATAGTATGAGTGTTAAAACTCTGGGGCAAAGTCCAGCAGTGGGCTTGATGTTACTGACAACGGGAAGGGTAGATAAGTACCTAAAGTTCATTCCGGGAACGTAGCCGGTATAGCCGGTCATGTAGGCTGGCGTCCGGCCGATCCCGTCGTACGCGTCGCGGTGCGGCGCGTCGCAGCGCGGCATGCGGTCTAGCTCATAGTTGTCGCCGCGGCGGTATTCTAGCGGCTTGCTGTGAAATAGGCGAACTATTCTCATATCTTTAACTTGATGACTTTTATTGCCTACTTAGAACGAGAGAAACGCTTGATCTACGGATAATTCATTGTTACGCAACTAATATTAACTCTACATCCGCAAGTCTGAAGTTTAAGGGGCTCAAACATATTTGTGGGCGACAGTAGATGCCTCACATCATCAGGGCTGCCTCAATTCTTAAATTGCCAACACCAGAAAAATTACATGGATAACATTCGTCACGTTCCTACAATAAAGTATGTATAAAGTTACTACTACCTACTAGAGTACTACCTACTTAATAGCTTTACCTATCGGCGCTAAGCGATGCGATAGAATGTAGCAGATCATTTTAGGCTTTTCTCGCGTAGGTACCTCTACGCTGGTTATACATACATTACAAAAATGACTACCTACTCTATTATCTATTATGTTAATACTCACTTGAACAGGCCATTCGACTTGATCTCACTGAGTATCTGCCGCGTGTTGTCTCCGTAGCATTTACCGTAACGGAATTTCAGCAACGGACAGTGCCCGGTATAACTGCAACAATGGACTTTAACTTAGTCTTCAGACATTTGAATCAAATCGTTAGTAGAGCTACGAGGAAGCTTACCGAAGCTATAGGAAACGAATCAAATTTTGGATTTCACGGGCCTATAAATCCCGGTCTTTTGATAGGCTTGCGTGGGGATACAGATCCAACACGTAGAGGCTCTTTGGAGAGCTTTAATGTCATGTAGAACTAATTAATCAATTAATTAATTGATCCAATTTATTATTATAAGAGGTCCTAATTTTTTTACCGACTCCCTCGTAAATAACTTGATGGAGCGCTATTCTAATAGGCACCTAGCTGTGAGTAGCTTTAGAATCTGGAGCTGGCAAAGTATAAATCTAAAAGCTAACTTTGATCTAATGATGGCCAATAAAAAATCCCAGTAGTTACCACCAAGCCGAGTTGGTGGTAACTAGTGGGAATTTTTTCCCAGTAGTTACCAGTGGTAAAAGGTGGGAAAAAAATTCTCAGTAGTTACCACTGGTAAGAACTTGGTGGTAACTAGTGGGAATAACCCGATTTATATAATACAGTCACAAAAAAAACAAGCCAGACATGAAACGTTAAACGATTGGCAGATAACCTTGAAGGGAAGGAAGTTAAACGCTATCAAATCAAAGGGTTACCTCGTCATATAAGGGATATTACTTAGCTATGGAATGGATTTACACACGCAATGCAGAAAACGCGATTTGTGCAAATTGGAGAAGGCGACATTGGGGATTTATTTAGGCGATTAGTAGTATATTAGTACAGTCTGATGCAGAGAAATCAGTCATATTTGCCTACGACTTGTTGGAGATGTAAGCAAGCAGGGGCTCATTTTGGTGTAGGTATTTCAACTGTTCCTGTCTCAGTGACTCGCGCGGTTACATTAAGTACATGGATTACAAAGGATTATTTACTACAATCTTTGTGCCTACTTTTATTTCCATTTGTGGCTGCAATTCCAGCGACCGAAGGGAATGACTTTGAATTATGATAAAAAAAACTAAATAACGACTCAATAGACACATCAGGCACCTGGCACCCTGGCAGGCAACCTTTGTGGATCCGCGCTGCGGCTGTTAGTTGGTTACCACCGTCGAGGTTTAAAAACGCAACAGACGTTACGTTTACGTAATCGCGTAGAGAATTCTTATCAATGCACCTCGCTGTAATCGGGGTTGCCGCGAAACTCGTGCCAGGCACATTTCTCTATCTAACCTTACTTAGGTATAACTGACACATGCTAACTATAGTTTACTCAGTAAACACCAGCGACCTGTAAATTGTAAAGACCTCCGCTCACGATGGTCTCAACTCACGCTCAAGCAGAGACCGTACGTAGATGTAGGTATACTTACTTATATCCCATCATGTGAATGAGAGTGCACATATATAATCAATCTGCCTGTTCAAGTGTTATTAACTGCCTTACAATCCTAAGACAAAACTTTCGCCCGCAAAGTAAAATTTCATTCGTTGCTACTCGTTGATCGCCTCAGGCAACTGGGTAACGTGACTGGTTATGTGGTTACCCGAAAAGACGTCTAAGCGCCAAGCGGTACCTATTCAAACCTATGAGCTTGAAACCTTGTAGGGCTTCCAAATACCGGACTTCTCACAATACCGGTATTAATACCGAAACTGTCTTCATCAATACCGGGATCCCGGTATTGGATATGAATCGCTTAAAAATATATAGTTTTATTAAAAAGGGGAATGAGAAAGGCTCACTGGAATACCAGATATGTCCTAAAAGCTATTACAACAATAAACAATCAATGCCGCCATCTGCAATAATTTTATTTCACACACCAGGTTGGCAATAATTTTATCCAATTTGTTGACTTCACCTCACCAATCACATTTGTAGTCCAACTTAACCAACCAGACAACATTTTTTCAAATTTCCGTTATAATTCGTTTGCCATTATTACAGTTATCCTTGCTCTTTCGTTTTATTTTTTGATAAAATTATAAGAACTAATTATGTTAATGTTAATGTCACTATCATCATATTCATCACTCACATAACTTCAGGATTCATCCACCACCAACCACCAAATATTTATCTGACGCATTAGGTAACGATCTTGTTTCAATAATAAAATGCGGGCTAGAGACCAGTTAGAGTTAGACCAAGCTTGTAAAGTCTGCAACGATTTTGATAGCATACGCAGTACGCAGTGCAAGTGTTATTTGTACGTCATAATTTCATAGAAGTTTGACGTTTAATATAACACTTGCACTGCGCGTGCTATCAAAATCGTTGCAGACTTTTCTTGGTCTAACTCTAGATGCGTCTGACGTTTAGTAAGCTTTTTCATACAGCCGAATATAATGAATTTAAAGGGTTTATACTGCGCATTTCCCTCATTTTTTAAAATACCGGGATCCCGGTATTGTTTTTAAAAATACCGGGATCCCGGTATTGTTTTTAAAAATACCGGTATTGAAAAATGCGTTTAAAAAGACGGGATCCCGAAATACCGGGATCCCGGTATTGGAAGCCCTAAAACCTTGCTAATGTGACGCCATCTATTCTTTACCGCCAGTCTCCATTATTTACCGGTCTCTTGAAGCATATATGGTACGTAATCAGTAATTACTGAAGCTTACCCCTTCACCTATATTTTATCGACTAACAAGATTCGTGGTAAGGCATCGTTTCTCGGTAGGTACTTACTTGATAATAGCTCTTCAATTCGCACGAACGAAGTTTGAAACTTGGTACAAGGGTATAACGAAGACTGCTAAAGTTTGTTGTTTAGTTTTAGTATTGTTTATGTTATGAAAGGGCAAAGTTTCACAATATTGATTATTGTTAATCATCGAAACAATAGCTAGCCAGCGTTTATGGAGAAATTATTGTTAGGTGTATTTGTTTAGTTGTAGGAGTTTTATGGGTTTCGTCAACCGTTTATTACAAAAAATTTTGGCGGTACAAAGTGCAACCTAATAAAATATGTTGCCGAGTTTCATTTTATCGCGACATCAAGCAATCGTTTGTGCAAGAGCAGAGGATGTGCGACTGTACGTCACAGGCGAAGGATTGCAACCTATCAACACAACGTAAGAGAATAAGAAGAGACATTTGATGATCTGAAAGTACAGATGAATCCATTAAACAATATAAGGTCAGCCAGGACAATTGCAACTATGGGACAAGTGCAACTTACTTACTCTGAAAATACAAGAAGTGAGTAGAGGTAGAGAGCCACACACTTTCGCCAATGATGTATAATAGAGTTCACCAATGGCTTTAGCTCTAGTAGTCTAACTTCGTGTAGTTTTAAAGTAGTTGCAATTGCCCCGGCTGACCTTACTGTTTTGCGAATTGTTCTTTTCTGTTATAGGTTACTGTCATTGTCCGCAATAAAATTACGCGAGGCCAGGTCTAAATGGAAGCAATCCTCATAAAAGTCATAAACAACCATTTCACGCAATTGAGCCGAGCGTGCGAAAACACAAACAAAACAGTAAGTAATCGTGGGAACACTTTCGTACTCAGTCTCAGTTTAGAGTTTCGAGACAATGTCGGTTCTTGCGTTACTTTCTTTGCTTCTATTGTGCGCCGCTCATCCGCGACAGAATTTCCGATGTCTTTATTACAAAGGCGAATGTGAGTTGATTTGTTACCTAATATCGGGTATTGGGTAATTTATGTAATGTTAAATGCAAGATGAAAAATATCTTTATTATTGTAATAAGATATTCTCTCCCTTCGATATATGTATTACTATTAATCCACTCGTCATTTCTCCACTAATACAGTTCTTCGTTAATTCCAATTCCATGATGTACTTATTTCTTTTCGCCTTATAAGATTTACATCTTATCCTCTAGGTATTGAGCAGGGCGAACTGTAAACGCTATCCTGCTTATGCTGTAGGTTTTTGTAAAGGGGTAATTAGTAGAATTAATTGATAATTTAAATTACAGGTGTACCCCACTGTCCACGCAACATGCACCCGTATCATACGCGCTGCGATCAAGATGCAGTGTCGCAGCGCACTTGCACTTCCAGATATGTCTATCCAATAGGTAACCATTATAATAAATAATTTCAGTTTACGAAAAAGTTGAAGAAATATACTCACACTCTGTGTAATACAAGCTTTTATTTAACTTGCCGAGTTATTTTGTTATAGTTCGTTTTTTTAGCATTAGAAATAAGGTAAACAATCTTGACGTGTCTTTTTATTGAAAAACACGTTTTTAAAATAAATAATGGCAAATATGTACCAATTATGAATCTAATACGATCATTTATATTCTTCTGCTTTCATAAGTAATACTTACTGATTTTTAAAAAGCGTTTTTCAATTAAAAGACTTGTCAAGATCGCTTATTACCTTCTTTCTAATGCTAAAAAAACGAACTATAGTGTGGGTCAAATCTTGGAAGCTAAAGACTCGCTTCCCGATAGAGCGAAATTTGATGAATGACACGAGCGATCGTTTTGGCGACTAGGATGCCAATAGGCAACATTGCGATAAACATCGAAAAAGTTGGAGATCCTAATTTTACCTTTTTTACTAGCTTATTGGTGAATATATCACACTTTTAATAACATAAATAAGAAAAGTTTTAACTGAACTACTGTCTATGTTTGTAAAATTTTGTATAATTGGCTTGCGAATTAGTCCCAGGCAGGCGTGTCTCACTCCGCGATTTCGTCGCTTTGCTACAGGTACCTAAAAGTACATCCGTTCGGCCCCAATTTTGGGGAAAGCCATAAGCCGCGCGTGGCGCTGTCGCCACCTAGCGGCCATATCTGTGCTGATCGTAACAGACGCGTTTTGTTAGAGAGTGAGTCTTCTGTACTTAGTACTATTATTTATTCTGTGTCACAGGGATCTAAATAATCCAGTGTTTTGACAATAGCTGCATCTAAGTAAAATCTAATTATATAGGGTTCACATGCGGCTGGTCACGCTGCGACTGCAACGCTGATCTTCTTCTGGACGAGGAGCTCATGCGCTGCGTGAAGGAAGAAGAGTGCCCAGAGCCGGGCCTGCGCCGGCGCAAGTCCCGGCGTCGGCTGCACCTGCCCGACGGCACGGACAGCGAGGAAATGGTTAAGTATGGCTGATGATCTAATGTTAACTTTGGCGATACTAATATTAAGTGAAGTATCTAATAAAATATACTTATTAAAGTGCACCCTGACTAAGTTCACAGAAGCTACAAGCCGGCAACTATGTGACTTACCAAATATTTAATGTTCAGCTATGTTTCATTGTGATATTGTAAAATTTTATGTTTTGTTATCTGTTAATAATGTTTAGTTTTGTTATGTAATATTTATCACGCGTTGGACACACGTCTGTAAGTGATATGTATGATTGTAAAGAAACAATAAATATGTTTTTTTTAGAAAATATGATTTTCAATAAAAATATTTGTATAAAAAGTGTATTTAGTTTATTACAGACAATATTTTAAAATACATTTTATATCTAATTTGCGATATTACTGTAAACGTATGTTGGTAATGCTTACCTACATTTGTAGTATGTGCACCTATACCCAGGATGCATCTCATCAGGTCTAATGATCGAGTATCAATCTGTTAAATGACTTTATTACCAATATTTTTAGAAAATTAGAATGATATAATTATGTATCTTTGTAGTTTCCGAGTCAGAATATAATTTTGATTGAAATCGGTACTCTATAACAATAACGGCTATAACTATATGTACATTCCGTTTTACGGGCTATTTGTATTTGCGATAAAAATTTATTATTCTGGACATAACTGTAAATAATAGGTAAACGAGACGGATTTGTAGTAGTTAATACTTATGTTAGCGTAGATAATCTAGTAGATTTTTTTATTAATAAAGTGCATTTAATAACGAATATCGTAATTCTGTTTTATTTAATTTTAAAATAACCCTTTCAGTGCATATTTATGATAGACTTGCTGCGTATGTTTACGCACTGTTTTCGCTACACAGCGGAAAAATAATGCTACGGGCTACGACGTAGCACGCGTAGCACTTACTGACCATTAAGACCCCGATAACCAGGTCAATTCTAGTTTTTGTTATTGCCTAGATATTATACTGCTGTCAGTGTCAAAAGTGACATTTCATCAACCAAAACCGTCTCTTTTTACACTCACGGATCAGTATCATATTGAAAACAGATCTAATATCTAATTAACTAAAACTAGAATTAGCCTGTAGATAATTTATATATTATTTTTTCTACTCCAGCACTTAAATGTGTCAATTAAATGACTGACAGTGATATCTAAAGCAATGTCATTTGAATGATTTGTCTATAGGCTCATAAGATGACTGCTAGCAGTCATCTTATGAATATAATACAACTGCTTTATTTTTTTTAAAGATACAAGTTCCGATCATCTTGATTGAAAGAGGTATGTTTTCATTGACAATAATAACTCTTTTTTTTTAAATAATAACTCAATTTTTTTTAAATAATAACTCTTTTTTTTTAATAATAACTCTGTTTTTTTGCTGCAGCTGTCATAGAAAAAGTAATGTATGCAACAGCTCATAATTGGTTCTTAAAATTCTCGGGTCTTTTTTTACAAAACTCGACTACGTCTCGTTTTGTAACTTCGACCCTTGAATTTTAAGAACCCTTATTATATCACTGTTGCATAAACTACTATAAGTATCTCATGGAAAAAATTAGAGGAACGCAAAAACAAGCTTTAATTACCTACTGCCATTACTTGATGCACCTAAAGTAATTTCAAAATTAGTAGTTATAGTTCGTTGTCGTTGTCAGTAAATAAGAACAAGAAAAACTATATTCATGCTTTTCTTTTGGGTGCTAGTACTAGTGTAAGACAAAGATAGTATGATTCTCTGTCTATGTTTGAAATGAAACAGTCCTTTGACAAACTATACTTACATTTTTTTTTGCCTTACTGGTTTTGATACGACCGTGACGATCGTCTTGGTGATTGGCTCGCATCTCACGCACGACTTTTACTTTACTTCGGATGCACTAACCATTGTGAACGATCTTCAAGGTTGTATCAAAATAGGATCAAAACCGTAATACGTTGTTTAATCCGAATCGGGCTCAGGGGTGTAATACATACCTATGCCCAGACTCCAAAGTATGTAATGTACAAAGTATTATCACATCTTAACATCAAAAATTTCTAAGTTATTTCGCGGAATAGCCGAGAATTTTAAATTAAACAGAACTTTCTTAAATAATTCAATATGGCTGTGGGTGCATGATAAGTGGGGCAGGTTGGTAAATAGTTAAGATAATGATTTGGCGGCCTGCCAGCAGACAGTCGGAAACTAGGCCGCTTTAGTTTACTGCTAATACATATTACATGTTTGAGTCGCAGAAATAAAGGCGGTTGTCACACCGCATGCGATTGCGGCGCCAATGTGACGAAAGGGACAGTTTCCGTTTAAGATGGGTAAAATGCATTCGTATGCCCGGCTGTTTTACACTACGGGAAGCCAAATCAAACTTGCATTTTGACATCAAAATGATGTAGGTAATTTGCTTGGCATTCGCCCGTGCGAGTCACTCGCGCCAATACCAACATGTAAGTAGGTATTAATTTTGATATCAATCAAAATGTAAGTTAGAATTTACCTTCCCAGTCGAATTTCTCAACCGATTTCCATAAAAAAAATAGTAATTAAGTATGTATAATTAAGGAATTTATTTGTCGATTCAGTTTTTTAACTTGACCAAGGTATGCGTGGGGTCTATAGCTCATAAAGTCACTGGTTTAATGTTACAATTTTATTTGAAATAAGAACAAGAGACGTTTATTTTTAAAATTAGAAATTACTGATTACTAAAATTGAATAAATAACCATAATTAAACAGGTGACCACTTTATTTCCCGAACTCTCCAATTGCAAAAACAAACATCTACTTAGTAGGTAGTTCAACAAAAGAAGGAAGTTAATTCAATCATTCACCAACTTCTTATTATCTGCTCTTTTGAACAACAGAAGGAATTAAACCGTAAAGCTAAGTGGGTGAAAAATGCAGCTCCTAAATGTATTAACCGTTATATTATTTAGCTTTGTAAATTGTGCACCGAATTTGTACTTCGAACTTGTGGACAAAAAAGTAGAGTGTTTAATGTATAATGGCTCATGTGAGTAAAGATTTATTTAGTAAATTGGATGAAGGATGGAGGTACAGATGATTGTCTTGGTACCTAATTTAGGTATTGGTATCATGGTATCGCGATACTACACATTTGTCATTTTTAAATTAACAGAATAAATGTTTGTGTCGTTTACAGACATAATGCGCGACATAGGTAACATTATTTGCTAGATAAAATAGTAGTTTATGCAACAGTGATATAATAAGGGTTCTTAAAATTCAAGGGTCGAAGTTACAAAACGAGACGTAGTCGAGTTTTGTAAAAAAAGACGCGAGAATTTTAAGAACCAATTATGAGTTGTTGCATACATTACTTTTTCTATGACAGCTGCACCCGACACAAAACAGTTAAGACTAAGAAAATGGGTTACTTTGTATGAATTATTATGCACACAGCAAAACATAGAAAAAAAAAAAAAAGTTATTATTGTAAATGAAAACTTACCTCTTTCAATCAAGATGATCGGAATTGTATCTTTAAAAAAAATAAAGCAGTTGTATTATACTTATAAGATGACTGCTAGCAGTCATCTTATGAGCCTATAGACAAATCATTCAAATGACATTGCTTTAGATATCACTGTCAGTCATTTAATTGACACATTTAAGTGCTGGAGTAGAAAAAATTGTTTATGGTATCGTGAGTTCGATTTTTCTAGTGCTACAGCCTGTATTAGGTTGTGTGTTGGGTTAGTACAAAATTAATATCACCCACTATTAAATCATAATCAAGTAATAATTTAGAAGAGACATTATTCGCTCGTCTGTGCATGAGTGTGGGTCGAGGATATGACGCGTATGCGCAGCTACCTTAATAATATGCAGAAATCTGTATTAAGTATACCTACCGCAGAATTTAAAGCTAAGTTATCAAACGTCATCATGCCAAATATCGGCTTCTTAGCTTTAGAAGTGTTATAAAATATCGTCACGTACCCGACACATTTCTGGAATGCCCCATTAGTTGTCTGAATACTTGTTGCACACTACCACGGACCTCGATTTATAACCAATAATGTAATTAGTTATTGACTCGTTATATTTTTTCAGGCGTAAAGCAATGCCCAGAGCACATGTACCCAGTCCACAGTCGGTGCCAGCCCACATACTCGCAGCCGACGTGCGATGAGCCCAGGACGATGCCATTAGGCATCATCTGCGACTGGTCGCGGTGCGACTGCGACTTCCCCTTCGTTTTACATGTATCGTCGGGGTATTGCTTCTCGCTTGAAGACTGTCCATGAAAATGCTGCCAGGATTAGAACAGAAAATTATTATGGGAATAAATTTTGATATAATATAGGTATTTAAATACGAATTTCTGAGCTTCGAGTCAGAGTGAATTTATTAGTACGTACCTATCACATTAGGAAAATATTAAGATACAAAAAATATATCCACTCCACAGCCAATGTCAGCCTACATTCTCGCAGCACCAGCAGACGTGCGATGAGCCCAGTGCTACGCCGCATGCATGACGCGGCATTTGAGCCATCTGCACTGAAAGGGTTGCGAGGAAACAACATTTGTATCAAATAATAAATTGATAATAAAATTAATCATCAATCTTCCAATAAATCTTACATATTTGATTCCTAAATTGTACTGAGGCAACAGGCGCGGGCTAATCCCAGACTCAAGCGACGCTGAAGCCGAAGATATCTCGAGATTATTGGGTTATCGGGAAAATTTGTAATACCATGGTCTGGTAAATACCGAATCGATTAAGTAAATCGCTTTCTACAATATTTATTTAAATATCTAGATTTTTCATGCCGAAAAGACTGAGTACTTTTCGGTAAAGTTAGGTAAGCGGATGGAAGGATTAGCACATCACTCCGTGATGTAGGATGTAGGTATCTAGGTACTTAGTATCGAAAACTGCACGAGCAGTCGAGTTAAGGTGTAGGTAGGCATATAACTTTAAAGTAAACAAAAAAAGGTATGTGGCTTATGGTAGCTATGTACGGTGAGCGTCAGGATGACAGGACCATGATGGCTATTTATAACGAGTGTTACTCCAAGATTTAGTACCTATTTAGTACTATTTGGTACCTGACATCAAATATTTAGTACCTCAATAGAAATCGAGAAATATTGAAAATAAAGTGGCCAGCCATTCTGACGTCAGGTTGACAGGACCAAGTCCAGTTCCCCTATTTGTAGGCGTTATATCGAATCCATCTTTTGACAAAGATTTAGTACCTATAATTTAGTACCTTTCATAATTATTCTTCTTATTTAATTTCGACTTAACGTAAAAAAGTTACAGCTAGTATAAACTTTGTATATGCACAGTGGTGCAGCCAGTCAATGTGAACCGGGCCTAAAAGTTTGTTCAAAAGTTAATATTTTTGACTACAACATTTACTTTACGTTGTTTGGCCAATCCAAAATGAACCACGAGCGTAGTGAGTGGTTTGAAAGTGGAATCTTGAGCATTGCGAGGATTTCAAGGCATGAGGTTTAAACAATGTTTCTACCGAGTGACACACTACATTTTTGACCACACTAACTTGAGGGAAATACTCACTTAAAATTTAAAAGAAGTCAATTTTACCAGCCAACATGAGGAAATAACTCGAATTTATTACATACATACATATAATCACGCCTATTTCCCGGAGGGGTAGGCAGAGACCACGGATTTCCATTAAACGGTCGCGGTGCGGTGCACTCTCTCGCTCACTTTCATGAAAAATCACAAAATTGAATATTTTTTACTAAAATTTTACCCACAATCAATTTTTCTGAGCAGATATGAAAGAAATTATATCATACAAATGAAATAAATCCTAAAACCGCAACTAAATACTATATTTAACCTCTTATGCCACTTTAAACTTACATAACAATAACGGTATTAAAAGCGGCCAAGTGCGAGTCGGACTCGCCCATGAATGGTTCCGTATTTAAGCGATTTATGACGTATAAAAAAAAAACTACTTACTAGATCTCGTTCAAACCAATTTTCGGTGGAAGTTTACATGGTAATGTACATCATATAATTTTTTTAGTTTTATCATTCTCTTATTTTAGAAGTTACAGGGGGGGGGGGACACACATTTTACCACTTTGGAAGTGTCTCTCGCGCAAACTATTCAGTTTAGAAAAAAATGATATTAGAAACCTCAATATCATTTTTGAAGACCTATCCATAGATACCCCACACGTATTTTTTGCGTTTCAGTTCGAAGTATGGGGAACCCCAAAAATTTATTGTTTTTTTTTTCTATTTTTGTGTGAAAATCTTAATGCGGTTCACAGAATACATCTACTTACCAAGTTTCAACAGTATAGTTCTTATAGTTTCGGAGAAAAGTGGCTGTGACATACGGACGGACAGACAGACGGACAGACATGACGAATCTATAAGGGTTCCGTTTTTTGCCATTTGGCTACGGAACCCTAAAAAAAGAAAGAAAAGGTACCTTGTGGTTAAGTTACATGATGAGGCATGATGATTATGGAACAGTTAAGATAAACTAATCTTATTTTGGGGTTAAGATAGTATCGTCTATTTCTTATCAATAATATATTTTGGTTGCCATTGAAGACAAGCGGCTTTGAGGTTGGATGACCTATAGCAATGCGTCGGATGTTGGCATTTTTCAGCAAAGAAATGGCAGATTTATTGCACCAAATGAAGATTATTCTAGTGAAGAAAGACTTGAAGAGGGTAACTTTGATATAATAGCAGGCTACATGGATTTGTAATGTAGGTCCGATGTACGGTTATACCTAATAGGTATTGCCTAGGTCCCCCGACCAGAACTGAAATTGGACGTAGTTTAGCGTAAAAGATCCATCCTCTAAAATTTGTCATTTAAATGAACGACTTTTCCGTTTGACAGAAAGTTCAAATTTGACTAACAGATTTTTGTGGATTGGATCTTTTACCCTAAACTACGTCCAATTATCAAATTAGTTTTTCAGAATGCTAATAAAGTTCTTTACCAAACTTCTTTTCCCGTATTGCCTAGGTATTTTTGGAATTTTCAGTCACTCCTCCATAAGCTACCTTTTCTACTAAACTTTGAGAAGACATTACTAGGCTTATAACTTACTTATAACAAAAATAAAAATATGTAAATAAACGTTAAACATTAAGGTTTCAGATCACATAATAATAATAAAATGTTGATTCGACGATCATAGTTGTTTCAGCGAACGCTGATAGCGAAGAGTCTCGACCAACATCTTGAGAGACTCTCGCTAGGTGGTTGGATCAATGGCCAGATGCAGAAGGTGGTGATCATGGACACGGCGCGGATAGTCCGCCGGTTCCTCTCTCTGCGGCCCTGACCACCGGTAGCTTGGGCCTTGCCCCGCTGCCGGCGGCACCCTAGGTTAGGTTTTTTATAATGTGTTTATATGTATTTTTTATTGTTTTGTAAGTGTTTTGATATTTTACTTTTATATTCATATTATAAATAACCTAATAAGAAATTAAATGAATACAAAAAATAGCATTACTTCAACTCTTTTTACAAAACATTTAATATCTCCGCAACTAGAAACCCTCATAAGGTACCTTTTCCCGTGGAACGTTACAAATTGACTTTAAGTGATGATTTTCAATTTTAAGTGAGTATTTCCCTCAAGTTGGTGTGGTCAAAAATGTAGTGTGTCACTCGGTAGAAACATTGTTTAAACCTCATGCCTTGAAATCCTCGCAATGCTCAAGATTCCACTTTCAAACCACTCACTACGCTCGTGGTTCATTCTGGATTGGCCAAACAACGTAAAGTAAATGTTGTAGTCAAAAATATTAACTTTTGAACAAATTTTTAGGCCCGGTTCACATTGACTGGCTGCACCACTGTGCACATAGAAAGTTTATTCTAGCTGTAACTTTTTTACGTTAAGTCGAAATTAAATGAGAATAATAATTATGACAGGTACTAAATAGGTACTAAATCTTTGTCAAAAGATGGATTCGATATAACGCCTACAAATAGGGAAACTGGACTTGGTCCTGTCAACCTGACGTCAGAATGGCTGGCCACTTTATTTTCAATATTTCTCGATTTCTATGAGGTACTAAATATTTGATGTCAGGTACCAAATAGTACTAAATAGGTACTAAATCTTGGAGTAACACTCGTTATAAATAGCCATCATGGTCCTGTCATCCTGACGCTCACTATCTAAGAGTTAAAAAAAATGGTTTCTTAGGTGGTCACGAGAATTCACTCACTGGGAAAGGCGGCATTATTTTTAATAATTTAATTTGCCTACACATGGCTTACACTAAACGTGCGTATAATACCTATTAGGCTATTCTTCACAACTGCCTAGGGGCTGCCATAAATTACGTCATCTATTTTTGACGATTTTTGACCCCCCCCCCCTAAAATCATCCAAAAATCATGCTTCGAATGACCCCGTTTCCTCCTACGTCATACTACCATCATCCGATGTCCGGACGCCCCCCCCCCCCCTAATTTGAAATGACGTAATTTATGAATGAAGATAATTTATGAAGCCCCCTTAATATAAAATTTCATAAAATTATAGCGTCTCGTGACAGTAAAAATTTAAATTCATGCCCATCATTAGCTATCAGCGGTTCAATATACCTAACGCAGTTTTCTTTATTCACTGCATTATTCATTAAACTTGGTATCAGTGTAATTCCAATAGCTTAGCTTACATGAGCGAGTCGAATTAGAAGATTATTAAGCAACTCTCCGGAATCGATGTTTATGTTATGTACAGTCGCCGTCACAAATATCTGAACACGCCTCTATTGTCAAGGTGTTAGAGTGCGTGTTCAGATATTTTAGAGTACCTCGGGCGCTCCGATGTATCTGATGGTGACTATTTACTTAATTGCAACGTCACAAAGTCTACCCACGGTCAGGAGTGTTCCTGCAGAATGATGATGATCGGGAGCATGCTTTACTAAGGCTGCCTGTTCCTCTCAGGCGAAGAATCAACAACATCTCTTCTCCACTAGATATTAGCATCGAATGCTCGTGCCGCCCTGCCGCAGCAGAGAGGAGTCCATGTGGAGTGAATCGCGCACTAGGTAGGTAGTTATAACTACATAGTTTAAAACTACGCAACGGATTTTGATGCGGTTTTTTTAATAGGTGGAGTGATCCAAGAGGAAGGTTTAGGTATATATATAATTTCTTAAAAACCCCGTGCGAAGCCGAGGCGGGTCGCTAATAAAAGATAAAGTTGTCCCGTTACACTGGCCAGGGTTCGACTCAGCGCGTTCGCGCAATAATCGCACACCAGGAGAAATTGAGCGCGACGCCCCGGCAATCGTGATTCCGAATGAAACTATTTACTTTGATTAGAAATTTTATCGTGATTTGCAATGACTAGTTGGCAAAAGGCAACCATTTATATTTGGGTCAATTTCTGAACACGATTTTTTTTCTGTCCGTGATGAAAATCGCGGGTTAGCATCAGATAATACTTACCATTTTTTTTTTACATAAAGAAGTCACACTTTCACACCGAGTTCCATATGAATTCACTGATTAGTTGGTTTTTAGAGTACACATAAAAATACCTAAAGGCTCAAATTACTACTCCCGTGCCCTGTCCGGAATCTACTTTTAAGCATAATGAAAAATCCTACGAAAAATTCTACATTAGTATCACTAATTTAGTGTCAAATACTTAAACTAGATGATATTTACTATCACTGAGCACATATACTATTAACTTAATTGTGGTAAATAACTTGTGATCGATGTTTAAATTTTGTCCGAGCGCGCGAGTAAAATTTCGTCGGCAAAACTCAAAGGGCTCTGACAGCCGACGTTTGTATTTGAACCGCCTCGTGTCCCGCCTCACCTGTACTGGCAGTATTCGGCTGTCTCTCAAAGCAAGCGGATGTAAGTCAAGCCGCGGCGTGTTCGAGGAAATCGCGTAAGTATTTCGGAATCCGGGTGGGCGACAATTTTTTTCTAATTTCGATGCCCCTTATAAATTTTATTTTCCACATAGCTTTTCAATGACAATTGTCATATTTAGGAGCCCTTTATGTATCTTTATGTAAGCGATAACATATCAGTTTGGTCAAACACGATTTAAATTTTTGGCGAATTTTTTTATTACGAATTCTAATTTCCGTGCCCTAATTCCCATAGCAAATTTACCTAAATCAGCTGATTAAGTGGCACGGGAATTAGAAAGTATTACATATATTGTCAACAAATCTTTTATTGGGGGCACTGTAAGTTAATTGGCAATGTTTACGTCATATTATTATTACATATATATATTGGCATTGAATATATATTATATGTAATAATAATACGACGTATATCTGTCTATTTTACATTTAAGGAAATCTTAAAGAATGCACAAAAATCTGTGAATAGTTTTTTAGTATAAGTACTATAGTACATACAGGATGGACCCGAATAACCCGGGCAATTTTAATACGTAAGGTAAGGTGGGGTAAGACGACACCGGGGTAAGACTATCACTTGTATGGAATCCTTGTACTGTTAGTCTTACCCCACCTTACCTTATTCATTGATCATATTATAACATTAAAATATTATATAAACATAAAACTATTTCTGGAATTATTACATATTATAATACCTGTACCTAAAGTTACATGAAACAAAATGAATCACATTTGCAATGTTTTGTTTTTGTAAATTTGACAGCTGACAGCGTATGCCGTATAAAGTTTAAATATCTGGGAGACCGAGCTTTGCTTGGAAAACATATACCTACCTACCTAAAAACTCAAAAATGCGCGTTTTTCCAGAGATAACACCTACCTAGATCGATTTTTCACCCCAGAAAACCCTCATATATGATCAAATTTCATCGAAATCGTTAGAGCCGTTTCCGAGATCCCCGAAATATATACAAGAATTGCTCGTTTAATAGATTAGTTGTTATAAATTAAACCGTAATACTATTAGATACCTTATTTGGGTTCCGTAGCCAAATGGCAAAAAACGGAACCCTTATGGATTCGCCATGTCTGTCTGTCTGTGATAGTCTTACCCCGGTGATAGTCTTACCCCACCTTACCTCATATGTGGTTAAACAATTGTTTGTGTTATGAATTTATGAAGGCAGCATATTCGATTTCTTCAGATTAACTTACACAATAACTTCTTCTCTCTGTGCCCCTATTTATTTCTTAGTATCATTTCCTATACGGCCATATACCAGATCATACACCTTGTACCTATCTACATGCAGATACATAATGACACTTTTTAATGAATAGTTTTGTATGTAAGGCGGACATGTTTACGCAACTACTCAAAGTATTGTTTTGAAATATGTATATTTTACTAAGAAAGAGAGATTAGTTGCCATTAAAATCAAGGAAACGATTAGTCAAATACGTAGTTTTTAGTGTAACATACTTTCGTAGATTTGTCGTCCGAAACTAAAATTAAAGAAGATAAATATGTTCGATGCCGCTTCAGTATGGTTGAAGTATATTATTGTAGATTAAAATATACATAAATAATAGTTTTAACTACCAAAATAAGCTAAGAAAACAATTCCTGTGCCATGTTCTAATTTCCGTGCTAGTAAAATCTAATTTCCATGGACACACTAATTCCCGTGCCCTGACCAAAATTTTAAATTGAAATAACTTTTATAGTTTTATGAATTTTTTTACCCCATAAGAAAATTAATGTTTATTATATTTTTTATCAAATTATCAGCATAATTTTTTTTGTGTAATGTTGGTATTTCAAAATTCCATGGGAATTAGACAAAAATGCTCGTTTGGTGAAATTGACCCATTTGTTACCTAATTACGAAGGCGAGGAAATCTGACACCTAGATTTAAACTTTTCCTTCCTATTCTTTTCATCTTCTTCTTCAGTCTTTAACCGGCCTTAAGGAGAGTTATTAATGATTTATGTTTGATAGATTGCTTACATAAGATTTTTTTAATGTACCTAAGTATTTAATAAGTATGTAGGTATTAAGTAAAGTAAGTGGGTAATAAAAGTTGTGGGTGGTAAGCATGTCTTTTTTATTCAAATAAAACTCCGTGCTAAACACGGAATCAAATCAAATTTGATGCAACGATAACAAATCCAATCAGATGCCCTCATTCAGGCAACCATGTTATTGCCCATCCCATAGCCTTGACACAAGCTCTTTAATGTACCATGTCAAGGGCGCCGATAACCAAGGCAGTTCCGGTATACCAATCTACCATCGTCGACACTGTTACTGATAATGCGTATAAACCTTATTAGCATAGACATAAGATCCAACTATGGTCTGACTGATGGTCACTGACTGTGCTACCTGTTTAAAAAACATTTAATTTCGATTATTAATCTAATAGCATGACCAGCATAAGCTGACCTTTAGATTCTTAACAGCTGTGTATAATCAGTGATTCATTGTATACAGGATCGCGTGAGGCGATGTATTTGTAGCGAATAATTTGGATTATTAAAAGGACTTTTGTTTAAGTTGTTTGAAAGCTTTTACGCCACTTTGAAACACGCTAATGTGTAGGTATAGGTACCTACTCGTCGTTTGAATAACTAGGGCACGGAACCTTTATATAGTTGCGTTGCGTTTGATGCGGTCGTTAACTAGTTTGTATTTGTAACTGATTCAATTCAGTAATATGTAATTAAGTATTTTCTCGGTAATAGTCTAATCATAAATGCATAAAGGTGATAGTGTAGGGATTCGACTCGCTAAATTTCCAAGATATATTGTACACCACTTTTCTCATAAGTTTACATAATAAGACCATAATGTCACAACTTATTATGTTGGCGAGTCGAATAGGCCCCAATCCACATTTTGCTGTCTTTGGGAACAATATTCAATATAAAGGTAAAGAATTATTAACCCGTTTATTGCAGAGGTTCAGAATTTCAAATACCTATTATATGTGGCAACGACTAGTAAATCTCATGAATATCTTTGTCATTATAAAACAACAAAAAACGTCAATCACACACGAAATAAATTTACACATAATTGAAACAATCATAACGACATACATAAACATCCCATATAGATACCCTGCATGATGAAACTCTACCAGATTGGTGATAACTCCTTTACCTATTTTGTGTAAGATTGGGTTGATCAACTTGATCATCATGTGATGACACGTATTTAAAAAAATCACATTTCCACGTAAGTAACTATCATCAATTCATCAAACTTAATCCTAAACTAAAACTTACGTCTAGATTCAAACAACAAAGCTATGTTTATTTACCTTCCTGTGTCACGTTACGCCGTTACAATCGGGTAGGTTCAATTACAACGAAATAAACAATGAAAATGAACGCACTCACCCCGGTATAAAGGATCCATTCGTCTGCGTCAGATACTTATGTCTTTCGTGACTGCTAACGTCAGTCCACATGTTAACTTTAAAGTTTGTGCTCGCGCATTTCGTGACGTGGGCGCCGCGGGAGGGTTCAACCGTGACTGGCACCGGCCTATCGAATGAGAAAGGGCTGAGTGCGCGCGCAAAAAAGGAAAACACCGTGTATTCATAGATGTAGAGGTAAGTATAGGGTTTGCAATCCGGATCCGAAATGTATGCAATTATCCGGATCTGGATCCGGATCCGCGGATCTTCCCATACATTTCGGATCCGTCGTGCAAACCCTAGGTAAGTATAATTATAAGATTATAGCTTAGGGGTTGTTCTAGTACGCGATAACTTGGTAGGACCTATTATGCTTACTTTACTCTTTGAGATAGGTTCTTGTTGGCACGCGTAACCAAAGAGTAAAGTAAGTATAAATTGCGCGTAACCTAATGTTATTGTCACACATGAAATATTTTATTCGAGGCGTAGAGAGGTGTAAATCAGTTGAACGTCAAATTAAAATAATTATATTGCATGTAGGTATGTACGTCACTTTACTGCACGTGCAGATAAACAAGTTTACATAAGTATGTACTTAAAAATTTAAAAAAAATACTTATAAGGATATTTTAAAAGGAAAACTTATCCCCAAAAAATAACTTTATTACAGTTACAAAACGAAACGGGAAGAAAGAAAAAACATTTTTGGTCCTTCGAACCGGATTAATAAAATGTAGGGTGGCAAGAAATTGTGTTCAGCATTGCAGGAATGATCAGTTGATCACTTCAAGTCAAATGCTAATTAATAAAACAATATTCGGAGGGAATGTCGCCTTAAAAATATAAGTCCCCGCCAAGACGAACAAAAGACAAGGTCCTTCGAGACAAGGGAGGTATTGCCCCCAATAACTCCCTTGCCTCTCTTTTTCAAACCCTCATAGCTTCGTCCCAGAGCTCAAATTGACTATTCACAGGATAAGATGTAGTTAGGGAATGAATAAAATGTTTGAAATTAAAAAAGTTTCAGCAATGTAGCTTTAACCTTTTCCACGCCGTGTCAAACACAAAAGCTGTCACTCAGACGCCACATTATTGAAGTGCCAAAACTAAGTTGAACTTTATGTATATGCACGTTTGTCGATGTTGCTCTGTGGTCTGTGACCGATTAATCTGTCTTTGGCGTTGAACCTACGGTGCGTATATATCGGTCATTGGCGTCCAAAAGGTTAATACTTTAGATTTTATTAACCTTTTGGACGCCAATGATGGATATATCCGCACCGTAGGGCAAACGCCAAAGACGGATTAATCCGTCACAGACAACAGAGAAACATAGACCTTACGTCCATATGCATAAAGTTCAATTTCAGTTTTGACTTCGGTGACGTGGCGCCCGAGTCACAGCTTTTGTTTGACACGGCGTCGAAAAGGTTAATACCTACCTAAAATACGGCGATTGGACCACTCACTCACTGACACAAAATCTTGAAGAGTCTGCCGCCAATTTCACATGATATGTTTTTGGTATGATCATAATTTACTATTACAGATGACCTTTCAAATAAATTGATGACAACTTCAGGCGTTGTTGGCAGTTCAAGGTTAAGTAATAAACCCAGAGGCCAGTTCAAAAGTGCAATGTGATATCAAAATGGTGTATTTTAATTATATTCAATGCATGCGATTTCGGTCGTAGGCACATGTCCGTACATGTATTGGCTCGACGAATACGCACGGGCGAATTATAACAAAGATACATCACATCATTTTGACGTCAAAAAGTAAGTTGAATTGGCCTCCTAGTCTATGAGAGTCGAGTGAATTGTAATAAAAATCCGAAATTATATGAAAATATTTTAATTCAGCCATTTCCGTGTCCACAATTTTATTTTCCTTTAATCACTTCCTCCTGGTCTGTTTTTAACCTCAATCAAGAATAAATATGAGAATTCATTGTTACAAAAATAGGTATAATAATCTAATATAATACATCATTATTATTTACAATTTATAGAATATTAGCAATCTCCGGATAAGCATTACCTGTGTCCCCTTAAGGCCAATATTGATAAAAAAGTTAATTTGAAATCAATAGCATAGGAAATAAGGTAGAATTTCAAATGCTTAGAAATCGAACGAAACCAAAGAAATGCTAACTCTGTTCCAATGGTTAAAATTAAACTGAAGTAACGCTAAGTAGACACCGCGATAGGAACACATTTCGAAGAATAAAACTACCTGACTATTTCTAAAATTGTATTAAAACAGTTTTAACTGTTGGTGGTTCATCTAGCGCGCGATAGGTGTCGCTGCGTCATTTGTGTTAACCATGCTGTAATTTAAAATTATCCGGCGATCGAAAATTATACCTTATAATATAATAAATCACACAATTAAGTTTTCAAAGTATTAACCTTTTCACCGCTATGCGAACTATAGAAAATAATGAAAATTATAGGAAACATTTATATTATAATATAATACCCGCTGTGGCTTTTGATGTATTTTACACACATTCAGTGCCGAAAACCCGACTATCGGGTATTTTATGATTTCGTTCCCAGGTCGGACGCCCCGATAGTCGGGATCGTGGTACTACAACTTTATATGACGAAATTTTTGTGGCCTGGCGCGGATGTTTTGTTTGGCTGGGTGGCAACACAGAACATATTAAGAGCCAACAGGAGCTAAGATTTAAATATTTTAGGTAAATATACCCGTCTCGCTAACGGAAGCGGCTCCTAAAACTAGTGCGATAAGGACAAGGCGAAAAATCCTGCGTAAAAATATCAAAAATCGAGGTTTCGTACTCGACTGTTTCCTCCTCCAAAACTTAACCAATCGTAACCAAATTTGGAAA
Organism: Cydia amplana; assembly: GCF_948474715.1. Lineage (NCBI taxonomy): Eukaryota > Metazoa > Arthropoda > Insecta > Lepidoptera > Tortricidae > Cydia > Cydia amplana. The sequence continues at coordinate 15,585,439 of NC_086079.1, read as the reverse complement.
TCTAAATGATTATGACATTATCTGTGTCGGATCGTTTTGCTTTTTTGACTAATTGATGTCAGTTTTGAATAGCACGCCTCTCATTGCGGCATAGTCAATTAGGCCATTTTGGCCATTTTTGAAGGGCTCTAGCGCCTTAAAAAACAAAAATATCAAAAAAAGCAAAACGGTCCGACACAGATATTGACAATATTAATCTGTGTTGAAAAAATCATTGCTCAAGCTTCAAAACCCACGGAGGAAACAGTCGAGTACGTTTGTATGGAGAAATGACCACTCCTGTTGGCTCTTAAAGAGGTTAGAATGGCTATCGCGCGCAGTTAGTATCGGAACCGGTGTCGCCGCTCGTTCCTCTCCACATTTACTAACACTCGCGCAACGGTAGTAAAAACTTGTGTTCCTGGTGAATGGATACGCCTCCTTTAGACAGATTTGATGTCTGGCTTCTTAATCTGAACGTTATTGTGGCGCAAAAGGCATGTTTACGTTTTTCGGTCAGCGCGGGCGAGTAGCATGCGAGCGTTTGCTCATAACCGGCGGCGACACGTACCCTGCTCGCATCGCCATTCTAACTTGTTCTGTGGGTGGCAATTAATGTGTTAAAGTAAAAAGCAACTCCTATAATATCTTATAGAGAACTTACAGAGCTTTTTACTTACGAACAAATTAAGCCACTGATAGCCAGAGTCTACAAAAACATTTGCTTCTGGTATAGGCCTCAAATACCTAATAATTTATTTCTTATGATTTGTCAGACTAATATGTTCTATGAAATAGGTCTTAACATTAAAAACTTTGAAATGAAAATACAACCTGAAAATGGATTAACCCTTAGAGGATATAACCAAACGGAGTAGCCATTAACAGGCGTTCCCTTCTGTCGAAAATAGGCGGCCAATGGTCATACACAATGTGTGGACTGACGTTTATCTAACATGGCTATTTTTACGTTACGTATACCTACATTTGAGGTAAACCCCAAAATCGGCAGAATGTTTTGTACAGAAAATTACAGACAAGGCGTCTCCGTTTGGTTATATCCTCTAAGGTTAACCCATTGACTGCCACAGTCGGGTAGTATACAAAATACATGAACCTTAACACATTCTAATAAAGTTTACTATTGCGTTTTATAGTTGTCAAAAGGCTAATGATTATTATTGCCACCAGCCGTGAAAAGGTTAAATAAAATAAAGTCATTATCACTAGTTAAATATACTTGCAATTTACAAAAAATGCATAGAACGTATCAATAATACTAATACCCACACTTTTAATTGACCATTCGTGGGCCTTATTTCTTTGCAATAAGGCTCACGAATTGTCAGTTGGGCCATTTTATTTAAAGTGGCAGAATCGGACCAAGCTAACTTTGCATGGCGTTTCCAATGACAAAGTGTGGCAATGTCATAATTAATGTCGAATTTCTATGAAAATTTGACGTTTATAACGACACTTCCTCAGTTTGTTTTATTGAAATCGGTGGCAATTTAGCTTATGACTCGAACTTTCTACATCTTTTTCCATTCGGAAAGTATAAATGTTATTTCTACTCAGAATTAGCTTTTATCAATCTTAAAAGGAGAAAAAAAAAATGTTTCATGCGTTCTATTTCCATTTAGTTACCATTTATCATAGACTTTTTATGACGGCAACGAAATGGAAGGAGCTTAAAATGTGTGGCCATTATGTGTTACTTTCATTATCCTATTTGGATCAAAAGAGCCTGTGATTCTGAGTAGAAATAATACAAAAAATCCCAAATTGGAAAAGAAAGTGTAGTACAACTTTAAACAGAATAGCCAATTTAGAACAAGGTAAGATGGTACAAACAGTAACACTTAACTGCCCATGCATCTGTGGACCTTATGCCTTTTGTAATAAGGCCCACCGATGGACAGTTAACTGTGTTGGCGATGGTACTTATAAATATAAAATGTTGATAGTTAACAACACTGCCTCAACTCTTTGGTTCGTTCGGTGATCTGTTGTCTGTGGCACTTAATTCCGGGAACAGCTCCATTACACATAGATCGAGAAGATTGTACACCAACTGTAACGAAAAAGTAAGTATAGTTTGTCAAAGGACTGTCTCATTTAAAACATAAGACAGAGAGAATCATACTATCTTTGTCTTATATAGTACTAGCACCCAAAAGTCCCAAAACAAAATGATGAATTGATGAGTATTATTTTTTTGTCCTTATTTACTGATAAATTGGTTTGACCAACTATAAATGCAGCCGTAAGATTTATTAAGGTATACCTGGCCGCACTATAGGCAGGCGTTCAAGGGGTTGACATATTCACTCGCAGCGACCCGTTGGGCAGGTTTTTTGTTCGTAGGCGCTACATACAGGAAAAACCGTGTTATCGGCAACGCTGGTAGCTCGGCTCTGTGTATATATTAGTATTTATAGGGTGGAATTTTGTAATACCACCATTCCTTTATTTTTGAAAAGAAATGAAACTGCATTCAAATATTTAAAAAAACACGCTTCCCTCACCCAGTAGGCCTAGCACATGATTGGCGCGACATAGACTACCCGTTTTTTTCTACCTGTATTAAAGAAGGACGGGTAGTCTATCTTGCGGCGAGATATTGTCGCGCCAATCATGTATAGCCCGTCAGGAATCGATATACAGGGTGGCCCATTTAGATCGGTCAGTATGGGAAAATCTGAAACTATAAGACATACGACGATCTCTTCTTAGGAACCATGTCATCGATTTTAGTAACAAGAAAAACTGCATTCATACATTTAATTTTTTTTTTATGTAAAATGTATTGAAAAAAATGGTGGCCATTTCGAAAACATACTAAAATAAATTAAAGGATATGAAAACAATGCATTTTATTCATTTCAGAAATCATGTTTCATAGTAACATTTACTGCTTAAGACCTACACAATCGATATCTAAATAGAAATAATTTTGGATTTTTTTTTTCAAAATGTCCGGGTTCGTATCCCGAGCTGAGTACACATTTTTTTTAAATGAATGTATGCAGTTTTTCTTGTTACTAAAATCGATGACATGGTTCCTAAGAAGAGATCGTCGTATGTCTTACAGTTTCAGATTTTCCCATACTGACCGATCTAAATGGGCCACCCTGTATATACATAATATACAATAAAAGCGCGTACAGTAAGCAGCAATAGTCGCTAAGCGGGTGAGGTGTTCAAATTGATCTTGACGCGACTTTATCGTTAAGAGAATAAGACCGCGTCAAGGTAATTTTGAACACCTCGCCCGTTTAGCGAGTTCTGCTGCTGATTGTACAGCTCTAGGCCAGATTATTTTATATCCGTATCAGGGATGTTGCGGATGCAGATTTTTTGACATCCGCGGATGCGGATGCGGATGCGGATATTTAAAGGCTCACATCCGCGGATGCGGATGCGGATGTCAAGATTAGGTACTTAGAAAACGTCAAATATTACATTTTTAGTATTTTTTTTATTAAAAAAAACGAAACGTTTAGTATTTGAGCCAGAATATAGGTGCGTTATATTTAATAAACAGTAACTTCGCCGACTTTTCTGGATATAGACGATTTCGTTATAGGTAATGACGAAATTACCTAGCACTTACGCCGCCGCTAAGACGTTCCTGTACCGACTTGTTCGACATCCGCATCCGCATAAGCTCCGCATCGATTTTATGCGGATGCGGATGCAGATGCGGATGTTGAAAATAATGCGGAAGTTCCGCGGTTGCGGATGCGGATGTTTGCAACATCCCTGGCCTATATCAGGTTGTTAAGGAATGTGTTACAATACCTGTTTGTTAAGCTGTGGCCTCTGCAGCAGTTCAAACGCTTTATCCAACGCTTGCGCAGCGCCGGCGCCGAGCGTCGCCACAGCGGCGGGGGGTAAGGCGCGGCGCAGCTGCGCTTGCGCAGTTTGACGTTGTTTGGTGGCCGGTAGCCGAGGTGGGATGGATCTCTTGCCGAATAATATGTCTAAGGAGAATTATAAAAATTAAATGTGATATTAACAACAAAACTTCCGTGTGACACAATTATTAAAACGGGTCACTTACTTTAAGACTTACGTATTTTAAGTCGAAAAACGCTCGACATGTTTCACTCCGTACCGAGGAGTGTCGTCAGGAGCTTGCGTTGGCGAACCGGTGCAGACTGACCCGTTTTAATATAATTATATTTAATATAAAATACGATTACCTGGAAACACGTAATTTATTACGGCACATATACCTCATACTAATTTACTTAGAATGACGAAACTGATGACCGTAAAATTTCCGATTCACACTTGACTTGCGTGGTCGTAGCAAAAATTAAAGATAAAGAAATAATATGTACCTAATATGAGTTTTACTTTTTTAATTTTCATTTATTACTCTCGTCTTACTTTATGTGTATTGAAAATTCTCATATTGCTATTTGTTCATATTAAATTGTCTTTCACCTGTTAGTGTTTGATCCTTTCACATTTTCTCAAAGGTCAGCTGTAAGAGATCGCTCTTAGGGATACCTTCGTCTTTGTACATAACATGTTAACTTTGTTTAGTTTTGTCCGTTTTACCTGCGGCGGTAGCACGGTCGCATTGTTACCGCTTGACACGTTCAAACAAGTTTGTAAGTGTGAAAGTGACGGGCATAGTGACAAACGACAGAAATGAAACCATGCTGCGCCCGCTGTTTGCAATTAAGTGACATACATACATACATCCCGATTGTCAGTAAGGTCACTCACCATGGCCTAGTCTGATAAGATGCGCCAGCCGCCGTTCACACAGACTCGTGGCGAGCGTGTTGTTGAGCCAGTGCTCTAAGGCGTCGTCTACACCGCGCCGCGCGCGTGGATACATACTCGTACATACATCCCGACTGTCAGTAAGGTCACTCACCATGGCCTAGTCTGATAAGATGCGCCAGCCGCCGTTCACACAGACTCGTGGCGAGCGTGTTGTTGAGCCAGTGCTCTAAGGCGTCGTCTACACCGCGCCGCGCGCGTGGATACATACTCGTACATACATCCCGACTGTCAGTAAGGTCACTCACCATGGCCTAGTCTGATAAGATGCGCCAGCCGCCGTTCACACAGACTCGTGGCGAGCGTGTTGTTGAGCCAGTGCTCTAAGGCGTCGTCTACAGCGCGCCGCGCGCGTGGATACATACTCGTACATACATCCGGATTGTCAGTAAGGTCACTCACCATGGCCTAGTCTGATAAGATGCGCGAGCCGCCGTTCACACAGACTCGTGGCGAGCGTGTTGTTGAGCCAGTGCTCTAAGGCGTCGTCTACAGCGCGCCGCCGACGTGCCCGAGCCAGCTGCGCGCGTGGATACATACTCGTACATACATCCCGACTGTCAGTAAGGTCACTCACCATGGCCTAGTCTGATAAGATGCGCGAGCCGCCGTTCACACAGACTCGTGGCGAGCGTGTTGTTGAGCCAGTGCTCTAAGGCGTCGTCTACACCGCGCCGCGCGCGTGGATACATACTCGTACATACATCCCGACTGTCAGTAAGGTCACTCACCATGGCCTAGTCTGATAAGATGCGCCAGCCGCCGTTCACACAGACTCGTGGCGAGCGTGTTGTTGAGCCAGTGCTCTAAGGCGTCGTCTACACCGCGCCGCGCGCGTGGATACATACTCGTACATACATCCCGACTGTCAGTAAGGTCACTCACCATGGCCTAGTCTGATAAGATGCGCCAGCCGCCGTTCACACAGACTCGTGGCGAGCGTGTTGTTGAGCCAGTGCTCTAAGGCGTCGTCTACACCGCGCCGCGCGCGTGGATACATACTCGTACATACATCCCGACTGTCAGTAAGGTCACTCACCATGGCCTAGTCTGATAAGATGCGCCAGCCGCCGTTCACACAGACTCGTGGCGAGCGTGTTGTTGAGCCAGTGCTCTAAGGCGTCGTCTACACCGCGCCGCGCGCGTGGATACATACTCGTACATGCATCCCGACTGTCAGTAAGGTCACTCACCATGGCCTAGTCTGATAAGATGCGCGAGCCGCCGTTCACACAGACTCGTGGCGAGCGTGTTGTTGAGCCAGTGCTCTAAGGCGTCGTCTACACCGCGCCGCGCGCGTGGATACATACTCGTACATACATCCCGACTGTCAGTAAGGTCACTCACCATGGCCTAGTCTGATAAGATGCGCCAGCCGCCGTTCACACAGACTCGTGGCGAGCGTGTTGTTGAGCCAGTGCTCTAAGGCGTCGTCTACACCGCGCCGCGCGCGTGGATACATACTCGTACATACATCCCGACTGTCAGTAAGGTCACTTACCATGGCCTAGTCTGATAAGATGCGCCAGCCGCCGTTCACACAGACTCGTGGCGAGCGTGTTGTTGAGCCAGTGCTCTAAGGCGTCGTCTACAGCGCACCGCGCGCGTGGATACATACTCGTACATACATCCCGACTGTCAGTAAGGTCACTCACCATGGCCTAGTCTGATAAGATGCGCCAGCCGCCGTTCACACAGACTCGTGGCGAGCGTGTTGTTGAGCCAGTGCTCTAAGGCGTCGTCTACAGCGCGCCGCGCGCGTGGATACATACTCGTACATACATCCGGATCGTCAGTAAGGTCACTCACCATGGCCTAGTCTGATAAGATGCGCGAGCCGCCGTTCACACAGACTCGTGGCGAGCGTGTTGTTGAGCCAGTGCTCTAAGGCGTCGTCTACAGCGCGCCGCGCGCGTGGATACATACTCGTACATACATCCGGATCGTCAGTAAGGTCACTCACCATGGCCTAGTCTGATAAGATGCGCCAGCCGCCGTTCACACAGACTCGTGGCGAGCGTGTTGTTGAGCCAGTGCTCTAAGGCGTCGTCTACAGCGCGCCGCGCGCGTGGATACATACTCGTACATACATCCGGATCGTCAGTAAGGTCACTCACCATGGCCTAGTCTGATAAGATGCGCGAGCCGCCGTTCACACAGACTCGTGGCGAGCGTGTTGTTGAGCCAGTGCTCTAAGGCGTCGTCTACAGCGCGCCGCGCGCGTGGATACATACTCGTACATACATCCGGATCGTCAGTAAGGTCACTCACCATGGCCTAGTCTGATAAGATGCGCCAGCCGCCGTTCACACAGACTCGTGGCGAGCGTGTTGTTGAGCCAGTGCTCTAAGGCGTCGTCTACAGCGCGCCGCGCGCGTGGATACATACTCGTACATACATCCGGATCGTCAGTAAGGTCACTCACCATGGCCTAGTCTGATAAGATGCGCGAGCCGCCGTTCACACAGACTCGTGGCGAGCGTGTTGTTGAGCCAGTGCTCTAAGGCGTCGTCTACAGCGCGCCGCGCGCGTGGATACATACTCGTACATACATCCGGATCGTCAGTAAGGTCACTCACCATGGCCTAGTCTGATAAGATGCGCCAGCCGCCGTTCACACAGACTCGTGGCGAGCGTGTTGTTGAGCCAGTGCTCTAAGGCGTCGTCTACAGCGCGCCGCGCGCGTGGATACATACTCGTACATACATCCGGATCGTCAGTAAGGTCACTCACCATGGCCTAGTCTGATAAGATGCGCGAGCCGCCGTTCACACAGACTCGTGGCGAGCGTGTTGTTGAGCCAGTGCTCTAAGGCGTCGTCTACAGCGCGCCGCGCGCGTGGATACATACTCGTACATACATCCCGACTGTCAGTAAGGTCACTCACCATGGCCTAGTCTGATAAGATGCGCCAGCCGCCGTTCACACAGACTCGTGGCGAGCGTGTTGTTGAGCCAGTGCTCTAAGGCGTCGTCTACAGCGCGCCGCGCGCGTGGATACATACTCGTACATACATCCGGATCGTCAGTAAGGTCACTCACCATGGCCTAGTCTGATAAGATGCGCGAGCCGCCGTTCACACAGACTCGTGGCGAGCGTGTTGTTGAGCCAGTGCTCTAAGGCGTCGTCTACAGCGCGCCGCGCGCGTGGATACATACTCGTACATACATCCCGACTGTCAGTAAGGTCACTCACCATGGCCTAGTCTGATAAGATGCGCCAGCCGCCGTTCACACAGACTCGTGGCGAGCGTGTTGTTGAGCCAGTGCTCTAAGGCGTCGTCTACAGCGCGCCGCGCGCGTGGATACATACTCGTACATACATCCCGACTGTCAGTAAGGTCACTCACCATGGCCTAGTCTGATAAGATGCGCCAGCCGCCGTTCACACAGACTCGTGGCGAGCGTGTTGTTGAGCCAGTGCTCTAAGGCGTCGTCTACACCGCGCCGCGCGCGTGGATACATACTCGTACATACATCCCGACTGTCAGTAAGGTCACTCACCATGGCCTAGTCTGATAAGATGTGCCAGCCGCCGTTCACACAGACTCGTGGCGAGCGTGTTGTTGAGCCAGTGCTCTAAGGCGTCGTCTACAGCGCGCCGCGCGCGTGGATACATACTCGTACATACATCCCGACTGTCAGTAAGGTCACTCACCATGGCCTAGTCTGATAAGATGCGCCAGCCGCCGTTCACACAGACTCGTGGCGAGCGTGTTGTTGAGCCAGTGCTCTAAGGCGTCGTCTACAGCGCGCCGCGCGCGTGGATACATACTCGTACATACATCCCGACTGTCAGTAAGGTCACTCACCATGGCCTAGTCTGATAAGATGCGCCAGCCGCCGTTCACACAGACTCGTGGCGAGCGTGTTGTTGAGCCAGTGCTCTAAGGCGTCGTCTACAGCGCGCCGCGCGCGTGGATACATACTCGTACATACATCCCGACTGTCAGTAAGGTCACTCACCATGGCCTAGTCTGATAAGATGCGCCAGCCGCCGTTCACACAGACTCGTGGCGAGCGTGTTGTTGAGCCAGTGCTCTAAGGCGTCGTCTACAGCGCGCCGCGCGCGTGGATACATACTCGTACATACATCCCGACTGTCAGTAAGGTCACTCACCATGGCCTAGTCTGATAAGATGCGCCAGCCGCCGTTCACACAGACTCGTGGCGAGCGTGTTGTTGAGCCAGTGCTCTAAGGCGTCGTCTACACCGCGCCGCGCGCGTGGATACATACTCGTACATGCATCCCGACTGTCAGTAAGGTCACTCACCATGGCCTAGTCTGATAAGATGCGCGAGCCGCCGTTCACACAGACTCGTGGCGAGCGTGTTGTTGAGCCAGTGCTCTAAGGCGTCGTCTACACCGCGCCGCGCGCGTGGATACATACTCGTACATACATCCCGACTGTCAGTAAGGTCACTCACCATGGCCTAGTCTGATAAGATGCGCCAGCCGCCGTTCACACAGACTCGTGGCGAGCGTGTTGTTGAGCCAGTGCTCTAAGGCGTCGTCTACAGCGCGCCGCGCGCGTGGATACATACTCGTACATACATCCCGACTGTCAGTAAGGTCACTCACCATGGCCTAGTCTGATAAGATGCGCCAGCCGCCGTTCACACAGACTCGTGGCGAGCGTGTTGTTGAGCCAGTGCTCTAAGGCGTCGTCTACAGCGCGCCGCGCGCGTGGATACATACTCGTACATACATCCGGATCGTCAGTAAGGTCACTCACCATGGCCTAGTCTGATAAGATGCGCGAGCCGCCGTTCACACAGACTCGTGGCGAGCGTGTTGTTGAGCCAGTGCTCTAAGGCGTCGTCTACAGCGCGCCGCGCGCGTGGATACATACTCGTACATACATCCGGATCGTCAGTAAGGTCACTCACCATGGCCTAGTCTGATAAGATGCGCCAGCCGCCGTTCACACAGACTCGTGGCGAGCGTGTTGTTGAGCCAGTGCTCTAAGGCGTCGTCTACAGCGCGCCGCGCGCGTGGATACATACTCGTACATACATCCGGATCGTCAGTAAGGTCACTCACCATGGCCTAGTCTGATAAGATGCGCGAGCCGCCGTTCACACAGACTCGTGGCGAGCGTGTTGTTGAGCCAGTGCTCTAAGGCGTCGTCTACAGCGCGCCGCGCGCGTGGATACATACTCGTACATACATCCGGATCGTCAGTAAGGTCACTCACCATGGCCTAGTCTGATAAGATGCGCCAGCCGCCGTTCACACAGACTCGTGGCGAGCGTGTTGTTGAGCCAGTGCTCTAAGGCGTCGTCTACAGCGCGCCGCGCGCGTGGATACATACTCGTACATACATCCGGATCGTCAGTAAGGTCACTCACCATGGCCTAGTCTGATAAGATGCGCGAGCCGCCGTTCACACAGACTCGTGGCGAGCGTGTTGTTGAGCCAGTGCTCTAAGGCGTCGTCTACAGCGCGCCGCGCGCGTGGATACATACTCGTACATACATCCCGACTGTCAGTAAGGTCACTCACCATGGCCTAGTCTGATAAGATGCGCCAGCCGCCGTTCACACAGACTCGTGGCGAGCGTGTTGTTGAGCCAGTGCTCTAAGGCGTCGTCTACAGCGCGCCGCGCGCGTGGATACATACTCGTACATACATCCGGATCGTCAGTAAGGTCACTCACCATGGCCTAGTCTGATAAGATGCGCGAGCCGCCGTTCACACAGACTCGTGGCGAGCGTGTTGTTGAGCCAGTGCTCTAAGGCGTCGTCTACAGCGCGCCGCGCGCGTGGATACATACTCGTACATACATCCCGACTGTCAGTAAGGTCACTCACCATGGCCTAGTCTGATAAGATGCGCCAGCCGCCGTTCACACAGACTCGTGGCGAGCGTGTTGTTGAGCCAGTGCTCTAAGGCGTCGTCTACAGCGCGCCGCGCGCGTGGATACATACTCGTACATACATCCCGACTGTCAGTAAGGTCACTCACCATGGCCTAGTCTGATAAGATGCGCCAGCCGCCGTTCACACAGACTCGTGGCGAGCGTGTTGTTGAGCCAGTGCTCTAAGGCGTCGTCTACACCGCGCCGCGCGCGTGGATACATACTCGTACATACATCCCGACTGTCAGTAAGGTCACTCACCATGGCCTAGTCTGATAAGATGCGCCAGCCGCCGTTCACACAGACTCGTGGCGAGCGTGTTGTTGAGCCAGTGCTCTAAGGCGTCGTCTACAGCGCGCCGCGCGCGTGGATACATACTCGTACATACATCCCGACTGTCAGTAAGGTCACTCACCATGGCCTAGTCTGATAAGATGCGCCAGCCGCCGTTCACACAGACTCGTGGCGAGCGTGTTGTTGAGCCAGTGCTCTAAGGCGTCGTCTACAGCGCGCCGCGCGCGTGGATACATACTCGTACATACATCCCGACTGTCAGTAAGGTCACTCACCATGGCCTAGTCTGATAAGATGCGCCAGCCGCCGTTCACACAGACTCGTGGCGAGCGTGTTGTTGAGCCAGTGCTCTAAGGCGTCGTCTACAGCGCGCCGCGCGCGTGGATACATACTCGTACATACATCCCGACTGTCAGTAAGGTCACTCACCATGGCCTAGTCTGATAAGATGCGCCAGCCGCCGTTCACACAGACTCGTGGCGAGCGTGTTGTTGAGCCAGTGCTCTAAGGCGTCGTCTACAGCGCGCCGCGCGCGTGGATACATACTCGTACATACATCCCGACTGTCAGTAAGGTCACTCACCATGGCCTAGTCTGATAAGATGCGCCAGCCGCCGTTCACACAGACTCGTGGCGAGCGTGTTGTTGAGCCAGTGCTCTAAGGCGTCGTCTACACCGCGCCGCGCGCGTGGATACATACTCGTACATACATCCCGACTGTCAGTAAGGTCACTCACCATGGCCTAGTCTGATAAGATGCGCCAGCCGCCGTTCACACAGACTCGTGGCGAGCGTGTTGTTGAGCCAGTGCTCTAAGGCGTCGTCTACACCGCGCCGCGCGCGTGGATACATACTCGTACATACATCCCGACTGTCAGTAAGGTCACTCACCATGGCCTAGTCTGATAAGATGCGCCAGCCGCCGTTCACACAGACTCGTGGCGAGCGTGTTGTTGAGCCAGTGCTCTAAGGCGTCGTCTACAGCGCGCCGCGCGCGTGGATACATACTCGTACATACATCCCGACTGTCAGTAAGGTCACTCACCATGGCCTAGTCTGATAAGATGCGCCAGCCGCCGTTCACACAGACTCGTGGCGAGCGTGTTGTTGAGCCAGTGCTCTAAGGCGTCGTCTACAGCGCGCCGCGCGCGTGGATACATACTCGTACATACATCCCGACTGTCAGTAAGGTCACTCACCATGGCCTAGTCTGATAAGATGCGCCAGCCGCCGTTCACACAGACTCGTGGCGAGCGTGTTGTTGAGCCAGTGCTCTAAGGCGTCGTCTACACCGCGCCGCGCGCGTGGATACATACTCGTACATACATCCCGACTGTCAGTAAGGTCACTCACCATGGCCTAGTCTGATAAGATGCGCCAGCCGCCGTTCACACAGACTCGTGGCGAGCGTGTTGTTGAGCCAGTGCTCTAAGGCGTCGTCTACAGCGCGCCGCGCGCGTGGATACATACTCGTACATACATCCGGATCGTCAGTAAGGTCACTCACCATGGCCTAGTCTGATAAGATGCGCGAGCCGCCGTTCACACAGACTCGTGGCGAGCGTGTTGTTGAGCCAGTGCTCTAAAGCGTCGTCTACACCGCGCCGCGCGGCCGCGACCGCTCCGCCGACCACGTGCACGAGCCAGCCGCGCGCGTGGATCACTTTTATTACTGAAATAAAATAAAAAAAACCGGTCAAGTGTGAGTCGGACTCGCGCACGGAGGGTTCCGCACCATCAACAAAAAATAGAGCAAAACAAGCAAAAAAAACAACCAAAAAAACGGTCACCCATCCAAGTACTGACCCCGCCCGACGTTGCTTAACTTCGGTCAAAAATCACGTTTGTTGTATGGGAGCCCCACTTAAATCTTTATTTTATTGTTTTTAGTATTTGTTGTTATAGCGGCAACAGAAATACGTCATCTGTGAAAATTTCAACTGTCTAGCTATCACGGTTCGTGAGATACAGCCTGGTAACAGACGGACGGACGGACGGACAGCGGAGTCTTAGTAATAGGGTCCCGTTTTTACCCTTTGGGTACGGAACCCTAAAAATTACAAATATACATTGAGTCGCTTCCCGCTGTCTGTCTGTTGTATGTATGTTCACGATAAACTCAAAAACTACTGAACGGATTTTCATGCTTTTTTCACCTATCAATAAAGTGATTCTCGAGGAAGGTTTAGGTGTATAATTTGTTAAGGTTTCGTGTAACCCGACTAAGGGTGGAATCACATCTGTCAGCATCGAGCCGCATTTTATATATGAGAAATTGCTCGTTAGTATGAAGATGCGTACGCATGCTTTCAGCTTTCCGATGCGTACGCATCTTCATACTAACGAGCGATTTTTCATATATAAAATGCGGCTCGATGCTGACAGATGTGATTTCACCCTAACCCATGCGAAGCCTAAGACAATTAAATTAAAATTAAAGCCTAAGATAATAAGTAAAGTCTAAGACAATTTCGGGCTTAGCATTTAAGAGCTAAACGAAATGACACTGCGACTCTGTACATTATGCGGTAACTTTAATTGTCAAACACAGAATGCACCGGCATTTTCTGGCAAAAATCTGTCAATCTTTCGACATTCTGATGCCTCAGTGTGATGTAATCCCAATCGGGGCAAATTGGAGCGTATCCGTTATGTAGGAAAGACTATTATTTATTCCAATAATTATAAATAATATAATTATTTATTTATATATTTAGAGATTTTCGACCACACTATTTTTTTACTATGATTCACAAATAAAAACTCACTTAAATAAATAAGAGACTACGCATAGGAAGTTGCGGGTAGAAAGTACACAATTATACTCACATAAATACATAAGACACTGCGTGAACCCCTTCACTTTATCTTGATAGCTGCCATCGATGATTTCCCCACTGGGTTCGACATCAAAATTGTTGCCAAATACAGATTCTCTGATGTCGCGGCGACGCGGCCGTTTGCTCACGTCTTCGCTCACTTCGAGAGCCTCTTCTACGCCCGAACCTTGCTTCCTGAAAAAAAAAACCGGCCAAGTGCGAGTCGGACTCGCGCACGGAGGGTTCCGCACCATCAACAAAAAATAGAGCAAAACAAGCAAAAAAACGGTCACCCATCCAAGTACTGACCGCGCCCGACGTTGCTTAACTTCGGTCAAAAATCACGTTTGTTGTATGGGAGCCCCACTTAAATCTTTATTTTATTCTGTTTTTAGTATTTGTTGTTATAGCGGCAACAGAAATACATCATCTGTGAATATTTCAACTGTCTAGCTATCACGGTTCGTGAGATACACGGACCTGGTGACAGACGGACGGACGGACGGACGGACAGCGAAGTCTTAGTAATAGGGTCCCATTTTTACCCTTTGGGTACGGAACCCTAAAAAGGTTAGGGGTAAAAATAGGACAACATTTTTTATGAATGGTATCAGTCGATCAGGTTTGTTTTGAGGATCAAATGTCTGTATGGGACCTGTTGTCTTAAAGCAATACAAAAGTCACAAATGATGGTCAAAGTCTGGTACCCGCACTTTACTGACGAAACGCTTCTAACAAAATGGCAATACATCGTGACGTCACCATGTAACCATGTAACGTTTGAAGCCGTTTCGATGTATGGAAAACAAGGAAATTGAAATTTTGTCGGTGAAATATTATGTTTATGTATATTTCTTGCTATTACAATCTTTTTTTAATAAAATGTAAGGAATCGAATAGTACCATAATTTTTTTCCTATTTGGAAGTTTTTTTTGAAATCTTGTATTTTTATTATTATTCCCGTATACTTTTTAAAAGGTTCCAATGTATTGTGATAAATTGCTCATTTTCTATCTATTTAACTAGATTGTTATAAAATTAAACATGTGTCAACAACCCTATGGTGTTAGCCTTATTCTTATTAGTTTAACTGTGGTGTTAGCCATTCATAATGAACAGTCAGATGTAGCGACTGATCGACACGCGTCAAAAGGCGCGTGGCACGCCAGGGCCCAGGGTAGTGTGCTGATGCTGCTTAGTACAATCCATTATGTATCTACTGCCTACGGTTATAGAGATGATAATTGACAAACATATTGAAATGGCGCCCAAATTTTTTTATATCGCCTCCCATTTGCGATTTCACACAATACTGAATAGGTTCTTTTGATGAGCTCCGTCCAAACATTTTTGACTGTAACCATACTGCCCTCCTAAGCCAAGTAGCGCTATCTCAAAAACAAATGACTTTGAAAATCGAATTCTCAGCTATAGAAACTAAAGTATAAGTTAGCAATGAATTTTCTTTTGAGATAGCGCTTTTCGGCTTAGCAGGGCAGCATAGTGATTATTGAATACCACTTCTAAATAATATTTAAATAAACTTACAGCGCTTGATATCGCTCCAAATCAGCAGACAATAGAAAATTCCTCAAAAACGATTCCAAATGCTGTCCCTTCTCCTTCCTCAGCCTATGTGTAACCGCCGTGACCATATTCCCTATATCTGGTCCATTTAAAGCGGCTGCGGCCGCCGCGAGGGCGAAATCGGTGCAAGAGAGGAACAGCCGAAGCAGTGCGGAGCTCTGGAGTAAAGGCGCTTCTAAGGCGCGCTGGAGGAAGTCCTCGTATTTGTAGCGAAGCGTTTCCAATGGGCTGTTATCTCTGGAAATATATGAAATGGGAAATTTATGCCTTTGAAAGTATTGTGTGACCAATATTTGTTTGTCTCTTACTCTTTTAAGATTGTGTCTAGTGTTTAGTGATCTGCTTGAGTGAACTGACTAGGTACAGTGGGCCAAGAAAGTGGTCTACCACCCTACGGTTGAGGTTCGTTTGAACGTCATGAGACAACAAGGTCGATTTACTTTAAACTCCGTTAGAAAAGTCAACCTTAGCGATCGTTAGATCTCGCAGAAACTTTTGTCAAAACTGGTAGACCACTTTCTTGGCCCACTGTAGGTACACATCCAAACGGAATTAGGTTATGGGGCAAAATTCTAATTCAACTCGCTCTGTTGTTAAATTCAATAGCGAGAAATAACCTTTGCAGTTGTGGGCGTTCATAGAATGAGTCGTATTTTATTCAGACAATTTGACACTTATGTATGGGTCCCACCAGTGGACCTTAGGCAGTAAGTACCTCCTGGACGGCAGTGGAACTCGTGCAGCTTGCTCCGGAGTCCAGGTGCAGGGGTCTGGCTCCAGTACAGTGGTACAGTACCTCCGGGACGGCAGCGGCAGGTCCTGCAGCAGGCGCTCGCCGTGGAACTCGTGCAGCTTGCTCCGCAGCAGGTGGAAGTCGTGCTCGCTGCGCTCCACGCTCCAGGCGCGGGGCTCGGCGCCGCGCTCCACGCAGTACACGCACAGCGTGAACACGCGGACGGTGCCGGTGCGGGGAGGCGCTTGCTGGAACGTACAGTTTTGAGAGATACTGTGATTACTCTACGTATTATGAAAATGAAACAGAAAAACGAATTCTCTAAACGCTCGCTATGATAACGTTTTACAAAATCTGGTAAGGTGGAACTTCTAAGTTAAGAGTTATGATCATTGATATAGTATAAAGAACTGGATACCCAATCAGCCGCCAAAAATGGCCCCACAAAAGTGATGTCAAAACAGATCATGCATTACTTTTTCGTTTAGTCTTGTTTGAAACGCTCAAATGTGAAGTTGTCAACAATTACGAAATGTGCCGTTAAAATATGTAAAAATAACAATGATAAAACAAGGAAAAAGGATGGAATGTATTTCTTTCGGTTAGTTCTTTGGATAGCATTACATAATTTATGTAATCTGGTGGTAATTTTATGGTTTTGAATAAATTAATTTGTTAGTACCAAAGAAGGGATGTTAAGGAACAAAAATCTAATGAGTCGATGTGAGGTCAATATTTTTTTATATTTTTATATGGAATTCATAAGAAATAATATTAACTTTAAATTCAAGATTTCCAAGAAAACCTATGCGACGTGCAAAGTGGACTGCTATTTAATTATAGCAAGAGATAGGGGTGATGCAGTTTTAAACAAGGCAAAACGGCACTTGTGTGTTCGGCCCATTTCCCTGTTTCCGACATATACACCACCAATAAGGGCTTATATCGACTAACTGTAAATGCTAAACCTGTTGGAACACAGTGACAACCACAGGATTTTTTTTATAAAGTATAGGTAGACTTTATAAAAAAAATCCAATCAGTATCTAAATGTCCCCGTGCACCCGCGCTATGAGTAAATGTAGATCTTAAATACACAGTTATTTAATAAGTAGAATTTATTTCAAGGAAATTAGTATTTAAAGACGTATACTTACGAATTAAAAATTTGATTTGTTTGAATTTGAACCACGAATTAATTTTATTTGAGCTCCCGATTAAATTAAATTTGTTTTATTTATTACTTCAATTGGTTTTCCTGTACAGTAATACATATTAAAGTGTACCAAAGTGACTCCATTCGTTCGTTATTCTCGTTTGACGTTGTTTGACGTAAATACGTTACGTTTAGTGCCATCGGACTAAATTTTTTAACAGTGTTGGTACTTATGTTTGCAAATTTGACACTTAATGCTTACGACATTAAGCTCTTTTCTGTACGAAACATTTATCTTGACTGAAAATTTACGTAAGCGTTTTTATCATCAATGCAAATGGTGCGAAACGTCATTGGGATCCACATTTCTTGACGTTTTTGTTCTGCTTTGTGTGTCTATTTCTTTTATATTAAGTCAGTGGTTATGATACTGTAGTATTTTACACAATCGTGATATAATGGGGAGCTTTTCAGTCGAGTATCGAGCTTGCTGAGTGGCCTAAGTAAGAGATTAAGAAGCTTGATTATATCACATTAATTATTTTCATTATAGTTCACTACAGCGTTTCGTAATGAAGTTATTATAATTGAGTCGGGAGCCTATAAGTAGTGAAAAGTACCTATTCGATTATAGTTTGGTATACGAAGTCTTTATTCAACCATTACTTACCTTAGATAAGGTAACCTTAATTTTAAACATATTTTAGATATAAGACTATTGCTGTGCCCTACCAGGCTCCATATAAAACTTACTATTACTATGTAACAACCATGGATGCAATAAATAAATTATGAAAAAAAAATCACAATAAAACACTAACCATTCTGATGTCGACGCTGGTTAATACAACTTTGTACGTGACCAGGTCGTCCAACTCGTCGGCGAGGTGCTCCAGGCACGCCAGCAGGGCTCCGTCGTCGCCGTCTTCGTTGCCGCAGTGCTCTAGCACCAGGCCGGTGGTGGGCGCGCGCGGAGCGCCTCTAGCGCGGACTGGCGGTGCCCTAAATAAAACACTTACCATTCTGATGTCGACGCTGGTTAGTACAACTTTGTACGTGACCAGGTCGTCCAGCTCGTCGGCGAGGTGCTCCAGGCACGCCAGCAGGGCTCCGTCGTCGCCGTCTTCGTTGCCGCAGTGCTCTAGCACCAGGCCTGTGGTGGGCGCGCGTGGAGCGCCCCTAGCGCGGACTGGTGGTGCCCTAAATAAATAGTTATTTGTAAAAGTTTTGTGAACTACACGAGATCAAAGTTATTTACATCTCGTGCTCTTTTGAGTCCCTTACTAAAGTCTATTTTTTTATTCCGTAGACTGAAATGACAGTTAATAGTATGAAATGACATTTCATGTTCATACTATTAACTGTCATTTCAGTCTACGGAATAAAAAAACAGACTTTACGCTCAAGATTCTAAATTAGATTCACTAGCTACGCTCGTGAATCTATTATAGAATCTTTCGCTTGCACGGGACTCAAAATAAGCACTCGAAGAAATATTAAACTTTGATCTCTTGTAGTTCACAAAACTTTTCACCTCAGCAGTGAGAATATATTAGAGAACCCGAAAAATGTATTCCTTCTTCATCACTTACCTATTCACTCGTGTTTTCTTAAGATATACCAACAATTAAGTTTTCATCTCAGCAGCTCGAACAAGGGTACTTTGCTACTTACAAACAGTGAGCAAAATCGCATTTTGCTCATTTCGTCTCACTCAGTGAGCAAAATGGGATTATGCTCACTGTTTTTAAGTAGCAAAGTACCCTTGTTCGAGCTGCTGAGGTGAAAACAATATTACATACCTATGTATGTTAATTTAAATGTTGAAGGAAGACCAATTCTAAACGAGTGTCGATATTGTTGAAAAACTTGTGTTCGCTAAAAAATGTTTCGCAATTCCCAAATTAACGTTAAAAAAATCTCAGAATTTTCTATTTGATTTTTTGTAACAATTTTTGTCATATCTCATCAATCATTAATTAAGTACGTACCTCTTGTTTTGTTTTTGGTAGCCTGTAGGTATTCTTGATCCAATCAATATTTTATAATACTGTAACAAAAACAAAATACATTTCAATATGGTTTTAACACGAAACAGTATTTCGTCGCTTTGTAGACAACACAGTCTATACTTATACAAATACAAATGCATTTATTTCATTACTTTTTACATAAGTTCTTAGGTATAATATAAGGGTTAGGTAGGTAATTAGTCCATCTTAGGTACATGAAGTATACTTCCTCGCGTTCTCTCGGCATTTTGCCACGGCTCATGGGAGCCTGGGGTCCGTTTGGCAACTAATCCCAGTAAATGGCGTGAGCACTAGTTTTTACGAAAGCGACTGCCATCTGACCTACCAACTCACAGGGTAAACTAGGCCCGTATTGGGATTAGTCCGGTTTTCTCACCGAAAAGCGACTGGCAAATATCAAATGATATTTCGTACATAAGTTCCGAAAAATCTATACATCTACTTTATTAACATCTAAATATCTGGGAGACCGAGCTTTGCTCTGAAAACATACAAAGACTCAAAAATTAGCGTTTTCCCAGAGATAAGACATAGCTAGATCGCCCCCGAAAACCCCTATATACCAAATTTCATCGAAATCGTTAGAGCCGTTTCCGAGTTCCCCGAACAAAAAAAAAAAAAAATATATATATATATATATATATAACAAGAATAGCTCGTTTAAAGGTATTAGATAGATTTAGCGATGTCATGTGTTACCTAGTTCACCGGTATACCGGTTCCAGTTTTGTTTTTTGTCTCACCTCGTCACTGTGTAAGAAACGGGGCAGCAACACATTTTCAAGCACCGCTTGCACCTCATTCGCCGCCGTGAAGATCTCGGGGCACGTTTGCAATCTATACGAAAGAAATCATTGTCAGATATGTAGTTATAAACAGTATTCAATCTGCATAGGACGCTAGTTCCTGGTCCAATTGAATTGAAGACTAAATTGTAGAAAAAATTGCGATATAGGTACAAATAATATGGGATATGGGATCATAATTTAGTACGTAGTCGCCGTTTAGAACTTCTTCATTTGTGGTCCGATTGAGAAAATACCGGTCAAGTGCGAGTTGGACTCTCGTTCCAAGGGTTCCGTACATTACCCAATTTTTAATAATGTATTTTTTTACGACATGAATGAAATGTTTTTAAAAAAACCCGTAGGGGTCGGATCAAAATCTAAGTAATTAAGTCAGACTCACGCTTGACTGCACATTTGTAATAGGTTTTCCTGTCATAAATAGGTAAAGCACTATTTTGTGTAGGTATTTAAAAAAAAATTGACCCAGTCGTTTCGGAGATAAAGGAAGGGGGGGGGGGGGTGGGGGGGTGGTCGGACAGAGAGACGCACGAGTGATCCTATAAAGGTTCCGTTTTTTCTTTTGAGGTACGGAACCCTAAATATACGCGCTAAATTGAACTACTTTAAAGGTGAGTTCTATATAAATCTTGCTAGGCCTCCCATGGAATGTTCGATATGGGATTTATTACAATTCTAATAGTGGTAACAGACTATCGGACCGGACCGCGACCTTGGAGCGTCGCACCCATAAGTGAGAGCGAGAAACATATATCTCTTTCTCGCTCTCACTTATGGGTGCGACGCTCAAGGTCGCGGTCCGGTCCGATAGTCTGTTACTAGCTTAAAGAATACTGTAAAAAGATGTCACCTCTTCAGGTCTCCATTATGTATAACGCTCGTGTTACCACGACGAGCCAGCAGCTCAGTCGCTTCGCGGAATAATGTAGCTTGTTCCTCTTCATTCGGCTTTAGGTTTGGATCTAGAAGCTTGGTCTGAAACAGTTCTGGGGACAAAATAATTGACTATCAATATCGACTCGTTACAAATAATCGATTCAATCGAATTGGAATCGATATCGACACATACTAACTGTATATAAGTTCAAGTACGATACCGTTTTCAAACTAGAAAATCTCACTAGAAAATATTTCCTATTATTTATTTAAATTAAAGGTTCAATAACAATTATGAAAAACTGAAAACACAACACTTATAGTTGGCCAACCAAATTGCCAGTAAATAAGGACAAAAAAAAACTATACTCATTCTTTCTTTTGGGTGCTAGTACTAGTGTAAGACAAAGATAGTCTGATTCTCTCTGTCTATGTTTAAAATGAGACAGTCCTTTGGGGCTGCCCATAAATTACGTCATCTATATTTGACGATTTTTGACCCCCCCCCCCCTAAAATCATCCAAAAATCATGCTTCGAATAACCCCGTTTCCTTCTACGTCATGCTACCATCATCCGATGTCCACCCCCCCCGTAATTTGAAATGACGTAATTTATGAATAGCTCCTTTGACCAACTATAACTATACATACATCTCTTCATAGTTGGACGTAGTATAGGAAAAAGGATCCAATCCACAAAAATCTGTTAGTAAAATTTGAACTTTCTGTCAAAAGGAAAAGTCATTCATTTAAATGACAAATTTTACAGGATGGATCCTTTTCGCTAAACTGCGTCCAGTTGGCAACACAAAAAAAAACGCCACTGACGCTGTAAAAAACCTTGACATATCAATATCATAAATACCAAGTTATGGGCACCGCATCATATCGACCGGCGCCGTGAGAAATGCATTGTTCGTGTACAAGGACGTCTAAGCATACTCTTAAATTAATGGTTTTATCCGGATCCACTTAGAAATATCTCAAGCACGTTAAAATAATGTATTGATGGCAAATAATAATGATGACAATTATAGTTTTTACATAAAAATACGAATTACTCACTTCGTTGGTTTCTTAAACCCACACTCGTATCTTAATGCCTTTCATTATGTAGCAGTCACATAAACTACTATTATATTATATGAATATATGCCATACATAACACTCACTGATGTCCGTATAAAGCTGTAGGAGCTGCATAGATGGCGAGGCTCGCCCACCAGCAGTTCCAGGTCTACGTGGAGAAGGCGCGCTCGCTCTTCGTGCGTGGACCCTATGTCTTTGTAATAAGGTTTAAAATGTGTCATAACTCACTGATGTCCTTATAAAACTGTAGGAGCTGCAGTTGGCTCGTAGACTTGACGTGTTGCATGAAGGCGTATAGATGGCGCGGCTCGCCCACCAGCAGTTCCAGGTCTACGTGGAGAAGGCGCGCTCGCTCCTCGTGCGTGGACCCTATGTCTTTGTAATAAGGTTTAAAATGTGTCATAACTCACTGATGTCCTTATAAAACTGTAGGAGCTGCAGTTGGCTCGTAGACTTGACATGTTGCATGAAGGCGTATAGATGGCGCGGCTCGCCCACCAGCAGTTCCAGGTCTACGTGGAGAAGGCGCGCTCGCTCCTCGTGCGTGGACCCTATGTCTTTGTAGTAAGGTTTAAAATGTGTCATAACTCACTGATGTCCTTATAAAACTGTAGGAGCTGCAGTTGGCTCGTAGACTTGACGTGTTGCATGAAGGCGTATAGATGGCGCGGCTCGCCCACCAGCAGTTCCAGGTCTACGTGGAGAAGGCGCGCTCGCTCTTCGTGCGTGGACCCTATGTCTTTGTAATAAGGTTTAAAATGTGTCATAACTCACTGATGTCCTTATAAAACTGTAGGAGCTGCAGTTGGCTCGTAGACTTGACGTGTTGCATGAAGGCGTATAGATGGCGCGGCTCGCCCACCAGCAGTTCCAGGTCTACGTGGAGAAGGCGCGCTCGCTCCTCGTGCGTGGACCCTATGTCTTTGTAATAAGGTTTAAAATGTGTCATAACTCACTGATGTCCTTATAAAACTGTAGGAGCTGCAGTTGGCTCGTAGACTTGACGTGTTGCATGAAGGCGTATAGATGGCGCGGCTCGCCCACCAGCAGTTCCAGGTCTACGTGGAGAAGGCGCGCTCGCTCCTCGTGCGTGGACCCTATGTCTTTGTAGTAAGGTTTAAAATGTGTCATAACTCACTGATGTCCTTATAAAACTGTAGGAGCTGCAGTTGGCTCGTAGACTTGACGTGTTGCATGAAGGCGTATAGATGGCGCGGCTCGCCCACCAGCAGTTCCAGGTCTACGTGGAGAAGTCGTGCTCTGTCTTCGTGTGTGGACCCTATGTATTTGTAATAAGGTTTAAAATGTGTTATAACTCACTGATGTCCTTATAAAACTGTAGGAGCTGCAGTTGGCTCGTAGACTTGACGTGTTGCATGAAGGCGTATAGATGGCGCGGCTCGCCCACCAGCAGTTCCAGGTCTACGTGGAGAAGGCGCGCTCGCTCCTCGTGTGTGGACCCTATGTCTTTGTAATAAGGTTTAAAATGTGTCAACACTCACTATTATATTCCATGACACTAACTGATGTCCTTATAAAACTGTAGGAGCTGCAGTTGGCTCGTAGACTTGACGTGTTGCATGAAGGCGTATAGATGGCGCGGCTCGCCTACCAGCAGTTCCAGGTCTACGTGGAGAAGGCGCGCTCGCTCTTCGTGTGTGGACTCTATGTCTTTGTAATAAGGTGTAAAATGTGTCATACTAACTGATGTCTTTATAAAACTGTAGGAGCTGCAGTTGCCTCGTAGACTTGACGTGTTGCATGAAGGCGTATAGATGGCGCGGCTCGCCTACCAGCAGTTCCAGGTCTACGTGGAGAAGGCGCGCTCGCTCTTCGTGCGTGGACCCTATGTCTTTGTAATAAGGTTTAAAATGTGTCATAACTCACTGATGTCCTTATAAAACTGTAGGAGTTGCAGTTGGCTCGTAGACTTGACGTGTTGCATGAAGGCGTATAGATGGCGCGGCTCGCGCACCAGCAGTTCCAGGTCTACGTGGAGAAGTCGTGCTCTGTCTTCGTGTGTGGACCCTATGTCTTTGTAATAAGGTTTAAAATGTGTCATAACTCACTGATGTCCTTATAAAACTGTAGGAGCTGCAGTTGGCTCGTAGACTTGACGTGTTGCATGAAGGCGTATAGATGGCGCGGCTCGCCCACCAGCAGTTCCAGGTCTACGTGGAGAAGTCGTGCTCTGTCTTCGTGTGTGGACCCTATGTCTTTGTAATAAGGTTCAAAATGTGTCAACACTCACTGATGTCCTTATAAAACTGTAGGAGCTGCAGTTGGCTCGTAGACTTGACGTGTTGCATGAAGGCGTATAGATGGCGCGGCTCGCCCACCAGCAGTTCCAGGTCTACGTGGAGAAGTCGTGCTCTGTCTTCGTGTGTGGACCCTATGTCTTTGTAATAAGGTTCAAAATGTGTCAACACTCACTGATGTCCTTATAAAACTGTAGGAGCTGCAGTTGCCTCGTAGACTTGACGTGTTGCATGAAGGCGTATAGATGGCGCGGCTCGCCCACCAGCAGTTCCAGGTCTACGTGGAGAAGTCGTGCTCTGTCTTCGTGTGTGGACCCTATGTCTTTGTAATAAGGTTTAAAATGTGTCATAACTCACTGATGTCCTTATAAAACTGTAGGAGCTGCAGTTGGCTCGTAGACTTGACGTGTTGCATGAAGGCGTATAGATGGCGCGGCTCGCCCACCAGCAGTTCCAGGTCTACGTGAAGAAGGTGCGCTCGCTCCTCGTGCGTGGAACCGGATTGTCGGGCTAATGTTGAGAGGAATTCCACCTGGGAAAAAAAGAATAGATATAAAATAATTTCACATTTATAAATCGAATTTCAAAGTAAGTAATGCTTACCTATCCAATAAAAAAAAATATAAAAAACCGGCCAAGTGCGAGTCGGACTCGCGCACGGAGGGTTCCGCACCATCAACAAAAAATAGAGCAAAACAAGCAAAAAAACGGTCACCCATCCAAGTACTAACCCCGCTCGACGATGCTTAACTTCGGTCAAAAATCACGTTTGTTGTATGGGAGCCCCACTTAAATCTTTATTTTATTCTGTTTTTAGTATTTGTTGTTATAGCGGCAACAGAAATACATCATCTGTGAAAATTTCAACTGTCTAGCTATATAGGACGGACGGACGGACGGACGGACGGACGGACGGACGGACGGACAGCGGCACAGACAATCCAACCTCTAGACATAGCATAGTCGCGCTACCCCCTCTGCCACACATACGGTAGCGTTACTCCATCTTCGAGTCAATCCCGTGCCGTGATTGGTCCGTGTCTTTGAACGGACCAATCACGGCACGGGATTCGCTCACCTCGTCCCCCCGCACCCCCGTATTTTTGGCAGCATCGGTTTCATGAAAGAATTGGCCTAAGCTCAGTCTAGAGGTTGGATTGTCAGTGGACAGCGGAGTCTTAGTAATAGGGTCCCGTTTTTACCCTTTGGGTACGGAACCCTAAAAAGATCTTGCATTACACAATAGGGACGGCAACGCAGATACACAATAGGGAATTTGACTGGTCAAATCAGTTTCCTTTTTTCGAACTGTCAAAACGATTTGCTACTATGGAATTTATATGAAACACTAGCATGTGACGTCACAATCACATTACCTACTCTTTATAGTTTTATACAGGTTTTAAAATAGAAATTGTGTCTAAAAACAACTGCTGTCTACGTTTTTCTATTAATCTTCAAATCTTCTAGTGCTTTATTTTATGCATGGTGTGTAAGATCATTTATTTTAAATACAGTAAAATATCCTATTCGGTATTTCGATTCGACAGTTCGAAAAAAAACCGGCCAAGTGCGAGTCGGACTCGCGAACGGAGGGTTCCGCACCATCAACAAAAAATAGAGCAAAACAAGCAAAAAAAAAAAACAAGCAAAAAAAACGGTCACCCATCCAAGTACTGACCCCGCCCGACGTTGCTTAACTTCGGTCAAAAATCACGTTTGTTGTATGGGAGCCCCACTTAAATCTTTATTTTATTCTGTTTTTAGTATTTGTTGTTATAGCGGTAACAGAAATACATCATCTCTGAAAATTTCAACTGTCTAGCTATCACGGTTCGTGAGATACAGCCTGGTGACAGACGGACGGACGGACGGACAGCGGAGTCTTAGTAATAGGGTCCCGTTTTTACCCTTTGGGTACGGAACCCTAAAAAGGAACTGATTTGAATAGTAGTCATATAATATACCTATTAGCAGAATGCATGTAAACGCAACTTTATAGTTTCGCTATATCGGTCCGGCTCTCGCGCTACCTCATACGACCTTATATCGTGGCAATAAGGTTTATATTCGTTTGACTCACCCTATAGTCGGGCGTAGTTTTAAGCTGCGCCATGGTCTCATCCCCCGTGGCTAGTATTATAAGCGCGTTTATTATGTAAGGATCCGCCAGGAGGTCCGTTAGGGACAATAACACCCAGCCGGCGAATATTTCACGGACCAGCAGGTGGAATACTCTGAAAATAAATATTCAATTTATCTCTCGTTTTTCTATCGGAGCAAAATATCACTTAGGGTCACTTGCGCCTTCCCACTAACCCGGGGTTAAGCGGTTAAACCGTTAACTCAGTGTCAAATTGTACTGGTAATCATGGTAACTCCAGGTTTACCGGTTAACCCCGGGTTAGTGGGATGGTGCAAGTGGCGTTTAATGGTATATCACTCAGAGTTCAGGCCCGATTGGTTAGGTGACTGTTCTGAAAAGTAAGATGCACTCTATAAATGCGTAAGAGACAGACAATATATTATGATGTATAATAAAAAAAGTTCCTAGCAGGGGCATATATCCTTCGCTCCCGCTTCAATCATGGTGCCCGCTTTCGTGCAGTGCATGTAGCAATTAAGTTTGATCGATGTGTTAAATCTTCGTATTTCAATTTATATTATCTGACACAGTGTCTAATTCCTATACATTTCATTATAATAGGTATTTATAGTTTGTCAAAGGTCTGTCTCATTTCAAACATAGACAGAGATAAAAATCTTTGTCTTACACTAGTACCTACTAGTACCCAAAAAAAGGAGTGAGTATAGTTATCCTGGTTCTTACTGACTGGCAAATTGACTATATATAGAGATTTGTACAAAATACTCACGCACTATGTAGCTCGTCGTCATTAAGCAAATATGGCATAATAGCGTCGGTGACGCTTCTTAAGTATTTAAGTTCCGCGGCGCGCGTGCAAGCGGCCGGGTGCGGCGCCCGGCCCGCGCCCGCGTCGGCGTACAGCGTGTAGTGACGGAGCGCACATGGGATTAGACGCTCCGTTAGGAAACGGGAGTAATTCACCTAAAATTACACATTTTGGGTCAGTTGTACCAACCAGGGATGTAACGGGTGTGGTTTTATCGGAACCGAAAGCGGAACCAGACGTTTTAAATTTAGTTTATCGGAACCAGAAACGGAATCGGAACCGGAACCAGAACCGGAGCCTGAGTCAGTACTATCAGTAGGTATACATTATACAACACAACACACACGAATAGGTACTTTAAATTCAAAAACACGCATAAACCAGAACATCTAATTACTGCAGCACGTGGCAAGCGGGGCTATGAACGAATGACTGGTATAAACCTGTTTGTTTTTGATGTACACCGCTCATGTCCCGTTGCCGCGCTAAGCATTGACATCCGATATAACTTCCGTTTCAAAAGTAACGGAACCGGAACAGAAACGGATATGTAATACCAAACGGAAGTTCCGACTTAACGGAAACGGAGCTCTGTAACATCCCTGGTACCAACCACATTTGACAGACTGATCGACGTCAGCCAGCGCGCCCCGGCGCTTTACTATGAAACTTTCCATACATAAAAATTTAGCGAACTCTTTAACGATACGAACAGTTTGGTGCAACCGACACTTAAGGCTTCGTCACACAGGCGCGTTTTCAGGGCGCGGCAGAGCGGGGCGCGCCGCTTTTACATACAAAACGCTCACGCCCCGCCCGGAAAACGCGCCTGTGTGCCGAAGCCTTTATTAATCGATTGTGCAAAAATAAGGTAGTCATTGTAACCTCAAAATCTGGTAACGTAAACCGTCTACGCACCGATTTTGACGTAACAAAATGTGTAGAGGCTTAATCCGACTGTACAAGGAAAAGCGTTATATAATTAACTAGCCTTTGCCCGCGACTTCGCCTGCGTGGAGTTAGTAATTTGGGTAGCTTATTTTTACCCAATCTGCTTTTTAACGATTCCCCATACAAACTTCCACCCCCCTTTTCATATGGATTGTGTTTTTTTAACATTTATAATTACAATAACATTAAATCTGTTATGATGTTATACAAAATATTCACACCATGGGTATACCTAACGACTTTCGGCTAATTCTGGTTAAGTGCTTGTTTCCTCATCAAAATGTCGAGTGACAATTAAAAACTCGCTAAAATGCTATGCAAAGTAGCGTTATTTGTTTACAGTCTTCTGAAAGATGACGGAAAACTTGTGGGATCAAATTGTTAAGGTCAAAACGACGCACATCGCATATCATTCGCGCCTGATGTTTCCCGACAGCGCCTTTGTGTCATGAACTTAATATTAAGTTGTCATAAGGTCTATTTTACCTTGAGCGCCCTCCGCAGCAGCCTAACAGATGCTAGTCTTATAGTTCGTTCGCGTTATGAATACAGTAAAATCATCACACGAACGACGAGAAGTTGCAACCTTAACTCATCAGTAAACAGTCACCACTTTGACAGTTTTTTATTTTAATAATAAACTGATCGGCGATTGGCGATTTCGAACCGTCTATTTCTGACATAAGGTCCAGTTTACCTTGAGCACCCTCCGCAGCAGCCTGGCAGACGCTCTTCTGAGTTGCAGCCTCAACTCGTCAGTAAAAAGCCATCTCTCTGACAATCTCTTGTACCACGCGCCGATAAACTGCTCAAGTATTGCATTGTAAAACTGAAATCACCCATATAATTAGTAATAATAACAATCAATATTAATTATAACTATATATAGGTATAGTCAGCAAAGTCATTAGCTTAGCACCCCTGCATAGAAATATAAAAAATAAATATTTTGTCTGATGAACAGTATGTTTTGATTGTTATCTTTTATAGCAAACTACAATTTACACGTATAACAGACTTATCTTAATGAGGATTGTCAACTATGTAAAAGATGATATGTAATATTAGTAAAGCAAATTTTCCATGCTTATTATGGATATATGCTTCTTACGTTTGTCACATTCTGAAGAGCAGAACTTAAAGTGGCTTACATCTGACTAACAGTTATGTAAATATATTAATTTGAAAGTTACAATTCTATTATCTCAAAAATGATGTATGCTGCTTAATAAACTAAATGCCAATATTATTTAAAGGGTTCACCTGTTCAATGGCTTCATCCAACTGTTTGTGTATTTGGAGCCCCACCCAGGGCTCCGAGGATGGGGCAGAGTCATGTCGGGCACAGCTGTCGGAGTCACATGTAGCACAACCCTGATGACATTATGTATATGGTATATTTCATTTAGTATATGGATCAGGGATCGGAACCGGTTTTTGCAAGAACTTCGAAATAACCATATTTTTTGAATTATTTCATACTCCAAATGTAGGTTCCAGTTGTGTTTTTAGGTAACGAGTTCTTATTATTAGATTGCCCAATTAGAAAAAAAAAATTAGCAAAGGACGATAAAATACCGTTTTCGTTCCGTTACAAAAAATAACAGTGTCCAATCCCTGATATGAATTTTTATAGATAGTGCTCTAAAACATCTAAACAAGACATTCGCGCTAGGCCACTAAAACGTAGTCATATAACCTATGATCTCGATGATTGGTTCGTCTGGCCTGGTAACTAAATCATAAAATATCCGATAGTCAGGTTTTCGGCACTAAATGTGCTAGAGCAAGGACAAAATATGTGAATAATTTAATGTATGAAAGGCAGTTTTATATTACATGTTTTTGTTATTTGTTAAGTTAATTAATACTTCAAAACTTATTGGAAAACAAAACAATAAATAAAGTTATCTTTTAAAATGTACACATATTATTAATTTGTTGCAGTTTTTTTTTTATAATTTTGCTGATTGCATATTTTAGCAACTAAACTAGTTTCATAACAAGTCCGGCTTTTAAAGCAACCTACCTCAATAAATCTTAAGTGAAATAAGTTGAGACTTAGAAATCAACAAGTATGTAAACAATTTCACACATAGCAAATCAAGATTCTTTACACAATCCTGCACGATTATGAAGGATAATTAGTACGTAATAAAGAGGCGTCGACGCAAACGACCTTATTATAACAGCGTAAACAATATAAATGGTGTCAGTTTAACTCACAGTTTCGCCGCTTTTCTCAGCCTCATCCTCAATATTGCTCAACACTGAATGGCACTTTATTTTATTCACTAAACTGTCCAGAACGTTGGAATTCAGCCCATAATAACAAGCCACACATCCCAGCACATAGCTGACTGCTATCGTCGCGAAGTGAAATCTGCAAATTTTGCAAAGCTGTTAACAATTTCCGAAGCAGTGTTAGAACTTACCGGTTCGTATTTATAATATTGTACCTGTAAACATATAACACGGCTAGCGAAGCAACAAGGATTCCCACATAAATAACATAATTTTGATTTTCAAATTTTTCCGTAAACTTCGTTTGACATCTTTCAGTCATGGCTAAGCGAACAATGGTGACACTGATGATGACGTTTGTTTTTTTAAATGTGGCAAGTGAAGTAAGCAACTGAGCGTAACATTGGCCGTTTAAAATGAGTACAAGCAGAAACGAAACGCATTCAAACGAATGAAGATAGTTACAAGCTGTCAGTTTTATTGTATGCAAATCGAAGAGTCATCATACTTAAACTTTACGCATACGGAAATGGGTCTTTCAAATTTTATAGCATAGCCTTACCCCAGCTAACTTCACAATATATACTGACACTAGAAATTAGCGTCCGAATTGAGCGTTGAAATTTCTGCGAAAATGTTTTCTCGCTTGCACTAAGCTTGATGACCATAAGAGGAATGAAAAGATGCATATTGTTTTGGTATTGGTACAACACGGACTACGGACCGAACTAGCTTGCCAAGGCGAAGCGAGCAAATGTCAATTTATTTACAGTAGAAAGTAAAAGGCGATGGGTGTTTGGTATGTTTGGTTAAGGCAATATAAAATATTTCGTAGTGTAAATATTATCCATACCTATTATGGAACATTAGTTAATGTGTAGAAGTATTCATTAATAACTGTAAATATTTTAACAAAATATTGTTTCCGTAAATGAAGGTTGTTAAACTAATTACACTATGATAAAACATTAAGTGCTATTAAGTGATCCGCTAGAGCCGTAATGAAAACATTAAATCACACGAAAATATCAACAATGGCTATTCTGGGAAACCCCATCGCGCGTAAACATGATCAGAGTCTGTGAGCGCGTTCGAAATTCAAACATTCGCGATGGCTTCGCCATGCCAGAAGGGCGGGATGCGGCTGAGCGAGGCTCTCGATAACATGCAGCTAGCTTACAACCCCATCACTAAGCAACTGCATTTCGTGAGCCCTAAAGTGGAGAAACCCTCGGAAGACACTTCAGACGACCTTGATAAGTTGTCTAAGAAGAGTAGTTTCAGTGATGAAGGGAACTTCTCGATATCAACATGTGAGAAAAGTGACACAAGTGATTCCCCAAAAAGTACTTTGAACTGGGGAGGTAGTGTGAGTGGTCATAAGAGGGGCAAAGATGGAGGTTCTTTTTCGAGCACAGTGTCAAGTCTTTCCGAGTGTTCTTTGGGATCTAGTGCTTCTAAAGAGGATATTGGTGAAGTGACATCAGACCAGGAGCAGGCTAAGCTGAAGAAGAAAGGATTGTCTGGATTTTTCAGCCGGTAAGTACTAATGCTTGCTTTGTTTATTCCATCCTGATTATGTGATAGGTATTACCTGAAATTGTTGTCTTGGATATCAAGATTTTTTTCAAATAAAAGACAAATTAACTAATGGTAAAGAAGGTATAAACAATTCAAAGTGGTCATGACATTTTTTTTCAATTTTTTAAGGTAAAAAACTAAAGAGTAAAACACAACAGTCCTTCAAAACTGAATTAAAACATGATAATTACAAATGTAGCTGGAACTCATGAAGTTTATTAAAAAATGTTCATTATACATAACATAGTAGTCAAAGTGGTCGCCATGGCCGAAATCGGCCAGAAGGATCATTCATTCAGGATGTGTATTATGCAGCCTTACTGTAATAAATGTAATAATGTAGATACAATAGGTACATACATAAATCTCATCTGATAGTAGATTTTCAAGACAGGTATTGTTATCTGTGTGATAAAATATACGACTTGCTACTTATTGAGTGTTTAAGACAATGATTACCATATTCATGTAAATATCTCAGCATTTGAATATTATAAATGAATTTGTATTTTTTGGTTGTTTATATTACTTAAAAATAAATTTAAAGATTTGTATAATAGTTAAAATATTTTTTTGATGTTATTTACTGTAAGTACCTGGTTTTTTTTTATCATTTTAGAAAACATTACACAATCTTGTCTCTCATATCTTTTTATTCAAAATGCTTTAGTTAAAAGATATAGGTACAATGGATAAAAATGCATATCTACTTTTGGCATAGAATGCCAAACAACAAGGAATGGGGCAAAAAACAACATTTCTAAATAAATAATTTTATTACCTTTTAAGTACTTAATAATTAAATATACATTATAAAAAATAACAACCTTGTGAATTGCAAAGTGGAATGTATAGTTATTTTATTATACAAAAAACCCTTATACACAAATACCAGTCTTCCATTTTTATAAAAACTTAACCGAATGACTTTTATGCCATGCCAAAACTATCTTTATCTATTTTGACTAGGTCACAAGACATTTCAAACAGTTTTTTCTGATGTTCCACATTTTTTGAGAACTTGTTACTAATGCCTTCAACGCAATTGCTGATGTATAAGCCCCCTTTCTTCTCCAAGTCTTTGTTGAAACACGCATGTAGAATAGATACTGCTCCTTTCTCTGGGCTTTTGAAGAATAACCTCATTGCCCATGGAAAAACTGTTCTAAACAAGGTGCCGTTGAATAAATCTGTGTCCACTATCCCAGGGTGCACAGAGTAGCATCTTACTTTGTCACCATTTTCTTCTAATATCTTGTTAATATACCTGGCTGACATCAACTGCAACAAGAATAAAACACATTATTAAAAAACCAAACTAACAAACCAGCTTATGTTAATATGCAATAAGGCCAATAAGATATGTAAATTACCTGTGCCAGTTTTGACTGTGAGTAGGCAGCTGATGTGTCATAATGCTGTTCCGAATTTATGTCCTCAAAGTATATCTTCCCCGGATAATGGGCGCAGGATGACACATTTACTACTCTTGAACATTCTCCAACATTCCCGCCCTTTTTCAGGGCTGGCAACAATAAATGTGTCAAATAAAAATGTCCAAGATGATTGACAGCTAACTGGGTCTCCAAGCCGTCTTCCGTCAATTTATAATCTCCAAACATAATCCCAGCATTATTTACCAAAATATGGATCTCTGGGAACTTCCTCAAAACTGCATCAGCAAAATCTTTCACTGATTTTAGAGACAGTAAATCCAATTGGAATGCTTGCAAATTTTCTCCATTTTCGAATTGTTCCGCTATTTTTTTCGCTAATTCAGGTTTTCTAATTCCCATAATCACGATCATGTTCGCTTTCAATAATCCACGGACGACTTCGGTGCCTATGCCGCGCGCCCCGCCCGTTATCACGGCGATTCTCTTGTTTGCGTCTGGCAACACTATTTTGTTTCTTGTCATATTCACCCAGTCGTCGACAAGGCCGCCGAAGCCGGCGCCCTGCATGTCCAAATTGTAGCGGAGCTCACATAAAATGTGCTTTATCGGTTTGTGTCGGTTCATGTACCAATAAACGCAGGCACTTGTAACGATGACCGCGGATATGATCGCGAGCGACATTTTGAGGTTATTTCGTCCGTTCGTCGCGACGCGGGGTTCACACTGGCGGTGCTTGCTTTCACCGACCGACGCTTTCTCCCTGGCGTGTTTGTATTCTTATTGTACCGTTATACGTTTCGAGTTGGATTTTACTTGCAATTTATTCGCAAGGTTTCGTAGAGCTGTGTTTATCGCTCTACTAGCGAGACTCAACTGACGTAATGTCGAATGAATGATGCAGAGAATAAATGACGCTTATAAATTTAAAAGTCGACTTTTACTATTTAAATAAAATATGTCATAACAATAAACCTGTCACTTTATGCATTTATCCTTTTTTGAAAGATCAGAGGGTCAAGATAATTATTTAATGTTATCGTCTTATCGTATCTATACGAAAAAATTCAGAAAAAAACAACTACCTATGTATATAAATATAACGAATCACTGTAGAGTTTAATTTAAATAGTAGAGTTGTGCGTGATACTCGCGTTTTACTCGTACTAACTGACCGCCAGCCAGACTGTAAGATCGGCCTCTAATAAATAGAACTACGAGTACAGTGTACAATATATGTAGGTACTGTGTGTTCAGTCGAACTCGAAACTCAAATATTTACTTTAATGTGTTCGCACTTAGTCTGTTTCTGGTTCCAGGAAAGTTGCGCATACTTATTTGGAATCTAATATTAATTAAAAATACTTTATTAGTATTTAATTAGCGTTAGTCATTAGACTAACGCTATCATTATTGTATCAAATCGATTACGATTTGATACAATAATGAGCCGTTACGTTACCCAGATTTTTACCAAAGATGGATCAGTTAAGGAATCTCCAATTCTAATTTAAATACTTACTAGAGCTCCCGATACACGTGTTACACGCTGACACGGGTACCCGTGTTCTTAAGCCCGGCGGTATTAAGAACCCGAACTACACGAACCCGCCCGGATTCGGAAACGTTTACCCGTGTACCCGTGTAGTTCGTGTACCCGTGTACACGGGTACCCGTATACATGGATCTTATTTACCAATAATTCATATTTTTAGCTTTACTCTAAATAATATTAAAATTAACAATAGGTATCTTAGTATCCGTTGATTTCATTGATAGCTCGTTTTCTTCATTGTAGTTTTTTGATAATGAAAGTAAACTTAAATGATAATCTAATACAAAAGTAGCTAGTTATGCTTACTGAAACTACCACGAACGGATATGTCATATTTTCCTTTGTAGCGCGAGGGTGGGCAATTCTGATGCTTGAACAAACCAGTATAATAATATGTACTATCATGACCCGAGACCTAAGTATAATAATACTAATAATATAGCCATTGATTTCCATGCAAATTTACATTTAGTCGTTTTTTCTTTTACATGGCCCCGCTTTGGGTAAAGGCCTCCTCCATTTGTTTCCTTTTTATTCTGTCTTGTGCTTTAAGCTTCCAGTCTCTACCAGCAAGTCTTTGGATTTCGTCAATCCAGCGGTCTTTGGGTCTCCCTTTGCCTCTTTTTTCCCGATAGGGCCCGCCCATTCATTTACCCGTTTTGTCCATCTTCTGTCTGTGATGCGAGCTACATGTCTCGCCTATGTCCATTTCAGCTGTAGAGCGTGTTGTCCTGCGTCTATTAATTTAGTTTTCTCGCGAATGTTTTCGCTATTACATCTGTCACTGAGCTTAATGCCCAGGTTACTTCGTTCAATAGCTCGCTGATATGAACGTATTTTTGTTTTTATTATGTCCTTTGTGAAGAACCATGTTTGTGCACCGTAAGATAGACAAGGCAATAAGCACGCATCTCTGACCTTTTTACAAACATAAGTAGGTACTAGGTAACCTAAAAGCCCTCTTACATCGATTAGCGTGATTGATCAATTCGCCGCCGCTCCAGTGTATTTAAAATTAAAATCGTGCTGATAAATAAACTGTGTTGTTTTATCTAAATGTTGAATAGCGTGAAGAAAATGTACAAGAATTCATACATACAGTTCATCACAAAAAGGGATTAAGTATTTAAAATGGCCATATGGTATGCAATAAACAAAGTGCAGATGTTTCATTCAATATACCGTGTTGTTTTTACAATATGAATTGGTGCTTTTGATGTTATCTCTTTGTAACAAGCTTAACACGTCTGCAAAAAATACAACAACTAATCATTCAGGTAGAATTATCTCATTGTTGCAACGCGGCACTAAAGAGCATTTTGCTTATAACAAAGACAGCAAGAAATGAATAATATCTGTGCCTAAGATTTATAAAGTATCTCATCACGTACTGTATGGTCTTTATTTTATTTATGCATGTTATTCTACGTCTACGACGATAAAGAACTAAACCGTAAGTAGATGTTTTTTGTGTAGCTACCTAATTATTACTTGAGCAACGAGTTATTTTGTATAGGGGCTGTTCATAAATGACGTCATCGATTTTTGACGTTTTTTGACCCCCCCTAAAATCATCCAAAAATCATGCTTCGAATGACCCCGTTTCCTTCTACATCATCCGATGTCCAGACCCCCCCCCCTCTAATTTGAAATGACGTAATTTATGAATATCC
The DNA here is from genome assembly GCF_948474715.1 of Cydia amplana. Lineage (NCBI taxonomy): Eukaryota > Metazoa > Arthropoda > Insecta > Lepidoptera > Tortricidae > Cydia > Cydia amplana. Next base: position 15,548,832 of record NC_086079.1, on the reverse strand, counting down.
CCATATCTTAAATGATGACAAAGGCAATACAAAATTAATTAAATTAGTATAATACATATCAATAACATTGAAAATCCGATAAAACTGATCGGATTCGATTCCAATCGGAGCTCCTGATCCTGAATCTTTGTTTTATTTAAAGCTCTATACATTACTTCAATCTCCGCTACACGGCAAGACGGGTTAGGCCCGCGTGTATTTATGTTCCGTGTACACGGGTACACGGATACACGGATCTTAATTACACGGGTACCCGACTACACGTGTAGAACGGGTCAGAAAACCGTGTACGTGTAGTTCGGAAACGGGTACCGAACACGTGTACACGAAACACGGACACGACCGCGAGCCCTAATACTTACATTATCTATTGTCATAATAAAACATCAGCATGTTTTCATACGATATTTAATACCTACGAGGGGCGTTCAATAAAAAGTGAGAATGAGTATGTTATATACAACTTTTATTAAATATTATTTTATTTTTCGACATAGTCACCTTTTAGCATAATACACTTAGTATATCTTTTTTCTAAACTTAAAATTCCATTTCTAAAAAAGGTTTCATCTTGAGTACTTAAAAAATCCTGTACTGGAGCGACTACCGCGTCGTCGTCTTCAAATTTCTTGCCTCTCAGGTATTCCTTCAATCTCGGAAATAGGTAGAAATCACTAGGGGCGAGGTCTGGTGAATACGGAGGATGCTTAAGGATATCGAACCCAGCATCACGTATTGCAGCCATTGCAACGGCGGACTTGTGTGCCGGTGCATTGTCCTGATGGAACAACACAATTTTCGAGAGTTTACCTCGCCGTTCTTCACGGATCTCATTGCGCAATGTTGCTATTTGTTTGGCATATAAAGTGCCCGTAATAGTGGCTCCATGCTCGAGATACTCAATCATTACGACCCCTTTACCATCCCAAAAAACAGAGCCCATGACCTTACCGGCAGATGGGCCCACCTTGAATTTCTTCGGAGTTGGAGATGATGGCCTTTTCGTTTCAGGGTCGTAATGATGGAGCCATGTTTGGTCCATTGTTATAAATCGCGCCAAAAAAAGTTCCCTGTCTTGCTGTATCAGGTCCAAACCTTCTTGACAAATCTCGACTCTAGTTTGTTTTTGCGTGTCAGTAAGCATTCTGGGTACCCAACGCGCTGATACCTTTTTCATACCCAAGCGTTCATGTAAAATATTATGCACGCTCCCCGTTGGAATCTTTACATTTTCAGCAATAAAACGAACCGTGACACGACGATCCGCCAAAACTAAGTTTTCGACTTTTTTCACAATTTCTTCAGTTACTGCTGTAGTAGGGCGTCCGGAGCGGGGGTCATCCATGGTCGATGTTCTTCCACGTCTAAATTCGGCGCACCAACGTGCGACTGTCGAATACGGAGGAGCATTAGACCTTAAAGTGTCCCGTAAATCTAAATCGACTTAGTCCGTAGAAAAATTTTTCAAACACAAGTATTTGATAACGGCGCGCAGTTCAATTTTCTCCATTTTCGCTAACGTACTCAATAGCATCGCAAAGAAATCGCCGTATTTTTTTTAAACAAAAAACAGTTAGTTTTTTTTTTCATGGCGATCAGCTAGGTAGATTAGCTTTACCGGCCAGTATTTACTTTCCTAATATTTAAAGAGTTTACATCTCATTCTCATTATATATTGAACGCCCCTCGTATAGGAAGCTTCCAAACTAATTTTTCCAACAACGCTGGATATTTGAACATTGGACACCGTGGACAGTTCCCTTTCCAAAACTAGCCTAATCCTTATAGTTGGGTAACTTTTTTTTACTTCACCAGCTTAAGCCGATTCAGCCCAACAGAAACCTATAGCTCTGCCATAAATGTTATTGTAAAAAATCCGAATAATATCTATTTAAGTACATGTTTTTAACACTACGATTACCTATAGGCCAAGTTTTACGACTCCTTACTCTGTGCTGACTACAGAGTGTACAGAGTGGCCTTCCATCTAGTTCAGTTATATGTATAATTCGACCGTTTGTTTGTAGGTACCTATGCCGTGGATAGCATGATATATAAGCGTTTGTATGTTATGTAGCACCTTTGACGTATAAAATAGTTTACGATGGGATTAATTAAAACAGCTTTACTTCAGTTTTTATATTTCTCTGAACAGCAATAAGTCGGAAATGCAATTTAGCGAGACGCATTGCACCAAGCTTCGATGCCTGGCTGCACTCACTGCACTTTGGTGACGTCACGTTGATACAATCTTCGAACGGTCGAACTTTGAGACCGACATGACATCATGGAAGGAAAGTCACCAACGGCCAAGTTAAATACATAAAATCCAATACTCCATTTGCAAATACAAAGAAAGGCACTTAGGTACAAGCTAAGAAGACTAAGAAGTAAATTACTCTTCAAGCGCTTCGCAAAATGGTACATCTAATTGTGATGGGAAAAACGTTCCAAAGCGTCTTACAGTAGATAACATGTAAAGATCTCCAGCGTATAAACTAAATTCGAATATATACTGGGTCAACCAAATCTTGTCAGTAGAAAAAGGCGGCAAATTTGAAAAATGTACGCGCAAAGGGATATCGTCCCATAGAAAATTTGAATTTCGCGCCTTTTTTTACTGACAAGATTTCGTTGACCATCTATACCACCTAAATTGAAATAAAAATAAAGACAACAACGATAAAAGTAATCGGAAACAGGATGAAGACCATGAGTACCAGGACTAGTATTTATATGCATTGACACACGTATTATTTAATCTGATTATTATAAGAGCTTAATGGATGTTCTGATGATACCTATTGTAGTGATAAGACGTCAACTCATTTAAATAGTGATAATTGCCATGGCAATGACACGTGATAAAAACTAGACTTCTGTTTTTCAATCATTTCAATGAATGGAGGCTCAAGCGAAGATCAAAGGCTCAAGCCGTCAATGCTAACTTTAACCTTGAAGTCTAGACAGACCTTTTATTAATCGAGCCTTAACTGCCAACACTAAAAAGTCTAAGACAAGATGACAGATGAGCCAGATGGGCTCAGTGGCCTTACCTCCACCTGCACAAAATTATAAAATATAATTAGGCAGACGAGTTTAATATAGGCACTTAATGATTCAGGTCAAGTAATGTTGTATTAAAATAAAAGCAATAATTTTCTGTCTTTAGGTAGTATGACATTAGTTTTTGGTTTAAAATAAACCATACCTACTTAATTCAATGTCGCCCAAAATATGTTACCTTCATTTATCTTTAAGTACCATTTTATATCACTTGATGTATTTAAGCTCTGCTTTTATACCCCGTGCAGATCGGTTCGACAAATAATTTTGCGATAAAATATTTTTTTACGCCTGATTTTCAATGAATTTCATGATCTTCATAGATAATCAAATTATCGGCAGCCACGCAAATTAAATGCCTTACCGCAGGATATGTTTATTGAAAATCTTACCGCAAACAAAATATCGAGCTTCTCGAGCATAATTCCACGTAACTTTTATGTAGGTACAATGGCCTATCCCGCCGCTTGACCGGGGGAACCTGTTTCGGCCGGCCGGTCCCTTTCACCAACCCTGACCTTGAATCGTGTACCTCCATACATTGCTGCATCCTACCTAGACTTACGGCAGTGTGTCCCTAAGTTCTAGTAAAAAATCTTGCATCACCGATGTCTATATTTACGGGGGTGCCCGTTTCTAGCCTCTTTTACCCCCGTTGCTCCAGTACAATTTGATTACACCCTTCAATTGCGCTATACATACTATTTGTCCGTAGCTTCCCTGATTCTCGGCCATCGTACGTGAATTTTAAGTCACAAGTACATAGCCGCCGCCATGTAATGAAAGTTTAGCCATTTCAAAACGATATGCTGAAATGTTCATGCCAAGTTTCATTTAACTTTGAGTGTACCTATTGTGTATTGGAGCGGGTTTTTTGGCGGTGGGTATTTGTAATTTAAAGACGACGGATTCAGTATGAAGTGCAATACATATAATGTTTACACGTACAGTCGTGTCAAGCGTTAAATTAGCATATTATCAAACAAAGAAATGTCCTTTCGCATTGTTCACATTCTTGGATCAAAGCAGGTGTCGATAAAACACCTGATGTCTTTGTGTACCTATTACAGCTCACGTCCTACGGTCTTGCCACCTGACGTTTCTAAAGCATCTGCTTGATATTTACTGCAAAATCCACAATTTTGCTATCCTTGGATTAGTATTTATTTAAAGATATATATGGGTTTATATGGGTGGGTAAACGTCATTTAAAAATTTATACGGCGCGCGAAACACGTGATTTTAGTTACATTGTGATTACATCCAATTCAGCCGACCGATCAAATACCGCCGTCTAAATTAACCTTGATAGAAAACCTACTGAAGTAGGTACTGAACTTCCGAACAACTACATATTTAGTAAAACCTGAATTTAGCAGGACTTATCGGATTGTCATCACTCATTTCGCTCAATTTACAATTGTAGGAGTTTCAAGGTTCGAGTTTGGTTCCTTAATTTTAAGCGAGTTATTAATTTATTTTCTTTAGGAGATCTCTACCCTGTAACAATATTATACAGCTACAGCAGCGCCTCTTCGCCTCAAGTACAAAGAAAGGTAGGATGATTTAATCCAAGAAATTACATTCGAGGGTCAAACGAATCATTTCCGCGTCTCGGCCGCGTCTGGCCCACGGCAATGTCGCATAAGTCGCATTCATAAAATATGCATTAGCGGCTTGCGGTTCATCCATTCACGACTCTATGCAACGATTGCGTAACCACATTTTATAACCTTTTAACCTATATAATTTTTGTGCCTTATGAATATTGCGGTTGCAAAGCAAATTGAATTAAAACCGCAATTTTGCGTATGCGCTTTTGGACATCTCTGCACTTAAAACTAATTATTATACTGTGGTAATAAAACGTCATCTTCCCGATTTGCGCCTGAGTCTAAAGTAGTCTAAACATGAATGATTCACCTACTTGAGTTCATTCGTCTAAAATTACCACTGTTTCTATAACTAATCACGTTGCATATGACTAAACCAGTCTATGACTTACCTATGTTAGTTCCTTTGTACCATCATCAACACTGTCCATTGACATTTTGTAAACCTTATTATCTAGACATAACGTCTACCGATGGTCAATTACGAGTGTTGCTGTTATTGTGTCGGAATTCAGCCATTTATGTGTTTTGCAGCTGCCGGCAATGCGGGTTACGTCACTAGAATAGCATTGTGCTCGGGTTTAGCTGAAATGCTATATTAATGGCAATACGACTATTGTTTTCGTGGACAATGTGTAGTTTTGAGGTTTTGTCGATATCGATAAGCATGGAATTCAGTGATAAATCAATGAAATGTGTCTAGCTGGAGTAACTTTACGACCAACACCTCGGAACATATAGTTCGCGCAGAAGATTAGGACCAAGATAGCGAACCGAATGCTCAGGGCTATAACCGCGACAATCCTGTCTTCGATATGTGAAACTTGTAGAGGGCGCTACAGGTACAGTAGAACCTGCAAAAGATACCTCTGGATCCAAAATTATTCTTTGATTTTATAAATGATATTTCTGCAAATAATCCCGAGCCTGGACCAGACTTGGGACTATACATATAGTGGCAGATAAGAGTATTAATACAAAATATCTTGACAAGCCTATATCCTGTATTGTTAAGGCAATATAGAGTAGAGTCGGCTCACGTGTATACGAGTACATTGTATAGGTACAATGTTCTGCACACGACTCTAAACTAAAAAACACTTAGCATAAGCAATAAGCATGTGCAAGGGACTAGTATGTGTACTGGAAAAGTTATTTTTGAAGTTATGTTCGAGTACCAATTTACGCTGATCGTAACATAATGAAAACAACCCATTCACTAATGATAAAAGCCCGGAAACTCCAAAGTACTCAACATTTTTTGTAACTAAGGTTTTACTAAGCAGGCGGCACACAATAATCTAATTAGACGAATTCATTATGTCTTGATAATTCTAATTACTCACCAAGGAAATTATGACTAACCTAAGACTCATTAATCTTAAGCCAGCAAATTGTTTGGCTACATTTTACATACACTGACTCACAACAGTCACAACCAAGCGAAACATAACAATATGCTATACTGCAGTTCCAGTTGCTGCTCCAGTTTACTTCGGCAGTAATCATATTTATGTTACAACTGCGTGGACAATGCATGACAACTTATGAGTATTAAGTACCTACTATACTAGCCAATTATTGTGCTGTGACTCACGAATGTTGGCAAAACAATAAAAATGGCCGCCTGTGTTCTGGTTACTTCTTTCAAAAATATGTAATACCTAGAGCTTAGTAAATAATTTTGCCGCCATCTATACTAAACATGACATGATTTTTCAAAAATTTAGTGTTACGTCAAATATTCTATGTAAATACTTTTATCTTTGTATGAATGGTTGAACGGATGTGTTTGTTAATGGGCCAGATTACAAAGCGTGAACCGATATAATATTTTGGAAACATTCCGCTAGTAGGTATCTTTACGCAGGGTCTTATCTCTTATTGCGTGATAGCGATTACGAAATGGACAATAGTCGCGTGAGAAAATAGAAATGTATCAGTTCATCAGCACAACGACTCGGGTCGTGAAATTAATGAATTACAAGGTGAAAGTAAAAGAGAATATTATAGTTTAGTTTAGTTTATTTATTTCATAATGATAAATTACAGTATAAATTATTCTTGCGCTAATCTATATGAATTTACATTATGGTCGTCAATAATGTAGCATGCAAACGTATAATTATAAAATGTCAACAATGATAATCAAAAAACAATACAAACTATTAACACTAACAATTTATAAGATAAGTTCAGAAATTTCAGAATAAATAAATAACGGAATACATGTCAAACAAAATATATTATAGTAGGTATCTCATAATGATCGTCATACTAATACTAAGAGCGGTAAGAATAATATGCGGTATACTCGCGATGTTATTACATTGTCTGCCCAGGGAGACGGAGACGATCTGCATAATGTTCTTACACCTGGTGTGGTTCGGCCTTAAGCGCTTTTTAGTTATGGGTGTGCATAGTTTTTAGGAGTGAATTACTGCCAGCGGCGTCCATCCTTAACCATTGCGAGGCTCCGGACGGAAGAGCTTTGTAAGAAGACCATGCATGGGGTCTTATGTGATGTTTGATTGTTTGATATAGGTTTAACCGTTCGAATTCTTAGCGAAAAGTGGTAATTTTCTAATCAGTGAGCCGTTTCGTAACGCATGAAAACTGTAAAATATTGTTCTACTAAATGTAATTGTTAGAAAGATACTTCCGCGGGTAATACAGGTTAATACAGGCCATTGTAATGTAACTCTTAGGGGTATTGTTACAAATGTTACAATTGATTATTTGACATACGAGTCAAAGGCTTCACTCAAGCAGTAGGTATATGCATTATGCATTCTCTTATTGCATTGTTGTTCCACATCTCGAAGTCGTAATGACACTGGTTATTCCAAATCTTCGGCACCTGAGCTCTGTAAGCAATGACCAAGGCCTCTGTTAAATAATTCGCCATACGGAAGTTACGAAACTCATTCATAACTTTTTACTTGTTATGGAACGTAATGTGCTATAAGCTTTGCTGCGCGGAATTAATATCACTGTCTACACGTTTAAAAGCTTATGCACACCGTCTGCGTGTGCGTGACGTGCACGTGCGTGTGCAGCGTTGTAGTATACACTATACAGATCCTTATGAGAGACGGCACACCGCTTGCGTGACGTGTGCGTGTGCGGCTCCAACATTTTAGCGCATGCGCACGTGCACGTCACGCACACGCAAGCCGGTGTGCCCAGGCCTTAATGCCCCTGCATGAATGGCTATTATGTGTATTTTAGAGGAATGCTTTCTTACTTATGTAAACAAAGGCCGTTGCTAATTGTAGATATACCTACTTGCACACACACACACATCTTTACACATAGAGATGAAAAGATGAAATGTGTGATGTGAAAATGTTTTTCTGTAGTATATGTATTTGTATTATGACATGGTTGTATTGTAAAATACTTACATGGTTATTTCATATTCACTCTTATTAAACTAGAGGCAGTGGTAATCGATATTATTGTTTTTCTTCCAACATTACATTAGCGGTGAGTTAAGAATATAATTCACCTATCTAGAAGTAGATATATGGCAGTCACACATACAGCACACAGATACAACGTCACACATCAGGTGACTATTGTCACATGTTGGTAAAATAGAGGCATGGTCGCTTCAGGCCGATAAGCCAATATTTTATTTCATCATATATAATGTTTGTTTATTTTCTAACGCCAATAAAATAAGGTCAATACATTAGTGTAACAATTCCAAGGAGTCATGTTTCTAATTTCATTACTGACTATTCAATTGTTAAGGTCGTTCGAATGTTGAATGAATGAACGGAATGTCTATTTATAATCAAATGGTTGCAATTTAGCCGTTTGCGGTTACAGCCAAGTGGACATGCGGACGGACAAAACAATAGAGTTTAAGACTAAAATAAATGGCATTGCCTTTAAATGAAACGTACACAGATACAATTCTTAGGGTTTAATAGTAGTTTATGCAACAGTGATATAATAAGGGTTCTTAAAATTCAAGGGTCGAAGTTACAAAACGAGACGTAGTCGAGTTTTGTTAAAATGACCCTTGAATTTTAAGAACCAATTATGAGCTGTTGCATACATTACTTTTTCTATGACAGCTGCAGCAAAAAAAAAGAGTTATTATTAAAAAAAAAGAGTTATTATTTAAAAAAAATTGAGTTATTATTTAAAAAAAAAAAGAGTTATTATTGTAAATGAAAACATACCTCTTTCAATCAAGATGATCGGAACTTGTATCTTTAAAAAAAATAAAGCAGTTGTATTATACTCATAAGATGACTGCTAGCAGTCATCTTATGAGCCTATAGACAAATCATTCAAATGACATTGCTTTAGATATCACTGTCAGTCATTTAATTGACACATTTAAGTGCTGGAGTAGAAAAAATAGTTTAAATATGCGCCCGCAATGCCTATAGCTATTTTATTATTTACTCAAGTATGAGAGGAAGAGGACATTCAATTGCGATTGGAGGGAAAGTTTCTTTGGTCAATGTATGTGGGATCCAGAAACCCGGTAGCGGTGGAAGTCTAAAAGTCTTCTGTTTGTATATACTCGTTCAGCTTGACTTTACCACCGCGTGTCTGTCAGCACATGTTTTATTCCATACTGCAACTCAATCTTTATTCAATTGGCGCTTTCAGTCTGCCGGCCGGTACCATCGTCTCAGTCTCTCTTAGAGCCTTGACGAGTTTTGTCAATTTGGACAAAATCTGTCGTTAACTTATTAGTCTTGACTACAATAACGTGAAAGTCAATGGAAATGAACGCACCAACAAGATTTAATCAACTGCGCACAGCGTTGGTGCATCTCGCGCAATGCTCACGAGCGCAGATTGGAATGTAAACGAGTATCGGTGTGTTGACCCGCGCAGCCAACACAAAGGCATCCATCCGCATTATTCTCAATGCGAGTAAATTTTAATCCGAACGTGCCCCGATACGCACTTTAAAATTTAATCAGGATAAAAACTGTCCATACAAGTCGGCGACTTGTATTGTGTTTTTATGCCATGACAGTTTGGGAAACTTTCATCTTATAAGGTTAATGAGAAGTATTGTGGTATTTTAAATAGAAATTTCACGTTTGTTACTGTTATCAGCAACTCTTGAGACCTTATTACTGTGTACTTACTTACCACCAAAGGCTACCGCGAACATCGTTATTTGAAGGTCGTCTGCCAATTTGCTGGGATAGCCTATCACTATCACTCTTTCATCATTGAAGTCAGGTTATGAAATACCTGCACGCATTTGGATTAGTAAAGTTCGTGGTAGGCTTTCACTACTACAATGACAAATTACATTACAGTCCAGTGTTTGGTTGTTGTATATTTTTAATGTAAAGTGGAAGTATGTAGCTAACTTAGCAGTTGAATTTGAGCGGAATAAAATTATGCAGTAATCTCTCTCTACCGCCAAACATTCAAAGTTTTGCTTCTTTAGGTAGGTTAACTCCTAAAGGATCAGAGGCACGTGATAAAGTTTGCATTTACTGTTTACAAACAATTTCGCAAAATGTATACAAGAGCCCGTGTATCGTAGAATCATAACAAATAATGAGAGCATGCCTGCTATGCTCAGCAGCATGTCAACTGAAACAGATGGGTCGTTATTTTCTATTGCCAAGTCGATTTAGCCTAGTTGATCACACTGATAGGCTATTAATATATTTGCTTTTGTTGTTGTCGTTGTCGTCCTATCCTACCCCATTGGTACAGAGCGCCTTCGTGAGACGTCGCCATCCGCTCCTGTCCTGTGCCTCGCGCTCCGCTTCCCTCCAACTCAGTCCAGCTGCCTGCAGCTCGGCGTTGACAGTACGCTGCCACGTGTGCGCCGGCCTGCCCCTTCGCCTGCTCCCGTGCGGCTTGCGTGCGGCACGTGAAAGCGCTCCTGGCCTTGTGGTCTTCGAAGGCTGTGTCCAACCCACTTCCACTTCCATTGAGCGATATTTGCTTTTTTATATAGTTAAAGTTAAATGTTAAAAACTATTCTCAATGAAATATCCTCGTACTCCAGTCTTGCAGCCAAAAACTACTGCGTACTCACTTACTTCATAACATTCATTGTCTTAGTTACTCGAATCTTCATCGGTTACCAGTCGTTAGGTTGCGATACTTGCGATATTTACCTACATTTGTGTCTTTAACTCATTTGTTTAGAACAGTAGATATTGATATTACCTAAAGAACGGTTCTATTCTATCTGGGTTAGCAGGGTGACCTGTAATATCCGGGGCCGAATTATTTAACGGCCACTCGCGTCACAAACACGTCATCTAAGAAACTTTTCACAGGAAAGTTAATAATACACCGTCTGACGGACGGTGAGAACATGAAATTAAATTATAATAACGGAAATACACCATTTACACCACTTAAATGTAAATAGATTTTTCCAACTTGTAACTGTGCGAAGGGGCATAGCTGTGGTTAATATTTTCAATGATGTCAATATCCATCAAGGAGGAAAATGGAGACTACGTTTGTATGGAGAAGCTGTCCACTTTCCTCTTAAGCCACAAGGCGATATAGCTTTATTATAAAGAAAGGTCTTTCTTTCTCTGCCACTCGATGAAAGCAGATGGAAGTAACCTAAACATGGATGCACATAAACGCACTTAGAACCTGAAGCCATAAAATAGCGCTGGAGAGTAACTTTATTAGATGACGCGATGTCGTTGAACTAACTGGTTTATAGAGCGTGCGAACGTGAACAGAACGAAACGTAGTTAAACATTGGTGTTAAGAAAATGTAGCAGCTATTTATAATTTATAATGTCTTTAGTGACGGAGGTTCGAAGTAGCCGAGACGTAATCCTTTATTAAAAAGAAGAACATTCAAATTTTCACAACAGTTTTTACAAGTGCAATGGTGGTGGTATTTAATTTCAGCCATACTTGCATTGGTTTGTTGGCGATCAATCGAAAAACATTTCAATTTCTCCATAAACATTTTATTACAATCGATCGATACAAGATGGATTAATTTCGTGCTTATAAGATTATCGACTGTCTGGGCTTCTGAGCTAGGAGGTGGCTTATTTAGAAAGTGATTTGTCTATGTTTTATATTTTGTCAAGTCCCAAGGTTTAGACGGTTCACGCATGTGAAGTGTTGTAGTTTTAATATATTTTCAAATATTCTCAATTGAAAACCGAAATACATATAACTTAATTAACATGCAACCGGTTTTGCGTAAAATACTAAGTTAATATTGCACAAACTCGTTGAACCAACGGTGTCGGCCAAATTATACGCAAACCGTTTCACGGATTCTCTCCTTACTTTCGTTATTACGACACATTAGGTAAATTTTCTATTGTACCATAGTCTACATTATTAACAGATTTTTTGTGAACCTTATTGCGAAGGCATAGGGTTCAAAGATGGCTAGTTAAGAATGTTGCTTGTAATATGAGACCATAAAATGGCAGTTTGAATAATCGCGTTATTTAGTTACATCACTTGGGAGCTTCAAATTATAAGTAGCTTGAAGTTTCCCAATTATAATGAGAAAACACAATGAAAATAAATTATTTTACAGTGCATATGGGGCTACTTTTCCGCACTAGTGTGTAAAATAGCACTTTTCGTGTGTATGTCAAATTTTAAAGGGCCATATGTACTGTAAAACGTTGTTCGATACACGTGCGAATAGGTAATTCGCAACTCGTGTCGATTTAAAACACTCCCTTCGGTCGTGTTTTAATTTATCGCCACTCGTTTCGAATTTCCTCTTTTTCGCACTTGTATCGAAAATAACTATTACAGTACATATGGGGCCTTTTCCGCACTAGTGCGTAAAATAGCACTTTTCGTGCGTATGTCGAAAATTTAAAGTGCCATATGTACTGTAAAACGTTGTTCGACACACGTGCGAATAGGTAATTCGCAAATCGTGTCGATTTAAAATACTCCCTTCGGTCATGTTTTAATTTATCGCCACTCGTTTCGAATTTCCTCTTTTTCGCACTTGTATCGAAAATAACTATTATTAGTAGCCACGGAGCAAGTGAGACATGGAAGCCGTGCCGTAGGTATTATATTTATATTAAAAACCATTAGTTTCTGAATATTGTTTTACCATAGCAATACTTGGGTGGATGGGACCAAAGTTCTATCTTACCCAGAAAACTATGTTCCAAAAAGTCTTATCAACTGAGCCCCACGCAATGATAATTGAATTAAATAGTTTTTAAGAAAAAAAAACCGACTTCTATGCGGCCCGGTGAAAGATTATTGTAGATGGTGCGCTATGTAGAAAAGGAGGTAAAACCACCCACTTTTCTAGTAGCATTTCGTTTCTGTAAGGCTCGCAGTTCTAACCTAACCTAACCCACTTTTGTTCGGTTCTGTGAGGATAGCAGTTCAAACCTAACCTAACCCACTTAACGGCGCATGCGGTGCGGTGTACGGGGGTTTGAGCGGGAGGGGTTTGGCCTCATCATACTTTATACCTACATTTTATGGTAGGTAATCATAGTAGTTTGTTTAGTTTAGGTATCATAGTGGTTTTCCGGGTCAAGGTCTGTGTCCGAGTCCGAGTCCGAGTCCGGGTCTAGTCCAGGTCCGAGTCCGAGTCCAGGTCCGGGTCCGGGTCCGAACCGGATCCGGGTACGAGGCCGGATCTGGATCCGAGTCCGGGTCCCAGTCCAAGTCAAAGTCGAAATTCGAAATCACCAAACATGTACTATGCGTCGTTGAAGAGTTCTGTTCTGATCATCATCAGCAGTTCCAGTTCATCAAATGCGACAGTTTTTAATGTTAATGCTTTATTTTATGATGAAAATACAGAAAATTCTATACGTGTGCCTTTAAGATTTGAGGAGTTCCCTCGATTTCTCATGGATCCCATGTTCAGAACTTGAGCTTGACATAAATATGGCTTAAAAACCTAACTTGCTTAACAAACATAACGAAAAGGAAAAATCGCCAAACGCGAGCTATGCGTCGTTAAAGAGTTTCGTTCTGGTCATCATCAGCAGTTACACTTCCTCAAATGTTACTTTTTAAATGTATATGCTTAATTTGTTGATTAAAACACAACAATCACTATATGTATGCCTTTAAGATTTGAGGAGTTCCCTCGATTCCTTATGGATCTCATCATCAGAACTCGAGCTTGACAGAAATGTGGCTTAAAAACTAAACTTGCTTAACAAACATAACGAAGAGGACAAATCGCCAAACGTGAACTACGGGTCGTTGAAGAGTTATGTTCTGATCATCATCAGCAGTTCCATTTCATCAAATGCGACAGTTTTTAATAAAAATGCTTGATTTTCTGATGAAAATACAAAAATCTCTATACGCACGCCTTTAAGATTTGAGGAGTTCCTTCGATTCCTCATGGATCCCATCATCAGAACTCGAGCTTGACAAAAATGTGGCTTAAAAACTTAACTTGCTTAACAAACATAACGAAGAGGACAAATCGCCAAACGTGAACTATGCGTCGTTGAAGAGTTCTGTTTTGATCATCATCAGCAGTTCCACTTCATCAAATGTCACGTTTCTGAATGTATATGCTTGATTTGTTGATAAAAACACAAAAATCACTATATGTATGCCTTTAAGATTTGAGGAGTTCCCTCGATTCCTCATGGATCCCATCATCAGAACTGGGTTTTGACCAAAACGGGACCAATCTGTATGCATATACATACAATCAAAAAAAGAATTTTCAAAATCGGTCCAGTAATGACGGAGATATGGAGTAACAAACATAAAAAAAAATAAAAATAAAAAAAATAAAAAAAAACATACAACCGAATTGATAACCTCCTTCTTTGAGATTTGGAAGTCGGTTAAAAATAAAATTTTCACATAGCGGAATCAAAATGCCATCCTGTCAGTTATTATGGTTCAATTTTGTACAGCTAAATTTATCATCAGAGATAGCCGAGATGCAAGTCTTGATATTGCATGTCAAAGCTTTGATGTCAGATTAATTGCTCGAGAGAGCCTGTCTTTCAATCTCAAACGGCCGGAGGAAGTTATCAAGAAAGATATAAATCTCACGATCAACTTCAATTATCTTAGTACTACGTAGAAAGTATAAGTTATTATGAGTAACTGCTGAAATAATTGCAAGTATATGCTTTCTCTTTAATATTTAACAAACGAGAAGTAAGAACATGATTAGATTATAAAATCTGTGTAATGAAATTTATACCAATTACGCCGCAAAATTAGTTCAAATATGACAATACCTATAGGCATTTCGGCTATTTAGCAACGCCGGACGACGTAACATGCCTATGTTTTACCACAAAACTGTCAATTTAGACGTGATTTAAGTGAATTATCTTATCAACCTTTTTTAAATTTTCCAACTTGACCATACAAGAACAAGAAGGTACCCCTAAAAGTTTTGCTTACAACATTCTGTACAGAATGGTTACGACACTTACAACTTTGTTAGGTACTACAGGCAGAATAGCAGTACATGAACAAAATACATAAAGCAATAATATTAACCTATTTAAATATCGTCGCATCGACATCTGTTTTCAGTTATAGCGTAGTGTTCACAAGGTGCTCTCGGGTCTGTTCTCGTATCCAAATAGTATATTTATGTTTTCTATTTTCCAAAGCGTGTATCCATAGTTTGCGTGGAATGTGCTCGAAAACCGAGTAAGTAAATAGTAAATACTATGAATGTTTCGTCATATTAGTGCTCCATTGTTGCATTGCTCATAAAACTTCAAAACAATGGCAGGAAAATTATCGTAGCGTATAGAGATGGAAGATATTCTTTTATTTTTTGGCTTGTTCTACTGGTGTTCTACTGTAAGCAAAGGTACTTCCACTTGTCTTTTAAATTTCTGATAATATTTATGCCCATTTTGATGTTCCTTCTTACCATGCATTTTTGGGTGTATGATAACTTGATAAGATAGATAGACTTAGATTTTGCATTGAAAAGTTCGACAGCTCTCTTATAGTTTGACAGCTATCGGCGCCATATTTAATGTTAATCAGTTCATCACTTATTCGTGGTGCAGTTCGCTTAAAATGTAAAAAAAAACAGCTAGCCCTCACTTCGGAAGTAGAAGTTATTCTTACACTATAGGGATCGCAAATATTTATATTTCGGACCCGATTCGCTGCGCGGGCCGCGAAAATAGGTCTCGGCCTCGCGTCCCGGATACAAGGTTACGCTGATGATGTATAGGCAATTTCCTTTAACGAAAACATGAATTTCCTTAATAAATGCGATATTATCAAGCATGAAAATGTCACTTTGGCGGCTGTTAAAGAGGACTATATAGCTAAATTGCGTGCTAGTAGTGTCTTATTATGACTATCGGTACTCGAGTCTGGGAATGAACACTGTAATATCATCCTAAGTCCCAGAGTCGTCATTTTTGCTGTTTTGAATTTGGAACCTTTTATTCCATTATAATTCAAAATTCTATTCGTTTTTAGGGTTCCGTAGCCAAATGGCAAAAAACGGAACCCTAATGGATTCGTCATGTCTGTCTGTCTGTCTGTCTGTCCGTCTGTCCGTCTGTCCGTCTGTCCGTCTGTCCGTCTGTCCGTCCGTCCGTCCGTATGTCACAGCCACTTTTTTCCGAAACTATAAGAACTATACTGTTGAAACTTGGTAAGTAGATGTATTCTGTGAACCGCATTAAGATTTTCACACAAAAATAGAAAAAAAAAATTGGGGGTTCCCCATACTTGGAACTGAAACTCAAAAATTTTTTTTTCGTCAAACCCATAAGTGTATCCCATAGGGGTATCTATGGATAGGTCTTCAAAAATGATATTGAGGTTTCTAATAATATCATTTTTTTCTAAACTGAATAGTTTGCGCGAGAGACACTTCCAAAGTGGTAAAATGTGTGCCCCCCCCCCCTGTAACTTCTAAAATAAGAGGATGATAAAACTAAAAAAAAATATATGATGTACATTTTACCATGCAAACTTCCACCGAAAATAGGTTTGAACGAGATCTAGTAACTTTTTTAATACGTCATAAATCCCCTAAATACGGAACCCTTCATGGGCGAGTCCGACTCGCACTTGGCCGCTTTTGTCCTTTTAAAATGACATTGGGACATAGGAGGATAAATCGAAGTGAACATCTTTAGTATGTTGAGGAACCTTGACCCTTGGAACAAATGTTCCAGAATGAATTTAATCAGTAATAAATACCTTCGTCGTCGTTTTCACTGATCGTATTGAATAATAAATGTGTTAATTAAATTGTATTTTCCCACGAACATTAAATTAAATTAATGTAATACCAATTTTCCCCAATTATTAAATATTATGCTAACTACTAACTTCACCTTGGCTTTCTCGATCGGGTAGAACTAGAAATAGCTAAGAACCGTTGTACTGTACTACAAATGTCTCGCAACCTTGACTGTACATTTAATGATGTGACGTCATTAGGTTATTTATTTAATGGAACAGCTGGCGCTATATTGTAGCTATAAAACGGTTATAATAGTCCATCTTGGAAATGTTTGTGTAATTTGGCCATCGTTCAAGATTTACACTTATACATATTAGCTCTTAAAAGTTTGGATGACTAATATTAATACAGTAGCGATCAAAACAGTACTACTTTTATGCCTGAAAGATAATTCCAATACTTATATAATGCCATTTTTATTCGGCTTTAGAGCGTTTTTACATTGTCTGATGCGAGGATGCTGGAGTGGCATCAAGTCCTTTTATTTTAGCATAAAATATATCTTTTACCAATCATAATATATTAAACGAATAAATAAATATTAAAAGACACTTTTCTACATTTTACTTCTCTGATGTCGTGTCCGTCATCCGATATCAGATCGGACAATGTGAGTCGCTCTTACGGTTGGCTAGCTTCCGTCTATGTCATCCAGATTTATGTTATTGGCGTTATTGCATTTTGAATTTGTGACTAAAATTTCAGTTCAATCCAATCAGATATCGGAAAGTCGTTCCCGTTAGGTTACATTGAAAGAATTGAATTAAATATACAAACAAAATAATTAGTTAGTTTTGCGGAGTGAAACAAGATAAAAGTCAGCAAAAACATGACGCTACTTGTATTTAAGTCTGTGTAATCAAAGATTATATCATAAGATACTAAATAATGATCCTCTGTAACTGAATTCTTAAATTATACCCAACTGACTGTGACGGTGTCGTACTAACTATAATTATGTCAGATTCATTCAGTTAATCATTTTAATGATTAACATGATATTCATCTGCAATCATGATCTCTAATGATGACGCTGCTGCTGCTGCATCTCCAATTAAATCTCGATTTTTTATAATTCGTTTTTAGGGTTCCGTACCCAAAGGGTAAAAACGGGACCCTATTACTAAGACTCCGCTGTCCGTCCGTCCGTCCGTCCGTCCGTCCGTCCGTCCGTCCGTCCATCCGTCCGTCTGTCACCAGGCTGTATCTCAGGAACCGTGATAGCTAGACAATTGAAATTTTCACAGATGATGTATTTCTGTTGCCGCTATAACAACAAATACTAAAAACAGAATAAAATAAAGATTTAAGTGGGGCTCCCATACAACAAACGTGATTTTTGACCGAAGTTAAGCAACGTCGGGCGGGGTCAGTACTTGGATGGGTGACCGTTTTTTTGCTTGTTTTTTTTGCTTGTTTTGCTCTATTTTTTGTTGATGGTGCGGAACTCTCCGTGCGCGAGTTCGACTCGCACTTGGCCGGTTTTTTATAATCGCATCAGTTTTTCCGAGTAACCGGATAAGTTAATAAAAACATGATGAGCGCCTCCAACATTGGATCTAACAATTAGCAACGCTATTTGCATCATTCGTTTCATTAAATTTCAGTGTGTAATGCTGGTCTTCCTAGACACTGAATTCGAGGTTCGATGACAACTTCACTTTCTAAGTTTGGAAAGTTTCTAAGCTTACTGAAAAAGCAAGTGAAGTTTTGTGTTATATTCTCCTAAAGTCTATTTTTTTATTCGGTAAACTAAAATGACATTTCATAATATGAAATGACACATGATGTTCATACTATGAAATGTCATTTTAGTCTACGGAATAAAAAAATAGACTTTAGCGTCCTGTAAATGTCCTAAGTAAGATGTTATAATATGTTGGCAATGCTGGTGATGATCAGCGATGATCACGTTTCCTTGCGACACTCGCTTCTCACGGTTGGCACGCCCGGAGGGACCGGAGGTTGCGAATTCTTGCCAAACTCTGTTGACACCAGTTTCGAAACTTCGGAACGCATAGATTACTATGCATCTAACTATTGTTTGGAAAACACCAGCTATAATTGGATCTAATTAAATTCATAAATCGTAGTAATTCGTTTATTTTTGGTACTTAAACTAGTAATTTGCGTGAAGAGAAAAGTGATGTTTTTCTACAGCTGCTTTAAAGTAGGTACTATGTTTTTATTAACATTTATTTTATTTTATTATTTATTAGCCTCCTGCTTTCAACTCCATTTTCCGCCACCTCTTCATGAATTATTTCTTATTGGAGCTCTAACGTTTGAATTTTGGTTCAATTTTTTAGGTCTTACCTTCAATGGTTTAGGTTTAGGTTGTGCATTGTCTCATTTGTCTGTCGTTGTCCGTATATTACGACTGTTTTATATATGTATTCAGATGAGGCAGGTATTTAGGCATTATGCAGTCTTTAAGACTAGCATGTAGAGTCTGTACGGAAAGAGAAGAGTCATAATTCTATGACTGTATTGGTATTGGTTCCCTTATATTCCACGACTCTTCTCTCTCCGCGCAGACTAGTCCTCGGTCAAACACATAAATCCTTCAAGAAGGTTGGCAGATCATGTAAATGCGCCCTAAGACGGCTCAAACCGGTTGTAAATGTGTCATTCAATGTCAATCTGTGCGACGGACAGCCTGCAGTTACTGAGTGCATTTATAATGCGAATAATTTAACAAATACATAAGTTTTATTACTTAGAAACAAATAGTTATAAATTGTAGAAGTGCTGTAACGAAACACCGTGCTCTGAGTATGATTTGTACATTTACGTCAGTTTTCAAATTCGAGGCACGGATTTTTACTATTGTTAACTATCTTATTAGAATTAAACAATCGAAAGGCCCATTGAGTATTTTGATGTGACAACTATTCGATACCTCATTCGTATCGCGTTGCATTTTTATACGATAATGATGATAAAATGATAATATAGACTTACAGACTATTTTATAAACGAGTTTTTCCTTTATTTGTTAGCCTATGTAATGGATACCGATACACGAAATGTATCTGATTACACTACTTAGCATAAGCCTCTAATTACGTTATTTTCCAAAGCTACACTAGTATTTTCCATTCTCCATCTCCGTAGTCAGTCACTCTGTTGTTTTCATATCATATCATATCATATCATTTATTCCATTGTAATCATGTTCATTTGTACGTTTGGTCTTACATTTGGCAAGTAGGTACATGATACCCAGCTAGGGTGTACAATATAGGATTTTAACTTATACATAATTTTAATTTCGAAAAATATTAAATGTCAAAGAAATAAATAATAATAAAGTAAGACTAATCCATGCATAAAAGTTATTCACATAATAATTAATAATCATAAATCATAGTCGTTCTAAAAATAAATTTTACAATAAAATATTAATAATTATAATAAAATTTATAAACTATCATTTTACATAATCAGATTTTCATCATTAAAAAAATTTTTCTGCCACGGAGTTGAATAAAACAGCACAATACGAACATTTGTCATTATTTATTGCCGAATGGAATCGCAAACGAGAAAATGTATTATTTATGTCGCGTTCTCGGGCCGACAATCAAGCGAAGAGAGTTTATTGTTGCGGTTGAAAAATATAACCACAGATCTACAATGTAAAAGATTGCCCTGTCAAATATCAAAAGAAGTCGGAGTTAGGTACATCATGTGTCATTGGAAGTATTCGTTCTAAGCCTTTGAAATCTGCTGAAACTCAAATCGTGGTTGAAAGGTGCAGCAGTTTTTGGCCGAAACCGAACCTGCAGCGGAAACATGATTTTTAATACCGAAGAAACCCGCCGAAACCGAAACCCGAATCTTTGGTCGTGCACAACACTTGCAAGCTTAATTTTGATAGACACGCGCAATATCAACTAGCTCGGAATGAATTCGAACATCAAATGAAATAAAAAGCTCTAGCCGAGTTTTTTTTTCATTTAATATTCTATCGTCATTCGTCGATTGTTTGAAAAATAGACATTGTTTTTGTAGCTCATTTGCATTTGGCCGAACAACAACATTGTCAAATGAAACACGAAAGTGAAGCCAGACAGGCAGACAGCATTGTTCACTTGTTTTTATAGGCTAGCTCGCAGACTCAACCTGCCTGTTAAACTTCTTTCCTCTTCATAGTGAGAATTAGAGACGAATAAGTTAAAACTAAATTATAATCCGCAATATCGACCTCATCAACTAGATAAGAAGATTCAAATTGCATTATCGTACCATAATATCGAATCGAAGACTCCTTTTAAATTGTAATCCCGAACCTTATTTCAAGTGGATAAAGTGCATTGTACTTTAGTAGAGTGTCAAATGCTCTGACATACGCAGGTTTAAATATTTTAAATGCTATGCCATAAATTTGAATGCGTTGAGCACTGCGCGCAATCG
The DNA here is from genome assembly GCF_948474715.1 of Cydia amplana. Taxonomy (NCBI): domain Eukaryota; kingdom Metazoa; phylum Arthropoda; class Insecta; order Lepidoptera; family Tortricidae; genus Cydia; species Cydia amplana. The sequence goes on along the minus strand of NC_086079.1, from coordinate 15,527,532 downwards.
AATATGTGATCTCTCTTTTCATTTGCAGTACTCCTTTCAATTAGGTACCTATTGAATAATTGGCAAAGCCGGCAAAGGTGGAATTGTCGTTTGTATAAGGTATTCTTGGTGCAAATTCAAAGAAGCTTATGTTTTACGTATTTCACACAGACAATTGGGTATTTTTTATAAACTAGTTTCTAATGTATGGCGATTTGCAAATTGTAGCTAGATTTGCCGCGCAACACACTTTTCCGTAAAAGTGTCCTTAGACCTAATTTATCCGAACGAAATGAAGTATTTCCGTCCACGTATGATCATTATGAATATAATGATAGCACTTGACAGTGACATTCGTGGTCAGAATTTCGATGGGTCTTTAAAATTGTTTAAACGTGTAGAATATTTTGTTTTTGTGCTGAAGCTAAAACAGTAATTAACTTTTTGTTGGTCGGCAAAAAAGTTAAGTTGAAAATACGCGTTTAGACGCCACAGAATGGGGGAAGTTGAAGGACCTTGTCAAGAATCCGCTTTGCGTGGGAATTGTTTTCAGCCGACTGAGTAGTAGTGTTTTACGAGAGAGGTAAACGATATAAAAATATTTTTCGAGTCTACTGCGAGTTCTGACTGAAAGTAGAATTGACGAGACGAAACCTGGTAATATTACCAGGTCTTCTCCAAGTTATGTTTCGTCAATTCTACTTTCAGTCAGAACTATACTTTCGTCGCTTCTAACTCTTGCGTTTTTATACACATATTCCACTTACAGAAGGTCGTTAGAGCAGAAGGAACTAAGCTCTTCCTTTCTGACTGTGTCTGAGCGAAGTACGTACCTATACAAATACGAGAGTTCTTGCCCTATGACGGTCTTCTCACCCAAAAATGGTACATATACAGTGTGGAAAGATAAGTCGGGCCCTGGAGGGAAACTACCTTAAATCCTTAAGCTGGCTCATTTTACTTAATGGAGACATTCCTTTATTTTTAAAAAGAAACAAAACTGCATTCAAAGTATTTTTCTTTTTTTCTTCAATTTGGCTTGTCTAAAAAAAATCTTGAGTACTAAACACTATTACATTTTATGGACGCGTTTAAGACTTAATGTTTCTTGGAGAAATGTTATCATTAACATTAACTGTATCGACTAGTAGAATAAAATTGCGAGTTTTTATTTTTTGGAATTTTTAGTCGGTTCGAGTCCCGGGCGAGGCAAGCGAGTTTTAGAAAATCTTTGAATGCAGTTTTGTTTCTTTTTAAAAATAAAGGAATGTCTCCTTTAAGTAAAATGAGCCAGCTTAAGGATTTAAGGTAGTTTCCCTCCAGGGCCCGACTTATCTTTCCACACTGTATATCCCGGTATTCCTCACATAGACCTTAGTCGAAATCATTACACATAACTACTGATACTGGCACTACATTAAGTTTTTTTAAGATTGCACATGGCTGTTTTGTACGTCTTTATTGTATGTTTGGGAATTCTTCTTTCTGTTATAAAAAGTAATTTTGTCATTAATTTCGTTTCAATTGAAACATTGAAACTTCAACAGAAGTTTTACTTGTTGTCCTTGTTGAATGTCTAATGCGTTACCAAATTAAGCAGGTCTTAAAACAACTTGTTTCTAATAACATTCGTATCAATGTCGGTCATTTTAAAAATGATAATCCCAAATTAGGTAAAGTGATTGGCACTAATCGGTTTTAAAATTAATTAGGTATTTACGACTAAAGTTGTGCAGTTCTAAATATACATCTAAAGTTGGCGAAGGAAACCATTCTAAAAGTGATAAATCTTCTTACAAATTTGCACTGTAGCCAGTGTAGCAGCAAGTAGCAGTTTAGACATAAAATCGTTTATTGTTTACCTTAGTAGTGATTATGTATTATTATATTAACAATGTCGTTTTGCTTGATAAATAATTAATAATAAAATAAACTTGTTATTTTATCTATAAAGCCAATGCACAACAATTTTACATGTATAAAGTGCATGTTATGAGTTCCATACAGGCTTGAAAAACCGCAATTTATAAGACAGGTCACGATTTTAATTCTAAACGAAGCAACAGGTACAAAGCGTGTCTTCCTTAGCATATAATCGATTAAATAAACTTTATTACATTGAAATAAGGTCTACAAAATAATCAGAACCTGTTATTGTATAGCCCCCACGCGGACCACAACCAATGCACAGAAGGTCGCGTACACAATGGAATGTACAGCCAACAATAGCGCGATTCGAATACATTGTCGATACGCATCGATCGAGATTAATATTCAAACAGTTAGGTAAGCCCAGTATTGCGTTCCTTACATAATTATCTGCCTAAATATGCGGATATAAAAATGCAATTAAATATAAATACTGCCTGCAGACAACTGGTCTTTTATCGACCACTGGACCAGTTAAATACTGGATTTGAATGAATTCATTGATAAAGTCACCATGCACTTGTACGGCTAATGGTACATAATATATGTTGTCCAAGATAACTTTATATTTAATTCGATGCTGTTTTACATATTACCCATGCTTTGCCGCTTGTAACTTGTAACGAATGTCTCTCGAATAATGTCGGCATGGGACTCCACATTTCTGGCGTGACCTACGACCTCTTGTAGGTTTGTCGTGTCTATGTGCCACGAAAATGAAGATTCATAACAACAACTTGTTGCTTGTCTGCTAGAGAAAATATAAGCAACATAACTTTACAGACATATTTGACTCTAAGGTCTATTGTATAGCCAATCAAGTTATTGCACTATCAAGAATGTAGGTGTGACACATCATATTTCTGCCGCGACCTGCGACCTTGCGTAGGTGTGTACTACATCACCCACATACCATAGCCGATGGGTATCTATTCCCCGTGTTGCCGTTTCTAAGTAAAGAGAGGTGAAACTGCCGTTTCATTTTATAACGTTCCGGTGAAAATTGGATAGATTGAAATATGGACATCATTTGTTTTGAGGGACACAATAAATCTACAAGGTCTTGAGTAAACAAATGGGAAATCTTAATTGTTATTGTACGTGCTTCGCTCGATGTATTTCGATACACAAATTCGATTCGAATGAAATCATCAATTTCATTACTACAATCGGCGGTTATATTATATGGTTACACAATAGAATCCCGTTAAACTTGTAAAGAGTAACATGTTAAATATCACGAGTGTGAGTTAGGTTTTAAAAAAACTTGTTTATTCAACATGGTCTTAGTAAAGCGTTTCATTGCATAGGTACACAATTGCATCGGTTACAATATAATTTTATAGAAATTAAAATACAGAGACTAGTTTATCTCTACAAGGGAATCAGGGATCTCGTTCCATTGAAATAAAGAGCGAAAATCGTGAAAATGTTAATCTTCTTTAGGCAGTTTTACCACCGAAACGTTGTTGGTAGAATAAATAGAACAATAAGTCGTTGCTCAAACAGCTGTTCTTGAATCTGTTTGCGCTACTAATAACCAAGTTTACGTCACTTAACTACGTAACGCAAACGTGTTCTAATGCCTGCTCAAACAACGGTCAGCCGAACGACTACATTAGTTAGTAATTATTACGTTGTGTTGTGATTTATTTCGCCTTTATGTGTGTTCACGCCACCACTGCGTGACGACAAGACCGGAGGACGATTCCGGGCTGCGGGGCGCGGGCGGCGGGCACCGGCGCCGGAGCGGCGCGGCCGCTGTCTCCCCACTCACACTCCACGAACGACCGGCATGACACCATGTCGCGTCCGCGCATCAAGCGCCTCTATTTTTACATTTTTTATTAATATACTTCATTTACTGTGTACAGGGTTGTTTTGTTTGCTGCCATCAGCCCCAATCCTGCACAAGTTGGCGACCAGCAACAGGACACGGCCAGCAAGCAATGGCCAGTGAAGTCCACAAGAAAGAATAAAGAAGCCATCCCAGTGCCTGCACTATCACGCACTCGTCGGGCGAGGCCAACATCACGGGTCCAAAGGTCACGCAGCGGATATTTCTCGAAGTCTCTCGGACAGCCATCGCTCTGGAAGACCATTCGCAAAGGAAGTAGCCCGTTCCGTATAAACCTCCGTTTTGATTCCCTTGCACCCCTTTTCGATTTGTTGTGAATAGTGTCGTGAGTTTGTGGATAGGTATAATTAGTGTTAGTGTGATCCAAATTTGCACTATCAAATCGTAAGTAAAACAAATAGTTAACTTACAGTTCAAGTGAATTTAGTTCAGTCGCCGGTAGGTACAGAGAAATCTACCTAACCGGGATTGCAAACATAAAATATAGCATAGATTCGCTAAGTAATTAGCAATAAGTATCTACCTACGTGAATACGTACAGTTGTAGAAATAAGTATTGAATCTTTATTGCCTCCGTCAGACATTTAGGGCGCAGTTTAGGCATAGATTCGTTTAGGTATTTAGTCAGTTGTAATTAATATTGCAACGTGGCAATTATCAACCCGAACAAAGGGTACAGTATTCGTAACTTGTTTACGACATATATTTCGTGTTACATTTGTGCGCCGAGCATAAAAAAGGTTACGATTAAGGATAAATATACTTAAAATTACGATAAATAGTCCCACTTAACCCTTTGATGGTCCAAACTTAGTTTTACTTAAGCGATTGTTTTCATTTACGCATTTTTGTGTTTATTTCAACGGTGCATTTCATCGCTAAATATTCGTTTATACTCATCATAGATAAACTATTTCTGTTTTTTCTTATTAACCCATTCTGCACCAAACTTACAATTTATTTGCGTATTTTGCTTTCCCTGTTATTGCATCCGCAACAATCATAGCACATCGCTTTAGCCCACGCACCGAACATTCCAGGTGGTTGTGGAGCGGCGCTCAGCTACTTCGTTGCCGCGGGCTTGTTGCTAAGCGCTCGGCGGTCAGCGCGCCGGCTACAGCGCCACGTGTCCGCGCAACAGCGCACTCGCTTATCTACTTGCTTCGCCTCGCTGGAATTTGGTTTGCTTGCACATTTTAACCCTTCTCTTCATTTATTTATTTGTGTGCATTGATTCAGTGAATATAAATAAAATGTCGGACACTGATAGCAAGGATAGCGGGGAAATGGACGAAGTGAAACTGAAAATGTTAGTTCGAAAACGCGGTACTATTAAATCGCGGATTACTAAATTTAAGGAATTTCTTACTCCGTATGAACAAATTAGTAAGGAAGAGTTGACCACTAAGAATATAAGCGATATTAATTTAAGACTAACAAAGGTCAACGAACTCTTTCAAGAATTTGAATCTGTTCAGACGAGGATAGAATCTAAAGACAGTGAAGCTAATTTAGATAAACGTTTGCAAGAAAGATTTGAAATAGAAAATCAGTTTTACTCGGTCATTTCCAGCGCTGAGGAAATGGTCTCCAGCCATGAGAAGCGAGTCGAAAGCCCCAGCAGGAGGCTTTCAACTGGAAGTAGTTCTAATCATCATTGCGCTGGTCACTCTGGCCAGCTACGTCTCCCGACGATAAAATTGCCCACTTTTGATGGGAATTATACAAAATGGCTCGAATTTCGGGATACGTTCGACTCGCTGATCAATGGAAACGAGACTATTCCCAATATTAGCAAGTTTCATTATCTCAGATCCTCCCTAGAGGGCGGTGCTGCAGTCACAATAAAATCGATTGAGTTTACGGCCGATAATTATCAAGTAGCGTGGGACCTACTTTGTAATAGATACAATAACAAGAACGTGCTGATAAATAATCATCTCAAATCATTTTTCACACTTGACTCTCTTAACAAAGAATCTCATAAGTCACTAAGATTTATTGTAGACCACGTTTCAAAAAATTTGAGAGCCTTGAATACGCTTGGGGAGCGCACAGAGATGTGGGATACTCTTATAATATACATAGTTGTTCAAAAATTAGACAGCGTGACTAGCATTAAGTGGGAAGAGTACAAAGCCACCCTTGCGGAGTCTCCACGTCTTGAAGACTTTTATCAGTTTCTAAGAAATCGTGCCGACGTATTGGAGACTGTGCAAGAAGGCAGCGCCAGGAGCGCTCAGACAAATAATAATCAAAATAAAAATGATAAATTTAATCAAACAAGATATGGAAAGTATAATAATTACAACAAAGAGCATAGTCAGGTTAAGTCCTTCTTTTCATCAGCGTCAAACAACAGATCATGTGTCATGTGTAATCAGAATCATAGATTGTTTGAATGTAAAATGTTTGCAGATATGTCACCCGAGGTGAGGGAAGTTGAGATCACCAAGCGAAAGTTGTGCCTCAACTGCCTTCGCCCCGGCCATGTAACACAGGCCTGTCGTCTTAGCTCCTGCAGGGCCTGTAATCAGAAGCATAATAGTTTATTATGTAGAAAAAATTATAATCAAAATAATAATAAAAATGAGTCTTACCATGAAAACAAGAACATCAGCTGCGACAAACCTGGTCCTAGTAGTGAAGGGCCAAATAATCATAATTCAGCTACTGCTGGCACTTCGGTAACGTCACTTTCAACATCCATTGACGATAGCGAGGTTCTTCTGGGCACCGCGATCGTTGAAGTCACTGATGATCATGGTAATACTCACCTTGCACGAGCTATGATTGACTGTGGTAGCCAAAGAGGTTTCATAACTGAAGACCTGAAAAGGAAACTAAATATTAAAAGCAACAATTCAAAAAGACAAGTAACTATGCTCAATAATATAACATCAAGTGCCTCTGATTGCTGCACAATTACAATTAAATCTAGATTTAATTCATATACTGTTGACGTAACTTGTCTAATTACTCAAGCGGTCTCTGACAATGTACCCAATGTGGATCTGAATCTAGAAGAATTGAACTTACCTAACAATATTCGCTTGGCGGATCCTCTGTTCTATAAAAGTGACAAAGTTGATATTTTAATCGGGGCCGACATAATGTGGAATATTGTTAAGGCTGGGTATCAAAAGACATTAGGCGAGAACGGACCTACGCTAGTTTACTCAAAGTTAGGTTGGTTGGTAGCGGGACCCATGTGCCCTGCCACACCTATTTTGCCGCAAGGTAAAGTATTGTGTAATTTTAGCCAAGAGATCAAGGATTCACTTTCCAAGTTCTGGGAGTTGGAAACATTTACCACACCCACTAAGTTATGTTCCACTGATGATCAAATATGTGAAGAATTGTTTGTAAAAAACACAATCCGGTTAGACTCCGGTCGATTTCAAGTTTCAATGCCATTGAAAGAGTCCCCAGAGGTCCTGGGAGACTCATTTGCTTTAGCCTTCAGATGTTTAGTTCAGCTTTCAAAGGAATGCACAGATCCTAAAATTGCAGATGTAATTAAAAATGACTTTTATTGCGATGACCTCATTACTGGCAGTGATGATTTGACTGAATTAAAACGCATACGCGATTCAGTGGTTGACAAGTTAGCCGAAGCTTGTCTCCCGCTGAGAAAATTTCGAACAAATGTACCATGTATATTTGCGAACGACCCCACTTCAACCACTTGTGATGAAAAGAATTTATCGCAAGCAAATGACCAATATTCAAATTTACAAAACCAATCATCAGTGCTTGGGTTGAATTGGTGTCCTTCACAAGATAATTTCAACTTTTTAGTTGATTTCGATAATGAGCCCGTGTCCACGAAGAGAAATATTCTGTCAGCTACTTGCAAGATATTTGATCCACTTGGCTTGCTAAGCCCTTGCACAATAGTACCTAAAATGTTGCTGCAGAAACTTTGGCTTTCTGGACTCGGGTGGGATGATCCGGTGCCTTGCGATATGAACAAAGAGTGGAATAATTTCATATCCAATATACATCAAATTGCAGACATAAGGATTCCACGCTTTGTCATGCAAGACTCACCGGCATCGATACAACTTCATTGCTTTGCGGATGCATCCCAGACTGCATTCGCAACTTGCATTTATATACGTTGTGTGGACTCGAAGGGCAATGTTTCAGTAAAGTTGCTCTGTGCTAAAGCCCGGGTCACACCGATAGTAAAAAAATCGACCATTCCGAGGCTCGAATTGGCTGCTGCTTTGCTTGGAGCTCAATTGAGCGCGAAGGTATGTCAGTCACTCACATGCAGTTTTCACAAAAAATACTTTTGGAGTGATAGTACTATTGTATTAGGTTGGGTCAAGAATGTGAATCCAAGCAATCTAAAACAGTTCGTTTACAATAGAGTGAATGAAATACACGAGCTGACTGACAAATCTTCGTGGAATCATGTACCTACGGATATGAATCCGGCAGATATTGCCTCGCGAGGCATCAGCCCGAGCCAGTTGCAAAATGCTAATATGTGGTTCGAAGGTCCTTCATTCTTGATGAAACCCGAGAATGAGTGGCCTAGCACTAAAATAAGCAGCGTCGAGCTGCCAGAATTAAAGGTTTATACTTGCTTAGTCTCAAAGCAGCCGTCATTCGACTTTGATCGGTTTTCCAAGTTCCACCGAATGATTCGCGTGGTAGGATACATTTTAAGGTTTATTTTTAACTGTAGACAAGCAATAAATGTACGTCAAAGCGGCTTTTTATCGAGTGACGAATTAAATAAGTCTACTCGAACTCTCATCAAGGTCAGCCAAAGGGATTCATTCGCAGACGACCTCCAGTGCCTCAAGCAAGGTCGGCCTGTACATCGTAAGTCCAAAATGTTAGCCTTCAATCCCTTCTTGGATGAGCATGACCTGATTAGAGTTGGAGGACGTATACAAGGATCGATTTGTGAATATTCTAAAAAGCACCCAATATTGTTGTGTTCAAAACACCCTTTTACTAAACTTTTATTTAGAAAGGAGCATGAGAGCCACATGCACTGTGGTCCTCAATTGTTATTAAATATTGTCAGAGACCAATATTGGCCTATAGGGGGAAGAAATCTTGCGCGTAGCACTTTTAGAAAATGTATAGTGTGCGTGCGTATTCAAGGCAACTCAATCCAGCCCATGATGGGTAACTTGCCTCCTCCTCGAGTTACACTAACTTACGCGTTTACAGTAACGGGTATGGATTTTGCAGGTCCCTTTTTAATTGCAAATCGTCAAGGCAGGGGCTGCAAGTTATCCAAATGTTGGTTATGTCTGTTTGTATGCCTCAGTACCAAGGCTGTTCACTTGGAAGTAGTGAGCAGTCTGAGTACTGAAGCCTTTCTCATGACTTTCCGTCGATTTATATCACGCCGCGGCAGGCCTCATGACCTTTATTGTGATAATGGCACCAACTTCGTGGGAGCCTGTAACGAGTTGGGTAAAATGTTGCGAGCAAGCCAAAAGGCCATGACTGAGGCCGCCCATGATAAGGGCATCAAATTTCACTTCAGTCCGGCGTATTCACCTCACTTTGGAGGTATCTTTGAAGCAGGGATAAAATCGGCAAAGTCACTTTTAAAACGTGTAATTGGTAATTCTAGTCTGACGTTCGAAGGGTTAACGACGCTATTCACTCAAATTGAAAGTATCCTAAATTCTCGGCCGTTGACCCCTCTGACGTCAGATCCCTCTGATCTGTCTCCTCTGACTCCAGGGCACTTCCTGATAGGGCGTCCACTCACCGCCTTACCAGAGACACCTGTTACTACCAATTGTCCGAACAGATATCAACGAATAGAACAGATGAGACAACACTTTTGGATCCGCTTCCACGATGAGTATCTGAGCGAGCTACAGCTGCGGACCAAATGGAGGGAGAAGCAGAACGAGCTGAAGGAGGGTGATCTCGTCGTAATTAAAGATGACAACGTCCCACCGATGCGGTGGCGCCTGGGACGAGTGCACCAACTGTATAAAGGCCAGGACGGCATCACCAGAGTGGCGGAGTTTAAAACTGCCAGAGGCATGGTGAAGAGGGCAGTAAACCGAGTCTGCCTCCTGCCAGTCCGAGATAGCGAAATGGATGATTCTCTTGCAAGCCAGGGCTTCCAAGGCGGGGACCCTGTTCACGCCACCACTGCGTGACGACAAGACCGGAGGACGATTCCGGGCTGCGGGGCGCGGGCGGCGGGCACCGGCGCCGGAGCGGCGCGGCCGCTGTCTCCCCACTCACACTCCACGAACGACCGGCATGACACCATGTCGCGTCCGCGCATCAAGCGCCTCTATTTTTACATTTTTTATTAATATACTTCATTTACTGTGTACAGGGTTGTTTTGTTTGCTGCCATCAGCCCCAATCCTGCACAATGTGTGTGTCATGTATATATCTTAGTTGTACATCATGAGTGATAGGCGTAGTTTCCGTAGTCTCACTTTGTAGTTGTTGCGGGTCCACCATTATTTCTCGTAGAAGCTAGTATTTAGACGACTAGGGTGACTAGGTGGCTACAAAGGGTGCGCCAAGTAGGGTAGAAAAGAAATGTTGCGCAGAATTCTGTGCGCATTTCTATTGGCATTCCTAATATTTTTATCGTAGCATACCGCTCCACTATCTCAATAATCCACAGATCATCCTTTTGTGTTTATCATAATCAGTCGTGCGTAACACGTAGCGTATAAATGTTATAACTACCATCATCTAAACCTGTTCTAATGCATGCCCCAAAGTAGCAGAAGCAACTAAACGACTCCATTAGTTAATTCCATTTACTCTGCCTCTGTAGTTGTTAGCGCTAGAACCATTGTATATGGACACTGAATGCAAAATATACATTATTATTGGCTAGCTGTGTTAGTACACTACCAACAGTGCATGTATTTGCTGTACCAATAAGAGTCTGTACGTTTCGTGCCGTGCCAGCCGGTACCAGGACCCCCTAAGATTAATTCATACGAACGTCAAGCTATATCGAGCGTTTTGAGATAAAATGTTTTGCATTTTAGTTTTTACATACCTGACTTAACATACCTACTTTATACTTTATGAATTGTTAACATAAAATGACACAGTTTTCTTAGTTAGAAACGAGTTAATTAAGTTGAATTTATTTTTGTTTAGTATCCCGCCGGATTCATGCATGTTGGCAATAAGGAAGCATATGATGCGATCAAGGAAGTCGGTGATTGGTGGTTCCATTTATAACGTTTGTCAACGTACGATAACGCTCATGAAAAAGGAAAAAAAAACCGGCCAAGTTCGTGAGATACAGCCTGGTGACAGCGGACGGACGGACGGACGGACAGCGGAGTCTTAGTAATACGGTCCCGTTTTTACCTTTTGGGTACGGAACCCTAAAAACCGCATCAAAATCCGTTGCGTAGTTTTAAAGACCTAAGCATACAGACAGACACACAGACAGCGGGAAGCGACTTTGTTTTATACTACATATGTAGTGAAGCGGCCCGCCCCGCTCACGCCCTGCCCGGAAAACGCGCCTGTGTGACGAAGCCTTAAATTCGTTTGGAGACAAAATATTAAACGCGACTAACATAAGGCCTGCGCATCTCAAGCAATATTAGAAGGGTTACGAGTAAACACTGCGTTCACGTTCAGTCTGCGCCGGCGCCGCTCAGCGTACCTAGCACGCCCCGGCACGGCTCCCCACCAGCTTTTCACACTCGCAATTGAATGAAACGCCGACTACGTTATGCAATGTTTTGTACTCCGTGTACTCTTTCTACGTGTATCTTTTTTGTTTTGGTTTTGTGCACTATTCATAATTCGTCACACTGATAAAGAGACTATTAGATTATTTTGAAAGCGTAGAGTTTTAACTTCTCAACTCGAAGCTATTACATTTGTTGTTTTATAGGTAGGTATTTATAAAACGAAGAATGTTATAGACAAAAGAAAGCGGTTAATTGTTTTTTTTTTCTCAGCAACAGTGAAAGTAATTAATTGGTTAGGTAACTTCCGAGATGACGTCTGATTAACTTAATTAACATTATACTTAATTTGCTATTGTTTCTTGTAATTATGGCAAAAGGTATGATTACTACACTGTTGGATTATGAGGTCGTTTTTCTGCAATAGCTTTAAAGAAAAACAGTAATTAGAATTATGGAAAATGACATTCGGAAGTAAATTCTGCTATAAGTTTGGTGTAACCCACGAATGCTATCAGGAGCAAAACAATTTTAAACAAATTGCTTTTGTGAAACTGTATTCTCATTTCAAGCATTATCTATGCTTTGTGCGTGCGTGTCCTATGTATATTTCGTATAATAACTTGCATTCTAATTTCAAATGATGTATCCCAATATTTCATACGATAAGGACTGATTTCCTTTGCTCGTTTAATGCGCAAATACGCGAAGGTCATATGTTATTTGACTGTAATAGATGCGTGGAGTTAATCGGTCGATTTTTTTATGGTCCATCGAGTGTTTTGCATATTAAATATTGATTACGGACACACGTGTTATTGCGCGTTTTGTGGTTCAAAATATATCGTACTGACTGCTAAAAAAAGATAGCGTCATGTACCCGATACTTTTCTGGAATGTTCATAGGTCAAGCGACAAAGGTTTAACTTGTTGAGGGTGAAGGCACAACACAATTGAATACAAGTACGGAGGTGACAAATAGAAATAGAGTAGACTTTCTAGATGTTTATTTATTTCCCTAGTGCGCAGGCAGAGTCTGTGCGGAAAGAGAAGAGTCGTGGAATGTATTGGGCCCCATAGATTCCACGACTGTTCTCTTTCCGGGCAGACTCTAAGTACCTATATTATATGTTACATTCCGATTTATTCCCACAGGCGGTGGTATATTTAACTTATGTTTGTCTAAAAGATCTGTTTATGTGTCAAGTAGTTTATGCTGTATGCTTGTTAGTGTGTGTGTGTGTCCAGTGTCAAATAGGGGTCGAGTCGCGCCCGGCCGCAGGTAATGAGCTCTGTATATTTTCGACACTAATGACAGTAATGACGAACTAACTACTAACAGCAACATTTAACACTCGGTGGACCTTATCTCTTTACAATACGGTTTAATAATTATAAATTAACTGTGTTGACGGCAGGCCTTTACCACAGCCTTTACTTAGCAGCTAGGAACCTCGGAAACACGGTTAAATACCAAGTTGATTGATGAATAACGCAGCGGCGTAAGGTCGGGCTCTTGAACTTTATGACACAGTTAAGTATAGACGTGACTGAAAGGCTGTTATTATTTACTGCGAGAATTAGAGGTATCTGTCATTAAATGCCGACGTAGACAAGACAGTGTTATTTAATATCTCGTGGAAATGACACTTTGATAATAAGAGATGCTTTCATCCTATGATGTAGTAGAGTCGACAAACGAAGATATTGAGAATTTTATATATAATTCACTGTAAACTCTTTGTAGTATTCATCTAGGTGCAATTTCCAATTCAAAACTACAAGGTTGCTTACAACAATTGCTTACAACCGATAAAAAAATCAAGCAATTTGTAATTTAGTAACGTTATTTTTCCACCTGCCAGAAACATGTTTCGTCATCATAATCGTTTACAAACTTCATGTTCCCTTATTTCTTGGTACTGTTATAATACGAATTTAAGTACAGTCCATGGCAAATTATCAGGCGTACTCCCACACACGGTCTGGGTGATGTCCGGCCGGGTACCGACATTCCCTTTGAGAGTGCGACACCGATTACACAGGACAATTACTGAAGTCGTGTCAGCATTCGAGTTTCAATGCAAACGTTAACAAGTGTAAATAGTACCAAGAAATGGTGAAATGTTAATCCTGTGATCTGAAGTCGTATGTGGCGCGTTACTTACATAAGCTAGCGAGCCTTGGGTTATCACCTATCAGTTGCTAAAAACAAGTGTGATATTGTGGCAATAAAAAGGAACCAAAATTAGATAAGATGACCACTGTGGATCTTCTGTATGTATTGTTTTATTATTGTGTATGAAGGAAACACTTTGAGCGTAACAAATGCATGTCTGTGCCATGTTCGCAATATTATCTTTCATGAGCAATTTGAGTGATGTCAAGACAGTCAAGAGAGTAAAGTCCTGTTCATTTATAAAACATTGTACCTACTTATCTCGATTGTGAGCTTATTCCTGTTATAAACTTGACCCCAAGATAGATAACCACTTAAAAACTACACCTTGTTTTGATACCCGATGCTAAAATGACATTCATCCAACCTATCTGTCATTTTATTACAAAAGTTGTACAAAAGCATATTGATATGGTTATGGTTAATGGTTAAATTTGGCCTATGGTCGTTTCTGCAACCAGGAACTATTATAATTAACCCTCACTAAATCTACATTCAAATTTTTACTTTATGTTTTAACAATTAGGTGGGTTCTTTTTACACGACTGCCCAAAAAAAGGAGTGTATTTTCAAAATTGTTGTTTGTTTTGTTTCCCGTTTGCAAAACTACGTCATATTAAATCCTGTACCGTTATTCAAAACCTTACATTATAATGAGAGCAGCGCTCGTTTTTCGTGCCGGAGGCGGTCATCCCTATTATTATTTCCCATAAAACGTCAACTTTTTACCTACTGGCAACACCAGGCAGCGGATTTCAAGTCTTTATAAAAACAAGTTTGAAATCTGGTTCCCTCATTGGCGTCTTATTTTTCGCCAGGAGCGGTCGTCCCTGGTAAGTCGATATAGACTACACTACCTATAGATATTTAGGGTACCTAAAGATATTTTAAATTAACTCGAGCCTCGTCAATAGTCTTTTAAATAAGCATTCCGAAATATATTAGTGGTAAAAAATGGAGGAGCGCGATCCGGACAATCTACCCTCAAATAAACGGAAAGCTTTAAATGAAACCGGAAATACAAAGCGTACACGTTACGATGAGGTTTTAAATAACTTGTCATTACAAGTCGCAAATATTCAAAATTTTCTATCAAATCATTACCCACCAACAGAAAACCCTCCATCCCCTAGTGAAAATATAGAATTGTCCGCTGACGATGCCCTTGATTTAAATGCGAGTGGGGAGCTTTTTTCCGATGAGGCATCCGGGTTACCTTTACCGGGCGATCAGGTAATTGATAGTAAAAAAGAGCCTAAGGTTCCTGAACAACCGTTTTCAATGACCTTAGAAACCGTCACTAAAGATCCATCCGTCCCAAAATCAGTAACAAAACACTTGGAGTCGTTAAAACAGTTTCAAAGATTTGAATCTTCAGATTGGGCAGAAATTCGTTATTCCGAGGTTCAAAAGAATTATGTGTCTACCCCCGGTTTCATAGAGTTGGAGACGAACGAAGAAATAAAACCCTATGATAATTTTAACAATCTTAGTCATACAGAAAGAGGTTTCGCGGTTATTTCCTCAGGGTTGTTAAAGCAATGCGATGCGATGGAACAAGGAATTCGCACCTTTATGTCGTGGATAACTTCAACTGAGGTGGTAGATGTCGTAACAATTCAAAATAAGATCAACGAGATTTTCTTGGAGGGTGATTACAAGAAAATCTCGTCAGACTTATTACAGATGGCCTGCGGCCATCGTGCTGATTTAGTACAGCAAAGGAGAGACGGTATTTTACGGTCGGTCAAAGATAAATTTACAAAAGAAACCCTTCGTAAAATACCGCCATCATGTGACAGTCTTTTTCATGTGGACACGTTCTCAGCTACGTTAGAAAAGAAAGGTGGCACAAGTAAAGTGTTTTGGCCTCTTAAAAACGAAACTCGCCCCAATAAGAAAGCCGCGCAGGCTGATTCTATTCCAAGTGCAAAACAAAGATACCTATTGCCCGCGCAGGGTAATCAACCAAGTTTTCAAACTGCCGTACCACCGGCTATGAATAATTATTATTATCCACAAACGGCAACCGCGCAGGTTCCCTACTATCCATACCCACCAGTACCTGCTGCGCAAGTTGGTTATGGGATGTATGATCAAGCTTTGCCAAGACTGCCCACGCAGGGTAACCGCAATTTTCGCTCTCGGGCCTCTAGGGGCAGGTCAGGTCCCGCTAGTAACCATGCACCTAGACAATCTTACAATGACTCACGAAAAGAGTCTCGAGGAAGGAAAAAATTCTGACTCGATGTTTCAGGCAGGTCAAATATCCCAATATGCAAATGTATGGGAATCCTACGGAGCAAGTCCAATGTTATTAATAATAAATAATAATAATCTTTATTTATTTACTTGAATCCTAATACAGTAAGTATTACAGCCTTATACAATTACAAAAAAAAGGAAACAAAACAAAAAAAAAAACTTATAAGTATTAGGTTTGTATCAGTTTCATTTTGGATTGAGCCTCTGTTTCCTGAACTAGGACAAAGCCTGTGACTCAGGATTCAGCGATTCCTCCGAGGAAAGTGGTACAAGTTATTTTATAAACTTAAGTACTAAAGGAACATACTACTAAGATAGAAAGGGGAAATGTAAAGAGTCTAGATGAATATATGTTCTAAACAAAAACAAAAACGGCTGACGTGTGTGTGTGTGTGTGTGTGTGTGTGTGTGTGTGTGGTGTGTGTGTGTGTGTGTGTGTTATAAGGTGAGTCAGTAGCCAGTATAAATGATGGGATGGTGATTTCCGTGTGTATGGGTGTGATTATATAAGACTTGCGCATTAACACTAGTTTTCCGGGAGAATAGTTATTAAGGTGACTATTTGATAGTGTTCAAAAGTGATTCGGTTTCTTGATAGTTCTGTGATTTTAGCCATGTAAGCAATTTGGACTTACAGTCGTAGCTATTTAGTGCGTAGATCTTTAAATGTTTATTTGTTTTATTGTAAATTAATACAGGGATATATATTAAAAATAATACAGGGATATCGCATCCCTTTTTGTTCAAAACCGATACTTCAACTGCCATGCCTATCCAACCACCCTCAATTAACATTACCGTCAGAAGAAATGGACTTGGCAATCAATCAGCTAATAAAAATGAAAGTCCTAGAACCAGTACAAATGACCCCCAGTTTTGTTTCTCGAATTTTTTTGGTCAAGAAACCAGACGGCACACACCGTCCAATATTCAACCTGAAAAGCCTAAATCAATTTGTATACGTAGGCAAATTCAAGCTGATAAACATACAAAGAATCCCGAGTTTTATTCAGGCTTCAGATTGGATGGCCAAAATCGATTTGTCGAACGCTTACTTCCACCTTCCGATAGCACATGCCCACAGGTGCTTTCTAAGGCTAATTTACAAGGAAACTTTATGGCAAATGACCTGCCTGCCATTCGGCCTCTCATCAGCGCCCAAAGTATTTGCCATGCTCAGCAATTGGATAGCTCAAATATTACGCGAACAAAACGTCAGAGTCATCGTTTACTTAGACGATTATCTTCTAGTGTCTCAAAACAGGGAGGTACTAGAATCTCATGTGTGCCTGGCCTTAAACCTATTAAAATCTCTCGGATGGCACATAAACATGGCAAAATCGATACTAGTACCACAAAGAAGCTTACAATTCTTGGGTGTAATGTGGAGCCCCCTCACAAATTTAAAGTGGTTACCATCAGACAAATGCCTTGCCCTTCGAAAGAAGTTGGAATATGTATTGACAAAAAAGACGGCAAATCTAAAACAAATGCAAAGTCTAGTAGGAACATTGAACTTCGCAAGTTTTTGCGTCATGAACGGGCGATTAAATCACCGAGCCCTACAGCGGTTTGGTCAACACCTCCAAAAAACCGATCATTACAACGAAGTCCCGATTCCGTCAGAAGCCCAAAAAGAGCTTCTTTGGTGGTTGCAAAATCATATGAATGCATCTGACATTCATCAATACCCGGTAACACATCACCTGACGACAGACGCATCTGGTCAAGGCTGGGGCGCTCAACTAAACAACCTATCAATACAAGGACTTTGGTCCCCCCAGGAAATATCTCTGCATTCCAACGTAAAAGAGATGCTTGCTATCTACAAAGTTCTAATGCAAACGAATCTTTCTCATACTACAATGGCCATACAATCGGACAATCGAACTGTATTAGCATATCTCAAGAATCAAGGGGGAACAAAATCTCGACAACTTTCGGATCTGACTGCCAAACTCTACAAAATATTAATGGCAAGGGACATATTTCTGTCATTACATCACCTACCAGGCCTCTACAACGTAGAAGCAGATCACCTGTCTCGTCAAAAGAAAATGCCAGAGTGGCATTTACTTCCTCACTTCACTCAGATGTGTTTCAAGAAGTTTGGAACCCCCGTGATCGATCTCTTTGCCTCTCACCAGGCTCACGTTGTCCCACGTTACGTGAGCCTCAATGTGAAAGACCAGAACGCAGAATTTCACGATGCGCTAAGTCGAACATGGACTTACTCCCTGGCATGGGTGTTCCCACCCCCATTCTTGATACCACGAGTATTAAATCATCTCAATCAAGCAATAGGTCGTTACCTCATAGTTGTACCCAAATGGGAGAAAGCTTTTTGGCGTCCGGACCTCAAACAACGGGCCATAGCGCCCCCGTTCACCATTCGAAACCTAAACCAGGTTCTGATCGACACAGCGACGGGCACTCCCCCGTCCAAAGTACAAAATATGACCATGGAGATTTGGAAATGTGGGGGTGGGATTCGGCATTAAAAAATTGGACCCCAGAACAAAAGAAGTTCCTAAAATCCAGCTGGCGCGAATCTACCATAAGAACATATAAACCGGCTTGGCGACGTTGGTGCGAGTGGGCACAACATAACAGCGTTAATTTCAAAAACCCGAACAGCGCAGATCTAGCTAGATTTTTGACAGATATTTTTATGACAAATAAATTCTCTTATAGCACTATTGCGCTACACAAATCTGTCGTTTCTACCTTATGTGACCCAGACAAAACCAAGAATTTAAATTCTCATCCGCTAGTTCGTCATGTGATGAAATCGGTCAAGATAAGTAAACCAAGACACGAAAAGACACCAATATGGGACATGGACATATTGGCAAATTGGTTAAACAACACACCAAAAACTACTAATCTTTACGA
Organism: Cydia amplana; assembly: GCF_948474715.1. Taxonomy (NCBI): domain Eukaryota; kingdom Metazoa; phylum Arthropoda; class Insecta; order Lepidoptera; family Tortricidae; genus Cydia; species Cydia amplana. Next base: position 15,508,751 of record NC_086079.1, on the reverse strand, counting down.
ATGCTCCAGAAGGACAGCTTGCCTTCTTCTACTCTGTTCGGGAAGAAGAGTCCATGATTTGACTCTACTTTCTGTAGAAAAAGATAAATTTATTATAACAAATGATTCAATAATCTTTTGGCCGGATTATGGCTCAAAAACAGATGGCCCTGACTACAGACAACAAGGATGGCGTCTGCTTAAAAATAAGGACTCTCAAGCCTTGGATCCAGTGTATTGGGTGAAACTATTGTTAGAACTATCAAGTGAAAGAAGAAAAGAAAATATAACAAAATTATTCATTAGCATATGTGGGACACCTAAACCAGCTTCAAAAACTATGATTGCAAATTGGATAAAATCAGTCCTTAAAGAAGCTGGAATAGAAGCTACACCGGGAAGCATAAGAGCAGCAGTTGCATCAAAGAATTGGATAGAAAACTGCCCTCTTGACGAGATCCTGCAAAGAGGAAATTGGCGGTCCCACAATACTTTTATGAATCACTATCAAAAAGTAGTTAAAGTAAGTAATTATAACACATCAAGTACTGTAACTAGATTATTTAATGTGATCAATTAAAATAAAATTAAGTATGGTGTATACATATAAATATATTATCCTTTATGATTGGGAAAGATAAATAAACAATGTTTTGTGTAAAGTGATTTCTTTTATTTATGAAAAATACCAATATCTCCTAATTACTTAACAAGTTATTGCTTTTTTATGTCTAATTACAGCATAATTATAATCTACTTGAAAGTATATTATCACTTTCTATGCCAAGAACTCCCTGGGTGTTAGGCATCAAAGGTGTTAAATATTATTACTTCCTGAAATCACATTGGCATCTTATCACACCAGGCGATAACAAACAGGTCTCATTATAATGTAAGGTTTTGAATAACGGTACAGGATTTAATGACAGCGTTTTACCTACCAATAAAACGCTTATTAAATACTTACCTTATTCAAAACCTTACATACAAGCTCTGCCTGGTTATAGTTTTTCAAAAACTTCATAGCTTATGATATGAGACACAATGAGGGAACCAGATTTCAAACTTGTTTTTATAAAGACTTGAAATCCGCTGCCTGGTGTTGCCAGTAGGTAAAAAGTTGACGTTTTATGGGAAATAATAATAGGGATGACCGCCTCCGGCACGAAAAACGAGCGCTGCTCTCATTATAATGTAAGGTTTTGAATAAGGTAAGTATTTAATAAGCGTTTTATTGGTAGGTAAAACGCTGTCATTAAACTATCATACGATATAAAACTCAAGTGTAGTTGGAAACTTGGAACACAAACCAAAATTATTACTAGTCCATCTGAAAGGTTGATAAGCCTTGTGAATAAACTGATTGCAATTATCTGTCATTATTGGCTAATAATCTACATTGAATTAAGTAATTGCCTGATAAAATTGTCACGTTTCCACGAGTGTCAAACTCCGTTCATAGTCTTTAACGATGCCGCTGTTGTTTACTCAGCATTGTTTGTTCGCATTTAAATGTGATATTATATGATTACTAATGACGTACGTATCGTAAAGTGCTTAGTAATCTATTGTTATTGGTAGAGTAGAGGTTACACTAATGTCTTCTGACCTGTACCTGTAGTTGAATACTTGAATAGTATACCTAGGCAGTAAAGTTCAAAATGTCACAGATCACATGTATGTCGACTTACATGTGATCTGAGGCTTTCTTCGACATTATGTATGTGCTGCAAGTTGAAGTTTTCCGCGCGGAGAATAGAAAATTGTATTATTTTCAACAAATGAGATGTATCTTGCATATAAATCCCGTGTCTTACTATTTGTTTCGTTTTTATTACCCTATTCACCCTATTGGATTGTTTATTTTGTCTTAGGTGTAGGTACTGGTATTGTATCAGTACATTACAAAGCAATAATAAATAAATATCACTCGAGCGTCAAATAACTTTGTGTATACAACACGCAACAATAAGTCGTTTATAAAGAAAACATCGGCGTTCCACTTCCGTGTGATTAATGTTGTAGTTACGACTGTTAGTGTGTCAATGGGTTGCATTGGCGTTGGTTCATTAGCTATACACATTGTACGATGTATTTGGCACTACAGTACCAGTTTAGTACCTTTAAACGGATTACACTAAAGCTGGAATTACGATTGACCCATAGAGTCATTGTATAACTGTTTCGAAGGATCATTTAGTTAGTGTCTTAATAAGTGCAGAATACGCCAATTATTTTGTTGGAATGTTTCTTGCAGGATTGCGGAAAACTTTATAGAGTTTTTTGAAAAAGTCCTCGCAATTAAACTATCTGTTTCAAGAATTTAAATGTATGTGCCATATCTCTGTAAACCTAAATGTTTTTTCCGGGGCATCCCTCTGTTCTTAAAGCAAGAAATTAAGTTGTCCTGGTTACACGTCTTCATAGTGTGTGTGTAATAGCTCCTATGTTCATAACTGCCACTTCTGCCAGAATGAGATTGGCCTGGATTTAACTAGAATTTCCTAACAGGCATTTCTTAAATACGGACAAGCATGTCCTCGATCGTTCGTGACCCATTATTAGCGTTCACAGGTCGTGACAGGTTAGCGCTATTAGCCCATTATTAGCGTTCTGTCACTCTGTGAGAACGCTACGGTCAATTACCTTCGCAAATTTTATGCTAGGTAACAGGTGTTGTTAAACTTTCTCAGCAACCCACAGGTTTTGCAATACAATCTAGGAGGTCACTGTACCTAATACGAAGATGTTTGCGCGTGAAGCTACTTTTAAGAACGCACCCCGAATCCATGCTATCCCGAATTTATTGACTAGTTGGGGAAAGCCCTGCTTACAGTTCTTCTTTCCTCGTTCGGCACGTGTAGAGTCGTACACACTCCCTTTCTCAGCACGAAAATGCATTCATATAGCATGAGCTTCGATATGCTACGAGTGGGATGGGATGTCATTTATCAGATTGACATCGCTTATTCATACGTTCGAAAAATATTAACAACAGTAATCACTTGCCTGAGCCATTTGCTGCATTTCGTTGGGTTGTTGTGCCTAAGTATATAATCAGTGGCTAGACAGTTAAATGTGGGTGTGAAAATCAACATCCCAATCATCCCATTATCAAGTTGACTCTCGGACAAAACAATACAATACAATTGTAAGTAGCTATTGTAACCAATAATACAGTGCAACAGTCAGAGGCATGACCGAACTCACCTATTCAAATAAAATAACAGTATAACTAAAATATAATAACGAATTAATAATATAAGAAGGTACTTTACGATGTTGTAAACGCTTTGTTTCTTGACCTTTTATTAACCTTTGCATTTTGGCTGTGTCAGCTTTGATCAACGTTTTTGAGATTAGACCTTTAAATGTGTTCTTATTTGTATCTGCACTTTATAAAACTGTCACTAAGAATCTCAAGAACATACTTAATAACCTACACTTTTGGGTTCGGCTCCACGCATGCTTCCCAAATGTCTGGGACACCATTGTCCCGTTTACGGAAAAGAAATTCTATGTATTAACCTTCAACCCATCTCTGTTGTTACAGAGGCGTATTCCCATGGAAGAGCAGCTCATCTTCCAAAACCAGTACCTCCCCAACGTCTACCCCAACCTGGCGTCTCTTCGGCAGCCGCTCCAGCGGGAACCTGCAGCGCGAGCCAGCACCAGCGCCGCCCGCGCCAGCCACCCCGCACCATCATCGCCGGCAAGGGAGCTCGGCCAGTGACAAGCAGTTTGAGGACCTCGTGGCTAGCTCTATAGCGCTTATACAGCATGACAGGTCAGTCTTTTGCCATGGTGACACTTCGACTCCCCAGCCGAAGACAGCGCTGTCTTCATCGGCAGGGGAGCTCGGCCAGAGAGAAGCTCTGTAGCTCTTATACATCATGACAGGCTAGTACATCTATTCAGACACTATGATAGAGATGCATGCTCATGGGTGATAGGTACCAAGCTATAGATACAACCGACCTTCGTGAAAAGATAAATTAAAATTGCGTTTGAAACGTCTATTATCCTTGACGAAATCTGAATGGTCTGTTCAAAAAACAAGGAGGATGATGAAGAGAATGATATGTACAGTCTGCAGCAGAAGTTGCTAAGCGGGCGAGGTGTCCAAAATTACTTTGACACGCTCTTATTGTCTTAACAATAAAGTCGCGTCAAAATCATATTGAACACCTGGCCCGCTTAGCAACTTCTGCTGCAGACTGTATTACTAAACATACGATTTGAAGTGTTTACTTGAGTTAAACAAACATAAACAGAACAGAGTGCTATCTTGTTTGCTCTTATCTTAAGGTTTAACCACTTGTGATTTAATTGGCCCAAGTGTTTGTGCTACTGGCATTGAGCTCTGTCTTCATTGGCTACATATACAACATACTTATATATGGAATAAGCACCAGTTTCAAGTGGTTCGGTAATTAGCAGGAATTTTCCCAGAGCATTGATTTTCAAGCTAACATTTGGTTTTGTGAATGTTAAGGTTAAACTATTACATTTGTTCTTATTATGTCATTCATGACTTTCATTTTTCATTTAAAAAATAATGTTGCTCTTTGTTGTGAAAGTACATGGAAATCAAACGGCAGATTTCATCAGTCTGGTTTCATTTCAAAATTAAGTACATATATATGACGTTACTCCTACGAAGGAAATGTCTGTCGAGAATTAAATAACGTTGCATCACACTTGCTTGCGAAAGGGGTTATTCCACGAATAAATAGATAAGGGAGAAATGTTTATTTTATTTTATTTAGGTACACTGTCTTGCGATCCAATATAACTCGACAATTTTTTAAACCTTTGAAAACGTTTTACTGTAAAATACTAACGTACAAATTTCTTAAGGATAGTATGAAATAGTGGACGTTTCAATCTACCTCGGGGCTCAAAGGTCATTGCCCTAGAAATGAAAAGTAATTGGGTAACGATGACAGACATTCCATGAACGATTGAATGAGCACAGGGCGACTACCTAACTATAGTAGTTCATTTCGGCTTTGATAGTTCATGGGGTCAGGTCATGATAGACTACTTAACAATAGCAGTTTTCCTTAATAACTTAAAATACATTTCTTGTACTTTTTTTGTTTTGCTTTGCTCTTGTCGGTGGAGTAATCGCCAATAATTTCTTTCTTGCGCCAGTCTTTTAATTTCCTCATTCAGTCAGTCAGTCAGTTCAATAAAATGGCCAATATAAATTATATCCTTACTAACCTGAAAGCTTATGGGATCAGGAACTCAGGGAATGGTAGTTGTAATAATATTTATTATCTAAATAACTTTGTTTCGACGAGAGACAACCATTGTTTGATATAATTTAGTTGAATAACTTTTCGAAATACCTTTGAATATGCGGAATATGATGCAGTAGGAATTACTTATAAAGAAAAGATGGGCACTTAATGGCTAGCACAATTATGACTTAAATCTTTATATCGTTGTATCGTTGCAATAGTCACAAAGAAAAGATAATAGCTTGAAAATTCACACAATAGCATTATTTCCTTATAACCTGAAAAATGAGCGCTCATTGTGTTATTTCCTCATTGACGTGACATGATACCGTTTACGTCAGACATAATTGATGCGTGCGACCGTCACGTCAGTGGCGCCAGACAACGCGTTGTGACGCGAGTTTCCAGGCTACGCCTACTGAAACCGCTTTTGATAGTTTTAATTTCTCTCATACTATTGTGGAAGTCGTAAAGCACAAATTGAATGTCCACACAGTTAAATGGCCGTTTATCAATCTTCTTGCGAAGATAGAAGTTACTTGTTCTACAAGGTAGGTCTTTGATTGTGTAGCTCAGGGGTCGGAAAACCACGGCTCGCGAGCCGCATGCGGCTGTTTGAAGGTACAATTGAGGCTCTTTAAGCCGCACAAAAAAATAACACTTCTGAAAAAAAAACACTTGAGGCTCTGAGCGGTGGAGCTATATGTCATGTTATTGCCGAATTTTGCTGCCATTGGATCTTTTTCTCAAGTTTGCCGATTCTGGTGTAGCTAATATCAATTACACGAGTATAGTAACAGTTGAATGCTTAAGCTTCCTCTTGCAAGCTAGCTTAGCTAAGTTAGCTGGTGACTTTAGAGAGAGGCTACCGTGACCATCGAAATTCTGATATCGTTTATTTACCCAGGATGTCTGTCGGTCGAATACTTAATCCGAAAAATCGTGACTGGACATTTGTCCAGTCTAGACCCAAAGATATGACCGGTGGCTTGGCCTTTCTATGCGGATGTATGTATACATGTATGAATATGTGTAGGCGTGTGACAGGTGTAATCGTGACCTCCCGCCACGACCTAATAAGCTGTTTTCGTATCGGTTCCGCTCTGTTAGCTGTCATTAGCGTTATTAAAGTGGTTTGTTAATTTAATTTTGTAACCTATACTCGTACTTATTGCACTTAATTTCCTTTAACATCATTTTGGTTTTTAGCTGGCTCAGTATATCGAGTCGTTCCACAATAAATGTCAGTTATTTGTGGCTTTCTATCTGCATCCATAACTTTAAACGTACAGCTATTAACCCTACTAGTTGGTTTGTTATCTTTTTGTTTTGTACCATGTGACAACCTTCTAAACAAATTCAAAACATTGACAGCCCTGGAAAAATAGTACTACAAAACCAGCAAAATGATGCTAAAGTAGTATGAAGTGGCCCTCGCGCCTCCAGCGAACATGACCGGCAAATTGTAGGGCTGCGTCAAATTATACAGGCATTTCCGCTTCTGTGGACCCGACATAGCATTCTGCCTTTGAAAATTGCTGTAATAGAATTTTTGAACCGTTTTGTGTCGGAGGATTCTTTTTTAATCGCCGTGGTTACTGCTTCGTGAGATCTTGATGTAAAATAAACATCGTGTGGGTAATTGTTGTTTTAACTATGCATTAGATTAACTATGTTTATAAACTATTACACTATTTACTGGGTTCAGTAAATAAAACATATACTGTAGATTAACTCGAAGTAAGATTTGAAGTCTAGGTGCGAGTATGTACCTCCATATAGGAATTTGTTTTATATGTTTCTAAAAACTATTATGAGTCTTCCACATGTCTCTAATTTATTAATCAATCAAATATTCTATCTTGCGGTCAGCCAACGTGTAGGTATGTATGTATAAAAAATTTTGAAATGGAAAAAGTCTCATAGGCGAACTTTTGCCATTTATAGATATTTATCACAAACCAAAACAAACAAAAGTAGAGTCGTCTAAAGATTGATCTATTATCTTTACTTTATCTTCACTGTAGTGCGTCTGGAATGTTCGCGGAGGCGCACACGGATGACTTTTTTGCAATCATACGCAACAGATCGGCGTCACTTATGCAGAGACTGTGTGGCAGTACCAATAGCATCCTGAAAACGTTGGCAGGTAAGGTAGATGCACCACTGCTCATGCACTGGAATGGGCTGCATGTGGCAGCCACAGATGCTGAGAAGTGGTGCATTTAGGTTGCCTAGTTATATAGTTATATTTATTGTCTGTACTTACTTGTAGATTTATTATTGGATTTATTATTATTATTTTGTATTTTAATTATCACTAACCTTAATTAATTTTAAGATTTGTTTGTTTGTTTGTTGTTGTACTAACAATTATGGATCGTATGGATTTGAAATAAATAAATAATTGAATTGAATTGAATTGAATTTACTGCAGACTTCTTCATCTACAAACCAATTATGAATATCAAAGATTAATCCACCGGCTGCAAGATAAACGAAGATCAATTATTGGATAGAGATAAACTGCGAATCATGCAGCTTCTATCAAACCGGTATCATTGCATCCCTATTCGGTGCGAGCCACAGCTTTATAATAACTTTATCATCGTCGGAGATCAGAGATACTAGCCTATCATCAGCGAAGTAAATCGAATACTTTCGTGCCTTAGGTAAGGTTCAGCCTAATGATCGATCACCATGATCTGTAATCGATGCTTAATTTTTTTGGGTCCTTCAAGCCTTTGAGGGAAAACTAAAACGAAGCTATTTTCAATCAAAGCGAAATGATCTACGGTGGCATCAATAAATGTTTCTGTCTATTACTTTCAATCACGCAATTAAGCTCGACAATTGTAACAATCGGGGCCGTAAATACTCCATCGGGATTGTCAACGCTTGTCAAAAGAGCGCTTGCTCGTCTCGGGACAACTTAAGTACCTAACTAGTTATTGGAAGATTGAATGCTATAACCAGACTTGCACTGAGGTTCTACCGCAAACAAGAGCGGAGAGAAATTAGATTTTCGATGTTCGCGGTAAACCCTCTGACCCGGTTGTATCGATGTGGTTGGTAATCTTCGAGAATAAGATCCCAGAAGGTATCTGCGGTGGTCACGAAGCGGCACTATTAGCTCGCTTCCTGTTGCAATTACCAGCAACGTGTAGTTATGTAATTATAGCAAACATATGTTTACTCGGACCACAGACTTGTGTAGAGGGAGGTATTCTGGGAACTGTAAAACTGGAAAAGAGTGGTGCATAGGAGAATTGAACGCGGAGAAATGGGGAGTCGTGTTCTAATGAAGATTAAATTTGTGCCTTTGACCAAATTTTATAACACAAATTAATAAGTATATCTTTTTACCAATGTACGATAATTATACGGTACCGAGACGGTCAGTACTTAATGAAACTATGCATAAAATACTAGTAGCATAGGCAAAATTTGGAATTAAACTCCTTGGTATTGTCTGAGTTTTTTCTTTCATTTATGAAAATATTTTGCCTTTGAACTTACTTAAATTTAAATAGTCACACCTGAAGATATTAGTTAGTTTAAGACCATAGTTTGCCTTTCCTATTGGGAGCCTTTGGACTGTATAGTTGGGTGGTTTTACGGTAAGCTATTAGTAAATTAGACGAGTGTACAGTCGCCATCAGATATATCGGAGTGGCTAATAAGGCGCTCACAAATATCTGAACACGCCACTATTGTCAGGGCGTTAGAGTGCCTGTTCAGATATTGTAACACCTTGGCCGCTCCGATATATCTGATGGCGACTTTACTGCAGAATAGGCACTACAAGCAAAATTGCGGCTAGTCGTGAGCCAGTCCCTCTTTTCTAACATAAAATAACACAATATTGTAGGACTTTAGCAATGTTTAGGACACGGTAACTATACTAATAAATTGCATTCAAGCGAAGCAGCACGCTCAGAACAGGTTTGACTAAAGGGCACTGCAGTATAGCCTTCATTCACACGAGCAGAATGGGAAAACATCGTATTGGGAATATTTCTAACTTAGGATTTTTATTCCGATCAAATCCTAATTATACAGTGTGTAAATCCAATACCGGCGAATATTTAAACGGTGGTTAGCATAGGACCTAAAAAGTATATTGAGATAGATTTTACTTAGAAATGCATTGAAAATTTTAACCATACAAAATAATTCGGCCCGCAATGTAATACACCACACAAGTTACGGGAAACGAGCTTTTTAAAGTAACTGTCAACGCTTGTTGGCAGTTACTATAAAAAGCTCGTATCTAGTAATGTCATGTCATCTTCTGTTTCTTAATGTTTGCAGTACATTGCTGCTCGGTACATGTGGAAAAAATTAATCACGGGGTCATAATTAAGTGTAACTTAAAAAAACATTTTAATTAATGATAAGACGGGTAAATTCTATATCTGGTTTAATTTATTGCCCGTATTAGACTTACACACTGTATATTTGCCTCCAACGACTTTCCTGTTTGAGCCTTCTCAGAAACGTGCGTAATCGCATCGTGTAGATCAACACTTATCCTGTTCTCTAGAGATCGAGATATGTTATGTAGGTACCTATATAGTGACTATAAAAAGCATGGCGTCTAGAATCGGACCAAGTTAACTCTGCATGGCAGTTGCAATGACAGTGCGGCAATATCATCATTAATGTTAAATTTCTATAAAAATTGCACGCACTTTGTTCTATTTAAATCGGTGCAAAGTTATCTTAGACGGACTCTGCCTGATTTATACATAACAACGCGTCATACATAACAAATCCATTACTAGGAAGTCATGTCGGCTGTTACTTACTTACTGGACGTCTTCTGCGCGAAATAACACTAAAAGCAAATGTGATGCAACATATAATGTTAGTACAAGCAATAACTATTAAACAGATTTTAAGACGCAGTTGTCCTTATCACGCGCAACAGTCACGAAATAAACTAAAGTGTAGCCTAGAGCCTAACTTGTTTGGCTTCCAGGCCTTCCAGCTATAATTATCATAGGTCTATTCAGATTGCGAGCTCGGCTAACATAACTTGACCCCTCGGAACCTGGACATTACTCTAACATTTGTTCGTTTGAGGCGTTGTTTTAACAGCTCAGCTCGACTCACTGGTCACTAAGGGCGATCTAACAAGAAATGCACACTGAAATACATACCTTACCTCATTGTAATAAGGTTTACGAAAAGTCAACTGTGTTCTCATAAATAAGTGAAATGGGAAAGGCAAAGATAATCGGGGCTGTGCGTGTTCATTTCCAACTGCAATCATAGGAATTAATTCAATTTCGTCCGGTCGATTGGATTATTGATATAGCTAAGTCAGCTGCGGATTACATTCCTGATACGCTTGTATAAAATGCCTGGCCTGGCGTTTTGTACATACTGAACAGTTGGTCAAACAAAGTTCATTGACCATTCACTTAATGTTTAAGATTGAGTTCGCGCACGATCAAGCTAGTGTAGGCGGGCCACCTGCCGTGGACTTCTGCGGTGAGCTGCGGTTATCAACGTAATAACATTATGGAGCAAACGACACTTTTACAACTCTTGAGTATTCTGAACGTGAAGTTAATCGATCGCATTAAAAATACAATACATACTACGTTCCAAAACTAGAATAACCGATGTAGCTGAAACTGCCGCCAAGCTCAAATGGGACTGGGTGGGACACGTCTGCCGTATGCCGGATGACCTGTCTGCCAAAATAGCCACCCATTGGGTCCCACAAATTGTGCAGCTTTACAATCGTCTGAGATGGCGGGACGAGCTTGACGCTTTTGACAGAGACTGGTGGGAGATTTCCGAGGATAGGGATACGTGGATCAATAAGAGGGAGGCCTTTGCCCAACATTGGGACGATATGAGCTCATAATAATAATATGATAAAAACGGATGGGCGCTATCCTATAATTATTATATCGATAACCGCGTCGATCATACGCATTCAACGAAGACGCATTGAAAGGAGAGGTTTGGCGGAGCTATTAATTATGAAAATTGTCTAGAATGGGGATACGTTGTAGTCACGGATCTAGAATGACGCTTACGCTTAAAGTTTGCAAAAGGGAAGCCAACATATATCGGAACATTTCATGAATGCGAAAGGGGCAGACTACTAATGAAAAAACGTGACCAATTTCGAGGTACCAAATACCTGAATGTACCAAAACGTAAGGTTAATAGCGGACTGGGAACTACAAAAGCTGTGCAAACTACGAAAAACTACGATAATATGTTAAGTAGTGAGGGCAGTTTGTGTAGTAGAAGCCAGAAGAATTTGCTGAACCAATTGTGACGATTATTTTCAGCAGCATGTTTGCATTAAATACGAGTATAATTTATCTGCCAAGTGCTCATTCCCTGAGCGATTTTATGTACAAACGCTGGCATTGAAATTGGCGACTAACGAACGAACACAAGATGAGAATAGAACGTCCTTCGCCAACAATACGTTTTGGTAATACGTTGTGTTGCAACAGTGGCATACATTGTCAATTTCCATGGAATGTACAATTTGTACATACCTTGTTTTTTGGTCATAGTTCACAGTAGCGTGGTTTTAGAATGAATAGAATGTATAAATAAGGTACAGTTAAGTAAGAAAACATCTGAACGCGGCAAAGTAATACATTTTAACACTTTGACCGCCAAAGACATCAGCTGGCGCGCGCGGCTACAGCCCAATATCAGACTTATTTGATGTATCTCCAAACTTATCTGATGTATGTCAGCGTCTCTGTCGTTAGGCCCTAGTTTAGGGTAGTGTTAAACGCGTTTAAAGAGTCAGGGTTTGCTTTAAAGTGATTGATGGCTGGACTAACCAAATAAATAATTCATGTTTCATGACACGGAAACTATCGCGCTATCAATTTTTATAACGCATAAATACCGCTTCCGACTACATTAATGGATTTTGGTTACCACTATAACTGATGGAGTAGAGATATCTCTATTGTTCTTTTCCTACAGGTGTTGTAATTATGAAGTACACTGGAGGCCGTGAAAAGGGAGCGGAATGGACTTCTGAATTACTTTCACGTGATTGCATCGCAACCCGTATAATTATACCGTACCTGTTGAAAACGGTTTCACGTTATTGGTAGTGTTGTACATTTGGATTCAGATTAATGCTTATATTGTATCATGTAGCTAAATCAACAAGACTGAGGACTAGATAAATATGTATGATCTCCGGAGATATTTAATTTACAAAAGTTTATTTAGTTATTTTGGTGCAGCCAGTAAGATTTTATTTGTATGTATATTAGGTAATAGGTGTACCTACCTGCTATTGATACTGATCTGCGCCAGATTATGAGACACCAGGAAATCCGCGCCGGTCGTTATATGTAACTACGCAATCGTAGATTATAATATTTATCATATTTGTACAATCGGCTAATTTGTAGATGGAGTAAAAAATAATCTATGAAACTTTCGCTTTAAGAGCCAACAGGAGTGGTCATTTCTCCATACAAACGTACTCGACTGTTTCCTCCGTGGGTTTTGAAGTTAGAGCAATGATTTTTTCAACACAGATTAATATTGTCAATATCTGTGTCGGACCGTTTTGCTTTTTTTGATATTTTTGTTTTTTAAGGCGCTAGAGCCCTGCAAAAATGGCCAAAATGGCCTAATTGACTATGCCGCAATGAGAGGCGTGCTATTCAAAACTGACATCAATTAGTCAAAAAAGCAAAACGGTACGACACAGACAATGTCATAATCATTTAGATTTCAAAATTTGGTTACGATTGGTTAAGTTTTGGAGGAGGAAACAGTCGAGTACGAAACCTCGATTTTTGAGATTTTTACGCAGGATTTTTCGCCTTGTCCTTATCGCACTAGTTTTAGGAGCCGCTTCCGTTAGCGAGACGGGTATATTTACCTAAAATATTTAAATCTTAGCTCCTGTTGGCTCTTAAGATTTTAAACCGATTGTAAATATCATCAGGATAAAAAAATACCTACAAGCTAGCATTCTATTTAGGTACCAAATTTAAAAAAGCGGCCAAGTGCGAGTCGGACTCGCCCATGAAGGGTTCCGTATTTAGGCGATTTATGACGTGTTAAAAAAAAAACTACTTGCTAGATCTCGTTCAAACCAATTTTTGGTGGAAGTTTACATGGTAATGTACATCATATATTTTTTTTAGTTTTATCATTCTCTTATTTTAGAAGTTACAGGGGGGGGGACACACATTTTACCACTTTGGAAGTGTCTCTCGCGCAAACTATTCAGTTTAGAAAAAAATGATATTAGAAACCTCAATATCATTTTTGAAGACCTATCCATAGATACCCCACACGTATGGGTTTGATGAAAAAAAAAAATTTGAGTTTCAGTTCGAAGTATGGGGAACCCCAAAAATTTATTGTTTTTTTTCTATTTTTGTGTGAAAATCTTAATGCGGTTCACAGAATACATCTACTTACCAAGTTTCAACAGTATAGTTCTTATAGTTTCGGAGAAAAGTGGCTGTGACATACGGACGGACAGACAGACGGACAGACAGACAGACAGACATGACGAATCTATAAGGGTTCCGTTTTTTGCCATTTGGCTACGGAACCCTAAAAACGTGCGTTCATATTTATGAATTAACTAATCAACCGCTTTCTCCATACTTGTTGAAGGGCAGACGAAGCCCTTGATGAGGTGCTTTATTCGGCACACAATCGTAGCCATCTCAAATAATCGAAGCCCACACATCTCAGACAACAATACACGATAAAGGTATCTTTTAGAGGGGAAAAATATGGTGATTGCTATGTTGGGCGTGAATGATGGGTATTCAATATGTTGCCCGCATCACATATGTTGTTTATTTGACCGTTTGCTGGTTTCTAAGAGACTGACACAATAACCTTTGAAAATACAAACGTTATTGTGTAGTATTTTTTCAGCGAAAATATTTTTTTTATACTATACTTCAATGGACAATGATAGTCTTATAAAATATTGAGAAGATATACTTTCACAACATAAACAGATCAGATAAGATAGTTTTGAATGGTAAAAGAACATCTGAATGGCATTGCAAATCGTTTTATTCCGCGAAAAATACTACAATAGATGTAATTTAGCCCCAATAGGTGGGAAGTTGGACACATTATGAATTATGGTATCCCTAATACCAACGTGTTTCAGAGAAAAATATAATCCAATCCAAGTGACCGTTTGTTAACGGCCTGCAGTGTATTGTCCAAACAATGCAAGGAAATCGGTATTTTTAGTCGAATTCCGACCGAAATAGCGATATTTACTAAATTACTAATGTCCGATAGGAATGTGGCCGTGTTGAGAATAGGTGTGTCAGTCGAATAAATGCGGGCCGGGCTTTTGAATAATAAATTAAAGTTGTTATGTATTGTACTGTATTACTGGACTGGTGTATACGAGTATGTGATTGTATTGCGGGCTTATTGACTTCCATTACTGTATACCTAATTATGGATATTATTATGGCATAGAATAGAATAGAATTATTTGTCACAAACCAGACCAGTATAAATGTACATATGTAAGTGGATATGGCACGGCATTGTCCACTCATGCAAATTATATGTGCAAACTTTGAGCGATTTGCAATGCTTTTAGCGATTGCTGTAAACGGAAAAGACCAAGCTAGTCAATTTAGAAATCAAAGTAAAACAGTTGGTATACTCATTTCGACACAGAGCAAACCGCAATAAGCCAATGTAGACTTTTTGTGAAGACATCCTGATAATCTAAATTGTATTTGTACATACATATACATACTTAGTTTGTGAGTTGGCTACAGTAGATAAACAAGTTACTGTTAGAATGAAAATTTGATGAATAATTTGGTACTGAAACATTTTTATTGTCTACGACATGATACTTATTACTTACTCCGCTGATATGGCGACCCGAAAGTAGATGAAGATGACTTCTGGTGCCCTTTTTAGGGTTCCGTACCCAAAGGGTAAAAACGGGACCCTATTACTAAGACTCCGCTGTCCGTCCGTCCGTTTGTCCGTCCGTCCGTCCGTCCGTCCGTCCGTCCGTCTGTCACCAGGCTGTATCTCACGAACCGTGATAGCTAGACAGTTGAAATTTTCACAGATGATGTATTTCTGTTGCCGCTATAACAACAAATACTAAAAACAGAATAAAATAAAGATTTAAGTGTTGTATGCAACAAACGTGATTTTTGACCGAAGCTAAGCAACGTCGGGCGGGGTCAGTATTTGGATGGGTGACCGTTTTTTTGCTTGTTTTTTTTTTTGTTTTGCTCTATTTTTTGTTGATGGTGCGGAACCCTCCGTGCGCGAGTCCGACTCGCACTTGGCCGGTTTTTTTTTTATTTACACAAAAGGTACATGCTCACAAATAAAATTTATAATATCGCCAAACTGTAACCAGTTGTCTTCCAGTTTGTGCGTTTTCTTCCAGTTTTCTGCGTTCAGGACGAGTAGTTCTCTCTCAGCGCCCAGAGGTACTTGGGGCGCCGGGTACGATAGTACTTACATGATGGTAAACAATAAAATACACTGGTTTACCGTGTGGTAATCAATGTAACCATTCATTGTGAAGGTACATCACGCCATCTGCAACCCGTGCAAGTACACCGAACGGTTCCAGTAGCCAATGAAGCGAGTAAGCCACGCCGCAACACAGCAAGTAAAGCAAGAAAATAATTGAAATACCGTACAGTATGTTGTAAACGGACAGTGGTTTTAACAGTCGAGTAGAACTGAAGCTGTATAAATGAACTGTTTCCAACTTTATACAGCTTTCAGGACACTTGATAAGAGCGTCCTATTTTGAGTTGACGTCACTTGAGAATCTGTCTACCATGAACCCCCAACAGCGATGGGAAACGGTGCAGAATCGGCAAAATTTTAGGAAGAAAATCCAGCATTTTGACTGGGTCCGTGTAAAAATGCCAAATATTATTTTATTGGAAACTGTAAGAGCTGCTTTAGCCGAGCCATGGAATGGAGTAGTGTAATATCTAACTGCACCCTGCTAGCCAGCTACTTTTTGTGATGCTCATGGCATCCGTCCTTATAGCCGCTATTATAATTGATGGAAAAACTAGCTAAGCTAGTTAACTGGTACGTCTGAGAACATTGTTCTATGTCTCTACGTGTTCTAGGGACCTATAGAGCCTCTCTTTTATTACGAGAATATAATACGCAAAACTTGAAAAAAAATGGTCTGAGAACATTTATTCAGAGAGTGTAATTACTTACTGTCAATTTAATTATTTTAATTCGCTTGAATCTGTAATCTAAATTGCCGCCACTCTCGAATATTTACCGTCACAGCTAAAGAGGAATGTGCGCAGGATGCACGGTGTCGAGTGTCGCATCCTATCCACCGCCCGCATATTTAATCTCCACTCAGTAATGATTGCTCTGGAACATGACACTGCTCTAAGGTTACACTATTTATAATGGGCAAAAATGGTGCACGCTTGTCAGGCGCAACGAGTGATTGTATTGGGAGCTTCAAAATCTTTGGGTTGAATATTTAGGAATAACAAACGAAATTGCGGATAAATATTCGCTGTTCGACAAAAACTAACCGCTGACATGTGAGGTGCAGCGCAGATTTTTTAAGTCCCCGCAAAGAGGTATATTAGGCAGCGGATTGAAGAATATCACCCCAATTTTTTTGTCAGGCCATGAACTTGATCTGTTTTCTGTTTTATTACTGTTTTGATACGCTAAGCTACAAAATAAAAGGTACGCAACACTGGGCAAATAATTTATCGTCTAAGGGCACTAACTTGCAATAGGTTTAAATGTCAACGAACCCTGATAGTTAACCCTGCTTTCTAAATTAGGTTGTGGCTTTTAATAATGAGTAAACGTGACTTTAATCAAATGATTAATAATCAGTCTTTGTAAGAGGTCTTAAAATTTCTGTTTTCTTTGGGTTAAATTACTCATGGTATTGGATAAGCATACATTTCATCAGACTTGGAATTTAGTAAAGTAAGTAAGTCTCTTTGGGACGCAATATCGAAGACACAGAAGAACAAGTAACAGAATCTGATCTTTCTGTCTCTTCGAGTCTGTAGGCATATACCTAGCAATGCTTTTCATTACGAATTTTATTTGGAAATTCACTACACCATACTCGTTTACATTGTTCTCGATTATAAAAGATAACATCGATTATCAGAACCATATTGGCCTGTAGCTTGAAATCTATTAACTTTGATTGTTTCTCCGTAAACTGGAGGATCGTGTGCTATGATTGCGTAATCAACGAAGTGTCGATCAGGGCCGTATATTAATATCTCGCTCGGCACGCAAATCTGAGGTAATTAAAGGTCATATACCTACGTGTAATAACAGGTTATAATTGCGTGTGCTCACATGTGAAACTATTGAGTTTTTTTAATGGTTATGTTACTTATGTTGCGAAGTGGTAGAAGTGAACATTGGTGTTTCTCTGAAATTTTGTTACCAGAGCAAGAGTTTATTACATAGCACGAGTATTATTACAATACAATACTGTTGTATTTTAAGGGCTATACCTATAGTTGAGCTAATATTAGATTTACTTTTTTCAGTCCATCAGCTCAAGCCGAAAAGTCGACTTGATACTAGAACACAACACATAGATTTCTGTAAAACAGTTTAGCATATTCAGGAGAATATACTCCATATCATAGGTCGATTTATGTCATGGAGTATATTCTCCTGAATCTATTCCTTTATTTTATGTTATCGCCAAGTGTTTTGCTGGGATTTTTTCTCGTACATTTTACGGGCTTCATCCGTGTTTCAGTGCACTTTATAGTGCAGTGTTGTGCACGTGAGTCGCAATTCTGGCACAGTGTGGAAATCGCCGCCGTGTCGTGACGCGCCAACTCGTTAACCATTCCATTAGGCGCTGCAATTTGTATCTTTGCTCACCGTAAACTACCTGCCAAAGTGCTTTTTTAATTATTACTAACCTCATATAGCTTTGTAAATAGAAACGTCTTGTTTTCACGTGGTTTGTTTACAAGTATTTTTGATATGACTGCTGTCGAATGTCAACGACCTTAGTAACAATAACAATGATTTGTGAAATCGTACACAGTACTTCGAAATTGAAATTATTCCGGCCGCGGCTCGGCTTTCATTGCGTACGCATTGTTTCATTCAATTCAATTTGAATACTTTTTCTGGACATTTCGTCCGTGTTTACAGTGAAAACAAGAACTGTTTTACAACCCAACAGCCATGTGCCCATGTCATACATAGGTAGCAAAATATGGAATAAGTACCTTTTTGGGCTGAAAAAAAAAACCCGTCTGACTGCGTGTTGTTTATTCCCATGACTCTTGAACAGCCAGAATTTATATTTTTAATTTTTAACAAGCAGAAACGTCTGCGATCGATGCTATTAAGCTTAGAATAAATTTAAAAGTGGAAAGAATTACTGTCTTGGTTGGGACATGAACTCATGGCCTCTGGATCGATACTTCAGCGCTCTGCCATCTGAGCCACCAAGACCTCATAGAATCAAAATCAGAAGAAGAGTGAGAATTTATATTACTACTCCGTTTTATTCTTTCTTTTGTTAAAGAAACATTTCTTTAACATGCTTCTGAGCTACGTTTGAGTAACTTTAGAACACTATTCGTGTTTTGGTAGTTTTTTCATAAAGTAAAAATAGGTTATTGACGGCTGTGTTTCTTCTGTTTCAGACCGTCAAACCTGCCCGCGAAGACAACAGAAGAGGCGCTCAGGCATAAGGCGGAGCACGCGCGGATATTAGAAGCGGCGCGGCGGCGCGTCGAGCGAGAGTCGGCGGCAAGGCTGGCGCGGCTGCAGGAGTCGCTGCGGCAGGAGGAGCGGCTGGCGCGGCATGCGCGCGAGTGGCAGGCCATCCTGCCCGACTGGTCCGCGCAGTGAGTTCACTCTTCTGTACTAACGAGAGTCGGCAGCAAGGCTGCGAGCGTCGCTGCGGCAGGAGGAGCGGCTAGCGAGGCATGCGCGCGAGTGGCAGGCCATCCTGCCCGACTGGCCCGCGCAGTGAGTTCACTCTTCTGTACTAACGAGAGTCGGCAGCAAGGCTGCGAGCGTCGCTGCGGCAGGAGGAGCGGCTAGCGCGGCATGCGCGCGAGTGGCAGGCCATCCTGCCCGACTGGCCCGCGCAGTGAGTTCACTCTTCTGTACTAACGAGAGTCGGCAGCAAGGCTGCGAGCGTCACTGCGGCAGGAGGAGCGGCTAGCGAGGCATACGCGCGAGTGGCAGGCCATCCTGCCCGACTGGCCCGCGCAGTGAGTTCACTCTTCTGTACTAACGAGAGTCGGCAGCAAGGCTGCGAGCGTCGCTGCGGCAGGAGGAGCGGATAGCGAGGCACGCGCGCGAGTGGCAGGCCATCCTGCCCGACTGGCCCGCGCAGTGAGTTCACTCTTCTGTACTAACGAGAGTCGGCAGCAAGGCTGCGAGCGTCGCTGCGGCAGGAGGAGCGGCTAGCGAGGCATACGCGCGAGTGGCAGGCCATCCTGCCCGACTGGCCCGCGCAGTGAGTTCACTCTTCTGTACTAACGAGAGTCGGCAGCAAGGCTGCGAGCGTCGCTGCGGCAGGAGGAGCGGCTAGCGAGGCATACGCGCGAGTGGCAGGCCATCCTGCCCGACTGGCCCGCGCAGTGAGTTCACTCTTCTGTACTAACGAGAGTCGGCAGCAAGGCTGCGAGCGTCGCTGCGGCAGGAGGAGCGGATAGCGAGGCATGCGCGCGAGTGGCAGGCCATCCTGCCCGACTGGCCCGCGCAGTGAGTTCACTCTTCTGTACTAACGAGAGTCGGCAGCAAGGCTGCGAGCGTCGCTGCGGCAGGAGGAGCGGATAGCGAGGCACGCGCGCGAGTGGCAGGCCATCCTGCCCGACTGGCCCGCGCAGTGAGTTCACTCTTCTGTACTAACGAGAGTCGGCAGCAAGGCTGCGAGCGTCGCTGCGGCAGGAGGAGCGGCTGGCGCGGCATGCGCGCGAGTGGCAGGCCATCCTGCCCGACTGGTCCGCGCAGTGAGTTGGTTATTTATAGTTAAAAGACAAATTTAAGGATATTATCAACACACAAATAAAACACGGCTAAATATCGTATTTTTTAACCACAGTACTTACAAAAGATAATTAAAGTAGAGACACTTTCCAGATAGATTTTCGTACATTGACCCGCCTGTTGCTATCTCTATTGCACGCGCATAAATAATTATATTGCTGTTCCCGCCCATGATACCGGTGGTCAATGTCACTGTGCGAGTTTGATAGCATTATAATTATGCGCGTGCAAAAGAGATAGCAACAGGCGAAAATCTATCTAGAAAGCGTCTCTTGTTTAAAGTGAATTGGCTTTATGGTGGACCGGTAAAGGTTCTGCTCCGAATGACATCTTTATAGTCAGAGGAGGCAAAAAGATACATATCACAATGACATTGGTATTGCTGATGAACGTATTAACTTCGGGCGCGATTTTTGCCACCATTTAAACCTTTTACTTTCTAACAATAATTACTTATGGATATGGACAGAATCGGAATGAGGAACTATTAATCTTAGTCATAGACTTATCGCTACCATTGACTAAACAAACAGTCATGATCTCATGACAAAGACTGATACTAATCGCTGTCATAATTCTTTTCTTACGCACACAACACACAATGTTTGCGAGCCGCAATAACAAATACACTCTCTCTTTTCCATTTTGTTCAATGTTCATTGTCTCTTGCCCTGGTTTGACACAGGAAAAGTTTATCCAAAATGTATATAGAAATGAGTTAACCTGTTGATGTTTTTATCCTTATTTATGCTGTCATTAGTTAGCGTGAGCTATTTACATAGTTTGATATCAGAAGAATAAATATAGCCGGATGTTATTAAGTGTGACATGAAAATAATGTACGAGAAAATTAAATACGTATTAGGTACTCGTTTCAGGCGATGTTCAGCTATAGAAATTACTACGGTTTGGATATAGGAGAAATATATTCCGGAAACTTATATATAGCTATTGGTCAAAACAAACATGGTATACAAAAAATTTCAGCCCCTAGCATTACCCAAGCCGAAACTATACGAGGGTTCGAAAAACGACGAAACGTGCCGAGAAAAGATATGCACTGCCTTTTGCCCTTATTCTCTCGTCTTGGCGGGGGCACGGCTTGAATTGGAAATAGAACAGAAATAGTACGTACCGAACTTTTTAATTGCAATGTGCGTAATGTGCAATGTGCATTGAGTCCCGTTGGTAATTCTAACTAAAGACTAATTTAACCTAGATCCTGACGTGCCAAAAGACAAAAATGGACAAAAGGTTTTACCGTCTGATGAAGGATATACAAGTAGGGGAATACCGTACTTTCAACTTTTCCAGTCAATCCCTATTTTGAACTAACAGGTGTTTTAGGGTTCCGTACCCAAAGGGTAAAAACGGGACCCTATTACTAAGACTCCGCTGTCCGTCCGTCTGTCACCAGGCTGTATCTCACGAACCGTGATAGCTAGACAGTTGAAATTTTCACAGACGATGTATTTCTGTTGCCGCTATAACAACAAATACTAAAAACAGGATAAAATAAAGATTTAAGTGAGGCTCCCATACAACAAACGTGATTTTTGACCGAAGTTAAGGAACATCGGGCGGGGTCAGTACTTGGATGGGTGACCGTTTTTTTGCTTGTTTTGCTCTATTTTTTGTTGATGGTGCGGAACCCTCCGTGCGCGAGTCCGACTCGCACTTGGCCGGTTTTTATTTGTCTTATATATCACTCAATGTCCCTTCTCTATTCCAGAAAAAACGCAAAGCGCACCCAAGAGCTATGGTGGAGCGGTCTGCCCCCCTCCATCCGCGGCAAAGTCTGGCAGCTGGCCATCGAAAACAAACTCCAAATCACCCACCACCACTACCGCGAGTTCGTCGCAAAGGCCAAACAACGGCTACACGAAGCACAACTCAGGAGAAAACGGTTGAAGATCCACAGAGAATCAGAGACTGAGGAAAAGACTGAAGATAAGGAACGCTTAGGTTTACCAAGGAATTTTAGTGAGCAGAACTTAAAATGTCACAGTGACACGACTCCTAAGTGCTGTTCTAAATCTAATCCAGACCTAATAGAGAGGAGTGATGAGTGTTCCATGGAGTTGATAGAGCTCGATATCGCGCGGACATTTCCACAGTTGTGTATATTTCAACCGGGAGGGCCGTATTTTACGGTTCTGCATGAGCTGCTGGCGGCTTATGTGTGCTATCGTCCCGACGTTGGTTATGTACAGGTTAGTAATGTTTAATTTAAGTTTATTCTTGGTTGTAGTTTCCCTCTTTTATGGTATGTATTTTGTAATCTGTGTCTGAATTGTGTGTTGCCACTCGTTTAGTCCGTATCCGTACTATAAATGCATAGGTACGCACAGTTTTTCTAATTGGCTAGTTTCGTTTTCTATTGGTACATGCAAATATTTTACAGTAGTCATAAAACTCGCAAAAATATGCAGACAAAACAAGGATAAACACATTTGCCAGTCGGACAAATCTCATACAAAAAAGGTGAATTCATCATAACGCCATAGCCTCGCGTCTCTTACTACCATCAGGGTAGCTGTTTGATGTCCTAAAATGTTAGATGTTTTTGCCATACAAAATTACAAACAAGTCAATTACTTTTCTTTCTTACAACCCTTTGGGTAGTTGAAATAGTTATTTTCAGTAATTTAGCTAGTCAATAGGTAGTGATGTGGAACCATTTTTGTTCGCAGGGTATGTCATTCATCGCAGCTGTGCTGATCTTAAATATGGAAGCGCCGTGTGCGTTCGTTTGCTTCGCCAATCTGCTGGAGCAACCCGTGCTCCGGGCAGCTTTTACCCGCGATGGCAACACTATGCAGGTGAGCTAGGTTCTAAATGTCAACATACATTTTGGATCTAAGAAGAAAAACTTGTCTCACTAGATCCATTTTGGATCTATCGACTGGATCTATAGAGAATGAAGGCTTTGATCAATCGGCTACGAAATTTTTTTTTTGTTAGCCTGATTTGGTGTCCCACTGCTGGGCAAAGGCCTCCCGTCCTTTCCTCCACTCAACCCTGTCGTTTGTACTTTCCGTCAATCCGGATAAAATGCGTCCAAGTCGTCACGCCATATCCTTTTCGGTCTGCGGGGTCTGCCTGAACCTCGAACGAAAATTGTACATTTAAATAATTTGGCTTAAACAATGGCGATGTCAGACTGTCTTTAATAAGTATTCTGTGACACAGTTTGACCCAGCACGTCTTTTTTGGCAAGCAACTCAAACTACTGGATAAACTATTACGAAATTTTTATGTGATGTGAAGTCATATAAAATATGCTTCAGTAGTCACTGAATCATCTCATTAACGAAAAGCCACAGAATAAACTTAACATTCAACAAGCAAAACTCAAATCAAATTCTTTAGTGTTCTCAATAATACATACAAATATATAATCACGCCTATTTCCCAGAGGGGTAGGTAGAGACCACGGATTTCCACTTCACAATAATCTTTAAAGTAAATGCCTGCGCTGGCGAATATGTCTGATTTTAATATATCTTATGAGTGTATATCTTAACCAAAGAGTATTGAAGAGTAGGAATAATTGACCGCTATCAATTCGTGTTTCCAGCGCTTCTGGCGAGCGTACACCCGCCTCCTCAAGCACAACCTGCCGTCACTAGCGGACACGCTGGCGCCGGAGCTGTACCTGCTGGAGTGGCTGTACACGGCGTTCGCCAAGGCCATGCCGCTGGACGCCGCGTGCCGCGTGTGGGACGTGTTCCACCGCGACGGCGGCGCCTTCCTGTTCAACACGGCGCTAGGTACTGTATACTACACGTACACCCGCCTCCTCAAACACAACCTGCCGTCACTAGCGGACACGCTGGCGCCGGAGCTGTACCTGCTGGAGTGGCTGTACACGGCGTTCGCCAAGGCCATGCCGCTGGACGCCGCGTGCCGCGTGTGGGACGTGTTCCACCGCGACGGCGGCGCCTTCCTGTTCAACACGGCGCTAGGTACTGTATACTACACGTACACCCGCCTCCTCAAACACAACCTGCCGTCACTAGCGGACACGCTGGCGCCGGAGCTGTACCTGCTGGAGTGGCTGTACACGGCGTTCGCCAAGGCCATGCCGCTGGACGCCGCGTGCCGCGTGTGGGACGTGTTCCACCGCGACGGCGGCGCATTCCTGTTCAACACGGCGCTAGGTACTGTATACTACACGTACACCCGCCTCCTCAAACACAACCTGCCGTCACTAGCGGACATGGCGAACACGGCGCTAGGTACAAGTAGTTACAAGCAGAGGCATCCTTGCAACGAGTGTTTGTTATAGCATGTTGGAAATCCTCTGTTGACAAGAAAAATGACAAACGCAAATCCCGCCTTTAGGAATACCTACAGACGCTCCGAGATGCGAAATGTAAATTAGGCGGTAGTTAGGGCAGCTGTTTTCACTAAGGTTGAGAAAGATAGAGACTAATTAGTCTCTATAATAATTATTAAGAGGAAAGGAAATGCTTCTGTCTGTGCTCTAAATTTTATCTATTTTAGCTTTTTTGTCCCCGATTGATGATTATTTGAAACGAAATTTAACTAATAAACTTAATTATGTACCCCATATTTATATATAAATTTTTTAAAGAAGTTTTTAAGCAGTGTAGTTAAAATTAAATCAATATGATCAATTTCAGTTGAAACGATTAATCAAAGATAACGTTAATAAGTCAGGGTCTTAATTACATACTGTACGAGTAATTACTCTATAAATATAAATAAGTATTTATTGTTTGTTTCAGGAATCCTCCACTTATACCAAGACGAGCTTCGCGACATGGATTTCATCTCGGCCGCGCAGTTCCTCACCAAGCTCCCGGATGACCTTGACTCCGAAGCCTTATTCCGCAGCATCAGCTCCGTCAGCATGACGCTGGACGGCATGACGTTTGAGGACCTGGTGTTGAGTGAGGTGTGTGAAGACGAAGACGTGAGGTTATGATCAGGGATGTTGCGAATATCCGCATCCGCGGAACTTCCGCATTATTTTCAACATCCGCATCCGCATAAAATCGATGCGGATGCGGATGTGGAACAGATCGGTACAGGAACGTCTTAGCATCGGCGTAAGTGCTAGACTGCTAGGTAATTTAGTTATTAACCAAAAAAACCTATTAGAAATGAGCAGTCAAGCGTGAGTGGGACTTAATGTACGGAACCCTTGGGACGCGAGTCCGACTCGCACTTGGCCGGTTTTTTGAAATAAAAATTACTAAAATGTAATATTTGACGCTTTTTAGTACCATACTATCTTGACACGCATCCGCGGATGTGAGCCTTTAAAAATCCGCATCCGCATCCGCGGATGTCAAAAAATCGGCATCCGCAACATCCCTGGTTATGATGACGAGTCGCTGACCTGTTTGAGGCGTTTGTGGCTAAGGTGGGTTTATAGTGACCTATCGTCTTTCTGCAGAGTAATTCTTTTGAAACTAGCCACTAAAGTATACTGCTATGAAAATCAAGCTTTTTCAGTCATGGTATTAAGCTTTTGAACGCCAAACGGCGCATCCATTTGCCGTGCCACTGACGCCACGGGGGTAAAATTTAGTTTTGTGAATAAATAATGCCAACCTAAAAGTGGGGTGTTTTTCAGTAGATTTTCATCAAAAAACCGGCCAAGTCGAGTCGGACTCGCGCACGGAGGGTTCCGCACCATCAACAAAAAATAGAGCAAAACAAGCAAAAAAACGGTCACCCATCCAAGTACTGACCGCGCCCGACGTTGCTTAACTTCGGTCAAAAATCACATTTGTTGTATGGGAGCCCCACTTAAATCTTTATTTTATTCTGTTTTTAGTATTTGTTGTTATAGCGGCAACAGAAATACATAATCTGTGAAAATTTCAACTATCACGGTTCGTGAGATACAGCCTGGTGACAGACGGACGGACGGACAGCGGAGTCTTAGTAATAGGGTCCCGTTTTTACCCTTTGGGTACGGAACCCTAAAAACGATCGATGTCAAATGCCGTCTTTGGCGTCGTTGTCACGATTTTGAGTTGACGTCAATTGCCGTCTGTGGCGTTCAAAAGGTTAAATATCGACACGGACAAAGTGCCAAGAATATGTACACACTACTTTAACGCATCGGCAATAGGCGCGGTGTATAGGTACATATTTTTGGCGCTTTGTCCGTGTCGTCCGTATTTGGTACCACGGCTGTAGTAACCGTAAGGCTTCTGACCACGAGTTTTCAGAAGAGTAATTCGACTAATAGTTAATAGTAATATAGTACAACGCTGCCCGACCATGCACAATAACCATATGTTACATTAGAAGTTATTCGAACTTGAGCTGTATTGCGCGTGTTTAAGGTATAAAATTGAATATTTTTTCTAATGTAAAGTGGTGAGGCAGATGGATACACATAGGCCAATTCTAGTTTTTAGTTATTCGATCTGTTTACGATATGATACATCTGGCAGTGTTAAATGTGCCGTTTTTGGTTGAATAAATGTCACTTTTAACACTGACAGATCAGTATAGGAAACAGATCGAATAAGTAAAACTCGAATTGGCCTATTACAAGACAATTATTATAACACTCGTTGGTCTACTACTAATACTGTATGAACTTGTTATGTGTCTAAAAATATTAGATAATTATATTCCTAACTTATGATACTCTAAACTCTGAACTCTAAAGGGTAATAATACTTCGAATCTCAGAATTTACTATGAAATTGTTTCCAGAATTATGGATCACAGAGAAAGATGCCCATCCTTGATGTGCTAAAATAGTATTCTTATTATTCTAATAAATTTTATTTCAGTTTTGTAAATATAATTATTTATAACTATTTTGTATTAGTCATAAGTATCACTTGTTTTATAACGGCCGAACCGTGAGTTTTAAACTATTTCTGTTTATTTCTACGATACAAATATTGAATTTTTAAAATTAAAGAAGATGTTTCCAAGCAAACAGACAAAAAATTTGGTCTTATTTTATAATTGCGTAATGTTTTCGAGTTCTGATTCTGATTTCTTTTTTTGTTTAAAGTAACATTTTATAAAATAAAATAAAATATAAACTATGTAGATTTCTGCTGCCGCCGTTACACTGTAAATATGATGTAAATAAATCACTTGTTACTTTAGTACTATTTACACAAACTAAGCCTTAATCATGAGCGTAAATATAAATATAAACATATGAAACATATCATATTCTCTTATGTACCTGCCGATAAGTATATATATATATGTGTATAGAAAATAAGATTATTTATAGTTGTTCTTGTAACCGACATTGCGTACGAAAAGTTGGTTATGTAAGTTATGTATTTTAGGCCCTTGTATAGTATATCTCAAAAAACAGTTAAAAAAAATCTGACCCATCTCGTACCTTGTCACACTGACAATCAGTATGAAAGTCGCTAGAGACCTCATACTAAATATTGTCACTGTGACAAAGTCCAAAATGGGTAGGAAATTAAATTATTTCACTGTACGTCTCATTAAAAACCGTTAAATAAAAGGACACTATGCGAGTCCTTTATTCGCCGTAACTAAAAAACATGTAACTTTTTACTTTCAAAAGCTCACATATTGTAATGGCGCAAACACACTGGGAGGCACCTGACGTTTTCATGCGGCGAACGACCCAGTGCGATTGTGTAATTATACCATAAATTGTAGTGATTTTGGGTACTTATAAGACCGTAACTACTCTTAA
The DNA here is from genome assembly GCF_948474715.1 of Cydia amplana. NCBI lineage: Eukaryota > Metazoa > Arthropoda > Insecta > Lepidoptera > Tortricidae > Cydia > Cydia amplana. The sequence continues at coordinate 15,480,785 of NC_086079.1, read as the reverse complement.
ACTTGTATAAAATCGAAGCTAGTAACTATATTTTCTGTAAATATATGCGATACGTCAATTATTGTATAACTATATAACTATTACTGTACGTAAACGGACATCGAGTAGTAGGACCGGCCTAATGATTAGTAGAATCTTTCGAAATGCTCTTGAAGCTACATTATTATTTATTATGTATATAATTATTCTATATCGTAGTTATTCATAGTCATCGATGAAGGTGTGCATGAGAGTAAATATTGTATTTTTAGTAAAATTACTTAGCGTAAAAAGGCCAAATACCTTGGCCACTAAAAAAAACGCTCTAAACATCGCTAGACGCTACATGTAATCAATTTCGTTGCAAATTTCGACTTCAGTTTTCACAAAGAACTTCGTACCGTCAACCGGGGTGAATAGGGATGGCTGGGGTGAACAGGGTCAAAACTTGGGGTGAAAAGGGGCAGGGTGCTTTTCCTGACAATATCTAAAAAGTCCCACACAAATTGTATCATACAAAAGCTACGATTATTTTCATTCGAATAATACATTTTTTGTGGTTATTCTTTTAAGAAGTTGACAAGGTAAGTCACATTTTAAATTTTGTCTCTATTCACCCCAGTCATCCCTATACGCCCCTGTTCACGGTACATTTGTTTTTTACGCTGTGAGCGTTAAGTGTAGAGTAAATTCGCTAAAGCGATTTTTAATAATACCTTCATTATAGTTTGAAAATTGTATTTAAATAAAGGTGGATATAATAAACCACAAAAGTTAGCAACATTTTTATAATCTGGCAAACCCACTTTGTCAGTAGAAAAAGTCGCGAAATTCAAATTATCTATGGAAGGACAAAACTTCGCGCCTAAATTTTTAAAATTTGGCGCCTTTTTCTAATGACTGAAATGGCTTGCCAAATTAAACATTAATATCTGGGAGATAGAGCCTTGCTCGGAAAACATACAAAAACTCGAAAATGTACGTTTTCCCAGAGACCAAACCTAGCTAGATCGATTTTTCGCCCCCAAAAACCCCCATATAGCAAATTTCATCAAATCGTTAGAGCCGTTCCCGAGATCCCCGAAATATATACAGGACGCTTTCTGTAACAGGAGCAATAAATTAATTAAGAGCAGAACAAATGTTGGTCAGTTTGTGGAGTACAGCCTTTAGTTTAATTTATTGTTCCTGTTACAGGAAGCACCCTGTATACATATAAATAAATAAAATTATCAGTGGTCAATTTAATTGTGTACTTGTTTATAATTATAGTCGCATAAGTTCAGCTTTAATTCGTTTCTAGTGTTAATTCTTGCCACCACTGTAACATTCTAAAGACACCTAATGTTGACTCAAAACGTTAAATATTTCGGCTAACCTATCTGTCAATGTTTTGAGTTCATGTTTTAAATGGGTACCAACCAGCGAATTCTGTAGAAGCTAGAAAGATTCCATTTTGAACATTTTTGTGGAAAACCACTCTAGGTTTCAATACCTACATTAAAACGGATCACTAATAGCTTTCCTAACCTAACTTCATTTTTTGAAGTCTACAAGTAAGTCATACAATCTTAAATATTGAAAAGAAATACCTACCACAAATTAGAAATTCAAAACATTCATTACTAAGTTTTTTAAATATTGTATTCAACTGAACAGCTAAACTATTAATTTCATGTTCATACATATTCGGAGAAATTTGTGTAATTATACTGGTAAAACCTAATACTTTATCCAACTTAGTGGCTAATAATATTTTAGCAACTTAGCTTAGAAATCTTATAATACACTATAAAATAAGTTATGTGCGCTATACGAAATGTGCAGATTTTTTTAATATTTCATTGACATATACTGTCAACTCTAATCCAAGGGAATAAAGTCGAAATTCGATGGCTGCTCTTGGATATTTATACACTTGTGATGTGGACTGATATTATATTGTATGTAAGTAATGTATTGTATATGAACGCCATCTCAAGTAACTTTAGTTAGTCTTACTTCATTGTAAATATATTTTAAACAAAATAGAATTGGCCCCAAATAAGTGCGGTTTGTAATGCGTGTATTTTTATTGTAAAATAAATTATATATATGCGAATTAATAAGCGTATTTCTATTCTTCTCCTATACTTTTTTTTTAATACCACATCGGTGGCAAACAAGCATACGGGCCGCCTGATGGTAAGCACTGTAAGCAGTCACCGTAGCCTATGGACGCCTGCAACTCCAGAGGTGTTACATGCGCGTTGCCGACCTTTTTAAAAACCTGTACACTCCTTTTTTGAAGAACCCCATACTGTAGACCCTCGGGAATACCTCGGAAGGGAGCTCATTCCACAGCCGGAGCGTCCGCGGGAGGAAATTCCTCTTAAACCGCACAGTACGCGACCATTTAGGTTCTAGGGTGTGTGGATGAACACCCTGCCGATGGGGAGCGGTGCGGTGATAGAAAGCGCGCGGCCGTTGGCATCATGTCAAACAATTCTTCAGAGCACAGCCCATTGTACAAGCGGTAGAACACACATAAGGAGGCAAGGTCTCTCCTCCTATACAGATGAAAGTATCAGCGCCATCTTTTAAATTCTAATCTCCATATTATTATTATACCGTCACATGAGTCACATCATACCCCGGACCCCGGTAGACTTAAACAACAGGCAGTTTTGTCGCTAAAATGCGATTTCTTCCAGACAACCTTTACGTAGCGGAAATCAATATATTTGTGTCATTTCATTACTTAAATTACCCTTGTTTTTTTTATTTGCGTAAGGACGTTCAAGGAAACTAAATGGCATTCCTTGTTAATAAAAAAAACATGTTTTTTTTTGTAAAAGTAAAATGTTGCATGTAGCGTTGTAACAGAGCATTACATTTAACTCAGATAGTTTTTACGTTTAGTAGCAAATGTAATGTATAAACTAGCACTAAACACTAATCAACACGTAAACAGGCCCTAAGGCAATATTGTACAGGTACACGCTCGTAGGGGCCTTATCAGATAAAAATAAATTATTGATTTAGAATTAGAAGGAATTAATTAGAATAAAGTTACTAAATGTAAGCTCAGGAATGCACCCTTTAAATTAACGCGAGTAAAAAAAACATGGGGTATAATGAATGAAAGCCAATTGTGGGGTATACCTACTTTTTTGAGTTTTATGTCCCATTCATATCTCTCAACCGCCCATATAGCCAGGGCCGGATCTAGGGTAGAGCGAGTGGAGCGGCCGCTCTAGGCGCCGGATGGCAAGGGGAGCGCCAAAATGGCATTGAGAAAAAAAAAGTTAGGTTTCGTCACATAGGCGCGTATTCCGGGCGGGGCGTGAGCGAGGCGCGCCGCTTTTACATATAAAACGCTCACGCCCCGCCTGGAAAACGCGCCTGTGTGACGAAGCCTAAAAGACGCGAGTGTGGTGAGGGGGGGGGGGGGGAGTGTAAAATACGCTTGAAAACTTTAACGAAGGGCGCCAAAAGTCAAAACCCGATTTCGCTCTACCCTGATCAAGGGCTCGGGCCGGCACTGCATATAGCAACAGACTGTAAAGATTCCAAATATAATCACGGGTTATCTCTGCTGTTGCTGTTTACCAATTAACCAGAAAAGTTAATTAATTGTTTAATTTAAGAGAGATAAGTATACTTACTTAATATCTTCGTGAATGATGGGACAGTGTTAAATGAATTATAACAAAATTTCGATGGGTACAGTCGCCATCAGATGTATCGGAGCGGCCGATGTGCTCAAAATATCTGAACACGCACTCTAACGCCTTGACAATAGAGACGTGTTCAGATATTTTGAGCACCTCGGCAGACTGTAAAAAGTTCGAATATAATAAGAAAACTTTTTGTCACTTGTTGCCAAGGTTATCTATGTCTCCTGGGTCACCTTTTAACCCTTTGCACCTTATCGACCACGGACTACGCTACGCTACGGCGCAAACGATTGGCATCTTGGCTATGCCCTTGGCCCGCTGTTCAGAATCGGACTGAGTACCTACAGTCAGCAGCAGAAGTTGCTAAGCGGGTCAGGTGTTCAAACTGATCTTGACGCGACTTTATTTTTAAGAGAATAAGAGCGTGTCCAGGTAATTTTGAACACCTCGCCCGCTTAGCAACTTTTGCTGCTGACTGTACTTCGAGAAAAAAGTGTGACCTAAATAGAGGTCAACTAAAGTTACTAGAGGATCATATCAATTAGGGTTAAAGCTCGTCGCACACCTTAGTCACCTTACATAACTCAGTAAAGCCTGACTAGGAATATAATCACGCGCCATGTTGCGGAATTCACTGGAAACATTTTTTTTCATACTATACCTACTGAACTGTCACCGCCCATGAGAATAACAGCGCCCTCTTGACAATGATCATAATATATTACTGGTCAGGCTTTACCTAACTACCTATAGGTAAGTATCGCTCTACGCCTATATATTATTATTGTCTAGGAAGGTACGGAGTGGGCACTTTCTCCACTCTTTGATTATCTCCAATCACTACAATGTTCTACATACAAATGCGTAAGTAGGTATTTGTACCATAATATAATGCACACCGAATCTGTTTCAATGCCATTGATGACGCATCGTCTATGGGGGTGCGTTAGTTAGTGACGTCACGATGCTGTCCCATTCCTTATTAGGTACCTACCAAGAGCGCAGGAGAGTTGTGTGAACGACCAGTGTAAGAAAGACCTCTACTGTAGACTACATGCTGACTCCCACGCTAGGCATAGCCTATCCTGTGGGAGAGATATGATTATATCCGGTCAATTCCGGTCTTTACCGTTCTTGGCTGGATAAATTGGAGTGACGAAGACTGACGAAAATCGAATATCGTATTGATGATGACGTCATGAAATCGATGTCGTGAAGCGATTCAAGCGATGACGTCGAGCAAATTGAAGGAGAACCAGAGGGCCCACACCGCGAACACCGAAGTTCGCAAATTGCGGGCATCTTTCTCTTTTACTCCAATGAAGGCGTAATTAGAGTGACAAAGAAAGATGCCCGGAATTTGCGAAGTTACGTGTTTGCGGTAGGTCCTCAGAGAGCCTACTCTCTAGTCATCGCTTTTCATTAATTATCAGCGAGGTTCTTCAACTTATCAATGTTAATTGTTGACACTTCTATGGGGTGTGTCCGGGTCAAATTTAAATTAAAACTACCGACAGGTAATATCGATTACCAATACCTACTAATGAGTGATGTAATGTCATTGTAACGGGAATTTAAGTATATATATGTAAAGGAAGTTACGACGGAATGTAAAAAAAGATGTAATGAAAACATACAGAAAGTGATACTTTTCAAAGTTACTTAATAGGTGTCGTATTTAAACCTTGCCTAAATCTATCTCTTTTCAGGCCTGTAAATTACTTTCTATTAATAATTGTATACCTTATAGATTTACGCCATTGTTTGAAAGTTGAATCAGTTAACTACTAACGCATTCTGATTTCTACCGTAACTAACCGAACTCGTAAATGTCATAATCATTCACTGAAAATAAATAGGTAAGCTCATATTGTTCACTCGAACTAAGTACCTATTTTAATCTCTTTTTTTCGCCAGTAGGATACAAAGTTGTTGAATTATTTCTGCATCAAAAGTTACGTCATACTTTTCATAACATAGCATAACAATTTCTGGAGTTTTGCATTAGTTTTAATGTTGATATTTATCGTAACTTAGCAACTATGTTAACGGAACATTAACTTAACACGTAGATGTCTTGATAATTAAATTAAACTCAGTGCGTGTATGGTGCAACTTAGGTATTCCCGAAAACACGAAAGTGGCGCAACTATTTCACCAATTTCATCCTCAACTCCTTTGCAACGAACAATTATCCTGTGGCAACAATATTGAATTATTGACCATGTTGCGCAACACCCACTAATGATAACATCTAAACTTTAACATAAACATACTCGTACTTAATTATCAAATCAAAGTTGACATACCGATACTATTTAGTGCAAAGGTTATCGGGTGCGACGGACAATAAGACGCAAGACTCCGCCATTACTGTTCACTAGGGGTCCGGGACGCGCGCATGCGTACTTTACCCGCAAGGCGAATATATACCGACCCGAACTCTGCGCGCCGGCTGTCGGAAATAGTCCTTCGAGCAATTTTTAACTAACCATAAATTAAAATCTGTTTATTCTTAAAAAGTTACGAGTGTAAAATGCCCGGGAAAACTAATGGACCTGCGGAGCCGGGCGAGACCATAGAGCTATTGGACAAAAAGGTAAGTTTTTGATTTAAATGATGTAATGTCATGGAAAGGTCATGTGAGTTTGAGACGATGATCCTTATCTTAAGTGGGTAAGAGTTGTTTTCGCTCGTTTTGGTTACGATTTTTTTGAGTATTCACTGCTCGGTTGAAGGTCATTATTTTTTAAACCAAATTATTTATACACACTAGACTGGCACTGTTATGGAAATTTACTCATGTTTTGTGATATTACTAAAACCCCTCTACTACCCTGGCGTCTCCAGGCCACGTGTTAACAAACATTCACTACGGACATTGTGACATTTCAGGAATTAAAATGGTATTAGGTACTTACCTACTGACAATTATGAAAGTATAGTAAATCATATGCCTACTTGTCTATCATGTCTGCTGTCATCAAGGAAAGGTTGAAAATATTAATTACCTAACATATATGTTCCTCCAGTAATATAAAACGTGCAATATTTTGTCCCTGCTATAATTTAATGTTTTTAACTGTGGTCAATGTAATATCAACCATCAAAAACATTACATGTAAAAAGGTGCAAGTCTCGCAACGCTTTTACTACAAAAAAGTTTTGAGATGTAATGTGAAACCAAGTCGGTTATTTTAATCAGTGCCAGGGGGTGTCAAAACCGTATCAATAAGATATCTTTAATTTGTAATACGTATAATGACTTGGCCATCGCACGGCTGCATAATGACAAAAGGATCATCGTCACCTATTAAAAATAATTCTAATTGAACATAACGCTAGCGCTAATTGCAGTTTGAGCATTACACATATTTACGAGTACGGTACGAGTAAAGCATTATGTGCGATTGCCAAGTCATTATATGTATTACAAATTAAAGATATCTTATTGATACGGTTTTAACACCCCCTGGCACTGATTAAAATAACCGACTTGGTTTCACATTACATCTCAAAACTTTTTTGTAGTAAAAGCGTTGCGAGACTTGCACCTTTTTACATGTAATGTTTTTGATGGGATCTCATCTCTTTTTGTAGACAGTCCTTCTTTTCGGGTACTCATACCCATACTATGTATACACATATCATAACTAAACATATCTTCATTCATACTCACATTACATCGTACATCGTAGTGTACCTTTATTTTACCTACTATTTGTAGGAACTGCAACAGTAACTTTGTAATATCATATATTTATATGGGATTACAAACTTACTTATGCAGTTCTTAGATCTTTAAAACGTGACTGATATTGCAATATTTTTAGGTTTTCCCTTTATGTGACCCTAACTCTGTACCAAATTTCAGCTCTCTGAGTTTATGGAAAGTACTAGTTCCATGCTGATGATCATGAGTGAATGAGTGTCATAAATGCGAAACTTTGCTTTCGCTTAACTTCGGAACTAAATGACCTACAGACTTGAAATTTTGGATTTTAAGTATGTGATTATAGCTTACTGGATGACGAAAATTTCTGCGTTCTGGTCTTATCCAGAGGTTCTCAAATAGGGGCCTGAAAATGCGGCGAAATGGTTCCAGTAAAGGATGGTACGGCAGTGTTTGCTTCGCGCTCGACTTGGCGGGGCCACTGCCGTGCCCCCAGATTACAGGGAGTAGATAAAAAATGTGGCAATAGTTCTGTAGTAATAGCAAGTAGTTATACATATATAGATATATAGCAAAACATTATTATAGGCATGTATATCATGATAATTGTTTCCCTCTTATTTTTTTTAAGGCGTTCACCTTTTTGATCCCCTAGTCCCAGTTCTTTATTAATACGGATGCCACAAAATCAGCCCTCTCATTCAGGTCTCGTGTCTCCCAGCATCACTCTTTATCTCTCGGGCCTATTCAGTGGGCAAGGTTTGATTTGATAGATCACATAGATACTTAATTTCACTTCTACCTACGTCCCAGCAATAGTTGCTAAGTGGGCGAGGTGTTAAAAATTATCTTGACGCTACTTTATTGCTAAGAGAATAAGAGCGCATCAAGGTAATTTTGAACACCTCGCCTGCTTAGCAACTTCTACTGCTGACTGTACAGGTGTCAAAACAAACGGTGTAGTGAAACCTTACAGCTTGTATACTTGTACGGTCGAGTTCACAAACATTTTTACAAGCCAACGTTCCAAAAATATATACACACACCACCTTTAAGACTGACAAATTAAGTAGTGTAAACATATTTTTGGAAAGTTGGCCTGTAAAGATGTTTGGGAACTCAACTATGTGTAGGCGGAATGTTTCGGCGTTTGAAAGGCATATCTAAATTTCAAAGGTTGCGATAATTGCATCTAAAACCTATCTCTCAAACCTAAGTCTCATTAATGGTTTATAATTGGAATTGTTTACATATGCGGTGAGCTGTAAACAATTTGTTACATTGATATGGATATCAGTAAGTCACGTAAACATCAGATTTGTATGAATGGGCACCACCCACTTTGAAATTAGATTCCTCTAATTTTCTACGAACACCATTCAAAACTATTTTTCTATTAGAAAACCGATACTGATTCGTTTCACGCAAACATTGGTGACTCAAAAAAGCTACGGGCTACGGCGTAGCGCTACGAGCATAGTTTAACACTACATCCTTCGAAAGCTTTAGAACGGTGCCGTAAAAAGTTTTGCATTCCATAAGAAACAAAACACTACAGAGGCAGACAAGAAATGAGGGTGGTAAAAAGGGTGGCAGATACTTTTAGTGCGCTGTTAAATCCTCTTCCTACTTTGACGGTAACTATAGGTACCTACCAACAAGAACTAGGTATCTATAACTTAACAAAGGTATAAAGACACAAAGGACCCCCCAGAACTTAAAGGATCTTATAAGACGATCGATCCCTGTGTTATTCTTCTTATCTATATTTAGTCAAGTACATAATGGATGCTGTAAGCAGCGGGATGAGAGACATCCGGCGTCTGAGGCCGGAGGCGCGTGGGTGTGACCACAGTGACACAACTGTCTTCATAAAAAGGTACTTACCAACTAAATTGGGACGATAACAAATGTAGTTATAAAACACAAATTCTAGTTAAATGTTTCTAAAACACATGTATGTCTACCTCTTCAACAATCTCTTATAAGCTACAACACGTTCTGACGTCATGAAAAGCTTTCCCGCGCGAATCGGAGCGTAATAACTTGCAGCCAAGCTTTCTTTAATAGCCTCTCAACTCGGAAATTGCATCAAACTTCGATTTTTCCCTCGTAATTCATCCGTAAACGCTGTTGAAGACAAAGTATTTCGCACAGTTGTTACGGCGACAGGTATAATAAACATGACAAACTTTAGTTAGGCAAATATAGGTAAATAAATATAAAACTTTCAGGATCAAAAAAACTACTTTTGTTTTTCTGTTGGCAAATTTTCCTGAAACCTCAAACTTTTCTACAAAACATAAACTCAAAAAACTATCTCAACCTCAATCACGTTACACTCATATATGCTGTCAGCTAAACTATTAGCTTAGCACCCCTATTTGTATACTTACACAAACGCAAACGTTTGTTAAAATTATTGATGCCGCAGTAAAAAAAATGTCAACGTACCTATTTTGGGCCACCCTCTACAAGTCTACATTTTGATTACTTAGTCGTTTCTTTAGGAAAACCCTATAAAATCAATACACACGTCCGCTGCGGGGTGATTCAACCCTCTGCAAGGTAGGTATACTTATCTAACACTTCTGCGGTATGGGGTCGCAAGACGTACGCTCATGTACGCAAGACCCCATGCAAAGTCTTAATTATTTAAACATTGCCGGAGCGAAGGTGTTAATTGCGATTGCCGATGTCATTAATGTTATGGAAAATTATACAACTATGTCAACAATCAGGAAATAAACGTAAGACAACGCAAGTATAACATAATATTGAATGTTCGTGCGGGCGTAAATCAATTCCCAACGGATTTCCGACACGCGACGTACACCCTATCTCATTAGAGTCATTAGCAGCAAAGTATATTGAAATCGTAGTTCATTCAGTACTATTCTGAGAATTAATAGGAAGTACCTATATTTTCGCAATGTGATTGGTACTGGAATATTTTAATTGCAGTGCATTGACAATAATCGACATATAAAAATTGCTTAACGTTTATTTACTTTGGCCGTGTGGTGGCCGGCTTTAGAATAGCGCCAACCCTCACATAGGATAAGGGTGTCGTACGAGGCGACTAAGTCCACAAACGAAGCAAGAAGGTATTTCGTTACAGGGGAGATGGTCGTCCTCTTAGCATTGGTTTGCAATCCATCTAGGAGAAGGATACTCCAAAATAAAACCCGGAATGGAGTTTCCGTAAGGCGCGAGTAGGGTCCAACCTGAAATAAGCGGCAGATTCCTGCAGCTGACCTGTCTTCACACGTATTGGCTCGCCTTTCCTGTGGGATAAGACAGTGAAGCCGAGAGAGTAATGCAGGTGCTGGGCATCCCTGCGTTTCCTTAATTTCGACCCAGGCGGTGTAATAGGATATTTCTCCGGTTTTACGCCATAAATCGTCTGCATTAGACGCTAAGGCCAATGAATTATTTACTTAAGACGAAACACCTATTCCATTGGCGGTCCCATATAAAACGCAATTATACTCGTAATTCGTGTACAGTAAAGATAAGATAAAGATAAAAGATAGTTTATTCAAGTAGGCATAATTACAATGCGCTTATGAACGTCAAATAAAGCTAGGTAGACCGGCTCCAACCCTACACCTCTCCCCGAGAAGATTTAAATCCCCCCTCAATTGGAGGAGGGTATCCCAATATGGGACCGGCAACAAACTCGGCGGGACACATCTTTTCAATAATAATTACATCTTATAATTAACATGCATTACGAGAAAATAAGGAAAAAAAAATACAATTTAAATTACTATAGAATTCATGCAATTATACACATAAGGTGTAATAGAAATTTGATTTAGAAAATATACATATGTACATGGAATCATACAAATTCGTAGCTCTTTCAGAAAACATATCAAATTCTTACAAAAGGAAAAGAAAATAAAGTTATTAAAAGAAATGGGAAAACATATTATATAAATCTGATTGATTATTATGAATTACCAACATATAATATTTGATGTGCTTTCCTGCTTACCTGAGCTGTGTCACCTATAACTCTATACATAATACAATGTTTTTAATTGCTACTACTTTTTATTAGTTTCTGGTTTGGACCATGCATGTTTGTCTGTCAGGTAGTCAGGTAGTCCTCGACTCTGTAATAAGCTTTTAAACTGCAGGGGTAACTGACCCCACTGTCCCCAATGCATAGAAACTTGTTTGCAAGGGGGGGGGGGGGAATTAGTTATCTTTGCAGCTTACTGAATTTATTTTGTCGCGTTTACTGTGTTTATTTTATTATTATTTTGAGCATACTCAAATTTTCAGAAAATCACAGGTTCGGGAATCAGAGCACAACTGAAATATAATAAACAAAATAGGTACGTTACTAATATACCTACTTACTATCCAAGTACCTGTGTTTATAATGGCTTTACTACGGGAGTGCGACACACGCTTGTGCGAAGTATTGTTAGTGCGACGTATGATTAAGTGATGTACGATTGTACGACATGTCATTTGTGGGAACTATTGTTCGTGCGAAACATTATTAGGCGATGCACGACTATACGATGTGCCGTTTGAGCGAATCATCGTGTGTGCGAAATATAAATCAATAGGTAGGTTAGGTTCGTTAGGTAGCTTCAGATGCCCGAAGGGCAAAGCGCCGGGCTCCGTCTAGTTCAGTTGTAAAGGAAATGTTTTTTGAGAAGAAACAGTGTAAGTAAGTGCTGAGACCATGTTAAAAATAAATTACCCGTAGACCCACAAATACTGTCGTGCACTAGAAGTATTGTCGAGCCGTAATATGTCGCACAATTTTACTTCGATCAAAAATACTGCCGAACTATAGTTTGGTCGAATAGTGATATGTCGCACAATATCACTTCGCAGAATTGCAGTGTCGTTAAAAAAAATATGTCGCACAATCGTGCATCGCACACTTGGGGTCGCACTTATGTAATAATCCCGTTTATAATTGTACGCTCGTACGTCGCTCCGGTGTATGAGCGTAACAGTGCTATGTGCAATTGACTGCTTTTACAGCTTATTCATACATTATGTTACCTATTTAATCACGTCATTAATCCTCAAAGCAATTAACTAAAGGAAATTTTATTCAAAATCATTTAATTGTTCTGTATCTTAAAACCTATTAAATACTTATTCCATTTACATATTATTATTGTTTTTTTCTCATTAATCGATATTTAATACTGAGATGGCCTATTTAATTGGCACAGTGGTTCCGTGGATATATGGGGTTACCAGTTCAGAGTACGATAATCATTTATTTACAAACAAGATAATATATACAATGGTATTACTAAAAGAAATTAAAAACTAGCTTAAATCTAGTTCAGAGTTAGGTCTTGGCAAGTCTGCGTCCTACTTCTGACAGTTAATTAATAGTTAAATAATATGTACTTTATGCTCTACCTACTCACTCACCAGGAGTATTTCTTTCTAAATTATCAGCACAACGAAACCTACCTGCAGTCTACCTGCAGTCTTGCATCTAAGTACCTACAATCAGTAAAAAAAATAATATAACAAAAATTTTACTGAACATGGAGAAAGAGTCTGTTCGGAAAGAGAAGATTCGTGGAATGTATTAGGCCCCATACATTCCACGACTCTTCACTTTCCGCACAAACTCACGTTTTCCAAGTTTTCCAACTGAAAATACTGCAACAAATATTGAATTCACAATTAATTTCAACATGCGAATCGAACATGCGTGACCGCAGCAATGTAAACAATTGCACAATTTCCAAGTCACTACACTGCCTACTACACCTAGCCGGCCAGTGAGCTGTAGCTAGCAGTGAGAAAACCAATGATTAAATGCATTCAGCGCGTTTAACCAATCTCTCCGCTTTAATGGAAGTTTTAATGTTTATTTGGGTTAACCTTTTCTAAGACCGCGCGCCAGTCTTCGCGCGGGCTACACGGCGAACGGGTTTCCCGCTCTTGACTTTGACACTTCGTTTGGCGGGAAAACTACCATAGACAACACGGCGCCCAGTGAAATTTAGTTTTAATTTCCGGTCACAACACGTGGAAGTGTAAAACAGCCGTTATTTTCTTTGGCTTTTGGGTGTTTTTTTTAAACATGATCAGTGATAAGATTGGATTTATTGTTGAGGGAATGGAGAAAGAAAATTGCGGCTACGACAATGCGGGGTTCATGTATACGGAGAAAGAAAAATTCCCGAATACGGTGAGTTATTTTCATCATGAATTTCGCACGTTGTTGAGTGGCGAGTACCTAGTATTTCTTCAATAATTGACGCAAGGATAGCATTTTACCTAAATCAGTGTTGACCTCGCCGCTTACCGCGCCCCCTGGTGCATGACGGTCAAATCACTTACCTACTTAGTAAATTTAACAGAATATTATACTATAAGAATAGAATAAAACTTATTTTAAATTTGAATCTGTTATCATTGCTCTAGTCTTACTGCAGCTGCTTATACTTATTTCTACATGTCTACCTTGAGAATATACATAATTATACAGCAAATAAGAATAAATACAGAAATAAACCGTTTAAACTAGCTCAGCAAAAAATGCGTAATGAATACAATAGTAGGTCGTAAACTAACTCGGGGAATAGTAACTCGTAAATCCGATAAACTAATTGCACTCGGAAAAATGATTACCTTCCTGTAACTTGTACCTTGTACTGACTGTTTTTCATGGATCGACTAGCTTTTTAATCTCACAAACTCTTAATAAACAAAAATATCCAGACTAAAGGCAAAGAAGACAAACATATTTATAGAGATACGTAATATTGATTTTAAAAAAAAACATCATTCTAGGGTCAAAAATAAGAGAGGATGTTGTGTTCTTGATAAAATCTCAATAAAAAAACACTGCTAATAGATACCTACATATTATAATATGTATTGTTGGGTGTCCGGATATGCTTCATTTGAGATGGATTCCTTTTAATTAAGATATTTTAACAATAACACAGCGATAAAATAACAACAGATAAATAAGTGCAGTAAAACACAGTATAAAAACAGTAACATCTTGCTTTAATAGCCATGTGAAATGAAGGAACACGTGCATGCAGAAACGTGCCGCAGTATTAATGGCACTGTTTGTGTTTACGTATATACGCAATCTGACCAAAATTATTACCTCATTGCAAACTAAATGACTGTGCACTTCCTACATAGCCCGGTAATTTGAAATACACATCCGTAAAATTTAGATTACTTAATTAAGAATGAGATAGAGCTGACATCAGTTTGTATTTATTTTATATAGGCAATTTTAATACAACAATTGATTGAGACGGGCACGCAACCCCTTAAAAAGTAACTTTAATTAAAAACAGAGGTTTATATAATTAATTAGTATTTTCATTAAATACACGCCCGCAAACGACCTCAAACTATTCTGGATTCGAGATTAAAAATCATTTCAACAGGTAGCCATAAAAAAACTATGGCTGACAATTCGATCCCTAGCGGGGTAACTAAAAAATCCTTTCTATAGATGGTCAAGCAAATCTTGTCAGTAGAAAAAGGCGCGAAATTCAAATTTTCTATAGGACGATATCCCTTTGCGCCTACATTTTTCAAATTTGCCGCCTTTTTCTACTGACAAGATCTGCTTGATCATCTATATGTGCTCGACAGAATTAGCTGGTTACATTTTTCATTAAAAAAAAAACTTCAAATTATTCTATGTATACTTTGGCAAGCCATTTCCGGCCATAGAAAAAGGCGGCAATTTGAAAGATGTAGGCGAAAGGTTGTCCTCCCATAGAAAATTTGAATTTCGCGCCTTTTTCTATTGACACACTTTGCCAGAGTATGTGTTCTTATAATAAAAACATCGTTTCCAGAAGATCGGAAAGTTTCCGTAACGTCTGACGCAGGCTTAGTGCTAATGGGCCGCGTAATGCACTAAACGAAGTAAACGAGCTGTTATGTCAACACACAGCGATTACCCACTTTTGACTATCGGACATTATTTTGCAATTTATTCTGTATCGGTTTCGATTCTAATTGTTTAGACACTTTAGAGCGTGAAGTAACCTTGTAATGTATAAAATTAATTCGTTACAATTAGGTCATCGAGTTTACTCGTTTGCTTAAGTTTTAGTAGGTTGGATTATGTAGACATTTTTCTCGTGTATTTTTCCATCGAATTATTGTCTAGTTTCTATTTAAACGTGTTATCACATTTAAATTTTTAAATATAGGTATATTCTATTTGTGTGTTGTGTGGTCTTAACAAAATATTTGAGGTCAGAGGGTCAGTCAGAAGTAACTGTAATTAGATGTAAACATTCCTGTTTATACTTACTATATTATGATAATTTCATTGCTTATCATTACCTATGTACTTTTGAAGATCGATTCTACTAATAAAACCGAATCCACCGAAGAAGTACAAATATATGCCATTGTGCTCCAGCGGATAAAAAAATTGCGCTTTGAAAAAATATGATGATATTACGTCTATTTTAACAAGTCTTTAACAATTAACAATCTGTCTCACCACTTACATTTAAAAACGACGTGCTTAAATAGGTAGGTCAATGATATTATATAACCATAGATAGGTTATACTCATACTTGAGGAGCACAAAAAATACTTCCATATTTATTTCTGTGCCTGCGAAGAAATCTGTTATTTTTGATTAATTTTCTCATTCCATCCATCTTTGTCACACTGTTGTTAAGCATAAGGTCGTCTCTTTCTCTTTCGGTCTGCGGGAGCTCGTTAGCACGTGCACATTTCTCGCTTGTCCAGCCGCGTCTAAAGGCAACTTGTCCAATTTGTCACAAGGTAAGCGCTTCAATTTTGGAACGCCTGTAACCTATCTTGAGTTATAAATCATTGAGGTAGGTACATGAAAATTGGCTACATACTACTTTCATTGCTAATAATTATTACTTATACAAAGAAAATAATTACGGTTTTGAATCTAAAGCTTCTACTCTATTGATTTGAGTAAAAATTTCTAGCAATGAAGACTAGTACCAGACATAGATAGATGAAGACTAGCTAGATTGACTTTTCGCCCCCGAAAATCCTCAAATAAACATTGAAATCGTTAGAGCCGTTTCAGAGATCCTCAAAATATAAATGAATATACTTGGTCAACCAGATCTTGACAGTAGAAAAGGGCGGCAAATTTGAAAAATGTAGGCGCGAAGGGATATCGTCCCATAGAAAATTTGAATTTCGGGCCTTTTTTTACTGACAAGATTTGGTTGACCAGCTATATAATACAGTGTGGAAAGATAAGTCGGGCCCTGGAGGGAAACTATAGTCCGTCAACCAAATCTTGTCAGTAGCAATGTAAAGCAAACTAAAGTAGGGCAACACTCAAAGAGCAGTATTGCGCTAAGAAAAGCAGCAATGTACATCGAACCAACAGTTTTTTTTTTCCGCTGAGCGCGCCCTGCGTGCGTACGTCAATTCAAATTGTCACTCGCGGTTTATTGAAAAAAAATTGAAACATGGACGGACAATTTAAAAGCGATGTTAAAACAATGTTAATCAAAATGATGAACAAATTTGAAGATATCAAAAACAACTCCCTATAGTAGTGCTTATATTCTCTTTGTTCCCTATCTATGTCTTCTAAGTTTACTAAAATAAAATCATATCAAAATGCAGATAATTAGATAGTGCATATATTTGTTATTTACAATATAATATGCCACTTGTTAATGTAAATTAGTGTACTGTTCTGGATGAATATGACATACCTGTGTAATTTTTTTGATTGGTATATATTGTACAATATACATATTAAAAATAAAACAACTGATATTTGGGTGTTTATTTAATTTAAAGGTAAATAAGATAAGGGTCACTTTTCGACTTGGTTGCGTTTTATACGTACATAAACCGCCATAGGTAAGTATTGTCTGAAAAGATACTACCTACTACGAACGCCTTATATTGGGCAAGATTTAATCCTGCAACAAACATGTATGGATTAGGTAGATATTGCGAAAGAACGGCCATATAATCAAGGCTCTTAATACTGTTTAAAAGGTTTACCTTTGTAAATAGTCACAACTGATTGCTGAAAATATTAGACATGTGGGCCTATGGACGGTTTCCAGGACACAATTTATGGTCTTGTTGGATAGATTTAGGCATAGGTACGTTTTAATTTTATTTATGCCTTTTAACCCTAAAACAAAAAAACTGAACATAATCTTAAAAGTTCGAAATAGTTCTTCCAATACTAGTCATAACCTCAATTTTTAGTAATGTTTACCATCAACGAGCATGATTGTACATTGTAGGCCCCTTAGCTTTGCTTATTCTTATTTAATGTATTGGTATTTAATGGTGACAGCAGAAATATCTCTTGAAACAGAAACGATTCAGAATGAAAACCAAATGAAAACAAATAAGGTGACGGCTGTCATTCACGATCCACATTCCACAGATAAAACACAGATGACACGCGTTTTGGAATTATTTGAACACAGTGTTGCTAACCCGCGATTTTTCAAATTTGCCGCCTTTTACTACTGACAAGATTTGGTTGACGGACTTTACCTTAAATCGTTAAGCTGGCTCATTTTACTTAAAGGAGACATACCTTTATTTTTAAAAAGAAACAAAACTGCACTCAAAGATTTTCTAAAACTCGCTTGCCTCGCCCGGGACTCGAACCAATTAAAAAAAAAAAACACTCCCTATTTTATTATACTAATCGATAGTATTATTATTCAGGATAAAATTTCTCTAACAAACATTTGGTCTTAAAAATAAAAATGATCGTTAAATCTTCTTCGATGAAATTTGCTATTTGAGGATTTTCGGGGGCGAGCAATTCTGTATATAAAAGAATGGCTCGTTTATAGGTATAAGATATGTTCATGTCAATTTCAGAAGTCGTTTTAAAATGGTTAGGTTCGTGTGACATTTGTAGTTCCTGTCGCCGGACTCGGCGAGGAAATAATGATGATGATGTGTTGTGAACTGTTGTGCAGGGAAGAGTTGATAGCAACAGCAAAACTTTTTTATTCCTCTCATTTCATAACGAGCAAAAAGTCGCGTGTCCCACTTGTACCTACCTACGAGTTTGTGCCATCAATATAAAACCACCGCGTTTAATTATTTCTTGACAGACATTAGGTACTTATGTCTCGATTTATTGATGCGTCGATAATCGGTAACAGGTTTTGTTTTGTTTTATAGGTCATGTAACTTCTTAGTTTGCGTAAAAGTCAAGTTCTCGAGAGGATCAGTATAACAAAATGAGACCATATACCTACTATTAATGAATACGTGTGTCAGCGAACAACGAAATTTTGAAGTTGCTTAAATCTTGTACAATAGGTACACTTAATAGGAAGCTGCGAGCTCTTTGGTCTCCTGTAGCTACGGTGCAGACTCAGAGACGCCACGTAACTTCTTCGACAACTCTTTGACAGCTGATCCAAAAGTCATTGACCGAAGCAAATAGAACCGCCAAAATAATTAATTCACAGGCAGTTCATTATAATTAGGTATCGGTTAAAATGGATCGATCACAAAAGACCGACATGGAATCAAACGTGTGTACCGTGTGAATGAAAGGCGGTCAGCAAAGTACGTTTACTTTATAGTTAAATCGGGAGTAGGTTAGATTTGAATCTGTACCCAGTTAGCTTTTAAAATTATAGCACACCTTCATTTAATATCGATGATAATACCCACCAAATATTAACTAAGGCACTATGACTTCAGAGCTGTAAGATGACGCGAATTCTCATAGCTCATCAGCTAATTTGCATCAATCAATCAAACCTGCTGACAACATTTCTAGCGAATCAATTGAGAAAATCTATAAAGAAGACCAGCCAGAAGTACGAGTACCTAATGAAAGCATTTTCGCCTGAGCTGAAACGGAGGCGCTTCGCGCTCTCTCGGTCTAAAATAAGTAAATAAGTTACAGATTTATAAAAGTATTTCTACTAGCCCTCATGAAGTTTAATTTTTTTGTGTTTTATAATAAAAAAAAAAACAAATAATTTATCTTAAATACTAATAACAGGTAATAAACTTGATCTGGTTTTGTTACGAGTTTGATCTGGAAAGCGACATTTCTGGTTGAAGAAATGACACTTTTGAATCTGACAGATCATATCCATTAACTAATTCAGATCAAATTCATAGCTGTTATTACAATCAGAATAAGGACTCTAGTATTCGTAATAGTTTTACGGATCTCTTGCACAAACGTTTTTTACATTATTTAGGCGAGTTATCGATTTTTTTTTTAATTAAATTTAGAAACACAAATGCTTAGTCCACACACACGCCACTAGACTAGTGTACTAAATACCTGTTTGAGGCTGTTTGCACTTCAGACCGCGGCCGCGTTACAGTAGAAAACACCTATAAATTAATTGTGTTCATTGGTTTGTTTGTCCTCGCCAGTTACTGGAAGTGTCATTCTATAGTGTAAAGTTAAACTTAGATAGGTACTTAAACCGAATTGAACTGTAGATTGACTATTTATTGATTATTTCTCATTAGTCTCATTACTCTTTATACATTCAATTTGCTATCGATGGCAGAGTGTTTTTATGCTATAGGATGTTTACGTACGAACTGTGGTACGGCGTAAAATTTTGACATTGCATGCATTTGAATACATTACCTATGTGCATGTATTTTAGTTTATTTAATGGACATGGTACAGATTGTAAAACAAAATTAACGAAATTGTCATTGAAAGGACCTCACAAAAATATAGTTTACATTGCCGAAATCTGATATGTGAATTCACAATCAAAATCGTTCAAAACTTAGTAAGCAACTTGATAACAGTTCAGGCACCGGTGAGACTTGTGATCTCGTGTTCAATTGAAATCTATAAGATATTCCTGTACATAAGATTAGAACCCAATTTCCGAAATCCAGGCGCGGGATCATTAAATTCTTGAATGGAGCAACGCAGGACTAGAAACTAATCTCTAATAGGCGTGGCTCACTTCGCGATTTCGTCGCGTCGCTACAAGTAGGTAAATGCAGTCCACACCAATTTTGGTGTCTTAGCCATATAGTAGTTGCCGCGCACCGCTACAGAACGGACGCCTGCTCGCGCTAGCGCCACCTAGCGATCATATCTTTCGTAATAGACGCGTTTTGTTAGAGAGTGAATTTTCTGTACTTAGTACTATTATTTATTCTGTGTCTCTATCTAGAATCTGCACAAAATAGAAAATAAAATTTACCTACGGCAGGTGCAGGATCTCGCAAGGCTCTTTATTCGCCGACACACTTATTAAGCTACCGGAGGTTTTCAAAGCAGTTTTTCCACGTTTCGATGATGAAAGTGAATTAACACGGTACAATGGTTTCAGGATTTGCGCGGTATTCTTAGAAACTTAAAAGTGTGCAAAGACTAGTTTAAAAAAAAGCGGCCAAGTGCGAGTCGGACTCGCCCATGAGGGGTTCCGTATTTAGGGGATTTATGAAGTAAGTATTAAAAAAACTACTTACTAGATCTCGTTCAAACCAATTTTCGGTGGAAGTTTGCATGGTATGTACATCATATATTTTTTGTTAGTTTTGTCATTCTCTTATTTTAGAAGTTACAGGGGGGGGGACACACATTTTACCACTTTGGAAGTGTCTCTCGCGCAAACTAATTCAGTTTAGAAAAAAATGATATTAGAAACCTCAATATCATTTTTGAAGACCCAACCCCACACGTATGGGTTTGATGAAAAAAAAAATTTTTGAGTTTCAGTTCTAAGTACCTATGGGGAACCCCCAAAATGTATTGTTTTTTTTCTATTTTTGTGTGCAAATCTTAATGCGGTTCACAGAATACATCTACTTACCAAGTTTCAACAGTATAGTTCTTATAGTTTCGGAGAAAAGTGGATGTGACATACAGACGGACAGACGGACAGACAGACAGACATGAACGAATCCATAAGGGTTCCGTTTTTTGCCATTTGGCTACGGAACCTTAAAAACGATGTTACAGTTATAGGTTAGGTAAGTATCTACCCAGTATTAAATTAATGTAACGATTGTTAATTGTATGTGAAGTGATTGAATTTCAAAATAATGAAATTCAAGACAGGAATCCTTTATAAGGGGTATTTATATACTCCTGATTATTAATCTAATTGAAGGTCGTACATAATTAAATGAACATCCGGTATAAACGTACTCGTACAAGCACCAAGTTTGTAATATGACGCTAGTTCCCATGTAATTTGCCTCAACTCAACTGTCATCTCCATATAGGTAACATATCTTGATCTAGATTTCCATAAAACATTAATTATATTGGAGATCACACTTCTTTGGTGGATTCGGCTGGCAATCATTGGCACATTACATATTCTGTGCCAGACTGCCGTATTCGAACTTCAAGATATTCACAAGAGACGACACGTACTAGGTCCATTCTAGATACGTTATAGTTTAGATTTCAACTAGTTCTCTATTGCAGCGCAATTCGGGCAACCAATGTCACTTTTACGATAGATCGTGTTAGATATCTATTAGATGTGAATTAGATCTCTAAGTAATATCTTGTGGAAATCGTTCAAGAGTATCTCCAGAATCACGGAAATGTCAAATTTGACAGGCTAGATCTTAAACATATCGTTATCGTATCTTGGCGATGTCTAAAAGATATCTAATAGATGTCTATTACAAAATCCGAATCAGGCCCTTAGCTTATTTATTAGACACGTCAGACACGTGTCAAGAGGAGTTTGTACCAATTTATGTTTTCCACTTAAAGTTTGCTCGGCACATTAGTCGGGGTGTGTCTAATAAGATCCTTGTTATGTGTTACGGTGCTAATTCCTTTAGTACATGCGAATATGTGAATAATATTTGTAAACTTGGTGAGTAGCTAACTTAGCTAAGCTAAGAGTGAGAAATGAGTCTGTCTTGTCTTGCCATGCAACTTTAGGCACGTTTGATGTGGAATATTGTGAAAGAAATTGTACATATTCAAGATTTTTAATATAAACATTTATTGAAGAACAGAAATTCCCAAATTAAAAGTCGATTACAGATCCATCGATATTAAACTTTCGTGAGACATATTTTAAACTGTTTATACGATAACGGTTTCACTCACTTGAATTTTTAGTCGCTATTAAATTAAAAATATAAAAACACTCCTAATACTATATATATGCTAAAAAAATCAATATTATGCCAAAAATGCCTTACATCATTATGGAAAAGAGCTAATACTCTTCAAACTGCTGAATATGTAGATTTCTATCAAGAACCACCGCAAGGAAAGTAGCTTTCATGTAAAAGAAACCGAATCGATATCGGTCACTCCGTTGGATAGCTACGCTGCTACAGACAGACACACAGACAGACAACATATACCTAACACCCCTCTTTTTGCGTCGGGGGTTAAAAAAATATCTGATCGAAATTCGGTAACATCAGGCACCCTAAGAGAAGACTTTGCCCTCGTGTTGTAAATCTGTCGCAGATATTTTCATCATAATAAAATTATTGGCTCTCGATCACGATACCCAAGGACGATTCGAAGTGTCCCAATTGTAAGAGAAAACTAGAACGTGGAAGGTTCCCTTGACCTGTCGCTATCAATCGAATGTTTGATTGTTTGCCCATGGTTATGGTTGGTTTGGATGGAAAACGCTACATTATGTTGGGCTAAAAACATATCTGTTATATATCTACTAACTATACACGTATACAGGGCCAGATTAAGCATGTCGGGGCCCCTAGGCAGTGCAATGCTCGGGGCCCCCTTACAGTTAATTCTGCATACATAAGTTTAGTTGTTCAGTACAGGGAAGTAAGTTTGCGGTTTTAATTTCAACCTTCAGGTGTCGGTTGAGCCGATCCGAACATGCCGAACGATGTCTTTTTCGCTCTTGCGTGGACATAAAGGTTTTTTATATTAGTTTTTGCCGATTCCTCCTTGCGTCCAGTGTGGGGAGAGCTCTTTTTTTCTCAATAAGTAGTTAAATATTTTGCGAGGCTGAACAGCGATTGTCCGACCATATGAGCCACATGATTAAAATTTACCTAATAATAAATATTTTACATGTGTTTAAATGATTATTCATTAACCAGTCAAACGAGCATATAAGTACTGGGTAAATCGGAAAATCAACAAAAATCGCGAGCGCAGCGAGCGCGAAATTTTTTGTGAAAAAATTGTGAAAACGTGTTAAAAAAGCCTAAAAATCCGAAGTTACCCAGTGAGGCGAGCTTTCATGCGAGGTCAAAGCCGTGCTTCAGGATAAGCTCAGCTAGATCACAGACGCCAACCAATGTCCATTGTATTAAAAAGCGAGACCGCAGGCCGAGCTTGGCGCAACGAGGCCAAAGGCTAAGCTGAAGAAGAGATTTGGTAGACGAACCAAAAATTGAGGTAAAAAGTGAGGCTGAAGGTCGAGCTCAGCAATCTCCACATACTTAACAAGCCCGAAGCGTACTTATAACCAGCGAGGTGAGCTTTCATACGAGGCAAAAGGCTAAGATTCTGAAATCAATGTTTATATTTGTTAAAAAGCGACGCTGAAGGTCGAACTGTAAGAAAGCAGCGCTCTAATACGAACCAATCATCAAATGTTACTTAACAATAATATATGTGTCATACAAGAGTTACTCGGAGGGCCGAAGTTTCATTAATGAGGTTTTAGGCTCTCGGGAGCCTGAAATTCGAGCTCGATTTCCAGACTTTAAAAGCTATAAAATAACATAATTTACATAAGCATTTGATGATTGTGTGTCTGAGAAACTGATATTGGACATTAGGTATAAGTAGGTACCATAAAAAATTATTTATGAATTTTGGCCATATGAAACACAATTTTTTTTGGCGCGCGAGGGGCCGCCGGGCCCCCTAGCCGAGACGGGGCCCCCTAGCCGAGGCGGGGCCCATAGGCAGTTGCCTACTCTGCCTTAGGGTTAATCCGGCCCTGCACGTATATATATATATATATAGGCTCCAACCTGCGAGAATACTGGAGACCGATACAAATTATAACAATTTATTATGGTCTCAGCTGGTTTTGATACGACTTCAACGATCGCCTTGGAAATTGGCGCGCATCTCTCGCACGACTATCACTTCATTTCACATGCATAATAAAACGTGAATGATCTTCAAGGTCGTATCAAACAAAACTAGTTCAAAACCATGCAAAATTGTAGATCTGAATCAGGCTCCGAATCCGAACGAACTTAGTTAAAATAGGAATAAAAAAAATATTTTTAAGGAATTTGGTCCCAATAAGTACTTCTCGAAAATATGGAAATTGCGCATACAAGTACCGGGTACCTACTTTATTTATTCAACAAATATTGTGATGTAGCTAATATTATAAACGAAAATAAATATGTATACTTAGGTATAATAATATGTTAAAAATAATATATAAAAATAAAACAAGAAAGAAACTTTAGTCTATCTTAATAAAAATCTACACCATGAAGATTCATATCTAACAGTCGAAAAGAGTTTATATTGCATTAAAAATAAAGTAATACCTATAATATAAGCCATAATTAAAGCTCTTTAAAAGTAATTTTCTTAAAATGTTATGTCCTATTCAAAGTATTCATAGAATGATTGATGATATAAACATAAATGACGTCACAGCCACAGCTTGTTATGTGTCATTAAAGTCATTATGCGCTGGCCTTGATATTGACACTGCAACTGGAAGTTTATTCGTAGTTTATTTTATTAGCTATTGGAGTTATCCTAAAATGAATGTCTCAATGTCTCATATTGGTTCCTCACCTTTTGATAGTGTGTGTTATTTTTATGTTTGGGGTTCTATCTATAGGTAGGTATAGGTATAGGTACCTAAATTTGATATTAGCACTTATAATAATTTGTTTTAGCGTTTGTTTTTTATTAATACTTATTGCGCAAGTAACTTATAGAGTGCCCAAACTTGTTTTTCATATTCTAGAAATATCTCTTCGCAAGTACGCATCGCAAGGATAATATTAATTCACTTTAATATTACATATATTCATAAAACGCTTTAGAATATTTCAATCTACTAGTTGTGTGACGTCACAGCATGCTATGTGTCATCGACGTCATTATGCGTTGTCCTCGACATTGACACTGCAACTGGTTCGCGGCCACCGGCGGAACGGACAGACGCAAGCTACAAGTGTCTAGCGGACCTATTCTATATTATTATGTATAGAAGAAGCAGAAACTTCCGATATCGAAATTCTACAACTCAAAACAATTGAATAACACTGACTACTCGTATTGTAACACGAAAAAGACTCTAATTCAAACTTTTATAAAATTCATAATACCTACTCAATATGAAATCATCTTTTCGCCAGGCCAACCCTAGGTCAGATCGCAAATAAACGTTCTGTCAAAATGTGCCAAAATGCCAGCGTAAACAACTAAACATTGAATGCGTCACACTCGACGAAAAAAATGCCCTCCTTTTAATTTTCTTGTGGTATCGAACCAAAGAATGTATTGGTTTTCTTTATAGGTATGTCCCCCTTTCCATCTTGCTTCCCTTGACTTGACATTACGCTATGGCCAACATTTTGGCTTCGCTGATTGGGTTGAAGAGTTCATGCTTAGGACGCAGGTGACCCTGTAGCAATATTGGCTAAGCGACTTGTCCTGAGGTGACAAAACCATTTCGTGAGTCAGTTTAAAATTCCATTCGTCCCACTTTTTTTTACTTCAATTTGTAACATTTCTGCATTCTTTAAGCAATAATAATAACCCTGAAGTTGTTTTTGTCTATATGCAATTTTGACCGCTTACAATTAGGCTACGTAAAATTAATGGTTTCAGAGAACGCATCAATTTTGCGTTCATGTTGAATTTTTGTCCTACCCTTATCCCAGTAGACCCATAATTTTGCGCCAAAGAATTTTATTTCCGGTTGTCCACCATGTAGAAGGTGGTCTGCCTATTCCCATCGATTGTTCTGGGAGGTTAAGAACCGTTTCGTGGGATGAGGTTTCCAGGTGTTTCTTTACGTCTCATTCAATTCAATTACAATTTATTTATTTAATAAAGATAACAATGATCTTATTTTGTTTTTTGTGCCCCTACCAACGTAATTGTTCTTCTTTTTTTTGATAACTCTATTATTTTTCACCACACCAGCTCGGAAAGGCTTACTTTGCACTTCAAAAACTGATAGCAATGTTGCATTTTATTCACATGTGAGGCAAAGTAATCAAATGCAAATTTTGAGTTATTTTCATATGTTTGCTCGTAGAATTTACTTTTAAATGATGATTTTGGATGATAAATATTTAATAACATTCATTTGGATTTGATTTGGTTTGATTTTGTTTGATATTTTACATTTAATATTTGCTTTGAAAAACCCTCGTGCTTTGAAACCCTCGCAACGCTCAAAATTCCATTTTTCGAATCATTTCAATTTTGGAATCTTTCATTTGCTCGGGTATCAATATTAGCATGAGCGGTTAAACAACAACTTTGCCCCCCTGTAAAACAAATAACTATAAAATAGTACCTATGGAGGAAGTCGAATATGCCCTTATTAAACTATGGTCAGATCCTCTCCTCTATCATTGGCCTTCGCGACACCGTGGATTTTTCCGTGATTCCCATGGCTTTTAAGTGAGTGACTAGTGTAGTAATATTGTTTAATACCTAAACTGTTACAGATGTAGTAAGCATTTGAAGTTAAATATGTACATAATAACAGGATGTAGGTGTTTCAGACGCTCTTTGTCTTTTTGGTAAATTACACTGTTGTTAAATAAAAAAGTCTAGATAGTAACAATCGTCAGTTTCACACAGAAAAGTTTTTTGTCTAAGTATGAGGAAGAATTAACGGGCAAACTACATTCGCATGTTGACATTATATTTTTATAGATTTTATTATTTATTCTAACGCGCAAATGTAAACCTGTCGTATTAGATTTCTTTTTATTTTCTTTGAGTTTTAGATATACATACTGTCTGAATACAAAGTACCCTGATTAAGGCCCGATTTGGACGAACAAAAATATAAGCATTGTATTGTATTGTATGGATGGACTGACATAGGTGTACCTAACTATTTAGGTACCTATGTACCTAATCATAAATTGTTTCGTTGAATTAACTTCTCAAGTAGGTATTTAGAGACTGTGTCTATTGATTTTTTAAGAGAAAATAGTAGTTGGTACAAATATTTACTTGATTTGTGTAGAAGTTGTACAAAATAAGGCACAAATTTGTAGGACATCCGGTAAATTCCGATAATTGCGCAGTCAGTAATTGCTGTTTTCCTTCAACCTTATACTTTCTATTGTCCTTTTAACAATACTATTACGCATTTATTATTTAATAAGACAACATTACAGAACATTAATTTAAATGTAAGAAGCCTAAATTAATCTAAAATTAAATAAATACAAAATAATGTAAAACTAAAAAGCCCCACTTAACCCGTGCCCATGACACTCGCTGCGTTGCCGGGTCGCATTACAATAATACAGCCTTTGCACCAGAAATCACACACTAATTGCATAATCACTGCTCGACTTTGCAATCCTTTTTAATAAGGTAAACATTGCCAAAGAGATCATCACAAATAACATGTAATTAAATACGATAACCATTATTATGAGTGCAGCTAATGTAGTGGTAACCGCCAATTAAGCGAAGTGACGATTGTTCAATGGTTCCATTTTTTTCAATAATTAATATTCCAATGTCGTGTTCTTAATTGTCATTTAGCTATAACACCGTCAATTAACAAACGATCGACTCCTCTGTATTTGCAAATGTTGGATTACTCAGGAACCGTTGACTGCCAAGCGACGTTGAACTGTTGAATCTTCATGAAAAAATAATTGCATTGTTGTAAAGGAAGGAGACATAATGTGCTGGTGAATTATTATTTTAAAATCGATCGAAAATTACAGCTCCGATAGGAAGACAGCGATTTAGACGTTGTAGAGCATATTTCCCATCTGTGATCAACGGTAACAACAAATAGGAATACCTAGATGAAATAATAGCGCAATTATTGTCAGCGGGTGTACGTGATTGAAATCCAGTCATAGCACAATCCCAGTCTGCGGTTTGTATGACGTCCGGAGGCTCGTCGCGGTTGGCCCACGGTACGTAGGTACAGGAAACGGTACGTAGGTGCAGGAAATCAGGACCAAGAGGAAACGAGCTAGCCTAGGCCGTAGGTCATGTATAGGGTACACCTAGCCTAGTCATAAAATTTAATCACGTTTAATACAACTTTTCGCGTAATACTCTATTTTACACAAGACTTTATTTATGTGATGAAACTAATAATTTTACTGTATCCCATTTTTATTAATATATGTATGTAATAGGTATGTACCTATTTATGAGACTGTGCAAATCGCGAATAAGGAAAACAGCCGGGTTATACCGGGTCATTATGGAAAAGTATAAAACTATAAATAATTATTAAGAAGTGTGAAAAGTATATTGGAAACACCGAGCTCACTAGCAGTTTTTTGTTTCTGGAATTTTATTGTTCACTATCGTTATATTATGTAACCTCTTTTGTCCCTAGTAACCTCAACCAGCTGTTTGGCCAAATCCTCAAACAAGCTCTGAGCTCCCGGGCACCACGGACCGAAGGTCTCGACACCGAAAGAAACAAAGTTGTAATTGCAGTGGCGTAGCTAGGCATGGGCGAAGTGGGCCGTCGCCCACGGCCTCGCGCCCCATGAGGGGCCTCGCGCGAGGCCCCTTCGGGCACAGTGAAAGAAAAAGGCCTCGCAGATTCGATTTCGCCCACGGCTAGATTAGTTCACGCTACGCCACTGTGTAATTGGCGTCGAGACCCCCGTATTTCGGCCTTTTGAGGATCTCGGCAGCTTCGGCTAGCATGTCAAATTTGTGTATCATCATCTTCCTCGCGTTGTCCCGGCATTTTGCCACGGCTCATGGGAGCCTGGGGTCCGCTTGGCAACTAATCCCAGTAATTGGCGTGGGAACTAGTTTTTACGAAAGCGACTGCCATCTGACCTTCCAACCCAGAGGGTAAACTAGGCCCGTATTGGGATTAGTCCGGTTTCCTCACGATGTTTTCCTTCACCGAAAAGCGACTGGTAAATATCAAATGATATTTCGTACATTTAAGTTCCGAAAAACTCATTGGTGTGTATGTGTGTCAAATAACATAATGGACTCTAATGACATTCATAGATTTGACATATCCAATTCTATTTTTGCCTCGAATACTCGTCTGTGGGCAGCTTTAATAACAATTTGTGTTGAAGGAATGTGTAAACAGGGTTGGGCAAAATACTGGCTTCCACGTATTTGAAATACAAATTACAAAATACATTTTTAAAAGTATTTGAAATACAAAATACAAACTACTTTGGTGACGGGTATTTGAAATACAAAATACAAATTACAGTGTTTAAAATAACGTATTTCAATTACAAAATATACCTTTATTTATTTTTTTGTTTAGCATTTAGTTTTAACGTTAACGAATATCCTTTCATATAAACTTATAGGGTCATTGCGCTAGTTTTCGCCAAGCTCTAGTTTACGTCCACTTGACGAAATTTGAATATATACCTACATTCCTGCACAAATTTGGACTGATTTCAATCCTTATGTCTAAGGCGTCTAAGCAATATATCTGTCTACATATAACAATGATATTTCGCAAAAAGGAAGCGCTGGTGGCCTAGCGGTAAGAGCGTGCGACTTGCAATCCGGAGGTCGCGAGTACGAACCCCGGCTCGAACCAATGAGTTTTTCGGAACTATGTACGAAATATCATTTGATATTTACCAGTCGCTTTTCGGTGAAGGAAAACATCGTGAGGAAACCGGACTAATTCCAATTACGGCCCTAGTTTACCCTCTGGGTTGGAAGGTCAGATGGCAGTCGCTATCGTAAAAACTAGTGCCAACGCCAATTACTGGGATTAGTTTCCAAGCGGACCCCAGGCTCCCAATAGCCGTGGCAAAATGCCGGGACAACGCGAGGAAGATGAAGATTTCGCAAAAAGTAGTAAATTAAAAATGAAATATATATTTGATAATCCGTCAAGTCATCGAAAACTAGTGCATGAACGGAAACTACTGCAATGACCCTATCCCCTAGATTTAAACGAAAAGTTCCACGCAGAAGTTGACCTAATATAGATCCAGTATCCAGCCAATGAAAATTGTATCTCGGCTGGATCGGAGATTCGCGGTCGGCTCACAGCTTGTGTGAGAGATTAGACATTTTAGGATTATAGAATTTAATAAAATGTATTTATAGAAATGTATTTTGAAGCTTGAAGTATTTGAAATACAAAATACTAAATACATGTGAGTGCAGTATTTGAAATACCAAATACAAAATACTTTTGAGGTAGTATTTGAAATACAAATACAAAATACTAATTTGTATTTCAAATACGTATTTCAAATACATGTAATTGAAATACTGCCCAACCCTGTGTGTAAATATTTAGACAGGTAAGGTGATCACAACCGGTGACTGTATTCCGCCGAGCGCACTCGCGGTTGAACACTCAGGGGGGTTTTCGAAAATTACAATATGCAGAACGTGTTTTTAAGGAAAACAGACAACATAATATAAGCTTATGCGCAGCCCGCTCGGGTCCATTTGATTCTGTTCCCTATTCTAGTGTATTGGAGTGATTTGTGCGTCATGGAGTTTGACAATTACGGGTTGAATTTGAAGACGTACAAGATTTATGAAGATCCTGAAAAGGAGGTAGGTTATTAAAGTTTACTAAAGTTAAAACAAAAATTGGTTTTTGTTTTGTCATACTCAAAGATGAAACCGCAAATAAAATACGGATTGCCTACATTTCTGAAAATAAATTTATAAACATTATTTGCTGCGAGCATCATGGGCACCTTTGCATCAGGAACGACTTGAAGCGTTTTGTCTTTTTTTAATTTATAATTTTTATTTTTATTTGTAATTTTAGATATAAATATAATAAATAAATGGTACCCACTTTTTAATGCCTATTATAACATGTTTAATCAATAACAAAATTTATCCACTATTATTAAAATGAAGTATAAACTAAATAAATTAAAACTAATAAAATAAATAAATAAAACTTACCCACCTATCTTAGGTCCCCCAGATCTGTCCCCTGCGGAAGGGTGCCCATAAGGCTGGCTACATTCTTACGCTGAATAGCTATGTCTATTCTTTGGCCTAGGAATGACCCAGCCCTACGATTTGATTCCTACGACACAAAAAAATCTTCAAAGAAAATTCTAAACTTGCCTTTAACTTTTTTTCAATTTACATAACCTTGTAGCTGTAGGTAATTCATATTTAATTACTTTCCTCGAGCAATTTTACTCATTTTCTATAACTAATTACTAATTGTTACTCAACTAATTATTTCTCAACTAATTTGAAATAATTGAAGTGGCATTTTCACATGCTTTCCGGTTAGGTATACCCACTTGCCCGGGACGGGAATTTCTGAAGTTGCGAAAGTCCGGTTTTCAAAAATAAGGGATCGGAATCCCGGGTCTTAGTCCCGAACGGGAAAACTTAGCAATGCTCTCAAGGCATTCAGTTACAGCCGTAGATAATGAAAGATGAAACAGTGATGCGTTATCCTTTTATCCATAAAATCTTTGTTTGTTTCGAACAAAAAATCGATTTGTATTGTTCGACTATTTTATTTCATTTAATTTTATTATTACAGATCATTCTAGACTGCTATAGTTCAAAAATATCATTATCCAATCATCAGCGCAACACGTGCCCCGCACGCTCGTCACTCAATTCAATTGGCCAATTCATTTTAATTTTCACAAGTCAATCGAACAATTATACGAATTTGAACTATTTGAAGCTTGTAAACTAGGTTGACCTGTTATACCGAGAATACGTCGTAGGCTAATTAATTGCCTACCAACAGTACCTATTTAAAAAAAAGCGGCCAAGTGCGAGTCGGACTCGCCCATGAAGGGTTCCGTATTTAGGCGATTTAAGACGTATAAAAAAAAACTACTTACTAGATCTCGTTCAAACCAATTTTCGGTGGAAGTTTACATGGTAATGTACATCATATATTTTTTTTAGTTTTATCATTCTCTTATTTTAGAAGTTACACACATTTTACCACTTTGGAAGTGTCTCTCGCGCAAACTATTCAGTTTAGAAAAAAATGATATTAGAAACCTCAATATCATTTTTTAAGACCTATCCATAGATACCCCACACGTATGGGTTTGATGAAAAAAACATTTTTGAGTTTCAGTTCGAAGTATGGGGAACCCCAAAAATTTATTGTTTTTTTTCTATTTTTGTGTGAAAATCTTAATGCGGTTCACAGAATACATCTACTTACCAAGTTTCAACAGTATAGTTCTTATAGTTTCGGAGAAAAGTGGCTGTGACATACGGACGGACAGACAGACGGACAGACGGACAGACAGACATGACGAATCTATAAGGGTTCCGTTTTTTGCTATTTGGCTACGGAACCCTAAAAAGGCGAGATAGTTTGCAAGTAGGATCTAATGAAGGGATCTAGGAAAAATGGAGGAGAATCTTCATGTGCCATTTTTTTCTAATGTTTTAGGATTTAATGAAGTTGAATTATAATTGGAAATAAGTAGATCGAATTCCAAATGTACAAAATATGTACATACATTTGATTGTAGATACGAATCCACTCTGGGAATCCCATGGCACAAAATATCTAGCAACATCTGATTAAGATGCAGAGAGCGCAACAAAATTGTGGTAAATAGATATGTTAAGTTAAACAACCGGAAAACGCCGTCCCGTTGACAACTTTAAACACTAAACTGTTGCATGACTGCGCAATTCTGTGTTACCTGCCTACTATTTAGTTACCTTTAACATAGAGGTGCTTCAAATAAATTTAAGCGTGGGGCTTGTTTGACCGGTTCCGAGTTTTCCGACATCTTTCACAAAACTTTATAAAAATTCTGTAACTAGTAAGTACCCGTTTGCCTTAAGTCAACCTACACTTAAACAAGATTATTAGTACATATTTTTAAAAACTCGACTAAGGAAAAATCGAAAGCACAGTGATATTCAGAATTAGAAAAAATTAAGCCAATAGGTATATAAATTGACAACAATTAAAAAAAAATCCAGCATTGTTTCATATGTAGAAGAAAAATTAATTTAATATTACCTAATTTATAAAACTTCGATAATTTGTACCATAATACTGTCACCTCCCCAAAAGGCCACTTTAAATAAATGTTTAAGGTGACTTTGGATCAAGTTACCATTATTTATATCGGTCGATTTTTATTTAATTTTATACTTCCAAGTTTATTTGTTGATTTTGCGTTAAGTTCATGCTTTTTATCTTATTCTTTCTAGCGTTCTAAAGTCTATTTTAGTCTACCGAATAAAAAATAGACTTTAGCGTCATTCATTTGTTTGATGTATGTCGACTCGCCATACTACCTCACCTGCGTTAGGCCGGTATAGACCTATAGACGACAATGTGGTGACCTCACCACTCATTGTGCATAAAGGATCATTACCTTGCACGTGGCCACTGGCCACGTGGCCACTGTGGCAAAGTCAGGGTCAGTACAGTCAACGAACGAGATACTCAGGGAGCCTAGCCTAGCCAAGATGACAATCATATTTCGACAAACGCCGAAAAATTGTATCGAGATGACAAATGCTACATAAAGTCGCGTGACAACATTACATAGGTACATTATTTAAGTTTTGATTGACGTTTTCTGTCAACGATTGTCATCTTGCAATGCATCTCTTTTTAGGGTTCCGTAGCCAAATGGCAAAAAACGGAACCCTTATAGATTCGTCATGTCTGTCTGTCTGTCCGTCTGTCCGTCTGTCCGTCTGTCCGTCTGTCTGTCCGTCCGTATGTCACAGCCACTTTTCTCGGAAACTATAAGAACTATACTGTTGAAACTTGGTAAGTAGATGTATTCTGTGAACCGCATTAAGATTTTCACACAAAAATAGAAAAAAAACAATAAATTTTTGGGGTTCCCCATACTTTGAACTGAAACTCAAAATTTTTTTTTTCATCAAACCCATACGTGTGGGGTATCTATGGATAGGTCTTCAAAAATGATATTGAGGTTTCTAATATCATTTTTTTCTAAACTGAATAGTTTGCGCGAGAGACACTTCCAAAGTGGTAAAATGTGTGTCCCCCCCCCTGTAACTTCTAAAATAAGAGTATGATAAAACTAAAAAAAATATATGATGTACATTACCATGTAAACTTCCACCGAAAATTGGTTTGAACGAGATCTAGTAAGTACTTTTTTTTTATACGTCTTAAATCGCCTAAATACGGAACCCTTCATGGGCGAGTCCGACTCGCACTTGGCCGCTTTTTTCTACTGACTTTTAAATTTTGAAGGAAGTTCTATTCGCCGGATTTAAATTTTCTTTAAAGTACGAGTAGGTTATATATTCATCTATCTGTCTCTATCTAATATATATTTCCAAGTTTTTTTGAAGACGACTACGTCAAGTTTTTGTTTTAAATATATAGGGAATTGCGTGTTTTTCATGTGATTCGTGAATTTGCTTTAGGAAAGCACTATTTGGTGAAGTAAAACTGCTAATTAAAACCGCAAAATGCCGGCATTTTAAACTGTTTTCTGTAGTCGGTTAATTTTTTTATCAAAATTTATTATTGTCCTAAAATTATACCTACTTAAAAATGTTGTCAACAAGTCACGGAATGCAGAAACTCTTCTTGTTGCAGCAAAAAAAGGTTAAGGGTTTTAAATATTTATCTTATTCTTAAACGTAGGTATTCTTTTAGGCTATAGATTCAAGTGTTGAGTTATGTATGGGTGTTAAATTGAAGGGATGTTTACAAAAACAACATAACTGACTACACTGGTTGACACCTGAAACGATTAACAATGTTCTTAAAAAAGTGTCAACCGCTTTAAGCAGTTATGTTGTTTTTGTAAACATCCCTTCAATTATTCATGGACCAATACGACCTTCAAACCTTCAAGAAAAAAGCGCACTTCCATCTTAAAGGCCAGCAACACACTAACAAGCAACTAACAAGCCTTCTGATGTTACGGGTGTCCATGGGCAACGGTAATAGCTTACCATCATACGAGGCGTCTGCTCGTTTGCTTCCTATAAAAATAGCAACACATGGGGTACCTAATTGTATTGTGTATCATAAGGGAATCTAAAACAATGGAAAAATCTAGAGGTAAAATATTGTAGCAGACATAGGTACTTACTCGTAGACCATTTACCGGTTTTTATTAGAGGAAAATCAACCACGGAAATGCTCCATTTGCGTATTCTTACGACATAATATATCATGCGTATACATATCTATATTATATTAATTTAATATCATGCTCATTCTTGTTTTTAAAATAGATTAGATTAGATTTATTTATTTCACAACATATGATTACAGTACAAATTACATTAATAAGAATCTATATTGTGATCGTCAGAAATACATTTAAATAATAGCAAGATAATCCAAATAAATTCATAATATTAAAAGAGGAGGATCGTCAAATAATAACAATAATAAACAAAACAATGTTGCACCTGTGAACGGGTTCCAGCAGGCGTTCTACATGACAAAAGCTCTCCAAGGGGCTCTACGTGTTGGATCTGTGTCCCCACGCAAGCCTATCAAAAAATTATAGGCCCGTGATATCCAAGGAGAAACAAAACAATGTCAAAAATATGATCGTGATTTGAACGTGCGAGCACTGAAACACTGAAACTAATAATGACAACTAACTATCAAATCCAGATCGTATTCTTGAAATTCGAATGCATCTCATTTTACCGCAAGGCAGCTTTATAATATGAAGGCTTTATAGAAAAAAAAGCATTTATTTCAAGCTGCAAGGCTCATAATCAGTTGTAAAAAAATGTCTTATTGCTACATCACAATATATGTATGTCATTCCTAAAATCGATTATGTTTGCTCTAATGGGGTTGGCCGGTCGATGTAATTTACAGATGTCGCCAGCATAGTTTTTCCTGTCAATCCCTAGAACTGTGTCAAAATCAAAATCTTCTTTATTTTTATGCCAAATCTCATAGAACAAAACTAGAGACCCTGTTGCTACCTAGGTACTATCCCTATATAGGCATAGGCATTAAATTAGCAAGATTGATTTTAAGACTTAGCAATATAATAATAGGCCTTTTCATCTGTGTCAGATGTTTTAAGCAGCATCCTGGTGACGACACTTGCGTTCGTGGCTGTATAGACCTATGCGAGAGAAGAGGGGTAGGGGTAGGGGGAGATAAGGGCTATAACCCTCGATATTTTACAAGATTAGTAAAAATGTGAAGTAGAACAAATAACGTTTTATCTTCACTGTATTTAGCGAGTAAAGCGATTGCGTAGTTCGACAAACAAGTAATAAAGATTACTTCGACACGTCTGGGGAATACTAACTGCTGCATTATTAGTATGTATATACTAACTATTAAATGTAATGACAGTGACAGACAACACCAACGACTTGTTTGGAAGTACAAAGGTATAAAGCACAGTAAGCAATTATTCTATGCGAGAGCACAGAGAGTACAGGGATTTCTAAACTACGGCCCGTGAACCCTTTAGAAGAGCATCTCTAGATCTGTGTTCTATGCATAAATATTAGACCGCAGTTTGATTTCTAATCCTTGTAGAGGTGTTTCTAGATTTCAAATAACCCGATGGCTGAAAAGTGGTGCGGTTACCCCCGGGGCCCTTTGTTTCACATAAAGTTTTATCTCATAATGTATTGTTTGTCATTACGTATCATTAATTCTAAAACTGATACCGTTATCTTTTCAGAATTTTCGTGACGTTATCCTATCGATAGTTAGGTAGGTTTATTCTATGGCAATCCTGAAAAGTTACGCGTTTCTAAACCAAACACATTATGACTAACAAAAATGCGGACAAGTACAATGCATTATGAGTTAAAACTTTTTGGGAAACAATAGAGACCCGTACCCACCAGCCCTTTCAATTTCCCCCTTACAATTCGCAAACATTGGGTATACGGTAACATTGGTGTTACGGTAGGTACGTAAGTAGTGCGACCCCCATAGGGAAGTAACAAGACGATAAAAGCCTTCCTTTGGTAGAACGATGACGGAAAATAACGCGTAGTTCGTTTTGTTTTTCCAAAAGGTGGGAATGGAAATGTTGTTTTATCATCTGTTTACACTTAAAATTTAATCTTGATCTAAGTATGTTTTTGTGGTCATGTATGCCCTTTTATTTGCCAAGTATGAAGTGGATTCATTAATTCACTTGATAAATTATTTTCCTGTAAGCATTAATAATTTTCCTGTTATGAATCTTCAATGACTTCAATCGGTGCAGTAAATATAAGCGTCTAAATACGTAATTAATTATGATGTTCGGATGTAGGTAACAAATTGATTGCTTAACATAACTGCATCAAATAGGTACATATTATACTCGTGTTGCATTTTTTAAACATTTTAATTATGAAACGCCGTATTGCATTTAAAACTATTTTATGGTGATGTGATGGCGTGACGACTCGAGAGTATGTAGTTAGTTTAGAACAAGGCGAGCTCATAAGAATGTGGTGAGTTGCCAATATGCATCTTACATATAAGTACAAATAAACATTTACAAGGGGGTAAAGTTGTTGTTTAACCCCTTTGTGCTGATAGGTATTGATACCCGAGCATGCGAAAGATTTAAAAAAAGTGGAATACATATAGGTACATTTTTCACCACACCAACGCGAGTAAAATACTAACTGTAAAACATTACAAACATCAAATACAAATATAAATGTTACTAAATATTTAACATTCAAAGTCATGCATACCTGGTATAATACATAAAAGCCAATTCTACCCGAAGTATAAAGAGAGCCTTTTCACTAGCTGGTGTGGTGAAATTATAAGTTTCCACTGGTTAAGTAAATAATATCTATTAATTTCAATGTTTTTGGAAAATTTCCGACATTGATAAGAAAGCCATGTCTAGCTTGAGCATCGTTTATCTTCGCGTAGATCGATAAAATGCGTTTTCGTAATACTGGAGACGTGCGTAGCGGCGCACACGAAGACTTGCATCGACACGTGCCAAAGGCACATGTTAACAACGTAGATTAACTGTCTAATTACAATACAGGATAATCATATTTCAATAACCTTGTTAAATAGGTAGTTATAAAACGAAGGACATGACAAAGTAAAAACAAACATTATTTTACCCCGTAGCTAAGAAATTGTAAGGTACGTTACATTTTCATTGTTTCAATTTTCATGAAAAATAAACAGGATCTATTGACACCACGAAAAATATCTGCCTGTTAATGTAATGTTTTAGAAACTAAATGTTTCGTGCTAATATATTTGTCAGTATTTCATTATTTCCGCATTAGACACACCTCTCCATTTCTGACAAATAGGTACTCACAATTGACGCTTTGTATACGACAGACAGCTATTGTGATACAATTTGGAAACCATTGGAGCTGTGTTACGTACAGTGGGCCAAGAAAGTGGTCTACCAGTTTTGACAAAAGTTTCTGCGAGATCTAACGATCGCTAAGGTTGACAATTGTCACTGACATAATATTATTGCAAGGGGAAATCGACCTTGTAGTCTCATGACGTTCAAACGAACGTCAACCGTAGGGTGGTAGACCACATTTTTGGCCGACTGTACATGTATCATAACAACATTTAAAAATATGAGGACGTGAAAGTAAACTGGAAACATAATATTAATTGTCTTTAATTACTGCGATATGATAGACGTTTTTCGAGCCTGTGCTTATGGGTTATAAATGGTAAAGGCAAGGTTTTTTTCACAGAACAAGTAGAATGGCGATGCGAGCAGGGTACGTGTCGCCGCCGGTTTTGAGCAAACGCTCGCATGCTACTCGGCCGCGCTGACCGAAAACGAAGTAAACATGCCTTTTTGCGCCACAATAACCTTCAGATTAAGAAGCCAGACATCAAATCTGTCTAAAGGAGGCGTATCCATTCACCAGGCACACAAGTTTTTACTACCGTTGCGCGAGTGTTAGTAAATGTGGAGAGGAACGAGCGGCGACACCGGTTCCGATACTAACTGCGCACGATAGCCATTCTAACCTCTTTAATAATGTTCTGTGGTTTTTTTGGTCTACAACATACTTACTGGAAGCTAATGTTACTGGAATGCAAAAGTACAGTAAGCACTGTCCTGTGTTGTTGCCTTGTGCTGGCATGACAGTGAGACTGGCACCAGCGACTGGCATAGTTTAAACAACCCTTCAGTACCTATGCGCATGCCCGCCCTTATGTGTTTAAGCGCTATTTGCATATTTGTGTACCTACGCGAGCATAACAGGGTGGGTATAAGGATTCTGAGACCAAGCCTTAGAATATCAAGGACGTTTACATATACTGCAGTAAGTAGTTGTATGGGTCATCGAGATATTTTTACCCCCACAGGAAAACTCCACATAGAAAAACTTAAGGGTCTCTTCACTTCCCAATATACAAGGATAGATACTGGAGCCTAATTTCAGGTTGTGATTTTGAGTTATTGCTTTAAATATAATATTCTTCAGAATAATATTCATGCCGTCGAAGTTAGGATAGAACCCTAGAAATCTGTGTTGTCAGTCATACCATAGAGAGAAAATTTCATAGAGTGCTCACTCCATACATCAGTTTTAGTACCAAAAAGACTATTAGCATCTAGCATCGAGTAGCGGAACTATCAGTACTGCTACTTGACAATAGATGTCGCCACCGACCGGAAAGTCTTATGCTGTTGAGATAAGACTTTCCGGTCGGTGCTACATCTATTGTCAAGTAGCAGTACTGATAGTTCCGCTACTCGATGCTAGATGTAGACACTGAAATTAATAGTCTGAACTGATGTATGGAGTGAGCACTCTATGTATTTTTTTCTCTATGGTCATACCTAAATAGTAAATAGGTACGAATCTTGTCG
Source organism: Cydia amplana (assembly GCF_948474715.1). NCBI lineage: Eukaryota > Metazoa > Arthropoda > Insecta > Lepidoptera > Tortricidae > Cydia > Cydia amplana. Next base: position 15,440,557 of record NC_086079.1, on the reverse strand, counting down.
ACCCATTAGCATACATACAATTATACAAGTATTTTAGATTAGGTACTTTCATAAGTATTGTTTTATATCAGGTGTGTCAGTACCTACCTGGCCCCTATTTCACCACGTCGACAGGTGCGACAATTCGACAAATGTCAATGTTGCTGAAGTCACAGGCATCCATGGGCTACGGTTACCGCTTACCATCGGGCGGGCCGTATTCCTGTTTGCCACCATCATTGTATTATTTAAAAAAACTTTATTATATCGGCAAAAAACAGGTATTTCTCTTTCGAAGTTTGTGATGATGATGAATTGTCACACGATTTAATAGAACTTTCGGTAATTCTTGACTCGAAATGAGTTCTGTGTCGGAATTTCTTGACAATTGTCGTGTTTCTTGTGACAATTGTCATTAGCTTCGCAAAATAAGTACTTATTTGTTGGCGATACTCCATTACTTATATCGCCCTTTTTTATTACTAATATATTGGTGGCAAACAAGCACACCGCCTGTCCGATGATAAGAGGTTACCGTAGTCTATGGAGGCCTGTGACGTCAGTAACAGTGATGTCGACAATTTTCGCATCTGTCACCGTGGTGAAATAGGGGCCTGAACAGGCATGCTGAATTATCATTAACCTAGGTAACGAAAGCCTAAAGTTTTTAGTCTGTGGAATCAAAAAGTATTGTGGGTAGTTTTACATTTTTGCCAAATTTAAATGGGTACTTAATTTTTATTTCAATGTAATAATCATTTAATCGATATTTTTACATGTCTTCGACTTTTCTCACTATGATCGATACTGCATAGCATTCAACATATTGTCCTTGACCCTGAACTAGTGTTTTAAACAGTTGCGGAATAAATTGTAAACATATTTTTTAAACTATATAACTTCGATTATCGCGATCGTTTCAATAAATCGATTTAGAAAAAAACGCCCGTTACCGAGAATAAAATAAAATAAAATACATATTATGAAAAAATACCTTTAAAGTAACGTAACTATTACCTATTGAAGGAAAAGACAACTGAGGACTTGCCGCAAAAAAACATCGACATTTCTTCATCGCCTCTCTGTCGCTCGAATATGCAAGAGCAATAGAGAGGCAGATAACTTAATTTTTATTATCAGTTTTCGCGATAGGATCTCTGTTTCCACTCTTCGGACACCTTGTTTATCAATATCCACCCGGCTGCTCATCGTGAGCTAAGAACTGTTAACATGCATTCTTGTACGGATGTCAAAAATATGTAAACAATATTCGCCGCGTTGCAATGGAATAAGGTGCAAAAATGTAAACATAACTTTGACGTCAGCTGTACGTGTGTGACATCGTAGGTACGAGGGGTGTTCAAAATATTCTCGGTATGAGAATGAAAACAAACAAGTACGAAAAGTTTGATATTTTTATTTTTCAATATACTCCCCCCCTAGGTTCATACACTTAAAAGATCGATCAATTATTTTTTTTAATCCTGCATAAAAATATTTTTTATCTTTGGTGTAAAAATGCTCCTCCACTGCCGCCTTCAATGCTTCATCATCGGAAAATTTATTTCCACGCAGATCCTTTTTAAGATTGGGGAACAAAAAGAAGTCGCTGGGGGCTAAGTCCGGACTATACGGTGGGTGAGTAACAGTTTCAAACCCACATTCAACAATAGCTGCCTTGGCAATATGAGCAGTATGGACGGGGGAGTTGTCATGCAGAAGCATAACACCTTTGGTTAACTTTCCTCGCCTCTTTTCTTTGATTGCATCCTTTAATTGACGTAGAATGTTAGCGTAGTACTGTCCTGTGATATTTACACCTTTTTCTTTATAATCGATCAGTAATACTCCTTCACAATCCCAAAATATCGTGGCCATGACCTTGCCAGCTGAAGGGATGACCTTGAACTTCTTGGGATGAGCTGAACCCTTAATGTGCCACTGCATGGACTCTTGTTTACTCTCTGGGTCATAATGATGAACCCAGGGTTCATCTCCAGTAACTATTCTTTGCAGCACCTCATCAGGATTTTCACCGCACAGGTCAATAAAATCGGAACAACAAGCTACACGCATGTCTTTTTGAAGCCGAGTCAGCATTCGCGGAACCCATCTTGCACTTACTTTTGACATATTAAGATGGTCATGGATAATATCATGTACGGTACCAATAGAGAGATTGGTTACTTGTGCTATAGATTTTACCTTCACTCGACCATCTTCCAATATAAGTTTTTCCACTTTATCAATATTTTCTTGTGAAGTAGCTACTACAGGCCGGCCAGGTCTAGGGTCGTCTTCAACACTCTCCCTTCCACGTTTAAACTCGCTTGACCACTTTTGAATGGTAGATAAAGAAGGAGCAGACTCACGGTAAACACAATCCATTTCCTCTTTTATGGTTTTTTGATTTTTACCCTGTTTTGTCAAGAATTTTATCACGCATCGATGTTCTAATTTAGTTAACATTGTCAATTCCCACATGATGTTCATGTTTGTTCAGCAATTGCAGAAAAACAAAAGAACATCTCGCTTCGAATTATACTTTTTTTTAATGTCAATGAATAAACCTTAGCGGCCAGTAACGAAAGAAATTTTAGAAGAGGTTGTAAGATATCAATACCGAGAATATTTTGAACGCCCCTCGTATATCTGCAAATATTTTTCTAATAGGTGCGATATTTGATTTCACATTTAGACAATATTATGTATTTATGTAATATAAGAGTAGGTATGTAAGTATTTCTACAGTAGGTATACAATAAATCAATATTGCTAGCAACATACTTATAAGTCGATATTTAGGTACTTTTTTCTCAATTTACATAAAGATAAAATCCTATATAGGTGCCATGTCTATACCTATACTTCAGGAAAAGCATTCGAAGTCTAGGAAATGAATTATAAGACGACAATTAACTGATCAATCCAGTAGTGATAAAATATCCCTCGTACAAATAGGTTAGGCCCCATTAAACTACACGATATATCATGAGATAAATACTCCATATATGTCATACACTGTATATATCGCTCAATTGAGGCGTGCCCCGTACATACAGCGGCCAGTGTTGTTGCGATCTTCAGGAAAATAGGCCGCCGACTGGCAGCCTTTGCCTGAGCAAAAAAAAATCGAAAGTTTACTTTTTAAATAGTTCGAGTTTATTCGTTTTTGTTTTAATTGTAAACTGCGGTTTCGTTTTTGGCCAGATATATTTTAGTTTGTACCGGCATTTTTTGACTGTGATTGAATTGGTAAGTTTACCTACACATTTGTCTTAGTTATTAGTCTTTTCTTTTTTATTTAGTATTTTCTCCTACCTATACATTTAAAAATAACCGATTTAGGATAGGATTTGTTTTAAGTAAAAGAAGGTTTTAAGACCTCGACGCGCTGCTATAATTTGTCGGTAGGGTTCTTTTTCACAATCTTGACTGTAATCGTGGATATTTGCGATAGAAAAAAAAAGATTAAAAACGTAATCCATTTTAATACCGCGTTTCTTAATCTTAATACCGCATTAGTAAAGAATCCAAGATAAAAAAAAAGAAACGAAGAGATTACATTTAGTAACGGTTAAGATAAAATATTTCAACCTACCTACATACATGTCTGGCAGAAAATAGTGCAATTAATAACGAAAATAACTGGGATAAAAAATTAAAAAAAAACTCGAAAATGCGCGTTTTCACAGAGATAAGACCTATCTAGATCGTTTTTTCCCCCTCCCCAAAACCCCCATATAGCAAATTTCATCGAAATCGTTAGAGCCGTTTCCGAGATCCCCGAAATATATATATATATATAAATAATAAATAAATATACAAGAATTGCTCATTTAAAGGTATAAGATAAATACGTTCACGCAGGGCCTCGCTGAAATATTAAATTATAATTAATATACGTCATAATCATAATCATCATAATCATTTATTTATTTCTTGAATGTGGTACAATAAAGATGTAAAAAAAAACAATTTTTGAACAGCACATCCTGCCTGAATAGGCATAGAAATATTGAATACTACCTATAACTATGACTTGATTCTTATGACCTACCATGCAGCATGCAAAAGTAATACAGTCACGATACGATACGTAAACCGATCTTTTATGTATATTCTGAAATGTTCTATCCGTAGATCTTAAACGAAAAAATACATACCTAATAGCAATCAACAACTACGTAGGTATATTTATTTGACAAGATGGCGACAATGGAACGTTACATAATGCATATTGAATTTAATATTTAAAAAAATAGCAATTAACTTTTCTGTATCGAGCTCTCGCTCGCTAGGGATTAAAATACCATCTAAATCAATATCGGCCATAAAATATGCGCGGCCAAATTTTACAATAAGCTATATATGTACATAACGATGACTACTTGACTAGTAATGGTAGGTAAGCGTTTAATGATTGTAAAAATAAAAATCTAAACATACATATGTATTATATGCATTATTATTGGTCAATCAATCCAATTAATTATTTAATATCAAACAGTAAAGCGATATGTGAGGATATAAGTTATGTTATGAGATTAATTGTGGATGCCTGTCATAGCGGGCATATCAACATAAGTGTCCGTTTAATATCACGTGCACAACAAGAAATCATGATGAATAAAGATGGCTCCACACTCACGTATAAAAATAAATAACAAGACAGTACCATATAATTATACTCTTTTTATATCACTCTTCCATTATTCTATTAAATTAAAATAATTTATTTAAAAGCAACATATTGATCCAATAAATATTAGTTTTTACTAATCTAGTTACCTACATTGACATTTTCTTATATTTAAGGTTTTGATTTATTTAGATTTAGTTTTAGTTTAGAGTAAAATTTGTTTTTAGATTTAATAATCATGCATGCCGTCGTTATTTTTAAAGTTCTACAACTTTTTTTTCTTATGGATCCGGTCAATATAGGCAACAAATATTGTATCATTATAATTGGTCAAAGTTACCTCATTCTGAATTATAATCGGCTTAGTATCTACTTATTAAAATCTATCTGCATAAAAAAAAACTGGCCCTTAAAATGCTAATTAATGAATTTCTTTCGAGTAAGGTAAACGTACTGGTGCTCGTCGCGGTCCCAGTTTATGTCATCTTGAAACTTAAGTCATTGTCAATAGAGGTGACAGCAGGGTGCCACATTAGCATGTCAAGCACTAGTACGTTTACCTTATAGGGATAAACCTAATATGGGGGTTTTTAAAGAAAGTGTAGGTGACATTTTTTTTTATTACAACTTTTGGGTTATTTCGACTTAGAATCACGACTCGGTTTGAAAAGGAAAATAAGTCCGAACAAACTTATGGTTTACCGAAACAAGTAAATGGTACACTTTTAATTGAAAATGTCCATAGATATGTGCACCGAGCATAAACGTCGGCATGTCATTGATCTGTACATTGTGATCGCAACTGTACCTACAAGTCTACATGTACATATATGTATAACGATCGGAAAAACTGCATGCGGTATTATTAAACTACCGAGCGAATGAAGGAAAGGAATTTTGGTACGACCGGACATGAGTAACAATAAGTGCAGTGGATTCCAAACCTTGCACGCTAGGGTTGTCCAAAACACAAATACTATTTAACTACGTACTATATGGCGAAAAAATTGGGTTAACTAACTATGTATCTACCCTTATAAATGCATAATGGAGATGGAGATACCTACACTAAAAATGCTAACTTAATGCATCTGCAAACTATGATGAACTAATTAAATTTAATTTTATTAATCTGTCATTCATAGTGACAATCTTTTTTTAACAAAATTTGAAACTTTTTACCAAAATCCACTAGCCCGCTAGGTACCTTAAAGCAAAATATAAGTTGGTATATAATTAGCAGGTTGATCAATAACACTTTGTAAAGTGTTTATGATTTTGTAATAATTCGTTATCAGTTTTTTTGCTTTTGGACTTTACTCGAGGGGGATGTTTTTTAAAATAATGTGTATATCTAAGAAGAATATTAAATTATTTTATTACTTATTGGTTTCCATATTATCACCTCTTATAGTTTATATTATAACGACGACAACGGAATGTCCGTTTAAAACATTTTAGCAATTTACTCGTGAATATCTGTTAGTAAATCATGAAATCTTTCTACGTCGGCTAAGTTAAATTTTCTAAATCCGAACCACATTATTAAAAAAAATATCTTATGGAGTATGTGACATCCCTGATTCCTTGACAACTTGTGTCCTTTTGAGGAAAGTAAACTATAAGTTCGATCTTTCTATTTTAGCTCTTATTGTATTAGCGTTAAAGTCGGTTGCTGTTTAATACTTTCGGGTTTGCGGAGGGTCATAGACCTTTTGCTTTAAGTAAGGTTACTAGCATTTACCTAAAAACGTCTTATCAATCCGGATATCAAATTTATTACAGAATAATAATATGTGTGAAAAAAGAAGGAACTTGAATGCTTATTGTTGACGAATGCTGCATGCTGTAAAAATGCTAAGCACGTAATGCTTTTAAATATCGGAAGTGTGTAAAGGGCCGTAAAGTTGTATTGTTATAGTTTTATTGCTGTAGGAATGGCCGATGACAAACCTTTGTGAAGCCTCGCCCGTAGTCATTTACAATTGAAATACGTATCTACTACATAAACTACTTTATAAATAAACACTAGGGGCCCGTTTTTCAAAAGCTTGTAACTTGTAATACAAGTGGAAGTCCCTTTCTAACAAAAGCTGTCAAAGAGTGACATCCACTTGTATTACAAGTTACAAGCTTTTGAGAAACGGGCCCCTGCTCTACTTGAATCCCTGCTCTCTAGGTACAATAAAATAAGTACATTATAATCTGCCACATCTAAACCTCCTTGATTTATGTAGGTATATTCGCAGAGAATATATACTATGCTACTTATGTTCTTTTTGATTGTTTTGTGGTCATTTCCACGGTAATAACTTGTACATTTTGAATTCCCGATATTCAACTTAAGGCAAAAGAATATTTTTTTTACATAAAAAATCTCAGGCACGACAAAGTCATTGACTTTCCTCAACCCTAAAGTGGGTTTAAAAGCCCAATCTGATGATACAATTTGCAAAAATATGCATATATATAATCGAGCAACTATCTCTGTCTCTCTAATTACGGCGTTGATTGGGTAAAAGAGACAGATGCCCGAAATTTGCGAACTTCGGTGTTCGGTGGGCCCTCAGGCCACCTCGAATTGCTGCAATTTGTAATGTAGCGATTTGTAAGAAGCGGGTACCTACCTATAGATGGTCAAGCAAACCTTGTCAGTAGAAAAAGGCGCGAAACTCAAATTATCTATGGGACGATATCCATTTCGCGCCTACATTTTTCAAATTTGCCGCCTTTTTCTACTGACAAGATCTGCTTGACCAGATTATTTAGGGTTCTAAAGATTCGGCAACGCTTAAGTGGCTCCTGTGATGTTGCTTATGTCCATGGGGGACGATGACCGCTTCCCGTCCGGCGGCTCGTCTGCTCGTTTGCTGACTATCACATTAAAAAAAATGTTACGTAATTTTTGGTCATAGCGGAAAACCCTAAAGTAGGGTGTTAGTTAATTTATTTTTGATTCAGCGCACATTATGTTCCATAATTTTCGAACATTTGTTTCTCAGGTAAAATAAATAGGTACATACCGACCTCCCTAAGCTAAGGCTCTTGTGTTAGAAATCTGTCTTCTCTCACATAGTCCTATATACTCATACAATAACTTATTATAACTTATAATTATAAAGCCGATTATAGAGAACAACACATTCTGTCGGCCTTTTCAAACAGACCTATCGTCTCAAATCCCTCCCTTGAGCGTTATCGACTGAGTCACGTAGCTGGGCTCGAGTAAATATTGACAAAGCCCATTGCGATAAATTAAATACCACCAGTTCGTTAGGTACCAAACAGCTATGCTATCAATTCTTTAAACCGTCCGAATCGCGTTAAAACGCGCAATTTAATGGGTCCAAAATTTCAGAGTAGGTATATACGCACCGTACCCGAAGGGTGCTAATGAGTTTTGGTTTAAAACCACTTTATAAAACTCTTAAAACTTACTAACCGTAATAATGAACGGACGGTTGACATTGTGACATAGATCACTATGACAGAATACTTGTGCAAAAAATCTTTAAAAAAGGACTCCTCATAGTCAGGGCCGGATTAACCCTAAGTCAGAGTAGGCAACTGCCTATGGGCCCCGCTTTGGCTAGAGGGCCCCGCCTCGGCTAGGGGGCCCCGGCGGCCCCGCGCGCGCCAAAAACAATATTTGTTTCATATGGCTAAAATTCATTCTGTAATATCGAGCTCGATTTTCAGGCTCCCGAGGGTCTAATACCTCATCTCCGAGTAACTCTTGCTTAAGACATATTATTGTCGAGTAACATTTGACGATTGGTTCGTGTCAGAGCGCTGCTTTCTTACAGTTCGACCTTCGGCGTCGCTTTTTAACAAATATAAACATTGATTTCAGAAGCTTGGCCTTTTGCCTCGCATGAAAGCTCACCTCGCTGGTTATAAGTACGCTTCGGGCTTGTTAAGTAATGTGGAGATTGCTGAGCTCGACCTTCAGCCTCACACCTCCATTTTTGGTTTGTCTTCCAAATCTCCTCTTCTTCAGCTTAGCCTTTGGCCTCGCTGCGCCAAGCTCGGCCTGCGGTCTCGCTTTTTAATACAATGGACATTGGTTGGCGTCTGTGCTCTAGCTGAGCTTATCCTGAAGCACGGCTTCGACCTCGCATGAAAGCTCGGCTCACTGGGGAACTTCGGATTTTTAGGCCCGGCCCGGCCTTTTTAACACGCTTTCACAATTTTTTAACAAAAAATTTCGCGCTCGCTGCGCTCGCGTTTTTTTTCTGCTTTTTTGGTTGACCCAGTACCTACATGCTAACTTGACTGGTGAATGAATAGGAATTTAAACCTATGGAATATCTTTATTATTACGTTAATTTTAATCATGTGGCTCGGCGTATGGTATTATGGTCGGACAATCGCTGTTCAGCCTCGCACAATATTTAACTACCTATTGAGAAAAAAAGGGCTCTCCCCACACTTGACGCAAAAAGGAATCGGCAAAAACTGATAGAAAAAAGCTTTATTTCCACGCAATAAGAGCGAAAAAGACATCGCTCGGCATGTTCGGATCGGCTCAACCGACACCTGAAGGTTGAAATTAAAACCACAAACTTACTTCCCTGAACTGAAAAATGAACATTATGTATGCAGAATTGACTGTAAGGGCCTAAGGGGGCCCCGAGCATTGCACTGCCTAGGGGCCCCGACATGCTTAATCCGGCCCTGCTCATAGTCCTCATACAAATAAGGTAATTTAGAATATTAAAATACCTTTTACCTCTACCTAAGTACCTAATCCGGAATCCTCGATCTGCGAGTCCGACTTGCACTCGGCCAATATTTATTTAATAAGCAGGTAGGGAGACAATGTCTTTCGTAGTGTAAGATCTTTTTTTGTGCAGTGAAGGTTAAATAAAACAGCATATTTTGTCTGTAACAACTTAACAAGTGATTTTCAAGACAATTTATTATCTGTAAATATTGCTCCGTCTTCTGTTAAGTTTTTCCCAAACTTGTTTTAATAGAAACAGCGGAAGCCCAATTATAAAGTACTTATACAGGATAAAAGTGCAAGGCGGACGCGGATGCAACTGATGTTGTCTTGCCCTTCCTCGGTCTACATGTCACCGCACCACATCACGCGGATGCAAGCGCCTTCGCGACGATTAGCGAAATTAACATAATGTTGCTAGTGCACAAGCGTGTATAGTACCTAATAAGCATTAATTAAAATACAGGGTGGTTGTAAGCTAAGGGCCTTGTGGCTGGAAGTGTCCCATGCTTAGGGACTTGACTAATATTGCGACGACTGCTCGGACTGCTGTCATCCAAAACCATTGCCATTAAAAAACTGGAATCCTTCCCAAAAAATAAATTAGGATAGGTACATACATACTATAGGTGTAGGGATCCGCATAAAATGTTAGTTTAGATTTTTATTTTGGATATTAATTTCCTAATTTATATTAAATAATATAGGTTGATACAAAAACCTAGCGTGGATATGTACTAGCTAGACTAAAGTATCAAAATTTTCATTTAAAATCAGCGCCAGCTTTCGTGAATCAATCTACCTACATATTATTATAAAGCAATTTCGCAATTGGAATTTGCTCTGCAATTTTGAGAAATACGTTCAAGTATTAGGCTATAAAATTTAAGATAAACCGAACGGCAGTTGGAGACGAAATTCGAGTGCTATTTTTGTCCTTACCCTAATTCTATAAAATACTACTTATAATATAGTTTATCTCACTGGAGATCAACTGATAACACTTAGCATAGCAACATTTCAAAACACTTTTAATAGTTGTAATCTTAACTAAGTACTTAAAGATAGAATTTAATCTTAACTTGGCGATAACGTAGGTGGTTTCTATCACGACAGTTGTATTGATAAACTTTTTATCTTAAGATGTAGGTAGGTATAACTTAATACATAAAAAAAAAATTTTTGCCAAAATAATACTATTATTTAGGGAAGCATGTCCAGCCAAAGTTGTGGGATGGGTAATCGATTAATTTAATTTAATTTTCAAAATGGAATGTCCGATCGCAGATACCAGAAATCGCCTTGGGCATACCTCATCTTAACTGGAATCTAAGGATCCCTAAAAGCACTCACACAAACATCATAACATACCTACATAACAATGCAATCCATATCTCATATCGCGATGTCAAAACTTCTACATTTTTATTGTAATCGCGTCTGAAAACGATATTATCATCTCGAAAATAGTGTCAAGAGTGCTTAAGAAATTCATAAGTATGACAGCGTTTTACACAAAAATAAAACGCTAATTAAATAACTTACCATATTCGGAACCTAAAGTAATATATTGAGAGTGGCAACACTGTAGTTAGTCGTATTGTCCTTTTCTAGCATATACGTCCATCTCTCTCCCACACCCCCACCACTTCAGGCAGTTGCGTTTGACAATTTTGACAGTTAGAAACAAACGCAAATTACCTCATTGTCTCAAAATTATACATATTTACACCAGGCAGGATTAAAACTTTAGGTTCCGAATATGGTAAGTTATTTAATTAGCGTTTTATTTTTGTGTAAAACGCTGTCATTAAACAACTGTACCGATATTCGGAACCTAAAGTAATATATTGAGACGTGTTTGTTATCGCCTGGTGGTGGGAAGACGCCAAGCCAATGTGATTATACATGTACTTACATATTATGTATATGTAATATTATTATATTAGGAGTGTTTAATTAATTAATTAATTATGTAGTACACCCTTTATTTTAATACATGTGAGGAGAGAGGTATTTAGTAAAGCATACAATTTTATATACCATTATATTATGATACTAACTTTCCATTTTATATACGTATTTAATGTAGGTACTTATAAATTTTCAACGAAAATAAGTGAGTCACCACAAGGGTGCTATAGTACTTAATTATATGTATGTGAGACTATGTAAAAGAAGATAAGTCAGTCTACTCTTCAGGGAGCATACAACATCTGTGATATGGAGTGATGTAATTAAAATATGAAAAGATAAAGATCATAAAGTACTCGAGTAGTTTTTATTTATAACTCCCAATTATTGACAAATTTGATAATAATTATCTAGTAAGGTAAGCAGTTGCAGGATATAACAAGGACAAGACCTTTCTTATTTCCAGAATCCCTCAGGATTAAGTAGACGAATATTTTAAATATTCGTTATATCACTATCACTACCCACAAAGTTAATATTGGGTAGGTACTTAATAAAATATCATAGGGAATACTTTTAATGATTTTACTGAATTCTTTTAATGACTGTGAGCCAGTGTGAGCTATTTATTTGGTTATAGCTATAAAATGCATTTAATCGTTTGTACGCTTTACTAACGCGAACGCGAGCTAATGGACCTAAACAAACCTTACTTAAAATTGTGAAGGTTACTTTGAGAGCTTAAGCCATATCATAATACTCATGTGGGCACTAGTTACGACGCTTTTTGGTGCTCTTGGCGTTCAAATGGTAAATGTAGAATTGCCACAGAGCTTTATCAATGATATTTGTATAGGTGCAGCTCATTCTGCTTATGTTCATGTTTAGCTATCATCAAGTGACCTTAATTGTACTCATTATTGTCTATATATGCAGTATGAGTAGTTTGCCTTATCTGGTGCCTACTAGTAGACATAAACTTGATTGTTTCTGAACGCTAAAGTGGCTTAATTTATGTAAACCATTCATAGACATAGCTTAATTCTGAATATTCAGTCTTCTCTTTCCAGATTAAGAATAAGGTACTTAATTCGAAACCTTAGCTCATCGCATATGTGTTTTTAACCAAAATGAAAATTTGTGTTTATTTTGTGATTTTACATTATTTGCAATAACTGTGCGGAACCATGGGGTCCCCGACCTTTTGCCGGGCACCCGTGGGCCCAAAGCCAACAGCGCAGATGCCGTTTAAGAAGAACCTCTATTTTATCCAATGCTAGGGTCAACACTTTGTCGAATATATTTGATATTTATGTATATTTATCCTCCTTATGACCTAAGGGTAGGTAATTGTAACTTTTTGATATCAAATATACGCAGAATAGTCAATTATTTTGTATTCTGAAGTGCATATAATATTACTGGATTTGGGCCAGTGTGCTTTTGTATACTATATCTCTGGCCTACTATATAGGCTAGTCTATTAACATCCCGCCTCCTGGAAGGCAGTATACAGACTTCTTAGATATATTCACGGTAGTGCTAAGAGTTTGGACCTGGTTTTCCGACACTTGACTGCATGAGATTATTTTTTCAGGTCTCGAGCAAGAAGGGTGCCTAGATAGGTTGAGGTCCTCAACTTGTGGATTTGGTAGGAGCAAGACACAGACGGGGTGTAAATTAGTTAATCCACCATGTTTCAAGAGATTCATGTGCATTCATGCCTTCAGGTTACACTGTAGAGACAGACTAACACTTTGGCAGAGTTTTGCTAACATATAATAAATGATTGCATTTGTTTGGGTGTACAATTACATGTTCCACACCAAAAACATAATTATTTATATATTTCAATCTATTTTTGAAAGGTTTGCGTTTCAAAATAGCTTCGCCTTTTCGCAAGGCGTGCTCCTGTTCCCCTATTTTATTGTGCAAAGCGAACAGTATCACAATGCTATAATTTTGTATAAATTGAGAACTAGAGGGTCATGCCCTAGACGTGACCGCCCAGAAACTGTGCTAGAACCGTTCGTACAAACCATTCAGTCACTATTTTTAAAAACCTTTTGTAGTGGGTACATTCTTACGGTCTTAAATTTATTAAACGTGTAGTATCAAACTATGACAAGTCATGATAAGTGAAATAAGTGACAACAGTATCTGGTCCGTGCATAGAAGCACTTGCCCTTGAGGTTAGGGCATGGGTAGTTTATTATAAACTTAATCCGTGCATAGGAGCACTTACGATACAGGTGGTTTAAAACTTCCAGGGTCACAATACAGACACAAGGGTGTAAAATACATAATTCATAAACGCCCGTTAGGCCAGTTTTGTATATTTTATTTCAAACATGCTTGTGCAGCACCGCCAGCACATGATAATTTTCCTAATATACCATGGCAGTCAGGGATATAATAATTATGTAAAAAGGTAGGTAACCTTGGTCATGTCGTGTACATAGGTAGGTACTCGTAAACATGTTAACTGAAAGACAAGTGCTCTCCAGCCAAATATAATTTATGCAACTGTGAGCTGCTCTTACATTGGGATCATATGTATTTATTTCTAGTCTGTCATATTGTAGCAGGCCTAGACTTCAAAGGTTTGTAGATGTTTATAGGGCCGTTAAACGGACCCTTTGTACACCTTGAGCAGGCTGTTTGTTTCACACCATGGGTAATATATATTGTAAACATAGCTTATTTCAGAATGGAATCGTAAGCTCTGTCGTGTCGTGAGCTTACCGAGCCTGATTTAATTAGAGTCCACAGATTGTATGGACCTTGGAGGATTGACCACTCCTTTTTCTAATTATTAATATTCTGCCTGGGCTTATAGTCGAAATTAGGTGACTAAATCTCTTAGTATTATCTATGCCACCCAAGTTATGAGGCTTAGCGTCTCCAGACCACAATTTTATATTAGGGTGCAAAGATTTTTTCCATCTTTAAAATAAAAATGAGTCGAGATAGGCCTGGAATCTTAGGTTTTTATTTTACCTATTATAATTTTAGAAATGTTATGTAAATGGAAAGCAGTTTTCACTTTTACCATAGTTAATTAGCCCAATTTCGGGTTTAGCCAATAGGGTGTTCGGGACCGTTGAAATAGATTGGTAAACAAAAATGAAAACTCTAATAACGAAGCCTTGCCTATTTCGACTGATTTTTACCCAAAACATTATTTTAAACCATTTTTACATTCTCTAAAAAGAGATATTTACAACTTAATCTTTGTAATATTTTTGTGATTGTGGTCCACTCGCACGCCTGTGTTATGACCATATCATTTATATTTCTGTGAATAAGTCTGACGTGCCTTGCGCAGGCTTACATAGGTTATAATATCATCATCAATAACTTGACGTCAGTTTGTGAACGAATCAAAGATTCTTTTGGCACACCTTACGCAGGTGTAAACATGGCAGCCTTGCGCAGGTTTAGATAGGTACATAATATATTGGTTTCATCACAAATAACTTGACGTTAGTTTGTGAACGAATCAAAGATTCTTTTGGCACACCTTACGCAGGTGTAAACATGGCAGCCTTGCGCAGGTTTAGATAGGTACATAATATATTGGTTTCATCACAAATAACTTGACGTTAGTTTGTGAACGAATAAAAGATTCTCTTAGGCGCACCTTAGCAGGTGGAACCATAACAAACGTAAGTTTAAGAATAAGTATCATTCAAATCAAATACCCTGAGTTTATGGGTAATATTCCCTAAGTTGCGGGTTCCTTGCTCGACAAGGTGAAAGGCTTTACGCCGGCTTTAACAGGCACTTTTAGAAAGTGTCATTCACGGTGACGCGCAGATTTGCCAAAACTAAACTTTAACTCTACAGTTAACTAATATAATTTGACAATATGAACCAAACCATGCGTCTTCGTCAATGAATCAATCTAAAGATTCCCGTATCGTTAATGCCCTTCCATGTCACAGGCTTCCGATTTTATTTGAAACGTTTAATTTAAGTGTACTATTTATGTAGGTAGGTAAGTAGGCTTAAGAATTGACCCTCTTGTATGTAGTTACGTATAGAATTAATAATCAAGTTATTCAAATTCAAAATAACACAAGCACATATAGCACCTACATGCAAGAGTTCTTTTCCTTAACCTTTAAAGCTGTAAGTACCTGCTAAGTTATATATTTAAGTAGGTACCTACCTACATAAATCAAAGATCTAGTTGGAGAGATATAAGTTGATAGATACAGAGTGAAATACTTCACGAATTCACATGTCATTCTTGCGCAGAGCCATGCTAATCTCTCTCTATGTCTAGTCAGATTTAAGTTTATGTACTGCCGAAGTACTCACTTTCCACAAAAATAAATGCAATGTTTGCGATGTAGGTTTGTTCGTTACTTTGTGTCCCTTAGAGCGGAAATATCGTCGACTCCTATTCGGGTACACGTTATTTATCAGCAAGTTTATTACCAAAAAATTAATTTTGCAATATTATATTAACCCGGAACGGGATAAAAAGATAAATTGCTGATAGATATTTGGACAGATAAAAAACCTACACGTCTATAAGCTTCTACCTTAATACGTAGGTTCTACGTAACACGTATTAACTATCCGATCCATTCGTATTCGAAAACACAAATCACTTGAAAGGGTATACCTCCACACATCACCATTTAAGTATTATATAATTTCAACCGTTATTATACACACACAAAGATTTAAACTAACAAGACTCGGAAGAGACTTAATAAAATTAAATTATAATGGTGACACGTGCACGCTTTACCAGCTCGATGTGTTTTCTACCATGTGTTTTAGTATTTTCATTGGCATAGCCACGGTGCGCGCAGGCAGCCTTTGAAAACACTTGCACATCACTATTCCGGATCATTTTTATTTGCTAGATAGTTTAACGGACAACTAAATTTAAATATTTATTTCGAACGGCAAAAGCCGTTAGAAACTGTTTTTCAATATAGTCAGCTAAACTGGGGTACAAATTCAAAAACTCACCAGCAGTTTAGCTTCACGACCTTCCAGATGGAAAAACAGCAAGCCAATGAGGTAATGACAGCGTTTTACACAAAAATAAAACGCTAATTAAATAACTTACCATATTCGGAACCTAAAGTAATATATTGAGAGTGGCAACACTGTAGTTAGTCGTATTGTCCTTTTCTAGCATATACGTCCATCTCTCTCCCACACCCCCACCACTTCAGGCAGTTGCGTTTGACAATTTTGACAGTTAGAAACAAACGCAAATTACCTCATTGTCTCAAAATTATACATATTTACACCAGGCAGGATTAAAACTTTAGGTTCCGAATATGGTAAGTTATTTAATTAGCGTTTTATTTTTGTGTAAAACGCTGTCATTAAACAACTGTACCGATATTCGGAACCTAAAGTAATATATTGAGACGTGTTTGTTATCGCCTGGTGGTGGGAAGACGCCAAGCCAATGTGATTATACATGTACTTACATATTATGTATATGTAATATTATTTTATTAGAAGTGTTTAATTAATTAATTAATTATGTAGTACACCCTTTATTTTAATACATGTGAGGAGAGAGGTATTTAGTAAAGCATACAATTTTATATACCATTATATTATGATACTAACTTTCCATTTTATATACGTATTTAATGTAGGTACTTATAAATTTTCAACGAAAATAAGTGAGTCACCACAAGGGTGCTATAGTACTTAATTATATGTATGTGAGACTATGTAAAAGAAGATAAGTCAGTCTACTCTTCAGGGAGCATACAACATCTGTGATATGGAGTGATGTAATTAAAATATGAAAAGATAAAAATCATAAAGTACTCGAGTAGTTTTTATTTATAACTCCCAATTATTGACAAATTTGATAATAATTATCTAGTAAGGTAAGCAGTTGCAGGATATAACAAGGACAAGACCTTTCTTATTTCCAGAATCCCTTAGGATTAAGTAGACGAATATTTTAAATATTCGTTATATCACTATCACTACCCACAAAGTTAATATTGGGTAGGTACTTAATAAAATGTCATAGGGAATACTTTTAATGAGTTTACTGAATTCTTTTAATGACTGTGAGCCAGTGTGAGCTATTTATTTGGTTATAGCTATAAAATGCATTTAATCGTTTGTACGCTTTACTAACGCGAACGCGGACTTAAACAAACCTTACTTAAAATTGTGAAGGTTACTTTGAGAGCTTAAGCCATATCATAATACTCATGTGGGCACTAGTTACGACGCTTTTTGGTGCTCTTGGCGTTCAAATGGTAAATGTAGAATTGCCACAGAGCTTTATCAATGATATTTGTATAGGTGCAGCTCATTCTGCTTATATTCATGTTTAGCTATCATCAAGTGACCTTAATTGTACTCATTGTTGTCTATATATGCAGTATGAGTAGTTTACCTTATCTGGTGCCTACTAGTAGACATAAACTTGATTGTTTCTGAACGCTAAAGTGGCTTAATTTATGTAAACCATTCATAGACATAGCTTAATTCTGAATATTCAGTCTTCTCTTTCCAGATTAAGAATAAGGTACTTAATTCGAAACCTTAGCTCATCGCATATGTATTTTTAACCAAAATGAAAATTTGTGTTTATTTTGTGATTTTACATTATTTGCAATAACTGTGCGGAACCATGGGGTCTCCGACCTTTTGCCGGGCACCCGTGGGCCCAAAGCCAACAGCGCAGATGCCGTTTAAGAGGAACCAATTTTATCCAATGCTAGGGTCAACACTTTGTCGAATATATTTGATATTTATGTATATTTATCCTCCTTATGACCTAAGGGTAGGTAATTGTAACTTTTTGATATCAAATATACGCAGAATAGTCAATTATTTTGTATTCTGAAGTGCATATAATATTACTGGATTTGGGCCAGTGTGCTTTTGTATACTATATCTCTGGCCTACTATATAGGCTAGTCTATTAACATCCCGCCTCCTGGAAGGCAGTATACAGACTTCTTAGATATATTCACGGTAGTGCTAAGAGTGTGGACCTGGTTTTCCGACACTTGACTGCATGAGATTATTTTTTCAGGTCTCGAGCAAGAAGGGTGCCTAGATAGGTTGAGGTCCTCAACTTGTGGATTTGGTAGGAGCAAGACACAGACGGGGTGTAAATTAGTTAATCCACCATGTTTCAAGAGATTCATGTGCATTCATGCCTTCAGGTTACACTGTAGAGACAGACTAACACTTTGGCAGAGTTTTGCTAACATATAATAAATGATTGCATTTGTTTGGGTGTACAATTACATGTTCCACACCAAAAACATAATTATTTATATATTTCAATCTATTTTTGAAAGGTTTGCGTTTCAAAATAGCTTCGCCTTTTCGCAAGGCGTGCTCCTGTTCCCCTATTTTATTGTGCAAAGCGAACAGTATCACAATGCTATAATTTTGTATAAATTGAGAACTAGAGGGTCATGCCCTAGACGTGACCGCCCAGAAACTGTGCTAGAACCGTTCGTGCAAACCATTCAGTCACTATTTTTAAAAACCTTTTGTAGTGGGTACATTCCACGGTCTTAAATTTATTAAACGTGTAGTATCAAACTATGACAAGTCATGATAAGTGAAATAAGTGATAACAGTATCTGGTCCGTGCATAGAAGCACTTGCCCTTGAGGTTAGGGCATGGGTAGTTTATTATAAACTTAATCCGTGCATAGGAGCACTTACGATACAGGTGGTTTAAAACTTCCAGGGTCACAATACAGACACAAGGGTGTAAAATACATAATTCATAAACGCCCGTTAGGCCAGTTTTGTATATTTTATTTCAAACATGCTTGTGCAGCACCGCCAGCATATGATAATTTTCCTAATATACCATGGCAGTCAGGGATATAATAATTATGTAAAAAGGTAGGTAACCTTGGTCATGTCGTGTACATAGGTAGGTACTCGTAAACATGTTAACTGAAAGACAAGTGCTCTCCAGCCAAATATAATTTATGCAACTGTGAGCTGCTCTTACATTGGGATCATATGTATTTATTTCTAGTCTGTCATATTGTAGCAGGCCTAGACTTCAAAGGTTTGTAGATGTTTATAGGGCCGTTAAACGGACCCTTTGTACACCTTGAGCAGGCTGTTTGTTTCACACCATGGGTAATATATATTGTAAACATAGCTTATTTCAGAATGGAATCGTAAGCTCTGTCGTGTCGTGAGCTTACCGAGCCTGATTTAATTAGAGTCCACAGATTGTATGGACCTTGGAGGATTGACCACTCCTTATTCTAATTATCAATATTCTGCCTGGGCTTATAGTCGAAATTAGGTGACTAAATCTCTTAGTATTATCTATGCCACCCAAGTTATGAGGCTTAGCGTCTCCAGACCACAATTTTATATTAGGGTGGAAAGATTTTTTCATCTTTAAAATAAAAATGAGTCGAGATAGGCCTGGAATCTTAGGTTTTTATTTTACCTATTATAATTTTAGAAATGTTATGTAAATGGAAAGCAGTTTTCACTTTTACCACAGTTAATTAGCCCAATTTCGGGTTTAGCCAATAGGGTGTTCGGGACCCTTGAAATAGATTGGTAAACAAAAATGAAAACTCTAATAACGAAGCCTTGCCTATTTCGACTGATTTTTACCCAAAACATTATTTTAAACCATTTTTACTTTCTCTAAAAAGAGATATTTACAACGTAATCTTTGTAATATTTTTGTGATTGTGGTCTACTCGCACGCCTGTGTTATGACCATATCATTTATATTTCTGTGAATATGTCTGACGTGCCTTGCGCAGGCTTACATAGGTTATAATATCATCATCAATAACTTGACGTCAGTTTGTGAACGAATCAAAGATTCTTTTGGCACACCTTACGCAGGTGTAAACATGGCAGCCTTGCGCAGGTTTAGATAGGTACATAATATATTGGTTTCATCACAAATAACTTGACGTTAGTTTGTGAACGAATCAAAGATTCTTTTGGCACACCTTACACAGGTGTAAACATGGCAGCCTTGCGCAGGTTTAGATAGGTACATAATATATTGGTTTCATCACAAATAACTTGACGTTAGTTTGTGAACGAATAAAAGATTCTCTTAGGCGCACCTTAGCAGGTGGAACCATAACAAACGTAAGTTTAAGAATAAGTATCATTCAAATCAAATACCCTGAGTTTATGGGTAATATTCCCTAAGTTGCGGGTTCCTTGCTCGACAAGGTGAAAGGCTTTACGCAGGCTTTAACAGGCACTTTTAGAAAGTGTCATTCACGGTGACGTGCAGATTTGCCAAAACTAAACTTTAACTCTACAGTTAACTAATATAATTTGACAATATGAACCAAACCATGCGTCTTCGTCAATGAATCAATCTAAAGATTCCCGTATCGTTAATGCCCTTCCATGTCACAGGCTTCCGATTTTATTTGAAACGTTTAATTTAAGTGTACTATTTATGTAGGTAGGTAAGTAGGCTTAAGAATTGACCCTCTTGTATGTAGTTACGTATAGAATTAATAATCAAGTTATTCAAATTCAAAATAACACAAGCACATATAGCACCTACATGCAAGAGTTCTTTTCCTTAACCTTTAAAGCTGTAAGTACCTGCTAAGTTATATATTTAAGTAGGTACCTACCTACATAAATCAAAGATCTAGTTGGAGAGATATAAGTTGATAGATACAGAGTGAAATACTTCACGAATTCGCATGTCATTCTTGCGCAGAGCCATGCTAATCTCTCTCTATGTCTAGTCAGATTTAAGTTTATGTACTGCCGAAGTACTCACTTTCCACAAAAATAAATGCAATGTTTGCGATGTAGGTTTGTTCGTTACCTTGTGTCCCTTAGAGCGGAAATATCGTCGACTCCTATTCGGGTACACGTTATTTATCAGCAAGTTTATTACCAAAAAATTAATTTTGCAATATTATATTAACCCGGAACGGGATAAAAAGATAAATTGCTGATAGATACTTGGACAGATAAAAAACCTACACGTCTATAAGCTTCTACCTTAATACGTAGGTTCTACGTAACACGTATTAACTATCCGATCCATTCGTATTCGAAAACACAAATCACTTGAAAGGGTATACCTCCACACATCACCATTTAAGTATTATATAATTTCAACCGTTATTATACACACACAAAGATTTAAACTAACAAGACTCGGAAGAGACTTAATAAAATTAAATTATAATGGTGACACGTGCACGCTTTACCAGCTCGATGTGTTTTCTACCATGTGTTTTAGTATTTTCATTGGCATAGCCACGGTGCGCGCAGGCAGCCTTTGAAAACACTTGCACATCACTATTCCGGATCATTTTTATTTGCTAGATAGTTTAACGGACAACTAAATTTAAATATTTATTTCGAACGGCAAAAGCCGTTAGAAACTGTTTTTCAATATAGTCAGCTAAACTGGGGTACAAATTCAAAAACTCACCAGCAGTTTAGCTTCACGACCTTCCAGATGGAAAAACAGCAAGCCAATGAGGTAATTTGCGTTTGTTTCTAACTGTCAAAATTGTCAAACGCAACTGCCTGAAGTGGTGGGGGTGTGGGAGAGAGATGGACGTATATGCTAGAAAAGGACAATACGACTAACTACAGTGTTGCCACTCTCAATATATTACTTTAGGTTCCGAATATCGGTACAGTTGTTTAATTTGCGTTTGTTTCTAACTGTCAAAATTGTCAAACGCAACTGCCTGAAGTGGTGGGGGTGTGGGAGAGAGATGGACGTATATGCTAGAAAAGGACAATACGACTAACTACAGTGTTGCCACTCTCAATATATTACTTTAGGTTCCGAATATCGGTACAGTTGTTTAATTTCAGATTATTGAATTGAAGTGTTTGCAATGTTTGGCCAGTTCGGGTCGGATGTGGGGTTCTTGGGGGCCGCGGCCGTGTTTGGGGCCCCCGCTCTGGCCGGGGCATTAGTGGTTAGGGGGACTGTAGGAGTGTTTAGCGGAACTATGGGAAGGGGCATGTGTGCTGGATCTAGTTCATCGGTAAATAAATATACTTAAGATTAAAATACTCTGTATCCAGGCCATAAAGTGTTTAAGAATATTTAGATGTGTTTCTTAGAATTACAACGTCGAAAAATTACAAAAGCAAACCTAAATATAGGTACATAACTATTTTCGAAATTATTATCCGTGTAATCATAACATTTCAGCGTGCACAATAGGCAGTAACATAAACAGTCCTTTCTTTTGAGAACGCGTCACGTTTTGAAAACATCTCGAAAGCTTTCGCTATCGTTTCACTTCAGTGGAAAAACCTCGCAGTTTACCATGACAAAAGAAACATTCCATAGTCCGAGGATATAAATACGACTATTGATTTCATGAGGTTTAAAATTGTCGAAGACGAGTGAACGATTGTGAAATGCTCTCGTTTCAACCGAGGTCGCAACCCTCGAGTTTTTACTTGAAGTTAATGGCTGTCATTATAGGCTTTAAAGAAAAGCTAGAACCTTGTTGGAGCAAACTTACAATAGATAGGTACAAATACAATACAATAGGTACCTATATATACAAAAAATAATTATTGCACTAGTTTCTCAATAATACCTAAATTGCATTTCAACATTCTACATTTACCTCTGATTCATTAAAACGGTACAACCAATTTCAGGACATTTTTATTCGAATCTTTAATATTCTTCAACCTACCTAAAATAATACCTACTTACCTAATATTTCGACTATCCGCGTAATATAACCATCATTATCCACCCAAAAATAGATAGTAGTTAGAGTCAATTCTTTTTGCGTCGTCGTGCCTATATAGGAAGTGCCCAATTTGCGAGTCTGGCTTTAACTCATTTAACTGTTAATATGTTTCCTATGTCACGTCCATGTCATATTATGCGTGTTCCAAGTATGTTATTCGTGTATGATACACAATAGAATTTTAAAACCCGGAAGACTTTAATCATCTATAATCTATTCCGATGATACCTAGTTGAAGATATTAAACTTCATAAAATCGTTAGGAAATTTCGGGTTATTCCCACTAGTTACCACCAAGTTGTTACCAGTGGTAACTACTGGGAATTTTTTTCCCATCTTTTACCACTGGTAACTACTGGGAAAAATTATTCCCAGTAGTTACCACCAACTCGGTTTAGTGGTAACTACTGGGAATTTTTATTCCCAGTAGTTACCACCAAAATTTTGTTAGAGTTAAATACTAATAAAAACAGCAAAAATAGTAAGAGTATAAATACAGAGTGATTTTGAATTACCTAATAAAATCACTTAAAAAATAATCTAAATGGATTATTAAATTTATTCTTACATATATTATAGTTTTTGTACTAGTACCGGTTAAACTGTTTAACTATATTTTTGGTCACTTTTAAGGCAGTTTACTAAAACACTAATCGACTAACAATTATTTATTAAATCACTCGATATTTATACTATACTATTTATACTGTTTTTATTAGTATTTAACTTTAACAAAGTTTTGGTGGTAACTACTGGGAATAAAAAGTTACCACTAAACCGAGTTGGTGGTAACTACTGGGAATAATTTTTCCCAGTAGTTACCAGTGGTAAAAGGTGGGAAAAAATTCCCAGTAGTTACCACTGGTAACAACTTGGTGGTAACTAGTGGGAATAACCCGAAATTTCGTCCTCAGTCGCCACTTGCTATCTTGTCAATTGTTATGATTATGACCCCCACTTATACGAGTACCTATAGATAGGTACATAATTTTATGAAATTATGTCATATACCTATTTAACGCATTCGTGAACTTAATAAGCCATTTTGTTTTCAGAAAGAGGGGTCTCGAATGATTTTCGAATGACCATTTAGTCATCGTGTAGGTAGCTAGGTGCCTAAGTTTATTTTATTATAGTGCGCTGTATATCAATTGAAATTTGTACGTGTCATATTATACTGTGTCTATTTTTATGTTAAGTATACGTACTCTAGACTATAAAATACAATTCTTTGCTTGGCATTCAATTGACTGCATCAATAATAGTCACGAGTCAAGAAGCGTGCCTGTTGCTCAACTACCCGCGGTCGTTGTAAGATTATGGAATAAGCTAAATTACACAGTATATACTCATAATGTTTCAATTCAATAAATACTGTGAATGATATTCAATTGACTATATTAACATAACTTAATTCTTGCACTAAAGGATGAATAGTTGAGTTGTGCAACGAACTGTGATTAAAGTGCATAGGTACTTATATACCTACTGCATAGTGTATAAATGAGACGTTAATGTTTATTTTTATTTACAATGTAAAACGTGGCAATAACATTTATGGCGTAAGGGCTGTGGAGTTTATTTTTAAGTGAAATGGAATTAGAAAATGATGATGGTTACACTATGCTAACCTAAAATCAAGTAGTTGGGCTTACCGTTTTGGGGCGTTTTTTTTTTTAAGTTGTCCCCTACACTTTCTTTCAAATTTGAGATTGTTTATGCTATTTCTACTCAGAATCACGAGCTCTTTCTATCCTAATAGGAGAAAAAAAGTGTCCCAAAATTTCCATACATTTTTCGATCTTTTCATTCCGCGACCGCCATACAAAGTCTGTGAAAAATGGTGACGGAATGGAAATAAAAACCTTAGGACACTTTTTTTCTCCTATTAGGATAGAAAGAGCTCGTGATTCTGAGTAGAAATAACATAAAAAATCCCAAATTTGAAAAAAAAGTGTAGGGGACAACTTTAAAAAAAACGCCCTTTGGCGTTTTGCAGAGGTCTCCGCTTGTTAAGTAGGTAGGTGTTTTTGACAGGATACCTATGCGTTTTTTTGTTGTGCAGTGATCCGCGCTATTTAAAATAAGTTAATTAGCATAGTTTAAATAGATTGAATACATGTTTAATAGAATACCTACTAAATAATTCATGAATAACCTATCGCCTGCGGTTTTAGGGTTGCGTAGCCAAAATGACAACAACGAAATACCTAATTACACCTACCTACTTAGTAGTGTAACGTGAAAAATACTTAAATAAAAGGAAAACATAGATGCCTTGCAGGCTGCTACTTTTAATTTAGGTACATAGTGAAGTGAGCTAGCTCTAATGACCGAGTCAAGGGCGAAGCGGCGCGGTGGCAATGCCAATGTCAAGTGCGTGCGACCACCCGGCAGAACGCCTGGGGCCCTAGCCAAGATGAAAATCGTACGTCGACAAACGAAAAGAAAAAAATGTATCGGGTCGGGTTGACAAATGATACGAAAAGTGACGTGACTATTTCCATACATTCTTTAAGTAGGTATTATAGAGTGGCGTTTTCTATCAACGATTGGCATCTTGGCCAGAGGGGCTACCGCGAAAACCGTTTTTCGTAAATTGCGGGGATCTTTCTCTTTTACTCCAATGAAGGCGTAATTAGAGTGACAGAGCCCGCAATTTGCGAACTTCGATTTTCGCGGTTATAGCCCTGGCCTCCTGGGCATCAGCAGTCAAACATTACGTAAACTAGGGTAACATTTTTCGGCAAAATGTATAGGTAGGTATGTATACAATACAATATCGTACAAGGTTATATTAGGTAGAGTCAGAGGGCCTACCGCAAACCACGTTCGACGTGTTGCATCTCTGTCGCACTTGTAATTTCGTACGTAAGTGTGACAGGGAGGCAACACGTCGAACGTGGTTCGCGGTAGGCCTTCTGTGCAAAAAGAGAAGAGTCGTAGAATGTATTGGATTCCATACATTTCTTCTCTTTCCGCACAGACTCTAGTTTGAAACCAGTTCTCTAAAAACAACACTCTAGCTAGCTATAATAATATACTCGTACCTACCTACAGACTTAATTTTATGTCCCGTGTTGAAATTGCAAATTTTATGACCACGAGAATGTAACTCGCTTTAAGCTGTTGACAAAGTACTTAAACCTTACCCATGTGCTATTGTTTTAATGTATTTATGTAAAACAGTAAAAATGGCTAGGTGTGGTGCTGCAATAGTCGTATAATTACATGAATCTACAGTAAGGTAAAGGGCCCCTGTTTCGGCAGGTTAAGGCTCTTGAGAGTTTGTATATTACTAAGCATTTTTTTTTAAATATTACTATGCATATCAATACCTTGAAAGCTTTTGAGTAAGTTATATTAGTTCTTTGTTAATAATTTAATGTATAAACTATAGGGTTTTAGTTGAAACTTTTTTTTATATGAATTTTTTCGTGAACCTCTTATTTGGCTCCCATTTCGTGATACAAATTTAGCTCAGCTCCTGGGTCAATTTCACCAAACGAGCATTTTTGTCTAATTCCCATGGAATTTTGAAATACCAACATTACACAAAAAAAAATATGCTGATAATTTGATAAAAAATATAATAAACATTAATTTTCTTATGGGATAAAAATATTCATAAAACTATAAAAGTTATTTCAATTTAAAATTTTGGTCAGGGCACGGGAATTAGTGTGTCCATGGGAATTAGATTTTACTAGCACGGAAATTAGAACATGGCACAGGAATTGTTTTCTTAGCTTATTTTGGTAGTTAAAACTATTATTTATGTATATTTTAATCTACAATAATATACTTCAACCATACTGAAGCGGCATCGAACATATTTATCTACTTTAATTTTAGTTTCGGACGACAAATCTACGAAAGTATGATACACTAAAAACTACGTATTTGACTAATAGTTTCCTTGATTTTAATGGCAACTAATCTCTCTTTCTTAGTTAAATATATATATTTCAAAACAATACTTTGAGTAGTTGCGTAAACATGTCCGCCTTACATACAAAACTATTCATTAAAAAGTGTCATTATGTATCTGCATGTAGATAGGTACAAGGTGTATGATCTGCTTTATGGCCGTATAGGAAATGATACTAAGAAATAAATAGGGGCACAGAGAGAAGAAGTTATTGTGTAAGTTAATCTGAAGAAATCGAATATGCTGCCTTCATAAATTCATAACACAAACAATTGTTTAACCACATATGAGGTAAGGTGGGG
Organism: Cydia amplana; assembly: GCF_948474715.1. NCBI lineage: Eukaryota > Metazoa > Arthropoda > Insecta > Lepidoptera > Tortricidae > Cydia > Cydia amplana. The sequence continues at coordinate 15,413,322 of NC_086079.1, read as the reverse complement.
TAAGACTATCACCGGGGTAAGACTATCACAGACAGACAGACATGACGAATCCATAAGGGTTCCGTTTTTTGCCATTTGGCTACGGAACCCTAATAAGGTATCTAATAGTATTACGGTTTTAATACCCCCCTGGCATTGTCTAAAATAACCGACTTGGTTTCACATTACATATCAAAACTTTTTTTGTAGTAGAAGAACTGCGTTGCGAGACTTGCATCTTTTTACATGTAATGTTTTTGATAGGATCCCATCTCTTTTTGTAGGCTGTCCTTCTTTTCAGGTAATCATACCCATACCATACTGATACTATGTATACACATATCATAACTATATACATCTTTATTCATACTCACATCGTACATCGTAGTGTACCTTTACTTTCCCTACTAATTGTAAGAACTAAAAGGTAAATTTGTTATCGCATATATTTCTATAGGATTACAAACTTATTTATGCAGTTATTAGATCTTTAGAACGTGACTAATATTGCAGTATTATTAGATTTTTATTGGCTTAAAAAGCTTAAACCTAATTACGTTTCAAATTTGGAACTTGTGGGTATGCTAGAAGTACCTTAGAATAATGATGATCGTGAGTGATTGTGTCAGTGACAAAACTAAGGGATTTTAAAGTGCATTAATTCTTAGATTACATGTTCAAATTAAATGTTATTTTGACCGTGCCACTTTGTTTTGCTCGACTTGGCGGCGGCACTGCCGTGTCCCCAGATCCTTTGTCCTTCCCCGGGCCTCAAACTATCTCCATGCCAAATATCATCAACATGATATTGGTTCAGCGGTTTAAGCGTGACGAGATAACAGACAGACAGACAGAGATACTTTCGCATTTATAATATAGTAAGAATAGGATATATTTAATTTTTCTTGTATTAGAAAAGCTAATTTATAACAACTAATCTATTAAACGAGCAATTCTTGTATATATTTCGGGGATCTCGGAAACGGCTCTAACGATTTCGATGAAATTTTATCATATATGAGGGTTTTCTGGGGTGAAAAATCTATCTAGGTAGGTGTTATCTCTGGATAACGCGCATTTTTGAGTTTTTAGGTAGGTAGGTACCTATATGTTTTCCAAGCAAAGCTCGGTCTCCCAGATATTTAAACTTTATACGGCATACGCTGTCAGCTGTCAAATTTACAAAAACAAAACATTGCAAATGTGATTCATTTTGTTTCATGTAACCTTAGGTACAGGTATTATAATATGTAATAATTCCAGAAATAGTTTTATGTTTATATAATATTTTAATGTTATAATATGATCAATGAATAAGGTAAGGTGGGGCAAGACTAACAGTACAAGGATTCCATACAAGTGATAGTCTTACCCCGGTGTCGCCTTACCCCTCCTTACCTTACGTATTAAAATTGCCCGGGTTATTCGGGTCGATCCTGTATGTAAGTACTATAGTACTTATGCTAAAAAACTATTCACAGATTTTTGTGCATTCTTTAAGATTTCCTTAAATGTAAAATAGAAAGATATACGTCGTATTATTATTACATATAATATATATTCAATGCCAATATATATAAGTAATAATAATATGACGTAAACATTGCCAATTAACTTACAGTGCCCCCAATAAAAGATTTGTTGACAATATATGTAATACTTTCTAATTCCCGTGCCACTTAATCAGCTGTTTTAGGTAAATTTGTTATGGGAATTAGGGCACGGAAATTAGAATTCGTAATAAAACAATTCGCCAAAAATTTAAATCGTGTTTGACCAAACTGTTATGTTATCGTTTACATAAAGATACATAAAGGGCTCGTAAATATGACAATTGCTATTGAAAAGCTATGTGGAAAATAAAATTTATAAGGGGCATCGAAATTAGAAAAAAATTGTCGCCCACCCGGATTCCGAAATACTTACGCGATTTGCTCGAACACGCCGCGGCTTGACTTACATCCGCTTGCTTTGAGAGACAGCCGAATACTGCCACTACAGGTGAGGCGGGATACGAGGCGGTTCAAATACAAACGTCGGCTGTCAGAGCCCTTTGAGTTTTGCCGACGAAATTTTACTCGCGCGCTCGGACAAAATTTAAACGTCGATCACGAGTTATTTACCACAATGAAGTTAATAGTATATGTGCTCAGTGATAGTAAATATCATCTAGTTTAAGTATTTGACACTAAATTAGTGATACTAATGTAGAATTTTTCGTAGGATTTTTCATTATGCTCAAAAGTAGATTCCGGACAGGGCACGGGAGTAGTAATTTGAGCCTTTAGGTATTTTTATGTGTACTCTAAAAACCAACTAATCAGTGAATTCATATGGAACTCGGTGTGAAAGTGTGACTTCTTTATGTAAAAAAAAATTGGTAAGTATTGTCTGATGCTAACCCGCGATTTTCATCACGGACAGAAAAAAAATCGTGTTCAGAAATTGACCCCTAAGTTCGTGAATTCGTGTCCCCTGTTTCGGAATAAAGTTTTCTTAGAGTAATTGGTGATAATTTGCTGATAATCATTTAAATTATTTTTTCTACTCCAGCACTTAAATGTGTCAATTAAATGACTGACAGTGATATCTAAAGCAATGTCATTTGAATGCTTTGTCTATAGGCTCATAAGATGACTGCTAGCAGTCATCTTATGAGTATAATACAACTGCTTTATTTTTTTTAAAGATACAAGTTCCGATCATCTTGATTGAAAGAGGTGTTTTCATTTACAATAATAACTCTTTTTTTTTTTAATAATAACTTTTTTTTTAAATAATAACTCTTTTTTTTTTAAATAATAACTCTTTTTTTTTAATAATAACTTTTTTTTTAATAATAACTTTTTTTTTTAATAATAACTTTTTTTTAATAATTTTTTTTTTTTTTTTTTTTTTTTTGCTGCAGCTGTCATAGAAAAAGTAATGTATGCAACAGCTCATAATTGGTTCTTAAAATTCAAGGGTCGAAGTTACAAAACGAGACGTAGTCGAATTATAAATAAAATTGTGCTAGTAGTTAATATGAGAATATACGTGGAATATACCTTAAAAATTTATATATATAACTCGGGTCACATTCAAACTCGTTTTATGAGAATTCTAGTGAAAAAAACATATACCGAATTTCGCTCATACGAAACTTCATGAAATACATTAATTGTTTTCTAATTTATTTTTTAAATTATCTTCGTTGTTCTATTTAACAACAAGCACTCAAAATGTATCTAGAAAAACCTTGATTCGTTAGTGGCACGAAATAGGAGACACACGAAAAATAAAATGACCGCTATTTCGTGAGTCGATTTATTGCAATTTTAAGGTATTTCTATGCATATATTCAATATTTTTTCTTATCAAATCAATTACTAAGGAACCCACAGAAACACTCCCAAAAACTTTTATTCGAATGGGTTTAGCTTTTCCTTCGTATAAGCTTAACAAGTGAGAGCGCGCACCTTACGCCTAAAAAAAGTGCACGCATACAACACAGCTGTTCGCGGCCGTCTGACAGTTTCAACCGTCGTATTACTCTCAGTTTAATCACTAAAATATTGGTTATTATTTTATTGAAGAGATTAAATAATACAGATTTTTTTCATATGTATAATTTAAATAAACAATACTTGAATTCCTTATTATTTGCGCCAGAAACAAAACTAACGAAATAACGTACTAACACGAACTTGGGGCCCTTTACCTTATATAACTGGATCTGGCATGAGGGGTGGGGGAAATGACCGAACGGGATAGTCTTATGTATCTTTTAGTAGGAGTAGCAGCGAAAGCGCTATTATTGTTTGTCCTTGTCACAGTCTCACTTTTTAGGGTTCCGTACCCAAAGGGTAAAAAACGGGACCCTATTACTAAGACTTCGCTGTCCGTCCATCTGTCACCAGACTGTATCTCATGAACCGCGATAGCTAGACAGTTGAAATTTCTACAAATGATGTATCTCTGTTGCCGCTATAACAACAAATACTAAAAATAAAATAAAATAAATATTTAAGACAGGCTCCCATACAACAAACACGATTTTTTTGCTCTATTTTTTGTTGATGGTGCGGAACCCTCCGTACGCGAGTCCGACTCGCACTTGGCCGGTTTTTATTTTTTTATTCCCCACCGTAAATTTAGTATTATGTAATATGTATTTGGGCAACAAATAAATTCGAACAATCATAGAGTCGCATTCCTGAGCCAGAAAAATCTGTCTTTACAAACTCCAGTTCAACCATTTATTGCTAATACAATTTCGTAGGCGTATTACGACTATTGCGGTGTGCGTGGTTTTGGTTTGCGTCAATTGCGTCACTTATATTATTATGCCGCCTATAAAGGAAACAATATCTGGGAGGCCGAGCTTTGGTGGGAAAACATATAAAAACTCTTAAATGCGCGTTTTCCCAGAGATAAGACCTAGCTAGATCGATTTTTCGCCTCCGAAAACCCTAGCAAATTTCATCGAAAACGTTAGAGCCGTTACCCAACCGTTACCGAGATCCCCGAAATATATGTATATATAAATATACAAGAATTATGCTATGTTTGGAACGTTTTACAGTTGCAGAAAAAGGCGGCAAATTTGAAAAATGTAGGCGCGAAGGGATATCGTCCCATAGAACATTTGAATTCGCACCTTTTTTTACTGACAAGATTTGCTTGACCAACTTCAAACAACGACAATATTAAAGTCGTAACACACGGCAGTTGCGGCACGTTGCGGTGCGCGTTGTTCACCCCTCTGCTCCAACCATCTGCCAACATACAAATAATAAAATACCGGTTTTCTAGCTTGTCAATCCCTAGTACACACAAAGTGTCGCTTCAGAGGCGTTTTTCTACTTGTAATATTCTGTCCCTGTCCAAGTCTGAAATTTTATTTTTACAAGCAATCACCAAACTCAACGTCATTGACAAGGTCACTTTGACAGGTTGTCATTGGTTGCTCAAAGCAACACAACATTATCAAGAATATCAAGTAAAGAAGTCACAAAAACACAACATAAACACAGTCAGCTCTGTTTTGTGAATTTTCGGTCCGTGTAAATTGAAATGGAACAGTTTGCATCAAGCAAATACACGTTATGGACGTTTGTTTTACAGTGCTAATACAAATTATCCATTTAAAATGAGGTCGTCTCTATTTAGACGTAATCATGTTGTTGATTCTGAGACGCAGCCACTTTTGTCCGCAATTACCGCAGTGCCTGGTCCCAGCATCATCCAAAATGAGGTATTTGCGCCATTAGACTGTGGAAGATTCCATAACTTTAACCTTTTTTTATCTTTTCCATTGCCACGGTTTTTTGTGAATTCATTAGCACAAACAATTTTTCTAGGTCATTTCAATAGCATTGTTAGCAAAGAATGGAGTGTTTTATTGGGTTTCAATGAACACAAGTAGCACGAACAGAATAGATTGTTTTTGACTAAGACCTGTTATTCAACAACTGGAAACTATATTACATTGAGGCCACTTTTTGTTTTGATATTACTTTTCCAGTTTATCTTATCCCTTAGATAAAATTGTTATGAATATTTGACATAAGTACAAAACAACAGAGAACAAAACTTTGGATGATTTTTCGATACATTAAAGTGTTAATTTTAAAAATTAATTTAAGTAGGTATATTATCTATAATTGAGTTAGAAAAATTAGGAGATGACACCACAAAGTAGCTTAGGAAACTGCATTAATGCATCAGATAGAGTCTGTGCGGAAAGAGAAGAGTCGTGAAATGTATGGGGCATTCCACGACTCTTCTCTTTCCGCACAGACTCTATTAGTTAATCTGTTTTCAAGATTTGCCAGTATTGGTAAAATTTGTTTATACTGGCAAACATATGCCAAATTGCCAATATGAAAATATAAACCATTTATCTAAACTTCAACCATACTATGAGCCCCAGATTTGAAATGGGTTCCAAATTCAAACCAAACAACTACCGAGGTACCAAAGTGTATGAGTTATTATAGTTGGTCAAACCAATTTGTCAGTAAATAACAACAAAAAAAACTATACCTACTCATCCTTTTCTTTTGGGTGCTAGTACTAGTGTAAGACAAATATAGTATGATCCTCTCTGTCTATGTTTTTGAAATGAGACAGTCCTTTGACAAACTTTATTTTCATTATACTTGATTATGCTACAGGACCCATGGTCATGTTATTAATTTTATTTTTCATTAATTCCAGCGCACAGACGGGATGGCAAACATTGGCGTGTCCCATGATGTGCTGGTGGAGTCCCGTAACACCGGGCGCAAGCTGCCGCAGTACATTGCTGCGCTAGCAGGTATTTACTCACTACAACAACACTAAACTGACCCCTGAATGAAAATGACCCCTCCTGCAAACAAATTTCTATGCAGGGGGTCAGTTATTTCTGCAGCAGACTGCAGATATTTGATAAAGTATTTTTGATGCAAAATAGCATGCACATTGCCAGAAATCTTATTTGGCAATGTGCATGTCTATTGCTCATACATCATAAAGAGTGGTGTAGGTATCATTGGTTTTACATGAACTAGATACCTATTTGATCAGTTGCATTGAATGGGTAATGTGCAGTGGCGGATTTGCAGTCTTTGCCGCCGTAGGCCCAGACCCTGTAGCCGCCCCTTCAGCATCAGCACCCATCATATTGACTACATTTAGGCAGGGCCGGATTAACCCTAAGTCAGAGTAGGCAACTGCCTATGGGCCCCGCTTCGGCTAGGGGGCCCCGCCTCGGATAGGGGGCCCCGGCGGCCCCGCGCGCGCCAAAAACAATATTTGTTTCATATGGCCAAAATTCATAAATATTGTTATTATTGTACCTAAACATTTATACCTACTTAAGGTCCAATATCAGTTTCTCAGATACACGATCATTATGTTATTAAGTTATTTTATAGATTTAAAGTCTGTAATATCGAGCTCGATTTTCAGGCTCCCGAGGGCCTAATACCTCATCTCCGAGTAACTCTTGCTTAAGACATATTATTGTCGAGTAACATTTGACGATTGGTTCGTGTCAGAGCGCTGTTTTCTTACAGTTCGACCTTCGGCGTCGCTTTTTAACAAATATAAACATTGATTTCAGAAGCTTGGCCTTTTGCCTCGCATGAAAGCTCACCTCGCTGGTTATACGTACGCTTCGGGCTTGTTAAGTAATGTGGAGATTGCTGAACTCGACCTTCAGCCTCACTTTTTACCTCCATTTTTGGTTTGTCTTCCAAATCTCCTCTTCTTCAGCTTAGCCTTTGGCCTCGCTGCGCCAAGCTCGGCCTGCGGTCTCGCTTTTTAATACAGTGGACATTGGTTAGCGTCTGTGCTCTAGCTGAGCTTATCCTGAAGCACGGCTTCGACCTCGCATGAAAGCTCGGCTCACTGGGGAACTTCGGATTTTTAGGCCCGGCCCGGCCTTTTTAACACGCTTTCACAATTTTTTTACAAAAAATTTCGCGCTCGCTGCGCTCGCGTTTTTTTGCTGCTTTTCTGGTTAACCCTGTACCTACATGCTAACTTGACTGGTGAATGAATAGGAATTTAAACCTATGGAATATCATTATTATCACGTTAATTTTAATCATGTGGCTCGGCGTATGGTATTATGGTCGGACAATCGCTGTTCAGCCTCGCACAATATTTAACTACCTATTGAGAAAAAAAGGGCTCTCCCCACACTTGACGCAAAAAGGAATCGGCAAAAACTGATATAAAAAAGCTTTATGTCCACGCAATAAGATCGAAAAAGACATCGCTCGGCATGTTCGGATCGGCTCAACCGACACCTGAAGGTTGAAATTAAAACCACAAACTTACTTCCCTGAACTGAAAAATGAACATTATGTATGCAGAATTGACTGTAAGGGCCTAAGGGGGCCCCGAGCATTGCACTGCCTAGGGGCCCCGACATGCTTAATGCGGCCCTGCATTTAGGTCAGGCAACGAAAAGGTATAGAGGGAAATACTTGGGACACATTTTTAACTTAGTAACTTAGTTTGGACTCGTTAGGAGGTGAAAATATCAAAAGTCCCCGGCCGTAGCCCTTGAGCGGGGGTAGGGGGGTTTGATTTGAAGGTTCCATTTTTCGGTTTTGGAAATTTAATGCAAAATTAGACATTCAAGAGCGGCTATCTCAAAAACTAAACAAGATACCTATCGAAATACTCGACTGTATAAAACTTGTAGCAAATTTAATCAGCTTTCATTTTGTACAATGATCAGTCGTTAGAACGCATAGTTTCCGAGATATAAGCGAAAAACCGAAAAATAGGACCTTCACACCTCCCTCTTCCTCCGGCTCAAGGGCTACGGCCGGGGACTTTTGATATGTTCACATCCTAACTAGTTCAAACAAAGTTACGAAGTCAAAAATTGTGTTCCAAGCATTTCCCTCTATACCATTTTTTGAGAATTCGTTGCCTGGCCTAATTTTAAGTTATTTCTTGTTATCATCAGCGATTTTTTTGTCACAATTTGCCGCCCCTAATATCTCGCCGCCCTAGGCACGTGCCTACTGTGCCTTATGGAGAATCCGCCACTGGTAATGTGATATATAAGTGGGGTGGTGCCAGATGTCACAGATTTTACTGATTTTCCTCCTAATCTAATGTTTGGTGAAACATAGCATTCATAAGTAAACTTCGAACAGTCGCCATAATAATGTTTTCTAGACTTCATAATAAAATTGATAGGTACTAATGCAAAAACACATGGCTATAAATAGAAACTTAATAACCTTATTTTGCCATTGGTGTTTAAATACGTATTAATGCGGGTGATATACATAATAATGTGCTATTTACACTTTACAGTCTTCGTTTTATTTTATAAATATTCTCTTTGTATCTATTTTCACTAGCTGTAAGTATAGAGGATTTGTATTCAACCCTACATTTGTGATTTCCAGCGACCCTGGGCGCGCTCGCGGCCGGTACCATGCTGGGTTGGTCGTCGCCCGTCGTCTTCAAGATCAAACAGGGGAACAACACCGACTACGACTTCTCAGTCTCCGAGTCTCAGGGCGACTGGGTCTCCTCCATGGTCAACCTCGGCGCCGCGGCGGTTTGCTTCCCCATAGGCATCATAATGGACTCTATAGGCCGGAAGAAAACCATGTTGTGCCTAGTAATACCCTTCACTATCGGATGGCTGCTGATCATCTTTGCTTCGAACATAGGTATGCTGATGGCAGGTAGGTTCGTCACCGGCATAGCCGGAGGAGCCTTCTGTGTCACCGCGCCGGCGTACACTAGCGAAATCGCACAGGACTCCATCAGAGGAACGCTCGGAAGCTTCTTCCAACTGATGATAACTGTCGGTATCCTATTCGCCTACGCCGTGGGAAGCTACGTCTCCGTTTTAGTGTTCAACGTTCTCTGCGGCTTAATCCCCATCATCTTCGGCGTGGTATTTTTCTTCATGCCAGAGAGCCCAAACTTCTTAGTCGTGAAGAATCGCCCCGACGAAGCGCGCGACGCCCTAATCCGACTCCGCGGCAGGAACTACGACGTCGACACGGAGCTGAATAACATGCGAGCGAAGGCCGAAGAGTCGAGAAACAACCCAGTGTCTTTTACCAACGCTATAACTAAGAAGACTGCGTTGAAGGCTCTATTGATCTGCTACTCGCTAATGTTACTCCAGCAACTGTCCGGAATCAACGCGGTGGTTTTCAACACATCGGACATCTTCGCGGCGGCCAGCGCGTCCATCCCGGCAGCCATCGCCACCATCATCATCGGCATCATCCAGGTGGTCGCCACCCTCACGTCCAGTCTCGTGGTCGACAAACTCGGCCGACGAATCCTTCTGCTCCTGTCCGCTCTGGTCATGTGCGTGTGCTCGACCGCTCTGGGCGTATTCTTCTTCTTGCAAACGATTCACGGCGTCGATGCGCCGATGGTGCAGCAGATCTCGTGGCTGCCTCTGCTGGCGCTGTCCCTTTTCATTATAGCGTTCTCGCTCGGATTCGGACCTATTCCTTGGATGATGGCTGGCGAGCTGTGCACCATCGATATCAAGGCGTTCGTCGGCTCGACCGCGGGTACGCTCAACTGGCTGCTCGCTTTCACCGTGACCAGCACCTTTAATTCCCTGAACGCTTCCATCGGCCGAGGACAGGTGTTCTGGCTGTTTGCGGGCATCATGCTGCTCGGATTTGTATTCATCTTCTTCATAGTGCCAGAGACCAAGGGCCGTAGTGAGGACGAGATCCAGGTGCTGCTCGGCGCGGAGCCGCGGCAACGCGTCGACGAGAAGAAATAAATAGACTGTGTTTACTATTTTGTACTGACTTGAGGCGTTTCGCCGTCGAAGACCACTCTTAGTCTGAATCAATTTCTAACCTCGAAATGCTTTTGGATATATTGAACTATTCTTATTAAAAAATCAATCCCAGATGACCATGCTATGTTAAATATTTTGTCTCTAAGTGTAATGGGAAATAGTATATTTAGCTTAAGAAAATACATTTTGAGGTTACGATTTTATCAGACGTGGGTGGATCTTAGCTTCTTTGGCCAAGAATGTTTTGAGTGACGTTTATTTATTGTGTGCGAGTACCAAAGACTTGTCCCCTGGGCCCCTGCGCCACGGCCGCTTAATTAAGTCCGATGTTGAATTTATTTAGTTTTAATATACATATTTATTATTGAAATATATATTGTATGTTGTTTGAATGTTTGGCAGCTTGCTGGTTGAGTCAGATGCGTGTTGTGTACATGAAATTCGTTTGTAAAGTTCATCTTTTTCTGGTTTTATTTGGTTGTTACTAGCTTCAAAAAGCTATATTTTATTTTTGTTAATAGATACAACTAATTCTTTGTGTCACTTATAAATTGTATAGATGAGAAAATACCTGTTTTAGTCAAATATTAGCCAAGGAACGTCCATTTTGAGGTTAGTTATGTTTCTAAATAAGTCAAGTAAAAGAAAATGGCTTTAAGAACATTGCCAGAATCCTATAGGCGTAATTTTACTATACGTGACGCAATGTTTTATAACGAATTCTACTCACCTTTATATTATGAATACAAAAAAACTAGGTACTGAACGGATTTAGTAATAGATATTGCATTAAACTAAGCTTTAAAAGACCAGCGGCAGGCCGTAGGAATCATTTCATACCACTTCGTTGCTACATCAAGGCGATATTGTACTGTACATCCATATCATCAAATATCAATATAATCAGTAGACTCTCTAGATTGTTGTAAATTGTATAAATTGTAACAATGTCGTGCAAATTATAAAATCCTAAAAAACCGCTACGAAATGTTCGTGAATTATTCATTGTAGTTTTTATATAAATATAGAGGAGAGTATTGTTATGATAATATATTTTGAGATAAAATGATATTTCAATTATACTAGTAGGGAAATATTTAAACCTTATAGGGTAGTATTGACGAGATCACAAGTGAATGATATTATAGTTATGTAATTTATATTAATATTATAATTATTTTTTGTCAGTGTCTAAATAAACTGTGTGTTGCCGCTCTTATATAAAGATGATGAAAAGCAAATTAAAAACACGTATGGCGCTCTTATATAAAGATGATGAAAAGCAAATTAAAAACACGTATGGCGCCCAACTACCACATAGAGCGTAGATTGTGCTCAAAGAGGACTTTTAATCTATTGAACGCCCGACGGCGAAGGAATTTGCCGTGCCCCGGACGCCAGGCGATCGCGATTATTCAAGCGAAATTGAACTTTACGGAATCCCGCGTTAGTCCCTATTGCATTGGCGAAGCTGTCGGCTGTAGCCGTAGTTGGCGTCCTGGGCAAGACTTTCCGCTGACGGCCACAGCCGACTGTGGCGGTCAAAAGGTTAATAATCCTGTATATTTCACACTATTGTGCATTTGAGAATTTTAATAAGTCGTCAATGTAAAAACTTAGCCAACGAGTCAAGATTAACTTTGTCGTTTTAGTTTAAATCAACATTGGTTCATTTTTAATGTCTTACGCAATTTTTATCTTGACTCATTGGCTTTGTTTTGAAAATATTTGATGGTATGTTTAAGAATAACTATTTAAATCGATGTTCGTTTTAGTTGTACAATTTGCCATAGCAACAAACACTTGCAATTTGAATATTTATACACTTGATATTTTAAAAGTAATGACAACGATTTCATACTTTTGTACTATGGTTTTAGTTATTTGCGTAAATTTTGAGATTTATTTGCGAGTTACTTTAGTGTTAATGTTAATTTGACTATACCTGCGTTTGTAGCCGCATGCTGTGAGTTAATTTAATTAGGCGTAAGTTAACTACAATTTATTTACAGAATTAAAATGTTGAATATGAAATTATTCTGTTGTATTACTTCTAATACTTAAAATGAACCTTAATGAGCGAATCTGCCTTAAAATTAGAAGCAATTCATATTACTGATCCTCGGCAACGCGCACGTGACACCGCATTTATATATGCTACGTTTTCCGTTTGCCATATGTAGACTTGTTTTGTTCCGAAAGGGATTTATATTGACAGAGTGTGATGACCAAATTTCGACGGAAAATGCACAATAATATTATAATATTATTAGTAGGCATTTACTTAATAAGTTGCCCGACTGTGCAGGTAAGCGATTCGTCATATCATACTGCTTAAAGCTGATTCATTATAGTATAGAAATATTGATTCACTTAAGTAACCTATGCTTGAATAAATCTGCTTATTCATTCATTATAATCGCATAAAATTGTCTTGATTGTAATTATCCCGTGGAACAGATAAAAATTAAGCTCACGCTAGCAGTAAGTTTTAAGCCGTCCACTAACTAGTGGTTCTGTGAGCTGTAGACCAAACCCCCATATTGGAGTCTCCAAAAATTGAATCGACAATAAATCAATAAAATGGAACTATAGTTTCCGAGAATCGGTTTAGAATTGAGAATAGAACAGAAACCAATTAATAAATCAATCAATGTTCAATAGAGGAGAGGAGGTGTTACGCTTCGTCAATTTCAGTTGATAATTCAAGAAAATTTATGTTACCGTAGGACTTGCATATTGGGTGGCTATAAATTAGGTACCTACGTAGACTGTAACGACAATCTCTTTTGCAATCATATCATAATTCATAATGAACCTAGGTATCTGGGGCAAAGGTTCGGATTTCAAATACAACTTGAGTCGATCAACTCTACTTGCGTCGGATGATAATTTTCGGAAACTCGTACCTCGCTCAATTAAAATGTTGCAAAATTACGCCTTTTCTCAAAGCATTAAGAGTTAATTTGCATTGAATGATAACGGCTAGGTGATATAGCACTAGCACATTTCAGCTCTGATTACGGCCCCGGTGTCCGTTACTGTTTGTCAGAAATCTGCAACATTTAATCAACCGTATTGTATAAACGGTAAGGTCTAAATTTAAATGATTTATGGAATCGAACTTTGCGACATATATGCATAATATCGGTTGTAACCAGAGTCAAACAAAGATCGGTGGGTACAAAAATAGGTATATTTCTAGATAGGTATAGAATAATACATTAATGACTTTTCCATTGTTCTGTTAGGTATATATATTTATATTAATAAATTACATGCTCTAGTTTGATGAATTAGCGAGTTACACTTTTACTTTAATATGAATTATATGTGTATTATGTAATTATTTCTCTTTCCCTATTTCGAAAATATAATCGTTTGGGGGATGATCCTCAAAGTTAAACTACTTATAGGTAGAAAAGCTATCTTGGATTTTATTTTAACAAAAATAAAACTAAAATTGCTTGTACCATTTCCGAACCACATAATGATTACATGGGTATTTATAATTAAAACATAGGTAAGTAGGTACTGTCCACCAAGTCGCACTAACAACCTGTAGAACTAACTAGTTTTGGCGACATTAAACAAAATACAATTACATAGGTTACATATACATATATGATATAATTATGCAACAAGGTGGTCTGGTCCATCATGCAAAAATATTCTCGATTTATTTAACATGAAATACCTAAATATAAAAATATTATTTTTATTAAAAAAACATGCGCAATAAGAAAATGGAAGATAGGTATACCTATCTTAATATCGATAAAATGACATGAGGAAATACAACAACCCCAAAAGTTTCGTTTCTATCATGATTCATGATATTTTATGATGGAAGTGCATTATTGAATAGGTATATTATAAAATAAATACCTTCGTTTGTTGTCTAATGTAATACAACAATAATAATGTTAAAAATATCATACCAGTAGGTATTTGAACTACATAGTTACATTCTTAAAATCTATATTTTCGTTCATATATTTTATCTATGCATGATTTTAATTTGACTTAGGTAGGCAAGAAAAATCTTCCTTTGGTAACTAAAGTTAAGTACAGTCAGCAGAAAATACCTATGTCTACACAGATGAATAATTTGACTGTTCATCTGGTTCAGATAAATCTGCTATTGACTGTACCAAAAGCCCTAAACCTTAACTTTGGGATTTCAACATGTCAGCCTCGAAGATACCTCACGTAGCTGCCCTAATTTCTAATATGATTGCGACATATACAGATAATGTAATATCATACAAACACTTATAAATAATCAGAGAAGAGCCAATTATAAACAGTGCCAATGTTAAACGCTAATTCGTGTCTCTGAAACAGCAGATTCTATCTTGTAGTTTTTAGCAAAATCAATTTAAATTATAAACTCATGTATTTTTATGGGTTCTTTTAGAGAATGTTTATAGGCGAAATATATGATTTTTTGTTATTATATTGACACTCTTTACAAAATTAATACTATTCTTTGATAATATAACTATGTACATTCGTTAATAACAACAAGGTTTAATTAATTTAATCTACAACAGGTTTAAACTGGATCCGCCCCCTTCTATCTTACAGTATGCACTTCTGTAGAAGTTACAACAAAACAATGAATTCATAGTGGCATTTAGGGAAGACGAACTCTGAGTGCGGTACAGCCCCGACGACACGTCATCGCACCGCGGAGCGCCCATGAATGTATGCAAGTCACTCTTAGGAAAACCCTCTTTATAGTACTGTTTAATCGTATCATATGCATCCATAATAACTGAAATAAACAAACTCAGAACAACATAAATGTACAAGCTGATGAATGAGTACAGGTATATACGGCTGAACCACCAAAGTAAGTGGGACTTCTTGGACATGACTGAAAAGGTAGCAAACATATCATCTCCGTTTATTAAAGAGAAAAGACATTCAGAGGTTGTGGCAAGTGATCGGAACTTCATGTGATACGGACCTAGTATTAACCACCCACAGAAAGTAAAACCTGCATAAAGGAGGAGTGCACATATTGAGAATCTGAATATCTTAGGAGCGGCTTTCTTTAATGTTAGGATGACAACATTGTAGGTCTTGAAAAAGCCTAAGTATCTCAGTACTCCGAACCAAACCAACAGGTTTCCGGTTCCTAAAAATAATGAGCAGACATTCCATTGGTCATTGGTGAACTGGTTGCGCTCTATTTGCTCCTTGATGGCTGACCCCATGATAATGAGGATGTCATTGACAATGATCATGATGTACCAAATATTTAGGAATTCTAGTCTTCCGTCCAGACTTAGTTCCTTATTGTAGGCCTGTCGGAAGAATTGGACTGTGAGCTCTTTTAAAAGTTGAGCTCGGTAAATTGCCCGACTGCACAACATTAGTGACGTAGAACAAATCAAAATAACTAGGATGTTGAGGATGCTTCGTAATATCTGATCAATTTTGTTGTCTGTCACATATTCTTTGTCTCCTTTACAAGCTAGTTTATATGGTTCGGCTTCCAAGCTCAAAGACATTTGACCGTCATGGTCTTCGTTGTCAAAAACAATAGCAACATCAAATCGGAAGCAGTCCGGTGGAGTGATGGGTCCTGCAGCTCTGAAGTTTATAGTTTTAATAGAAAACATTAGTTCAGCTCTTACTAAAGATGCAAAATCAACTTCCAAGTTTGTTTCTTTTATGAACCTCTGAGAACTAAAATACCCTTCAGTTTTAGTGAAATTAACACATGAGGATACTATTTCTGCATTAAATTCATAACTTTCATTGAAGCCGTTTATAATACCTCTTTTGTAGTTGAACTGGCAGAACACTGGAGGGGGTGGACTATTATTTTCATCATTGTAAGAGTATGGTCCAATGGCATTGGAAAGATTATAGTATCCAGCGTAAGCATAATCTAGTGCATTATAGAATTCATCCAATTTGTAGACAGCCAGTGGGCCTGCGCCCGGCGGATACGCGTTGATCTCGCGCGTAGAGTCCCAGCCAAGAAGAAATAAATGTGAGAAGCTCACCCTGTTATCTTCAGTATAGTTGACGTGATTGTATCTGTTGTGAGCAAACAAACACAGCTGCAACGTCACCAGTACTATCTTGATGAGCTGCACGACGAACTTGTATGGAAACTTCCGCTTGGCGTGCCACTTCTCGATCGGGTTCATAAAGAAAAACTGCAGCTTACGACGCATTTTTTCTTCCAACTGTGAAATGTTCGCGGAAGAGGTCGCCTGAGGAAAACCTTGATTATTGTGATTTCCTGGTGATTCTCTGGTCATTTTTCTGGATTCCTCCCCTTCAGAAGCTGTGTGCTCTTCTGGCGATGAGCTTATAGCTTCCATTGCTATAGCTTCTATTATAATTACGCAAGTAAACAAATATCAGATGAATCTTTAATGCCTTTGTTTGGACATAAAGCTCGATCCGTAAATAGATCTATACGGGCTTCCGCTGACAAGATAATGTAGAATTATGGGTATTATTAAATTGATTTGTGTACCCTGTTGTTCAATTAAAATCACTACATTTTCTGATTTCTTTTGACACTTAACACTGCAATGTTCAATGCGCACAATCGAAATCAAGCAAGTAAATCACGTTCCGTCAGGCTCAAGTCAGCCTGTCAGTCACCCAATGGTCACCCCAGGGGGGGGACACTGGAAATGTAGTTTACGTCAGTAAAGATGCAGGCGATTTCTATATTTTGCCCCCGACAACATACTATTGCGTAAAGTTGACTTCCGATTACGAAGTTTTTTGTTACAAGAAACCAAACAAAAAATGGACTTGTAAACCGCCCAAGTAGACCTAATATTATGTGGGACGAAAGTACACGTATGGATGCATATGTAGTTGTGCAGGCACACAAACATACTTAGTTTCGGCGAAGAATCAGAGATGGCGCTTTCAAATGAGTTTCCATAAAATGCTTCAAGAGGGCTCTCTTTACCTATATATAAGTGTGTCAAAGGACTGTCTTATTTCAAACATAGATGGAGAGAGGAGAGAGTCATACTATCTTTGTCTTACACTAGTACTAGCACCCAAAAGAAAAGGATGAGTATAGTTTCTTTTGTTCCTATTTACTGACAAATTGGTTTGACCATCTATACTTACTTTACTCTTTGGGTCACCCTCTCACTCATTTCCATTCAACAGATAAGATAAACGCTATATAAAATACGAACAGTACCACGTTCGCCAACGTCAGAAAATAAACCGATAATACTTTTCTTTTTGGTACAGCACTAGAAACGTCAAATTATTAAGAAAACACATCTATAGCTTATGGTCCATATTGTACAATACATCGCGTACAGGATTTTTTTTGAAGAGATTCGAAATTATTCACTTTTATTCATTTAACAAAGTAGTGTATGCTTTAGTAATCGTCAGTTTATGATCTCAGTTTTTAAACCATGGCTTTAACTGCGGAGAGGCTTAGAAACGACGAAAGGTACTGCCCATTACGTTCGTTCTACTTACGTATCGAATGATATTGAGGGAAAGTTTGCAATAAAATTGGCTATTGATCTTACGTGCTATATTTACAGTGCCCAATTATACGACAGAGTGATAAGAGTGTTTATTTTCAGGTTTTCTGGGGAGAACGTTACGCAATTTCTCCTTTTTTTGCCATTTGGACTATGCCTGTTTGTGGTTCGGACAATTTTGGCTTTAATCTTATGGGTGGCTTCGATAATATTGCCGAACAAATCGACGGTCAGGCAGATGCTGTCGACCCTCGCCTGCTGGACATTCGGTGAGTAACACAAACTCTTGTTATTGCACAAACAAGTTACTGTAAACACTAAACAGATTGTCCTTGCATTTTGCGAGTCGCATACGTTTCGTATCACCTCGGGTTTAAATGAGGATTTCCTGTATGTTAAAATATCGTAGTGATAGTGATTATGGAGAAACGCAGTTTGTGGTGTCCTATAGTCTATGTAGAGATCATATTTGTTCAATAAAACAGATTTCTTTTTCGGGTTTCTTGGACATGTTATCATTTTAATCTAATCACTAGATAATCACTTTAATGAGAATGTCATTATGATTGTGGGACTCTATTAAACATACATTTAAAAAAAAAATAATGGTTAAAATTAGTTTTTTGTTGATCAAAAAAATTACTGCAAACAGAATTTAATAATTAATATTTAAAGACAATCTTACACGGATCAATCTAGCCCCAAACTAAGCAAAGCTTAAACTATGGGTGGGTCTTAACATTTTTTATCAATATTGTACCAAGATAAAGAATATATTTATACTTATACTTACAACCTGCTTTCTGAAACTTATCTATGTCACTGTAAAATTGTAAACACTCGTCATATTATAATCTTGCTAGTTACATTATAAACTGACAGTAGCGAGATTATAATCTAACCTAACCTAACCTACGTTAGATTATAAACTAACGGGTTCAAAATCTTACTTGTCATCTATTTATTTGACATTTAGATTTTATTCTAGAAACATTCTAGACTAGTATTTTTTATACAATTTTTTTTTCATGTTTGACGATCCTTTTGTGAAATTCTTAAATTTGTGTTAAATTTGATTTGTATAATAATCCAATATTATTATGGAATAATAACATCAATAAATTGCTCTGATAATTAGCTTAAGATAATTTATAAGTATGTTACGATTCATAAGTGCTTGTTGCTAGGCCTACATGAATAAAGATATTTTTTGACTTGACTTGACTTGACTTGACTATAAGTAACATGAAGTGTAAAAGTACTATAGATAGAATAATTATCGAAACATATACATTCTGTGATTTGTTATATATATATGTAATGGTAATGGCGCTGGCTATTTGTCCATATTTCAGCATAATAACTCTTCATCTCTTGTTTCTTTAGTTGAAGAAACAAATGCAACACAAATATTTTGCTAATACAGAAAGTGTTATAGTGTATCTTAACAGGTGACAATTAAAACTCAGTAATTACAACCACTGGTAATTACCACTGCTAAAATTGGTAAAAGAAAAAAGGGCAAACCAAAAACAAGATGGTAAAAAGACCTAATAGACAGTAGGAAAAGACTGGAAAGAGATGGCAACAGACAGACAAGAATGGAAGAAAATGTTGGACAAATACTTAAACATGATAGAAAAAGGCGATTTGGAAGTGGCCTACGTCATAAAGACCTTACAAAGACGCATGTAGAAATAAACATATAATAAATAATTGTAAAATAAAATGTAAACAGTTCCTATAATAAAGGCTTTAATAAATAAAAATTACGACCACAAGTTTAGAGCCATAATGAACCATACTCATACCAAAACAAAAACTAAACTAATAATTGTTAACCAATTATGATAATTGTCAATTATTGTACAAACATATATTAGACCTACTTTATTACTTATGAAAAATTCAGCACAATGAACTATATTTGAATGAAGTTGTACAGTCCCCATCAAATATATCAGAGTGGCAGAGGTGCTCACAAATATCTGAACATGCATCTATTGTTAAGAGCTTAGGTTAGAGTGTGTGCTCAGATATTTTTGAGCACCTCTGCCACTCTGATATATCTGATGGCGACCATACTATTGGCTATTTAAAAAAAATTGTAACATATCCTGTATATTTGAGCCAACTCATTTGCATTGAATGAATTACCACAAAACATTGACCCTGTACTCTAAAACTCATTGTTTTCAACTTGTTTTTCTTGTCACATCTCTTGAGACAGGCTACATTGAGTTAATTTTGTGAATGTGACAATTAGAGCATATTACTTGTTCAATATCATCATCAGTATCATCACAGTAAATGTTATTGTATGTTCTACTTAAAGTGTATGATTGAACAGTAATACAAAAATACGAATAAAGCAGTAATTTTTTTTTAATATGTATAAACTATGGCAAAAAACCTATAAAAATTGTATTTTACATATGATAGACTCATTGATAGATATTGACGTCATTTTTACATGTTTGACGTAAGGGGATTCCCAAAGGATCTACAAAAAATATGCATAAACAATTGTCTACTTCAAAATATGACAATTAAAATTTGAATTAATTAATATGTAAATGGCTAAATATACAAATAGAAACTTTTTAAGTATGTATAATAAAATTAGGAATACGATATTGTTTGAAATTGGCGCTTTTGTATCTTTTTTTTAGAGTTTTCATTAACATATTTTGTATCATTGATGTTAACTTGTTTACATTATGAACCTCCAGGGGCCCGTTTCTCAAAAGCTTGTAACTTGTAATACAAGCGGATGTCACTTTTTGACAGCTTTTGTTAGAAAGGGACTTCCACACGTATTACAAGTTACTTTTGAGAAACAGGCATTTTACATATTTTTGTACGTTATATTTATATTTTTATGTATGTGTTCTGAACAATAAGTAAACTAAATATAAAAATTGTATTTATCATACACCACTTAAGTAATAAAAATACGGTAAATACCTACATATTTCTTCAATATTTTTTTAAACTAAGCCTAACCAAAAGACACTTAAAAGAACTGTCATAGAGACCATAATTCAACGCATAATAAATAAAATATCTGGGTGACCGAGCTTCGCTCGGAAAACATATAATAACTCGGAAATGCGCGTTTTCCTAGAGATAAGACCTAGCTAGATCGATTTTTCGCCCCCGAAAACCCCCATATAGCAAATTTCATCGAAATTGTTAGAGCTGTTTCCGAGATCCCCGAAATATATATATAAATAAATAAATAAATAAACAAGAATTGCTCGTTTAAAGGTATTAGATAAACATACAAGAATTGCTCGTTTAAAGGTATTAGATATAATATGACAGGCTACATGTTTAACCAAAGTGGTTGTTTGCAGGAGTGTACGTGAAAGTGAAGGGGCAGCGTGACCCTCGCTGCAGCATGCTGGTGGCCAACTACACGTCCTGTCTGGACTCGCTGGCCGCGGCCCACGCGCTTGGAACCATCAGTGTGAGTCGTTATGAACAACGAATTAATATATTGATTTAAACTAACACGATTCTCACTCATACTTTTATAACTAACACGAGACTTAATCGCAACAATCAAGATCAAAAAAGTGGCTGTGACATACGGACGGACAGACAGACATGACGAATCCATAAGGGTTCCGTTTTTTGCCATTTGGCTACGGAACCCTAAAAAGCGGCCAAGTGCGAGTCGGACTCGCCCATGAAGGGTTCCGTATTTAGGCGATTTATGACGTATAAAAAAAAACTACTTACTAGATCTCGTTCAAACCAATTTTCGGTGGAAGTTTACATGGTAATGTACATCATATATTTTTTTTAGTTTCATCATTCTCTTATTTTAGAAGTTACAGGGGGGGGGGGGACACACATTTTACCACTTTGGAAGTGTCTCTCGCGCAAACTATTCAGTTTAGAAAAAAATGATATTAGAAACCTCAATATCATTTTTGAAGACCTATCCATAGATACCCCACACGTATGGGTTTGATGAAAAAAAAAAATTTTGAGTTTCAGTTCGAAGTATGGGGAACCCCAAAAATTTATTGTTTTTTTTCTATTTTTGTGTGAAAATCTTAATGCGGTTCACAGAATACATCTACTTACCAAGTTTCAACAGTATAGTTCTTATAGTTCCGGAGAAAAGTGGCTGTGACATACGGACGGACAGACAGACGGACAGACAGACAGACAGACATGACGAATCTATAAGGGTTCCGTTTTTTGCCATTTGGCTACGGAACCCTAAAAACACACTGAGAATGCCTTTGGAGATGGTTTGACGATCTCGCAAGTACGAAAGAGTTTTTAGAGGTAAATTATAATTGTTGTAATAAGTGGCTTTATTTTACAACAACACATGCTTATTGAAATGCGTTATCGTTGACGTCACAATTAATGCAACGCGGAAATTAACCAATCTAAACAAAACATTTAAATATTCATAAGGTCTATTAATTGTAAGTAAGTATTGAAATGTGTGAAAATAATTGAATATGTATGTTGCAGCTACGGAAGTGGAAGGTGCCGCCATTTTTTGCGTCAACGCTAGGCATCAGGAACGCCGCCCAGTTTGTTAGAAAGTGAGTAAAACAAGCCTTTAGCTACATACTTTTTACAAATATAGTATTGTCTTTACATAATGGTATTATGCCAGGGTTACGCCAACATGTTTATTAAATACGTGACGTATTTGTGACAGCAATGGTATGTATGTAATCGACGCATCACAATAAATTACACATTAAAAAATATATGGATATGAAAAAAAAAAAACAAGACCTCTAAGTTTTCTTTTCTATTTTCCTAAAGGAAAAAAGCGGCCAAGTGCGAGTCGGACTCGCCCATGAAGGGTTCCGTATTTAGGCGATTTATGACGTATTAAAAAAAACTACTTGCTAGATCTCGTTCAAACCAATTTTCGGTGGAAGTTTACATGGTAATGTACATCATATATTTTTTTTAGTTTTATCATTCTCTTATTTTAGAAGTTAGGGGGGGGGGGGGGGGACACACATTTTACCACTTTGGAAGTGTCTCTCGCGCAAACTATTCAGTTTAGAAAAAAATGATATTAGAAACCTCAATATCATTTTTGAAGACCTATCCATAGATACCCCACACGTATGGGTTTGATGAAAAAAAAAATTTTGAGTTTCAGTTCGAAGTATGGGGAACCCCAAAAATTTATTGTTTTTTTTCTATTTTTGTGTGAAAATCTTAATGCGGTTCACAGAATACATCTACTTACCAAGTTTCAACAGTATAGTTCTTATAGTTTCGGAGAAAAGTGGCTGTGACATACGGACGGACAGACAGACGGACAGACAGACAGACATGACGAATCTATAAGGGTTCCGTTTTTTGCCATTTGGCTACGGAACCCTAAAAATGGTACCATTCGATTCCTTAAATGTTATTAAAATAAATTGTATAGCAACTGTATAGACAAACGCAATATTTCACTGTCAAAATCGCACTTTTGATTATTAGTTAAAAGTTGTGTTCAAGTTAATTAATACAATTAGTCGTTTACGCCATCTACTATGTAATCACAATAATTTTAAAGTCCTAATTTTGCATGTGAACCCTTGAACGTATCAATCTTATGTAATAATACTCATTACTTCTAATAGATGGCGTTACGGGTCCTAAAAATCATCAAGCATAGTTGTTTACTTGAATAAAGAGTCTTGCACTACCTATCTGCATGAACGCTGCATTTTTAATTCTCCCACATCTCTCATCGACCGGTACAAAAGTGGTCCTTACCGAACGGATATAAGAACTATATTAGTGTGACGTCGAAATTAACCTCAAATGTTGTTTACGTTTTAACGAATTTAAATGGATTTAAGAAGAAATTAAAGTGAAAAAACTGTATAATAAGTGATAAATAGACTTGATAAGTGTATACAAACGTTGGTGTGCTTATATCTTCATTATGGAAGACTATATTAAGGAACAAGAAAACGTGTACGCGTTGTTGACGAAAACTATTTCAAATTACAAGAAATCGCCGAAACAAAGACTGACTAGTGGTTATGTACAGTTACGAATGGAAATATTGACCGAATATTGGAATCAGTTTCACAGCAATCACATGGAAATGTTGAAATTGGTACCTAAACATGAACGAGGAAAGTATGAATATTTCACAAAAGATTATTTTATGGAAGTCGAAGAACAATACATCGAGTTACGGTCAGATATGATGGACTTGTTATTGAAGTTAAGTTCACGGAGCGGAGAAAGTACATCGAGTTCACATAACCCTCCAACTGCCACTAGTGTTAGTGATGAAGTCCGGCTGCCTAAAATTAATATTCCACAGTACTCGGGCAGTTATCACGAATGGACTTCGTTTCACGATATGTACACATCGCTAATACACAATAAAACTACACTCAATAAAGTGCAAAAAATGCATTATTTAAAAAGTTGTTTATCAGGTGAGGCGGAACAATTACTTAAGCATATACCTATCAGCGAGAGTAATTACGACATGGCATGGAATATTTTATTAAAAAGATACAACAACAAACGAATTATTGTAAACACAATTTTGGCACGATTAGTGAATCAACGAAAATTAACTACGGGAACATCGAAAGGGTTACGAGATTTGTTAGACACCACAAGTCAATGTATGAATAAATTGAAAAATCAAGACATACAAGTAGATACATGGGATACACTGGTAATTCATTTAATTGTCAATAAGTTAGACTCCGAATCACACAAAGAATGGGAACTCGAGCTCGGGTCCCTAGAGATTAGTGAATTACCAACACTAAACATATTAGACAAGTTCCTGGAAAAAAGATTTCGTGTTTTGGAAATGATACAAGCTCCGCCGTCGAGTGCACCTGTAAATAAAAGAAGTTTTGATGTAAATAAAAGCGAACAGAAATGCATTTTTTGTAACCAAGACCACCTATTATACACTTGTAAGGAGTTTACGAAACTTGAAGTAGATAAGAGAGTGGAATATGTGCAAGGCTGGCGGCTTTGTTTTAATTGCCTGGTACCGGGGCATTCAGTCAAGTTCTGCAAACATCGATCTTCTTGCCGCCGATGTGGGAGAAAACACCACTCTCTGTTGCACAGCACGTGGAGCCCGCAGTCTCAGACCTCTGCGCCGGTTCCGGAGGCATCAGCGCAGCTTTTAGAGGATAAAGAAGATACCAAGGAAGAAAAAGAAGATAAAAATAAAAAGAGTATTATATCTCACCTCACTACGGGGAGTCGCGCGCGGCTGATGCCAACTGCATTAGTGCAAGTATATGCTGAAAACGGAGAAAAACACTTGATGAGAGCGCTGTTGGACCCATGTTCACAAGAGTCTTTTATAACTGAGGCCGCAGCACAAAGGCTTCGCTTACGACGTACCTCAGTCAGTGGGCATGTCACGGGAGTTGAGAAAATGAAGACTACACTCAAGTATGTAACGGAAATAGAGTTCTCATCAAGAATCGAGCTTAAGATGAAGATGAAGGCAACTACTTATGTTGTACGACACGTCACCGACATTATGCCGGAGAATGAAGTGAAGATAGAAAACTGGAAACATGTCGAGAAGTTGTGCCTCGCAGATCCAACATGTCACACTCCAGGTCACATCGACTTGCTTTTAGGAGTCGAAGTTTGGAGCGAAGTTATTAAACCTGGAGTGATCAATGGCCCCTCAGGAACACCTATAGCACAAGACAGTCACCTGGGGTGGATTATTTGCGGAAATGTGAGGACAGAACACACTGCCACAAAAAACATCCTGAAGAAGTTCTGGGAGTTAGAAACCATAGAAGAAGAAAGCAATACACTAACCTCAGACGAAAAGAAGGCAGAAGACATTTATGAGAAGACACACAAAAGAAAAGAAGATGGTCGTTACGTGGTCAGGTTGCCATTTAGAGAAGAACCACCTGTGCTACCACGTGACTCACGTGATAGCAGTGAAGAGATGGATGTCGCTAGAAAGAAGATTAGATAAGAATCAAAAATTGAAACAAGATTACAACGACGTCTTACAAGAGTACATAGATCTGCAACACATGAAGAAAGTAGATGATAAAGAACTAACCGAGAATTGCGTATACCTACCACATCATGCTGTTGTAAGAGACGACAAACAAACTACACGAGTTAGAGTTGTATTTCATGCTTCATGTGCTGGAACTAACGGGGTTACCTTAAACGATGCATTACTCGTAGGCCCTACTCTGCAAGAAGATTTACGCGACATACTGCTGAGATGGAGAACACACAAAATCGCATATGTCGCGGATATCATTAAAATGTATCGGCAGATTGAAGTTAATGAAGAAGATACAAATTATCAAAGAATTGTTTGGAGAACTGATGCTCAAAAACCGATAGAAGATTACAAACTACTTACCGTCACCTTCGGGACCTCTTGCGCTCCCTACTTGGCCATCAAAACCTTACGTCAAGTTGCAATAGATGAGGGTCAAGAGTATCCTGAAGCACAGCGTATAATACTAGAGGATTTCTACATGGACGACGTCCTGTCGGGGCATGAGACCGAAGATCGAGCTAAAATAAATCAGAAAGAAATCACAGCAATTCTCAAAAAGGGTGGGTTTGAGCTTCAAAAGTGGAGTTCTAATAGTGAAGCATTCATGCAAGAGATTGAACCTGTAAAACGATCACCAAAGGCCCAAAGAGAAGTAGATGGAAGAGACAGTATTAAGACTTTGGGTATAATTTGGAACACTAAAGAAGACAAGTTACAAATAACGAATAATTTGGAAGACTCACCTGAACAACCTGTCACGAAGAGGAATGTTTTAGCCGATATAGCTTCATTATTTGATCCGATGGGTTGGCTGGCGCCTGCGGTAGTAATCGCTAAAACATTAATGCAGAAATTATGGCAATTAGGTGTTGGTTGGGACGAAGAACTCGCAGATGACGTGAAGGAAGAGTGGCTGAAGTTTAGAAAAGAGATTCCTGCATTGACAGAAGTAAAGATAAATCGCTGGATACATACCAATGCAGACAGAAGCTCGATTGAGGTTCATGGATTCTCTGACGCCTCGATGAGTGCATACGCAGCCGTAATATACGTCCGAGTCATCAAAACAGACGGGCAAGTACAAGTATCTCTACTCACGGCTAAAACGAAAACAGCGCCTTTGAAGCAAATATCCATGCCCAGATTAGAGATGTGCGCTGCTGTTCTGCTGTGCAGACTTCTGAAACATGTTGTAAGCATATTAAAAGTTCAAAAACATCAAGTATTTGCCTGGTCAGATTCACAAGTGGTACTGTCATGGATAAAAGGCGATCCAGGACGATGGACTCCTTTTGTTAAAAACCGAGTTACTGAAATAAAGAAGATGAATGAGATAAACGGGTGGTATTATGTCAATACTAAACATAATCCAGCGGACCCAGCTTCACGAGGAGTGATGCCTAGAAAGCTGTTGACAAATACACTCTGGTGGAATGGACCGGCGTTTCTCAAGGAGCCAGCCATAGAACTGCCGGGAACCGAAGTACCTGAAACAGACTTAGAATGCAGAAAGGTTATAAAAACATTAGTTACTACAACTAAAGAAAATGAAGAGAATTTAATACTTACCTTGATAACTAAATACTCGTCGCTCGGGAAACTGGTTAGAATAATCGCATACTGTCGTAGATGGATGCTGCACCTGAAAAGAAAGAGAGAAAATAAAGATCACTTACCAACTTACCTGACGACTGAAGAGAGAGATGAAGCACTTACCATTTGCTTAAGACGATCCCAGGAAATCGAATTTCAAGAAGAAATTGAAGATTTAAAGAGTAAGAGACAGCTGAAAAGGAAAAGTCGATTGTTGTCACTCGCCCCCTTTTTAGATCCAAAGGGTGTGTTGAGAGTAGGCGGCCGACTACGCCATGCTGATTTAGAAGCCCAACAGAAGCACCCCATTATAATCACGAAAGACAATGCTCTGTTACCTCTTCTTTTAGCAGAAGCACACAGCAGCACTCTACATGGCGGTCCGCAATTGATGGTGATGTATCTTCGATCTAAATACTGGCTAATCAACATGACTAATAAAATAAAGAAATATGTACGCAATTGCATCGTTTGTATCAGGCAGAGAGGAGAAACCGGCAGTCAGCTCATGGGAGATCTGCCTGCTATAAGAGTAAAGCCCGCAAAGCCTTTTTTGATCAGCGGAGTAGATTTTACGGGACCTATAAACGTGCGTATGAGCAAAGGTCGTGGGGCAAAATCCACCAAGGCGTACATATCTCTATTTGCCTGCATGGTGACCAGAGCTTTTCACATTGAACTCGTGAGCAGTTTAAGCACAGAAGCATTTATAGCAGCTTTAAGACGATTCGTAGCTAGACGAGGACGATGCGCAGAGATGTGGAGCGACCATGGCACAAATTTCATAGGAGCCAAGAAAGACTTGATAGCCATGTGGCGCCAAGGTCAAGCAAGAATCCCAGACGAGTTTGCAGCCCTGTTGGACAATATGAGGATTAAATGGAAGTATATTCCTCCTGCAGCTCCAAACTTTGGTGGTATATGGGAGGCCGGCGTTAAGTCTATCAAATATCATATGAAAAGGGTCATAGGAAATTCAACCCTCACCTTTGAAGAATTAACGACGCTCCTCACCCAGATTGAAGGGTGCCTTAATTCTCGGCCCTTATACCCTCTCAATGATGATCCGGATTCCTTACAGCCGTTAACCCCAGGTCATTTTTTGACCACTGAACAGATTGTTAGTATCCCTGATGATGACTATACAGACTCTAAGATTCACCAGCTATCTAGATGGCAGCTAACGCAAAAGATGTTGCAAGATTTCTGGAGACAGTGGCAGAAGGAGTTTTTAACCCGTCTTCAGCAACGTCCTAAGTGGAACAGCGTAACCAAAGATCTGGACATAGGCGATTTGGTACTGGTCAAAGACCAACGACTCCCGCCTGGAAGCTGGCCGATGGGCCGTATTATAGGGAAACATCCAGGCCCTGATGGCTTAACTCGGACTTACGAAATACGTACAATTTCTGGTGTTTTGCAAAGATCTGTAACTAAATTATGTGTTTTACCTTGTGTAAAGGACTCCGTCCTTTCCGGGGGAGTATGTTCAAGTTAATTAATACAATTAGTCGTTTACGCCATCTACTATGTAATCACAATAATTTTAAAGTCCTAATTTTGCATGTGAACCCTTGAACGTATCAATCTTATGTAATAATACTCATTACTTCTAATAGATGGCGTTACGGGTCCTAAAAATCATCAAGCATAGTTGTTTACTTGAATAAAGAGTCTTGCACTACCTATCTGCATGAACGCTGCATTTTTAATTCTCCCACATCTAGCCGATATGCATTATGTAAACGATTAGCAAAAAATAATCTTCTTATATTTTTGAGGCTGTTAGACGGCAGTTTTTGACACATATTATAAGTGCATCGCAACATGCACTTGAATAAAGAATTTCATTTTCATAAACACGGTTCAGTAACTACCGCGAATACCAGCGTGACCTAGGCGACAGGTGACTGGTGCAAGTAAATGCGCGGGCTAGTCACGGGCTAGTACAAATGTACAAATAACTTGTTCATATAGCTTGTGAAAGTAGCCCGCGCCTTTACCTACTTCATTCGCTTGCGCCGTGTAGAGGCACACGCGAGTACATAGTATATAATAGTTCTTACGAACAGATAATTATTTCTCAAAGAAAACGCAAATACCTACCGTTTTGATACATACACAAAAATACAATGGAGTGACCTTCAACTCTAGGGTTGCCGACGCTTATTTCAAATATACTTTGGTGTTTTAGTTAGATATCTAACTGTAAATATCTCCTAAAAAATATTACCTACATTTTTTTTAATTACTACCTACGTAGCTTGTAGCTGTCGTAAAAATACGCGCGGAGCGCGCGGTGACGTGCCTGCGTGAGCGCGTGTGGCAACCAACTGGCTGGCTTTTGTACCGCTGGCGGGACGAGATTCGTATAGTTTGTAGCTTTCTAGTAGACCCCGAAGGCTTATCCTATTGTCTATTGTTCAGTAAAACCGCACGTGCTACTTACCTGCAAAAAAGGGTCCTAATTATTCTATTTGGCACCTGAGCGCGGGCTAGTCCAACGCTCAAAAAACCAGTGTAGGTGCGCTCTCCGATAACGCGCCTTTGTTACGCATCTCGATGACACATTTTAGACTGGTTCTGTAGCGTTCGACTCGCCGGCACTCAGTAACCGGAGTACCGATTTTTTATGCAGGTGGTTGTGGCACGTGGCACGAGCGGTTTTTCTTAACAATAGACAATAGGATTAGCCTTCGGGGTCTATTAGAAAGCTAGAAACTATACGCATAAATCCGAGCTCGCGCGGAGAGTTCCAGGCCTGACGCGAGTGACTATATTTTTATCGCCGTCTAATAATATATATCGTGTTGTGGCAGAGAACACTTCGGCGAGTGCACGAGCGCGCCGCTACTGCTGCAGCCTGAGGGCGGGCCGGGGAACGGGCGCGGGCTGCTGCGGTTCGCCGACTGGCCCTTCCCCGTCGCCCAGCGAGTTCAGCCTGTCGCCATCGGTAAGTCCATGTTGTCACAGATAGCTGTTACTTAGCTGTCGCTCAACTAGTACAGCCCTTTGCCATTGATAATATATGCAGCGGAGTAACGTGTCGCAGAGAGCCATTACTTCTGCAGCCGCAGGGCGGGTTGTTTCGATTCGTTGGCTCTTCCCCGTCGCCCAGCGAGTTCAGCCCGTCGCCATCGGTAAGTCCATGTTGTCACAGATAGCTGTTACTTAGCTGTCGCTCAACTAGTACAGCCCTTTGCCATTGGTAATATATGCAGCGGAGTAACGTGTCGCAGAGAGCCATTACTTCTGCAGCCGCAGGGCGGGTTGTTTCGATTCGTTGGCCCTTCCCCGTCGCCCAGCGAATTCAGCCCGTCGCCATTGGTAAGTCCATGTTGTCATAGTCACAGAGCTGTTACTGTGACAACATAGTTGCTGTCGCTCAACTAGTACAGCCCTTTGCTATTGGTAAGTATATGCAGCGGAGTAACGTGTCGCAGAGAGCCATTACTTCTGCAGGGCGGGTTGTTTCGGTTCGTTGGCCCTTCCCCGTCGCCCAGCGAGTTCAGCCCGTCGCCATCGGTAAGTCCATGTTGTCATAGTCACAGAACTGTTACTGTGACAACATAGTTGCTGTCGCTCAACAAGTACAGCCCTTTGCCATTGGTAAGTATATGCAGCCGAGTAACGTGTCGCAGAGAGCCATTACTTCTGCAGCCGCAGGGCGGGTTGTTTCGATTCGTTGGCCCTTCCCCGTCGCCCAGCGAGTTCAGCCCGTCGCCATCGGTAAGTCCATGTTGTCACAGATAGCTGTTACTTAGCTGTCGCTCAACTAGTACAGCCCTTTGCCATTGGTAATATATGCAGCGGAGTAACGTGTCGCAGAGAGCCATTACTTCTGCAGCCGCAGGGCGGGTTGTTTCGATTCGTTGGCCCTTCCCCGTCGCCCAGCGAATTCAGCCCGTCGCCATTGGTAAGTCCATGTTGTCATAGTCACAGAGCTGTTACTGTGACAACATAGTTGCTGTCGCTCAACTAGTACAGCCCTTTGCTATTGGTAAGTATATGCAGCGGAGTAACGTGTCGCAGAGAGCCATTACTTCTGCAGGGCGGGTTGTTTCGGTTCGTTGGCCCTTCCCCGTCGCCCAGCGAGTTCAGCCCGTCGCCATCGGTAAGTCCATGTTGTCATAGTCACAGAACTGTTACTGTGACAACATAGTTGCTGTCGCTCAACAAGTACAGCCCTTTGCCATTGGTAAGTAAATGCAGCCGAGTAACGTGTCGCAGAGAGCCATTACTTCTGCAGCCGCAGGGCGGGTTGTTTCGATTCGTTGGCCCTTCCCCGTCGCCCAGCGAGTTCAGCCCGTCGCCATCGGTAAGTGTAACTATACACATCCAATAGGGAACATTACGCGAAATCCTGCGTAGGGGGCGCCACTCCCAAAATAAGTCACAATCTAATGGTCTACCGCAAACGAGAGTGTCGAAATTTTGGTTATCTAACCTCTCTATCACTCTTGCATATTCGAGCGATAAAGAGGCAGATAGCTGAGTTTCGATTTCGTGTTTCCCGGTAGGCCCTTTGTAAACAAACCGCCTTGATGAATCAATCGCATATTTGATTGTCTGTGAAAACTTGTAAAAAAACAATTTAAGGTACAGTATGTATAAGTTTTTACTCTATGGTATACTAAAGTCACTAGAGACAAACCAAAGAAAGTCTGCAGCGCAATAATTTGACATCGAATTAAAAATCTACATATGGCAATGTTTTTTAAGCAGTCAGTAAACGTCATGCACTATGGTATGTGTTTATCAAAATCGTTTAAATATTCATTGTGTTTTGTGATGAACGGAATAAACATGGTGAAACCTTACAAAACCGGCGTGCGGGAGTTACTTTTCCGCATGACGAATAATTTTACACTTGTAAAAAGTCAGCACGAGGCGATTCAAGCTGAAAAACGACAATGTTTACAAAATTTGGAGTTGATGACGGGTACGTGGAATGAAACATCTTAATACTTCACCATATGTACCTACTTAGATAATATAATATTGGTTTAGACTAAGGTTTCACAGCAAATTGAACACACCTAATAGGTATAGGCATACTTATGAACTTCCTCTAACATTTCGAGAAACTCATTGGTACTAGCCGGGTTTTGAGCTCGAACCCACAACCTCCATGCTTATGCTCACGGCATGGGTACCTACTAGTTAAAGCTAAAATTAATTTTTAATATATGTTTATTGTTTTAATGGTTTATTTCGTTTTTCCGAAAACTTTAGTTCGCAAATTGCGGGCAATTTCTCTGTCAACCTAATTACGCCTTAATGGGAGTAAAAGAGAAAGATGCCCGCATATTGAGAACTTCGGTGTTCGCGGTAGGCCCTCTGTACCTATTTACCGCCGTCGCGGATATTACAAAAGCTTATTAATTTTGATGAAGCCAAATGTCACATTCTCCCAATATTATTTATCAATATTAGTGTAATGTGGTGAATGTCCACTTTTAGTGTTTAGCAGTAACGCTTTGGTTTACTGCGACATAAACGCATATTGCTTGTGTCAGCGCAACCTAACGTGTATAAAACAATAGGCATTTAGAGAATAAACGTTCAGAATGTTCTTATACTAGCACACATAAGGTGTTTGACTTCTACTCCCATCACCCGCTCGAAACCATATATACAACAAGTACTATCTTGTTATCTGATGGCGATCCAGACCAGTGAACCAACAAGGAACTAACACTCAAGAAAGAAGGAAAAATCAAGCAAGAAAAGAAAAAAAAAGAAGAACCACTTTTTCAACACCAATCCACGCAGTCAGAACCAACCAGCTTATCAAGAATCAAGAAACAACCGGAGCAGAACCAACCAACATCAAAAAGCGGAAACCGCGTTAAGAAAAGAAATTAAGAAGAGACGAAGAAGGAAGAAAGAAGAGCGTTGTCCAGGGTTATCCCGGCTCGCAAATCAAGAGGTGTCCAGGGTTATCCCGGCCCATTTCAAGAGGAGTCCAGGGTTATCCCGGCCCACTAACATCGTCGTAAGCAGAGCCAGCCATACGAAGCGTCAAGCGAGCGCCACATGGAGGTGCCAGCTCGCCAGGCCACGCCAGCAGCAGCAAGAATGCCGGTCGCGATTTCGCACCGGACCGGACGAAGACGAAGCCGAGGACGGCCAGCCACGCAGCAATAGGATGTAAATCCTACATGTAATTTATGATTTTAATTAATTTTCTCTAAAAGCCAGCATTTTTTTCCAATTCAGTAGCAGTCATATTTAAATCATTCATAATTATTAAAGGTTGTCGCTAAACTCAATTTCGTCTCGAGCATAAAAATTTTTCATAAGAAATCATAATATAATATATAAATTAAAAGTGTCGAATAGTGTCCTCGATCATGTATGTTGCAATTTGCAGCGCGTGCCACGCGTTGTGCGCACGTCAACAGAAAATTTAACTAGGCCGCGAGACTTTGCCGCGAGTTAGAATATTTTAATAAGCGATGAATGAAATTTGATACATCGCATAACGATTAAATAATTAACAACTCAATTCAATAAAATTATTTAATTGTTTCTTAGTAATGATTGATACTTTAGCTACGTGTCGGACTGATCACCTGATATACAGCGAAAGTTTGATTTATTACATCGTTTTTTTTTTAATTTTGGAAGTTAAATAATAATGTTTATTTTATAGAAATCTTACAGTACGGTACAAGTTTGAAAGTTTTAAGGAGTTTAGGCACATTTATTTATAAAATGTGACCTTATAGCTAGAGCACTAGTCCTTCGTACTTGATCATAGTGTGATATACAGTATCCTCCGTGAAAGTTGTAGGAGACTTATTGTCTTAATGTATTTGTGTCTCTAGGTACAGGCAGAGCCGTACAGCCTGGCCTGATATGCCATTTTATAGAGTTGATAAAGGGTGACCATGCCCTAGGTGTTTATTGAAGAATTGCTATAGATAGCATTGATAGGTGAAGGGTGCGCACAGAGGCGCAACCCAGTTATGTCCTTGATCATAGTCGACCTTATAGGTGTCCGTGAAAGGCTTAACATTTAATACGGCATTAGTTTATTTTATTATCAGAATTATGGGAGATACCGTAACTATAAACAGCGAGAGTGAATATTTTAAAGTTGAATACCAAATGTTTCTAAATGTTTTAAAGTTGAATAGTAAATGTTTTAAAGATGAAGAGTAGGTAAATGTTTTTAAAGAAGGAGATTTATATTTTATGAGAAAAGGAAGTAAATTAATATTTTAACGTTTGAGAGATGACAACATTTTAAGTGATGATATTTTCTTATGAGCACAACGATTTTTTTTTCTTTTCCTTAATAGGACTACGACACTTACGACACATAAGAACCTAGCTAAATAAAGATTGTTTGCATTATACCTATATAATTTGTTAATATTTTTTTGTATTGTTTTCAGAAAAAATTGTAAACAAGTAACATGCGTTTAAATTTTTTCTTCTGCCACCCCGGCGGTGAGAGGAACTTTCGGGGGAGGTGTAATGTGGTGAATGTCCACTTTTAGTGTTTAGCAGTAACGCTTTGGTTTACTGCGACATAAACGCATATTGCTTGTGTCAGCGCAACCTAACGTGTATAAAACAATAGGCATTTAGAGAATAAACGTTCAGAATGTTCTTATACTAGCACACATAAGGTGTTTGACTTCTACTCCCATCACCCGCTCGAAACCATATATACAACAAGTACTATCTTGTTATCTGATTAGTATATGTCTACATATTAATAGTGACATCTATTGTTGGAATGAAATTTATTTTACCATAAAAATTAAGCTGTGCATACAGCTTAATTTTTTCATAGACGGTAAATATGGTAGAAATTTCACAAGTATCAAGACTATTTAATCCATTTTCTGTGGTGTTGTCGCATACTGATTTTTAAAAACTACTTTTAATCTAGCGCTGCAGACTTTCTTTGGTTTGTCTCTAGTGCTGCTCTCTGGCGGCAAAACATTGCAGTAATAGTCCCTATTGTTAATATATTTGCCATAGTTTGGTGCGTTTTAGGTTATCCTGAATTAAACTGTAAGTTTTTGCCAAAATTTTCAGTAGCACACAGAACAACGGGCCAAATCTATCTGCTAATTCTGACATTCTTTAATCTAATCATTTTACAAAAATAGTGGTATAATATATTGTATTGGTATATTATATATCTTACAGTTTGTATTCAAAAGTATCTAATCGTTTTACATTTAGAGATATAATAATTTGGCCAATTTTGTCAGTAGCTAAGGCAGTGAATTTGAAAAAGGTAGGTGTTGAAAAAGTTAATACAGTTTAACGGAACGCAGTCAATGAGGCGTCTTTTAAGGGAGTGACACAGAGCATATTAAAATTGCTTGCAAAGCCTGTTAGAAGTATTTTTGTATATTACTTCATTAAACTTCTTTCAGAGGTGGAACGAGCGTTCACGGCGGTAACGGTCCACACGGGCCACAGCGCCGGGTTCCCGTGGCGCGACGCGCTCTGGTACCTGCTGGCGCCAGTCACCGTGTACACGCTGACGCTCCTGCCAGCCGCCAGCGACGTCACGGAGGTGGCGGGCGTCATCGCTGAACACTTGCAGGTCAGTGTCACACCCCGTGTCATCGCTGAACACTTGCAGGTTAGTGTCACACTCCGTGTCATTGCTGAACACTTGCAGGTTAGTGTCACACCCCGTGTCATCGCTGAACACTTGCAGGTTAGTGTCACACGCCGTGTCATCGCTGAACACTTGCAGGTTAGAGTCACACCCCGTGTCATCGCTGAACACTTGCAGGTCAGTGTCACACCCCGTGTACAAGCTGACGCTCCTGCCAGCGGCCAGCGACGTCACAGAGGTGGCCGGCGTCATCGCTGAACACTTGCAGGTCAGTGTCACACCCCGTGTCATCGCTGAACACTTGCAGGTTAGTGTCACACCCCGTGTCATCGCTGAACACTTGCAGGTTAGTGTCACACCCCGTGTCATCGCTGAACACTTGCAGGTCAGTGTCACACCCCGTGTACAAGCTGACCCTCTGCCAGCCGCCAGCGACGTCACAGAGGTGGCCGGCGTCATCGCTGAATACTTGCAGGTTAGTGTCACACCCCGTGTACAACACGCTAACGCTCCAGCCGCTAGTGACGTCACAGGTGGCCGGCGTCATCGCTGAATACTTGCAGGTTAGTGTCACACCCCGTGTACAACACGCTAAC
This sequence comes from Cydia amplana, assembly GCF_948474715.1. Classification (NCBI taxonomy): domain Eukaryota; kingdom Metazoa; phylum Arthropoda; class Insecta; order Lepidoptera; family Tortricidae; genus Cydia; species Cydia amplana. The sequence goes on along the minus strand of NC_086079.1, from coordinate 15,376,748 downwards.
GCTCCACCCGCTAGTGACGTCACAGGTGGCCGGGGTTATCGCTGAACACTTGCAGGTTAGTGTCACACCCCGTGTACAACACGCTAACGCTCCAGGCGCTAGTGACGTCACAGGTGGCCGGCGTCATCGCTGAACACTTGCAGGTTAGTGTCACACCCCGTGTACAACACGCTAACGCTCCAGGCGCTAGTGACGTCACAGGTGGCCGGCGTCATCGCTGAACACTTGCAGGTTAGTGTCACACCCCGTGTACAACACGCTAACGCTCCAGGCGCTAGTGACGTCACAGGTGGCCGGCGTCATCGCTGAACACTTGCAGGTTAGTGTCACACCCCGTGTACAACACGCTAACGCTCCACCCGCTAGTGACGTCACAGGTGGCCGGGGTTATCGCTGAACACTTGCAGGTTAGTGTCACACCCCGTGTACAACACGCTAACGCTCCAGGCGCTAGTGACGTCACAGGTGGCCGGCGTCATCGCTGAACACTTGCAGGTTAGTGTCACACCCCGTGTACAACACGCTAACGCTCCAGGCGCTAGTGACGTCACAGGTGGCCGGCGTCATCGCTGAACACTTGCAGGTTAGTGTCACACCCCGTGTACAACACGCTAACGCTCCAGCCGCTAGTGACGTCACAGGTGGCCGGCGTCATCGCTGAACACTTGCAGGTGTGATATCAAAAATGTATAGAAAAATTGTAATAAAAGAAATATGAATGAATAGACTGCAAGGTCGACACTGAAGAAATGTAACTTGTTTTGTATAGGAAGGAAGTACACGGAAAGAGGTTAACCCTTTACTAGGCCGGCATTTCAAAAATGACAATCGAACGTCAGTCTTACTCATCGACACCGAGACATGTTTGAAGTGCCGTATGTGGGAAATGTGCCCTTTAGCCTGGTAAAAGGTTCAATAAACTTTACAGGTAGAGGCAACAGACATCGAATATTCCCAATTATGCCTCGCGCCCCCGCCGGCGCGCCCCGCCCCCGCCCCGGCGCGCGAGCTGGCGCGGCGCGCGCAGCAGGTCAAGGAGGTGCTACCGCGAGTGCCGCTCCACGACATCATGAGGGATCTAGGTGACTACCCACGTTCTATCTAAAACTAGGGACTCTGTGAACTGTACACCTTGGCCCTTGAAGAAACGCACTTCCGTGAAGGCATAGAGAAGTTGCAGACTCGTTGGGACAAGTGCGTAGAACTTCGGAGGGATTACGTAGAGAAATAAAATAAATACATCTGCAATATTATTTTTTCATATGAAACCAAGTTACTTCTCAAACAACCCTCGTAATAAACATATGAGCAACTTAGTAAATAGCTACAAATTTATTAATTTATAGACCTATAGTTACCTAATTTACAAATTGTATCGAGGTACAATTGAAAAATAATAAAAGTGTAAACCTATACTATTTATATTTCTATCCAATTTATTAAATAGGACGTGTGTTTAAAATAACTGCTATCTATCTATGTTTTTATAATAATTATATGATGCTTTATTTCATGTATGGTGTGAAATAATTTATTTAAAATACAGTCAGATACCCTATTATGAATATGTGATCGTTCCAATAGTTAAACAAATCGAGCACCTCCAATGAGTTTCTTTTTCTCCAGCCATCACCCGCAGCGTAGACGTGACCGTGACGAACTTCCTCGAAGGTGTGACCCCCTACACGCCCGAGCCGATCCCACAGGCCCCACAGGCCCCACAGGCCCCCGCCGGCCTCGCCGGCCCCCAGCCCGGCCCCTCGGCCTCGCGCTACGTCACTCCGCCTGCTCAGGTAAGGATAGGTGACACAGTTCAAAGCCGTAGCTAAGATGACAAACGCCTATCGAAAAATAAAAATTAATCCATAGGTGACACAGTTCTGGGACCGGAGCCAAGATGACAAACGCCTATCGAAAAATAAAAATTAATCCATTTATTACTAGAGACTATTTCCATACATTATTTGTTTCGGTAAGTTATTTCATGGCATTTAGTCAGATTTACATATATATTATTTCTTTTCCTTTTATAAATTATTTTGGCTTAATTAATATTATATTTTCTACTCGTCGGCTTTAATTGAATTGAATTCGAACTTAGTATGTATATCAAACTGTAATCACATACATAGTAAAAACTATGGGTTCCCGACTTAACTATAAATACTTCTTACGAAACGCTTTAGTCAATTTTAATTGACTCGTAGAAAAAGTATTGTATATAATAGTGATATAATCAAGCTTTTCAACTCCTACCTTACTTAGGCCACTCAGCAAGCTTTACGACCTACATGGTACTCGACTGAAAAGCTCTCTATCGTATCACGATTCTATAAAATACTATTATTTTATCACTTTAATGTCTATTAACTGTAATTTTTAATATGCTTCCTGGAAAAACTACGACATTACGTATTTTATAATATTTGTTGTGTACGAAATGAGTCTAGACTAGACTTTCCCTTTCAGGCCCCCTTCCCAAAGAGCGCGAAGGAGCGCCAACTCAGTTTCCAAGAGCGGAAAGCGCAGATGATCGCCGACGCTCGCCGGAGATATATAGAGAAACACGGGCTCAATCTCACTATGACAGGCTAACGGTACACATTTTGATATATTTTCTTACATAATATTAGTTCGAGAGCATTCTATCTGTGCTAAGAATGCTAGGAAGCTGAAATTTGGTTTCAAATTGTAAACTATTAAGCTAAACCATCGGCCCGATTCTAATTTTAATAATTTCAAACAGATACGTCGCTTTTGACACTGACAGATCCGATCAAAATTTTTTTATTAAAATGAAAACTGTGGACTATTATCGGATCAAAAATCGGCTTCATGACATTTTCAGAGTAGCGTTCACAAGCGATACAATGGAATGCTCCTAGGTCGATTGAATTTTTGATGTATTTAACTCTGGTAAGAGAAACATAAAAATGCGGAAAATAGTTGGTTGACCCCATTAACATTTCGACCGCTGTCACATATACGTGACTGAGAGAATAGTGTTAACATTATATTCCTTAATTTGATATCGTAAATTATTAAAATAATTTTTGTTCTCATCTATAATAACTATAAGGAACAGCGAAGTTGTTGACTGATCACAATTTAAACTTTTCTTTGCTTAGTTCTTATAGCAATATTGTGATAATTTTTGGCGTTTATTATTGTTGGTAAAACACCATTTAATAAATTAAGATTAAATTCCCGAGTAGTAAGGCATAGCGTTCATAGGGTTAATATGTAAATGCGAATAAGAATTTGGGAGGATCAGCATCAAATAAAACGATTAACAATTTTGTTTTTCACCACCGTTTTGATAAACCTTTTATTTAAAGTTTTTCACCCTTTTTACCACCATTGACTGCGAAAATAGAGAAAATATTTGTTATTTGTTTTTTTTTATTCATGGTGGTTCTTAGGTTATAAAACTTGAATTCAATTTTTTTTAAGTTTTATTGAGTTCATCGCCTTTAGTATAATAGTGATTATTTTCTGCTATTATTTTCTACTCCTCATTAAAATACATTTTACTTTAGTTTATGACTATTAGCGTCACTTGCATCATCCCACTAACCCGGCGTTAACGGGTTAAACCGTTAACTCAGTGTCAAATTGTACTGATAACCACGGAAACTCTAGGTTTAACCGGTTAACCCCGGGTTAGTGAATGGTGCAAGTGGCTCTTAGTGTTATTTGGTTCCTTAAACCTATTTTATTGTATTGTTCATTTCTTTGATATATCCTTTCGATTTGCCTCGCATGAGAATTGAAATAAAATAGATCTATAGTTGGTCAAACCAATTTGTCAGTAAATAAGAACAAAAAAAACTACACTCATCCTTTTCTTTTGGGTGCTAGTACTAGTGTAAGACAAAGATAGTATGATTCTCTCTGTCTATGTTTGAAATGAGACAGTCCTTTGACAAACTATAGCTATTATATTCCTACAGTCAACACCATTAACATGCATCAATCAAACATATTTATTTAAAGTAACTTTGTGTTTAATGTGTCTGCATTTTACGTACAGTATGCAAATGCATAATGTTTACGTCAAAATGGGAACTTATTATCCACGTGATTGTACTGTACCTTGATTTACAGGAGTTATATTATATAAATAAATAGGATGTTTCCTACTGTTTGTCTCAATCGATATCCCAAATTATTTCCACTGTCAGACGAAAAACATTTTTAGCTCTATTTGCACACGGTGCATGTAGCTGAAGTAAGAAAAATGCGAGCTACTTGCGCCAGTTGTGCAAGCAGTGCAAGTAACTTGCATAAGGTACTAGTCCTAGCTCGGACTTACATTGTGGTTCAGTATGGCTCGCGCTGGTATTCTCACGTTAGAGGATCCATACACCTCTTAAAACTGTTTACAGTATGATTATAGGTCACTGACAATCCAACCTCTAGACTGAGCTTAGGCCAATTCTTTCATGAAACCGATGCTGCCAAAAATACGGGGGTGCGGGGGGACGAGGTGAGCGAATCCCGTGACGTGATTGGTCCGTTCAAAGACACGGACCAATCACGGCACGGGATTGACTCGAAGATGGAGTAACGCTACCGTATGTGTGGCAGAGGGGGTAGCGCGACTATGCTATGTCTAGAGGTTGGATTGTCTGTGTTATAGGTTATGCAAGTGCCTCAACATGCGCTAGCTACATGCTCCATGTGCAAGTACAATAACAGGCGTTTTAAGTTTTGTGAATAAGAAGGTTACTTTTCCCTTTTGACCAGCACTGTCCTGTCATTCGTTTTTTTAGACATGTAATTTCGGCCTGTAAAGTATCTCATTGAATAAAGTTTAGAATTTAGATAAGATATACGTTAAATACATACTTTAACCATTTTCCAGGCCGCACCAAACTACAAGGTTTAAAAAAAATCCAATTAATCCATCTTTGATGATTAATTTGAAGATGTCTCATTTCCGGAACGTGCAATCTAATTTGAACCTTAAATCGATGATAATATGAATGATAAGTAGAAATTCTATTGGCGCGTATGTGGTCGATAAATCGTACTATGCCTGGAAAAGGGTTAATTCAGCGCTACTTTTTTTCATCAAATAACAAAATAGGTACTTCATAACTAAAATAAATATTTTTATGAGAGATAAATGTTAGCTTTAGTATAACATGTGCCTAAAATGCTAAAGTAATATTCACTGGCGTAGGTTCAGTCGCCATCAGATATATCGGAGCGGCCAAGGTGTTCACAATATCTGAACAGGCACTCTAACGCCTTGACAATAGAGCCGTGTTCAGTTATTTGTGAGCGCCTTGACCGCTCCGATATATCTGATGGCGACTGTACTATCGTCAGGTGAGGAGGCTGTAGAATAAATAAATAAGTAGATGTAAGGTAGGTATAATTATGTATTCAAAATTCTAGACGTCATTTATTAACTTCCATTTTGTAAATATAATATGTACTGCAAGCTTAAGTCTGTTTAACAAAAATTATTCAAATGATTAGTTGAAGATCATAATCACGTGTTTATATCGCAATGTTCTCTATTTTCAATTCAATGGATGTGTAAAATCTTTTTTTTATTCATATCAGTTGTGATTCGCGCGTTCATTTCTCTCAGGCTCGTCCGCTCAAATATTAGTGCGAGCGAGACGCCCGCGCGAATGTCAGTTAACTGACATGGTTCCAATATCATTCTAATATCGGTTTGTTGCCAGTGCACGCTCGAATTGGCCTTTCGTCTGTGTAGAATTTACGATTGTACACGGTTCTTTAAAAAAATATTTGAACACTGCCGATTGATGTTCGACATACTCGGACGTGTAGAAATGATAAATGATTTAGCGATTTTTATAAAATAATCATGTGATAGGTATTCTATTTTTTTCTAACCAAAAGACAATTATTTAACCGTTTGTGTATGATAAGGAATTAAGGACTCTACCGAATCTTTAGTCATCTTTGTCGAGAAAGTTTTTTTCTGCTCTATGCAGCATAACCGAGGTTTGAAGACACGATTTTTGATCACCGCCACACAAAAAGGTTATACAAATATTGACATAATTTAAAAAGAAAACAACATGAAGCTACATAATAAAATGAAAGCTGACATTTTATAATATTCTGTATAGATATGGAAAACCAATACGCAAAAATCACTTGTATAAATAAGTTATTTTAAAGACATACAAGACGTGCTCATAACGTACTTTAGTATCTCGTAGTGTAGCCAAATACATAATATGATAATTATGATATGACCTAGCTGTTCAAGTTTATAAAATGATGAAAAAAATAAAATAGTTTTGTTCAGTAAAATTAGTTTTATTTCGACCACTTAAATACCTAATAATTAAAATACATTGTAACTTAATGTAACTTATAAAGTTTTACTTATGAGGGATACAAATAATGTCAAAAGTAGATATGATCTGAGCAAACATTGGTAGACGATTTAAAGAAAAGTTCATAATTGGGGCATTATCTATGAAAAGGGATCTTATTGTCGATGGCGCTTACGCCGCACAGCGTCGCGCGGCATTGTATTTATATCGGAGCGTCGTTAATAATGGCGTAACCGCCATCGACAATAAGGTCCCTTTTCATAGATAACGTCACAATTTTGGGAGGTAAATAACCAAATAAATACAAGGTTTGTTAACACCTTCACTGCGGTATGTTCCCGTACTAATTTATAGTTCGTTTTTTTAGCGTTACAAAAAAGGTTTATATAATCTTGACGTGTCTTTTTATTGAAAAACACTTTTGAAAAATAAGTCACGGCAAACATGTATATGAATCATATACGATTATTTATATTCTTTTGCTTTCATAAGTAATAGTTATTGATTAAAAAAAAAAGTTTTTCTATTAAAAGACACGTCAAGATCGCGTAGTCTTTTTCTAATGCTAAAAAAACTAACTATAGTATGGAGTGCGACAGTATTTTCCAGTTGCGTCCACTTTACAACGTGTAAAGTAGTAGTGGTGTAACATCGTGTTTTTTCTAACATTTTTAGCAGAAACTTTTCCTAAATAAAATAGACGGTGGTGACAGTTTTTGTAAGATTTTTTTAGCAGAAACTTTTCCTCATATTATCCTAGATACCGAATCTCGCAGGCGTGCGCTTCGGTGTGCTTAACCCAGGTGTGGCGATCTCCTGCTTGATGGGGACGTCTTAGTCCTTCAAATCCCTGTCTTCGGCCATCTTTTGTCGAGTCCAAGACTTTGGGGGTGTAAAATAGACGGTGGTGACAATTTTGTAACATTTTTAGTAGAAACTTCTAATATTATTCTAGATACCGAATCTCGCAGGCGTGCGCTTCGGTGTGCTTAACCCAGGTGTGGCGATCTCCTGCTTGATGTACTGTTTTCGGCCATCTTTTGTCGAGTCCTAGACTTTGGGGGGTGTAAAATAGACGGTGGTGACAGTTTTTGTAACATTTTTTAGTAGAAACTTCTCATATTATCCTAGATACCGAATCTCGCAGGCGTGCGCTTCGGTGTGCTTAACCCAGGTGTGGCGATTTCTTGCTTGATGTTTCTGTTGATCTTTGAACTTTCTGTCTTTGACCATCTTTTGTCGAGTCCAAGACTTTGGGGGTGTAAAGTACAGTCGGTAAGAAATGGTGTTTTTTCAAACATGTTTAGCAGAAACTTCTCATATCCTAGATACCGAATCTCGCAGGCGCGCGCTTCGGTGTGCTTAACCCAGGTGTGGCGATTTCTTGCTTGATGGGGACATCTTGGTCCTTCAGCTTCCTGTCTTCGGCCATCTTTTGTCGAGTCCTAGACTTTGGGGGTGTAAAATAGACGGTGGTGACAGTTTTGTAACATTTTTAGTAGAAACTTCTCATATTATCCTAGATACCGAATCTCGCAGGCGTGCGCTTTGGTGTGCTTAACCCAGGTGTGGCGATTTCTTGCTTGATGGGGACGTCTTGGTCCTTCAGCTTCCTGTCTTCGGCCATCTTTTGTCGAGTCCTAGACTTTGGGGGTGTAAAATAGACGGTGGTGATACCATCTTTTGTCGAGTCCAAGACTTTGGGGGTGTAAAGTACAGTCGGTAAAAAATCGTGTTTTTTCTAAAATTTTTAGCAGAAACTTCTCATATTATCCTAGATACCGAATCTCGCAGGCGTGCGCTTTGGTGTGCTTAACCCAGGTGTGGCGATTTCCTGCTTGATGGGAACGTCTTGGTCCTTCAGCTTCCTGTCTTCGGCCATCTTTTGTCGAGTCCTAGACTTTGGGGGTGTAAAATAGACGGTGGTGACAGTTTTGTAACATTTTTAGTAGAAACTTCTCATATTATCCTAGATACCGAATCTCGCAGGCGTGCGCTTCGGTGTGCTTAGCCCAGGTGTGGCGATCTCCTGCTTGATGGGAACGTCTTGGTCCTTCAGCTTCCTGTCTTCGGCCATCTTTTGTCGAGTCCTAGACTTTGGGGGTGTAAAATAGACGGTGGTGACAGTTTTTGTAACATTTTTTAGTAGAAACTTCTCATATTATCCTAGATACCGAACCTCGCAGGCGTGCGCTTCGGTGTGCTTAACCCAGGTGTGGCGATCTCCTGCTTGATGTCCTGTTTTCGGCCATCTTTTGTCGAGTCCTAGACTTTGGGGGGTGTAAAATAGACGGTGGTGACAGTTTTTGTAACATTTTTAGCAGAAACTTCTCATATTATCCTAGATACCGAATCTCGCAGGCGTGCGCTTCGGTGTGCTTAACCCAGGTGTGGCGATCTCCTGCTTGATGTCCTGTCTTCGGCCATCTTTTGTCGAGTCCTAGACTTTGGGGGTGTAAAATAGACGGTGGTGACAGTTTTTGTAACATTTTTTAGCAGAAACTTCTCATATTATCCTAGATACCGAATCTCGCAGGCGTGGGTATCCGGTGTGCTTAACCCAGGTGTGGCGATCTCCTGCTTGATGTCCTGTCTTCGGCCATCTTTTGTCAAGTCCAAGACTTTGGGGGTGTAAAGAAGACGGTGTTAACAGTTTTTGTAACATTTTTTAGTAGAAACTTTTCCTCATATTATCCTAGATACCAAATCTCGCAGGCGTGCGCTTCGGTGTGCTTAACCCAGGTGTGGCGATCTCCTGCTTGATGTCCTGTCTTCGGCCATCTTTTGACGAGTCCTAGACTTTGGGGGGTGTAAAATAGACGGTGGTGACAGTTTTGTAACATTTTTAGTAGAAACTTCTAATATTATCCTAGATACCGAACCTCGCAGGCGTGCGCTTCGGTGTGCTTAGCCCAGGTGTGGTGATCTCCTGCTTGATGTCCTGTCTTCGGCCATCTTTTGTCGAGTCCTAGACTTTGGGGGTGTAAAATAGACGGTGGTGACAGTTTTTGTAACATTTTTTAGTAGAAACTTCTCATATTATCCTAGATACCGAACCTCGCAGGCGTGCGCTTCGGTGTGCTTAACCCAGGTGTGGCGATCTCCTGCTTGATGTTTCTGTTGACCTTTCAACTTTCTGTCTTTGACCATCTTTTGTCGAGTCCAAGACTTTGGGGGTGTAAAGTACAGTCGGTAAAAAATCGTGTTTTTTCTAACATTTTTAGCAGAAACTTCTCATATTATCCTAGATACCGAATCTCGCAGGCGTGCGCTTCGGTGTGCTTAACCCAGGTGTGGCGATCTCCTGCTTGATGTTTCTGTTGATCTTTGAACTTTCTGTCTTTGACCATCTTTTGTCGAGTCCAAGACTTTGGGGGTGTAAAGTACAGTCGGTAAAAAATCGTGTTTTTTCTAACATTTTTAGCAGAAACTTCTCATATTATCCTAGATACCGAATCTCGCAGGCGTGCGCTTCGGTGTGCTTAACCCAGGTGTGGCGATTTCTTGCTTGATGGGGACATCTTGGTCCTTCAGCTTCCTGTCTTCGGCCATCTTTTGTCGAGTCCTAGACTTTGGGGGTGTAAAATAGACGGTGGTGACAGTTTTGTAACATTTTTAGTAGAAACTTCTCATATTATTCTAGATACCGAACCTCGCAGGCGTGCGCTTTGGTGTGCTTAACCCAGGTGTGGCGATTTCCTGCTTGATGGGGACGTCTTGGTCCTTCAGCTTCCTGTCTTCGGCCATCTTGAGTTCGGCGGCTTTCATCTCTTCCTCCATGCGTTGGAGGTGCACTGCGGCTTCTTTGCGTTTGTCGCGGTTTGACCTGAGGATAAAATAAAACAAGACTCAAACAAAGAATAAAGAATTATTTTTAAAAGATCGCCGCATCAAACAAGATTCTAACGATTGCTCTGCTTAAGGGCTACTTGCACCCAAAGAGAATTAAATCACTACGTTTTACTTGCACCATCCCACTAGCCCGGGGTGAAGCGGTTAAACCGTTAACCCAGTGTCAAATTGTACTGGTAACCATGATAACTCCAGGTTACAAGATATTCAAGAAAGTTTTATATAAAACTGTTCCATCCATCAGATAAGTACACGATATTTTTAGGGTTCCGTACCCAAAGGGTAAAAACGGGACCCTATTACTAAGACGCCGCTGTACGTCCGTCCGTCTGTCACCAGGCTGTATCTCACGAACCGTGATAGCTAGACAGTTGAAATTCTCACAGATGATGTATTTCTGTTGCCGCTATAACAACAAATACTAAAAATAGAATAAAATAAAGATTTAAGTGGGGCTCCCATACAACAAACGTGATTTTTGACCGAAGTTAAGCAACGTCGGGCGGGGTCAGTACTTGGATGGGTGACCGTTTTTTGCTTGTTTTGCTTTATTTTTTGTTGATGGTGCGGAACCCTCCGTGCGCGAGTCCGACTCGCACTTGGCCGGTTTTTTTATTAGTATTGTTGTGAGCGTTACTCACTTGCCGGTCTCCTTGACTGAGAAGAACATCGGCCCAAGCTCGGCGAGCCAGCGCCCGTCCACCGCCGTCACGCAGTGCATGTACTCCTGCGAACAACACAAATTAATAAGTATTAACACAATCATAACGTAAAATTTATTTTCGCCAAAAACATTTTTGACCAAAAAAATTTATAACCGACTGCTCTTTTTTTTTCAATCTACTTACTCATCGAGACAATTCTAACCAACGCAAATTAACTAACGGATAAAAATACAGCTTTTCAACTATAAGTTCTTAGGTATCACGGTTATGTGGCTTCATATTTAAGGCATGGCCTGCAGCTATGGGGCAACTCTGGTGACATCGAAGGAGTGTTTGTTGCAAAAAAAGTGCAGCGGATTTTAGTACACACAAATACATTTTAATGGTAATCCAATGTAAGCAATTCTACTCGTGGTTGATGACACACCTAATCAAGCTAGTCACTAAACCCGAACAGTCGATGTGGGGAGCAGGTTGCGTGTGTAAACCTAATAAAGAGTCATTAGAGTCAGACCACTCCAAGCTTTCATAATAAGTGCCAGGTAATTAATAGCAGCGATCTAATACACATTCGTCAGATTCCTTTTTCGTCAGAATAAATTATATCCTATTTTTTTTCGGACGAAAACGAAATTTTGGTCAGATTCCGCATTTGTCAGAATTTTCTGTTCCAGAAACATTTCCTTCACAACTGAACCAGACGGAGTCCCGTATTTCTGGGCGGTTTGCCCTTCGGGCGTCTGAAGCTACCTAACAAAGGTTCGCTTGTCTCCCCAGTGTAATGTTTTCACGAACGTCACACTAAATCAATAGGTAGGTAGGTTAGGTTCGTTAGGTAGCTTCAGATGCCCGAAGGGCAAAGCGCCCAGAAATAGGAGGTTAAGTTGTGAAGGAAATGTTTAAATTGTTCGATCCACTGGATAATTCCAAATCTTCCACATTAAAGTTAAGTTTTTTACTGTCCAAAGAGTATTTCCGTTTTCGTCCGAAAAAAAATAGGCTGTAATTTATCCTGACGAAAAAGGAATCTGACGAATGTGTCTTAGAGATCATTATAGCGATCTAGCTATAGCGTGCAGTGCTCAGTGTTGCAGGGGCGAGCATATATAACCATGTTCCTCTAAACATAAAAGAGGCTAAAAGCAACGCAGTATTCTCTAAAAAACTGAAGGCAATGTTAATGGACCTAGCGTGTTACACTGTCTCAGAGTTTCTGCAAATGACCAACCCGTTGACCCTAACACATCAAATACCGGTCTATAACAAATCATAGTATATATGAATGTAAAATGTAATAATTTTAAGAGGATCCGGTCACCTACGGCCACTTCCCTGAACGTCCACCTTCCAAATTCCTTTATGGTCCATTTCCTAGTTCGTCCGTTTCCTTATCCGGCCATTTCCCCGATTGACCACTGTTGGAATTCCTTCTATGTCCAGTTCCCCGAACGGCCGCTGTAAAAATTCCTTGTTTGTCCAATTCCCTGAACGGCCATTGTTAAAATAACTAGTTTGTCCAATTCCCCGATTGGCCACTACTACTAACTACACTACTAAAGCCTAGTACTTTCGATATCAGTTTAAAGTTTTCTGATATCTGTTATATTTACAGAGTGATCGTCTGGGCTACAATTAACGATTACACCCTGTATAGTTGGGTCCGTAGCATAATTTCGAAAATCAATTTTCCTAAGTGTAGGTCAGTGGTTCCTAACCTTTTCAGTCCGGCCACCCGTTGTTTATGTGTTTGTTGTATTGTTATATTAGGTTAGCTTATTACCCCCGTAAAATACCAGTTTTACCCCCACGGGGGTAATTACCCCCAGGTTAGGAACCACTGGTGTAGGTACTGTACAATCACGGACTTAATTGAAGAGCCATTTAGGGTTCACTTTACATTGGACATTCATAGAGTACTAATTAAACGTCGGGTTGTTAAGTTCCGATGTCAGTTTTTTTTTTTTTATTTATTTATTTACACAAAAGGTACATGCTCACAAACAAAATTTATGATGTCGCCAAACTGTAACCAGTTTGTTGGCGAATGAAGCGCTCACTTAACTAATCGAATCATGCACCTAAACAAAACAATTAGTACAAAGCAATAGCCTTTAAACAATAGGTAACCCTTATTATAATCTAAAAACTAACATGCACACATATGCTTAACAAATTAAATAGGTATCACAATTTCCAAAATTTTAATTTTCTAAAAGGTATGTTTTTAATCTCTTTTTAAGGACCGGCTTACTTAACTTAGGTTTCCCTCTTGCTTTCTTAAACTCTAGTGCACACGCCAATTATTGTGATAAGGTTGCCAGGCGGACTCCAGGGTTAGAATGGTGCAGTATTAGCAATAAGCCGGGACAATCTCTATAGAAGAATGTGAATGACCATCATCATTCATATTGTGCTCATTCAAAAGGATGCCTTTACGAGGAAGGTTGTCATATAGAGAAGTTCGCGTTTGAGAAAGTGGCCATAAGGAGAAAAGGCCGTTTGAGGAAGTGGCCCTAAGGAGAAGAGGCCGTTAGAGGATTGTGGCCTTTCGGGGAATGTTGTTTGTAAGTGGCCCTTAAAGGAAGTAGCCCATCGGGGAAGTGGCCGTTCATAATATTTGGCCTTAAAATTAATGTGGCCGTAAGTGACCGGATCCTTTTAAGATAATATACTTAATACATAATGTAAATAATTGATTAATTATGAACTGTGTTATGTTGACTTATAAATATGTTATATTTACGAATAAATGATCTGAAATCTGAAATCTGATATGTATGTATATGTAGTGTGCGTTATGTAAGCAACGTCACCTTGCTGGTCATCATGAGCTCGTGGTACACCACGTAGTCGGGCGAGTCGCCGAGGCCGAAGAGGGCCGAGGTGGGGTGCAGGTGGCACGGCATGCCGGTGCGGCTGTTCACGTACTCGCCTATACCCTTCAGCCGGGCCGCCTGTTGGAAGTACGCTGGGGACAGTAGGGAAAGGTTTTTGTTCTCAAAAATGGACGGCAAAGTCGACGTTGCCGGTTAAAAAATAGGTCGCGAAGTGCGTAGTTTATGGTCATTCAAAAAATTAAAAAGTTAAAAACATTGCAGTCTCGATTTCGGTACTGCAATGTTGGATACAAATTCCATTATTTAACGAGTTCCAAACTTTTTAAAACTTTAAATGGCCATATCAAATGAAGGCATAGGTCCATTAAACAGCCAAACAGATGATCAGCACTTATTATTATAATGTTGGTACCGCGACTATTTAGGTGTCTCAAATACGTTGGCGTATTTTCAGCAGAAAAATACACTTCTTTTTGTTTTTAAAGGCGGCAAGCAAATCTTTTTAATGGTTTTACTTTTTTCTGTGAAAATTAGATTAGAACGTTGCTTCTGTAAAATATTTCTATTTCTTGCACCATTTTTGAGAAAAGCACTATCCCACCAAAAACATTTTCATGTAAAATGTTGCCAAGACGAAACCATAAGGCTCGCACTGACAAAAAGTTATCAGATCTCTTGTAGAGCCAAGCTTCTAACTCTACAGGCCCTACCTTCACAGACTCTACACCTTAGTCCAAATATGTGGCTCGACCGTTTCGTCACATGGGCGTTAGGTGAAAAATGTACTCACAATTCATTATTTTTTATTATAATATAGTTCTTGTAATAATGAAACGGCCAAGCCACATATTTTGACTAAGGTGTAGAGTCTGTGAAGGTAGGGCCTGTAGAGTTAGAAGCTTGGCTCTACAAGAGATCTGATAACTTTTTGTCAGTGCGAGCCTTATGGTTTCGTCTTGGCAACATTTTACATGAAAATGTTTTTGGTGGGATTTCACATATTTTTGTAAGTTGCTTAAGACAATCTTCTGATTTAAAGGGTTGCGGGTGATTTACTATTAATAAACCTGAAATACGTATTTGAGGGCATATTTTATATACAATCTGCTTTTTACTGATTCCCCATACAAACTTCAACCCCCTTTTTCCCCTAACGCCTTTTTCCACCCCTTTTCACCCTTACGGGGTGATTTTGGGGTTGAAACTATTTTATATTCTTCTCCATAACAATAACTATCTACATACCAAATTTCAACTAAATCGGTTCCGCGGTTACCTATTGATTTCCCATACAAAATTCCACCCCCCTTTTCACCCCCTTAGGGGCTAATAATTTAAAGTTTTTGAATTATTTTGTTGTTTGTGGACTAATACTATCTCACATACCAAATTTCAGCTTCCTAGGACTTCAGGAAGTACCCTAGAGGTTTTGATGATCAACAGTGAGTGAGTGAGTCAGTGACGAAATCGGGGTTTTTTTAGACATTAATAAAATCTTAAATATAAGAGCTATGCAATTGAAATTTTTTATGCTTAATAAGTCCACTATTGACATCATATTCCGAGAGTTTTGTTTATCTGGTATAATCCAAACCCAAGTTCAAAAAAACGACGAAGCGCTTCGAGAAAAGGTAGGTAGTGCCCTTGCGCTTCGCTTTGCTCGTCTTGGCGGGGGCACTGCCGTGCCCCCAGATATATGACTCGGCTGGAAGGCTACTTGCTGGAAACTAAACGAATCCTCAGCCTGCAAGTAGCTACTTCCGAACCTCGACAATAATGTACTATTATTGGAAATAGGTAAGCATTTAACCACAATCTCACGTACAGATGTGCAAGTTGCGGAAAGTTTCCATAAAATTCTATACATTTCATGAAACTTTCACTAGGAAATATGGGAAATTTAAATTTAAAATCGGAAAGTTTCAATTCTCATACAAAAATGTAAGAAATTTTCCGAATTTTTCCTACGTTAAATTTCCGAAACATTTCGCAATTTTGGAAAGTTTCCTTAGGCACATCTACCTCACCTGATGGTAAGTGCCTATGCAGTCTAGGATGGAACATTTGTGGAAATGTTTATAAATCGATCGTTTGAACCCATTCAGTACAAATCGGGACTTAGCGGAGAAAGAGTTTAAGAGTTTCGTGATCGATAAGATAAGGAAACCTCGCCATGTCTGCCCATTTGGTGTCTTAATTTAGATTGTTAGTAGTGTATTTAGCGTGGGATTCACACCAATAAGTAGTAAAAAACTTTTTTAAATACCTTCCCTAAAATACTGCCCTCCTGAATATTTTCATTTGTTTACTATTAAAAACTGATCGGCGATTGACCCTAGTCACACCTGATGATAGGGCCTACGATGGAGCTCACCGGTTCAGTAATAGTTCAGTAATAGCCTATTCTTTCTAGGGATCGAGGTCATATTTATCAGGGAATACAGATGGCGGTACCCAAAGCCAAATGATTTGAAGTTGAAATTGAATTCTTGGAAAGCGCTGGTAGCCTAGCGGTAAGAGCGTGATTTCAATTCGGAGGTTGCCGGGTTCAAACCACGTAACAATGAGTTTTTCGAAACTTATGTACGATATATAGTTGATAGATAATTTACCTGAACAGATACATTTCCGCAGTGTCCCAGTCTGTGCCGCACGACTCTAGAGGGAGCCTCTGCGCTTGCATGATGTCTTTAATCTGTTGTCGAACTTCGCGCACTTTACGCATCGCCTTGCCGTGCACGAAGTGTTCCGTGCACCACGAGCTAGAGTAACTGGAACACAAGGTTATTTAGCTCACCTGAACAGATACATTTCCGCACAGTGTCCCAGTCTGTACCGCACGACTCTAGAGGGAGCCTCTGCGCTTGCATGGTGTCTTTAAGCTGTTGTCGAACTTCGCGCACTTTACGCATCGCCTTGCCGTGCACGAAGTGTTCCGTGCACCACGAGCTAGAGTAACTGGAACACAAGGTTATTTCGCTCACCAGAACAGATACATTTCCGCACAGTGTCCCAGTCTGTGCCGCACGACTCTAGAGGGAGCCTCTGCGCTTGCATGATGTCCTTGAGCTGTTGTCGAACTTCGCGCACTTTACGCATCGCCTTGCCGTGCACGAAGTGTTCCGTGCACCACGAGCTAGAGTAACTGGAACACAAGGTTATCTCATTAACACAATGTAACTTTACAGGACTAGACTTAACTTTTAACAGGGGATATTACTGCACTAGCGCCTTTTGTAAACCATAGACTAACTTATACATACTGTGCCTTAAACTGTTTTTTGCCAAGTTTTCACAGACAATAAAATATGACATTGATGCATCAAGGCGGTTTGTTTACAAAGAGTCTTCGGGGAAACGCGAAAATCGTAATTTAGTTATCTGCCTCTTTATCGCTCGAATGTGCAAGAGTAATAGAGAGATTAGGTTATATTTTCTTGTTTCGCGGTAGACCCTCAGATTGTGATGGATGGTGGTAGTGGCGCCCTCTACGCAGTGTTCCGTAATATTCCCTATTAAATTTTTATCAAGCAGATACGTTTGTGAGCGGTACTAAAAAAAATTGTATTAAAGGAAAAATTTAAAAATTCACCGCTTCCGGCAAGAATAGAATTTCAATTAAAAAAATGTAATATAGTTTGACACTGTTAAAACATTAGGGCCAAAATAGGTCTCTTCAGAAGTAGTAGTACTTATGGTATGTTAGGCTTACTTGTTAGATTTCCACTGGTTGTACAGATGCAGCAGGGTGAGATGGTCGGACTCGGGCACCTGGAACTTCTCTTTGACCGCGTCGGCCTCCTCCTCCCGCCCCTGTGGCCGGTAGAACACGGACGGCACCGAAAACATTGACAGTAGTAGAAGTACTTATTGTATGTAAAGGCTTACTTGTTAGATTTCCACTGGTTGTACAGATGCAGCAGGGTGAGATGGTCGGACTCGGGCACCTGGAACTTCTCTTTGACCGCGTCGGCCTCCTCCTCCCGCCCCTGTGGCCGGTAGAACACGGACGGCACCGACAACATTGACAGTAGTAGAAGTACTTATTGTATGTAAAGGCTTACTTGTTAGATTTCCACTGGTTGTACAGATGCAGCAGGGTGAGATGGTCGGACTCGGGCACCTGGAACTTCTCTTTGACCGCGTCGGCCTCCTCCTCCCGCCCCTGTGGCCGGTAGAACACGGACGGCACCGATAACATTGACACTGGAAAACAAAAATAACTTTAATTACAAGAATAAATAAAATAAAAATACGTTTATTACCAGAACACAAAAACAGTACAGTAGTGGAAGGAACAGAACATTATGGTAACTTAAAACTAAAGTAATACGAGTAAGTTCAGAAATTGTGTCCGGCCCGGCCGTACACCCCGGCCGTTGGTAACTAGAGAGCAGAGATGGGCAAAATGTATTCGAAAAACGAATAAGAATAACAAAATTATTCGTGTTGTTTATGGGCGTTTTTTTTGTTGTCCCCTACACTTTTATTTCAAATTTGGGATTTTTTATGTTATTTCTACTCAGAATCACGAGCTCTTTCTATCCTAATAGGAGAAAAAAAGTGTCCTAAGGTTTTTATTTCCATTCCGTCACCATTTTTCATAGACTTTGTATGGCGGTCGCATAATGGAAAGATCGAAAAATGTATGGAAATTTTGGGACTCTTTTTTTCTCCTATTAGGATAGAAAGAGCTCGTGATTCTGAGTAGAAATAACATAAAAAATCCCAAATATGAAAAAAAGTGTAGGGGACAAAAAAAAACGCCCTTATTTGAATGGAATAACCCAAAAAACTTTATTATATTTCGTGGATTTATTTGAATGAAATAACGAATAATTCATTCGCGAATAATTAACTCGTGCATTGTTTATTCGAATGATTATACCGATAAAAAATATTCGAATAATCATGCCCATGTCTTCTAGAGAGTTGACTCCTCAGAAGGTCAATACTTAAAGTACGAGTACCATAAGACATTAATTTTGATGGTTCACTGAATAAGTATAAAGGAAAACGTCGCTTATGCCAATCTAAACAATGAATTCAATTCGAAAACATGTCTAAAATAGTTGGTACAGTCAGCAGCAGAAGTTGCTAAGCGGGCGAGGTGTTCAAAATTACCTTGACACGCTCTTATTCTCTTATCAACAAAGTCGCGTCAAGATAGTATTGAACAACTGGCCCGCTTCTGCTTCAGCCCTAGTAGCACGGTCGCATTTTTATCATTTATCACCATGCCTGTCACGTTCTAACAAGTATGTAAGTGCGAAAGTGACGGGCTTAGTGATAGTGGATAAAAATGGAACCGTGCTGAGCCCGCTGATTGCATAAACTGTCGATAAAAAATTAGGTTTTATCTAAAAACGACTACAGTCAACTCAACTGTAAGGTCCTAAAAGATTCAAGCTTTTACCTACAACGTCAATAGGCTACATGACAATTTTTTTTTATGGTATAAATCGATCGGGTTTGTTTTTAGGACCAAATGTCTATGTGGGACCCATTGCATTAAAGTAACACAAAAGTCAGAAATTGTAGTCAAAGGCCGACAGTCGCACTTAACTCGCGAAACGCCCTATACAAAACGGCCAAGGGCCGTGACGTCATCACCCATCTTGTAGTATGGACAAAACAAGAAAATTGCGTTTTTGTCGGTGAAATATTGCGTTTATGTATATAGTTGCTATACAATATTTTATTGCATGAAATGTAAGGAATCGAATGGTACCCTTACTTTTATCGTTTTTGGAAGTTAAAAAAAACTTAAATTTTGAAACTTTCAGGTCCTGTATTTTTGTAATTTTTCAATATTTTATTTTAATATCCACATTTATGTGATAAATTGCTCGTTTGCTATCTATTTTACTAGATTTTGTTATAAAATTCAACATGTGTCATCATCCCTATTGTTACTAAATGGGCTCGCTATGCGGTTTACCTAGTACCACAGACAATCCAACCTCTAGACATAGCATAGTCGCGCTACCCCCTCTGCCACACATACGGTAGTGTTACTCCATCTTCGAGTCAATCCCGTGCCGTGATTGGTCGGTGTCTTTGAACGGACAAATCACGGCACGGGATTCGCTCACCTCGTCCCCCCGCACCCCCGTATTTTTGGCAGCATCGGTTTCATGAAAGAATTGGCCTAAGCTCAGTCTAGAGGTTGGATTGTCAGTGCCTAGTACCATAGAGAAAAAAATACATAGAGTGCTCACTCCATACATCAGTTTTAGTACCAAAAAGACTATTAGCATCTAGCATCGAGTAGCGGAACTATCAGTACTGCTACTTGACAATAGATGTAGCACCGACCGGAAAGTCTTATCTCAACAGCATAAGACTTTCCGGTCGGTGCTACATCTATTGTCAAGTAGCAGTACTAATAGTTCCGCTACTCGATGCTAGATGTTGACACTGAAATTAATAGTCTGAACTGATGTATGGAGTGAGCACTCTTGTCTTACTATATTTCTCTATGCTAGTACCTACCTACGATGAGCACCTCCGCGCTACACCCCATCTCAGCGGAGACGATGAGCATTTTGCACTGCGGCGGGTCCAGCGGGAACTCCGCCATCTGCCGGCCGAGCGGCGTCAGCGCGCCCGTGCCGTCCAGCGCGCCCAGGATCCACAGCTGGTACATCGAGTTTAGGATTGTGTCCTGTGCATAAGAATTGTAGTTAGTTGTAAGGTAGCCGATTAAGAGCCAACAGGAGTGGTCATTTCTCCATACAAACGTACTCGACTGTTTCCTCCGTGGGTTTTGAAGCTAGTGCAATGATTTTTTCAACACAGATTAATATTGTCAATATCTGTGTCGGACCGTTTTGCTTTTTTTGATATTTTTGTTTTTTAAGGCGCTAGAGCCCTTCAAAAATGGCCACAATGGCCTAATTGACTATGCCGCAATGAGAGGCGTGCTATTCAAAACTGACATCAATTAGTCAAAAAAGCAAAACGGTCCGACACAGATAATGTCATAATCATTTAGATTTCCAAATTTGGTTACGATTGGTTAAGTTTTGGAGGAGGAAACAGTCGAGTACGAAACCTCGATTTTTGAGATTTTTATGCAGGATTTTTCGCCTTGTCCTTATCGCACTAGTTTTAGGAGCCGCTTCCGTTAGCGAGACGGGTATATTTACCTAAAATATTTAAATCTTAGCTCCTGTTGGCTCTTAAATTGTGGCGTTATCTATGAAAAGGGACCTTATTGACTATGGCGCTTACGCCATTATTAACGATGCTTCGATATAAATAAAATGCCGCGCGACGCTGTGCGGCGTAAGCGTCATTGAAAATAAGGTTCTCTTCTTTGTTGTATCCTCGTGGCTGAGGGACGTGACGAATGTGGAAACTCTTCACCAGTCCGTTCGCTAGTAGTAGTAGTGCTCTCCAGGTCGCTCTGTGTTGGGCCCAGTGCATGCTAGCCTACAGTGTGGCGTTTGTTTCTGACGTTATTCTGTCTGCCCAAAGCGGATGAAATAACGCTCTATAAGTATCTGCCACCTTGGAATACAGTTCACTACAGTTCGTGTTCAAAAAATATGTGTCTTAGTCTAATTGTTCTACAAGCTATAGCTGGTCAACCAAATCTTGTCAGTAAAAAAAGCGCGAAATTCAAATTTTCTATGGGACGATATCCCTTCGCGCCTACATTTTTCAAATTTGCCGCCTGTTTCTACTGTCAAGATCTGGTTGACCAAGTATATATCTCTTTTTTTTAACTTTTGGTTAAGTATTAAATAATGGTATACTTTTGACGCATAGTCTGAGTCAGACTGTACCTGTGAAATCAAATTTATGCTCAGACGAACCAAGCAAATCCTTAAAAAAATGTTACATGTGGCGATGGAACCAAAAAGATTTCAGCTATTATATTGACCAAGTTAGTATCGCAGTATCTCAGGAACTACAGAGGCGAGTAGCTCGTGCATTAGTAGCGTAGCGTTGTATGTAGAGTAACTGAACTGTGGCAGCGGATCCGTGAAGTGGGCTTCATATCCTCAACTCCCAGTGATTTCAGCAGTAGTACAGTATTAGCCAAGTTAGTGCGCTGTATCTCGGGCACGGTGGAGGCGAGTAGCTCGTGCGTGTACTGGCGCTGTGTAGAGGCAGTAAGCTTTATAAGTACCTGTGGCGGCGGGTCCATGAAGTGGAACGCCAGCAGATCCTCAACTCCTAAAGACTTGAGCAGTAGCACAGTATTAGCCAAGTTAGTCCGCTGTATCTCGGGCACGGTGGCGGCGAGTAGCTCGTGCGTGTACTGGCGCTGCGTGTAGAGGCAGAACGCCTTGCCGGGGCCCGTGCGGCCGGCGCGACCGGCGCGCTGCCGGGCGTTCGCTTGACTCACGGGGTAGATCTGAAGACATTTAATTCCTTAGTGTAAAGCCTGAGTGGACGCTCGGAGCGGAGCGTTCGGCGGGGCGTGCAGCGTGGCGTCGAGCTCCTAAGGGATTTGAGCAGCGTGCACTAAGGCCGCTACTATACGTTTGGAGTTGTTTGACATGCACGCCGCACGCCCCGCCCCGCTGCACGCCCAACTTGAGCGTCCACTAAGTGTAAGGCCTGAGTGGACGCTCAAGTTGGGCGTGCAGCGGGGCGGGGCGTGCGGCGTGCATGTCAAACAAATGCAAACGTATAGGAGCGGCCTTAGTACACGCTGCTCAGGCCTTACACTCATTAACAGTTCCAGTCATTTACAGCCTAATTATGCCTTTTTTTACTAATTTTGTGCTAAAATGACACAAATAAGGGCAATCAAACTGTCATCTTAGTGTACCTGGGATAACAAAATAACAAAGATTATATAGACGGAAAGTAATATTGTCAGTCATCGAAATCAAAGAGTTTGAGGTAAAAACGAAATATAGATGAAAGGAAACCCCACGATTATATGATATACTTATTGATGATGCATCCAGAATCACATTTAGGGCCACGCCACACTACCGTCAGGTCTAGCCAGCGCTATGAAAAATGGCGTCGCTGCGCAGTTGCGCCAACGTTGCGTCGAGCAGCAGCCATAGACTAGACGACGCTCGAGAGACGCCAGTGTGGGATGCTATTGGAACATACCTGTAGTGCGTCCATACCGATCCTAGGGTTGTACACTTTCAGTTTACAGTAGCCGCAGTCGATCACGTACATTATTCCGTCCACGGTCAGCGAGGTTTCTGAAATAAAAAATTACGACTAAATTCAACTGCTATTAGAATTTTTATAATAGCGGAATTCGAAGATACGATGTAAGAACAATAATCACTGCGGCTTTAATTATTCTATTTCTCTTTCTGAATTAATATTACTGGCAATAACGTAAACAATTCTGCACGATAATTGCCTCTTGATCTTGGCCTACAAGTCTGCTGGTAATTGAGAGTAGATTGCAGCACCCTTACTGGAGTAGTTATATTATGATCAGCATTTACCGGCAATGTTGGTAGCGACGATACATTTCCTTAACCCTTGAGGCGCGCGCTGGAAGATCTTGGCCTGCAGGTCCGCTGGTAATTGGGAGTAAATTGGCAACACTGTCAGAGGAGGGGCGCTGTCCAAGTCGGCTAAGCGCTCCGTCAAGACCTGTACAAAGAAAACAATGGACATCTGACATTAAATTTGAAATATTCAGTACTAGAACACATTAACTGCCAGCGACCCGCTAGGCGGGTTTTTTGTTCGTAGGTTTTCACTACATACGGTTCTTCCCATGTTATCAGTGTAGGACATTTATCGTGTAGTCAATCAAATTGTTTAACTGTTTGAAGAATTGTTTAACCCTTTGAATGCCACATCCTATCGTGTATGTAACCCTGTCGGAATGCACGAAGCGATGGTTTATACTGGGTTGTAGCCGTGCGCGTCAGTTGATGTCTTTGGCGGTCAAGTTTTAAGGTCCCGATTACAATATGTATCACATTAGGGTACTTTCCGTCAAATTGCTACCTTCAAACTAAATTTGTATAAAACCAATAGTTAAGTGTGAGTCACCTCGCAAGTCACTTCGATGTCCTCTTGGCCGGGCATGAAAATGAGGATGTCACCTTCATCTGGCTGAAGGTGGATTTGCAGGGCCTGAAACAAATATACAGATATTATTTAGGTGCTCACTGAAAAAAGCACTTTAAAAATTGACACAATAAATACACCGGAAATACGTCTGAGAACAATGTTGACTAAGTTTTATTTGAGCCCGGTGTGAGTAATTAGTATTACAGTATTGCGTAGGTACATGGCAAAATCTCCATGTGTACATTACCTAATGGCCGCCTCCCTAGCTTAACTATAATCCACTAAGACCAGGCTATTTACAATACATGTACATATATACTTCGGTGGACGCTGGTAACTCGCTTCTAATGTTACTCCTTTGTTATTGTACTTAAAAGCAGTTTAGACTTATTACTCTGTATTTAAATGTCTATTCTATATATGTTCCGTTTTGATTGTTCTTATTATGTTTATTTATTCTTTATTGCACAGTACATGATAGTACAAATGACGGGCTTAATGCCTTAAGGTATTCTCTACCACGCAAGTAATGGGCTAAACCAGAAAGATTGATAAGAATAAGAAAATGATCCGATACCCAAAGGTTGTCTGGAAGAGATCGCTCTTAAGCGATAAGACCGCCTGTTGTTACCTCTATTGTCTTTGTTTATGTTATTGTACATTTATTGTAAACTACGTGTAGGTATGTGAGGTGTGCAATAAAGAGTAAAATGTCATTCAATAGAACTTGATAACTATGTAAATAAACCGCCATACTAAAATTGATTGTCAATTTACTACTAACTTTTGTTTACATAGTTATCAAGTTCTATTGAATGACACTTTATTGTATTGTATTGTAATAAGAACGTTGTATAAGAATTTCAGCTAGGATATAAATGAACCAGTTTACATAAAAAAATTAAGCACAGTTTACAGTAAGTTTTTGATTAATGTTAAGTAAATAATAAAAGATTTCTACGATTAAGTTAAGTTATGTTTTTCCCTTAATTTTAATTTTCTCATTGACTGCAGTTATACATATTGCACACAGCTGTAATGTAAATTTGTCTGTCAATACCAAAGTGGTCAAGAACTTCGTGAATAATTCCAGCTCCAATAGGATTACAGTTGCACTGCAGTGACGTCAGAACAGGCAAATAGGTATTACCGGATTAGAGACAGATCGTGATATCGGAGATATATGGCATGCGGTCGTTGCGTTGATACAGCTGAGCCTTTTGGTTAGCAAACATGATCAATAGAAATGCAAACAGTTAGATATACCAGCGGTCGGCAACCTTTTTAGCAGCCAAGGGCCACATAGTAGTTAAAGAAGTTGACGCGGGCCGTAATTTGTTAATATTTATGACTTTATCAGACATTGTCGTTTGTCAATATTACATACAAAATAGCCAGGGAGGCGGGCCGCAAACGACAGGTTCGCGGGCCGCAGGTTGCCGACCGCTGAGATATACTTACAATATATGGCATGCGTTCGCTACGTTGATAGAACCGAGCCTTTTGCAAAACGAAGTATGAAAAAAATATATGATGCTATTTTTTGACGGCCACCTACCCTACCTACCTCGTTTAGCCTCTACTATAGTCGGTAGTGACCTCGCCTACGAAGCAGAACGTCCCGGGTTTATTTTAATAAATAAAAACTATAAGAAAACCTCGCTCTCGCAAATAGAGTCGGCGCCCTGTGTCTTCGCCATAACTTTAATAACTAAGATTGACAGTTAACGATGAAACCTGGACATTTGATGTGCATAAAGAGAGGAATCACGAAAGCGTCGACTAATAGTTTTCTCTTTAGAATGGTGGAAACTAAATTTACTTTCAACCTTCCATCATCCAACGTATAGTATAGTACCCTGCAATATCTTGCACAACAAGTACTTGTGCAGAAATATAGGAAAGGTTTCTACAAATACTTTTACGCGTATCAAAACTGTCAGGTAAGTGTTAAGTATTCCTAACTTTTAAAAAATAAAATTGAACTTTCAGGCTTGATTTCTAGAAGTAACAAATTTAAAAAAGTATATTGCGTTTTAAAATAGCTCTCAGCCAATATGTAGCCTAAGAGACAGGTATAAAAGGCGACATAGGACACGCCCTTGAGGTAACCCTGACCTGCTGCAGCACATTTATTGACTTTCCTTGGAGTTGTGTAATTAAACGTTGGAAGATTTGGTTTAGCGGTGAGTCCAGTTTATAGAAATAATTAACCAGAGAAACAAATAAACAATATGTAAATAGAAATAGAAATAAAAATATTTATTACATGGTAATTGCATACAGATGACAAAAGTAAATTAATTTAGTATCACATTACATACTTATTATTATTACCAACACGCCTATCGGCTCGTTTCATAAACCCACACTCGTATTTTAATGCCCTTTATTATGTCACAGTCACACAAACTACTATTAAAACCCATATAAATATAAAAAATCTTTTTCTAGACCGCTTTCATATGACTAATTAATTTAAAACCTATATTGCGTTTTAATAATATTAGCCCGTCGCCAATACGTTAGTGATTGAGAGACAGATATAAAAGGGGACGTAGGGCACGCCCTTGAGGTAACCCTGACCCGCAGTGCACGATTATTGACGTTGCGATTTAGTTTAGCGGTGAGCTCAGAGTTTATAAATGCATTTCAAAACTAATTACGGTGTCAAGACCAAACATAGAAAGGTGTTAAACGAAAATTAATTCCAGTTCGACGAGATATTGAATCAATAGAGCCGCGTCTTCGTCTGCGTGTGTGATGATGATGATTGATAAAAAAACAACGGGTTGCACTCAGGGAGTGCCGGCAGTAGTGAAAAACTCAATGACTAGTCCAAAATGCACTACTTATGTATAATTGAGGTTAATTACTTGAAACCCCTAAGCACATCACTGTTAGAGCGAAACTCAATAAATCAATAAAGAAAAACTGAATGACATTACATGTAACAGTTTTTCGATCAGGTCACGTGTCCGTCTTACGGTTACGTCATCTCACGCGAGTTTAACATTTTTTCCCCACCTCAAAAAGTGCACAGCGCCGCTAAAGAAGTTTTCACTTCAAAAATATTATATTCTCGGGCCTTAAACTATAGTAGAGATTATTCATTGTTTTTATTTATTTGTATTCGTTTTAGTAAGCTTTGAAATGTAATGCCTTTTAACGGCAACAAACAGGGTAGGTACATTTACATAAAGAAATTCAAGTTCAAAGTTACTTTACGCAATACGAGCACGCGTTTGAACATTGAGGCTCTGCGGCCTTACTTAAAACTACAAAAGTCCAAGACAGACGCAAGACCTTTCACAAATTTCCCCAGAGATCCCTAAGTAAAAGTGTAACATGTTTTCTAGAGCGATTTTTATAAGTGAAGGATAAATTTAGTTGCGCTCTCGAGGGCAAATCACGAGTCACGAGTAAGTGAAAATATTTAATAAATATTTAAAGTAAAAGTAAAGTAAATCTTTATTTCAGTTCATATTTGATATTGAGCATAAGTATTAAACATAAAGCATAAGCATGTACTCGAATAACATAAACCAAGAGTAAATTATACATGGGACAATCTTATACAGTAACAGATCGACTTTAGCTCAAAATGTAGATCAAATATTCTTGGTAAACACACAAATAAATGCCCTTACCCATAATGCCTCATGTTTCGTAGACAGAATCACTAGTTCACTACCGACTAGGCTGGGGGGTATTTATTTTTCAGTGTTCCTATTGGCTAAAGTGTAACAATAAAAAATTGGCATGGACTCTACAACTTGTCACATAGCATCAGCAACAAAAATTAGATTAAACCAAATGTTTGCCTTAATATTTTATATCACTAAAATGTGTACCCATACTTAAAGTACCTACACAAGACCTATGTTATATTTGTCTGGACATTAGTGTGCTTTATAATGCTAACTTAGGAAACATTATTTTTACATGACACTCCGATATTGGAATGGGACGCGCCTACAAGTTTCCACCAGAGAAACGATATCAACATTAAATTTACCTTTCCTACAATTGGAAAATAACAAAACAATAACAATGTGACATTTGCCTCGCCTCGTCTCGCCGGTGCTATTGAGCAGTTTGTTGTCAGTGTCCATTAGCTGATTACTACGGTACGGTGGCTATAGTAGCACTCTGTTTGTTTCAAAATGGAACACTGAACATAAAAGGTTCTCAATAGCTGGACGCGAGAGAGGATTGCAAAGTTTCCGGAAAGTTTGCTGAAAACTAAATCCATCTAGTAATGACTTAGCAGAAAATGAATGATCTGATTATCTAAAAGTGGAACAAAGAACTGCAAAGGTTTCAATTGTCAGTTGCATATACATATACCTACAACTTCAAACCAACTATACACCTAACTAGAAACAAGATGCAAATGTAGACATAAACTGTCGATTGTCTTAGTACCTAATTAAATTTGTACTATGTGTACCTTGGTCGAGCGTTGACCTGCCAAGCCTGCAATGTACATAGGTATACCACAGATCGTTTGTTCTCATATGTGTGTGTGTCTCATGTGTATGTATATGTGGTCAAAAATCGTGGGTTCAAACCTCGGCTGTGCTGTATTTAAACCAGAAAATATCGTTCTCGAAAAAAATGCAAAAAGATGACTAGGCGCAGTCAGGATCCTTATCATAGGTACACAGACAAGAGGTTAATCTAATTAAAATTTAGTATTAGAACGCAAGTATGACACGCTGGTAAATAACAAAACAATAGTTCAAAGTGTAAACATGATCTGTAATATTTAAATTAGTGTAATTAGGACGAAATGCTTGAAAATGGAGATCCCCTCTAATCTAATTCATCAAACTTTAATGACGACGTGCGAATACACATCAGTATGATAACCGCGTTAAAACGCACCTTGCGGAATTCGGAGTCTGTGGGCGGTAGTCTGTGTAACAGAGAGACATTACCTTCACAAGTCATTACGGCTGATGGATATTGACACTGACAGGTTAAACAGCTTTGCAGAAAACTCAATTAGTAACCAGACACTAAAATGTATCGACGAGGCCAAGAGGTCAAAGTTTCTAATGACATTGTGTAGTCGCCATCGGATATATCGGAGCGGGCAAGGTGGTCAAATATATCTGAACCTGCACTTTAACATCATCTTGATGATCTTGATGGTTCAGATATTTGTAAACACCTTGGCCGCTCCGATATATCTAATGGTGTGTGCAAACTACAAACTGTTGTGTCATTTATCATATAAGTTTACTGAGAAATCTGTTATTGTTACAAAAAGAGAGATTCACTTCAGCATAGTTAGCTAAAGAAAATCTACTGAAGTATTTTATGAAGTTCTTTTCAAAGTATTTCCAGCGAATATGCAATTTGCATGATTTTATTCATGGCACTGCAATTCATATTTGCATGCAATAGTCTCATTTGTTATATTTTTCTTGAACTGAGTCCACTGAGATTTAGAGACCACGATGTCTCAAGTTTTCTTTTTTGACCCTGGAGGATCTGTGCGGAAAGAGAAGTCGTGAAATGTACGACTTTTCTCTTTCCGCCCAGACTCCACACATTTGTTTCTGAAATTAACACCACCAGTAACACTCACAGGCGTATTTTGACATCTCTTCAACCAAAAACATCACATCTGACACTGACAGGTCAGATCCATAACGAATCCAGATCGAATTCATAACCTGATATTAAAATCTGAATACGCCAGTCAATTAATTTAATTAATTTACTCGTACTTGGTTTTTATACGGGTCGATTTTGTCATGTCTGACCAATGACCATACTCTGAGGGGTGAAATTTGCGCACCTAGAAGAAGTAGATGTCATCTTTAGTCAGTCTTACGCGGAGACCAATAGCATTGGTTTTAATTTAGAGGAGTGGAGAAGAAATCTGGATGCTATTGGTTGATTAAAGTACGTCATCTTCTCCTCAGTGGAAAAGCAGCCTTAACCACGAAAGCAACGCCACTTTCAAAACTTTGGAGGTATGTACTGTATGTAGTTACTTATTTGTGCGCAAGTCCCATTTTAGTAAGTAAATAATTTTTTGTATGGCCAAGATTCATTCCGGATCTCTGCGATACAGCAGTAAGTATGTCTAAACAAAATGGCAATCATAGCCACAGTTAGGATCACATATCTCAGCCAAATAAAAGATAGAGTTATGATGAGCCACAATTTGAGAATACCGAAGGAGCGTGTCTAGCTAATATAAATAAAGTTGAAGTTATGAAACCGTTGCATAATAGAACATTGTTTACGTGATATTGTTAAAGCAGAACAAAGATGGAGGCCTTGCGGTTCGTTGACATTGGCTGCAGAGTAGAACAGTTAGTGCATTTGATCATAACGCCCAGATTAATTTATATTAGCAATCCCCAGTGGAAGCGAGACCAACATTTGATGTGTTGGTCTCCTTATTTATTCTCGTTTTTCCTCATGAAGATGACGTTCGGATGTCAACTGTAGCTGCATTACAGTTGCGGCGTCGTTATTGTCGCCGCTGTATCCGTCAATTTATTTAATAAAATAAGTGACGTTTCACTTCAAACGTCACACTCAAATGTTCAGTTGTAAGAGACGTAAAAGGACAAAATCCGATAGAGGTATTTCATTAAATTGTAGACTATCCAATGGCGACCGTCACGATCCTCCGTCATGAGGGAACTTCTTCTTCTTCCTCGCCTTGTCCCGACATTTTGCCACGGCTCATGGGAGCCTGGGGTCCGCTTGGCAACTAATCCCAGTAATTGGCGTGGCCACTAGTTTTACGAAAGCGACTACCATTTGACCTTCCAACCCAGAGGGTAAACTAGGCCCGTATTGGGATTAGCCCGGTTTCCTCACGATGTTTTCCTTCACCGAAAAGCGACTGGTAAATATCAAATGATATTTCGTACATACGTTCCGAAATACTCATTGGTACGAGCCGGGGTTCGAACCCGCGACCTCCGGATTGCAAGTCGCACGCTCTTACCGCTAGGCTACCAGCGCTTCCCGTCATGAAGGAACGATCAGAGTTTATAATGATAACCGCCCATGCTGTTGTGCTCTGGGATCATAGCTGAAGTGCAATCTGTGCATAACGCGATAGCGGTAAGCGATTACCGAGTGCAACCGACAGATGGCGTCACTGGGACAAAATGAAATAAAGAAAAATGGAAAAATTTGTCAAAAGCGTTGGCAGCCTAATGGTAAGAGCGTGAGACTTTCATTCAGAGGTTGTGGATTCAAATTCGCTGGATACATTATTTGCTTAAGCTTGAAACTTAAGTTAGGACAAAGCCTTAGAGCTCTTTCCAAATGAGATAGTGTAGCAAAATGATTAATAAACTAGAGCGAATAAGATAGAGTTGTGTCAGAGCCGTGATGAAGTAGGGTTAAAGTGGAAAGATTTTTCAAATAATAAGCATAGAAGACGGGTTATGCAATTGGAACTAAATAGCTGTGAAGCTGTGAGACTTTTCTCATAATTTTATTTCGAGAAATATACTGTCTTGTTTTTGCGAATGATAACGATTTTTAGGGTTCCGTACCCAAAGGGTAAAAACGGGACCATATTACTAAGACTCCGCTGTCCGTCCGTCCGTCCGTCCGTCTGTCACCAGGCTGTATCTCACGAACCGTGATAGCTAGACAGTTGAAATGTTTACAGATGATGTATTTCTGTTGCCGCTATAACAACAAATACTAAAAACAGAATAAAATAAAGATTTAAGTGGGGCTCCCATACAACAAAACGTGATTTTTGACCGAAGTTAAGCAACGTCGGGCGGGGTCAGTACTTGGATGGGTGACCGTTTTTTTGCTTGTTTTGCTCTATTTTTTGTTGATGGTGCGGACACCTGCACCTGTCTGCCGTATGCCTGATGACCTGCGGGCCAAAACAGCCACCCCCTGGGCTGGGTCTCACAAATTGTAAGGCGTCACGGTAGACCTCGTCGAAAACGGACGAGCTTGACGCCTTTGACAAAGACTGGGGGACATCAGGGGATAGGGATACGTGGAAGAATTGGAGGGAGGCCTTTTCCCAACAGTGGGACACTACGGGCTAGTAATAATATGCCATTTAAAGAACCTTGATATCAATTTGTAATGCAACCAAGTTTTGTAACAATGCCATACGATTAAATTAAGCAAATGTAAAGTAAATTGACAAGGGGACTCTATTCTCAAGACGCTATTATCCCATTCATTCATTAACAAAACAATAATAAACAATAAAAGATCACACGTCAATCATGAACAAAACATCACCTACGTACACAACATCCACAGATTATACATTATGTGCACCATGTGTGAGCTTGATTGATAACAGCAGTGTATACGATGGACACGGGCTGATCACGATGTGGAGTTTAAAGATTATGTCAACTGGATTACCTGCTGGTCCTACTGCAACAGAAGTTGATAATAATGATCATGGCACATACGTGTTTTGAGCAGTATCGCAACTTACAATGATAATAATCGTGTGTAACACGAGTTTCGGTAGGTACCTGCTGACATTGTGTAATATGGTGGTGTTTCAAGGGCAAGGCATAGCGGGAGTTTCATTTAATCTATGTCAAAATTAGGCTGAGAATGCTATTAAGGTGCGAACACACCGCTGCTCAAAATACGCTGACGGAGCGGAATCGCAGTGACGTGCCGTAAACTTTAGGATTTTACTAGGAAGACATGTGACAATTGTGGTGGCACCTTCATTCTCTTTTGACCGACATCGTTCATTCTAATAACCAAGGATATCGGTCAAAAGAGTTCGAGACCAAAATAGTCCGTTTCAAAACAATCTATTGTAAATAAGCAGTTAAATAATGATAACCATTGGCTTGCCTATTTAACAAGGCCGAAAAAAAGCCGATCACGATATGAACGCCTTTGACGAGACACTGCGAACTGCACGTGACTTTTAGAGTGCTCCAGAGACTGTTTGGAGCGTGCTAATGGCATCTTATATAAACAGCAATTAACCTCAAGACGGTCTTTAGCCTTTGGACAAGATAAGTACACGTTTGTGTGATTAGGGTTAAATAAGAGAACTCGCGAAGAGGTTAATGAAATATGAATCTTTTTACTGTTATCTCACGGTTGACTTTCCGTCGTCGAATAGATTGTGTCTGTTACTGTTGCTATGAGGATTGGCCTTCGAACTTTATAATACTGATTTAAAAGGAAGCGCTGGTGGCCTAGCGGTAAGAGCGTGCGACTTGCAATCCGGAGGTCGCGGGTTCGAACCCCGGCTCGTACCAATGAGTTTTTCGGAACTTATGTACGAAATATCATTTGATATTTACCAGTCGCTTTTCGGTGAAGGAAAACATCGTGAGGAAACCGGACTAATCCCAATACGGGCCTAGTTTACCCTCTGAGCCGTGGCAAAATGCCGGGACAACGCGAGGAAGATGATGATGGGGTTCTTTAAAGAATTTACTGGTTTCTAAACCGTAATCGCGGCCTTATTTGGTATAAAAAAGATCTGCGCTCAGTATTATACGAGGGGCGTTCAATATACATATAATGAGAATGAGATGCAAACTCTTTAAATATTAGGAAAGTAAATACTGGCCGGTAAAGCTAATCTACCTAGCTGATTGCCATGAAAAAAAAAACTAACTATTTTTTGTTTAAAAAAAAAATACGGCGATTTCTTTGCGATGCTGTTGAGTACGTTAGCGAAAATGGAGAAAATTGAACTGCGCGCCGTTATTAAATACTTGTGTTTGAAAAATTTTTCTACGGACCAAGTCAATTTAGATTTACGGGACACTTTAAGGTCTAATGCTCTTCCGTATTCGACAGTTACACGTTGGTGCGCCGAATTTAGACGTGGAAGAACATCGACCATGGATGACCCCCGCTCCGGACGCCCTACTACAGCAGTAACTGAAGAAATTGTGAAAAAAGTCGAAAACTTAGTTTTGGCGGATCATCGTGTCACGGTTCGTTTTATTGCTGAAAATGTAAAGATTTCAACGGGGAGCGTGCATAATATTTTACATGAACGCTTGGGTATTAAAAAGGTATCAGCGCGTTGGGTACCCAGAATGCTTACTGACACGCAAAAACAAACTAGAGTCGAGATTTGTCAAGAAGCTTTGGACCTGATACAGCAAGACCGGGAACTTTTTTTGGCGCGATTTATAACAATGGACGAAACATGGCTCCATCATTACGACCCTGAAACGAAACTGCAGTCTATGACATGGAAAAGGCCATCATCTCCAACTCCGAAGAAATTCAAGGTGGGCCCATCTGCCGATAAGGTCATGGGCTCTGTTTTTTGGGATGGTAAAGGGGTCGTAGTGATTGAGTATCTCGAGCATGGAGCCACTATTACGGGCTCTTTATATGCCAAACAAATAGCAACATTGCGCAATGAGATCCGTGAAAAACGGCGAGGTAAACTCTCGAAAATTGTGTTGTTCCATCAGGACAATGCACCGGCACACAAGTCCGCCGTTGCAATGGCTGCAATACGTGATGCTGGGTTCGATATCCTTAAGCATCCTCCGTATTCACCAGACCTCGCCCCTAGTGATTTCTACCTATTTCCGAGATTGAAGAAATACCTAAGAGGCAAGAAATTTGAAGACGCCGACGCGGTAGTCGCTGCAGTACAAGATTTTTAAGTACTCAAGATAAAACCTTTTTTAGAAATGGAATATTAAGTTTAGAAAAAAGATATACTAAGTGTATTATGCTAAAAGGTGACTATGTCGAAAAATAAAATAACATTTAATAAAAGTTGTATATAACATACTCATTCTCACTTTTTATTGAACGCCCCTCGTAGTCTAATCAAATTAGATTTCTTCGATTTCTTAATTCACAGCAAGCTGGAAATCTTACCAACACCTCCTGGGATTGAGCAAACTCGGATTACACGCTTTTAGGACCGAATGAAGGTATTAAAACGATTTCCAGCTTGCTGGAAATTCATTTTTTTAAACACTTTTTTTGCATATAATTTGATTGGCCTATTACCCAATACCATAAAAAAGACTAAACTTTATCGACCTCTAAAGATTAATGTGCATTTTGTTTTCTCTTTCCTTTAAGTTTGCATAACTCGACAGCCGGGTTACGTTACGTACTGTCATCGATTTTAACCGTCGGTTAATGTAATAACCGTGGGTTATCGGGCCCGGTGGAGCGTGACCGCTCTTCCTTATTGCTGTCGTTTAGTAATCTATACATTGTTTATAATATAAAATCACAGAAAGTCTGATTTAACCCGGTAGTCGATCGTTTTTAACCGACTTCCAAATCTAAAAGGAGGAGGTTATCAATTCGGTTGTATGTTTTTTTTTATTTTTATTTTTTTTATTTTTTTATTATTTTTTTTATTTTTTTTTATGTTTGTTACTCCATATCTCCGTCATTGCTGGACCGATTTTGAAAAATTTTTTTTTGATTGTAAGTATATGCATACAGATTGGTCCCGTTTTTGTCAAAACCCAGTTCTGATGATGGGATCCATGAGGAATCGAGGGAACTCCTCAAATCTTAAAGGCATACATATAGTGATTTTTGTGTTTTTATCAACAAATCAAGCATATACATTCAGAAACGTGACATTTGATGAAGTGGAACTGCTGATGATGATCAGAACAGAACTCTTCAACGACGCATAGTTCATGTTTGGCGATTTGTCCTCTTCGTTATGTTTGTTAAGCAAGTTAAGTTTTTAAGCCACATTTTTGTCAAGCTCGAGTTCTGATGATGGGATCCATGAGGAATCGAGGGAACTCCTCAAATCTTAAAGGTGTGCGTATAGAGATTTTTGTATTTTCATCAGAAAATCAAGCATTTTTATTAAAAACTGTCGCATTTGATGAAGTGGAACTGCTGATGATGATCAGAACAGAACTCTTCAACGACCCATAGTTCACGTTTGGCGATTTGTCCTCTTCGTTATGTTTGTTAAGCAAGTTTAGTTTTTAAGCCACATTTCTGTCAAGCTCGAGTTCTGATGATGAGATCCATAAGGAATCGAGGGAACTCCTCAAATCTTAAAGGCATACATATAGTGATTGTTGTGTTTTAATCAACAAATCAAGCATATACATTTAAAAAGTAACATTTGAGGAAGTGTACTGCTGATGATGACCAGAACGAAACTCTTTAACGACGCATAGCTCGCGTTTGGCGATTTTTTCTTTTCGTTATGTTTGTTAAGAAAGTTAGGTTTTTAAGCCATATTTATGTCAAGCTCAAGTTCTGAACATGGGATCCATGAGAAATCGAGGGAACTCCTCAAATCTTAAAGGCATACGTATAGAATTTTCTGTATTTTCATCATAAAATAAAGCATTAACATTAAAAACTATCGCATTTGATGAACTGGAACTGCTGATGATGATCAGAACAGAACTCTTCAACGACGCATAGTACATGTTTGGTGATTTCGAATTTCGACTTTGACTTGGACTGGGACCCGGACTCGGATCCAGATCCGGACTCGTACCCAGATCCGGTTCGGACCCGGACCCGGACCTGGACTCGGATTCGGACTCGGACCTGGAATAGACCCGGACTCGGACCCGGACTCGGACACAGACCCGGACCTTGACCAGGAAAACCACTATGATACCTAAACTAAATAAACCACTATGATTACCTACCATAAAATGTAGGTATAAAGTATGATGAGGCCAAACCCCTCCCGCTCAAATCCCCGTACACCGCACCGCATGCGCCGTTAAGTGGGTTAGGTTAGGTTTGAACTGCAATCCTCACAGAACCGAACAAAAGTGGGTTAGGTTAAGTTAGAACTGCGAGCCTTACAGACACGAAATGCTTCCTTTTCTACATAGCGCACCATCTACAATGTCAATAATCTTTCACCGGGCCGCATAGAAGTCGTTTTTTTTTCTTAAAAATTATTATGGAATAAATTTAAACACACTGTTTTTATGTAACGCAAAAACGTGACTAGGGGAGGGAGGCATATAGCGGGTATTGCACTTGGGCGCTTTAGGCTCCTCTCCCCTAACCGCAATCTGCAATTATGTCGCTTTTTAACCGACTTCCAAATCTAAAAGGAGGAGGTTATCAATTCAGTTGTATGTTTTTTTTTTATTTTTTTTATTTTTTTTTATGTTTGTTACTCCATATCTCCGTCATTACTGGACCGATTTTGAAAATTATTTTTTTGATTGTATGTATATGCATACAGATTGGTCCCGTTTTTGTCAAAACCCAGTTCTGATGATGGGATCCATGAGGAATCGAGGGAACTCCTCAAATCTTAAAGGCACACATATAGTGATTTTTGTATTTTTATCAACAAATCAAGCATATACATTCAAAAAAGTGACATTTGATGAAGTGGAACTGCTGATGATGATCAGAACGGAACTCTTCAACGATGCATAAGCACACGTCTGACGATTTGTCCTCTTCGCTATGTTTGTTAAGCAAGTTAAGTTTTTAAGCCACAATTTTGTCAAGCTCGAGTTCTGATGATGGGATCCACGAGGAATCGAGGGAACTCCTCCAATCTTAAAGGCATGCGTATAGAGATTTTTGTATTTTCATCAGAAAATCGAGCATTTTCATTAAAAACTCTCGCATTTGATGAAGTGAAACTGCTGATGATGATCATAACGGAACTCTTCAACGACGCATAGCTCGCATTTGGCGATTTGTCCTTTTCGTTATGTTTTTTTTATGTTTGTTACTCCATATCTCCGTCATTACTGGACCGATTTTGAAAATTATTTTTTTGATTGTATGTATATGCATACAGATTGGTCCCGTTTTTGTCAAAACCCAGTTCCGATGATGGGATCCATGAGGAATCGAGGGAACTCCTCAAATCTTAAAGGCACACATATAGTGATTTTTGTATTTTTATCAACAAATCAAGCATATACATTCAAAAAAGTGACATTTGATGAAGTGGAACTGGTGATGATGATCAGAACGGAACTCTTCAACGATGCATAGCACACGTCTGACGATTTGTCCTCTTCGTTATGTTTGTTAAGCAAGTTAAGTTTTTAAGCTACATTTTTGTCAAGCTCGAGTGCTGATGATGGGATCCATGAGGAATCGAGGGAACTCCTCAAATCTTAAAGGCTTGCGTATAGAGATTTTTGTATTTTTATCAACAAATCAAGCATATACATAAAAAAAAGTGACGTTTGATGAAGTGGAACTGCCGATGATGATCAGAACAGAACTCTTCAACGACGCATAGTTCACGTTTGGCGATTTGTCCTCTTCGTTATGTTTGTTAAGCAAGTTAAGTTTTTAAGCCACAATTTTGTCAAGCTCGAGTTCTGATGATGGGATCCACGAGGAATCGAGGGAACTCCTCCAATCTTAAAGGCATGCGTATAGAGATTTTTGTATTTTCATCAGAAAATCGAGCATTTTCATTAAAACTGTCGCATTTGATGAAGTGGAACTGCTGATGATGATCATAACGGAACTCTTCAACGACGCATAGCTCGCATTTGGCGATTTGTCCTTTTCGTTATGTTTGTTAAGCAAGTTAGGTTTTTAGGCACATTTATGTCAATCTCAAGTCCTGAACATGGTATCCATGAGGAATCGAGGGAACTTCTCAAATCTTAAAGGCATCCGTATAGAATTTTATATATTTTCATCAGAAAATCAAGCATTTACATTAAAAACTGTGGCATTTGATGAAGTGGAACTGCTGACGATGATCAGAACAGAACTCCTCAACGACGCATAGTACACGTTTTGTGATCTTCAATTTCGATTTTGACTTGGATTGGGCCCCGGACTCCGGACTCGGACCCGTACTCGGACTCGGACCCAGACCCGGACCTTGACCCGGAAAACCACTATGATACCTAAACTAAATCAACCACTATGATTACCATAAAATGTATACATATTACCAAATAAAGTATAAGCACCGTAAGTGGGTTAGGCTAGTAGTTAGAGAAGTCGGTTTTTTTCTATTAAAGATTATCATTATCAGACACATGGAGGCTGATTTAACTGATACTTATTAAAAACAGATTGAATAGAATACCGATTAAAGTTTGTGTGCTAAGTGTTGAAGCTACGTTATGAAATATTTTTACTGCAGTTCTGCAATTATTTGACATCATTTAATTTTACGTTAAGCCCGCTATGAAATAATATTTGACGTGGACAAACTTCATCAGTCAAATATAAAACGCTATGCCATATTAATCGATGAAAACGCTTTTACATTTTTCATGCGGATTAAGATGGATCGGCTGATGATATAGGTACAGCGGTCTTTTGCAAGGCAGATATAGCCAGGAAATTAAAAGAAAACAATAGTTATTTGTTTCACAACAGGTTGTTTAACCGCTCGTGCTAATATTGATACCCGAGCAAGCGAAAGATTCCACAATTGAACCACGAGCGCAGCGTTGTGTCGCCCTTGAAGATTTCAAGCTTCAACCTTGGCTTTAAAACATCAAGGGAAGATAATAAAAGAGCACTGAAATGGCATATTCCTCGTTAAATTACAATTTTCCTACGAACGACCCACTCATTTTAATGCAAGAATTGTTTGTTTTGTATGTGCAGGAATATTAAAGGTCGCTATGCAATAAAGTAGCGTAGTAGAAACTACTGTAATTTTCTTGGTATTTCTATAAAATGCACTGAACTGTATATACGAACATATATTATGATTATGTGGTGAGTGGGGGCGAAATTGTCATCCTTTACCGTACTTTTTGTATTGAGACTGTCTGAAATAGCATAACACGTTCGTGCGTTTCAGGGAAAATGCGATGGTAGAGGATTATGCACTGCATCTGTAATAATCTTATTGATAACAGTTGCGTTACGTGATCATTTCCATACTCTATTTACTTTTAGATTGACTTTATCTTTCGTTTGCCACCTTGGCCACGCCATTTGATGAGACACTGATGAACGGAGTTCGCAGTAACAATCACGCGTCTAGAGGACAGAAAGACTAAGGCAGAAAGTCGTTCGTGCGGAGCATTACAAATGAGAATATTATAATTATAACAATAGGACAAATTTATGCAAAGACATCTCGAATGACGTTTCATTCCCTCTAATCCAGGTTAATCTAGACTAGAGGTGCCTTTATCACGTAGGTATCGTACATTTTCTTTTGCGCACCTACAGCCTCAATGTACTAAGTTTCTTAATAAATCTAGCCAGGTCACAATTATTCCAAGGATGGTGAAAGTGGGCACGATTCCGAAGAATATAAAGAACTTTGGGAAATCCGTCTTGCTGTTAAACTTAAATATATGACAATGACATACCTGTTTAACAGCGCCATCTACATAGTCCTCGCAAACGTTCTTCGCGAAGAAGGCCTTGATAGGGAAGATCCGTCAGGGAATGGTGAAGGTAGGAACGTTCCCAAAGAATGTAAAGAGCTGAGATATCCATGGTAAACTTAAATATATGACAATGACATACCTGTTTAACAGCGCCATCTACATAGTCCTCGCAAACGTTCTTCGCGAAGAAAGTCTCGACGGGGAAGGTCCGTCCGGGGATGGTGAAGGTAATAGGCACGTTCCCGAAGAACGTAAAGAGCTGAGATATCCATGGTGCTGTTTAAACTTAAATATATTACAATGACATACCTGTTTAACAGCACCATCAACATAGTCCTCGCAAACGTTCTTTGCGAAGAAGGTCTCGACGGGGAAGGTCCGCCCGGGGATGGTGAAGGTAGGCACGTTACCGAAGAACGTGGAGAACTTGGAGGAGTCCATGGTGGCGGAGGTCACGATCAGCTTGAGGTCGCTGCGCCGGGCTACGACCTGCGGACAAACGTAAAAAATATATATATGATTATGGGTGGATCAACTTTTTCTCAGTCAGCGAGGCGACAATAGAAGTATAGTTTGTTAGAAGAAATCTTAAAGATTGTTTCACTAATAAAATATGATATGTAGAGATACATAATGCAAATTGTCAAGAATACTGATGTGTCGTCGGAAAGTTACCAAAATTGCGAAATTTCCACATGGAAAAATTCTAAACTTTCACATATTTATTTATGGGAATCAAAAATTTCCATTGTAGTCAAGGGAGCTCATAAAATCGAAAATAAAGGTAACAAAATAAATTCTCGATGGATCCAATTTTAAAAATGTTTTTTTAATATGTATTCAACTTCAAAACGCGAATGTTTTAAATGATATTGAGCCCAGAAAATCAACATTCTAACATTACAAGAACATACATCACAGGGTATTAGCTCCAAGTAATTGTATTAAGTTAATTAACAAACTGTCGTGCTGTGAGTCATTCACCGTCTGTGTTCTTGCCAATTTGCGAGTTTGCCCTTTATTTAACTTTGGCCATTTAAAATGCAAATACCTCGTGATCTTTGCGTTAAAAGTGTGTAAGTCCATAAAGGGACAGTTTTGACAAACTCCGTGAAAAATATGGTCAGTTGAACTAGTTGAAGTACTGCTTCCTTCAGGGGTCTCCAAACTATGGCCCACTGGGCCCTTATTTTTTAACCGACGAAAAAAACGGAGGAGGTTCTCAAGTCGACGCGTATTTTTTTTATTTTTTTTTATGTATGAGTATAAGTCGGTGCCAAGCCAAGTAGTAATAATACCAGTCAAAAATAATCAGCTTTATGGCTATAAATCCCATTTTTGACTCGTATTGTTACTACTTGGCTTGGCACCGACTTCAAACATATCAGTTGGTAACGCATAGACTTCAAAAAGGATAATATTTTATTTCATCCTTTTTGAAGTCGGTTTTATTTTTTTTGTTGCCTGCGGAAACGAAGAAGAAAAGCTAAAGGTCATACAATCCGGCCCGTGCAGAGAAAGAGGGAAAGCTATAGGCAGGTCGTGTGTGGCTCCTGGGTAAAAAAGTTTGGAAACCCTTATGTCATAGAAGAAAGTGGACACTTAAAAATCACACTAATTGGTAACTTGCTTCGCTTTTTTGCAGTACATTCTCTATCTTCACAACTCTCCCAAAACACACGTAACATGTCTTATACATACGGTATTGTTTAGCTTTCGAGTATCATTGTCAACACGTTTAAATGGCCGTATGTCAATCTTTTTTTTTTTTTTTTTTTTTTTTTTATTAAAAATGGGCTTACTCATGGCCACAGACTAGCCGGGGCGAAGACGTGGCCTACGATGGAGCGAGTCTGCCCA
This sequence comes from Cydia amplana, assembly GCF_948474715.1. Classification (NCBI taxonomy): domain Eukaryota; kingdom Metazoa; phylum Arthropoda; class Insecta; order Lepidoptera; family Tortricidae; genus Cydia; species Cydia amplana. The sequence goes on along the minus strand of NC_086079.1, from coordinate 15,334,893 downwards.
GAAGGTGCCTGTTCACCCTTGATTTGAAGGTTGCCGGGTTATATGAGCTCGGAAATATAGACGCCGGCAAGGAATTCCATTCCTTGGCAGTGCGCATAAGGAAAGAGGAAGCAAAGCGCTTCGTGCGGATTCGTGGAATATCTACCAAGTAAGGATGGAAACCGGCCGTGCGTCTAAAAGTCCGATGGTAGAATGGGGACGGTGGAATAAGCTCGTGTAGCTCTTGAGCACACTCCCCGAAGTGCAATCTGTAGAACACCGACAGACTGGCGACTTTCCGCCGATGGGCCAAAGACTGAAGCTTACCCGTTAGCTTCTTGTCACCAATCATCCTCCTGGCTCTGCGCCAATCTTATTGCAATTGAATAGGATCCACAAATAGTCAATGTGTAGTACATAATGGCTCCTCTACACGATGGGCCAGCGCCGGCCACTCCAAGGGACGCAGCCATGCGGTAGAATGAGATAGCAATATCACTTGCTCCCTCTAACGCATAAATGCGTCCCTTGGAGTGGCCGGCGCTGGCCCATCGTGTAGAGGAGCCATAAGAGATGCGTTAAGCGTAGAAACTTGAAAAGGCGTTAATAATAGCAATTAAGTACGATTAAAGTACAATTTCACGCTTCGTTAGTTCGCATTCTATTTGCGTAATATGGCTGAGTATTCCAAGTGTAACTTACAGAGCGCTGGCGAGTCGAAAGTAGGTACCTACTATATATTGTTTCACGACGAAAATAGTAATTTATTTAGTTAGCATAGGTAAGCTTAATACACTGTTGGGAATCTGTGATGCCCATACCATCATTTATTCATCCCATCCCTTTTCGTTTGACGTTTGTCGATGTAAGTTTGTCATCTTGGCTAGGTCCTTTCTTTGGTAGTCTCTACACGATAGCCATAGCTAGATCTCACTTTTTCTGTTTTTCATATTGCTTTATAGCAGGGGTCTAAAATTTTTGACCCCAGGGGCCACGGCCCAGTGTTCAGCTCTCCCTATTCCTTATAGCGGTACGGATTGTATGATGGCTGCTGTTCATCAGTTTTCCGTTTTCTGTCCGCGTCCCAAAAAGACATTTGGTCCACACAAAAAGAACATGCTCGATTGAGGACTAAACTATGACCCACAGAAGTTTACTGTGTTAACGAGATCAGTAGCAAATTGCTACTAACTTCTAGCAACTATCATAATACGTGTATCCGAGGAGCGGACTTAACGGTTGAGTTGCGCTCGGTGCTCAAACAACGGCACCAGAAAAAACCTGCATTTACTTTGTATAGGTACTTTACCTTTAAAAATATACACCTTAATATAAACGGAATTACGTTGCTTTTGAAATAAAACTTTAAAAATGTGCAAAGTTATTCACATTGAAAGTACGCTTTTGTATTTCTGTATAAGATTTTTTTTTCATTTTTAATCACGAGCGCTTTGTGGTGTGAAAGAGCGACTAGTAGAACATTCTTGTTTAGTGATTTTTTTTAGATTCATATTTTCTTGTGTGCGCATTTGACCACACACATAGTTTACCGTATAGGACGGTACAGTCACCTGCAATAATATAATACTCTTCGTAGGCCGCAAAAATATCTGACACGATCTTATTTGTAGAGCCATAAGAGTGTGTCACATATTATTGCGGCCTTCGAAGAGTAACTTATTATTGCAGGTGACTGTGCAACATATTTTGCGAATAGATAGGTTTAAGCTTATCAGTATTCCGCAAACCGTAGGCTTCATTTGTTTGTTTGATTACACCTGATTCAATATCCCGGGCTCAGGCGGGGATATCACGGCAATTTGAGCCTAATGAAATAGATGATTGGGTTCGTTTTATCATGGCACGCCAGGCGGGATTAAATGTGTTTGTAGCAAGATTTCAAGACGTAGGTATTAGGTAGGATTTAATTTGAGATAGCCGAGTATTTATTGCCAGCAACAGCAACATTTTTGTCCAATCTAGAAGAATCTAGAAGATTTAATAAAGAGTCCAAGTCATATATCATCAGATCATCCCATGTAATGTAACTGACAAATCGTTAATTTAAAAAGTTTTGTTCTTATATTATAATAGTATTCTATCTTAGATATTCTACAGAAGAATTAGGCTAAGAATATTCCAAACTAACGACTATGCATGCATAAGGACTGTCATTCAAAGAACGCAGCAAAGGGCGAGATTTGAGCAAGGATCTTTGCAAACGCAGTCTTTATTTCTGCCAACCCCTTTAGATAATACAACGTAATTTTTTTTCATCTATCATTCGTTCCATTCGTCTCTCCTTAAAAATCAGAGAGAGAGTGGGTACTGAAGTTCGGATAATTTCTGTACCTACATTTCTACCGCACTACTAGTTAATTTCACAAGGCGCTAAAGTCGCCATACGTTGCGAAGCAAATGAGATAAAAGTGCGTGTTGATCGGAGATGCCCAGTAAATTGCAGCAAGTTGCAAAATATGCAGGCCGTTGACTGCGGAATGGGGCAGATGTTTGCGATGACGATGACACAGCAGGGAGTTAAATAAATACCCTTGCCACAGACTACAAATTTTGTCAGAAAATGTGTATTTTTATACAGCAGTTGATAGCACCCACTAGTATTTCAACGCATTTGTAATCTGTCACCTCACCACATAATGACACCATCATGTCAGCGAAAACAATTCATCTTGTGTTTTACCCATTATGAAACGGTGAAACATGACGTCTCTATGTAATTTCCTAGTCAAGTGACATCGTAGAAAGTGATACAATACAAACCTATACAGCTGTCAACATGTTGAATACATTGTCATGTCATCTTACATGTTACTACCGGGCCCTGAAATTTACTCTCCTCTTGACCAAATTTATGCCATTTGAATCTTATTGCGTAGATATAATATGTTGAGAAGATTTAGGTTAGCAAGCCCTTTTAGACTATGAAAGGGATGTAGCACTCTGTTTGTTATCGTTGTAAATATACCGACATACATACAATACAACAAAAGAAAAAACTAAGGTAGGCAACTTTTAGTCAGTATTTGTATGAAACATAATAAATAAATAAATAAAAATAAAAAAGCCTTATATTTCTTATAAAAAATAAAAATTACACACTTTTAAATAAACCTATTTCTACAAAACAGTTCTACGTTCTAACATTGCTTTATACTTAATTTATAATATCTGATAATGTAAGAACCCCTCGCTACTCGAAGGTGAAGGCCTCCTCTAGTGATTTCCAAGCGTCTCTATTATTAGCTTTTTGCATCCATTGATCACCAGCCAGTCTCACTATTTCGTCAGGCCATCGCGCTTTGGGTTTGCCTTGTTTTCTTGTACCTGATGGGCCCTTCCAAGTGGTCAGTCTGTGAGTCCATCGGTTGTCTGTCGTGTATGAAACATACAAGTGCCAAATTCTACAATCGTCAAGTCAAATTCGCGACATTTAAAAGCAGGTATAGCAGGGGCGACACTAATATATAGGAAAAAAAAAAATAGAAAGCAAACCTACATTAATTTTTGTATGTATTTTCCAAACACTATATTTAGTTATTGGTCATCGTAAAATATGTATTGATTTCTTGAATATTAAGGAGGAGCAACAAAAATATGGGAACTAACCGTCGTGTAGCAATTGTGTAAGTACAATTTGTTGTTTACACTACAGTCTACACACTTAGATTGGTGACTCAGTGAGTATTTTACAAGATTGAAAACAAGTCCTGTAATTAGCAATAACATAAATATGCAGGGATTAATTGAAAGCTGCTACGCATGATTGTTTTTGGCTCACGAACAAATCTCATGTCACACATTTGAACAAATAATGTCACGCGCTCTGATAGAGTCTGTGCGGAAAGAGAAGAGTCGTGGAATGTATGGGGCCCAATACATTCCACCACTCTTCTCTTGCCGCACAGACTCTATCATCAAATGTTTGAACAAACGTTTGACTATCATTTTACGTCGGACACCGTTGATCGAGTAATCAAATTTAAAATAAGAACATTCCGAACCGACGAGCCCCCTGACACGTGACATAAACGTTCGAAAAACAAACGGCGGCGTCCCATTGGCGCGTTTAAATTTAGAACGGATTCGATTATTGCTCGGCAGTTTGCCGAATATCGTAAGCGCACGCAGCGCTTTGTCATTTTTTACGAAGTGAGAACTTTTTGTAGAAAAATTAACAATATTATTAATTGCAAGCAATAAAGCTTATTTTTCTTAACGACCTGTGCCCTGTTTATTAAAAACTTGTAACTTGTAATACAAGTGGAAGTCCCTTTCTAACAAAAGATGTCACTAAAGGACTTCCACTTGTACTACAATTAAGTTACAATTAAGCTTTTGATAAACAGGGCACTGTTCGTATTTCGATAATGGTTTTAGCATCGAGACGAGATGATCTTTATTAACAGCCGAGACGTGAATTTATTGATAATGATACAATTGGCATAGACACATTTACATACATGCAATTTACCTTATTCAATTGGACGCCATAATTAGTTTCATAGATCAATATAACTATTATAAGAGAGATAAGACGTATGTAGGTACCTATATAATATAATAATATTCAACTTTAAATTGTTCTTGACAACAAATATTGTTAACGAATACTTTAACTATGCACATGGCAACAGCAGTACCTACCTACATTTGAATGAAGCACGATTGAAAAGAATGTGACGTCAATTGTTCGTGACATTGATGTATCGTGTGGGGATAAAATAACACCAAGTGAACCAGAAATACCTATGCTAGTTAGTAATGTTACTATTAATAACGATTAGATTAATTAACGGAGTAGATGTAGAATGTTTTTTTTTAATGCAGAAATTGATTGTTGATTTGCCCTAAATTAAATGCAAGGGGGTGTAACATTTAAAAATCCCAGGTTCGATCAGCCAGCTACTTTAACCTATGAATTGGTGATACCTATTGAAGAATAAACCTCCTGCCACCTGATTTTTTTTTAACTCAGAGAAAAAACTAGCCTTTTTAGTATTAAGATTGATTAACTAAATTAGCAACTTCACTGTTAGAAGATCGTTTCTATTACTAAAGTGTCACACATACATTACTCATATGCGGTCTCGTTTTGTATTATAATCCACGTTCATTAATAACAGAAATGTATGCAAAAGATCTGAACAATGAACTTGGTAAAGACAAAGTAAAAATAATTAAGCTCCCTTAATTATCCCGTAATTATGATGTCTTTACGCAAGTAAATATACTTCACACACTCACACACACATCACTGTATGTATAGTTTGTAGCTTTCTAGTAGACCCCGAAGGCTTATCCTATTGTCTATTGTTCAGTAAAACAGCACGTGCTACTTACCTGCAAAAAAGGGTCCTAATTATTCTATTTGGCACCTGAGCGCGGGCTAGTCCAACGCTCAAAAAACCAGTGTAGGTGCGCTCTCCGATAACGCGCCTTTGTTACGCATCTCGATGACACATTTTAGACTGGTTCTGTAGCGTTCGACTCGCCGGCACTCAGTAACCGAAGTACCGATTTTTTATGCAGGTGGTTGTGGCACGTGGCACGTGGCACGAGCGGTTTTTCTTAACAATAGACAATAGGATTAGCCTTCGGGGTCTATTAGAAAGCTACAAACTATACTACCTATACTTGCAAATAAAATATTTTGAATTTGATTTTTTTTTTAATTTCGTCTTGTACGTAACTTACGTAAGTAACCGTTCCGTAATAAAAAAATACACGTTATAAAATGCCGAATAGGCACAATTAATCGAGTCCTCCTAATTATGTAATAGCGCCGCATCTAACTATATTGATTGCTCTAATTTCCCTGACCGTGGGTGCTACGAGTCAAGTGCAGCGGTCATACGTGTATACTGTATAGCGTGTCGTAACCGAACGTTATTTATAAATTAATAGTCAAAACTAGTGTTATCCCTAATACGAATGCCGGTTATGTAACAGACGCATCTAACTATATGTATTGCTCTAATTTCTCTGACCGTGGGAGTTAAGACTGTTAAGAGTCAAGTGCAGCGTGACGTGTAGCGTCATCGTCAGTAGCGTGTTGTAACATTGGTAACCGAATGAATGAATGAATGATTTATTTGCTGCCGAACGTCATTCATAAATAAAAATAGCCCAAAAGCATTTCGGTCTATGTTTCGTGTGAGGTTATGTTACTCGTTGTTATAAAGGAATTCAAGCCTTAGAGAGATCGAGGAAGGCATAAATTGGCGTTTTAATTGCAATATAATACCTGACAAGTATGCTTTAAACACAGTATTATACTTAAATACACTAATTTTAAAAATAAATTATGAAGATCAACTTCATCGCTGTAATTCACAACCTTCCTGTCATTAAATTTTGGTAAGAATTTGGCTGTAGCGGAGTCGTACTCGATTTCTTAAATTAACTGGAAGGGATCTATTTTTAGCGATAAGACTTCCGCCCGTCTGCTCACCCGCAACTTAGAATATAACCCAATACAACATTTCCTGCTCTTAAAAAAGTTGTGATTTGTCTATAAAAGTCTTGATTGGCTAAAAAAAATCAATATGTCAAATCTCTTGCGCGGTATCATAATACATATTTGACGTTGTCAAACTGCGCGCTGTGCAGTTAAGTCGCTCGTGGGCCACGAATTGTGCCACGAGTCGTGGCACAATTCCCGTATGACCATTTTGAAGTTTGTTGTTAGTATCAAATAAGGTGAAAACACATTTTGCAAGATTGTCTACACGGTTTATGAGGTTGTAGGCGTTATGAGATACAACCCGTATTAATATCTAGCCAGCTTTCCAGACTGGTTCGCTTACTGCGCGGTACGTTACAAGTACTTTTACTAGTATAATAGATAGGTATAATTAATACTTAAATAAAACATAAAAAAAACTTAAATACATAGAAAACATGACTCAGGAACAAATATCTGCGATAAACACAAATAATTGCCCTTGCCAGGATTCGAACCCGGGACCTCCTACTTCGTATGCATGGTCACCACCAACTATGAACTAGGCTTGGACGCCGTTGGGTCGGGTTTAGAATGGTTGATACTTTTGACGCGTAGTTTTATAAGATATTATTGATCCTGAGTCCTGACTCTTACCATGTTATATACTTACTATTTATGCGCGTGCTTGTATAAATTTATTCAAATTTTATTCATTACTAAAAACCATAAAAACAAATGCATTCTCTACTAGACAATTCGGGAGACTCATTAAGTCAGTGCAAGGAACATATCATCATAAAGAGGGTGTTGACACACAGACATGAAATAATATATGTATTTCTGCAGACGACAGTAAATGTTATTACTGGACTTGGACCCGGGTATGTCCTTAAACTACGCCCAAACCAGCGGTGGTAGGCCCCGGAAGGGGCCGCCTGGTTTGCTACCACCCTCCCGCCGGAGTCAGGCGCCAAGTAGCCTAGCTGCGTTCCGTCTGTGTGCGGGAGTACCAGAGCCTTTGGGGGATGATTGGCTGTCAGTTGTGTTGCTTAGTACCGGTTTTTGGATCCTTGAGTGACGTCGGGCCGAGTAGCTCACGCTGGAGGGTAGCGGGATCCGAGGCACGGTCTTGCCGGTGGCCGACCGCAGGAAGTTGGGGGCCCAATTGTACGACAGCCACGTGCGAGAGGCTGCCCCGCCACCTAGCGAAAAATCCTGGAATAGCTCCACCGTGCCAGTTGGCGACTGGACGGGAGGACCCGGTGGGCTATTTCAGGGGGGCTCGGGCGTCCCCGCAGTCTCCAAGTGAGCTCCTCATTGTCCGGATTAGCTCAAGTGATCCAATTGGTAAACGCAACACCTCGACAGCCATTCTTCACCCATCCCACACCCCACAAACATGAAAGTGAAAAGAAAAAAGAATAGGATTAAATACCGGCGGCACTTCCTCCCATTGAAAGTGCACCTCACCAACATCAGGGGGTTGCACTCAAATATCGATCCGGTCCACCACCATCTCGAAACCGAAAAACCGCACCTATTCTTTTTGACGGAGACGCAAATCAAAACCCCAGCGGACGCGGCGTACCTCAACTACCCAGGCTACTCACTGGAACAAAAGTTCAGAGCACGTGCTGGGGTCTGTGTGTACGTCCGCGACGACATTTGCTGCAAGCGTCTCCGTTGCTTTGAGGCTGCCGGGTTCTCCACTTTGTGGATTATGGTTGACACGGGCTCAGAGAAAACTCTGTATGCCTGTGTCTACCGATCGCACAGCGGAAACCAGGAGACAACTAGGCTCTTTGACCACCTTACTGAGATGGCAGATAAAGCCCAACAACGGTACCCTGCGGCCCAACTCGTATTTCTCGGGGACTTTAACGCCCACCACGAGGAGTGGCTGTTCCCGTATGAGAAAACTTGCCACGCTGGAAGGGAAGCGCGCAAATTTGCTGTATCCCTGAACCTTACCCAGCTGGTAAATGTTGCGACGCGTATACCGGATGTTACTGACCATACACCCAATTGCCTAGACCTTCTGCTGACAACTGACCCGGACAGGCACTCGGTTTCGGTCTCAGCTCCGCTGGGATCATCCGACCACTGTCTGGTGAAATCCGTGTCGATCCACTCTCCTCCCGATCTCTGCCCTAGGGGCACGAGGAGAGTATGGCGATACGAGTCAGCGGACTGGGATGAGATGCGGCATTTCTTTGCGTCTTTCCCCTGGCAGCAGGTCTGTTTTTCTTCGGGTGACCCCTCGTGTTCTGCTGAGGCTGTTGCGGATGTGATTCGGCGGGGAATGGAATATTTTATTCCGTTCTCCGACCTATCACTTGATCACAGGGCCCAGGCATGGTACGATTCAGAGTGTGCTCGGGCCGAGGCCCTTAAGCAGTCTGCGTACCAGGCTTGGGCACTGGCCCGCGAGACTAAAGCTGGAGCACGGGGGGTTCGCGTGAAGAAGAAAGCCTTTAACTCAGCTGCCAAGTCCTGCAAACGCGTGCTTCGAAAGGCTCGATTCGACCACGTCAGTCGTATAGGGGCCAAACTCGCCTCCTACCCTCCTGGTAGTAAGCGGTTCTGGTCCCTGTCGAAAGCGGTCGAATCCAACTTCTGCCGACCCACACTGCCTCCTCTGCAGAAACCTGATGGTACGTTGGCCCACTCCGCAACGGAGAAAGCAAACTAGTTTGCTTCTCTGTTTGCGAGCAATTCACGTCTAGACGCAGGCTCAAAACTTCCACCTACGCTACCTCAATGCAGTTCCTCTATGCAAGGAATTGCTATACATCAAAAAGAGGTACGCCGAACTTTGCAGAATCTTGACGTGAATAAGGCTAATGGACCAGACGGTATACCTGCACGTGTACTAAAGCAGTGTGCGCCTGAGTTGTCTCCTGTACTGACACGCCTGTACCGCCTCTCTCTCCAAACTAGAACAGTGCCGAAATCCTGGAAGCTCGCAAACGTGCAGCCAGTACCCAAGAAGGGTAGTCGTGCTGATCCTTGCAATTACCGACCAATCGCCATTACCTCCATGCTCTGTAAAGTCATGGAAAGGGTACTTAATGGCAAGTTGCTGACATACCTCGAAGAAAAAGATCTGCTCAGTGACCGTCAATATGGCTTTCGCCGGGGTCGGTCTGCTGGGGATCTTTTAGCGTATGTCACGCACTGCTGCGGCGAGGCCATCGAAAGGAACGGTGAAGCGCTTGCTGTTTCACTGGACATCTCGAAGGCCTTTGACAGGGTTTGGCACGCAAGTCTCCTTAGCAAGCTTCCTGCATACGGCATCCCTGCTGACTTTTGTAGCTGGCTATCTGACTTCCTGAGTGAACGGTCGATCAGAGTAGTCATTGATGGCTGCTCTTCGGACCTCATGGCCATTGACGCCGGTGTTCCTCAGGGGTCTGTTCTCTCCGCAACCCTTTTCCTGCTCCACATTAACGACATGCTGCAACCCAGCATTGTAGGTTATGCAGACGACAGTACGGTTGTTGAGAGATATTTGGCTAGTTCAGGGGACAGCAGGGACAAGATACGTTCACAGAGAGAGGCCATGGTTGAGCGGATGAACCTGACCCTTAGTCTCGTTTCCCAGTGGGGGGACGACAATCTGGTCGCGTTCAATGCCTCAAAAACGCAGGCGTGTCTGTTTTCCGCAAAACGGAGTTCATTCGAACTGACTCCTTCTTTCCGAGGTGCATCTGTACCTATTACTGACAGCCTGGAACTCCTCGGCGTGGAGTTGAGTTCAGTCCTCAACTTCGGCACCTTCATTGAATCTAAAGCACAGACTGCAGCCAGAAAGCTGGGCGTCCTAAATAAGGTGAAGCGATACTTCACACCTGGACAGCTTCTAACACTTTATAAAGCTCAAGTCCGATCGTGTATGGAGTATTGCAGCTACCTGTGGGACGGCTCAGCTAAATACCAACTCGCTGCTTTAGACTCAGTGGAGCGCAGAGCCAGGAGGATGATTGGTGACAAGAAGCTAACGGGTAAGCTTCAGTCTTTGGCCCATCGGCGGAAAGTCGCCAGTCTGTCGGTGTTCTACAGATTGCACTTCGGGGAGTGTGCTCAAGAGCTACACAAGCTTATTCCACCGTCCCCATTCTACCATCGGACTTTTAGACGCACGGCCGGTTTCCATCCTTACTTGGTAGATATTCCACGAATCCGCACGAAGCGCTTTGCTTCCTCTTTCCTTATGCGCACTGCCAAGTAATGGAATTCCTTGCCGGCGTCTATATTTCCGAGCTCATATAACCCGGCAACCTTCAAATCAAGGGTGAACAGGCACCTTCTGGCCAGACTCGCTCCATCGTAGGCTACGTCTTCGCCCCGGCTAGTCTGTGGCCATGAGTAAGCCCATTTTTAATTAAAAAAAAAAAAAAAAACTGCAATAACATGAGAATTCTCGCCAAAAACACAGACTAATATTTTCACACACCCGATATTTTCACAGATATAAAAAATTTGTTCGTGTAACATCAAAACCTAATTGTGTTTGGGGTTTTAAGAATTGTCTCGATGTGTATTAGTTGCCATGTGCATGGTAAGAAAAGTACTTAGGTACTTACAGTTAGAGATAAAAGCTTATATCAAAAATGAAATTGTTGCCAAAAACTTATTTACGATTTATATGTAAGTATAGTTATTCAAAACGATACCATACAGGAGATTAACTAGCAAATATGTCATGCATTTCACAATGTCGCGATCGATTACCGATGGGACATTGTATGATTAAGGAACGCGAGCATGCAAATACTTTAACCGATATACAACCTTATACCACCGTGATAGGGTTTACGTATAGTCAGTTAAGCGGCGTTTAGTAATAATTACCATTTCGGTGTACCACCATTAACTGATCAATTGTAAGCTTTATTGCAAAGACAGAAAGTCCATCTATGGTTGGTGAGTATTGCTGTTAGTCGGATTGCACTGGTTAACACCAGTTATCTGCGGAATGCATTGTCTAGGAAACAGGATGTGTTGATTGGTATTTGTGTTTGGTTGTAGTTAAAGTTGCATTTTGATTGCAACTGCAGTGTTAATGTTAAATGCCTTGATAAATTGCGTTGCTGTCGTTGCCACATTGCTCTCACGACTAGAACGTTCAACTCCGTCACTTATTCCCATTTTTTAATCCTGGAACGTTGCAATTAGTAACGCTACGCTACTGGAATCTCATTTCAATCGAAATAACATTAGATTAGACTGAACTACATAGCTTACCGCTGCAGTGCTAACTATGCAATGCATCATTGCTGCCAACGATCTTGCTGCGAATATCAAAATCAATGTTGATGCCTCTATAGGCATTCTATAATATTGACATGAATTTCTGCTATAAAAAGGTTGTCTAGAATAGATAGCTTTTTAGCGATAAGACAGTATTGTTTTTCTTCTATTGAGGTAGACGTACATTGAAAAGTATTTGTATTGTACTGTATAGTGCAGCAATGCAGTCAACAGCAATGCTGCAAGCAGCCCCGCAATCGGAATATAGCCTTTAAGAGCTGACAATCAATTGCGACATCGCTAGTTTTAATAAGGTGCAGCGTACGGAATTACCATTTCGGTACATGTCGGATTGCTCTCGTCAATACTGGCATAGACATTAGTCATTAACTAATACTGACATAGGCTTGGTCCTTGCCGAGGTAATGGGTGACTGATGGGTGTAGGAAGCGGGTATTTCTGTTTCATTGTACGTTGTTTTTATACGTTTAGTGCTGGTAGACATCTGGTAGTATACTTGTAGAACGGTATTGAAGACAACTTGCAAAGAAACGGCTGAGCTGGTACTATCGGACAAGCCTGAAATTGAAATTTTACAATAAAGACTATCGAATCTCAAATTAACACAGCTATAAGGGCAGTAAATACGTCAAAAAAGAATACTTAGTATCGGTACAGTGCAAGGCAAATGTGATAAATTAAATATGATCATTGTATGAGAAAAGAAATATGTAGGTATCATGCATGGAATGGAATTGCATGGAAATCCCACTATATGCGTCTGGGTCTCGCTCGCTTGTTGTTAGTATATGTACCTACTTATACAACGTTTCCGAGACAAAGTGGAAGGATTTCAACAGTGTATTTTATAGTTGATATTTAGAGACAGAAAATTTGTAAATAATATTCAGGATTCGGCCGAGGTTTAAAGATAATGTCACCCAAACATATTCTCGCATAACCTACTACGCTACAGAATAAAGCTATAGCTAGCACGTACATTATGTTGTACTAAGTTATAAATAGCAATTGCCAAGACGGATATACATACGTATGACACGTAAATATAGCAACTTTATTAATGCGTTTACGTTGACGCCTACATTGCCATGTGTCATTGCATTGCGGACGGATAGTATTTAAGCGCTACGTAGGTTTGACTTAATAGTCAACTATATCTAGACCGGAAGGTAGGAAGATATACATAAAACTAGTCTACCGTCACATGGTGACTAAGCTTCCGATGGCGACACGGACAAGGACAAGGTCACCTTGGACTTGGATGACAGTCGTAGATCGACAAACGCCAAATAAAAAGAAAAATATATCGGGACAACAGGTGCTACGTCACGTGACTATTTACATAGGTGGATCAACTATTTGTTGTTGTTGTTCTGTCCGGTGAGCCAAAAGGCTATAGTAGCTAAGTTTCTTAGAAGACATTGTACACCACCTTCTTCTGACACGCTTGGTAGACGACCCTAAATGGAAAGGGTAATAAGTATCGCAAAAAAGCGTGTTTGGTGAATTTAAATGCCTAAAAATCAGGTTTTAAAAAGTGACCCAGGAGAACGTAACCATGGGAACGGGTGACAAGAAAAAGTTGATTACCATTTGAGTTTCTATTGGCGTTTTCTATCAACGTTTGTCATCTTGGCTAGGCCCGCAGGAGGTCCACCTCGAGCCATAACTCGAATAAAGACAAAATATTCACACAGGATTTGCGCAGTGTCCCACTCCCACGGGAACAAAATCCAGTTTTGCGCACTCGGAGCATGGCGGAATACTGGTTCGACACTCGGACACAAACAGATTATCATACGGCTCCCATGATTGTTATTCAGTATCAGCCCACATTCAGCTGTGTTACAAGTTATGAGCGGTTGGATAACAGGGGCCCATTTCTCGAACGGTATTAGTCTAATATTATTAGTGTGTTGCCATGGTAACCCATACGATTTGACAGTTCGTGGGCTAATAATATTAGACTAATACCGTTCGAGAAATGGGCCCCAGGTTAATTGGTAATTATTAGTACCATTAAAGTGGCAAGGAGACATAATGATGTTCCAAAAAACCGGACAAGTGCGAGTCGGACTCGCCCACCGTCTTTTCCGTATTTTTTAGTATTTCTTGTTATAGCGGCAACAGATATACATCATCTGTGAAAACTTCAACTGTTTAGCTATCACGGCTCATGAGATACAGCCTGGTGACAGACAGAGAGACAGTGGAGTCTTAGTAATAGGGCACGGAACCCTAAAAAGGATCATTTAGTGAACTGTAGAGAAACTGCGTCAGCTGTGATAAAAGATGTTTACTTACCCTTTTCGCTCATTACGTGCTCTTATGTTCAAAAATAGAGGATTGCTGTATGCATCAGCTTCATCATTAAATAAATATGCAAGTAAAATATATCAATCCGGGCCTTTTATCTCTAGTTTTAGCTGTTAAATGTAAACATCCACTATGACCTCAAATAACTCCAATAACCATGATATACATATAAGCTGAGATTGAGCAAATTTGAGCAAATTGCGGGGATCTTTTTCTTTTACTCCAATGAAAGCGTAATTAGAGTGACAGAGAAAAATGCCCGCAATTTGCGAAATTCGGTTTTCGCGGTAGCCCCTCTGACCAACGCTTTCGATCATGAAGTGCAGTATCGGCAAACTGATCCAATCTGCAACAGTCATCCGACACCTCGTGTATCACCTTCTTCATTATCCGCAAGTAAATATATCAGCGGCACAGAATAAATAATAGTACTACGTATCAGCGGATTTCTTACTAGAGAAAATAAGCTTTAAGACGTTGCCGGAGGCGGTGCATTTATCCATTTATACTTTAATATAAAAAATTGCTTTCTTTAGAGCGTTCAGCAAGCAACGAATACTGATCTAATGGGACGTTCGGAAACCTTTGCTGTCCGCGGGAGGGATGGACAATTAAAGCTGGAAACAAATTATCGGACGCGGCTGACGGACGCGGCTGACGCGCGCGACATAAAGTGTGCACAGTCAGGAACATCCAGCGCGCCAGATTTCTGTCGGATGTCCGAAGGCTCAAGGTTACGTCCACGGCTTACCTCCGATAGTTTGCACAGTTCAGTGTATATTCATTATCTAGATACCTATAAGTCGCGGCTGTGAGCCGCGTCCGTCAGCCGCGTCCGATAATTTGTTTCCAGCTTAAACCGAACGCGACGAGAAAACTGTACAAATAATACGAGGACAAACCTGTAGGGCTAAGATGGTCGGTTTTTTGTCCTTTGTCAGCATGCCAGTCACGTTCTAACAAGTATGTGAGTGCGAAAGTGACGCATGACAAGACAAGTGATAAAAATGCGTCCATGATCCCGCCGCTGGCCCTGAAAACCAGATTTCACTTGACTGGTCTGCCCATCTATTTTATTACGAGTTCCTACAAAGTACAGTCCGTCGTCCATCCGATGTATTTGCTTTCACAGTGGAGAGATATTTATGCCAGATGAGAGCAATCAGATAATTTTGATTTTTATGAGTAATCAAATATTTTTAAGCGACCCAATCCGATATTTATGCGGATACAGACTAACAATATTTTTGCCGGCCACAAAACATCACATATTTTTACCGAGGTAGTGTCGTCATATATACTTATGCCTCCAATGGAGCATTAGATATTTTTGCACGGCTGCCCATAGTCATATATTTATGCTGGTGACTGTACAAACTGTATTTGTCATTAACAACAGCTAAGGTAAACACCCAAGTGCTCGACAGTCATTGTCAAGAGAGGTGACAGCAGGGTGACATCTATTGGGAATATTAACATGTTAAGTACTAGGACGTTAACCTCAACTTGAATATATTTTTAAATCTGTTTGTAGGGTTCCGTACCTCAAAAGGAAAAAAACGGAACCCTTACAGGATCACTCGTGCGTCTGTCTGTCTGTCCGACCATTCCCCCCCCCCTTTATCACCGAAACTACTGGGTCTTCAATTTTGAAAAAATACACAAAATAGTTCTTTACCCATAGATCACAGGAAAACCTATTAGAAATGTGCAGTCAAGCGGAATGTACGAAAGCCTTGGAACGCGAGTCCGACTCGCACTTGGCCGGTTTATTTTCTGTTGCTTTGTTTATTTACTATAGTTGCCAGAACTAGTAGCGTAGAAGTACTAATCGAAAATATGTCATCGACCTTAGATAATCAGACGTCTGAATGACTCCCGTCGTCTCGTGACGTTTCATATTGTTGGAGCGTACAATGTCGGAATTTGGCGTCGCATTACGGAAACTGTGCGGAGGAAGCGATCTCCTTTATTGTGCAGACAACATTTAATTTAACGATAAGGTAAAGTCTATGAATTCGTTCATCATCTTTGATTTTATATCCCGTAAGCTTAGCACGAGTTCACCGCGTCAGTATCTCGAGCGCGAGAATGACTACCCGTTTTTTCTACCTGTATTAATTATAAAGGGACGGGTACAGTCAGAACAAGCTAGCTCAACATGCCATTTGCAAAGATAAAGTAAGTGAATGTCATCATTCAGGCCAAATTTCTATGAAAATTAACGTTTGTAATGTCACGCCCTCACTTTGTTATATATTAAAGTCGGTGCAAAGCTCAGACGGACTCCAGACTAACTGCCTTGTGAGACAGTGCTATAATATAACTGCGCACTAAGGCTACAGATTAAAATATCAATAACACTGTGAGGTAGATATGAAACATAGACAACTGATTGGTAAAGAATCGCCGCTCAAGCTAAGCAATGTTAAAAACAAGCAACAACGGTTGCACTCCGGGAGTGCCGATAGAAGTGAAAACTCACCTCACTATGTTACCGACGCCCGGTAACACGATACATACGGTTAGCGGAGGTATTCTATTTATTTATTATATATTATTAATATTATCAGTCTCAAATAAGATCACACTTTTTCATTGACGTGTTTATTTACATATACTGCCATGACAACGTCAAATTATTTGAACATAGGTAAAGAGTCTTGAAAAGGAGTCCGCAACATAAATGTCAAATAACACTGAGTTTTTCTTTATTGATTTAAATGCAATTTCAATTATGAGTGACCTTACTAGGCTTACGGTCACGTGATCGCCTTACGCCCCTTACGGTCACGTGATCGCCTTACGCTGCCTCGAGTTTACCATTTTTTCCCCACCTCAAAAAGTGCCCAGCGCCGCTAGAGAAGTTTTCACTTCAAAAATGGTAATAAATCTGATATTTAGTTAACTTTCCTCTGTCGTTCTAAATTCAAAGATGAATGACACTCTGTTAGGAATCGGAACCGATCACCTCCTCGGAATGTGATGAATTTTAGACAGGCTTGGCAACTAGGTTCGTGACGTCACATGCCACGGACACTGTGCGTCAACGGAAGTGGGTGGGCGATCATTAATAGAGAACAATAGAAGTTACAATGCTTAAAGATACATAGGAGACTTTACGTATTATGTAAGTGCCGTAAGAGGTGTAGTTGATAATACGTAACAGATGTTAGTTTGTTACTACTGTTGTGTTCGTTAGATCAGTAAACAAAACTCGTATGATAAGAACATATTTTATGCAAAATAAGGCATTGTACTGCCTTGCTAAGCTTACTGTAACTAAAAAAAAAAAGCGGCCAAGTGCGAGTCGGACTCGCCCATGAAGGGTTCCGTATTTAGGCGATTTATGACGTATAAAAAAAAAACTACTTACTAGATCTCGTTCAAACCAATTTTCGGTGGAAGTTTACATGGTAATGTACATGATATATTTTTTTTAGTTTTATCATTCTCTTATTTTAGAAGTTACAGGGGGGAGGGACACACATTTTACCACTTTGGAAGTGTCTCTCGCGCAAACTATTCAGTTTAGAAAAAAAAAAGATATTAGAAACCTCAATATCATTTTTGAAGACCTATCCATAGATACACCACACGTATGGGTTTGATGAAAAAAAAATATTTGAGTTTCAGTTCGAAGTATGGGGAACCCCAAAAATTTATTGTTTTTTTTCTATTTTTGTGTGAAAATCTTAATGCGGTTCACAGAATACATCTACTTACCAAGTTTCAACAGTATAGTTCTTATAGTTTCGGAGAAAAGTGGCTGTGACATACGGACGGACAGACAGACGGACAGACAGACAGACAGACAGACATGACGAATCTATAAGGGTTCCGTTTTTTGCCATTTGGCTACGGAACCCTAAAAATACACCTTGTGTATGTCACTTTGAGGGGTCACTGTCCACTGATTACCAGTCCGCCGGACGATATCGGCCTATCAGTTGTTCGATAATAACTATCGTCCTATAAGATATCGTCAGGCGGACTGTTAATCAGTGGGCCCCTTTAGCAAATCTCGATCTTTCGTAACAGCAGATTGCTCCTAAATATGAAGTGCTAAGCTAGGGTCATGAATTTCAAAAACTTCCAGAGAAATACCTGTCTAGTATGGAAATAACCAAGCAAAACGGGGGTTTATTTTGTTAGTTACCCTGCATGGGCGAGATAGTAGTTTCTTACTTTCCCAATTATTTATTTTCGTAGTTAATTATTTAAAATATTTAAATGATAATGAGTCAAACACAGTTTCATAGCGGTTATGCACATGCACAAAACCTTTAACAACATTCGTCAGTTTATACAAATAAATCTGTTTCAGAGACAGTTATCGTTTTACATAATATATAATCTAACCCACAAACATGTACCACGGAAATGACGATAAACTAATAGTGTTCGATCATTGAATTAGCGTTAAAAATTGTATTTATTAGTCACATAATATTGTTTATATACACACATATCATGCCTCTATGATGCCTTTAAAATCTGTAAACAATGGCCAACATTAAGATTAACTGATTTGTTACATCAAATTTCTTATCTGTGAAAATGTTGGAAACTTTATTCAATCAGCCCTATATTATTAACTACTTAGTGAGACCAATCCTAAACCTTATTGCAACACAAAAGGTCGACTAATGGTCATTCAAGTGTACAGCTATTGTTAGTACCGATTCCACGCGAAAGATCTTCATTAGGCTGATTAAATTGACATTTGAAATGGGTCAACAGTTTTATTAAATTACCCTGTCGCGTGCTAAAATACGAACATTTGGGTAGGTAATTCATTAGCGGGGTTGCTAGTAAATTCGTCTCGGGTATCTAATGTACCTTTTTAGTACAAGGCTACTGCCATCGATGTAGGTACCTATTATCATGGACCGCGGGCAGAAGGGGAAGGGGGTACCTTGCCGTAATACAGTGTACACTAGTACGGAGGGTAGCTTGCTTTCGCTATACTTTGCACATCCATACAAGTACTCGTATAAATATATCTATATGTATAGCAATGTACCACACCCGATTTTTGTACCTAAGTTAAGCTCCTATGTAAAAGTAAGCAATAAATAAATTGATTGATTGATTGATATTATTGAAATTATTTACAAAGTACAACTGTTACTGATTATGATAAGTTGAACAGTTTTTGAAATAAGTACAAGCGAGAAAATTTGTATCTTCGAGAAGCTTAGAAAATGCGTCATTATTATGTGATAACGAATTATAAAACGTATTGATTTGAGTGATGAAATTGTGTGTCATATAATTTGATGCGTAGTGTTCCCAAATTTCCAATCTGTAGATTAATAGAGATTAGATCGCAATAAGATAAGATAAAGTAACTTGATAAAGATAAGTGAACAAAGAAAGATAGGCCCTATCATTGACTTATATGACGAAGGTAAATGGACTTTTGATTTCGGAATAAGGATTTATATGAAACATCTTCCTTTCAATAATATTATAACTATACATCTCAAAAACCCTACGTACAAAAATGCCTAATCATTTTGGAAAAGAGCTGATACTCTTCAAACTGCTGGATTGATTTAATCAAACATAGCTAAGATTCACCGCAAGGAATCTCGCCTTTACGTGATAAAACCCGCATCGAAATAGGTCCATCCGTGAGAGAAACGATGCCATTACATAGACATGACGACAGACATTGGCGTCAAACTTATAACATCCCTCCTTTTAAGTCGGGGGTTAAAAATACAATGTTGTCGTGGAAAGGCCACGACGAAACTAGTCCAGTGTCGATATTCGAGACGACTCGTTTCTAGTCAAGGCTGCGTCCCATTTCTCAAATGTCTAAGCTAAGCAGATGTACTAAAATATGGATCGGCTTATTCAAATACTTTGGCTAGACGGTTCAATAATAAACAAGTAAAACTAAAGCTCGGTAGAACTAAATAAGACGACGTGTAAAATATGGCTGTTTCACGTCAGTTTTATATAGGTAATAAAACTTTAGTGGATTTTTCTTACTAAATAATAATAGGTCAGAAAAAATTGGATTACCGTTTATATTAAAGGTCAATATTTCTATTATCGAGTACTTACAATTTAAACTGAAATAGTTAAACGAACAGACGAAAGTCTGAATCTGTTAAAGTTAAAAAAGTTCAACAAAGTCTTAAATAAATGAAACGTCTCCTCTTTTATTGAAAACATTTTTTTATGTAACCACAACTGCATATTTTATGAGTACATTCATTGCCTGCTCGTCTACGTATGCTACTGATACACCCACGGATTCGCTTCAGCTGTGTTTACAAGAACGGATACGTGTACAAACAGCAACTCTCCTAACATCTACCTAACATAACATTGGAAGATGAAATGTAATTATTATGTAGTTTAGTAGGTATATTTATTTAGAAACTAGATTAAATTAACATTATATACCTATTGATATTTTTGACATAAACTGTAACAATTTTTTAAGCATGAACATTTAGTAAAATCCTATATAACTGTAAATATAAGTACAAGTATAAGTAGCGTAGTATAAGTAGTCTATTGTGTGCCCTTACAGGGTGTCATGAACTGGCCTCTTAAATTGTAACACCTTATTATGTACATGACAATGCAATATTGAATAAATGACTAAATGACTAAATGACTAACTGTACATCGGTCGACCTTATTACAAAATGCATAAGGTCCACCTATGTACAGTTAACAGTGTTGGCGATGGTACCGTCATGTTTAGAATCTGATAGGACTAACGTATGAAACGTGACGCTACGCCCGTTTCGTTGACACCGAGAGTAAACGTTGAGGTAGCCCATAATCTTACCTACTAGGTAATTGTTTAAGTTATGAGATAAGGTTGACGTGAGGGATTTCACATGTGACGTCATGGAAACAGCATTTTTTTTTATTTAGGCACATGTCACAGTGTGTCTCTATGTCTATAGTCTAATCTTAAGGTAATTACAATGGCATATAAACAAACAAAATCATAACCGAAAAAGTAAGCCCGGGAGACGGGAAACTTTTATGAAGAGCCAACCACAAATAAAAACCAGTTTAAGCTATTTCAAAGAGCTAAATTGTATATCTTGATTACCTTATATCTTGTCTAAGAGACCATTTGGTGTCTGTGAGTCAGAGTCGCGAATCATTTAAATTGAATTATGGCGCTTTAGTCACGTGTGGACGCACGAAACAAGAACAAATTAAAGCTCAGACATTGCTATTTATATTTGCAATTTAACCGTTTAAACTTGCTAAAGTGTACCTATATGATTACATACTCGATATTTTAAATCAGGAGATTGAATTGCTCGCATTTTTGCTGCCCGAGATCGGAATAATGTTGGCATTTTTGGATCATCATAGTATACCTAACCAATTTTTTTATAACCGTTTCTGTGCGAATATGATGGTTGCACCTTTACATTTTCACATCTCACATTCATTAGAAAAGGTGACGACCACGATGACGGACGACTCAAGTGCGATCATCATTCATCATATTCATATTCATTCATAATATAAAAGGCCAATCAAATTAGATACATAAAAAGCGTTTAGAGGAACTAATTTCCAGCAAGCTGGAAACCGTTTTAATACCTTCATTTGGTCCTAAATGCGTGTAACCCGAGTTTGCGTAATTCGGAGGTGTTAGAAAACACGACATATATTTTAGTGGTAGTCACGTAACAAATTGTCACTGACGAGTCGAATGTGCCACCTAATTTACGGAAATAGCTCCAATTAAATAAATCTAGAACTGTCAATATCGAAGTCATATAACGAATCGCATACTTGACAGTTACGATGGCTATTGCAGAACTGGACCGGAGCAATCATTCCATCACCCCCGTTTACTTTCTTGACAGTTGCGGATTGCCAACTGTCTTTATCTTAGCTTTCCGTCAAACCTGAGTCGGTAAATGATAGCGATAAAATTTATCGCTATCATTTACCGATATATTTATGTATATTTAATAAACAGTCGATACATTTACGAGTATCTATCACGTCCATCTGTATGGTGATTTTCTAGAATCGAGATTTGACGTTTATTTGTGTAAGATCGTAGTATAATATCTTAGTTTACGAACCTCGGAAGTATAGCACGTTTGGAATAGGTATCGAGAAAAAAATAAAGGGCATCCGATATTTTTTGTACCGTTGTTCATAAACACTCATCTTCTCAATTATATTATCTATGTCTGTCACATGTAATATTCGTTTTCAAGAGACAAAAGCTGTTATTATGTCATACATGTTGCACAATGTATGATATAATAACAGCTATTAAGCTTACATGAATATAAATAGATTTGGTAGAGCTCTATAGAATGGACCAAAATAATCGGTTTAGCATAGAATACACAGATACGTGACTCAGAGAACGTAGACACACGGGCCGAGGGCGGTCACCGGTAGCGGTAATTGTGTCATCATATGTATTGTGGTCATTAGATTTTTCAAGTCCTTTGCTCGCTATGATATTAGTTATATCATATTACGCGTTAAATGTCAATGGCGCGTTAACTTTCATGGCTTCAAGTAATAAGTTGTTTGGGACGAAGCATGTTGCTGATTTGCATTTGTGGCCACCGGACGAAGCCTGCGTTGTGGATTTCTTTCATATATAACTAGAGTTTTTTCTTGAATAAATTACAATATTTGTAAGTTTAAAATATTATAAATAAATGTTTATTGTATAGTAATAACTTAAAATGGACATAGTGTATGTTCGACTTATATCAAGGATTGGCTTTTGTCTACGACTTCGTCCGCATAGAACAAAGTCGCACTTCCTTGCAAACATTGAACCACATTTCTAACCTCTTCGGGGATTGTATTTCAGCTTTACAACTTTTGAGGAAAACTTCTTCCATATTGTAAAGACGCTGCAAAATCTAAAGTTTGATCCTCAATTATTCATAGAAATTTGTTTGCAGGGGGGTTAACTATCTCCTCAGCTGACTGTACATGAGTTTCAAAATTTGTCCAGACACCAATGACACCGTGTAAGTCAATTCTCAAAGTACTTACATCCATTTACTCCAATCAATTGAGTCAATTCGTACCAGCTGTTGTGAATTAACATACTAGTTACTGTTACTACAAATCGTTTGGACATTCGATACGCCATATGCTCAAGTATCGAATGCCGGTCACGCACGTGGCTTACAGCGTGGGCGCCGTCTGGACTGACGACGGAAGGGATACTCGGGATGTTAGGGTTGAGGAAACTTCTTAGTTGTATAGTATGTTGTCTTCCTATGGTACAGAGGGCTTTCACGATCTCACGTCTCGCTTCTTGATTCCCAGCAGGGCTTTTAGCGTTTAGTTCGTCTGAACGGCTTTAAGTTCCTTAGCCTCAACAGAGCGTTGTCGCACTTCAGAACAACCTACGACTACGGTACGATGATGTTAATTACCTAACCTGGCGACTACACATGAGAGTGCATCGATACCTCGGCGGCTAGCACAATCCATCTCTACTATAAGTACTCTCTCCATCTCTATTATAGTACTTTTTGACCTTTTTGTAGTAATTTTTAGATAAGTTTCGCCCCGGATAATACCTACCTATAGTTCGTTTTTTTTAGCATTAGAAAGAACTTGAAAGAAGGTAAGCGATTTTGACATGTCTTTTAATTGAAAAATACTTTTTTAAAATCAATAATTATTACTTATGAAAGCAGAAGACTATAAAAGATCGTATTAGATTCATAATTGTTACATATTTACCGTAACTTATTTTTAAAATGTGTTTTTCAATTAAAAGACACATCAAGATTGTTTACCTTATTTCTAATGCTAAAAAAACGAACTATATGCCTTAAAATCGGCTATCTGGTGAGCGATCATCAATCTATCGATCGTGATGACCGCAAACTTCAACAGGAGCGTTTGTTAGATTTACTTCCTTTTTCTTGGCCAAGACACTGGTGTTCTTTGTTCCGTGATCATTATTGAGTGAGAGGCAAAAATATGCATGTATTCATTATGCCCTGTAAGATAATTTATTACCTACAAGATATTTATTTGAATGTGTAAACATATTAGAAACTATTATACAAACCCATAATTCATCATAGCATAAATTAATAGCCACATCACGACTTTTTCTCCACGTTTTGTATTCAATTTATTCAAAACGTGTTTGTAGACTAATGCTCAATATAAATCACACAGCATGACAATATGAATCTCTGAGTAAATTATACGGTATTTGCGAGTCGTATTTAATTCGGGGATTACCATACACACCTGCGTTTGGTTGAGCTTGAGCCCTTTGAAATTTATGTCACTTTCGGATACCTACACTGATTTCGCTTTTACATGTAGGTACCTACCGTTATAAAGCCATCATAGGGGGCATAGCCATAAGATGACTATAGTTGATAGAATAATCACGTGACTTTTGGTATCATGTGTCATCACGAATTCCCGATAAGTACTTGTTTTCTTTTCATCTTGGCTAGGTTCCTTTTGGTATCTTTTGTGGTTTCGTAGTCAACGAGAAACACTTCAAATTTTGCCATGTCTCTCGAATGTCTGTCTCTGCCAGCGCTTTTGCTTAGCGTCCTGTAGTACTACAAAGTTATGTGGCATGGGTGGGTAATACACAGCAATTAGGTTCACATCTGTCCTGTAGACATACCAATAGCTATGGATTTTTTACGGAAGCTAAATATATTACATCAATCATAAGTAGTGTACAAAATTGTACGAGTATGGTACTAGTAAGTAAATGCTTTAACTACGATAATTTTCTTGCAAGGAAGGTTTTAAATATCCGCTAGTGTGGAATCAAAACAGACATGTGTGTGTGTGTTTACAAAGCCGCATATACTTAATAAATATGTAAAAAATAGTAATTATCTATATACACAGCTTAGTCATAAATTGAGTAATCTTAGCCCAAACCCTGCTTTCATACTTATATAGTCATATATACCATTGGAAGTATGTGTTAGTGAATGATACTTGAACATCGACAAATAGCTTCTGAGTTAATACATCATACAGTGGCAAATAATACAATATACCATACAGTTGCATATATTATAAAGATGCTGCCTTATTGTATAATGTTTAAGGATCATTTTTGTTGGATTAAATAATGTTAATTATACATAAACATATATAGCTTTTTACATTAATTAATGCAAGCAATGCATCAGTTGACCGCGACAGAGGTTTAAAAATAGAATTTTGTTTGTGTAGTATAATGCGTGCGTCAAGTGCATTTTAATTATTTGTTTTCAATAAAGGGAATTGCGGGTGTTATATATATATGGATATGGATATATATGGCGTAAATTGACATGGATATATTGATAGTAGTAGGGATAATGTTTACTATAACATACAAACAAAAGCATACGGCCCGACTGATGACTACGGTTACTATAGTGCACGAGATGTAATACTATTATAATTTCAAAAGCTCGGCTGGCAGTTCATAATATACTTACAACTGGAACTTTCGCAGGGAATCCATCTGCAACGGCAATGTTTTTGGTGTTTTGTGACTGCACATATTTACACAAAATTTATTTAGTAATTGGCATCACAGAGATTAATTTATCGATTGTCATTTTACCACGCAATTAGGGTTTGCAATCCGGATCCGAAATGTATGAAATTATCCGGATCTGGATCCGGATCCGCGGATCTTCCCATACATTTCGGATCCGTCGTGCAAGCCCTACACGTAATTTATCGCCCTAAATACCAAAACTCACAATCAACATCAGACCTTAAAGTAAAGGCAACAGGACATTTAATTGAAGAAGCTTTCGTAATACGACGTAAATGTTAAACCAGATTAATTTGGACGTAAACGGGTAAATAAACAAGTGGGTTATTTAATAGCGAGTAAACGGAGCGGACTTATTGTCTTTATGTTAAGGAAAACAAGAGTGGCATTCGAACTTCAAACATCTTATGGATTAGATATGTGTTCTTGGATTATTACTTCTCGCTCTCACTTTTCTATTGTAGCAAAAAAGATTCACACAGTGATATCAAATCAAATTCGTATTTTTAAAGCCCGGCTACCGCTCGACGCGTGGTTTCCGGCGGGAGGGATCTAGTCCGGATGTCCTATCGCAAAAAGCTTTTTTACTAGAACATTGTTATATAGGTCAAACATAAGTAAGGTACTTTAAGTAGGTACTTCAAATATGACCATAGCATAATTTGAAATAAATAAAGTCTTTATACTAAATCACACCGTGAAACACATTTTTATAGAAGTGGATGTAGATTTGAACGGCGGCGGCGATAAGATTTCTGGTACGTGGTCTGTACGGATATTTCGTGGCCAGATAACATCAGATATTTATCATTTCAAGAAATGCCAAGAAAGATTACTTCACGATATGGTTAGGTTAGGTTTAACATTTTGATGATGTGGCCAATCGATAATTTCATGAAATGTTTGCCACATCATGAAATGTCTGACCAGGCACGATATATATATTATGATAGTTACACCTTTATCGAATATCTTGTAATGCGTCATTCTCAAAACAACTTACATCCACATATAACAACTTTTTATACATAATATGTACTTAAAAGCAAACTGCTGTAGAGAAGTAACTGGTGTGACTTACTTAGGACAGGGTTAGGGGTATGTAACTGAGGTAAGGTAAGTTAGTGTGCAAGCCAGACTCCCAAGCGAGTTATCCACATTGAAGTTATGTATATTTCTTTATACAATCAAGGTTATTTCAAACTTTATCTCATTGAAATAAGGTGGTCACTAAATTTCTTAGTTGGTACGTGACCGAGCTAACGTTAAAATGCTTTTCCTTGGACTACATTTGTAGCCTTCATATAAATATTAAAGTCCTCAGACCCGGTTTTAGATGGCATGACGAGGACATTTACGATAATTGATATAAATGGAAAATGTTCTGGAGCTGTTTATGTGCTTCAACGTTCCAGTGGAAATTCTTATTTTTCAGGCGTACATTCTAAAAGTCGAACAAAAAAAATCTTAACATACGGAAAGCTAGCTAGCATAATGACAAAGTGTGGCAATTGGCTTAGACGGATTCTAAACACTAGGTAAGTAACACTTACAGCTCAAACAGTATTTATTAACAATCCAAAAGCAGGCAAATACCTAAAGCCCCCAAGTCCGTTTGTTTGTTTTAAAATTAGATTTAATTTGTACGCAAACTTGATTAATTTTTATGTTATCTAAATTAATTCACAAATGTTTTCTCCATTTTTCTTTGTATAACGCTTCTGTATAACTTTTTAGTAATTTTTGTCACTGGTGGTTGATGATACCGTGAGTCTGCGCGCGCACTGCTAAGTCCCGGCAGAATACCAGCGCTGTGGCAGCAATGCTGCAGCACATGCTGAGTCGGCGCCTTTTCGCGACTACAGTCGTGACAAAAAAACAAACCTAGTATGTAATTAGTTAGTAATTAGTTTAGTATAGTACTTAGACATAAGTTTTAGTTTTATTCTTAACATAAGGTAATTTTTTTTTGTCACGATAATGTTTTTATCTATCTATCTACTTTTATTCTAACAAGGAACTTTTCCTTCAGAATTTAGAGCTAAAGGCATAAAATTTACACAGGTACCTGGTACAGTGAGCTGTGAAATTGCATGGAGAAATTATGAATGAATTCATTGATAAAGTCGCCACGCACTTTTACGGCTGATGGTACATTTCATATTATTATAACATAAAAAATTTATGCAAGCTGACCAGTGGTAGACTCTAAGTCTCATTTGATGCGGGTACCTACTGACCGACGATGTAGTTTATTGAAGAGACCTAAAAAGGATAACCCATCTATAACGTACATAATGGAATTATTGTGGAAAGTTTAAATGAAAAAATGAGCCCAATAGTCGAAGTCAGCGTTTGCGCAGGGTACTGCGATATGGCACTAACACTTTAATAGGGAAAACGATTGTTAGCCGTTATTTAGCTATTCACTGTAATAACTAAAGGCCGTGTCACAAACAACTTGCTGCTATTTTCGTGTCACGTGGGCATGTCTGAGATGAATGCATATAATATTTATTTGAATTGGTGGGATAAAGTAAAGAAAGTAAAGACAGAATTAGCAAAGCTGATAGTATCGACGATGAGAGAGTGATTTCTTAAGGCATTTGTTATTGGAAGTTCTTTGAATATTGTGCCTAAAACTCCGTTTTGAGTGAAATTCGAATAACAAAACATTTCCCTTTGAAGCAATCTACATTATAAAACAATTAGAGCGATAATATTGCCATTGTGAAAAAGATAATGCGGATACTTAGACCACATGAACAGATGACAATAATAGGATGAGGCAATAAAAAGAAAACCCACTCAATATGTAAAGCTCCTAATGATGTCAAGTACGCAACGTAACCAAATTCACAATTAATCCCAAAGCATGTGACTGAATCGGTACAGACGGTAACATAACCGACCACAAACGGACCTTAATATCTGTACAATAACGTATACTAACAGTTAAAATCAGTGTTGTCGACGGTACGTGCGTGCTCCGAAATGTGTACGTGAAGTTATCTGGCTATCTGCCATGTGCCCACGCTTTACTATACTTCCAACATAACAATGCAAAAGTAACCTTAACAATCATGTTTAAAGTTCGATTTGAAATGGCCAGTTACGGTGTTTAAGGTCTTTTGATTTTAAGTGGAAGGAGATACACTCTCGTGATTTTGAAGTAATACTCTTGTTTTTGCACATTTTTTCAGGTTCAATGTATTTTTAAGTGCATATAACGTCCATTGTCAACGAAAATGGCCTTGCTTCTTAAAGTAGGTGGTTACAAAAAGTCGTGAAGTTTTTGTAGATCGCCAGTTTGATTAGGCTTAAAAGGTTCCCAGAACGGAAGTAACTTGTTTGCTTAAGAATTAAGTTCGTCTTCAAAGAGAAAATACCGAAAATGGACGAAAATAAACTTTATAATTTTTCAGCAAGTGAAGTCGCAAAACTTTGAAATAATTATATAAGTAGTATACGAATTAAAATATTTACATACAAATGAAATGCATTTTATTCAAAGATAAAAATTATGAATCATCCACAAACGTCATTAGGTGTAGTGTAGTGTTTTGGCATTCATGTCCGATCCATTAGAATCTTGGCACAAATCTATCAACACCCCTTGCCTTAACTTTCTTTACAAAACACTTGAAGAAACTATTATTGAGTGTACTTACGAAAGCGTCAAAACCATTCTGGCTCGATATTGACCTGACACTCATCTTTTGTCAACGAAAGACATCGAAATTCGTCAACAATTTGTTCTAGATTATGAAAGAACAAGACAAATTAAGTATCGTTATGCAAAAAAAGTAATAATTATCTTCACCAAAACTATCTATAATAACGTTGACAATTGAAATGTGATATCAATCAATCAATCAATCAATATTTATTTCAGACCAAAATTACTAAACTGTTCCAATAAATAAAATAGTGTGAATTATTAATTGATTAAGGACCAAATAGAGAGCCTTGGGGTACGCTAATGTTACATACAAATTACTACATACAAAATGCAAACTAAGTAGGCCGTAATCATGTGAGGCTTGAAAAACAACATTTTTCTGACGTTTTATTCCTGGCATGAGGCCACCAACGCCGGGCGCTCGCTTGCAAAAATAAAGATGTCCAAGATGAGTACGAGCTCGTCTAGCCTAGCCGATACCGTAGTGATTGTGATGTCTGCCAAGTCACGAACTTATTTCCACAAAGTCCTATACAACATGATGATGATAGTAAGATAGCACTTTGTGGTAATGAGCCAGTGGAATGTGCGTAGTACTGCAATGCTAGCGGGAATGCAATTGTTACTATAAATAGACTACTCGCACGTCGCAATATTTCTATTGCAATGGCACTAATGAGGCAATTGTTGACATGGGTAATGTTGATTCGCAATGTTGGGCCGTTTTGAGCAATTATGTTGCCGATGAATAGTTTGGTTGAATCAATAATATTTTTATGTAATTAAAAACGATTAAACATGTTTGTAGACTGTAGACGGTGAAAGGGGTGCAGGGAAGAAGAGTAGCAGGAGAAAAACAAGTAAGTATGATAAATGAAAGATAGGTATAGCGGCCGCGAGGGACAGCGTCCGTGTGTGACAGTGGTCAGTTAGCAACTGAATTGGGTTCGATACAGGTACGTATGCATCTATGCATCTAGGTATGTATATATATAGTATAGCATGTCGCTCGCGCTCACCATTTAATGCGTAAGTATAGATTTATTTATATAAGAAGTATATCATCATACATAGTAGGTAAGTAAAAAAGGTATATATAGATATAAGCATAGGTAAGTATTAGTTTTAAGTTTCTTTTTCAGGTTCTGTCGTCTACAATCTCCCGCCCTACTGGGCTTCGGCAGTACTCACACTGGTAGGCGGACTATGCGAGCTGCTGGTCTCACTAACACTCGGGATTTTGTTTTTACATTTCCGATTAGCATTCACAAACCTCCAGTATGCAACAGCTGCGAAGGCGGTCGTCGCTGCATCACAAAACATATGAAGTTCCAGAATGCTAGTTGTCTCTTTCGCACTCGTTATGAAATTTGCAGACGTAGTAAAATACCATCTTGGTATGTTGAGGTGCACAAAACTCTTTAGGTCAGTGATCCAGTGTTTAAATTCAATAAAGATGGACTTTAGTAATATTTTTCCTTTTATTATTACAGGTGCCAATACACCAAATATATCATAAATTGACGTGATGCGTAAATTTTCTCGTTCTGTCGGCGTTTTCTTGAATTCCAGGATGTCTTCGGGTATGTTATTGAGAGACACATCGACTGCCAAAGTATCTTGCGATGGATCCCATAATAATCCCAAAGTTCGTTGAGTTTTATTTTTGCCATCTACCAGCAAACTTTCTCCGTTAGTACTTAATTGATCTTTAGGTAAGTGTGACAAAACATTTTTGTTGTTACTTGTCCAGCCACGTATCTCAAATCCTCCGAATTTATGAACCGTAGAAACATCATCAATAATATTTATCGCTTCGCTTTCTGTGGGCAGCGAGTCTATGAAATCGTCTACGTAATGACTATGCATAATAGCTCGGGCGGCGTTAGGCTTTGTTTCGATGAATTGTTGAGCATTCTTATCTCTTATAAATTGTGCAATAAATGGGCTGCAATTTCCTCCAAATAAAAGTGACGTCATAACATATTGTTTTATTGGTTGATCTTGACTGTCGCGCCATAAAAATCTCAAGGCGTGTTGATCTTCTTCTCTTATTTTAATTCTCAGAAATATGCCACGAATGTCACCCGTTATTCCTATGGGGTTTTCTCTGAATCGTAACATAATCCCATAAAGTGAGTTTAATAAATCAGGACCTTGAAGCAAATAATCATTTAGGCATTTTCCATGAGAAATACTAGCACAGTCAAAAACTAATCTCAGTTTCTTCTTTCTCGGATTATCTACTCCAAAGTGGGAAATTACCCAAATTCTATTTCCACTTTCTTCCGGTTTTACTTCTGTTTTCCGGGGAAGTCCCACTTCCCATCTGGCATTCTTTAACTTCGCCGTGTTATTTAAAATAGAAATTGCATGTTGTTCTTCTTTATTTTCCCTCTTCTTTGAAGTTACTCCGGCACTTTCTAAGTTAAAATAATGTCTCGCTGTTTCGTGTAATAACACATCTGCGTTGTAATTATCAGCGGGCTCGCTGGCATCAATAAATAAAACTGCAGATTCATCAAAACAAGTTTGCTCGGCCGGTGGCAACACGGCTGATGCACATGTACTTGCAGGGGCGGCGTGCGCGCCGGCGCCGGGCAGGCCGCTGTTATCGTAGGTAAGGCGGCCGGCTTCATTGACAACAGGTGATGCGCCTAACTTGCCAGGAGCGAGCGAGAGAGAACGATGCGCGCACGCGGGAGAGTGAGACACGAGAAGGATGTCGCTTGCAGTGCGCTGCTTTGACGAGGCTTGATTTATAGGGCCGTGCACACACCATCCCAAAACAGTCAACGTAGCACAAGGTTCGTTCCGTTCACGCGAAATTATTTTTAGAGGCTTAATTAGGTGATAATAATCTTGTCCGATCAATAGTTCCGGTTTCACATCCGTATTTTGATAATAGTAGTTATTTAATTCACTTAAGTGTTCGTAGTTTTTAATGTTTATTTTAGATAACTTTTGCACTGGTATATTCAGTTCCGACATTTTTCGAGCACGTAATTCAAAAATCTCATTGTCCACGTTTGATATTTTTAAGTCCACTAGTTCCGATTTGCACAAGATTTCTCCAGAGTTCCAGGCACCACGTAAATGCAAATTTTGAGTTTTTCCAGTCAACCCCACTCGATTTACCACGTTTTCCGAAATCAATGAAATTGCCGACCCGTCGTCTAAAAAGGCGTGCGTTGTGATCACGCCCTTAGGACCGTGAACATTGACACGAACAACTTTTAAAAATACTTTGTTGTTATTATCACTAACGTTCGCCACAATACTGTTCTCAGACGCGGTTTCACTTTCGGGCTGTGAGGATTGTGAGTCTTCCTCAGGCTCCACCTCCTTATCTTCAGCGATAACATCCACGGCGTTAACTTGCTTCGGGGCTTGTTTGTTGATAGGGTAATGAAGTAGTGCATGGTGTGGCTGTGCGCAGCCGTCCTTGTCGCACATCGGCGCTTGGCAGGTGTCCTTATCATGATCAGCTGATAAGCATTTTAAGCAAATCCCGTTATTTCTCACAAAGTTCCATCGCTCTTTGCGTAACGACTTTTTAAATAGCCTACAATTAAGTAGGCTGTGAGGGGATAACTTGCAAAACTTGCATTTTTCTGTTTGTTGACTTGTCGTACAAACTGCATGTTGTTTAAATCCACTTTTATCAGCACTGTAATTTATTTGCTTCATGTTTAGTAAACTGATACCAGATTCAGTAATTTTTGTAGCTTCTTCTGAGAGGAACTGTGATAATAATTCCAACTTGTTCAGCTTGATGTCGCCTTTAATTTCTTTTTGTGTATAATAATAATCAGACCACTTAGTGAGTAAGGCAGTCGGTAACTTTGATAAGACGATTGTACAAATACTGACGCCTTTTAGGTACTCATCTCGGTTGAGCGTTTTCACTGCTGCCATGAAGTTTTTAATTTTTATTGAGAATTTCACGAGGTCCCCAATATAATCTTGAGGTAATGCAGGTATCTTCTTGATATCATTCATGATTTTATTTATAATTAATTCTGGGTTTCCAAATTGCAGTTGGAGGGTTGCTATGATGGTGTCGGGCGACGAACCGCTGGTAAGTAATGCGGCTACTGCTTCTCGTGCCGCGCCGACGAGGCATTTCCTCAAACGCCACATGTTTTCTTTAGTGCTGTAATTGCAGAGTTCCGTAGATTCATCAAAGGATTGTTTGAAGTTTAGCCACTCCATAGCATCACCGGAGAAGGTAGGTAGTTCTCGCGGTGTACTCAAACGACTAATTAAATTATTGTTTTGTTTGCAGGTGGAAGCTGTGAGATCCCTGAGGGCCTGTGCCAGCATAGACACGGTGGCTTCTGGGTCGTTGGCGGCAGGCGCCGGCGGGCGGCTAGTGACGTCACCCTCCTCGCGAGCCTGTTGAAGCACTTGTTGACCTTGGTCGATCCACTTCACAATTTCACTTCCATTACTCTTCTTTTCACTTGACTTCGACGACGATATGTGACTGTATTTTTCTTCCAAGGCTGCTAGATCTGCCGCTAGTTTCTTTTGAACCAATTCCGACTGTATGCGAGCTAACTCTTCAGCAGCTTTTATTTTTAAATTTTTGCGTTCATCCAATAATGTACTTTTAAACGACGGAGAATTCTTCGACTTCGAGCGATTGCTACAGCGTGAACCGGATGGGTGTTGGGGCTCTTTATCAGCCGGGTTCAAAAACATTTTTGAAGTACCCTCTCCTGGATCGGGTGCTACGTAAGTCTTGTCGAATTCCTTAACGTTTTTCTTTGAGTTTTCATCGGTAGACTCCTTAGTGAGTTGCTTCACATCACTTTCCTCCTTCTCCGCCCGTTTCATATCAAGTTCCTGCTTTTCACGTTCTTTTTTTACATTTCTGCGGGTGTTCACCATCTTGCGCGGCGGTCAGGTAATTTCCAGATCCGGCTCGAAGACCACTTTGTAGACTGTAGACGGTGAAAGGGGTGCAGGGAAGAAGAGTAGCAGGAGAAAAACAAGTAAGTATGATAAATGAAAGATAGGTATAGCGGCCGCGAGGGACAGCGTCCGTGTGTGACAGTGGTCAGTTAGCAACTGAATTGGGTTCGATACAGGTACGTATGCATCTATGCATCTAGGTATGTATATATATAGTATAGCATGTCGCTCGCGCTCACCATTTAATGCGTAAGTATAGATTTATTTATATAAGAAGTATATCATCATACATAGTAGGTAAGTAAAAAAGGTATATATAGATATAAGCATAGGTAAGTATTAGTTTTAAGTTTCTTTTTCAGGTTCTGTCGTCTACAATGTTGATAATTTAGAGACATCAGGAAAAGAAAGAGTCGAGTGGCAGTAAACATTTCGTGGCTTATATGTTAAGTTGTGTTCCTTATGTGTTGCTTTCTTCTTTTATTTTGTCACGAATAAACGCTCTCTATTCTATTCTAAACAAATGCTACGAAAATGTTAAAATCTATTCATGACAAAAAACAAAGATGGATCTAATCGCAACCAAAGATTCCATTTAAGAAAATAGGACATATAAGTGTCATAATTCCGACCCCAAAACATATTATTAAGTATAAAAACGTTTTAACAAAAAAATTAAGCCGCGAAAAAAAAGAAAAGCAAACAATAATAAACCTTCTTTATTTAACC
Organism: Cydia amplana; assembly: GCF_948474715.1. NCBI lineage: Eukaryota > Metazoa > Arthropoda > Insecta > Lepidoptera > Tortricidae > Cydia > Cydia amplana. Next base: position 15,299,994 of record NC_086079.1, on the reverse strand, counting down.
TTTATAACTAAGTTCTTAAACTAATGTAAGTAAACCTAAGTAATTTTGAGGATGTGCCAAATAAAGAATTATCAAAATCGGATTACTCTGCAAAAAGTTTTGCGTGGTCATTACAATCAGTGAGTGAACAATCAATTTTCCTACCCTTAAGGTTGGATATTTTTTCCAAATGTATGTGAGACCAACGTCGGGGTATACCGTTTCCAATAAAAAAAGGATTATCAAAATCGGACTACTCGGTAAACAGTTATGCGTTGTCATACATAAAAAAATACACGCGTCGAATTGAGAACCTCCTCCGTTTTTTCGTCTGTTAAAAACACATTACATTTCATTCCAAGAGGTTAAATAAATACAAGATTAAAACGTGGTCTATTAATGTACCGGACGTCTTTCACTTATAATTAGTCACTGCACTGGAGTCTCAAAAACGATGTGAACAGTATAGGTACTCGCCTGTCTTTTAAATGGTTAAACTCGGTTGCAATTAAGATTTGCATCTTTATGAGAATGCAACCGGGGTATTAAAGCGTGGGTGACGCGACCCAATGCATGTTTGCAAAAGTTACTTTTCAGCAATTCGTCTGTAAGTATTTTGATTTTATTATACATAAGCTTAAAGAACTTATTGTCAGAAAAAGTATGTGAACGCTTAAAGTATTCAATTTTCTTTTCTAGGTATAACTCAAGGTGGGGGGCAAAAGACGATGACAGAGTCGAGAAGTCCAGGAAGAAGAAAAGAGGTCGGGACCCCCGCTTAAGTGCTGGAAAAATTGTTCAGCCCAAGACCGGGATACATGGCTACAATAAGTCTTATATCCAGGAGGTGATGCTAAAATAACAAGAAATATGTACATAAGATTTTTATTTTTGTGTAGCAGAAAAAACATATTCACGTAACTATTTATAAGACTGGTCGAGTAATGGTGTGGTCAATTAGGTAGGTATTTCATGGCCGAAGGAACTAAATGCCTGCACCGTAACCGTAACTGATAAAAGATCATTCGCACCTAATATGAGGTTATCGTCCCCAACTACAATGTCCTCGGCAATAACTACGTTAACGACGATATTATCAGTGGACAATACTGACCTGCCGAGTTTGAAATTGATTTAAATATATGTGAAGGTGATAATAACAAGAGATGAAAGGCTGAGGAAAGAGAGCTTGAGCATCACGGTGAAGTAATACAATAGATGAAGAATGTAACAAGTGGTAGTTCAATAATATGTGCCACATCCCATATTCAGACAATGAAAAACTCTAAAAAGAAAGATGTTTAAAGAATGTGCACATGTTTTAACGCTTTTCTTTAGACTCAAATTAAAATCATGTTTTTAAAGATTTCTTTTTAGATGTTCATCATTTTACTTCTCGAGGATACGGTATTAGAAAAGAAACTCAAAAGGTTCACTTTTACCTTTATTACAGGGCAAACGGGTGAAAAATACTGTCCAGATTTGTTATTTGCTAACTTAATAATTAATATGAATATCAACAAGGCTTCCTTGTGATTAGCGAAGTTCATTGACTTTCGGCATCGTTCAGCAAATTAATACAATATACATAATCGACGCCTAAAAGAGTTCATCAATATGTAAGTTGGATACCTACGTAAGCCATGGATTCTTATTCTAATTTTTAAAGAAAGTTTTCCGAAATTTTCGCCGAGAGCGTGTGCGGATTGGAAAATTTGATAGAAAATTAAAACACAATACTGATGTTTACGTATTAATGATTAATCAATGATAATCATACATAAACTGATTTGGTTACTGACACACACACATACCCGAGTGGCACAGAGAGCCATGGAGCGCGCCATGCTCGGCTTCAAACTGCAAGACCGAGTGAGGAATGTCGAGATCCGACGACGCACCTAGGTGCAAGACGTCGGATACATCATTACCAAACTTAAATGGAGCTGGGCGGGACATGTTGCCAGGCAGAGTGATGGCAGGTGGGCCAAAATGTTAACGGAGTGGTGGCCGCTTACAGACGAAAGGAGTGCCTGGCGTCCGTTGAGTCGTTGGGTAGACGATATTCGGAAGATTGCGGGTCACTTCTGGATGAGATTGGCTCAGGACCGGGATAAGTGGCGTACTGGAAGAGCGGCCTATGCTCAGCAGTGGGCGATAAAAGGCTGATATGATGATGATGATGATGGTTACTGACACCCAGAAAGTTTTTTTTTAAATGTGCCTGTGGTTTACATTCATACAATATGAAATCAGTTAAAAAGTAGATTGGTTAGGGACGCGCATTTTTGGCAGTATCATGATTACAGCACCAAATATGTAAATATGTATTGCTGTTTTCTTCACAATTTGTGTTGGAAAATAAGTTTAAACATAGCCAACAATACACAAGAGCACTTTGACATTCTCCGACTATCTTTAAACACCATCCTGTTAATATAATGTAATATCTATTTTGAAACGCATAAAACGGCACTTGTATTACGCTATAAAGGCTCCCTTCAAAGCTATTTTAAGAGTCGCTTATTTATATTATCACAAAACCTTATAGCAGCGAGATAAGGTCTAAAATTACTTCATGTTGTTTACACAAAACAAGGACACGGACCGCATTCTGCCGCGACGGCAAGTGACCGCCATAAATGGAGTGAAGTGAATTACACTTAAGTGTTAGACGGAACGATTACGCTGAGAATACGAGTAATTAGTGCTCTGATTATGGTTTTGCTTATGAGAGAAATAAGAGCTGTTACAGTACTACTAGAAGCTGAGTAAAAGTACAATTCGGATGCTTTAGGGTTGTAAAACTTTTCAAAATTTACTTTCTATACCAAAATCGTATTCATTCTTTTTAAACTTGTTAGAATAATAAAGTAATTGCTATTCCTCTAAAGTATTTTTCAGATTGGATTTATATTTAATTAAGGATGACAAATAAAGAAAGGATATATAAGAAACGTCCTCTACTATTAACGTTATTATGTATATATACTATTGTATGCAGGGTATATCTGTATTCATTAGTCCTTTAGGATATATTAACAAGTGACTTTAAATAAACATTAAATGTAAAATTTAGTTGCAAAATTATTTAGTTAATTACAAATATTGCAATGTAGTTAGTGGGTGTTAATCCCATTTGAGTCTCTATGACCGAAGACCACATTGTTCTAAACGCGTGTTAATTTCGAAAGCCAAGGATTTTAGAACTGCGAGACATTTACACTGACTTGAGCCTCTTTGGCTCTCAGTACTGTGACTATTGAAGTGACGCTATCAATATCCGATACTGGACTTGCGATTTAACTGAATTAATAAGACAGAAGTGGGACGCGCGAGCTGTTTGTCTGTTGGTTCAACCTGCCTTCGATCTGAATAGCAAATCCAACTTCAATATTTGTGGAGAAAGTGGAATTTCACAGAAAAACAAGTATGGAATCTCGATCCATCAGCTTATAGAGGTATATCACTCCACAAGAAAAATGTTAAATATTCTTAAGAGATAAAAGTTTCTTCATTGCACATATTAGTTACACTAAGTTACACAGATATATTAATAGAAGGTATTAAATAGTATTAATAGTAATGCGCATAGCAGTTCGTATAGGTACAGAAATTGCAGAGATCCCCGCACTAGGCCCTTAGATTTAACATTTTTGTTGTCGAGTGGTAATGGTAAGTATGGCTAGGTAGGTAGGTAAATAATTCACAGGCTCTATTGCAGCGCAGCAAATAAGAAAGCTGATTCAAATAATACATTACAGGACCTAAAAGGCTAAAACACCCCTCTAATCGACAGTTTGCTAAGAATTTGTTCAAATAATATTCGAAGACACATCATCCAGAGAACAAATTACTACGTAGTTTCTTTGCTGCTCAGTGCTCTGTACATATCCTATCAAAATTCAGTCATACGAGTAAGTATTGCGAAAGCTTTACATAACGAGTATACCTACTTAAATTTTTCAAATTACCTCATCCATTCTTAGACACTACTCGCTACATCTTTCGGAGAACCTATAAGTCTCCATTTGGACTCACGACAGATTAAAATCGATCAATGTTCCATACTTACTCATATAACCGGTAATTGATATCACCCCTGTCGATAAGGTATCGGCATACTTGCCGGTGCAGTATAAATAAATTAGAAAGTGAGTACCTATTACAAGCGCGGGCAGACTGGTTGGAGGTTGTCGAAGTCCCCAACACACGGTAGACGCTGTCAGTTTTATCTTACGTTGTTAATGTAGTTTGACTCAGGACTGTTTCATTTCAAACATAGACAAAGATAATCATGCCGTCTTTATCGTACGCTAGTAAAAACACCCAAGAAAAGGGATGAGTATAGTTTTCCTGGTTCTTCCTGACTGACTAGTTTTGTTGGCCAGATTATTATGTTTCATACATTTTCCAAAGGCTTGTAGTTATCTAGTCCATTTATTCTGAACTTGGGGGGTAATCCTCCTCATAAGAGTAATTCTGCCACGATAACAAAGTTGTGCTTAAAATGTAATTGATGGCCAAAAACGCATTATTTTGTCTACTTGATCGTACTGGGGTGCAAAAGGGTTCGTAACGCTAAAAATGCTGCCGCCAAATGTAGCTTACTAACTAGATATTTATGACACTAATATTCAGAAGATATTGATATGAGCTGATTGATAAAATGATATCGGGTCAATGCAGTTGATTAAGATTGAATGTGTAAAGGGTGTTTAAGTGTAATTAGTTTCGCTGGCAATGTGATCTATGTGACTACGAAGCGTATGTGATTAATTGGTATAAAAGGGTTTTACTAGTAGAAAGTGGTTATTAACGTAGGTATAACACTGACAATCCAACCTCTAGACTGAGCTTAGGCCAATTCTTTCATGAAACCGATGCTGCCAAAAATACGGGGGTGCGGGGGGACGAGGTGAGCGAATCCCGTGCCGTGATTGGTCCGTTCAAAGACACGGACCAATCACGGCACGGGATTGACTCGAAGATGGAGTAACGCTACCGTATGTGTGGCAGAGGGGGTAGCGCGACTATGCTATGTCTAGAGGTTGGATTGTCTGTGAGGTATACGAATGAAATCGTAGGTATAAGAATTAAATTTACTGTCTTGTATGGTAGGTGGGACTGGGAGTCTAGGGCTAGATAAAAATAAGGAGACTAAAAAAATAAAAGACAGCTTTTACAAAGTTTCCAAGTAAAAGGGTGTTTTAGAAACAGCTACTAATTCCATATCGACCAAGTGAGAACTTTAGAGATACGAGTCGTTGCGCTTATAAATTTTGATACGTGATCGGAATTTTAGGAAAGAAAACCTTATGTAGTGTTTTCAGGGTTTCATTTCCGTTGTCAAAAATAGAGCACAAGTTGGAATTTACCAACGCAGCGACAATATATCGAAGATTTTTTCGTACCTAGCCTAAACCTAATAAGAAAATGGGCTTCAGGAGACTATTTGCTTATCACGTGAAGCCACCTTGTGCGCACGTTTACGCCCTAACATAATAACAGTCACGTTGAAAATGGCCTTTCAAACAATAATTTGAAAATTTTACGGCAGGCAATAAAATAGAGATTGTCACACTGTTGCAGAAAACGCAAATATGTAGTAAGAAAACGTGAATGATAATAATTTAACTATCTATTTTGAAAAATAGTCAAACTAACATTAAATATGTACGTAATTAGGTATATAAAGTTTCGTTCATTCGTTCACGTGAATGTTACAGAAATATTTTGCGATTTGTATCATAAACCACAAGCCATCATTAGGTCTACAATCGTAACAAAAAAACAAAACTAACCACAAAAACTTGTTACTTGTAGTCTGTATACTCGTAAATTGTTATTATGTCAAATGTTATCGCGTACGTTTGACCCGTACAATATAAATAAAATTTATTGACTGTCTGATAACAACTACAACAGTCTAAATGCAATTAATTCTAAAAAGAGTTAAACGCCAGGATATTTGTAACTTTAAACAACATTTTAAAATTATGTAGTTGTAGAGTACCAGCTACGCATAGCTTAAACAATCGACTGCATACTAATATCAATGAACAGAAAGGTGTAACTATCATGTGTTTTGAACCTAAATACGGCCTTTTTAGCAAAGAACACTAGTTACTAAACTGGACCACACGGATTCGGATTTACGGAAAATTCCTTACATTTGAGGGTAAGTCGTCATTTAGTAGCCCCCCGGCAAGATTAGATGCGCAATAGTAGTTTGTGTTACAAGGGATCAAAATGATATATTTCCGTCAAAGGCGTACATTGAATACTGAATGAAGCGATGGATTCTACAATAGAATGAGTAATGAGGGATTCAAGTGTTAACGCCACAGACGAAATAATTTTGATACCGTGTGACACATACTGTTTTTCACATCAACTATGAGGAAAATAAAAAAATCTTAGTGTTGACACAATCTGATGCTTAAACAGATTATTTAAGCTAAAAAAGAATATGCAAAAAATGTAAAAATAGTGTGCTAGAACAGAAGTGTTCTTTGATCCCTCCTAGCAGGGAGGAAAAGTGCCACTTTGATCCCTCCTGGCAGGGAAGAAAAAGCTCTTTTCCGAATAGGTGGTGTGAAAAATATTGAACACGTTCTGACTGGCCATTGCTATAGGTATATTATAATTATTTTCACGCGAATCTCGCGAATCACAACATTATAATTGAACGATTTGTTGTTTTGATCTTGTTTTGACACGACCTTGACTCGGCTCGTAGTGCATGACGCGGGCATCAATATGTGTAACAAACGAAACCTTACGGGGGACCAATCAGCGTTAGCGATTTAGTCAAGGTCGTATCCAAACAAGACCAAACTCTTAACAAATTGTTAAATCAGAATTAGCCTATATGTCTATCTCTGCTTCGTTTGCATTTGAATCTATCTCTCTCGGTATGTTTATTTATATTTCTTTTTTAAACCAATATTGAAACTGGTGTGTTGCGGCAGTCAACACTGCATTGCAGTTGTAGTTGCTCTGTTAGTAAGTCAATAAAAACTTTACAAAAAGTCATAAGACTGCTGCACTCTGCTGAATACAAAATCACCATAAATACATAGATGTTTCCCCAGTCAACAGTGCCATAACCGTAAACGATTGCAAAAATATCAAAGTATGTGGATTGAAATTTGATTTCGATTCGAAGAAATGATTCGAATACCAAGCGAACTTGGCAATCGATTGAATTTCTATTACTCACGGAAACGTTGCCACGTGTACTCGTATTGAATGGAACTTACCTGAAATGAAAAATAGGATTATAGCATGACGTTTGAAATAGTTTTCAAATTGTATCAATTCGACAAAATCATTCAGAAACAATGATGAATAAACATAGTAAAGTTCTCCTTATATATTTAGTTTTTTATAAAGGATCTGTCACCCTCGAATACTTTTTGAACTAGAGATATATTATTATAGAGACAGATATTTGAATTTTCAACGCAAACTGTAGGAGTAGAAATTTGCGTTGAACTGTCTGCTGATCCGTGATCCACTACTTTAGATGCTGCCATTGCTGACTGTACGAGTATGATCAAAATTAGTTTTCAGTACGACAATCCAGATATCATTATTCATTTAAGAGCTTAGAGCAATAAACAAGTGCCAAACTATCTCACATCAGAACATTGTCATCCCTCGTAACACTCGTAGGTACACGTATTTGTCCATGCAACATGGATACATTATCCACATTGAACTACTTGGAGAGTTTCCAACACGTCTTAATTCCTCATCAATTGTCCAAGTCCCGTGACATTTGATGGAGTCTCATTAAAACAGTATGTAAACATTGTTCCCTAAATATCTGCTATATTTCACGACGCAGCGGTGCCAAATGGCCATCGGGCATATTCTTAACGCTTTGCGAACATATCGCCTAGTGTGAACCAGCATAACATCGCCTTTCCATCACCTTCGCCAGATCTCAACATCAGCAAGCTTTAAAAATGAGCCAGCCGTAAGTAGCCATCATCAGATGTGCGAATTTTGAAAGAAGGAACGTCTATAGATAGAGTCTGCGCGGAAAGAGAAGACTCGTGGAATGTATTGGGCCCCATACATTCCAAGATTCTTCTCTTTCCGCACAGACTCTATGAATGTACCAATATGGAAGCTCCAGGTTCAGGTAAATGGTGGGCTTTCTCTCCCTACGCTGCGATTTTGGGTCCCTACGAAACCTACGTGGTAGCACCACATGAATATTTCTGCCACAGTAGACCTGTTCTATGAGCAATATGGCTAAGTCAAGTAACGCCTGATGTATGCCGTCGATCCTTATTTCTAATTTGATTTCTGATTTCAGGATCTCAGGGTGATAGGTGAATCAGTGCATATCCAGTCTTTATTGTGGTGATTTCTAATGGTAGTGACATTATATAAATACATACATAAATATTTACAGATCTCATGGAGTTGCGAGTACGATTAACACGCTCATATAATAGCTGAGATGCAATGCTTTGTGAATAAGATACTCGTTCATAATCTTTAAGGTTACAGATGTATATTAGTTTCATTAGTAGTTACGATGTTTTGAGAATGGGACGATGCATGGCGCATCTTATATTGTTGATAAACAGAGCATAATGGATTGGCGACATATGTTTCTAAGCCTTGACCCAAAATAAGGTACTGATAGGTAAATAAATTTAATGCGTGTAATTATTTGTCTTTGACCGACTACTGGTACTAAAGGGAGAGTAAATTTCAGTTATTTTAAAGATATAATAATCAACATGTTAAATCCTATAATTTTTAAAATGTCAAAGTTACTCAGACTTGGAGTTTTTTCATTCGTGATAAGTAAATATGTAAAAAAGGTTTGTGTTTACACAATTTCTTTGAAATGTAAAAAAAAAAAAATGTGAGCCTATATACGTACCACTGCTGGGCACAGGCCTCCTCTCATGCGCGAGAGGGCTTGGGCTATAGTCCCCACGCTAGCCCAATGCGGATTGGGGACTTCACATACACCTTTGAATTTCTTCGCAGATGTATGCAGGTTTCCTCACGATGTTTTCCTTCACCGAAAAGCTAGTGGTAAATATCAAATGATATTTCGTACATAAGTTCCGAAAAACTCATTGGTACGAGCCAGGATTTGAACCCGCGACCTCCAGATTGAAAGTCGGACGTCATATCCACTCGGCATAAGTTCCGAAAAACTCAATTGGTACGAGCCAGGATTTGAACCCGCGACCTCCAGATTGAAAGTCGGACGTCATATCCACTCGGCCACCACCGCTTTGAAATGTATATTGTAAAAATAATAAGATAGGTAGTTAAAATAATCATTGTCAGAATGATCAACAGAACATTTAAAAACATAATAAAGAGCCATGAGGAATTATCAAAATAGCGATAACTATAATGGTGATTATGTTTACCATTGTTACCCTACGATAAACTTATATAATACCATTATGTAATTTGTTCGCAACTGATACTGATTCATAGAAATAAATTAACCTTCAATCAAATGTTGCGCAATCGATCTTTGACATCGACGTTAATTGGCTTCATGGTACATTAACTACATATTAAAAAAAAACATTATGTAACTCTCTATTTATTACTAGCGGCTCGCATGTTTCAAGTAAATTGACATATAAGTACCTATATCTTACATCCCTCTGGCGACGTGGTCCTATTGCCCTTGTCCTACCGATCGGACCACATGAACTTTACTATGTATTATGTACAAAATAAGTCGATTTTATTAAACAAATCTGAAATGTGAGCTTTTTATTAATTTATAACAATGTATAACTAGAATATCACAGAATGATAAAATAAAACTAGTTAATTAGAAAAACAATACCTTATTGGTGTTAAACATTACGCGATCTTGGACTTGGTTCCTTTTCTAATACATACGTTAGTGCTAGTTAATGAATAAACATTTAAACTAACTTGCATATTTGTAGTAGTAGTAGTAAGGGTTCGATTGGTACATAATTAAGCCAGGTATTATTCGTATTTTCATCCAGTACTTAATTGACTTTTTTGCATCATAATATGTGTGTGATAAACCTAGACAACAATAATAATAGTTGTTAGCTCTCAGTATAGTTATTTTCTATACAAGTGCGGAAAAAAGGAAATTACCTATTCGCACGTGTATCTTACAACGTTTTACAGTATGTACATATATGGGCCTATAAATTTTCGACGTAGTTATATACGTAATGTGCTATATAATAATATCACCTGGTGTCATAATGTAGCACCAGATGTAATGTAATAATATTAAATAAATAAATAAAATGTTCATAGATTACTCTAATATATTCGGGTATAGCTTATCGCTCGATAACTTAAAGAGAGTCAAGTGTACCATGATAAATAAATATGACGAATTATCATACCGAATCGCAGATTTAGAGTTAGATTTTAGATAAAGTTATAACCACGTCCTAGTCTAGTCAGTGCTAAACTGCCTACTAAACCATCATATCACCTCCAGGGTCCTGTACGGATATGATGGTCGTCTCTTGTCTACGTGACAGCGTGATAAAAGAATATCCGTCACTTTCCAGTCGCGCTATGTTAAAAAGTGACAATATTTTGTCACGTGGATAAAGCTATCCATAATAGGCCTGCTGGTTTCGAACCCCGGTAAGGGCATTTACTTCAGTGTTTATCACACATTTGTTCCTCAGTTATAGAATAGAATAGTTTTTATTCGTAAACACACAGACAATACACATAATTACACAAAAAGAACATAGTGAAAATAAAGTGTCACGAAATGGCCCCATCTCAGCATGTTATCGAAGTCTCTTATGTCTCTAAGTATGAATGATGTATTTAAGTATTGTCGGCTAGTATCCACAGTATAAGCTTTGATTAAGTTTGTGGTTAGTTTGATGTGTGTAAAATTGTACCCTAAAAAATAATTAAAGTTAGTTAAGACCACAAATAACGAGTTTCAGCCAGTAGCGTATTAGTAATTGTTAGGATTAGTCATTGTGACTGGACATCTGTTTCAGGACATGATTCAGATCTAGACTAAGGTCATCCGATACGAGCGAATTCAAATATCGACACCTATGACTATGACTTGTATTTATTAGTGTTTTCATTGTACTCAACACTGATGCAATTTCATAAAATAAATATGACATATTTAGGTACATGAAAACAAAATAAACGGTAAAATAAATAGCAATCGAGAAAAATATAGGTAAGTACTAAAGCTAAATTGAATGTAATTGTAAAATATAAATGTGAAAGTTTAGATGTCAAATTGTAAATGAAGCAAACACATGTTAATAAATTTCGAACGAATCTTGAAATCTTAAACGAGTTTTAATAAATTTCATTAGAAAGAGCATAAGACTAAAGCTACAGGCAAAAGCTAGTTAATGACATAAAATAATATAATTTCTTAATGGGGTTGCTAAGAAAACACTTAGGTATTTAAAATGATGAACTAAAATGGGTTTGATTTAAGCAAGTTTGATATTTCAACCACCCAATGTAATTTAAGTACCTAAATAGTCTACTTCAAATTACAATCAGTTGGTGTAAGGCTTTTATCAGTTTAAGTTATAAAATAATATCTCCTGGGCTGAATAGAAATAATAAACAGTCTAGGTATGTATATAACGAGTAAGAATGATGGCATAACAGCATTTGCCACATTTCTTATCATACAAATGAAGAAATTAATTTCTATTTACCTACGAAGCTCGAGTTGAAACAAAACATTAATTAAATACAGACAAACATTTTATTCGTAGTGCGCCAAAGCAAACTATCCAATGATTGGCACAGAAAACTACCCCTTTTGATACTTTTGATTTTCCGTAAGTAAGGCACTCTACTGCTAGCTGCCGCTACATGGTGCCAGCTATTGATGGGGACCAGACTGACGGGACGGTACATATTTAAGATACACATACTTGTATACGAAATCAACATCTGACGCAGATAAAGCAAACAATAGGGAAGACAAAAACATATTAAGACTTAATTAAGACGCCTAAATGAGTCGCGGAAGTCCGTATACGAAACACACCTGTGCCAGACCAATATTGGACAATGCATCGGCAAAGTACAAATGCATTTGGGACAAATGTTTGGTCTAATTTGGTGATTGGGCTAAGCCAAAGATTGTTGAGTCTATAAGGCGACAAAATACTAAAGCTCGAGTCAAAAAATCGTTCCAACGGAGTAAAAAATACGATAGAGATGGCACGACGGAGATGAACTCTGGCGAGCAAGAAAACTGATGAAAATATTACCTTTTTGAAACATCAGGTGGGTTTTGAACAGGTATTCCTACTCGCAATGTAAGATTGATTAAAAATAAAACGACCCTCAAACAGTTTATAATTCCCAAACTGTCGCGTAGATCTAGAATTTAGGAAAATAATTAAGTCAAACATCTCTGAATTGACATGGACGTGACGTAAATAAAATTACTATTATTTAATCATGTCAGGAGGTTAGGTGCAGTTAAGGCTGGGAAACCCTGATATTACTTTTATTGATATAGCACTGCACTAATGACAAATGTTAGCTCAAACGTTATCAGATAAGACGAAGGTCAAAAATGCAATGATGCGAAATGCGCAATAGATAGCGATAGACGCGTTAATTATAGATGTTTCACTCGTCATAGGATAACGCATGTGTACTCGTGTAAGGGCGTTGGTGACGAGTAGGTATGAAGAAAACAATTACACACTACACAGTACACTACCTAGTATGAATGTACTATAAAAACATCGGACGCCTGAATCCACATGCAGACAAACAAACATAGTTTTAGTTACAAACTTACAAATTGACTTAAACTACATGTTAGTACCTAAACTAAGGTGTTGGGAGGTCCAGTACCTACTGCCTAACTAAATTAATGCACTATCCATCTGCCTGCCACTACGGCGGAAACTGCGGCGGCTGTCGCGCGCGCACCCTGGGGAGCGTCGCGACGCATCGCTTACGCAGCGTCGCGTGGAAGCCGTCCACATGCTACTGTGTATGTTTAGCTACTTCATATATGATCATATTTATAAAAGCGTCATTAACTAAAAGCTATCTACTATTCAGTTACGTAAGCTTTAACTAATTTCACAACTGTGGCTCCTAGGAGGCTATGGACCACCTTATATGTACATAGTTAGTTCACCCAACTAGGTACGTATACTTATCCAACGTAGCTTCGTTGAATTTCTAAGTGCTGGCTTTCCGTAGATATCTTTCCAAGAAGACGTTTATATATTTAGGCACACTTAAAACTACACTTATGTAATAGAAATAAGATGCCCTAAAATAGGACTGGATCTGCTATAAGTAGGTTTATGCGTAGTGCAGTTACTCGTAGCATCATTCTATGCAGACCGCTAAGGATCGGAATTCGCTTCCGACTTAAGAGCCAACAGGAGCTAAGATTTAAATATTTTAGGTAAATATACCCGTCTCGCTAACGGAAGCGGCTCCTAAAACTAGTGCGATAAGGACAAGGCGAAAAATCCTGCGTAAAAATCTCAAAAATCGAGGTTTCGTACTCGACTGTTTCCTCCTCCAAAACTTAATCAATCGTAACCAAATTTGGAAATCTAAATGATAATGACATTATCTGTGTCGGACCGTTTTGCTTTTTTGACTAATTGATATCAGTTTTGAATAGCACGCCTCTCATTGCGGCATAGTCAATTAGGCCATTTTGGCCATTTTTGAAGGGCACAGATATTGACAATGTTAATCTGTGTTGAAAAAATCATTGCTCAAAACCCACGGAGGAAACAGTCGAGTACGTTTGTATGGAGAAATGACCACTCCTGTTGGCTCTTAAGCAGTTCCTGATAAGTGTATGTATAAATAAATTATGTTGTCGGTGTAGTATTGAACTTCCTACGGCCCATCTTTTAAATAGGTGTTAGATTAGAAGTGTTTCAATATACTCGTAAAACTGAATAGATTTTATATTTGGGCTCATAATAAGGCTCGAATTTTCACCAACACTAGTATTTTACGGCGGCTTATAATTTTTTTCAGCATACACATCAAACCCCGTAAACTAATAAGGGAATGTACGAAACGGGCGCTGCTCCAAATTTTGAGCACACCCTAAGTTCCAGAAAGCCGTAACTACGCTATATGCTAACAACCTTAGCTCGTAAAATGCCACAGAGGTGTGACCGTGTTCCGCGAATTGTCCGGAATTCCATTTCAGATCCGGTTCGAAGGACCACGTCGTGAATAATAATGAATATTGTACGGTGATAATTTCTGCACTTAATAATAATTATCATGCACATATTTTTTAAGTATTTAAGAACATCGTGAAAACCTTGAATAGCCAATGTATTTTCTTTTAAATATGGTACCCGATTTTATTTAAATACTTATTGCCGTATAAAAAATTGAAATTATATTCTGGCGTCAACTTTAAAACCAAGCCCTAAGGCAAGGCAAGATAGGCCCTTGACTCTTCTATAAATGGATTATATTATATGGTCCGTATTCATTTACCTATATATATACAAGGTGTCCCAAGAAGTAGTGATATACTGAAGCTGGGAGGTAGAGGACCTAGAGGGCTATCTGAATCACCCCCATGTATGTTCCGCGATTTTTCGTATTTTCGGAGTTATGATTTTTTTTAATTTTTCACCTATCGCCGAGTACGATGAGATTTTTATTTATGGTGACGTGAATTATTGCGGTAGATGCTTGATTTTTTTTGTGTGCTAAGCTGATAGATAGGCCAATTCAGTATGGTCACATTTACTATCGTTAGATCTCTGAATGGAATTAAAAAAAAATTTAATGCCAAGAAAGATAAAATTACCCAGTATGTTTTATTTTTTTAAGCGCCCTTGAAGTTGTGAACATACTGGGTAATTTTATCTTTCTTGGCATTAATTTTTTTTTAAATTCCATTCAAAGATCTAACGATAGTAAATGTGACCATACTGAATTGGCCTATCTATCAGCTTAGCACACAAAAAAAAATCAAGCATCTACCGCAATAATTCACGTCACCATAAATAAAAATCTCATCGTACTCGGCGATAGGTGAAAAATTAAAAAAAATCATAACTCTGAAAATACGAAAAATCGCGGAACATACATGGGGGTGATTCAGATAGCCCTCTAGGTCCTCTACCTCCCAGCTTCAGTATATCACTACTTCTTGGGACACCTTGTAGAATTACAATAGTTAAAGATACCTAATCCCTAATAGATCACGATTACAGTACATTAATAAGGATTATCCACACATTCTAAAATAGATAACATACCACACGATAGTAAAAACACGTGCGAGTTGGAAAAATGTTTATCAATTTACCTTACTGGTATTTCTCGATATCTGAAGAAAGGATAAGATAATGACCAGGCGGTTTTTTCCTTATCAATGGGTTTAAGCATTAGCTTTCCATTAGGAAGCGTCAGTCGTTTGTGTCGAGCTAACAAAAAAATTATGCCAATTAAGAATTGAGTTAGCGGAAAAAACAGCACCAAATAAGTACACATCAATTGGATAAATGGAGTACGACATTGAAGAGCCACCTCGCTGAACGGAAACGCTTATCAGCCGTGGGCGTGACAACACTGACAACATAAACAAACTCTTACACAACAATACACGCGTGTAAGTGTTAGTGTGATGACCGAGATTGACCCTTGTACAGTTATAAAGATAGATGTACCTATAAAATGTGCATTCGTATCTAGGGGTAATGTTCGAATGGTGGTGTATGAGGCGGGCCTGCGTATGACGGAAGAGATTGACCTTCGTATACAGATCTGTGAAGAAAATACAAATACTGATAATCGGCCGTTTGATCCAGGCGAGGACACCACTAGCGTCACTTTATGGTCTAACCAGAATTATCCGATTAGTATGGCTCGCCATTGCCGGCGTCGCCATAGAGTTTACCAAAACTATGAGTAATTTCTGAGTTGTAATTGATTAAATCCTTTAATTGAAGATGACTGAGATGACTAGCATTAATTCAAATAGTTACAATACATTAATTTAAATTCCAGTGTTTTAAAAAGACATTTAATTTTTGTCTGGCCAACCAAACAATATATTCCTTGAAGGGTTTTTCCTACAGTAGTCAATACTGACATCAGTTTTTGATACTCGGGGAACAATATTACCCATATTGTCTGTATCTTATTTATAACTCAATAGTTTATTTTGTCTAAATTTGATTTCATCGTCTGCCTCGAATGAACAACCTATCTATTTAAACTCAACTTTCACGAAGATGAATACCTTCAAAACTTACTTAAGATACTGGAACAAGCTGTGGTTACCTATAATTGGACAAGCATCCACCCTTAATGTTATATAAGCTACAAATAATTTTCCATGATGTTGTCTGTTGGTGATCCCAAATAAATAAAATAACAAAATAAAACTTTGCTGTTTATTGCCATTGTCACCTACAACAACAAATATAACAGAGTCTGCCTCTCAAGAGTCTCAAGTATTCTTAAATCTTGATATTTTGGTAGACGGTAAACACCTAAAGTTAACGCTAAGGAAAAACCGTGTGTTTAAATAAGTAATATCAAATCGATACCCATTCGCAAATCCTAGAATCTCATTTTCTATTCAAGGAAAATGCAAATTTAGTCGGATAACAAAATCCCCAAGCAGGCACAAGGGCAACATCATGCAGGTTTTGTGGAAATAAAGCGGTTTGAGAAAACACGAAAATGGTGTGTGAGCTAAGCAATAATATGTCCTTTGCCAATGCTTTAAGGATCCTGTTGAGGTGCAAAATTTTTGTACGAAACATTTGAGGAACAGAAACCGCTACATTTAGGGAATTAGAAAACAACTTTATGGAAATCGGCATAGGTATATGCCTAGAATTTATAAGATTAGTTGGTCAAGATAATTTAAACGTTACAATGGAGTTTATCCATATTGTACATATTTTTCAAGCCAGCATCTATTATACCTAGTAAGGTGTCTACGTAACTCGGTTATCTTTCCTTCTATATTTCCTTCCGTAATGGTTTATATAAGGAGTTGGCGACATCAATTGTTCAATTACTTCAAGTATTCATTAGTGGATGCACTATTGCGGATGAAACGAAGCAAATTCCTTATTTACCGTGTGTCAATTTATCGGGTAATCTATATCAGATATTTATAAGGGATTAAGTACAAATTATTTAGATTTGTTGTTTTTCACGCTTTAGGAATTAATCTTATCGCAATATTCTAGAACTGGAAAGGGTAGGTATTACAAGTTAGTGCTCAGGATAAGCCGCGCGATATTATATATCATCTTATCAATATTTATGGCTGTCTGTGTATCAATAAAAAATATTTGCAGTTTCATTATTGGATTGTTTATCTCGTGTAACTGTCAATCATCTTCTTCAGCGTGTTATCAAAGGCCTTTTTGATTATGCTATTCTTCCTGATTTTGAGCTAATATATGTAGTATTAGTAGTTGGTGCTGAACTTATTCAGTAGTGACCAACGATCGCCTGCAGGCGTATTATGGCTGGATTTATCCACGTGATAAAATAACCGTCACTTTTTAACACCGGGCGATTGAAAGTGACGGACGCCATTATCACGCTGTCATGTAGACAAGAACGACCATCATATCCGTGCTGAATGTCCTCAACTCATCTAAAATGCTAACGGTTCAAATAGCTTAACACTAAACTATTGACAGACAATCTATGTTGCTTTGATTTAGGCCAGAGTCAATGCATTTCGTTTCGACCAAGCGCAGAACAAAATAATGTCACCGATGAAAAAGTTGCATAATGGATTATTGGTGCCTCATTTTGTGTAACAAAAGCATTCGTGAGTTTATGATAATTAAATGGTTTCCTTATAAGGGTATCTTCTCCAGAATCGAATATATCCCAGGAAGCGATGGAGGTTGCGAACGGCGGAAATCCGAGTTTGGTTACAAAATGGCATTTCGCAAAAAAATTCAAGAGACCGGTTCGTTGCATTTATAATTATTTTATAGCTATCTGCGTTGAAGCAATATTATATTGATTCAAAAATGTTATCTGATACCATAAAATATCATAAGTTACCGTTTCAGAGAAAAAGTATTTGACAAAACCAACCTTCTGCAAAGCAATATTTGCTAACAGACTTTTTCGTGGTTAATTACCACATATGTACTATATAAGTTCAGAGGACAGCAATAAAGTGCGTCAGGAGGACGTGACGTCAATACTACTGTCCCATATGACAGTATAAATATAGGCCCAAACTACAACTCCGAAAATGGACTTAACGGAACGTAAGATAAATAAGTCTTGTTATTTATCCAAAGTCCCCAAAGGCATATAGGGAGAGGTCTAGAAATAGATTTCAAAGTTGATTTCAAGACGCAGCCAAATTTTGTAATACGAGTAGGAATATACCAGATATTATCTAAGAGCTACATAATATGTAGTCTGCGCCTTGCATAATTACATGTACCTATAAGTAATTTTGTTGTTTAGAAATATTACATCATAAAATTCTAACAAAGATTGTAAGACTAACATCGTACCGTGGAAACTAAAAAAAGAATTTTGAGTAAGTATTGAATTCTACAATTTTTGAGAATTCTTTTATAAGTATGCTTAAAAAATAAATTTAAATTGGGTTGATAATAGTACGTATATAGACTTAAGAACAAAAGTCTGACAGTTGTAAGAAGATTTCTCCAGTGTATTAAAAATACACCGAGATGTCACGGCATTTTATGATTAAAAAAGTTTTTTGATTTTGAATTATTTCTTTGTAAGTAAATTTATAACCTAGCTCACGTTAATCTAGATAAGATGTAGTATCTCAAGGTGCATATTTCGTATCGACTCGTATCTTAGTAAGTTAAACGTGGGGATTAAACGATCGCCATCTAATCACGTATCTTCTAATCTTATGAGGACGCCTGATTAGTACGTTTCCTTAATCCTTATTAGACACACCGAGTGGTTCAGGGCCGGAGGTCACAGGTCCGAATTATGGTTTGTCGGATATGTTTTTCGGAATAACATTTGATAATTGTAGAATCGCCTGTAGTTTTGCGATGACGGCATTTTTTGTAGTGTAACTGGATTAGATTAGCAGCAACTATTGCCACCGTCAATTCTAGGAAGCAGGTCCAAGGTTCGGGGTACAGCTAGTACACACACTCTTACGATATATTTGGCCGCTTTGGCCGTCACTATCTATTAGACGCTTACTGTACAGTCGCCATCAAATATATCGGAGCGGCCACGGTGCTCAGAAATATATGAACACGCCTCTATTTTCAAGGCGTTAGAGTCCGTGTTGAGATTTTGTGAACACCTTGGCTGCTCCGATATATCTGATGGCGACTGTACAATCAGGAAAATGCTGATTATAAGGGGTATGCGGGCGATTCGGTCGAACATCTCGGGAACTTGGACTTTAATCTATTTTATAATATAATACCAGATAACCTCTAGGTCACTTTCTTACTTTATTTATCATAAGTCGAATGCTATATCTATAATTTCTCACGCCATAGACGAGACCATAGTACGCCTTCATCTGTGTAATTATACATTAGGTAAAATCGCTACTGTAACCCCCTAACCCCCCTTATTAGGCTTTGTTAGATTATAAGCTTTCTGACGCCTAAATAGTGTTTAGTTTTTAATTAATGAAATTTATGCTTATGCTAGCCTTTAAGGTACCTATTTGCAAGGAATAAATAGGTACCCTGTGGCCTTATCAGAAATTGAAATAAAAAATACTAAAGCAAAAATATGTATCGTCTTCGTCTACCTATTACAGCTCACAGTAAATACCTAGGTTTAGGAGATCACTAGCATATTTGAAACTTAAACCAAATAATGCTTGAAAACCTTGAATGCTGCTAATGTGATTAATTGTTTATTTACCAGACGACCTTGTATTGATAAAAGCATATATATTTATACGGGGGTATGTACTGCTAATATGATATGTAAATGATATTATTCAATATCGATGCAACTATTGAGGTCGAAGATAAATAAAGCAATTACGTTATCTAATCAAATTTCACACATTCTCAAATATAAACCTCAAATGTATTAACTCATAACTAATTCAGATAATTTGAAAAGATGATACGACATTTAAACAATAAACAATGAATTATCAAAAAGGCTGGTAAAGAACTGATTGCTTGTCAAGTTTTCATACTTTGAGTATCGAAACGCAATAAAAACCAAATTGGAATTTAAGGAAAATATCCATAAACGATTAACTCGATTAAGTTACAGTCCGACAATAAATTGTGGAAATTAAAACGTAGCAACATTACTTTTTAATTTCTACAATTTCTTGTCGGACGATTATATACAGGGTGCTTCCTGTAACAGGAGCAATAAATTAAACTAAAGGCTGTACTCCTCAAACTGACCAACATTTGTTCAGCAACTTTTAAAAACTATGAATCCTTTAGAGATCCTCTTTTTCATACAAAATAAATATTGCCTTCAATGTACGCTGACATCAGTGTGTTTGACGTTGCTTGTCACGCTTTAAACATAACAAAATTTGTAATACATTGCGTCTTAGAATAAACTTTAAAGTGTAATAAAAATCAAAACACGAGTTATTTTCAAAAGTTGCTGAACAAATGTTGGTCAATTTGAGGAGTACAGCCTACAGTTTAATTTATTGCTCCTGTTACAGGAAGCACCCTGTATACAATCAAATCATTTTTAATTATTTCATGAAACGCATCCCAACACTTCCATCATAAATCCATAGAGCGTTATGTTAAACTTGTTAAATAAATAGATACTCATTCTCATTGAACAATCCATAAATAAATACATATTGACAATATTAACCTTAACAGAAAGGACACATACACATAACTGGACACATGCATATAACACTAAGTAAGTAAATAAGTGCAAAACACTGAATATTACCTAATACAAATTCAAGTGGTATATTTATTTATTTATTTAAACTTTATTGCACAAAATATATACAACAATGTACAAATGGCGGACTTAATGCCAAATGGCATTCTCTACCAGTCAACCATAGGGCCAAACAGAGATACCTTCAATTGGTGCAGACTTGCAGAGAGAGAAAATATATTGAGTTAGTTAAAAAAAGCAAACTATACTTATAAATTACATAAATAAATAAAATATATATAAACTACCACATATTTATAAAATACATACTATAAATATAATAATGATGGATATTATTCGAACTCTTGCTTTAGCAAATGCTTACGTAACATCCTGCATCCGCTTGAAAGAAAACTTACTATATATACTTATATTTATGTGTACACTAGACGTTACGCAAATAATAAACAGTCTTCTCGCAAATTAAGATTGTTTAGAATAAATATCAGATGTCTACGCAAATATTGCATTTTGGCGAAATCAAACAACGAAGTGCAACAAACATTGCCTGACATAATATTAGCTATCTAATTAGGTATTTTTATCATTAAGATATTTTAACGGAAAAAACCGAAAAGACCTGAGTATATTGATTGAGTAAACGTTAATATACATGTATATTGAGTTTTGGTACTCATAGTAGCTTATCCTTTAGAGCGGAGTCAAAAATTTTGTTCTATCAATATACTTTGGGGGTAAAGTCATCAGGATACGCCTCAGAGAACGCCGTAAGAGTTATTCCCTCTAAAATCTACCAAAATATATCTTCTTCTTTACATAAATAACGTTATCTGTGCGCTATTGGTTCTTTCCAATTATAATTAGGCTAACGGAAAATACCACTTGCTTTAAATCCAAACTTTGACCCGGCTTATCACAAATCGAAAGTCAAGTGCCGTTAAATGTTAAAATGATACGGTTATCACCACGGGTCATGTTTACCCAAATTATAATTGGATATTTTGCATTTAATGTTAGTATCGAACGTTGATATCATATTCCTAAACCTGTTGCGTCGAATAATCAATGATTTACCTATTGGAATTGTATCTAATAAATATTTAAGTATAGCTAGTGCACGCATTTAGGGAATCGTGTGGTCTAGGAAAGAGTAAGATGGTACCAGGTTACGAACAAAACCACCAATAGACGGGTAAGTCAACACTGCAGTGGATGGGTTTCCTCATCACGAATGTGCCAGGAAGGCAGCCAACAGAGAAGATTGGCGGCGTGTAGTGACACACGTCATCAAGCACTAAAATGATGACCACGACCACTCTGTCAAGAGTGAAACGACAAAAGAAGAAGCCATGCCTTATAAGAATCTGAATTTGAATTAAATTGATTCTTAATATTCTCATGTTGAAATCTAAATTTGAATTAAATTAATACAGTCCTTAAAAAATAACTTAAAATATATAAATTACTTAATATATTACAAATAAACTAATCAAAAAGACCTCCGCGAGTTGTACCGGGTGCAAATTGGTTCTAATATTCTCATGTTGAGGTATGACCTGGGTAGGCAGTATCTATAGATAACTCCTTCTAATTCCGTATTCCTTGCGACCATATTAAGGAATCCATCAAGGTAATCGTACCTAACAACTTTAGATTTCGTACTTTCGCCAAAATTTTTCATATATCGTAAATTGCATAATATATCGCATTTGTTTACACTCAGTCTCGACATTTACGCGTGATTGAGGAAGGTCGAACAAAAATAGATACCTACTTACAGGTTAGGGACAGAATAGCATATACCTAGCATGAAATGTCATACGTGACGTCATAAATATAAGATAAAGATAAAAGATAGTTTATTCAAGTAGGAATAATTACAATGCGCTTATGAACGTCAAATAAAGCTAGATAGAATGGCTCCAACCCTACACCTCTGCCCCGAGAAGATTTAAATCCCCCCTCAATTGGAGGAGGGTATGGGACCGGCAACAAACTCGGCGGGACACATCTTTTCCAAAAAAATTACATCTTATAATTAACATGCATTACGAGAAAATAAGGAAAAAAAACATTTAAAATTACTATA
Organism: Cydia amplana; assembly: GCF_948474715.1. Taxonomy (NCBI): domain Eukaryota; kingdom Metazoa; phylum Arthropoda; class Insecta; order Lepidoptera; family Tortricidae; genus Cydia; species Cydia amplana. The sequence goes on along the minus strand of NC_086079.1, from coordinate 15,277,040 downwards.
GAATTCATGCAATTATACACATAAGGTGTAATAGAAATTTGATTTAAAAAAATATACATATGTACATGGAATCATACAAATACGTAGCTTTTCAGAAAAAATATCAAATTCTTACAAAAGGAAAAGAAAATATAGTTATTAAAATAAATGGGAAAACATACATAAATCTGATTGATTGTTATGAATTACCAACATAAAATATTTGATGTGCTTTCTTAACTGAGCTGTGTCACCTATAACTCTATACATAATACAATGTTTTTAATTGCTACTAGTTTTTATTAGTTTCTGATTTGGACCATGCATGTTTGTCTGTCAAGTAGTCTTCGACTCTGTAATAAGCCTTCAACATCAATGACTTTTTTAAGTAATTCTTAAGAGCTGGAAAGGGTATTCTTAAATCATCCTCAGGTAACTTGTTATAAAAATGAACGCATTGCCCAACGAATGACTTTTGTACTTTACGGACACGAAACTTTCTGATAGCAAGCTTATTTTTATTTCTAGTGTTAATGTTAGGGGGGCATTTGTGATTAGCGTTCGTTTGATTAGCTGCGACGCAAACTTGTGTTCTGATAGATTTGGGGTATTGAGAGAGCCTGCGGGTGGAATGAGCTTATATTATATAGATCTTTGGCGAAGTCAGAACCCAAGTTTAAGTTCAATTAATTGTATTGTGTAAAAATAAGGTTGCAAGCATTGAAGGACCACCAAAATAATCTTTAATTAAGTAAAATTTCTAACATTCGTTAGGAAGTTCTCTGAGATGATAAGTTCTTGACTTCTTGCATTTTTAATGTCTATAAAGTAATATAAACAGTATTTGAATTGATGCCTACGTCTTCAGACAACCGCATTATAATGTCACCCTCATTACAATAGGTACATAAGTACAAGTGTTTATGTTCCCGTTTTCGCCCTTGATTTGTTTGCATACATTGTACGCTACATATCCTAAACGTTATTACTGCTAACTTGGAATTGTAATGTGGTATTCCTTGGTTTATTGTGATGAATATATTTTCCTACGTTAAATTGCCTACCAACAAATTATTTATAACGCTAAAAGAGCAAGATTCTTACAAAAAACACTTCATTGAAATTGGAGGGATGTTTACAAAAAAGTGTCAACCGCTCTAAGCATTTATGTTGTTTTTGTAAACATCCCTTCAATTTATCTGTTCGTCGAAAGTTTGGACATATGTAGTTCTATGATTACAATGTTTGGACCTTATCCGTCTTTTAAAACTAATAATAGCGCTTCACAAAAATAGAAAAAGCATTAAGTATTATAATACATGTAGTTTAGTTAAAAAAAAGAAGAAAAATAGAGAAATATTTATGCATGCATGTCTAATTTACATTAAAAACAACTTTTTATAATCTGACGCCTACGGTCTGAAAGGAGTGGTAATTCGATACACGAGACTTTAAAAACAGTTTTTTAGGGCATTTCGGTAAAAAACGACCAATGGCATGTGAATTTAGGTGTCTTATAACAAGGTCGTGCAGCATTCCAGTTTTTATATAATCCCCTTTGAACCAAAACAAGTTTGCAGTACTACGTAGTAGGTATTAGGTGTGCAAATATGTTTAATATTATTATCACCTACATTGAGGTCACTGATGAAAGTGAAAAATTTGTAGGCTTGTATTGTGATATATATCTCAAGTGAAAGGCAGATTTTGAACTATATATAAACTACAATAATACATACATTATTATAGATGAACGAACATTTTCGGAAATTAAACCTTAAGACAGTCAAAGACATGTCAACGAACAAAGTCTCCCAAAGTAAGTAAACAAGTAATTCACATCCTTATTTGGAAAATACAAGTATTATAAAATAAAAAATCAGAATCCAAGCAAAAACAAGTTAAAACCGAGGATAGTACCTAATGGCAAATAAGGTAGTAGATTAATTCGGTTTAGGGATGTAGATAGATAGATAGATGTAGGAGATAGAAAAGAAAAGAAAAATAAATGCGGTTGAAGCGGGTGATTAACCATTAAATTATGAACAAATAACGTAAAAAGTACAAGATTTATTCCAAATATGTCTGACCTGAGTTGACCCAGTTTCAACACTCTTATTAGCTTTCTATTAATGTTTAATCACTGTATGGACTTTACAGTGATTAAACATTCATCAATAAGATAGGTCACACGCATAGACTAGGAATCCTCTAGACTGAGTTTAGAGCAATTATTTCATGAAACCGATGCTGCCAAAAATACGGGGGTGCGGGGGGACGAGGTGAGCGAATCCCGTGCCGTGATTGGTCCGTTCAAAGACACGGACCAATTACGGCACGGGATTGACTCGAAGATGGAGTAAAACTACTGTATAAGTGGCAGAGGGGATAGCGTTACTATGCTCAGTCTAGAGGATGTCTTGTCTGTGGGTCACACGACACGCCCGGAATTCCATGGTAGGTATATAGTGTTCTATATTCCGACGAACGGCCGGTAGCGGGTGGTATGAGTCAATCTAATTTGACATTTAATTGTTTAATGTAAGGTTGTAGTTCCAACAACATAGAAATGACATATGCCACCCGAGGTGTGATAACAGGTATGGTTAAAATTGTAAAGCAGCTGTTCGATTGCTGATAATGCTGATGCAAAGCGAGTATTGATAAGTGAGTTTTTTCTTTGCGGGACATAGAAACCAAAGTTCTAAAAACAGTCTGTTTTAGCATGTAACCTTGTTACAACACTATGGTTCAAATTTACTTGTGTAACATAGGTAGTAGAGAGTCGTGAAATTTATGGGGCCCAATACATTCCACGACTCTTCTCTTTCCGCACAGACTACAAGTGATTTAAAACTTCAATCTGTCTAATTGACTCGTCAATAATGAACGTGGAAAATTGGAACATGATGTACGAGAGTTGTTTGGGAAGTAACTTGGTTTCCTATCAAAAAATAATAATATTGCAAATGTATTTATTTTATTTCTCTACGTAATCCCTCCGAAGTTCTACGCACTTGTCCCAACGAGTCTGCAACTTCTCTATGCCTTCACGGAAGTGGGTTTCTTCAAGGGCCTCGAAATACGCCTTGACCTCCCATATAACCTCCTCATCGGACTTAAAATTTCGCCCTAAGAGAAATGTTTTCAGTTTCGGGAAGCGGTGATAGTCCGACGAAGCCAAATCTGGTGAATAAGTAGGGTGTGGAAGAAGTTCCAATCGTAACTCCGACAATTTTTGTGCAGCGACACGACTTGAATGCACCGGAGCGTAGTCATGGTGAAAAATCACATTATTTTTTGCCAAACCTGGACGTTTTTCAGCTATTGCCGCCTGTAACTGATCCAAAAGTGATGCGTAGTATGCTCCAGTTATAGTTTTTCCCTTGGCCAGGTAGGCAATTAAAAGTATCCCTTTGCGTCCCAAAACACAGACGCCATCACCTTTCCAGCAGACGGAATGCATATGGCTTTCTTTGGAGTTGGCTCACCATGACCAGCCCATTGTTTCGACTGATGTTTCGTCTCCGGGATGTAGTGATGGATCCGGGTTCCATCCATAGTAACAAAACGGCGAATAAAATCTGTTGGATTTTTTTTAAACACCTGCAAATCTTCAACAGATTTCACATGCGAATACGCATTTGTTCTGGAGTCAGTAATCGCGGCACTTACCTTACACAAAGCTTTTTCTTGTGCAAATCGTCGTGTAAAATAAAATGCACCCGCTCAGAAGAGATGTTTGTGGCTTCAGCTAATTCGCGTATTTTCAATCTTCGGTCGGCTAAAACTAAATCATGGATTTTATCGATGATTTCGGGTAAAAGTGCTGTTTTCGGGACTCCAGGGCGAGGTGCATCTTTAATGCATGTCCTGCCTCGCTTAAACTCATTTACGCAAAGTCAAATCGTTCCCTAGGAAGGACACGAACTACCCAACGTAGGTAAAATCCTTTTATGGATTTGTTTCACAGTTTTGACTTCCAAAAAAAGAACTGAAAATCTCCACGAATTCCAATTTTCTCCATTTTCCCGCGTAACTCAGACCAGTTTTGTTTGAATTACTGTCAAATGTCAAATTCCTGCCAAAAATGACATGACGCCACATATTAAATATGTTTAATTACTAAACTAAATCAATACATACAGAGTTGACGCCAACGCCATCTATACGTAGGCGAAACAAGTTACTTCTCAAATTACCCTCGTAGTATTTACAGTAACTATACATTTTCATATCATCCCGCAGGCGTGTTACGCATGGTTTTATCCACGTGATAAAATACCCGTCACTTTTTAACATAGCGGAATTGAAAGTGATGAACGCCGTTTTATCGCGCATGACGTAAACAAGAACGCCCATCATATCCGTACTGTTCTCTTCCACTATCACTCTAAAACTTTACCTTTCTGCGCACTTTTGGACCTTATATAGCCTCAGGTAATTACACATAGGTACAAAGAAGCGTCCATTTTGCGAGCAAACCTGTACTTAAAGCTTTTAATAGCACTTAATGCTGTGTCATACGAGTCGTAATGGTTTGACACGTAAGTGACCCACTTGCTATTATAGTGTATGAGATGTGGGGAAAAGCTTGGCTTTATTTGGCATAAAATTTTATGGGCTAGATGTATACTTCAAGACCGCGATATAATTATGTTTAATTTAGATTGATATACGTAATTACGTACCTATAAATGTCCCGTCTGTAATCATAGGCTATTATAGTTTACGACAGTGTGGTAGTTGAAAGAAGCCGTTATTTGATAGTAGTGTCAACCTCTACTTTGCTGCTTACAGTGCTTAAGTTAAAATATTGAACTGAGTAGGTAAAGTCTCGTTTTTGTTTAGTACTACTAGTTTTTCATTCAGTCAAAAAGGTAGCTTTTGTGACCTGAGTCACATAATCGAATTTAAACCTCATTTGTCATAATAAACAATATGTTTAAGTATATACCATTGTCATATTCGAGGAAAAGATGATTATTTTCCTTTCCTATACAAAAATCTAAGGATTTAGGACGAATGAATAATATGAGTAAGTAATATACTTATGTATTTCTTTCTTAACACTGGTTTAAACTTTCACGATTTTTACACATTAAATTGTACAACGGGACTTAACTTGTAGATGCTGATGTCAACTTAAGCCAGTTTTCTCCGAGACCACGGGGACCACGCCGTCCTCGAAACGTCGGAGGTAAATCTTAAAAATTTAGATACGCGATTATTTCTTTCTTTCTAACAATACAAATATTTCCCCGACATCACTATACTTTGGTATAAAACATTTTAGATATTGGCAAGGTTCGGCGTAAACCCATTCATCATAAAAAAATATAGTCTACAAATTGCCAAACCAACTTGGTGCTGAAGTAGGTGTCCATAACCTTAACAAAACATGACAACAATGGAATACCACTTTCGTAGGTCATCATTCATGCTGCCTAACTCCAAACAGAAAAACTATCCCCTCTTAACAAGATTAGAGGACAAAAACAAACTTACCAACATCTCCATTGAAAATTAAACCTTAACCCTTAATCTTAAAGTTTATTTTAGAATCGGGCTTTGGGTTAGGGATCGTTGGCAGCTTACGTGACTAAAGTCACGGACCGAAATGCGTGCAAACTGCTCACGATCCGCCAAAATGCGTAATTTGGTATTTTGTGTAGAACCGTTTCGTTCTAATGGTTTTGATTACATCGCTTAATGTCTCTTTATTAATGTTGGAGCGATATGGTTCTATAGAAGTATGGTGGTGGCTGTTTGTTTTTATTTGTATAGTCGCTTATAGTCACCATAGGTATGCATAGCCGCCATGTTTTGCGTAGCAGGTATTTATGCTTTCTCGTTTACTAAATAGACTAGATGTGTAGTCATGTATGTATGTATGACTATACTAGCTGCTCAGGTTATCATAAAAAACCCAAGTGACAGGTAGTCCCTATTACAGGTATATACATACAAATTGATTCATTAGCCGACGCAACTAAGTGCAACATATGTAGTTAATATTTACTTTAATTGATATGGCTATGAATCATCGAAGTGATTCATAAGAAACGTGTCGTGTATAATTATTTGAAATCAGATAAGATAAGACGTATTTATTTGAAGTAAATGATTGCATACATAGGATTTTTGGAACAAGATGATTTATTGATTAAAGGAGAATTCTTAAATACTCGGAATGTTTAGCCGCATGAAAGCAAATGTATGATTGCACAAGTAAATAAACAAGAATTTTCCTTCAGTGAATACGCATTTTTTTAATGATATAGGAGGCAAACGAGCAGACGGATCACCTGGCCCCAATTTCACCACGCCGACATTTGTCAGTGACATATGTCGGGTGACAATTGTCAAGTGACAGGTGACAAGTGACAACTTCGTAAACTGTTTTTGTATAGAAGTGCTTATAAACATGACAGGCATTTAGTTACAATTGTCCAATTGACAATGATTTGGTGAAACAAGAGTAGTTTTTATAAGTCGACATATTTGTCAATTTGTCGGTAATTCTTGACATGAGATCGGAGCTGTGTCAGGCTTGGGTGACAATTGTAGTGTTTTCGTTGTTAGCAAACCCCGTTATCATCGTTGCAGTTCATTGAAAATAAACGTTCGCAAAACTGTGTACCCTAAATTCGCCTTTAGGGTACAAATAAAAATCGCTTTAAATCGCTTTTAAATTCTTCTTAACTAGCATTAAATCATAATTCCATTATAAATTGTAATTGTTGCCTATGAAGGCGTTTAGTAATTCAACATTTAGGATTTGGAATAAGTCTCAGTATAGTTTTCATAATAAAAAAAAATATAATGCGAAGTTGGGGACCGGTAGCGAAATTAGGTATGTTTAGATAGGTATTGTAAGTTAAATTTCCGACATGATTGTAAAATTGTTATGGAATAAACTATCTTATCTTATCTTATTGTTTTTTTAATAATTTACTTGGGCGAAGTTGGGCACTAACAGTAAAGTTAGGGTTTTGGTTAGTTAGAAAATGAATCTCCGCGAAAGCAATAGTGGTGATATTCTTATACAAGGGAATATATAAAGTACGAATAGATTCCTACTTTGACGTCACTGACTTTGCATTTGCAGAAAAAAATACTTAAAACGAACAAAAAAATAATGCTTTGACGCCTTGTCAACAAATAATGTAGGTATTGTAATTGTAATTAGCCTTTATTATTGAAGCTGGTACATAACATATATTAATTTGATTTATCAACTTTAGCTTCAACTCGTCCTTTGACGTAGGCCTCCTCCATAGCTTTCCATTTGTTTCTTTCTTTTGCTGTTTGCATCCATTTACCTCCTATTCTTGTTAAATCATTCGACCATCTAAACTTTTGTGGGCCACTCTTTCTTTTATTATATCTAGGGCACCACTCTACAAGGTCTCTTGTCCACTTATCCAAGGTTTCTCTCATCATATAATGTAGGTATACGCTGCATTAAATGGGGTCGGGACACAGATGGGATCTCAATCAATATCATGTTAGTGATGACAACACGGCACATCGAAAGCAATTAACGATCTCTTGTGAAGAATTGACAAATATGTCGACTAGTAAACATTACCCTTGTTTCACAAAATAATTGTCATTAAATTTAAGATGGACAATTGTACTAAACTACCTGTCATGTTTATATTAAGTTCTATACAAAACAATTTACGAAATTGTCATCTGTCACCTGTCACTTGACAATTGTCACTCGACATATGTCACTGACAAATGTCGGCGTGGTGAAACAAAGGTCTGTCATTTTTTGACAATTGTCGTACCTGTCAGCTTGGTGAAATAGGGGCCTGATGGTAAGCCAGCGCATGTGAGGGGTTGAGGTGTGGAGACAAATGTGCCTAGAGTTTGTCTAAGCTAACTTCGCACCGAACTGAATAGAACAAATTGTGGGATGATTAAATGATAATGATAGTCGTTTATTATTGAATTGGATAGAACATTTATATTAATGATGACATGGCCACACTTTGTCCTTGCAATTGCCATGCAGAGTTAGCTTGGTCCGACACTATTGGGATTGCCTGAACAATTAAACATGCTTACAAATGAACATTTGTTTGAATTGTCGGAATCATACCGTAACTAGAACTAGTTACGCCAAGATTCCGAAAAGTTGGAAAGCTCAAGGTCCGGAAATATAAAAAAAAAAATAAAGCAAGTTTCCATTTTAGAAATGGAAAATTACCCCATACGTCACATGAGAAGATTCATGTGGAAAATATCTCTATTTCGGAAACTACTAATGGCAATCGGTAAACACTTCTACAATGATAACATTGAAAATATTTTAACGTATCTCGCCCTAAATACAAATCTAATCATATTCTTGTCCGTCATATGACTAAAATCTACTGCAGCTGTTATCAATCCGACCACACATGATTTGCGGGCGATTAAAGCTATCTTATCGTATGTAGATGATTGATATAGCTCACATACTCCACGGAACTTTCTAGTTTTCAAAATATTATAAACAGTTGATATATTTTAGAAATATGGCTTCGTAGACTGACGTGGTATTTCTAAATGTTGTTTACGATGAACTTTCTGAGGGAAGTTCAGAGAAAAAAATGTTTTATAGGCTCACCAATTCTGCACCATTCGTTCGTCAATATCATGGTTCGTCAGTTGCTCCGTGAAGAAGAAACCACAATATTTTAATGTTTGTCGGGTATCGCCTTAATTTTCCACTTTTAAATCAAACATGTTTTCAAGAATGTCATATAACATGAGTACCATTAACCCTCTCTACGCTCAAGTTTAAGCCTCGATTTATCTAAAATTGCAATAAAGGTATACAGTACTTATACAAAAGTTCAGTTACTTAAGTACGTGTAATATCTATCAATCTCTTCTTCCATAACGTTCACCTCTGACGTCGTGTGATGTTTACATTTTATAATAGCGTGTTAATATGAGTGTTATGTCACTAATTCATTTCAGTGATGCAGCCCGACGGCCCGACGTATAATTACGCAAAACGACATTTGATCAGATGACTAATGACGAAATGCCATTGCTTTGCGAATGAAATTTGATATAGACTTGCCCCTGTATAGTGTATATGTTAGACTACTTTCAGTTGTATGTTGCTTAATATAAGTAATACAATTCGAGAATTCAAATACCTACCTGTGAATATTGCGGTCACACGTTTGAAGATGTACGTTGGTGACGTCAAAAATGTTTACACTTTTGTACCTTCTTGGATTAGTTACCTCCAGATATCGACAAGAAGTAAAGGCGTAAGAAATGCTCGCTAAACATCGCCAGGGTGACATGTGCGCTACTGGTGTTTCAACTGAGAATACTGAAGACCAGGTGAATCAGGAGAAATACTAATTGAGGAAGCGAGACAATTTGCTCTAAAGCAGTAGCTAAGCTGCTGCTGAGATAGACGATAAGATAAAAGGCAGAGAGTAGTAAGAATCTTTTGCACAAGGATAACAGTAGGTACAAAGTACATTTGCATTCAAAATTAAGGATTCCTACAAATATCTACACAAGCTCAAGGTACTCAATAGTTCAATATTGCTCATTTCGTATAGGTAAGTATTCGAAGTCCAGATACGGATATTGTGTAATATAACTTTTTAATACTTATCGGTTACTGACACTGCTCTGGGATTATTGCTGATAGATAGGCACGTCAAATTGTCTAGGATAGCAAGAATGTAGAATTTTTGCGTCTTGCTTTTATATGTATATCTAATCATTACAATAAATATAAGTAACATACTTGTTTTGATGAAAAATCTACTTTTTATCAATGGTTTGATCCATTAATCTGATAACAGCGTATGGTATGCCAAAGATAATGATCTCTTATAGGTTTGGACACTCCCAACTTCGTCCACATAATTATGAATCCATAATAAATACATAATATGTAATTTGATCAATCGAAAGATAAGTAAGATTAAATTAAAAACTTTATAAATGGAATTAGCACTGTCTGTTACAATATGCTGCAAACCTTGAACCGAATGTGTAGAGGAGCCTACTGGTTTACCTTGATCTATTCTATTGGGTCTATTTGGGCTTCATTCTTCTTATTTATTATTTCCTCTTCCTTAATAGGGTGGCTGCTATAGTTATTGGCCACTACATAGTAATTGGCTACTCTTAACAATAAGGCTTCAAATGGCTTGTTTCTTTTAGGAGTGGCCAATTACTATGTAGTGACCAATGACTATATCAGTCACCCTAGTAACAACATTTTCGTTCTCCATTTTAACCCCTGGAACTGACCATTTAGGTTCTAGAGTGTGGGTTGGGAGTTAGGAGGATATGATTATTTTTCTCATTGTGCCAGATTTATTGAACTTACCTTTGGGAATAAGTTTACATATGTGTGATATGTGTTTACAACAATATGCGAGCTATGCGACAATTAATCCTTGAACTGATTAAGTGTACCTACTGGTTTACCTTGAGCTATTGGGGCTCCCATCTCATTTATAGTTTTATCTTCCTTGATAGTAAGTACTAAATCCGTATAGGTTTCAATGCCTTGAATTCTAATTGGATCATCTTCAACTTTCAATTTATGGACATATTTGACTACAAATGCTGTTTCTTTTCTCATTGTACCCGATAGTTTGTTTGAGCCCAACCAGTGGGAACCAGGTTACAAATGTCTTCAATGTGCGCCAAGCCTTGAACTGACAGCGTAAGAGGCGCCTACTGGTTCACCTTGAGCTATTGGGGCTCCCACGTCTCGTCAGACATAGTTCCGGACGACCTTCCTAGTACGAAATATGAAGTTAATGCCTGTCGTCATACATGTACCTATGTTACAAAGAGTTGTTGGAAATTAAACTCAAAATTGATATAGATATAAGGTTGTTATTTCAAAGAGTATAGTTGTTTATTTGTGTTTAGTCTGCCATTTGTTTAGATGCCTATGATTATGCTGAGTGATCTTATTGCTCAACACCAGCCCTTGATGACCGTGACATAAAGTTGATTATCATTTGTAAATTCATATCCACATAATCATGTGGTATTTATTAGTTCTTGCTATGTAAAAAAACATAGTTTATGGGGTAACCTCGAAAATCATTACTAAGCCTTCGTTGTCTGTCCGTCTGTCAGTCAGCCTGCATGACAGGAACCCGTAAAAAACAGATGTTTGATTTTGCTACAGACTATTTCAGTGGGCGTGAAAGCATTATGTGCATAACAAAGGTTACAGCAAAAACTCCGTGATAAAAAGTCACGTCCAAACATCTAAATTGCCAATAACGACGACTGTCGAAATATATTTAGACATAGACATAGACATTATTTATTAGATATACAGGTTGGTCCAAACCTTGACGTCCAAAAATTTTTTTTAGATTCCTCACGTCGTGGGCTATCAGAATATACCGTTGCCAGGGAGGTTTTGGGATTATACTGAGAAAATTTTACTATGGGACCAACCCCGAAATCGCGAAAAAAAATTTTACTCTTCCATAGAAAATGGACCACAGCCAAAATGTATGAAAGCCAAAATTTTTTTTTCGCGATTTCGGGGTTGGTCCCATAGTAAAATTTGCTCAATATAATCCCAAAACCTCCCTGGCAACGGGAATGCAGTTATTTTTTAGCCACCCTGTATGGGAACCCCGGAATTTCATAACAAAAGTTAAAAGTTTAAAAAATCTTAACTCGAAAACTACGAATAATCGGCTAAAATACATGGGGTATATTCTGATAGCCCACGACGTGAGGAATCTAAAAAAATTTTTGGACGTCAAGGTTTGGACCACCCTGTATATTATTTCTGTTGTTAATTAATATTGTTACAGTTTACAGCTTTTAAAGAAGTTAAAAGCACCCCGGATCACCCCCAGCGGCAAAAATGGAAATAGCTAATTGATTAGTGCACTAATGAACAAAGTTTTTTGAACAAAAATAACGATCTCGATTCCTCGAACTTGAGAGGCAATTAGTGATTGAAAACTGGAAAGGGAAGAGTTCTCTTTTATTTATATTTTTATTTTATTTTAGACTGGCTTCTGCCTGCGACTTCACCTGCGTGGGATGATGATATGATGATTGACAAAAATGAGTCCTTTCCCGGGTCTCAAACTATCGTCATACCAAATTTCATCTAAATCGGTTCGGCGGTTTAAGTGTGAAGAGGTAACAGACAAGAGTTAGGTACTTTGGCATTTACCTAAGATATTATGTAGGTAGTAGAGATTACTTGAAGAAGTGTTTTCATCATTACTGTCTTAACTTAATTAAGCATAGTAAAATATGTTCTAGGTTTATAAGTGAGTGAGTACTTACTAATGCTAAAAACGTTTATTTTCAATTAACATAATAAAATTATTTACTCACGCAATTAAATCCAAGATCGATTAGATTTGTCAATTTAACATACGATTGTTATGCGTGTTCAGGCAGAATATGAACCACGATCACACCACGACATTAAATATTGCAAGAATTAAAATACCAACTAAAACTAATGTATATTTAATATCAAACTAATGTGTATGTAATGTATGTATATGTAATATTTAAACTGTTCAAATTGAGTCCTAATCTGAAGGTCATCAGAGTCACCTTCATACGCAGTATGCCGCATTTACGCAGTATTATAAACCTGTACAATATTACAGCTACCTATATCCAATACACTAATGAAGCTTAAAGGGACGGAAGAGACCTTTTGTGCGATTTTTGAGCAGGAAATGGCCGGGAGCCAGACTTTAATTGTAAGGTTTTTATGAATAAAACATCATCTCATGTGCTTTAATTAATTTGCGGATTTGGAGGGCTTTTTTCATTTCATTTAATTTCATTAAGACATCGTCATCACTGACCTTAATTAAAAGCTTTTAAAACAGAACTCAATGTAGCTTAACTTACCTCTAAGTAAGAGTTCAATCTCTGAACAAACATTCTTGAAAGAAACACGGGTACATTTCATTATACAAACAGTCGGAGCATTGCGAGACTTGCAAAGTATATCATCACTTAGCAAATCGTGCACACGACAAACACATTAACATGTTATATTGTACAATGTGCAGGTTAAACAGAAGCGAAACATATGTGAAACTGTGTATCGCCTTGAATCTAACACGAAACGGTACGAATTGTAATAATGTCATAAGACTTACTACACTTGTCAGTCAAATGTAAACTTATCAAGCAATGGTCTCGTTTGCCCGTTAGCTATTATGTACATATTAATAAAATAAAAAACAACGGGTTGCACTCAGGGAGTGCCGGCAGAGGTGAAAACTCAATGACTAGTGCAAAATGCACTATGTATAATTGAGGTTAACGCCATCTAGCGTTAGCGTTAATTACTTGAAACCCTTAAGTACATCACTGTTAGTACTCGAGTTATATTAATACCAGTTAGAGCGAAACTAGTGAGTTTCGCTCTAACTGGTATCTAGTGAGATGGCATTTAAATCAATAAAGAAAAACTCAATGACATTACATGTAACATCAGTTTTTCATGTAATGTCATTGAGTTTTTCTTTATTGATTTAAATGCCATCTAAATGAGTGGCCATCTAAATCTTACAGTCACGTGATCGTCTTACGCTGTCTCGAGTTTAACATTTTTTCCCCACCTCAAAAAGTGCACAGCGCCGCTAAAGAAGTTCTCACTCCAAAATTTAACCTATTACAAACAATTAGTCCAATAAAAACCGGGTGCCAATCACTGATACTAGGCTAACTAGGGTGACTGCTATAAATATTGGCCACTCCCAACAAATCAGAAAGAAACAAGCCAATAGAAGTCTTATTGTTAGGAGTGGCCAATTACTATGAAGTGGCCAATAACTATATCAGTCACTCTAGTACATTTTGTAAGGTAGATAGAAATTTTGTCCTTAGCAGCGCTACTCCGAATTTGAACAAGATGATATTCCGCCTTTTTCAATTTCTATGCTAATAAAGAACATGTTCTGAAAGAATAGTGTCTCAACATAGCCTAGCCTAGTATCGATTTCCCAAAACCTTTTCAATAGCAAAATAGGTAATTGGAGGTCCTCTATCACGATCAGCTTGTCAAGATTGAGGGTCTCGATATCTCGAGACGCACATTCAGTTACTGCGCAAAAACGGGTTATGTATGCAATTACCCGGATCTGGATCCGGATCCGCGGATCTTCCCATACATTTCGGATCCATCGTGCATACCCTAGGTGCGAGATACAAAAAGAAAGCAGATTAATGTGTGTACTTATGTTCTTTGATACATGAGAATCGTATTGAAGGTTGTTCGAGATCTCTGTCATAATATAACTTATGTTAGTTGAAATCTGAATAATATAAAGTTTAGACAGTATTTCATAGGAAGAAAACAACTATAAACACCATTTTTACCGCCTTTTCTTTCTGGTCCGCCAGATCTTTGGGGCCCATTGATGCTAGACCTTTTTACAAAGACGGCATACCTAGATCTTATGCAGTACGAATGTGAGTACGAACTTAGTAGGTGCAGTATGTAATATTAAAGTTTAAACTCTGTCAGGCGTGGCTCACTCCGCGATTTCGTCGCTTTGCTACAGGTAGCTAAAAGTACATCCGTTCCACACCAATTTTGGTGGCTAGCTGGCGCTGTCGCCACTTAGCGGCCATATCTGTCCTGATCGTGACAGACGCGTTTTGTTAGAGAGTGAGTCTTCTGTACCTAGTACTATTATTTATTCTGTGACTCTGTCGCTAACGGTGCGGCTGGTGATAAATTCTTAAAAAACACGATGTAAAGGTTACCTACCTGTTAGCTGTGTTAATTTCATTAGTGAAGTAGAAATCCTCTAAATTTTTATCTGCAATGATTGCAAGTGTAGGTATATATATAATACATTGTTGTCAAAGTCAATGAGACGTAACATGACGTAAAACAAAGTTTGCAGAATAAATTAGTAAACTACTTATGTATACGTAATGAACACGTGAGGGCATTTTTAGCGGGCACGTGAAAAGTACGTCATAAATACTTAATGATCTATAGTCTATTTTTTTATTCGGTAGACTAAAATTTCATAGTATGAAATGACACATGATGTTCATACTATGAAATGTCATTTCAGTCTACCGAATAAAAAAATAGACTTTAGCGCGTGACAAAACAAAAGACGATACAGGAAAGACACCTAAAGATACTGTATTTTGAACCTTACTGTAATACAAATACGGATGAATATGTGTAGTGTAAAGGCGTTTAGAACATGGATACGATATAAGATAATGGGTTTCATATAATTGGAATTGCAAAGCGACTCTAGTGCAATTAACACTAAGTCGCCATTTACTTTACGTTGACAATCTAATTGACAGTCTAGTTGCTGTAATATTTCACGCATGTGGCATTGTTATGTTTAGTAACTAGTTTTCAGGCTGATGTTTTGAAATAGACTCGGTTTTTAAATGCTTAATACTGAAAAATTGAACGCGACACAGAGTTTGTGTCCACACTGTCACGCATACTTTGAAAAGCCTATACAGATATTATTTGACTCTAAATTCTTAACTCAAAATAAAAAATAAGTTATTTCGTGAATTTATTGCATAAAAAGGGACAAAACAAAATGTTTCTATCAAACAAGAACAACCCACGAGACTTTATTTACGTAGCAAGAATAATTAAGCTCAAAAGAGTCCCTAAATAGAAAAATCAGCAGTTACTAAAATAATACTCAGCGTAATAGGAAGCCATTCATCGTCTGAGCATTAAAAGATCCTTGACGAAACTTTTGTTGAGCGCAGGACGTCTTTTGTTTTTTTGCTTTAATAGCGGAGGTACTTAAAACATGAGAACCTACTTTCTAGTACTTTAAGTGCAAAGAAAAAATATCGGCGAGATGCACAAACGGCGTTACAAAAATCTTTTAAATTTTCACGTTTTAAGCAAAGACTAATGACTAAACAATGTGCATCTAGCGCGTATTACATAGTTTGTTTACGTTTTGCATGCTTAACCGGTCATGATAATTATAGCCTGCGTAATTTAATATGACCCCTTCAGCCAATTTTTAATGTATTATTAAGAAGATGAAAAAAACAAAAAGGTCCCAGACGATACCTGACCGCAGGAATGTCGAGATATCTCGTTGTAGGTATACATAATACAGCTTACGTGTTATTTGACAAGATTTACGCGTCATAATGTCGTGCAGTGGCTTGTGCAAATACGCATTTCGTCTGGGGGTGACCGGACCCGGCGACCTCAGGATCTTGTATTAGGAGAGTCGGATGTTCAGACAAACCAGTACGAATGTGCTCTCTCATGGTCACTCGTTACCACAGTCATGTTCTTCTGGGTCTCTTTTTCAACCCTGTTTTTGTGGTAGTAAAGGTCAGCAAACCTGTTAGAATAACGTAGTACAATCGTCCCCAGGATGACGGTACACAATAACAACAAAATGAGTTGTCCCACATAAATAAATGAATAAGTCGAACCATCGAAAATCGATATTTCAAGGTATGCAAGAGTGATAGAGAAGCAGATAGGTAATAAAAAATTGGTTTAGGTACGATGTTGGCTTTATACTCCGCTAAACCAAAAAATATTCTGTCAGAAAGATGGCGTTTCGAGATATTACTGGTTCCTGAGATTTCTCGACTCGTCTGCATTCGGTATGTATATATACTGAAAATACGGCCCCAAGTTCAATGCAAGTCGTCGAACTACGAAAGTCGTAAAACACCAAATAATAATAATGGAATTCCTTGCCGGCGTCTATATTTCCGAGCTCATATAACCCGGCAACCTTCAAATCAAGGGTGAACAGGCACCTTCTGGGCAGACTCGCTCCATCGTAGGCCACGTCTTCGCCCCGGCTAGTCTGTGGCCATGAGTAAGCCCATTTTTAATAAAAAAAAAAAAAAACATAAGTTTTTGAGTCATTTATTTTTGATAGGACGACGTGATGCGTCTTTTATAAGTTTTAAGTTTTGAAGTATTGGAAAGTGATTAAAGTTCAATAAATCTATAAAAGAAGAATTTTTTCGTTAGTTAGTTCTTGATTTTCGTCAAAATAATGTTTTTAAGAGTCGTAATTCAAGAAATCGCGTATAAGTTTAATTAAATATGGTTGTAGTGCCTTATAGGATCAAAGTATAGTTATAATCGAACTGCTACAGACAATGACTGAAAGCATATTTAATTTTAATCCTAATATTTTTTCATGAAAACAAGTTGCAGGGTCCAGTGAAAAAGGCGTATTTTTCTTCCGAGTCCGTGTCCATATCGGAAGTGTGACCTTCGTCGACTGATGGATTGTCTGCGTTGTCTTTTCTAGAATTGCTTATATGCTTGATAATATCTGGGTGACCGAGCTTCGCTCGGAAAACATATAAAAACTCGAAAATGCGAGTTTTCCCACAGATAAGACCTAGCTAGATCGATTTTTCGCCCCCGAAAATCCCCGTATAGCAAATTTCATCGAAATCGTTAGAGCCGTTTCCGAGATCCCCGAAATATACATATATATAAATAAATAAATAAATAAACAAGAATTGCTCGTTTAAAGGTATTAGATAAAGATAGGTACCATAATCAATAAATATGTCTATAATATTTTAAGAGTTCCCGCGCTTTCTCCCGGTTCCCTGATTTCCAATTCAAAAAGTATTTAAATCGGTTGCGTCATAGAAACCTTAAAAAAAACGGACAAATTTAGAACCTCGTCCTTGGAAACTTTGAAGTCGGTTGAAAAAGGTTGACGCTACATAACATAATACAAAGATTACAAAGTACAGACTGTTCGGAAAGAGAAGAGTCGTGGAATGTATTGGGCCCCATACATTCCACGACTCTTCTCTTTCCGAACAGACTCTATGGGTTACCAAACGCCTGACAATATGTCACATGTCGCTTAAAAAAAACTAACTACTGTAAAATTTCACATACGCAACACTTAAACAACATGTCACTTAGAATCATCGATGAAATAAGCTCACCGTAGCATTTTCATGTCAAAACATTAATAATATTTTTATCTAATACTGTACTTAGCAGTATTTACAAAGGCGACTCGACATAGACTCGTAATCGTTTCCGTAACTTATTTATAAACACTTCAGCCCATTGTTTATTTACAGATGCTGTCATACACATACCTAGCATACTCTCAATTTCGCGCCCATTACCAAACACCGGAACAGCTTTTTTACTATTTACATAATTAATTATAATCAGTGCGGTACGAATAGTGAATTAAAAAAACTGGCGCCGGCGAGTCGGCGGGAGGGGGGGGGGGGGCTCGTGAGGTCAGCCTCGGTGCAACGGAACGCAGGGATGGGGGAAGGCGAATGTCGATAGTATCGACAGGTATCGATGTGATGTTGACGATAAATTGTCGATAAATATTAGGTACCTGTCTATGTTTTATTTCATTAGGCATAACTCTACATTCGACATATGTATAGTAAATTAACTTTTTTTTAAGCTACTATGCAGTATTTTTAAATGCGCATTTTGGAAAAACAGAAACGATTTGCAATCGTATAAATTTAAATAAGTTAACCTATTAAAATTGGTAATCATTAAAAAATAATTAATTGTTAATATTTTTAGGAAATATAATTAAAACTAGAGCATTCTGGCTGATAACAAAATAATTAACATCAGTAAAATTAGGCCAATTCCGCCAAATGAGAGTAACATAACATAATTTAAGCAACATAAATAAAAAATTCAACACTCATCAGGCAACAATCAATAAAATCTTCCAGCAATTGATGTCACTGTCCCACATTACGGAATCTAGATCAGAGATAAAAGTCGAAGTGTAAATCGTAAAATATTGTAAATTAATTGAGCTGAAGCCACGATATATTGCCCATCACTAGAGAGGTCAGGCAGTGGGAGGGTACCCCCTCGCTCCCGCTCGGCGCCCCCTCCGCCGTATAAAACCCGGCCCGGCCACGCGCGCCGCGTCTATTTGCCGCATCGCCGCCGTGTAGTCACAACTCTTGTAAACGCGATCTCACGCGAACAAAATTGTGAAAGTGTTGCATATAAAACGCGATTTCTCGACAGCGAGAGTACCGCGCCTACGGCATTTTAAACAAATAGTGTTGGTGGGAGTGTGAATTGGAATTGTGAACTTGGTAGAGGGTTCAATGGAAGCGAGGTTCGTGACCTGCCGGAGCTTCCAGCAGATCAAGCCGCCTGAGAAGAGCCTAGCGCCTCCGCCGACGGTGAAGGGGCTGCTGTCTCGTTTCGGAAGCCAGGCACAAGCTCTCTTCGCGCCGAAGAAACCCCGCTTCGGATCTTCGGTAGCGATCCACAAGCTCCGTGAAACCAAGTGGTTTAAACATGAGGAGCAGAACATCTTGTGTGCAGTTCTGGAGACCGGATTCATCCTCGAAGTGCGAGCGGAGGACCCGCTACCACCGGACTCCTGTCTTTCTCCAGACTACCATATGTACGCCATCGCCATGTGGAAGAAGGGTAAAGGTATGTATCGTAATTAAATAGCATTCTATTTCATAAAAACGTACTTGAAATAGCAGTTTATCATTGTAATTGGGACATGCGATAACGTTCAGGTCGCGTGCGGCACTGGATTTAGTTTAGCACGTACGCACCGCCATTGTAAATAAATCATGGCGTAACATAACGAAATCAACAGACGAATGGGGAACGATGTCCGGACCGGATATACCTGCTTGTATGCTTAAGGTCAAGAAAACCGTTTTAAAATTATTGTTTTATCTGCAGAAAAAACAAAAAACCCGGAACAGATAGAGGTGTTCACGGTCCAACAGAAAGGTGTAAGAAAACGTGTCGTGAAGACAACCCTGGGTGCATTCTGGAAGAAGGACTCAGTGATCCGCATCAACAATGTGGACGACAAACAGGAATCGCCGAACAGTGAAAAGGATATTAGAGCTAAGGTAAACTAGTCGCGACGAGTTTCCAATTCACTATGACTTCTCACATATCTCTGCTTAACGGAGTCATCGTTCTTACGTCCTTGATTAGTCATCTAACGGCATACCACACGCGGCTTAAGTTTCTCAAGAGAATTTTATCGAATTTTAATAACCGAACGACCTTCAGTCGATACTACTTTCAACTTTGTAAATCGTTGACATTTACGACAGAGTAATTATGCGCTCTGTTTTCCAAACAATCCCTCGGTTTGCACTCGTTTTGATAACACGCGCCTCGAATCGTAAGATTCCGTTTCAATTGAAGCCTCGTTTTAAATGCAAATACGCAATGACCTTATTACTGCAGACGCGTCTAGCCGATGTAATTGTCATGCTTCGTTCGCCTTAAATAGGACATCTGTTTCAATACGGCACATTAAGCTCTAATACATGAATGCATGAACTAACTAAACTTCTAAACCTTGAATGGTTTCTTCAAACGAATTTCGATGTTAGGCGTGCGACGTCAGAATTGGAAAACTCTCTTTTCAGATTGCGAAAGCCTCGCGCTTTTGCTCTTTGGAAACTGTGGGAACAGTTTGATGGGAGCTACTAAGGAGCCTTCTCCTGATTCCAGCTGGAGATGGCCACTAAATCCAGGTTCGAGAGGAACTGGCATAATACCCTGCACTTCGTCCACTGGTGCCGGTACGGGGAGACACCTCAAGAAGCTCGCATGAGACAGGTAACCAAAAATCTACTAAGCATGAAAGTACATTTTAAATTTCGATCATTCTAGAACCAACAATATAACGGTCTTTATCGGTCCGCGTAAATCGATTTACGCCGATGTGGTAAACGTAATTATGTATCGTTGTTTCGTTTATTTTCGATTCTAGAATTGTTTATTTCTAATTGCATGCATAAACGGGATAATTCAACGGTCCTTGCCCGTATGCATGTAATCTTTTCTATTTTCTTTTTTTATCGATGCTTATTGTGATTGTCTATACTTAAGTTGACGTCAATGTTCAATCGGGTAATCATTGGAAGAAGCGGCGATCATCGGGCACAAAAAGCATGGGGCATCATCAGGCATGGAAACTGGGATCTGAATAAAAAAACGAGATCGCACAACATAGCCATTCTGTTACAGATCAGCTTAACGACGTCGAAAACACCCATGATTATCATCTTTTGATGGTAATCGTTGAGGCGCTTTGGACTCTCAGCTGGCAACCTTAACACACCGGTGAGGTTTTATTTTTATACCGATTGGTAAATTCAGGATGTGCCCTTTATATGTGTATCTGTTTAATCTAACTTAGTTAAGACGTATCTACTAATATTTGTTGCGTGCTCCGTGTATCGAGAAAAACGTGTTTAAACACGATAATCGGACTTTGCATAGTTTCTTAACTGATAATTACACTGATTACAAAAGAATTCGCATAATTAATTGATGTTATTTGCCTTAATCAATTTGCATTTATTCATAGGGAAGAAATTTATTCATATTTATACGGTAGGTACTTATATATTTTATTTATAACTTAGACCGCAACGGAAATTAATAATTTGAAAAAAAAAAAATGGCATACAGACCTTAATAAAAAAAATATAATACTTTTAATAAATAATGAAATATAAAGGGTTTATACAAGCGTCAGGTATTCGCCTTGGACTTAATAATACCGATGCTTGATCAGCTTGGTGTATGTGCGTCATTCCCTCGTTTTTGTCCTTTAGTTTAGGTATGTTAATGTAAATTCATGTAAGTTTGTAATATACTAAAACCATATTTAATTCATCTTTGCTAAAAAAATATACATGACTCGTGCCAAACTTAAACACATTTTAATTAAACTTGAAAAATAAATAATTATGCTCTTTTTAAACAAAATTAAGGTACTCAAGAGTGAATTGACTGACCGAAGTGCTTTAGTTTAAGTCAGACCTTCAAAATTAAATATTTTTTATTATTGCTCTATTTGAATTTTTGTAGTAGAGTTCAGTTTCAAGAAAAACTGCTTATAATTCGAGAATAGGTATATTATTTTCAATTAGTACATATTTAGAAGTACCCAATGTACTCATTGCCATTGTACATAAAACTTCATTGTAAGTATATTGTGTGCATACCTAATGTACCTAAAGACAAAAAACAACATAAAAAGGGTAATATACATTCTACAGCTTTGCATTTGCGTTACGAAGAAGCCAAGACTGACTTTGTTAAGGGCCTACTGCAGCCGCGTCTGGCGCTTCGTAAACCACGCCCGCTAGTTCTTCCCTCCCCGCTAACACGCACACATGGAAACGCTTCGCGCCGCACGTGAAGTTTGTGTGACCTTTTAGCACCATCTAACGTTACAGAAGTTAACTACCATTATACGCGGTCGCTGCGGTCGGCCAGAAACTTAAATTCGGAAAAAATTGAAACAGATGGCGTTGTTACTTGTTCATAATAGCAAACAATAAAATAATTAATTAATAAACCTGAATATTTATTGTTGTTTTGGAAGATGTTAACAGCATAGAAGCAGCAGCGTATATAGCATATAAGTTAAGAGTATTGATAATAAGAAAATAGCACAAGAACAGAAAAGAGATTATTTTTGATAAAATATGATGAAAACAGATTTACTTGATTACGCTCACTCACCTGACTTTGCGGTCACTAAATGCAAATTTCAACCTTATTGTTATGGGGTTACAATACCCCTGGGGTTGCAGGCGTCCATAGTCGTTATTATTATAAATACTTTGGTTGAAATGCTTTTTAACCCTCGAATTTTTCATAGGTACAGTCACCTGCAATAATATGTTACTCTTCGACGGCCGCAAAAATATGTGACACGCTCGCTCTTATGGCTCTACAAATAAGATCTAACATGATCTACCGCAAAACGGCCTTCGGTGTGTAACATATTATTGCAGCTGACTGTACTCGTATTCATTGTTGTATAGGTAGGTATTAATATCTTTTATCCGATCGATTTGCATTTATTTGAAATAAATCACAGTGTTTAGTAATTATATGTTTTATTGAATAAGAGATTATTTAGGTATGTAAGGAATACAGGGTGCCTTTTTGAAACACTCATTTTTAGGGTTCCGTAGCCAAATGGCAAAAAACGGAACCCTTATAGATTAGTCATGTCTGTCTGTCTGTCTGTCCGTCTGTCCGTCCGTATGTCACAGCCACTTTTTTCCGAAACTATAAGAACTATACTGTTGAAACTTGGTAAGTAGATGTATTCTGTGAACCGCATTATATTTTCACACAAAAATAGAAAAAAAAAATTTTTTTTGGGGGTTCCCCATACTTAGAACAACTGAAACTCAAAAAAATTTTTTTCATCAAACCCATACGTGTGGGGTATCTATGGATAGGTCTTCAAAAATGATATTGAGGTTTCTAACATCATTTTTTTTCTAAACTAAATAGTTTGCGCGAGAGACACTTCCGAAGTGGTAAAATGTGTGTCCCCCCCCCCTGTAACTTCTAAAATAAGAGAATGATAAAACTAAAAAAAAATATATGATGTACATTACCATGCAAACTTCCACCGAAAATTGGTTTGAACAAGATCTAGTAAGTAGTTTTTTTTTTAATACGTCATAAATCCCCTAAATACGGAACTAGACGTGTGCGCCGCGCCGGCGCGCCGCCGCCGCCGGGTTTTTTTGCCACGCCGCCGCCGCCGATAAATGATCGGCGTGAAATCGGCGTGACCTTGAGTGTTGTTAATTAGCTATTCCAAGTTGGTATTTGGATTACGATATGCATTTTTTTGTATAATATATGTTACAGTTGTCAAATATACACCAAGTATCTAAATGAAACAGAATAGCCAGTTTCACAAACTATTTGACACACCAATTAAAGTAACTGAGTAATCCTAAGTATTCACCATCAAGAAAGATAAGGAAGCGATAATATGAAGTAGAATTTTAGAAACACATGAATTTAGGCCGAATGAATGTTTGCCAGTGCTCGAGTTGGAGCATGTTTGAGATGGTCTAACGCTATGAAGAGGTTGGATTGCGGCAGTCTGCACCGTGCAGTCCACACAGCTTATGAGTGACCGCACGAAATGAAGACAAATTACATGTGGTCGCGATCCTCAGCAATGAGAAAACCCTGGCCTGGGAATAAGCCTGGCGCTTGTACGACTAGAAAACCCTTAGAAGGAAGCCATAGCAGTCCACTATGTCTATCTAATTTCGAGGATATTTGGAGTTTTGTTTTGTTAAAGTACGTCATTTTTAATAGGATAAGCCATGGAAATCGTGAGAAAATGGAAAGTTATCGATCGGATCCAGTTACTAGGGAAATCAAGCTATTATACCTATCCTATATTCATTTACAAACCCTTTTTTACTCACAGCCTATTCAAAACTATACGTAGTTCACTGACCAGCAACCTAGATTGATCAAATTTTCAAGAAAACCCACAAATTAATGATTTTTCTTAAGAAACCTGAAAGTCAAGGTCACGCCGATTTCACGCCGAAAACACGCCGCCGCCGCCGTTTTTTTGGCAAACGCCGCCGCCGATCATTTTTTAATCGGCGCACACGTCTATACGGAACCCTTCATGGGCGAGTCCGACTCGCACTTGGCCGCTTTTTCTGGATAATTTTGAATTTCAATTGTCAGGGGTGCCTACATTATTTTTTAATACATTTTACAACGACAACAAACAAAAGTTCAAATTCGCCGTATTTTTATTACCCGGGTCGATCGCAACAAAATAGAAAATCATGTTTTTCAAATCTAAGCGTTATTGTAATTTATCTCAAATAACCAAAAAGTCAATCTGACTAGAACTTAAAAACGAACTGAATTATTTTAATATGTCGATTTTTCTTGGTGACCCAGGAGAATTTTTTTTTTGTATCCCATATAAAAAGAGCGTATCCCAATCGCGTATCGGTTTTGGTTTTTACTTATAAGTGTGAAAAATATATTCTACCATATACGAAGGATGTGTGTTTTTTCATGTTTTATGTGTCTTTTTGTACAATAAAGTGTTTTACTGCTACTTAATATATCATATTAACGATTAACTAAAACGGTATTTACATCTAATTTAACTGGTAAATTATTAAAGTCCGCTAAAATTAATATATACCTATTCAAAAAAATATTTGTTAATATGTCCCAAAATCATGGCTCATTTTTTAAGTCTCCTGACTTACCAAACATATCGCAACGAAGGCAAGGGTACAACGCAGCATCGTGAACCTAATAAAGTAACGTTTCAGTTACTTTTTTAGTCGCCGATCATTTTATCCGGGGTACGAAAAGAGGTATTAGATCTATCCTGGGTCTAATATGTTATAAAAACATAGTTTTTTGAAAAATGTTCGTAGGTAGTACACAAAATTTACATTTTCTTTTAAATGTGATTTGGGTGATCGTTCTCCCTGGTGACTTTTCTGGTGACCCAAGAGACATCAATTTTATTATGACTCAGGAGACTTTTTTTCTATGCACTTTGATTTTTTTGATGGGCTAATTTTGTAATCTAAAATAACTTTAAACTGCTGATATACTTATATCACTTTGCTGATGAGTGGAAGTGGAATTGAAACTTAATTTATTGTTCTCTCCTTTGACATTTTGGCATACATTTGACATGCTGCAGTGCACTCCTAACGTTAATAAAGACATAATTTTTATAAAAAGCTTTAGGAAAACTCACTCTTGAGCTTAAAACGATTAAGTCCTTATCATATTATGTTAGATTTTTAGTACAGATCCCAAATCAGTGAAAATGTCTCTTAGCCAACTAAATTTGTCTCTGGGAAAAGTACGATATCCCTAAAAATTGTACGTACATTTCGCATTTTTCTGAAGGAACGGAATTCATAAATTGGGTTATTATTATTTTTTCAGATTATTTGATTGCATTGACATATCACCAAGATAAAGTCTATTTTTTTATTCGGTAGACTGAAATGACAGTTAATAGTATGAACATGAAATGTCATTTCATACTATTAACTGTCATTTCAGTCTACCGAATAAAAAAATAGACTTTAGATAGAACATTTAAGTTACCAGAAGAAAAGCATTTGTGTTCTTTTATACAGTGTGGAAAAAGTAGGTTCGATTCCCGGGCGCGACTAAGCGAATTTAAAAAAAACAACGTGTTGCATTCCGGGAGTGCCGACAGAAGTGAAAACTCAATGACTAGTCCAAAATGTCTGCAGCACTATGTATAATTGACCCATCCTCCTTTCTATTGAAAACTTTTGGTTCCGAAATTGCTGGTCAGTGAGCTTGTTTAAAATTCGAATTTCAAATTTATAGCGTTAATTGTTTAAAATTCGAATAGAAATTGTAAAGTTACCTTGCAGACCTCGCATCTAAATATATTTGGTCATGATATTTTGAGTTTTATTCACCAGTACTAGAGTTCACTTTTATTAGCGATTTCATCAAGATGTAGCTTTATTGAATTATATTTGAGTGATATAAAGTTATAATACTGTGAGATCCTCGTATTTCAGCCCGTACAAGATTATAACCTTTTTCATGTAATGTCATTGAGTTTTTCTTTATTGATTTAAATGCCATCTAAATGATTGGCCATCTAAACCTTACGGTCACATGATCGCCTTACGCTGTCTCGAGTTTATCATTTTTTCCCCACCTCAAAAAGTGCCTAGCGCCGCTAAAGAAGTTTTCACTCCAAAAATCTTTGAATGCAGTTGTTTCTTTAAAAAACAATAATGTTTCATTTAAGTAAAATGAGCAAACTTAAGGTTTTAAGGCACTTTCCCAGGGAAAGTTTCCCTCCAGGGCCCATAATTTTTTTCCACCCGGTAGTAGACAACTATTTTTTTCGACTAAATGAAGTTTTATTAGATAAATCGTTGATCACATGGTTCGTTTCACACATCACATCAAATCGTTTGTCATCACAATCAAAATTTGTCAAAAGTAATGAAATGTATGCCAAAAAAACATAAATAAAACATATAAATTCAACACATTTTTTTAATAAAAATCTTTCTCGATGATATAAAAAAGAACATCGACAAATTATGTTCAAAGAATTAATATCAAAACAGATGTCATAATTAGGATTGGCTACTTTAAGAAAGGGACAGAGAGATTTAATCCTCTCGCTCTGCACGTTTTTCTCATTCCTCCTTGTCAAGCCAAAATAAACTATAAAATGATAGTAACACAGTACATTGTAATATTCACTTTTTCCACGGTATCATGTCATTGTAAATTACTTATGTGAATTTGTAGTGGCGTGCCGCGTGCGACTTTCAAACCGGAGGTCACGGGTTCGAACCCCGGCCCGTGCAAGTGAGTTTTTGTAAGTAGGGACCTTTTTTAACTTTTCGTATTATTGAAATAAAATATTTTATTCAAACAAACTTAATAATATAATAATTAAAACGAATAATATCAATTAGTTTTTAATATTTATTCAATTATTTTAAATTATTTGAGCATGAAACATACTAGATTTATTTTTATCATTACAATAGAAAAAAAGCAAAAAATATATTCTTATAGATATTTTATTTTCAAACAAAAATAAAGCAAAAAGTTACGGTTAGATTCTGATGGCTAAATACCAAACAGCTACCGATACATTTCAATATCTGTCGAAATTTCCTAACCCGTTGTAACTGACAAAGAGTATAGATTTCGACGTAGCATGACGTAGCCTAGCAAACACGCACACATGCGTAACGTATAGGCCTGTAAGAAGGCACCATCATAGGTTTACCTCCGATTCCGTTACTACTCAATGGAGTTACGACTCAACGTTTATTGGATATTAAAATTTTACGTAATTCGGAGAGCGGCGCGAAGTGACATAGGTCTTACCTCTTTGAGGCACGACGGCCATCTAACATTACTGGCATAAAGGATGCATTTATGACTTTGACGCATGACAGAATGAGAAACCGAACTGCGTAAAATGGGCGTTTGCTGTTGAATTCATAAAATCAAAAATCGATAATAAATCCATCGGTAAAGGATAATAAGTTAATATTTAGTTCTTTGAAAGTTAAGACGAGATGAAAACCTTTGCTGTAAGGTGGGTTGTGCTGGATATGGATGTGTTTTCTAGTTGCACGAAGCTAAAACCGAAAAATGAACACGTAAGTTTGGATTTATTTTCTATCGAGAAAATTTTAAGCATTCGTGTTTCGACTACTACGAAATCTCTTATCATATAGTCAAGAAACATATATCCGAAAATCACTACTGTTTGTTTCCGGGGCTAGCCACTGCCACCTTTCTAAGATCCTGTTATTTTTCGATGCACGGCCTTAAGGAAAAAAGTTATTTTTGTCCTTAACAAAGTCAGTCTTTTTTTCCTTAGGCTTTTTTTTAATTGATCAATTATACTTGGTCAACCAGATCTTGACAGTAGAAAAAGGCGGCAAATTTGAAAAATGTAGGCGCGAAGGGATTTCGTCCCATAGAAAATTTGAATTTCGCGCCTTTTTTTACTGACAAGATTTGTTTGACCAGCTATAATTGATACTTACTTTGATTTGTATCAAGGCGCGTTTATACGAGTAATAACTTACTTTTAATACGTCTGATTTTGAAGTAAGGCTTAGGTCTATTTTCAGTATCGTATATTATACTTAAGTATGTATTTATTTATGGTTCGATTTAATGTAGGTACCTATGTTTTTGATATAGGTATTTTTTTAATATAGATGATATTTTAATTATTATATTTGTGAGGTATGGTGGCAGGGGAGTGTGTTTGCGGTTAATTATCTACCAATTAAATTGTATGTATTTATTTAAATTGTGCAGGTTTTTCAAAATATTCATTGCTAGCAAAAATTTACACTAGGTTCGATGCCTAGGTAAAATTTTGAATTGCCGTGATCGTTTTTAGGATTAACGAGGTAGTATGAACTTGGAATATGTGTACGTATATCTTTATGTACTATTCAGCTACATTAAAATCTCACTGCTGACATTCTCTAAAAAAATCTTCAAATTGACTCGATCAATGACAGTCGAGTCAAATGTCAAGATATTTTGACAGCTTTAGCAGCGTAGACTTTGCAGCTGTCTGACTGTACAGTAAGCTTATTTCCAACAAAATCGAATTAATAGATCTAAATTGTTGAATGTCAGTGGAATTCCATTTATAGTCTGCCAAGCCAATTTTGTCGGTAGGTACAATAAATAGGCAAATTTGAAAAATGTAGGCCTACACAATTTTTAGTTTCGCTACTTTTTTACTGCCAAATTGGTTTGCCAGACGAGAATAGAGATACAATTACCCGATTTACGTTTCCATATAAATAACCTTGGCTTTACCGCTATTTATATAATACGAAGGTTATCATAGTTATCGGTCAAAATACTACGTAAACGGATACTCAATACGTAACTAGATACTTTTGTTTATTTGTATTAGTTTTTGCATGGTCATATCGGTGTTAATAACGGTAGTTTTGACGTAAATAGCGTTATCATGTACATAACTGAATAGTTAATAGCGGTTTTACTACGTTGTTTATTAATATTATACCTACTTAAAAGTTAGTCTTAGAAGCAGTAGATATGATAATAGTCTATTTTTAACCGCATTAGCGTTACGGTTGTTTTGTTAGTTTTTATTATACTTTAAAATTAACCTCATAAGCATCATTACGCCGAGGTTGTCTATTTTAATACACATGGATTATTTACATTAAAAAAAAACGACTACAAACATTAAGTTTTGCGCAAAAAGTAGAGGCCACAGTGTTGATATAAAAATATAGTTATAAAAGGTATATTATTAATTTCTAAATCAAGTTCATATTACTTTACATTTTAAAGTGTTCAAGATTTCAATCGGAAAATTAAGACATTTATGTTACGTAATTAGGTATACTTAATTCTTAAGTACCTATTTTGCTATAATTGACTTAAGACAATAGCCAGCCAGTATACTAGTTAATGTCTTAATCACTATTGTTATAGTTATTTAATGGTTCTCCTTAGTCTTAATATACGTAGTATAAAGTACACCTATTATCAACCACGATATACCTAACAGCACTATTGTTATGTAATAGTTTAGGTATTGGTATATAGATTCCTTTACTAGTTCTTATCGGACTTCGTGTTTAATACACACAGGTATATTAAGAAAGAAATCTAATTAAAAGAATACCTTACGGTTTATCGATTTTTTTTCGTGTCACAAGAACATTATAATTAATTAGAAAATTGGTTGTCAGATTTAATAAGTAGTCTTTGGCATTATATTAGTGAACAAAAATGTACAAAATAATCACAAATAAATGCAGTTGACAGACGTTACCTATTCGAATTCGTGTGTCATCCGTACTTTTTAAGATGTAAAGGGGCCCACTGATTACCAGTCCGCCGGACGATATCGGCCTGTCAGTTAGAACAAAAAGTTGACAGCTCCGAACAACTGACAGGCCGATACCGTCTGGCGGACTGGTAATCAGTGGGCCCCTTAAAGTTTTACTTTTTAGACTGTCAGCCGCACTTAGGCACGATATAAATAGCGTAGTTATGTGCAACAGCGCATAATAAAAACAAGACTATAATGATTATTTCCTTGTTGCAGATAAGCGAGTCGCTCAAATGGGGTAACATCGGAATGAACATGGGCGTTCTGCTCGTCAGCCAAAACAACGGCCGGGCCAAGGCGAAGTCGGTCTGAGTGCCGGCCGCCAGCGACACCGCTGGCAACACTTGCTTCTGCTTCTGGCCGCCGAGAAACATTGACCATGTTTAAATTAGGAACGCAGCTCAATTCGATTCCTTTTTTGGATTTTAAGTTTTTAAACGGTGTCTAAAATCGGAACGAAGCCTTGGAGCTCTCAGTTTGGTTCCTTTTGTTGATGTTTTTATTAATGGCGGGAAACATCGTCTGTGTTTAAAATCGGAACGGAGCAATAGAACTATCGATTCGTTTAGTTCCTTTTTGAACTTTAAATCTTCAGTTTTCAAGCTCTTTTTGCAGTTCCTTTTTTATTAAAAAGGTTTTTAACAACTGCTAGAATTTGGAAACATTGACGGTGTTTGAGAAAAGTTTCGATTTCTCGACTTAGTTTATTTGAATTTCAAACTTTTAAACTTTGGAACGTTTAAATTTGGAACAAGTATTTCGAGCGTGTTTGTTTTTCGGGCTTCAATATTTATTTGTACCAACTGCCAGTATCTGGCTTCTTGACGCTTTTGGAACGCGTCGTAGGAACTCTTCAGTTCCTTTTTTGAATTTCAACGTTTTTATATTGATTGCCAGTGTGTTGCTCCACGCATTGGAAGCTTTAATTTTGTTAGAATTTTGAGAAAAAAACGTTTCAGACATTCCTGAATTAAGACAGACTCGTGATTAACTGATGACATATTTTCTAACCTAAAATATAACTGTTTAATTATGTCTATATTTAATAGGCTATAATTTATAGAGATATCTTGTTGGTCTAGGAAGATACCCTAGTCTTATGTCTTGAGTATATGTAAACGTTCATTTCTGATCGAAAAAGACTGTTCTGTTTTTTGTAAGAAAATTATAAAACCGACTATGAACATGAAATATTTAAATGCTGTTTTTTGAAATCTCTAATCAATATAACTATTCGTTTTTAGACTTGTGTAGACTATTCATACTTGTTAAACTCATATATCTTCTATTCATAGTCGGATAAAGTTACGAGAGTATTTTGGCTAAGTATGAGAGTATTTATATTTATTTATACCTACATACTAGGCCTAATGTTTTTAAGAGTATTGTAATTTAAATGTCCTATTTATAATGAAGCATTTTTATAAATAAATAAGTACAAGATACTATTTTGTATTACTTATGCCCTAACCCCATCACCAATTTTCAACGTGCCAAGCACTCAACCAGATAATAAGTTAATTATAATGAGTAGGTCCTTTAGAAGTTATGATAAAACAGATGAACATACATACATAACATAACCATATACATACATAGCGGTCAAAATCATAATCCTCCTTTTGCTTTGCCGTAATCGAGTAAACATAAATAAGTATACAAGTTTTACTATTTTGTGTTGTATTATTGTCATTCAAATTGTTTAGTTTTCAAATCAATCTGACCACCTATCACGTAGCAAGATTTCCCTTAAATATGTAATCTACATACACACACACTTTGACTTGTGGTAGAAATAACCTAACCTAAGTATAATTATCTCCTTTCCCTCTCTTTCATAAGAAGAAACCTGTGCCCAGGAGCAGGACGAACTCATATAACCTAACCCTAATTGGTAGAATATGAAATTCACCTTCATTAACCTATCCTAACCTCAACGCCGATGACAAAACATCTATTCAGGCGTAAAGGTCAAATCAAAGGTCATGAGTTTCATTGCGTATTATAATCGAAGTATATCAATCAAATTAATGAATTAAGAAAGAATAATTAGTCTTGTATGCTCGAGCAAGAAATGTTGAAAATAATTGGTCTTATCGAATAGTTTTTACACCGGTTTTCAGCAATTATTTTTAAGAATACGACGCTAGCGACATCTAGTTGGCAACGAGAAAGTTACGACAACAACGCGAACTGCTATGGAGTGGGTAAGCGTTTTGATAAGAAGATAAAAGATGGCATTGTAAAAGGATAACACCTGTCCAATTTCTTGGTCCAATGTGCATTGCGTCTCACTCTCTCACTAAGAAAAATGTGAGACGCAAATACACATTGGACGAAGATATTGGACAGGTGGAATAAGCGGTCGGATTTCTCTTCTAAATAAAAAGTGCACCTTGTTTTGATTAGATGGCGCTAATAAGTAAAATTTATTAATCACTAAAAGATTCAGATTGCTGATACTGCAGACCGCTCGTAAGAGTTTCATCTATCATTAATTGCAGTAGGTAACAGTCTAAAGTATGAACTGTGAATCAACTAATTTAGTGAGACCTGTGAGACATCAAACGCGAAAGTTTCTGTTTTAGAATAAATTTCCCTTTGCTCACGAAGTGCCAATTATTCTCAACAGATGGCGCTGTAAATATCACTTACCTATCAACAGGCCGAAGAGCATGTCCGTACAGCGACCTCTCGTGGGCCTCGTCCATAATGATGGCACAGTAATTGTCCAAGTCTGGTTCGCGTAGAAATTCTCGCAGTAATATACCGTCAGTTATTTCATAGCGACATCCCCCAGAAAATTAATTATAGTTCCATATATTGTCAACAGATGGCGCTGTAATGATCACTTACCTCTCTCAACAGGCCGAAGAGCATGTCCGTAGACAGCGACCTCTCGTGGGCCTCGTCCATAATGATGGCACAGTAGTTGTCCAAGTCTGGTTCGCGTAGAAATTCTCGCAGTAATATACCGTCCATTATTTCATAGCGACATCCCCCCAGAAAATTATTTATAGTTCCATATATTGTCAACAGATGGCGCTGTAATTATAACTTACCTCTCTCAATAGGCCGAAGAGCATGTCCGTAGACAGCGACCTCTCGTGGGCCTCGTCCATAATGATGGCACAGTAGTTGTCCAAGTCTGGTTCGCGCAGGCCTTCACGTAGTAATATGCCGTCGGTCATGTATTTGATGACGGTGTTTGGTGAAGTGCAGTCTTCGAAGCGGATTGCGTAGCCGACTTCGTCTCCTGTGGGCGGAAGGTTTGTTTATTTATTAATGATCATAAGTAATGTCTTAACAGGGTCATTTTTGGACCGTTAGCCATATTGTGCGAGATGATTAGGTAGATACTGAACAACTTTTTCTATAGGACCAACTCCGAAATCACAAAAATTTTTTTGGCCGTTTCATACATTTTGGTCGAGTGGACGTCGACGTTTTCTATGGGAAAGCCAATTTTTTTTTTGGGATTTCGGTGTTGGTCCCATAGAAAAAGTTGAGTATGACCTACCTAATCACCTCGCACAATATGGCTAACGGTCCAAAAATGACCCTGTATAGCTTTTAAAACCCTTTTTAGGGTTCCGTACGTCAAAACGGAAAAAACGGAACTCTTATAGGATCACTTGTGCGTCTGTCTGTCTGT
This sequence comes from Cydia amplana, assembly GCF_948474715.1. Classification (NCBI taxonomy): domain Eukaryota; kingdom Metazoa; phylum Arthropoda; class Insecta; order Lepidoptera; family Tortricidae; genus Cydia; species Cydia amplana. The sequence continues at coordinate 15,243,134 of NC_086079.1, read as the reverse complement.
CTGTCTGTCTGCCCGACCATTCCCCCCGATCTCCGAAAATACTAGGTTACTTACATTTTATGAAAAAAAAATTGTATAGCAACCATATACGAGTACATAAACGCAATATTTCACCGACAAAATCGCAATTTCCTTGTTTTCCATACATTGAAACGGCTTCTAACGTTACATGATGACGTCACGATGTATTGCCATTTTCTATGACGCGTTTCGTCAGTAAAGGGGGCCAGACTTTGACCATCATTTGTGACTTTTGTATTGCTTTAAGACAATGGGTCCCAAACAGACATTTGATCCTCAAAACAAACCTGATCGACTTATACCATTCTTAAAAAATTGTCAAATATCCTATTGTGAGTCGGACTTAATGTACGGAACCCTTGGAACGCGAGTCCGACTCGCACTTGGCCGGTTTTTTTTACAGGGTATAACTTACCCAGCTTGGTGTCCATCTCGTCAGAGACTCGTTTTGCGACGGACATGGCTGCAACTCTACGGGGTTGCGTGCACCCGATCATGCCGAGTCCACTATACCCCTCTTCGTGGAGGTATTAGGTTACAGGGTGTAACTTACCCAGCTTGGTGTTCATATCGTCAGAGACTCGTTTAGCGACGGACATGGCTGCAACTCTACGGGGTTGCGTGCACCCGATCATCCCAAGGCAAAAATACCCCTCTTCGTGGAGGTATTAGGTTACAGGGTGTCTTACCCAGCTTGGTGTTCATATCGTCAGAGACTCGTTTAGCGACGGACATGGCTGCGACTCTACGCGGTTGCGTGCACCCGATCATCCCAAGGCGACTGTACCCCTCTTCGTGGAGGTATTAGGTTACAGGGTGTCTTACCCAGCTTGGTTTTCATCTCGTCAGAGACTCGTTTAGCGACGGACATGGCTGCGACTCTACGCGGTTGCGTGCACCCGATCATCCCAAGGCGACTGTACCCCTTTTCGTGGAGGTATTAGGTTACAGGGTGTAACTTACCCAGCTTGGTGTCCATCTCGTCAGAGACTCGTTTAGCGACGGACATGGCTGCTACTCTACGGGGTTGCGTGCACCCGATCATCCCAAGGCGACTATACCCCTCTTCGTGGAGGTATTAGGTTACAGGGTGTCTTACCCAGCTTGGTGTCCATCTCGTCAGAGACTCGTTTAGCGACGGACATGGCTGCAACTCTACGGGGTTGCGTGCACCCGATCATGCCAAGGCGACTGTACCCCTCATCGTGGAGGTATTAGGTTACAGGGTGTAACTTACCCAGCTTGGTGTCCATCTCGTCAGAGACTCGTTTAGCGACGGACATGGCTGCTACTCTACGGGGTTGCGTGCACCCGATCATCCCAAGGCGACTATACCCCTCTTCGTGGAGGTATTAGGTTACAGGGTGTCTTACCCAGCTTGGTGTCCATCTCGTCAGAGACTCGTTTAGCGACGGACATGGCTGCAACTCTACGGGGTTGCGTGCACCCGATCATGCCAAGGCGACTGTACCCCTCATCGTGGAGGTATTAGGTTACAGGGTGTAACTTACCCAGCTTGGTGTCCATCTCGTCAGAGACTCGTTTAGCGACGGACATGGCTGCTACTCTACGGGGTTGCGTGCACCCGATCATCCCAAGGCGACTATACCCCTCTTCGTGGAGGTATTAGGTTACAGGGTGTCTTACCCAGCTTGGTGTCCATCTCGTCAGAGACTCGTTTAGCGACGGACATGGCTGCAACTCTACGGGGTTGCGTGCACCCGATCATGCCAAGGCGACTGTACCCCTCATCGTGGAGGTATTAGGTTACAGGGTGTAACTTACCCAGCTTGGTGTCCATCTCGTCAGAGACTCGTTTAGCGACGGACATGGCTGCTACTCTACGGGGTTGCGTGCACCCGATCATCCCAAGGCGACTATACCCCTCTTCGTGGAGGTATTAGGTTACAGGGTGTAACTTACCCAGCTTGGTGTTCATCTCGTCAGAGACTCGTTTTGCGACGGACATGGCTGCAACCCTACGGGGTTGTGTGCACCCGATCATCCCAAGGCGACTGTACCCCTCTTCGTGGAGGTATTAGGTTACAGGGTGTCTTACCCAGCTTGGTGTCCATCTCGTCAGAGACCCGTTTTGCGACGGACATGGCTGCTACTCTACGGGGTTGCGTGCACCCGATCATCCCAAGGCGACTGTACCCCTCTTCGTGGAGGTATTAGGTTACAGGGTGTCTTACCCAGCTTGGTGTCCATCTCGTCAGAGACTCGTTTTGCGACGGACATGGCTGCTACTCTACGGGGTTGCGTGCACCCGATCATGCCGAGTCGACTGTACCCCTCTTCGTGGAGGTACTGGGTCAGTTGGGTTGTTTTGCCACTGCCGGTTTCACCTGGAGACATTTAAAAATGACTATGATTTAGACGGGCGTTTAATTCAGTAACATTTTGTTTTAATAAAGAGAATTAAATACCAAAGAAAGCCTACACGATGAAATTAGAGCATAGAGAAATATAAGTAAAGAAATAGTGGGGTGAATTTTCGTACCAAAACGCGAGTTATTTCGTAGTCGACATCTAGCGTCAAGTAGCGGACATTATCAGTTCTGCTAGTTGACAATAGATGTCGCGGCAAAGTAAAACTTTAATGATTAACAATTTTCAGCGAATATTATAACCGGATGCACCGGAGCTCTATTTTCAAGTCCTTTCGTTTATAATATTAGTTGTAAATTGTTTAGCAGTCCATTTTTCGTCAGTAGCGACACTTGTGACATCTGATGTCAAGTAGCGGTAGTGATAATTCCACTACTTGACGCTAGATGTCGACTACGAAATAACTCGCGCAAGAAAACTGATGTATGGAGTTACCACTCTTTCTTTATTTATATTACTCTATGATTAGAGTAAACGCGCTAGCGACCATATATATGAATAAAACTTATTGATTGAAAGGGAATGCTCCCGGTACGGTACATACATGGCGAATTCCGGGAATTCCCGGTTCCGGTACTGTATTTGTATAGAAAAATTAGAAAACCAGTATCTTACCGACTATAATAACTACATTATTCTCCCGTATAACTTGCATCAACTCCTCTCTCACGGCGAACGCTGGTAAGAACCTTCTCTGCTCCTGTATGGTCTTGTTCCTAACGAATGAAGACTTGGATTCCGGCTCTTTAGCGTCTTTATTTTCTAAAAAAAGAAAATGTTGGTTGTTGGTATAGGCAAAGAGAATAGAGTGAATAGAGAGTTACTGTCATGGTAAATTATGTAGTCTCCGTACATTTACTGCCATCTATTGACAAAACATTCAAACTGTTAGAACGCCATTTGAATTTGACCCTTGTTCTTTCACTGATATGTGTTAATTTGTTACATATTGAAATAAACGCCATCTACCGAGTGTAGGCCAAAGGTTATGGCGCCATATCTTTGACCTATACTTTTTGATATTTAAGAACTTTAACACATATCAGTGAAAGAATAAGGAACAAAGTCAAATGGGGTTCTAAAAGTTTTAATCATGGATCGAAAGATGGCAGTAAATTTACTTTGACAATACGCCTCTATTTCAATTTTTGGTATTAGTTATATAAGTAGATTCATAAGAGTTAAAACAATTTGTATTGTAAAAATTCTTACATAAAATCCACGACAGCATTCGTGAATTAACTTATACCTATAGCATAGTGGTTGGTATATATTGTTAACCAAGGGCTGATTTGAAAGTGATCCATTAAACGGGAGAAATTTTATTTAGTACTCGAACGAAGAAAGAGAGCGCCAATAGTTCGAGAGTGAAATAGGTTCAAATGGCAAAAAGTAGATAATTATATCGATCTTATATACGCGACTACACAGGTCGGGGGATAAAAACGCGGCGCATAAGTCACGTTAATGCGCTTACGCTGCCCCAGCGTTTTTTTAGCACCGGTGTCTTTTAGATCACTGGGCCGAAACGTATAAAAGGGCCCACACACATACCCACGATATGACGTCGTAACGTGGGACGACGCGACGTCGTCACACGTTGCGACGTCGTGTAACGTTACGACATCGTTACCCATCACATTAATACAAAAACGACACAATCGTATTATGTGCTAAATCGTATTCTAATAGCTGGTTTAATAATACGATTTACGGCCTGACGTACAAAATGTAAAAAAAAACTATAGCAGTTAATCAAAAGATACGATAGATTGCAACAAACGTGTTCTTTTTCTGCTGCTATTACCTCGAAAGAAGTTGCAGAAAGTTTACTTACAGTTTACGTCGTAGGTTTATACGACACGACGTCGCAAAGTTATACGACATCGTATAGTGCCCACGATGGAGGCAGATGAGACAGCCGCCCACGTCATTCTAGAATGCCCATGCCATGCAACGTCAAGGGTCTGCTAGGCTTCTTGGTAGAATTGGGTTGGCAAGAATAGTGCCGCCAACCCATCACGCAAAATAGGCGCAATAATATGACGTCGAGTTGCGGAAACCAAGCCCACGAAAACCTATAACCTATAATAACCTATATAGTGCCCACGATACGACGTCGTAGGTTACTACGACACGACGTCGCGACGTTACACGACGTCGCAACGTGAGACGACGTCGCGTCGTCCCACGATACGTCGTATCGTAGGTATGTGTGTTGGCCCATACGCCCTATATTTAGATGAAATAACTCACCGCTGTCGACATGATCGGCGTACTTGTAGGCCTCCTTCGTGGGCCCGTCCTCTGGTTCATCTTCCTTCTTTTGGATACCCATGATGTTCCCTGTAAACAAAATGTGTCATAATTATTCAAGAATGCATTTTTTTAGGGTTCCGTACCCAAAGGGTAAAAACGGGACCCTATTACTAAGACTCCGCTGTCCGTCCGTCCGTCTGTCACCAGGCTGTATCTCACGAACCGTGATAGCTAGACAGTTGAAATTTTCACAGATGATGTATTTCTGTTGCCGCTATAACAACAAATACTAAAAACAGAATAAAATAAAGATTTAAGTGGGGCTCCCATACAACAAACGTGATTTTTGACCGAAGTTAAGCAACGTCGGGCGGGGTCAGTACTTGGATGGGTGACCGTTTTTTTGCTTGCTTTGCTCTATTTTTTGTTGATGGTGCGGAACCCTCCGTGCGCGAGTCCGACTCGCACTTGGCCGGTTTTTATTCTTTCTCAAGAATAAGCAAGTAGCGATGAGCGATTTTTGTTATTTGGCAGGCAAATTATTTTTAGAATTCAAGTGTTGACAGCCAGCGATCAACAATAAATATAAATTCGCATCTACATTTTTAAATTCACGTACGTTTTATGCACGAGAAAATAGTCGATCATAAGCTCATTTAGACGGTGCGAGAATTCGCATGCGAGTTTCATTACATTGCGTTGTTTGATCGGTCAACTGAATTGATGTAAGCCCAATGGACCGCAATGTAACTAAAATCATATACGAGTTCGCGCGCCGTCTAAATGAGCCCTAACTCGCTTCTTTGTCACCAGTAACATAGCTGCCACAGTGTATTTTTGTACTCTAAAAAATACCTTGTAAACATATTAACACACATTTATAGACGGGTCTAACGCGAAATTTATTCAATTACCTTTATTTACCGACGTTTCGACACAGGTTTCACTGGTCGTGGTCGCGGCCATCTGATGCCCCAGCAAAATGTCAAAACAGAGATTTGTGCAACTACCCGACGAAAAGTGTATGAAAAAGTGTGTGTAGTTTCATACACTTTTCGTCGGGTAGTTGCACAAATCTCTGTTTTGACATTTTGCTGGGGCATCAGTTGGCCGCGACCACGACCAGTGAAACCTGTGTCGAAACGTCGGTAAATAAAGGTAATTGAATAAATTTCGCGTTAGACCCGTCTATAAATGTGAGTTAATATGTGTTCAAAACGCGAAGGTTTTAAATATTATATACCTTGTAAAGTTAGATTATCCAAAACGTGTAACGTTCTAGGATAAGAATAAGAATAATATTTATTTAAAAGAAAAAACCTTATTAACAATTATTAATGTCCTGTGGGCCCACACTAGGCTATGCCTGTCACGTGGTAGCCGGATTCGTAATTCGTAAGTTGAAGGTTAAGTAAAGACTAATCTAATAGGTCATCATCTTCCTCGCGTTGTCCCGGCATTTTGCCACGGCTCATGGGAGCCTGGGGTCCGCTTGGCAACTAATCCCAGTAATTGGCGTAGGCACTAGGTTTTACGAAAGCGGCTGCCATCTGACCTTCCAACCTGGAGGGTAAACTAGGCCTTGTTGGGATTAGTCCGGTTTCCTCACGATGTTTTCCTTCACCGAAAAGCGACTGGTGAATATGAAATGATTATTCGTACATAAGTTCGAAAAACTCATTGGTACGAGCCGGGGTTCGAACCCGCGACCTCCGGATTGAAAGTCGCACGCTCTTACCGCTAGGCCACCAGCGCTAAAGCGAAAGACTAATCTAATAGGTAATGAATGTAATAGTTAAAAAAATTAAGCAATTCAGTTCTTACGAATTACATGAAATATTGAAATAGTTACCAAGTTTAGTGCCCTCAAGTTTCCAGTGCTTCTTCTGAGCCTTACGCCTTTCCTTCTCCAGCCTAAAAGCCTTCACCAGCGCCGAGCCTTTACGCGCGTTCAGCGCCATGTCCGACGTAGGGTCTTTCACCTGCAAATGGATTGACAAGTTTTTTTTTTGAAGTGAAAACTTCTTTAGCGGCGCTGTGCACTTTTTGTGATGGGGAAAAAATGTTAAACTCGAGACAGCGTAAGACGATACGACCGTAATCACGAGACCGTAAGATTTAGATGGCCACTCATTTAAATGGCATTTAAATCAGTAAAGAAAAACTCAATGACATTACATGAAAAACTGTTACAACAATAGAGTTTTTCTTTATTGATTTAAATGCCATCTAGTGAGTTTCACTCGAACTGGTATTAATGTAACTCGAATACTAACAGTGATGTGCTTAGGGGTTTCAAGTGATTAACGCTAACGCTAGATGGTGTTAACCTCAATTATACATAGTGCATTTTGCACTAGTCATTGAGTTTTCACTTCTGCCGGCACTCCCTGAGTGCAACCCGTTGTTTTTTGTTTTAATTTAGGTAAACAAACAGTCACTACAAGAAAGGCTTATAAAGTATTTTTAACACTATTTACAGTATGTGTGACCAACGTCGTTCACCACTTGTTACAACTATTTATTATTTGATTATTCGGAGCTTATACCTCTGGAGCTAAGGCTCCGGAAGACATGAAACTAGCAGATAGTAGCAAGTTTAGGTATGAAGCTAGTAGATCATCGACGGTCTTGGCTATGTGTACGATACGCCAGTTGGTCATTGGGTCACATTAGTTGAAAACGAAGTTAAGATAGTTTTTTTAGAATTTGTACAAGGCCCTTGAAGAAACCCAAGGGACTTCAACGTTGTAGTCCTGGTCATATTTAGATATAAAACTAAATGTCGTATAAAGTTTTCTGGATTTCAGAAATTTCAATGCAACTTTTATCGGTAATGGTCGTAATTAATCAGGAGATACGTTACTCTAAGAAGAAATGAAAAAAGTAAAAAAACAATAGATGTTTCTTAAACCTACCGGTATGAGTATGACAGGTTCAGGCCGTTTGGTGATCTGGATTCGGTGAAATTTCAGAAATTTCAATGCAACTTTTATCGGTAATGGTCGTGATTATTCAGGAGTTACTTTACTTTAAGAAGAAACAAAAAACAATAGATATTTTTAAACATACCGGTATGACAGGTTCAGGCTGTTTGGTGAAAACGATCCGACCGTCAAGGAAGGGCGGCACGATGTTGTGAACGAGCAGATGGACTCGATCTACGCTTTCCTGTCAACAAACAAAAAAAAATATAAAAAAAAAATATTATAGGACATTCTTACACAGATTGACTGAGTCCCACAGTAAGCTCCAGAAGGCTTGTGTTGTAAATAAGTTAAATTAATTAACGGAATCTCTAGATATATGGGGGGTTGAGGAATAATTGCAGTAGGTAGTATACCGGGTCAAATTGACCCCGTAAATGAAGAGTATAGCGGGCGCTTAGAGACTGTACCGGATCATATCGACCCAGTAAATGATCGTACCTCGTCCATGTCACTGTTAACATTAACAGCATGTACTACGCCGCTAGTTAACATTCTGTTCCGCTCCCACAGCTCGTTGTCTCTGTCGCTCTGCTGCCGCTGGGCGGACACTTTGCGGTTGCGTCTCTTTTCAATTTGTTCTTCTTTCTTGGCTATGTATTCGGAGCTGGTGCCGGCGAATGGGTCCGATTCGTCTGTTTCGCCTGCCGAGGGAAATTGGAAAATGTTATTGATAAAAAAGTAAAAGTCAGTTCTGTTTATTACAAATTAAAAATGTTTTAACCCCTGAGCTGAATGAATACCCATGAAATTGTAAATTAAAGTTAAAATTGTCTGTGACGTATACGGGACAAGGCGTTAGAAGGGTTAAGGTTCTGAAACTTTGTACATGCCACTTGTGAAAATGTAAATAAGTAGGTATAAGACACTAGAAGAACATTGTGAAGAAATCGGACCAATCCCAATAACCTCTAGCCGGCCGCCCAGACACCTATAAAAAGGTCTCCTGTTCCATTCTAATTTGAACTTTGTGTTGACAGAATAAAATTTCATTTTGCTTGACAAGGTTTGACGTATGGGCGGCTAGAGGATAAAGCCTAGTTTAAACTTTCACGATTTTTGCACATTAAAAAATTAAAAAGCCATTGAAATAAAAAAACATTGTAATTTCAATCGGGATGAGGGTTTCAAGATCGCATCCACATAGAATCCAGTCATTAGTAAATATGTAAGCGTAAACGAATATCGAGAGTCGAAAAATCGAATATCGTTAGTGTTGTGTGTCGACAGAGTGACATCCCTAGTACGCAAAACGTTCAAGCTGATAAACAAGATCAAGTGCGGGTAGTTCGAAAAACTCGCGCGGTTAGAAGATGTTGATGTCAACATTAGCCAGTCTTTTCAGAGACCACGGGGACAACGCCGTCCTCGAAACGTCGGAGGTAAATCTTAAAACTTGAATAGGTACGGGATTAAGTCCGATGAAATCTGACTCAGGGTCACCACCCACAAGCTCGAGTTTTCTTGACAAAAGTACAGAGTCAAATGCAACATACCTTCTCCCATGTTATACCATTCCCGATCTAGTTTCTTCTCCGCCTCTTGCCAATCAGGATCATCGACATCCATGCCTCGGCGAGAGCTCACCCATCTATAAACAAGATACAACTATATTAATTAGAGATGCCCCGAATAGTAGTATTGGCCGAATACCGAATATTCGGCCACTCTCTCGGCCGAATACCGAATATTCGGCGACCGAACATTCGGCATGAAATGCGAACATTGCGAGTCACAATTATTATGAAAACTGTTCGCCAACAAAGCAAAACGTTTGCTAAGATATATTTTTTGTAACACAGAACTAATTAATGTAGTTAAGAGTCAATCAAATCAGACCCATGACAAAAATAAAATATTTCATAATCAACAAATGCTTAAAAAAAGGGTCGGATAGTAGGCAACATTCGGCCGAATACCGAATATTCGGCAATGTGGCCGAATAGGCCGAATACCGAATAGTTGCCGAATATTCGTGACATCTCTAATATTAATCCCTAATATGCATTTAACTATGTGCTTAAGTACTTCACATGTACATCGTACCCATAATACAACCAATGGGGTTGGCAACTGTCACAGGTTTGCATAGATGGCGCCATCATAGCTTCCCCCTTTTTCTATGAGACTTGGCTTACAGAACTGGCATCCAGGGCATTAAAAAAACAAAAATTTGACATAATTCTAGGGATTGACACCAAGCTATGATGGCGCCATCTGCTAAATACTTCGACCGGCCAATCCCATTGCGGACATTGCAGACTAGGTTGATTTTTTGTAAGATAATCCCCAAATATAATTTTTATAGTTGCTTGAAAACTAGATTGTGTAACATTAAAACTTGACAGAATCAATCAATATTCAGACCTAGACAGGGATAAATTCTGTGGCTTAGTGTCTTTTCTGCCCTAAGCCAGACAAAAGGTTTCTGTTATTAACACAGACATACAATTCCCGCTCGCGCTTGACAGACAGCTGAAGTGTGCGAAAGGGAAGCCATCACGTATATGAACATCCCATGAGTGCGAAAAAGTCAGACTACCAATGAGAAAACGTAACCACTTTTGACTTTGACGACGGCCGCGGACGGCCAAGAGCGTATCACGGTAATTTTCAAATTGAAAAATATACACGGATTAGGACGAAAAGTATTAAATAAAGTAATTCAGTGAAGATGGTGTATTGTAGTGTGTTGGATTTCAGTGTTACAGTGCCAAATAATCCAAGCAAATACTCATTTGAGAGGATTTATCATATTCCGAGCGAAATTTTCATAACGATATTTTGTCAAATTAACAGCGTAAAAAGTGTAAGAAGCCGGTTTATAAAGTTCATTATAAGTTTTTCTTCCTTTGTTTGCTAATATTTTATCATATTAGTCTATAATTTAAAATATTTTGTGTAAAAACATAACCTGTTACTTTACGCTAGGGCTTGACAAAATGTTCATATGACAGTATCGATAACTTGTCAGTATATTAATAGCTATGTAATTATTTCTTCACAAGACATCATTAAGATATTAGCTTTTATAACCGACTTCAAATAATAACGATTGTTATACCTTATTGAAGGTGCTCATGTTTAGCGGTAAATTTAAACTTCACTTTCCAACACAGTAAGAGTTGCATTAAGATAAGTCTGCAACGATTTTGATAGCACACGCAGTGCAAGTGTTATTTATACATCATAAAGTCGTAGAATTTTAACGTTTAAAATAACACATTTGAAAAAGTAGTCGATAAAGCAATCAAACATCGACAGATTATTAATATGTTGTAACATGACATCACTATTTTTTTTCTCACATAGACAATTTACGCACACACTTGCATTTCATTTTTGGGCCCACTTTTGAATATTGACAGTTGTTCTAGTCATATTAATTCTATGGTTATTAAATAACACCTCCCTCCACGTTACGACATAACTTCCCAATATGTGTTACTAATTGGTTGATGATCTAATTATTCTAATTAATTATATAAAACAGTGTCACAGAATAAGTTATAGTATAGGGATGATGACACATGTTGAATTTTATAACAAAATCTAGTAAAATAGATAGCAAACAAGCAATTTATCACAATAATGTGGATATTAAAATAAAATATGGAAATGATACAAAAATACAGGACCTGAAAGTTTCAAAATTAAGGTTTTTTTTTTTAACTTCCAAAAACGATCTCGCCCCGCGACATGAATCTGGCGGACTTCTGGCGTACTCTCAGTAAAGCGACTTACCCACACATACACAATGACGCGTGTACAGACGTGCCGTGCACACATATAAATGCAAATGATTTTTGATGTATGGAAATGATTGAGTCGTGTAAAAACAGAGTCACAAAGAACTTAACCCTTCAGAACCAACAAATAAGAGTACTTACTTGTGAGGAGTGGCTCTAGGAGTATTCTCATAAGGCCGTCCCTTATAATCCCTCATAGGTCTCCGCTGGGATCTCTCGGAGCTCGGACCCAGTTCTCTCGGCTTGGGTGTCGGGAAGTCCCAGGTGGACTTGCGCGGAGGCGCCCTGTCGTCATCATCATCGTCCCAGGCTGTGCTTTCAGGGGGCTTCAGGACTTTCAAGCTGAAATTAAATTGGGAAAATTTAAGAAGTGCTAAATACAGGAAATTGAATATGAATATTCCAAATACTTTAATATGTCTGATAAAACTGAAAATGGATTCTAGATTTCTAAATGTGGCTTTGCATGGGTGCACTCATAAGGACACTTTTCTGGTGGAAAGGTCCTTATGCACATGGAAAGCCACAACCACTGAAATTTTATTTGGAGTGATTTTTTTTCCATAAGCAGCAGTTTAAACACAGCAGGCCAAAACCTAGAAAGACAAATTAAATTTATTTGGTTTGAATAAAAGATGCTAACTCAATGGAATAGAACAGGTGTCACCAAATGGCAGATTGCGCTCCTGTATTATTTTTTTACCTATTAATAAACTCCAGTAGAAACAGACCGCTATGGTCATTTTATTTTAAAAAACGGACCCATGAAGAAACTAATTGGCGACCCCTGGAATAGAAGGTTTTTTTAGGCATTTGGGCTGCAGGTTAATTTATTTATTCCATTCAGACCAAAAGCGTAATTGGTTTCATCTTATTTTTAACTGTTTCCTTATTTAAATATGTATAGTTATATATAAAATACTAATATTTACTTTGGAGTCCTAGGTTCGTCTTTGAACCGCGGCTCATAGTAGCTCCTCCTAGAGCTATCTCTGTTACTCCTTTCACTGTCTCTATCCCTCCTGTCACTTCTATCACTTCTATCGTAGCTTCTCCTCTCACTATCTCTATTCCTGTCTCGCCCATCATCTTTCCTTCTATCTCGGTCTCTTCTATCATCTTTGTCACGGTCGCGGCGATCATAGCGGTGACGGTAGTATAAATCATCTTCATCTTTTGAGCGAGACTTTTTCTCCTCTTGAGTGGAGTTGTGGACCCCTTTCTCTTTCGCCTCTTTTTCTTTTCTGTAACAAGCAATAATAAAGAATTACAGTTTACACTAATAATTTTAAATGTTTAAGTATCATGTAATGCCTTTGAAATACATATTATACTATATGCAAACTAAAATCTGTTGTAATGTTATCAATAAATTTAACGAATTTAGGTTAAGCCCTTAAAAAAATTGAATTTCGCAAAAAAATATTGCATTGCACCACAAAAACAAACAATATAACCTCAAAGAAAACAAAAAAATATCGTTATGTACCTTTGTGTTCGTTCTAATTGCCTTAACACGGCTGCCTCTGAGATACCACCAGTGTACGTCGGAGTTTCCTCATTATGTTTCCTATATTTACGTTCTTTTACACCAGAAGTAGCAGGTTTGTCATCCTCTTCATTTTCATCTTGTTGGAAGGATATTAGCCTGTTTTGCTTCCGTTTAGCTGCTGCTAGCTTATCTAGACCTAGCAACGAAGGCCTTACAAACTGGAAATCAGCTGGTGTGTCCTTCTTTTTGATGATTAAGCCGCCAATAGCATCGCCAGATGTGCCCTCTAAACGATGAAGGTTTTCTTCGCTGTCCGACATCTTGAGATGTTTTTATCGAACACAATAATTTATGAAAATTGGGCAAAGGAGAATTACATCGCTCGATTGATATTTAACTATCAGGTTACGGTACAAAAATACAAATAAATAAGCGCGGAAGAAAGACACGCAAACTTGGTTTGACGCGTTTGACGTTTGAGTCGACTGACAGCTGTCAACGTTGACACCTGCTAATGAATTGCCATAATAAAAAAAAAACGGATGCATTCAAATTATATAAAAAATTATCACACGGAGCATAATGTATATATACTTGGTCAACCAGATCTTGTCAGTAGAAAAAGGCGGCAAATTTGAATAATGTAGGCGCGAAGAGATAATCGTCCCATAGAAAATTTGAATTTCTCGCCTTTTTTTACTGACAAAATTTGCTTGATCAGCTATAAATCCCCAAATGACAAAAAAACGGAAACTTTTTTTATCTTTGTAGGGATATAATATAATACCTAGATGTAAATTTTCCATTTCAAAAATGGAAGTTTCTTTATTTACTGTGATATTATCTTCAGTTTAGTTCAGTTGTGAAGGAAATGTTTTTGGAAAAGAAACACTTAGTGCGGTGGGACTGTAAAAAAATAAGTGCGACCACGGTTAAAATGCGAATATTTCGCACAAACGATGATTCGCTCAAACGGCACATCGTATAGTCGTGCATCGCCTAATCATACGTCGCACTAACAATACTGCGCACAAGCGTGTGTCGCACTCCCGTAGTAAACCCGATCTTGACAGTAGATAATCTTTAATAGAAAAAAACCGACTTCTCTAACTACTAGCCTAACCCACTTAACGGTGCTTATACTTTATTTGGTAATATGTATACATTTTATGGTAATCATAGTGGTTGATTTAGTTTAGGTATCATAGTGGTTTTCCGGGTCAAGGTCCGGGTCTGGGTCCGAGTCCGAGTACGGGTCCGAGTCCGGAGTCCGGGGCCCAATCCAAGTCAAAATCGAAATTGAAAATCACAAAACGTGTACTATGCGTCGTTGAGGAGTTCTGTTCTGATCATCATCAGCAGTTCCACTTCATCAAATGCCACAGTTTTTAATGTAAATGCTTGATTTTCTGATGAAATTATATAAAATTCTATACGGATGCCTTTAAGATTTGAGAAGTTCCCTCGATTCCTCATGGATACCATGTTCAGGACTTGATATTGACATAAATGTGCCTAAAAACCTAACTTGCTTAACAAACATAACGAAAAGGACAAACCGCCAAATGCGAGCTATGCGTCGTTGAAGAGTTCCGTTATGAGCATCATCAGCAGTTCCACTTCATCAAATGCGACAGTTTTTAATGAAAATGCTCGATTTTCTGATGAAAATACAAAAATCTCTATACGCATGCCTTTAAGATTGGAGGAGTTCCCTCGATTCCTCGTGGATCCCATCATCAGAACTCGAGCTTGACAAAATTGTGGCTTAAAAACTTAACTTGCTTAACAAACATAACGAAGAGGACAAATCGCCAAACGTGAACTATGCGTCGTTGAAGAGTTCTGTTCTGATCATCATCAGCAGTTCCACTTCATCAAATGTCACTTTTTTTTATGTATATGCTTGATTTGTTGATGAAAATACAAAAATCTCTATACGCATGCCTTTAAGATTTGAGGAGTTCCCTCGATTCCTCATGGATCCCATCATCAGCACTCGAGCTTGACAAAAATGTAGCTTAAAAACTTAACTTGCTTAACAAACATAACGAAGAGGACAAATCGTCAGACATGTGCTATGCATCGTTGAAGAGTTCCGTTCTGATCATCATCAGCAGTTCCACTTCATCAAATGTCACTTTTTTGAATGTATATGCTTGATTTGTTGATAAAAATACAAAAATCACTATATGTGTGCCTTTAAGATTTGAGGAGTTCCCTCGATTCCTCATGGATCCCATCATCAGAACTGGGTTTTGACAAAAACGGGACCAATCTGTATGCATATACATACAATCAAAAAAATAATTTTCAAAATCGGTCCAGTAATGACGGAGATATGGAGTAACAAACATAAAAAAAAATAAAAAAATAAAAAAAATAAAAAAAAAATAAAAAAAAACACAACCGAATTGATAACCTCCTCCTTTTAGATTTGGAAGTCGGTTAAAAAAGTGGCAAAGGGTATAGCCGGGTAAGCATGGCCAAACTGCCCTTAGCGAAAAAAACAATTTCCTTTTACTGGATTATTAACCTATGTATATGTAGTGCTTTCACCAAATATTAAGCCTAAAATGCTTCAGATTTAAAAAAAAATGCAAAAAAAGTAAAATCATTTTTATTTTATTACAGCCAAAGTAATAATCCGATTTCTTTGTAATTTGGGTATGTTGTATACAGAAATGTTATTTATTAGGTACAGAAATTTACAAATTTAATATACTTAGGTAAATATAAAAATTAATGGTATTGTATGCAGGCAATGTTGTATATAAAATTAAGGTCGCTTTCTGAAAAAAATAATATTGAATTATCTCTTAAAATAATAGTAAAAAATTGAGATGAAAATTTTCAGAAAAATAAAAAAAATACGTGCGAGATAACGACAGTTACCAAATTTACACATTTTATGTAGAATTTAATAATGTTTAACATATATTTTTTTCAAAAATTAAAATCGGGATTAACAGTGTGAAAAACTCGAATTTGTAACATCCCATAATACTCTCTCTTCATACAAGCAAAGCTAAGTAGTCGTAAACGAATGAAGTATATTGTGAACTCAGTCTTTACGAATTTGAATTTAGAATGTGACGTATTTTATTCATCAAAGGAACAGACATTTTTCAATCGTTAACGCTCTGTATAAAATTCGTGCCTATTTTCCTGTTCCCGCGCTTTTTTTAGGGTTCCGTAGCCAAATGGCAAAAAACGGAACCCTTATAGATTCGTCATGTCTGTCTGTCTGTCCGTCTGTCCGTCTGTCTGTCCGTCCGTATGTCACAGCCACTTTTCTCCGAAACTATAAGAACTATACTGTTGAAACTTGGTAAGTAGATGTATTCTGTGAACCGCATTAAGATTTTCATACAAAAATAGAAAAAAAAACAATAAATTTTTGGGGTTCCCCATACTTCGAACTGAAACTCAAAAATTTTTTTTTCATCAAACCCATACGTGTGGGATATCTATGGATAAGTCTTCAAAAATGATATTGAGGTTTCTAATATCATTTTTTTCTAAACTGAATAGTTTGCGCGAGAGACACTTCCAAAGTGGTAAAATGTGTGTCCCCCCCCCCCTGTAACTTCTAAAATAAGAGAATGATAAAACTAAAAAAAATATATGATGTACATTACCATGTAAACTTCCACCGAAAATTGGTTTGAACGAGATCTAGTAAGTAGTTTTTTTTATACGTCATAAATCGCCTAAATACGGAACCCTTCATGGGCGAGTCCGACTCGCACTTGGCCGCTTTCTAAATCTCTGAATGCCGTTCGCCCTAGCCGCATACAGCCACGGAGTTTAAGGTCCGCGCTCAGCGAAATAAGTCGCGTTCTAAATTCAAATTGCGTTGGGAATATAACTTTCTAGTATAACGTACAAGTTATTTTGTATGAAGAGAAGGTATTATGGGATGTTACAAATTCGAGTTTTTAACACTGTTAATCCCGATTTTTATTTTTGAAAAAAATATATGTTAAACATTATTAAATTCTACATGAAATATGTAAATTTGATAACTGTCACTATCTCGCATGTATTTTTTTTATTTTTCTGAAAATTTTCATCTAAATTTTTTACTATTATTTTAAGAGATAATTCAATATTAATTTTTTCAGAAAGCGACCTTAATTGTATATACAACATACCCAAATTACAAAGAAATCGGATTAGTACTTTGGCTGTAATAAAATAAAAATAATTTTTCTTTTTTTGCATTTTTTTTTAAATCTGAAGCATTTGAGGCTTAATATTTGGTGAAAGCACTACATATACATAGGTTAATAATCCAGTAAAAGGAAATTGTTTTTTTCGCTAAGGGCAGTTTGGCCATGCTTACCCGGCTATACCCTTTGAAAAATGTAGGCGCGAAGGGATATCGTCCCATAGAAAATTTGAATTTCGTGCCTTTTTTTACTGACAAGATTTGGTTGACCAGCTTTATCCAACTTTTTGGTAACTTTCCCCGTAACTTACACATCTGTAGGTAATTGAACGTTTACGCGTGGTCAGTTAAGAGTGTTCCTGTTTCAGAGTACCATTTGAAATTAGATTCGGACTGGCTTGCCCGAGTTTTTCGTAACGTTTTCCTCTATAAACGCGTACTTAGGAAAACTTTTCTTATTATATTACAGACAATTAAGGACAGTCAAAGAAGCAGACCTTTCGAGTGTTGTTATTGTGAGACAAACGTGTGTTCAAGTTATTAAAAGTAGCCAAGTGCAGATAGTTTAAAAAGCGGCCAAGTGCGAGTCGGACTCGCCCATGAAGGGTTCCGTATTTAGGCGATTTATGACGTATTAAAAAAAAACTACTAGCTAGATCTCGTTCAAACCAATTTTCGGTGGAAGTTTACATGGTAATGTACATCATATATTTTTTTTAGTTTTATCATTCTCTTATTTTAGAAGTTAGGGGGGGGGGACACACATTTTAGAATAAGAATAAGAATAAGAATAAGAAACCATTTATTGCAACACAAAAAGCATACAGGTTACAAAACATAAGGATTGAAAAAATAAGAATAATTGTGCGGCAAAAGGAACGGGCTCAGCATACGCTGCGTCAGTAATTTCATTACAAATTGCCTGCGCAGCGCTGATTTTCAGTCCGTCCCCTTTGGAAGTGTCTCTCGCGCAAACTATTCAGTTTAGAAAAAAATGATATTAGGAACCTCAATATAATTTTTGAAGACCTATCCATAGATACCCCACACGTATGGGTTTGATGAAAAAAAAAATTTTGAGTTTCAGTTCGAAGTATGGGGAACCCCAAAAATTAATTGTTTTTTTTCTATTTTTGTGTGAAAATCTTAATGCGGTTAACAGAATACATCTACTTACCAAGTTTCAACAGTATAGTTCTTATAGTTTCGGAGAAAAGTGGCTGTGACATACGGACGGACAGACAGACGGACAGACAGACGGACAGACAGACAGACAGACAGACATGACGAATCTATAAGGGTTCCGTTTTTTGCCATTTGGCTACGGAACCCTAAAAATGGCTACATCCAGCCTTTAGCCAGTCTTCTTACAATCACGGGAGGAACAACACGCCGGAAGCTTAAAGGTAATTAAAATTTGTTTTTATGGGGTTAAGTCGTGCTTCAGTAGGATAAAAAAATCGTTGAGGTTGTCTGAATTTTCCTTAAATTTGGTAAAAGCCGGATGTAGTATATCTAAGTCAGGCGGTAATCCGCCCTAATTACCTATACTCTGGCGAGCTAACTTGCTCAACTTGCTGCCTTTTTCTACTGACAAGGCTGGCTTTTCAGAGTATACATAGAGGTATCTCTCTCTAGCAGGTAGTATTCCAGAAGCAGCATGAGTACAATCAGCATCAATAGTAGCGGATGAAACAACGCGCCAAAAGTATGTGATACTAGCTTTTGCCCGCGATTTCGTCTGCGTGGAATAAGTAATTTGGGTACCTTACTTTTCAAACAAATCTGTTTTTTTATTCATCCTTGTTTTCATCCACAAATTGGTGCACTCTATAAATTTCCACCCCATTTTTTACGCTCTTAAGGGATGATTTCGGGAACAAACCTATTATATATATATATATCCTTCCCAACAACTCAAACTATCCGCATACCAAGTTTCATCTAAATCGGTTCAGCGGTTAATGATTCCCCATACAAATTTCCACCCCCCTTTTCATCCCCTTGAGGGGTGAGTTCTGGGATAAAAAGTATCCTATGTCCTTTCCCGGAACTCAAAGTGTCTGTATACCAAATTTCAACTAAATCGGTTCAGCGGTTTCAGCGTGAAGAGGTAACAGACAGACAGGCACCTTTCGCATAATATTACTAGCTTTTGCCCGAGACTTCTCCGCGTGGTGTTAGTAATTTGGGTAGCTTATTTTTGATCCAATCTGCTTTTTTCGATTCCCCGTACAAACTTCCATCCCCCTTTTCACCCCCTTAAAGGATGACTTCTGGGATAAAAACTACCCTATGTCCTTCCCCGGGACTTAAACTATATCTATACCAAATTTCAACTAAATCGGTTCAGCGGTTTAAGCGTGAAGAGGTAACAGACAGACAGACAGACAGACACACAACTTTCGCATTTATAATATTAATATGGATATGGATATATAGTAATAGTATGGATATGGATTAGGTAGTATGCATTCCGGATAACTTTTCCAAATATACTTAGATATTATAGATAAACGCTATCTATAAAATTCACGTTCAGTATACCTACATATAGTATATCTTTTACAGTCCATTAGGTACTTTTTGTTAAGCTGTTACAGAATCCGCTACTTTTGATGCTGACTGTACTAGATTTTCGGGATAAGCAAATGTTAAAGGTGAACGCATCCATTGCGATTTTTTTTAATCAACTTTCTTTACCTATATGGCTGCCGAGTTGCAGGACTGAGGGTCTACCGCGAACCACGTTCGATTTGTTGCCTCCCTGTCACACTTACGTACGAATTTACAAGTGCGACAGAGAGCCAATACTTCGAACGTGGTTCGCGGTAGGCCCTCTGTTCCCAGTAGGCGCGGATTTTCAGCAACATGTGAATTGTGAAGTCATATAATATTTGAGCGGCCTCGCCAGAATGAAGGGATTTACTGCTTCATTCCACCTCGCCTGATTATTTAGCGTGAGCAGTTGGTTAAAAATGCTTTTCATTTTTAGGGTTCCGTACACAAAGGGTAAAAACGGGACCCTATTACTAAGACTCCGCTGTCCGTCCGTCCGTCCGTCCGTCCGTCTGTCACCAGGCTGTATCTCACGAACCGTGATAGCTAGACAGTTGAAATTTTCACAGATGATGTATTTCTGTTGCCGCTATAACAACAAATACTAAAAACAGAATAAAATAAAGATTTAAGTGGGGCTCCCATACAACAAAAGTGATTTTTGACCGAAGTTAAGCAACGTCGGGCGGGGTCAGTACTCGGATGGGTGACCGTTTTTTTGCTTGTTTTTTTTGCTTGTTTTGCTCTATTTTTTGTTGATGGTGCGGAACCCTCCGTGCGCGAGTCCGACGTTGTTTTTGTAACCGCAACACGTGCAAGCTTGAAATAATTTGCATTATGACCTTAATAGTTAAGGGAGCGTGAATTTAAAATTCTTCTTAGTAGGTATTTTTTGGGTTGTAAGACTTGTAAGTTAGGTAAATGTAGGCAAGTCTATTTATTTTATCACTGCAATGAGGTTCAAATTCATAGTGGGAAATATATTCCCTCTGCCTTATTTATAAGACGACACAGACGACAAAACGATTCTGCATACCAATCATCGTCATTAAACTATTGCTTGAAGCATCCTGCGTCTTCGGCTCTCATACATTTATTCTCTTAGTCAAGTAACCAATCAGTTAACTAGAATAAATGGGATAGTGGGACCTCTAAATTGGTTAACAATACGTGTGATAGGAGATCAATCTTACACTGGTTGGTTTTTGACAAGCGAATAAGTATTTTTGTCAGGACATCCTGATGTGGGATTCTACTTGTGGACTATTTGCAAAGAACATGATTTAGTCAATCTCGGCCTGATTCGAAGAAGTCACATTGGTACGATACCGCGACATTTCCGCAACCTAAAACGACCTACCTAATATGGTTCCGTGAGAGCGCTAGGGAGGAGGTGATTTTTGAAGTGAAAACTTCTTTAGCGACGCTGGGCACTTTTTGAGGTGGGGAAAAAATGATAAACTCGAGACAGCGTAAGGCGATCACGTGACCGTAAGGGGCGTAAGGCGAACACGTGACCGTAAGGGGCGTAGATAGAGTTAGACCGAGAAAAGTCTGCAGCGATTTTGATAGCCCACGCCATGCCCACGCAGTGCAAGTGTCATTTTAGACGTCAAACTTCTATAAATTTATGACGTGTAAATAACACTTGCACTGCGTGGGCTATCATAATCGCTGCAGACTTTTCTTGGTTTAACTCTAGCCATCTAAACCTTACGCCTCTTATAATTTAGATGGCATTTAAATCAATAAAGAAAAACTCAATGTTATTTGACATTTATGTTGCGGACTCCTTTTCAAGACTCTTTACCTATGTTCAAATAATTTGACGTTGCCATGGCAGTATGTAAATAAACATGTCAATGAAAAAGTGTGATCTTATTTGAGAATGATAATAATATATAATAAATAAATAGAATACCTCCGCTAAACGTATGTATCGTGTTATCGGGCGTCGGTAACATAGTGAGGTGAGTTTTCACTTCTATCGGCACTCCCGGAGTGCAACCGTTGTTGCTTGTTTTTTCGTTCGAACATTGATTGAGACCGCAAACAAATACCTATTTCGTGGTTGAAAAACGCCCTATATTGGATAAGTACCTACTTATTCTACGTTAAGACTCACGCGTGCTTAGTTAAAGATCAGCCAACTTACAGATGTGCAAGTTGCGGAAGTTCTCGGAAATTTCACAAAAATTTTGACAGAAAACAAAAGGAAGTTTCATTTTAGAAATGGAAAATTTCGATACCCATCCAAAATTATGAGAAGTTTCCAAAACTTCACGATATGGAAATTTCCAAATTTTGTAAAGTTCCCGACGGCACATCAGTTGGCTAACACTTGACGCTGCTAGGCGATAGAACGAGATAGCAATAAAGTTTCCTCCCATAAAGGGGCCCACTGATTATCAGTCCGCCGAACGAAATCAGCCTGTCAGTAAAAACAAAAAATTGACAGTTCCGAACAACTGACAGGTTGATATCGTCCGGCGGACTTATAAATCTTATAATCAGTGGGCCCCTTAACTGCGCCCGTACACTCACCAAGATTTGCCCAAAAACATGTACCTATATCGGGCTTAACGATTATTCCCATAGTAATTTTTTTACGAGCATACGTGTCCTGTATTGTCATTGGGTTTTTTTATAGTCAACCAGGGGATAGTAAAAACTAGAGATGCCACGAATATTCGGCAACTATTCGGTATTCGGCCTATTCGGCCACTTTGCCGAATATTCGGCATTCGGCCGAATGTTGCCTACTATTCGGCCGAATACCGAATATCATTGCACAAGAAAAATAACCAAAAACGTATGTAGGTAGGATATTTAGAATGTGTTCTTGGAAAGTTGTTAAATACGAAGACCCTTTTTTTGAGCATTTAGTGCACTGACTTAATATAAAAGAAATAGACAAACAAAGCAGAACAAAAACGTCAAGAAATGTGGATCCCAATGACGTTTCGCACCATTTGCATTGATGATAAAAACGCTTACGTAAATTTTGAGTCAAGATAAATGTTTCGTACAGAAAAGAGCTTAATGTCGTAAGCATTAAGTGTCAAATTTGCAAACATAAGTACCAACACTGTTAAAAAATTTAGTCCGATGGCACTAAACGTAACGTATTTACGTCAAACAACATCAAACGAGAATAATGAACGAATGGAGTCACTTTGGTACACTTTAATATGTATTACTGTACAGGAAAATATTAAAATTGAAGTAATAAATAAAACAAATTTAATTTAATCGGGAGCTCAAATAAAATTAATTCGTGGTTCAAATTCAAACAAATTAAATTTTTAATTCGTAAGTATACGTCTTTAAATACTAATTTCCTTGAAATAAATTCTACTTATTAAATAACTGTGTATTTAAGATCTACATTTACTCATGGCACGGGTGCACGGGGACATTTAGATACTGATTGGATTTTTTTTATAAAGTCTACCTATACTTTATAAAAAAAAATCCTGTGGTTGTCACTGTGTTCCGACAGGTTTAGCATTTACAGTTAGTCGATATAAGCCCTTATTGGTGGTGTTCATGTCGGAAACAGGGAAATGGGCCAAACACACAAGTGCCGTTTTGCCTTGTTTAAAACTGCATCACCCCTCCTATCTCTTGCTATAATTAAATAGCAGTCCACTTTGCACGTCGCATAGGTTTTCTTGGAAATCTTCAATTTAAACATAATATTATTTCTTATGAACTCCATATAAAAATATAAAAAAATATTGACCTCACATCGACTCAATATAATTTTGTTCCTTGACATCCCTTCTTTGGTACTAACAAATTAATTTATTCAAAACCATAAAATTACCACCAGATTACATAAATTATGTAATGCTATCCAAAGAACTAACCGAAAGAAATACATTCCATCCTCGTTGTTATTTTTACATATTTTAACGGCACATTTCGTAATTGTTGACAACTTCACATTTGAGCGTTTCAAACAAGACTAAACGAAAAAGTAATGCATGATCTGTTTTGACATCACTTTTGTGGGGCCATTTTTGGCGGCTGATTGGGTATCCAGTTTTTTATACTATATCAATGATTTAGTGATAAAAAAACATTTTATTTTTATCATGAGTCTGTTTTGTTTCACTCTATTCATTAATGCTGTTCAACAAAAATATATCTTAGCTAACGTCATCTAACGTTGAGCTTTGTTAGCGATCAGTTTTCATAATAATTGTGTTGTGACTCAAAATGTTCGTATGTCATGCCTAATATTCATCATCATCTTTCTCGCGTTGTCCCAGCATTTTGCCACGGCTCATGGGAGCCTGGGGTCCGCTTGGCGACTAATCCCAGTAATTGGCATGGGCACTAGTTTTTATGAAAGCGACTGCCATCTGACCTTCCAACCCAGAGGGTAAACTAGGCCCGTATTGGGATTAGTCCGGTTTCCTCACGATGTTTTCCTTCACCGAAAAGCGACTGGTAAATATCAAATTATATTTCGTACATAATAAAAAAAAATAAAAAATAAAAATGATTTATTCGTTAACTTAATTTAAATTACAATATTTGATCCGGTGCCTCTTTTTAAGTATTTTAAATACTTGTGTTAAGAGAACACCGCTCTTCCACAAATTGTAGCTTAAAGTAGACGTTATATAATAAACAGGTGGTTTACAGTAATTTTAATTTTAAACATTTGGAATAGACGCGCTGAAGGCGTCAGTATAAGGTTTACAATATAAAATAATAAGAAGAGGTACCTAGATAAGTAGAGGTACAGTAGGTACTCGAGTACAATATAAGGAGAAAACATATTTGTGGTGTGTGTACGTGTGTGTGTGCGTGTGCGTGTGTGTGTGTGTGTGTGTGTGTGGGTGTGTGTGTGTGTGTGTGCGTGTACGTTTGTATTATTCTAACATTTGTTCAATTTCATTATAACTTACGAGGGGTATTCAAAATATTCTCGGTATGAGAATGAAAACAAACAAGTACGAAAAGTTTGATATTTTTATTTTTCAATATACTCCCCCCCTATGTTCATACACTTAAAAGATCGATCAATTATTTTTTTTAATCCCTCGTAAAAATATTTTTTATCTTTCGTGTAAAAATGCTCCTCCACTGCCGCCTTCAATGCTTCATCGTCAGAAAATTTATTTCCACGCAGATCCTTTTTAAGATTGGGGAGCAAAAAGAAGTCGCTGAGGGCTAAGTCCGGACTATACGGTGGGTGAGTAACAGTTTTAAACCCACATTCAACAATAGCTGCCTTGGCAATATGAGCAGTATGGACGGGGGCGTTGTCATGCAGAAGCAGAATACCTTTGGTTAACTTTCCTCGCCTCTTTTCTTTAATTACATCCTTTAATTGACGTAGAATGTTAGCGTAGTACTGTCCTGTGATATTTACACCTTTTTCTTTATAATCGATTAGTAATACTCCTTCACAATCCCAAAATATCGTGGCCATGACCTTGCCAGCTGAAGGGATGACCTTGAACTTCTTGGGATGAGCTGAACCCTTAATGTGCCCCTGCATGGACTCTTGTTTACTCTCTGGGTCATAATGATGAACCCCGGTTTCATCTCCAGTAACTATTCTTTGCAGCACCTCATCAGGATTTTCACCGCACAGGTCAATAAAATCGGAACAACAAGCTACACGCATGTCTTTTTGAAGCCGAGTCAGCATTCGCGGAACCCATCTTGCACTTACTTTTGACATATTAAGATGGTCATGTATAATATCATGTACGGTACCAATAGAGACATTGGTTACTTGTGCTATAGATTTTACCTTCACTCGACCATCTTCCAATATAAGTTTTTCCACTTTATCAATATTTTCTTGTGAAGTAGCTACTACAGGCCGGCCAGGTCTAGGGTCATCTTCAATACTCTCCCTTCCGCGTTTAAACTCGCTTGACCACTTTTGAATGGTAGATAAAGAAGGAGCAGACTCACGGTAAACACAATCCATTTCCTCTTTTATGGTTTTTTGATTTTTACCCTGTTTTGTCAAGAATTTTATCACGCATCGATGTTCTAATTTAGTTAACATTGTCAATTCGCACATGATGTTCATGTTTGTTCAGCAATTGCAGAAAAACAAAAGACCATCTCGGTTCGAATTATACTTTTTTTTAATGTCAATGAATAAACCTTAGCGGCCAGTAACGAAAGAAATTTTAGAAGAGGTCGTAAGATATCAATACCGAGAATATTTTGAACGCCCCTCGTAGGTTTTTTAGCCAGTTACATACTTTTTCCTTACATTCCTTATGGACGGTCGGACAAATATTAATTTTACTGTTTATTTTATTATATAAGTACATAAGTTCCGAAAAACTCATTGGTACGAGCCGGGGTTTGAACCCGCGACCTCCGGATTGCAAATCGCACGCTCTTACCGCTAGGCCACCAGCGCTTCAGGGTCATGCCTAATATTCGGTCGCCGAATATTCGGTATTCGGTATTCGGCCAAAACCACTATTCGGGGCATCTCTAGTAATCTCTAGTAGTCTCTTCTTTTCTATGGGGGTAATGGAGAGCATTAATTTTATCGTAATAATGTAACGCTGGGGATGGTTTCTTTATTATTTGGGAAATTGCATGGGAAATTGTGTAGAGAAATGTGAAAATTACCTGCATGTTACACATTACAGGCTATCAATACAAGTAGTTATTAGGTTAAAAATTAATACTTCGATAACTTGCCTATTCGTATTTACCTATAGCTTACCTATTTATGATATTTTTAAGCAATTATTTAAGCAATTAATTTAATAATTAAATTAAGTACGTGATAGATATAAAGCAATTTTTCTTGGGCTTCCCTTATTAATTACGTGATAAATAAATGATTATTTAGTTGATATAATTAAAGATTCGGTCCAGGTCGTCTATATTACTGTGTTTAGGTGGGTGATCTAAAGGGGTCCACTGATTAACAGTCCGTCGGCCTGTCAGTCAACTGTCAACTTTTTGTTCTAACTGACAGGCCGATACCGTCCGGCGAACTGTTAATCAGTGGGACCCTTTATACTGTATGCATTGAAGTACCTATGTTAATTCAATGTTCATGTTAAATTTCATGTTATTTCTGAATGTTTATTTTTTTCTTAATAAGATTTTTTTCTTTTTTCTTTCTTATTTTAAGGCGGCGGGTATGTTCGAGTGACTCTTAATTCTAGACACCACTTGCTGCTTGAAAAGTCATGCTTCAAAAATAATTCTGCAGTCATCATACAGATGTTCAGCAAAAAATGAAAGCCGGCATTTCCCATTATTCTAACCAAATAAACATTGTTTTGTGGTAACCATTTTTAACGTCATTTCGTTTGAAGTAATTTTCTGATTCATGGTTATGGTAAAATGACATAGGTATATATATAACCCGTCTACCGCTACACGGCTACACCTCGATACGAAACCAACACGTTACATTATTCCTAAAACTATTAATTACAGGTTATAACTTTGGCATATAAACTAAAAATAATGAAAAAATGCATTACATTCCGACAGTTACAGCAATTACGTTTTTCCAAAATCTAGACAAACAAAGTAAAATAAATCAAACTCGTTCCGTGCAATTGCCAGCGGTGTATACAAACAATAATATTCCCGCTTAATTACACGTGCGAATATCTTTTCATTTTGTACAATCAACTAAAATAGAACAGTGTTAGACCAACGTCTGTCGCATAGGGACGTGTGTGTCGGACTTAACAAAAAAACAAACGCGCGTTGGCGCGAAAATATTGCCGCGAACTACTTGTAACTTTTTCGAAAAGGTTCTTTTTTGGTGAACATACTTAACTCGTGATCAAAGTTAGGCTTAAAACGTAAAATTATGAGTACTTTCAAATATTTATTCAGTGTTTTCGTGTGGAGATGCGTGACAAGGTCGATTTAGCGACAATTTTAAGTGAGTGACCTAATAAAATCCAGTGATTGGCGTGTTTCGTCGTGACAGTGTTTTAGTTATTATCATGGCCGACACAGAAAATCCGGTGGTGAAAAATGAAGGTAAACGTAATATATCGTCGAAAATGTTTTGTACCGATATTCCGAAGGTCGCTTTTAATTGCTCGTTAGTTTAGTATTTTATCAAGGCAAAGCCTCAACTAAATACTGCGCGCACCGCCAACCAATAAATCTTCATTCTCCAAGAAATTGCCATTAAACGAAAGCCGTACGAAAACGTAGGTACGAAATGATAACATATTATATTCGTAAGTATGTATTATGTTGGTAGCGGGCTGTAAAATAAAAATAACTCTTGATTACACCGTTCTTTATATCACGGCAGGATACGCTGTTCCGTGACAATAACGCTGGCTGAAAAAAGTAGATAGGTACTTAAATGTCGACTGCTTTGTCTATGGTTACGGGAGAAAAAAAAGAAAAATATTACTGCGGAATTTATTTATATTTCTCCAAGTTTTACGTTGGGAAAGAGCTTAATATTATTATAATTCCATAGTGCATGAATCGTTTCAGTGGTACTAAGCTTCAACATTTTCCATGGAAAATTTCACCACTGTGCAATTCATGCCCTACGGAATTATAATACTTAATATTAAGCTCTTGAATAATTCTAACATTCCAACATAAACCTTGGAGAAATATAAATAAATTCCGCAGAAAATCTACAAAATACCGCCCATTAAAACACTAGAAAGGCTAAGGAGCTAATTATACTTGTAAATTTAATAATCACCAGGCCGCTAATGAATAATGTGAATGAATCTTAGGATTTATATTATAAATTAACTTTGCTACGGCTTGGCAAAGTTGTAGGGATTTGATTAAATATTCAATAAAAGTGGAACATTTGTTTTTGATGTTCTGAGAATGTTGGTATACGGCGCACGCGGTGGAAGTAAAACTGTGTTCATCATTTTAATCCGTTAACTTATAGGTTAACTTTGGCAATGCAGTGAGGTACCGAAAAAATAACCACTGTACAGCTACACTAATAGCTACGCTATACTTTAGCAAAGAACTATAGTTGTAAAATTGGCGTCTAAGCGTTATTAGAATAAGTTAAAGCACGCATTGAAATAAAGAGGGTAATTTAATTCTTAAAACCCTCGTATATACGTACTGCTTACTGTTTTTATGGTCAGACTGCTTACTATTTAGCCTAACTAATAAAGGTATCGATTGCCAAAATTGCCATCCATGCCTGATTTATAAGTCACTTAACTTGTCATTGCTAATCTGCTGATAGCCTCTCCAAATATCACCGATTATCGTACGCCATTTTCAATATAGTCAGTGCGGAAAGAGAAGAGTCGTAGAATGTATTGGATCCCATACATTTCACGACTCTTCTCTTTCCGCACAGACTCTATATTGCAGCATGATCGATCGATTGAATTCGATGTTACTTAGCAATTATAGCTGGTCAAGCAGATCTTGTCAGTAGAAAAAGGCGGTAAATTTGAAAAATGTAGGCGCGAAGGGATATCGTCCCATATAAAATTTGAATTTTGCGCCTTTTTTTACTGACAAGTGACAAGATTTGCTTGACCAGCTATATCTAAAATCGCATGTTTTTGTAGCAAGGTCTGTAGAAGCCTTATGGCAATCTCGTAGCACTACGTCGTAGCGCGTAATGCTAAAACAAGCAACAACGGTTGCACTCCGGGAGTGCCGATAGAAGTGAAAACTCACCTCACTATGTTACCGATGCCCGGTAACACGATATATACGTTTAGCGGAGGTATTCTATTTATTTATTATATATTATTATCATTCTCAAATTAGATCACACTTTTTCATTGACATGTTTATTTATTTACATACTGCCATGACAACGTCAAATTATTTGAACATAGGTAAAGGGTCTTGAAAAGGAGTCCGCAACATAAATGTCAAATAACATTGAGTTTTTCTTTATTGATTTAAATGCCATTTAAATTAGGAGTGGCCACCTTACGGGACTTACGGTCACGTGATCGCCTTACGCTGTCTCGAGTTTATCATTTTTTCCCCACGTCAAAAAGTGCCCAGCGCCGCTAAAGAAGTTTTCACTTCAAAAATTCTGTCGCAATTAAAAAGTTTAGTTTAGTTGGGTGAAAAGTAAACCTTTACCGAAACCCATCAATTCAAATTTTCCAACTAAAACCCATTTTTTTTATCACTGGACCATTACGTATCAATGTCAAACCATAGATCACTCTTATTTTTAAAACTTTTTAATAACGCGCTTTTAGTTGCCAGTACACCCACAGTATCACTGGCCGAATATAAACGGCTAAACGCATGAATTATAAAAGCGGGGTCGCAATTCCCGCCATTTAATAATTCATTGAGTGAGCTCGTGTCTCTGGCTTGGATTGAAAATAAAAATGTTTCGCCTTTTGAATTAGTGTTGGTAGCAACACGAGTCTTTTGAGTGTAAATTTAAAGAACTTGACTCATTTTTCGAGACTCCGCTAAATAACTTCAGAGTCTTTTTTAAGTCCCGAGTCGAGTCCGTTATTGAGTCGTTTTTAAGCGCAACTAAAAAGGATTCGGGCGTCCGAATTAAGAGTTCCTTAACAATTTTGTAGGTTTTAATTTTAAAATAATCTAAATACGTACGTATAAATAGTAACGAATATAAGCGTTATTGTATGGTAACGTGTACCTAACCCATGCATTTTACATAAGACAATGCATTTCGATTTTTTTATGTTAAAATAAGAGGTGACTGAAAATAACTAGTCTCTAACAAAGACTCGGGTATGTAACAAGTTGAGTTTTGACTTAATTATATACTCGTAAGTCTGAAAATTGAGATCGAGTCTTTAAGCAGAGGGCTCAAAGGAATCGACAGACCAACCCTATTTGGAATGAGGGTGCGATCATTGTAAAAATATTGGATGTTGTTACTCGGTTCCCTTGTGGCTGGGATTTTGTTTGCATTGCCTTACGTATTTCCGCAGGATAAATTTTTATTAAGTGCACAAGTCTAAAGTGAAAGGTGGTTATCGCTAACAAAACTTATTGGCAATAGACTAAAAGTATAATAATGTGTATTTTAATTTTCACGGAATTATACAGGCTTTGACCATAGAAGACAAAAAACGAATGCAGAACGAGTAACGAATACAGAATTATACGAAATAAGAAATTGACGAAAAACGAATGAGACGAGTGTAGCTGATATTGCTGATACCATAAAATTGTCTATAGGGTGGGTTTAAGCAGACCCGTATAAAGAGTAGGGGGTTCGGAGCTCATTATGTAGCTCATGTTCATGTTTATTCGGATTACGATTTGCATATACATTTGCGATTTTAAATATACATTTACCCATTGATAAATGCCTCGACACAAAATAACAGTGTCCTGTTTATTCTCACCGGTCCAAGGCTGGTAAACGTAAACGTCCACTGTCCACCGTTTGACGGCTATTTATGGCACTTCAAAGGCTATTCATGACACTGACTGTATCCAAACATTGAGACAGTGAGCTTGTTATGCGTAAAACAGGAATATCCCAGATTATGGATGGAATATCCACTGGTGAGACCTGCGAAACATGGTTCGTTCTAGAAACAAACCTTTAATAGTCTCGACGATGGTACTAGGTATTTCAAGGTGAACTATTAAAATATTTTTGTATTCTTGTTTGCCTCACAAATTTTCTTAGGTACATAATTATGTAATACGCACGAAGGTAACCTGCTAATTTCACAGTAGGGAACATCAAAGTCATAATACAAAACATAATACTGGCAATTTCACGGTTTATATCACGCTGATTGCAATGCGAACTCGCTGTAGTTTAATTTCTGATTGAACTGAATTAGTTTAATTAAATGTTAGTTTTGGATTTAGGTTCTCCTTGCCCTTGTGGATATCCAAGGGTGACTGCTGGTATCAAAACTTGACCTTAGTACTGCTCTACAATTTTACAATACAATACATGTACAACAATTAAAATGCCTACTCAAGACCTAACATATCAAACAGAAACAATGAACAAAATGTACACATTTCTGACGTGAGAGATGAATGGCTCGCTTTACGACTTTGATTTGTAATTATGTACTAATTTCTGAAATTCTGACCTATCGTACCTATCCTATGGAAACATTACTACGATAATAATTCAACTTTCAAAATAGGACAATCTGCCCGATTCGAACTTTAAGATACGTCAATAGATCTAGAAACGATATGGATTAGATGTGTCAGTGTCAAAAGTGGCGTTTTTGTTTGAAGATACGTCACATTTGACACTGACATATCGAATCCATTTCGTTTCTAGATCTATTAACTGACGTATCTTAAAGTTCGAATCGGGCCGAATGGGGTTGTTATAGCTGGTCAACCAAATCTTGTCAGTAAAAAAAGGCGCGAAATTCAAATTTTCTATGGGATGATATCCCTTCGCGCCTACATTTTTCAAATTTGCCGCCTTTTTCTACTGTCAAGATCTGATTGACCGAGTATACCTACTGTTTCGTCAATTAATTGCAGAAAAAGAACAATAGTCGGGAACACAGAAGTCCTATTTAG
Organism: Cydia amplana; assembly: GCF_948474715.1. Lineage (NCBI taxonomy): Eukaryota > Metazoa > Arthropoda > Insecta > Lepidoptera > Tortricidae > Cydia > Cydia amplana. The sequence continues at coordinate 15,211,001 of NC_086079.1, read as the reverse complement.
TTAAATTAATAGGGAATGTGCCAATTCCTGAAAGTCTTTCTCTCTCACTCTCTCTCCTCTTCGGAATTATGATTCACATCTGTTGCTAAGGTCTATAGTTCCTTGTTTTCTCTTGCCATTTAATTACCGCCGAGGTAGACGTGTTGACGTGACGACGAGGCTTCATTAAACGTGACATCATCCTAAATCTTTCACTCGTTGATATCTAACTGAGCCAATGCACTTCGACCTTCTTCTTATCTTATTTCAGACTAGAAGTTTCTAGCGGCCTTTTGTTTGAGGACGGCATTCGTGGCACCTATTGCTGCTGTTTGAACCACAAGAATATGGAGAATCTGTAGGAAATGTCTCGAAAGTGTATAAAACCGCTGACATTCGGGCGCGGCGCCAACATTGTAATCTTACACACGCTTTTTGTCATTGGCGCCATTGCCGTTCATTCTAATTGTAAGAGCCTAAACAAATTAATGTTTGTTTAGGCTCTTAATAAATCGTGATACAATATTTGAAAAGCCTGGATTGGATTTGGGTTTAGGTGTAAACACGTACAATGGACTTGGTGAAATATCTTTGATCCTTGGGTAGGTAATACAGACATATACCTAAATGCCATGACAGTATTATACGCGGATTTGACTCTCGCGCGAGCCACGAGACGAGCCGCGAGCCGCGCCACGAGACGCGAGTCCACCGCTTACACTCGCGTTCGGCTTGTCATTCGGTTATAAACCTTATACCGTGACGTTAGTGTTTAAATTATATTAGCTTGACGAGCTTGCGAGCCACGAGACGAGCCGCGAGCCCACCGCTTACACTCGCGTCTCGTGGCGCGGCTCGCGGCTCGTCTCGTGGCTCGTCTCGTGGCTCGCGCGAGAGTCTAAATCGACTATTACATATTTACTAGAATTAATATGAATCCCCGTAAATATGCCCTACATTATGTAGTTTTGATGTATTAATTTGCCATAGTCTAGTAGCTGTTTATGAATGCTTACAACTAGTAGTTTAGTATTAGTGGATAGGTATCTAGTTTGGTTTTTATAGCACACCTATAAACGCTAACGACCAATTCAAGTGCTAACTACTAATTTGAGGGGCTATCATGTTGTTTGATGAACATCAACATAGGTTCTACAATTATAGTATAGATACCCTGTTCCTGTACGTAGGTAGGTACTGGGTAGTTTAAGTACCACTTACTGAAGTTTAGTACTTATTTTAATATACAGGATGTCACGTTCAGTACGCATCAAACAAAGTCAAAAACAAATCGCGAAAATAATAGTACATTACTATGGAGGCCGGGAAATGAAGGGTTGCAGGCCAAGTAGGTACTATAAAATTGGGATACGCGGCCGGCAACCCCGTTTCTCGTTCGAGATTTGTATTTTAAGCTTTTCTCAAACCTTCAATGAAATATCCATAGGCTACGATGGCCAAAATCATGTCTTCAGTTAATTGCTAGTTTGAGAAAATGAAATTTACTTTTCGTCATACTAGCCTGTTTTAAAAACCATTGGGAACGTAATTTTTTCAGTTGCCTTTCCCATTAAAAGTATATAATTTCTTTGCCAAATGCGAAAGTGTACATGACATTTCGTACGTATTCAATATACTGACATTAATGATTTGTTTGTTTACACGGCTAATTGCTTTGTAATGAAGAGTTGCCTCCCACGTACTTACTCCTCAACTTTTTTCACCTTGAAATCATTTGGGTAATCAGCTTTTTCTTACCAGTGATTGTCATGGTTACGGTTGTCTGACGTCACTCTTTCCATTCTGGTTTCTGGTATTGAAATGAATTAATTTATTCAAATGAATGAACACTCACGTATCTTCTGCGTCGGTCCGCCAACCGCCAACGCCTGCTCCCGATGATGCTACTCGGTACGGAGTGATAAATGTCAAGCAATTTTCGACCTAAAATACGTGACTGATACGAGTATTTCATATGTCTGAGTCTCACGGAAGTTTTTTTATTACTTTTTATCACATATACTCCTGCTTTGCATGTCAGGGTGTAAACTTTTATGCCACATCCAAATTAACAGTGTAGAAATCAACGCTTTTCTTTTAGTTGACAGCTGTCAGCCACGTTTTAAGATTTACTAAAACTGAATATTTTCATATTATATTACATTTAAATGAAGTTCTCATTTTATTTATTTTATTTTTTATTTTATTAATTCATAAAATTTACACAGCATGTAGGTAATCCATCTGTTTTGTTTGTTTTGGAACGGGACAGTGGAATTATATCGTGTTTTTTGTTTTTGATGATCAAGACAGTTACTGTAACATTTACGTTGTCAATTAAAAAAAAAAGCGGCCAAGTGCGAGTCGGACTCGCCCATGAAGGGTTCCGTATTTAGGCGATTTATGACGTATTAAAAAAAAAACTACTTACTAGATCTCGTTCAAACCAATTTTCGGTGGAAGTTTACATGGTAATGTACATCATATATTTTTTTTAGTTTTATCATTCTGTTATTTTAGAAGTTACAGGGGGGGGAGGGGGACACACATTTTACCACTTTGGAAGTGTCTCTCGCGCAAACTATTCAGTTTAGAAAAAAATGATATTAGAAACCTCAATATCATTTTTGAAGACCTATAGGTATCCATAGATACCCCACACGTATGGGTTTGATGAAAAAAAAAATTGAGTTTCAGTTCTAAGTATGGGGAACCCCAAAAATTTATTGTTATTTTTTCTATTTTTGTGTGAAAATCTTAATGCGGTTCACAGAATACATCTACTTACCAAGTTTCAACAGTATAGTTCTTATAGTTTCGGAGAAAAGTGACTGTGACATACGAACGGACAGACGGACAGACAGACAGACAGATAGACAGACAGACATGACGAATCTATAAGGGTTCCGTTTTTTGCCATTTGGCTACGGAACCCTAAAAACTACCAGTTGTTAATACATTATACTTATCTGTCAGTATGTTTTCTGTGCCTAGTTTATGGTCTATCTTTAACACTTGCTTGCTGAATTATCTTAGTTTAATTTATAAACTCGAAATCTAAATCTCGAACGTGTTGCCTCTTGTCTGCCTCTATCTTTAATCAATTGTTTTTCTTTAAGCTGTATCTTTTACTGTGTGTCAATAAAGAGTATTCTATCTATCTGTCTATGTTGGGTTGGGTCCGTTTCGATTGCAGCGTCATCTGCGTTGAGCTTTCCCGTAAAATCTTTGAGAAGAGTCCGTTCTAAGATAACTCTGCAATAACTTAGATTAACAAACTGTGAAGGTACGAGTAGGGTTTGCACGACGGATCCGAAATGTATGGGAAGATCCGCGGATCCGGATCCAGATCCAGATAATTTCATACATTCCGGATCCGGATTGCAAACCCTAGGTACGAGTAAGTCATGTTTTCATGGAAACTTGACGTTTATGGTGACACTTCCGCATATTGTTATTGCAAAGCATGTAGAGTTTGCCTACTTTGCCTAGTAGCTTATTAGCCTTTTATCATCGTGCGGAACACGAATTCAAAAAATATGCAACCACTAAATAAACTAATTAAGCATCGACAGATCCCAAATGTCACCTGAACACGATCGGTTCGGTGACATCGGCCGAGAATAGATTGCTGGCCCGCTTCCAGGCTATTCGGCCCGGCCCTAGTTGATTCAAGTTCACTGCCGGAGCTACGAGCTGCGTGAATCATTGTATCTTATGGCTTCGTAGACATTGAGATCTGTCGACACAATTATATGTGGATAGTTGTGCCTGCGGCTCTGTCCGATTAAAGTATAATTTCTGCTCAATTTTCTTTTGTTTAGGTGAGCACCAGAGGGGTTAGTGCAATTTTGTTATGTAGGTTGATAAATAACAGCTTGATGATCTGATTATTTTCAGTTAAATTGAGAAAAAGTACTTAAACAGTCTGAACGAGTGTTTTTAAGAAAACTGCTGCAGCTTATAGCTACCAAGTCGTATTTAACTAGCATAAAGCGACCATTGTTAATTCAAGGCACAAGTAAGTAAATCCTAGCAGGGGCCCATTTCTCGAACGGTATATTAGACTAATATTATTAGTCCACAAACTGTCAAGTCATATGGGTTACCATGGCAACACAGCAACACATTAATAATATTAGACTAATACCGTTCAAAAAATGGGCCCCAGAGCAACAGCAAGCCCGCGAAGCTAGAATGCCTACACCAATATATATTTTTCCATCTGGCCTGAAAAGTGCGTGGTTTTCAATTACGAACTTTTCCCCAGAGGCACTAACATTTGCAATACTAATACACCCACATATCCTAACAAAATTTCGCTATAGGATTGATAAACCAAAATGTAAAAATCGAAAATACATATACATAGGCATTAATCCAACTCACTACATACTCGTACAGGCCAATCCGAATGTACAGTGAAGTGTAAAAATATGGGTGCATATAACTTACTCAAAAATATATCCCATAAATTCTCAATTCGCTGACATAAGAGCTAATGGGACATATTTGTGAGTATGATGTGTGCACTCATTTACACTTAACTGTAGACTGACGTTAGAGTGATTTTTGAATCATATTAGTTATCGTGCGTCTCGCCTCTCGCCCGCGCCTTTGAGCGAAATGCAGGAATGATATGAGTTAGATGCCAGTCTGATATCAGTGTGCGTTCGAATTGTCCTGTTAGGTAATTTAATTTAGGCTTGGCTTCGGAAATGACTACGCCAAATTGGATAATGGTGTTGCTTTTAGTTAACAGGTAACATGTTTGACACACTAATGTAATTAAATACATTTAGATCCATCAAACGATGAATGTAGGTATGTATTAGGTAACTATTTACATTTGGTAAGCTAATTTCGGTAATGAAGTGATTATTGCGGAAATTAACCTTAAAACTCCGTGTCGTGATTAGTCGTAAATATTTACACAAGTTATACTTACACTTATATAGACATTGGCAGACAATACACAAGCCGTTGAAGGTAGAACAGTTTTTTGAAGCTCTTAACAAGATTTTTTTCTTAAAACCTTGAAAGCATTTGGAATCACAACACGCCTCAACACAATATACGAGTACGTAGTTTTACGAGTCACGAAAGATAATCCTCTGCCAACTCGTCCAATTACAGTTTAGCGTTTTAGAATCAAGACAAGTTGTAAAACCACCATGCGTCGGTAGCACAGCTCTATGCAGTATAGCATAGTATTGCATAGAGCGTAGAGCCATAGAGCTATATCTAGGTACTTATGTCGTCCGGTGATTATTTAACACACATTTGACGAACTCACACCTCATTTGTTAAGACAGATTAATTTACCAAACGTCAGCAGTGTAGCAGTATAACATGGGGAGGTATTCCAATATAGAGTATTTAATATACGAGTAGTAAAACTCAAAGGTTACCTTCAACTAACAGTCGAGAAGATGTTTTGACGGCCCTAAAATAAAACCCTTGGCTACCCTTGATTAAATATGGTTTTAATATGTGGCGGCAGCTCAATGAGACGTGGCTTAAAGGGCAAGATACCTATACATATACACAAGTTTCTTGCCCCTGCAAGTAGTCTTGCAAGGGTAAGTAAGGGTAGTCCCTTAAATGTCGACAGTCCATGAAAATATATATAAATTGTTTATTTTTATTTTAATCGACAACCTTCGGCCAGAAATTAGTGCACTCGATGGTCCCACGCAGCGGTCGCGGCACGCGCACCACAAAACAGTAGAAGTGCACGTTGTGGCGCGATTAGGGTTTATCCGGATCTGGATCCGGATCCGTGGACATTCCCATACACTTCGGATCCGTCGTGCAAACCCTAGACGCGATCGAAGCTAGAGTACCCTTAGATGTAACCGGTCTTCTGGAGTACATGTATTTGTATACTCCACCACTTTAATACTAGGTTATGCTATTCAAATATTCATTGCCCATGACTTTGTCCTCGTAGAAGTCATTAAACTCTGTCCGCACCCTCGTAAACTGAAACTATCATTGCACCCCTTAGGGGATGATTTTCGAGATACAAAGTATCTTATGGCTTTTTCCAGGTTATAAACTTTCAACGAAATCTGTTCAATCGTTTTTGATTGAAGGAAGAACGAACACCCAAACGTACAAATTTTAGTAAGAGTGCCACAAGCTTTGTACATTCAGCATCGAACAGATCAGACTACACTTCAAAACTAACAAAAAGGGATGGTTCTATGTGTAGAACAGTTAGACTGTGACAGATAATTTTTAGCGCGACCTGTAAATATATATCTCTATTTGGAAAATAATTCCAGGGTGGTAGATACTCTTGGAGCATTATTTCATCCGCTATCATTGATGTTGACTGTACCATACTTCATTTGTATTGAAGTTATCAGTTTTAAACCATTGCACGTAAGTCCGAGACCGAGATATGTACGTCGTCCTCGTTAAACCAGAACCAAAGCAAAGCAAGCAATCAAAATGCTAACCCTACGTCACGTTATCCACGTTTCCTTTTGAACGCATCCGTGAAATTGCTTTCACGCAGGATAAACTCGCAGATGATCCATTTCTTAGCGTGTGCTTTCTTTTGGTACCGTCATAACTTTATTTTTGAAATAGCTTCTACCTGCGATTTCGTCTGCGTGGAATGATGATGATTATAAAAAACCGGACAAGTCGAACTCGCCCATCGAGGGTTCCGTACTTTTTAGTGTTTGTTGTTATAGCGGCAACAGAAATACATCATCTGTGAAAATTTCAACTGTCTAGCTATCACGGTTCATGAGATACAGCCTGGTGACAGACAGATAGACGGACAGAGGTGTCTTAGTAATAAGGTCCCGTTTTTACCCTTTTGGTACGGAACTCTAAAAACCATCCTATTTTTTCTCTCCTATTATCGATTCAGCGGTTTAAGCGTGAAGAGGTTTATACGATAGACAAAGTTACGTTCGCATTTATAATAGTAGTAGGGATTAGGGATTAAGGAAAAATCTGCGTCTAAACTCTAGAGCAAGATTTGAACTCGTAAGATACCAAAGCTTTCTCCATTTAATACCGTAAAATGGGGTGAGTAGGGTTCGCGGGGAGAGTTGGGTTATGAATGGGGAGAGAAGGGATGAAAGGGGGCTGAGATGGGATTTTAAGACTACTGCTACAAAAATAATGTATTTCAATTTAAATGGAGCTATAATAATACTCATAATAAAAAAAATCGATCCAACAATCTTCCAAAATCACCTTTGTATGGAATGCCATCTCACCCCAATTACGAGGGACTACGGGGTGAGGTGGGATTTCCTGTTTATCGTCAAAGTTATGAAATGGAACTACCCAAAATAAAATAAAAACTAAAATACAAACGTCCGGAACACTTATTATATACACCATTCAGTTTGGTATGTAAAAATAAAATGTTATCGAGGTTTGAATGTCAGTTTTGCCCCTACTCACCCCATTTTACGGTACTCGTATAGGTAGTTATAAACACACTCGTGTTGTATAGACAATTAAATGCCCTTACCGATTCGAACTCGAGTCCTCCTGCTTACGAAGTAGACATTCTGCACATAATCCTGTTGTAAGTACAAAGACGTCATATCGTTGGAGTTACAGGGGTGGAAACTCATAGCCGTTATGACTGTAATATATGTCAGTCGTCAATGCGCGCCTGATTTCCTGTCAAGTTCTTATGAAGTGGATATTCTGCACATAATCTAGTTGTACAAAGACGTCACGTCAGTTGTTGGAGTCACAGGGATGGAAACTCGTAGCCGTTATGACTGTTATATGAGTATGTCAGTTGTCGACTCGTGAAATGATTTCATGTCAAGTTCTAGTGGTCGATTTGAGCTACATATGAAGATAAAGAAAAAGACACTTTATTTTTCAAGTAAGTATTAATATACTTAAACGCTACGCAATACGCTTATGAACGTCAAAAAAAGCTACGCTGGCTCTAACACCACATCCAATCCGAGAATATTTAAATACTATCCCCTAAATTGCAGGAGGGTATCACAAAAGGAGGGGTCCATCTTTTCACATTCTTTGTGTACCTACTAATAGGCTACATTCCTACTAGTCAAATCAGCTTCTTTTTTAGAACTGTCAAAACGATTTGCTAATATGGAATTTATATGAAAACGAATGTAGTGACGTCACGGTAAACTCACCTACTTTTTATATTTCAATCCGATTTATTAAATACAAATTGTGTTTAAAACTAGTTGCTGTCTATGTTTTTCTAATAATTATCTGGTGCTTTATTTCCGGCACGGTTTGAAATAATTTATTTTAAGTACAGGAAACATCCCTATTGTTTTCAAAATACTAAACTAACTTTCCTAAGAAGGATAGAAAGACTCAGCACCTTCGTTACCTGTAGTTACTAGTTTTTGATTGACTGATGGTTTATAGCCCTTAGGCTGCGGTGGTTACGTAACATCAATCGGACCGCACGCTTATTTGCCACCGTCGTGGCAAAATATCACGATTTCTTACATACTATTAACATACTATTTAGTAGCAGTGGCGTGTTTTCAATAATGTTCTTAATTTTGTTTGTGTAAAATTTTCACCAAAATTGAATTACTCGTAATATCATTATTAACACCTTTGCTATTTTATCTGCTAACAGCAACTTAGCAGTCTTAGCAAAACTGCGAGGGGAACGATCAAACTATCAGTACGGCTCATTACTCGTCTAACACCATTAACAGCTTTATCGTAGTCGGATACACGCGCGTCAGTATCTAGCAACAGGTGGCGTTAATGTTTATTCCTGATGTACCGACAGCAACGGTGTACATTTAATATGAAAAAACCGTCCACCTATTAATATTATAAAGGTGAAAGTAACTAACTGTTACTATTTATCTCTCTGTACTTAAAACGCTGAACCAATTTAGAGATGAAAGGCAGGGAGATAGTTTGACTCCCGCTGAAAGACAGGATAGATTTTATAATGGAAATCATAATTATACGGAGACGATATCGCAGGCAGAAGCTTAGTTTACCTTAACACCTTCACTGTCCCAACTGTTAACTGTCAACGTTACGGCCTTTTAATAGAGGCTTGCCGTGACCCATGTGTGGGGCACGGGACAGTGAACGTGTTTAATATCATTACGCAGAATATTTCTGATCCACTAGTTCCTAACCTTTTCAAAATTGTTACCCTTGTAAATTGTGGAAGTCCGATTATAACCCAAATTCAAATGATTCCAAGCAACTATTAACACATTTTTACTTCAATGAAATAGCTACTAGAATAGATTTAATCTATCAAAATGGGGGTAATTATTTTGAAGTTCGGAATCGATGCTCTAATTAGTCTAATAAGTATTTCTATTACTAATTTTCGTCATGATATTCAATATCTGGCTATCACAGACTTAGTCTAGGCTAGACTTAAGTACAGATAAAAAATTAGTCTAGTACATATTTAGCAACAAGTGGCGAGTCTTATAGGTATTTACTTGGGTCGTATAGTCTGCAACATAGGCAAGGCAGCCATTGTTAACCTCCTAAGACCAGGGGCGTACAAATGTTTGTACATATGCCAAAAAATATTTTGAACTTTCATTGAGTACGTATTTACCTAACTAAGGGTTCCAAATTCAAAAACAAAACAAATGCTTCTGGGTCTCAGGAGGTTTGTTTGAATTAAATTACTGTAAATCAAACCCTAAAAAATCCCCGACAATATGTACTTAGTTCAAATCTATCTAGGAACCATGTCGACAGACAAGACAAAACCGCTTTCGAATCGTTTCTTCCTTAGGCAATGTCCTTAGGGAGTTACGATGCATAGACAGATACACCTACACATATATGTTAAGCTAATTACGATTGGGTGATCGTAAACTGCACTACACGCTGCACATAATTTTATAAACCAGCGGGTTTCTTGAATCTTAAAAAAAATCACGATAACATCGTGACTGTTTTGCTGACGCCCCGCATCCGTCTCAGTTTTATTTGGCCAATGGGTTTATTGCTTTTCTGCGACTGTCCAAAATAGACGAAGGTCTCGGTTAAGTTCGCTAAACCGAACTAATCCGACATGAAAATTCCACTTCACTAAATGGGTTGAGTGACAATATGTCGAAATGAAAGTTCCACTTCACTTACTAGACTAAGTGACAATAAGTCAAAATGAAAAAGTCTATTCATAAGTAGGTACCTACCTATGTACAGCACCTTTAATCGTGAATTTAGAACATCTTCTTAAGCCAATTAGGTATCAGAGCAATTTATTTAGTCTGTTCGGAAAAAGAAGAGTCCTGGAATGTATTGGGCATTCCACGGCTCTTCTCTTATGCCATAATTTTTCTGAAAAATATTGAATAATTGTAAAGATGCCCCTTTGTAAGTTGTAACCATGTGACTTGAAACTTTTTACTGGACTAATACAGAAGGATGTTTAATTTGTTTCGAGTGTATGGTAGCCATTTTGTAGCACAAAGAAGGAAATTCACATCAAACGAAGCTTCACTAGTTCGTAGCCCTTAGGCCATACCGTAAAATGGGGTGAGTAGGGGCAAAAGTGACATTCAAACTTCGATAACATTTTGAAAATGAAAATGAAAATGAAAATGAAAATATTTTATTTACATTAATAAATGTTACATAACAAGGTAACAGGTTGGGACTCCCTATTAAGTATATTATACCTGTATCAGGAAGCCCCGCTCCTCCGTAGCAACAAGTTGTAGATTTAAGAAATATTTAACTAACATACAGAAAGAAAACTTAAGCTAATAGTACAATTTATTCTAACTTTGTGTGTGTGTGTGTGTGTGTGTGTGTGTGTGTGTGTGTGTGTGTGTGTGTGTGTTAGATATGAGCGCCGATGGGCATATAGCCGGCGGCGGCGCGCCGGTCAAAATTGGTCGGCGGCGGCGGCGAATCGGCGGCGTGACCTTGAAACACCTTCGATTAATGAAAACAGAATCCAAACCAAAATTTTACCGAAAAAACATGTTTTTGCTGTAAGAAATTGATGAAATAAATGCATTCTTTATTTTCAAGGATAATTTATTGAATAATGGTACGAAAAAAATTGATATCGTATAAACTGTGGATAAGCGGTATCGCGCGGCATCAGAGGCGGTCTTAATCTTGGCGAGGCTCTGTCCGGAAGATCTTAGCGAGGCCCTTATCTTTTGTGCTAAGTTAAAAATTGCGGATTGACTGTATCAGAGAAACGTCTTGTCGACAGTCCAAAGAAAATCGAGCTCCGTCATTAACCAATATCGACCCAACAAAACCGATTTATGTCAAAAAGTGAGGTCCAACGCGGAGCTCCATGTGCCGAACACCAAAGACTTGATTTCGACGCCTCCCAATGCGAGGCCAGAGGATGAGCTGCAGGTAAGTATACAGCTAAGAATCGAACGCCAAGTGTAAGCTTGGCTAACGGCCGAACGCCCGGAGCTCCGATTGCGGCGCGCTTCTGAGCGAGGCCGAGCTGCAAGAGAGCAGAGCGAGGGTGAAGGCCGATAAAGAAAGAAGCCATAGTGTTAAAGATCTGGAGCTTTCCTGCAGGCGCATCCGTGCGACGCCAAATGGCGAGCTGCAATTTTATTTTTACATATGCAAACTGAATGGACCGATCGTAAGATCAGGCCGATCGTAATGTTCCTGTGTAATGTTTTGACGATAGTGACATTAAACCAATATATAGGTAGGATAGGTTCGTTAGGTTGCTTTAGATGCCCGAAGGGCAAACTGCCCAGAGATAGGAGCCCCGCGTAGCGGGGCTCCGTCGACTCAGGGAACGGGTCAAAGATTTTCACGTTTCACGATATGCCTAGGAATTTCACGATATGCCTGATCTTACGATCGGCCGCCGACATATATAATAAGTGTTCCGGACGTTTGTACCTATTTTAGTTTTTATTTTATTTTGGGTAGTTCCATTTCATAACTTTGATGATAAACAGGAAATCCCACCTCACCCCGTAGTCCCTCGTAATTGGGGTGAGCTGGGATTTCATACAAAGGTGATTTTGGAAGATTGTTGGATCGATTTTTTTTTATTATGAGTATTACTATAGCTCCATTTTAAATTGGAATACATAATTTTTGTAGTAGTAGCCTTAAAATTCCATCTCACCCCCCTTTCAAACCTTCTCTCCCCATTCATAACCCAACTCTCTCCGTGAACCCTACTCACCCCATTTTACGGTAGTAGGATTCCAGAGTAGTACCTAGTACGTAGTCTAGGCGGTTTAGAATGAAATTGTCTTGGGATTTATAAAATAAATACATATAAAATAAAGTATTTCAAAATAAATAGCGAATAGTAAAATGCAATCAAAACCTAAAGGAAACATTCTTTCTTCATATTTAGAGTTTAATGTATAAAGCTTTTTCTTCATTTGCGGACAAGAGCTATTTAGAAACACTTTATCTCGTTATTCTTTGTAAAAATAAACAACTCAAGCTTCATATTCGTAGCCTAATAAGTTATCCTGTTATAAAAGATTTAAAGCTGTTGCTCACAAGGCATCATATGCCATTATTAACGATCATCCGATAGAAATACAATGTCGCGTGACGCTGTGCGGCGTAAGCGCCATCGACAATAAGGTCCCTTTTCATAGATAATGCCCCATATAGTGATCACCCATCATAGAAAACGAAGTGTCAGACGCCTCGACCCGGACCGTTCTAACGGGAGTCATCCTTTCTTCAAATAAAACTTAACTTGAAATGTTTTTAAATTCCTGTCTTACCTAAGTAGGTACGTAGTAAGAACTTTCTACATTTACAGCAATAAAGAGACAGCCCTATATCGGTGTACAGTGCTCAGCTTTCAGAGGGCTAAACTGACTCTGACGACACACAAAGGAAAGTTACATCTAGAGAGACATTTTAAAGTACTTAATCAAATTAAAAGCTGCTTTTGGTTATAAATATAGTAAAGAGACGATTTCTTTATATCGGCGTTAATAATTACCAAATTTTTGTATATAAATCTTTGTGTCTTATAATTCGATTTACAGTGTCGGCTCATTCAAATTTTAGTAAACGTCAAAAATTTGATTCCGATACGATATGGATCAGATCTGTCAGTGGGAAAAGTGACGTCTTCAAACAAAAACGTCACTTTTGACACTGACAGTTCCGATCTATATCGTATCGAGATCTAGGTTATTTTTGACGATTATTAAAATTAGAATAGGCCCGTGGGTTTTCTTAAATCAAACTATGTTGGCAATTGGCAATAAATAAAATTAATGATCTAGAGTAAGAAAAATCAAACACAAAAACAAATTCTGTGCTAAATGATATGAACCGAATTTTTAAAGTATTTTTCAGGATCAACCGCATCATGAATATAATAAACAGACAAGGTCCGAAATAGCTTTAAAATATTGTTGAGCTGGTTGGCTCTATATCACACGATAAATAACCGCGATATATTACCGCATTAGCGTGGTAAATAATAGGTATCATGGTAATATTAACATCACAGTGATGCCAGATATCTTCTTTTAATCCTGTTACTCTCTGCTGGGGCATAGAGAAATATAGTAAGAATAGAGTGGTCATACATCAGTTTTGGTACCAAAAAGGCTATTATTTTCGTAGTACAAATGAAACGAAGTTGAGTGAGTGATTGACGTCCGGCAACGGAATTCCTTGCCGGAAGTCAGACCTTCAAGAGGATGCCTCGTAGAGTGGCGAAACACGTGTCGAGTTTTGTACTTTTGGTGGTGGTTTATAATATTTATTTGCGTATTTATTTTTGCGGGGGGAAGGTGCCAAAATCATTGCATGTAAAAAATAAACTAGCACGTTATTCCGTGGATAAGCAAAGTACCTATATTTTTGTTTTAATACACAACGGCACTGTCTTACTACGTCATAATTTTATCGACATCGACTTTATTGTTTTCACTTATCCTTGAACTTTTTAAACGTCAAACCAAATTGCACCCTTTACTTCACAAACCAGGGCCAATTAGGGCAAAAAGTAGTACATATAATATATAGGACAGCTTTTCACCTTATCCTTGAACTTTTTAAACGGTAAACTAAATTGCACCCATCAAACCTGGAACCTTTTTTTTTTTTTTTTTTTTAGTGGGGAAAATGCATTTCGCATACCACACGGGTGCGAGGGGTAACCCGAGTGGTTATGTGGGACTCCCGTCTAGGCTAATGAGGCCCACGGTATACCCACTAAAAACCCCCCATATGCCACCTCGCCGCCCTATTGGTGGGGTTACGGGAACCTGGAACCTGGGCCTAGGCTAGGTAAGCTCATGAATTCATGATGACTTTTTGAAGTTACTTGTATAATTTTGTTCATAAACGATTAGAAATTTATAGCTTTATTGTAAAATCTTAACGCCCGATAATACCCTGATAATTGGCCGTCAGCTGCGTGACGACGTAATAAAAGTTTATGGCGAATTCGCGCACACCGTGGGCTGATACACAGATACCAAGTTATATTTAACACTGTTCATAGGAAATTCGTCATAAATATGTAGGTACGTTTTAATCTGTTAATTAATTTTAAAATTTGACGTGTGGTTTAGTGCAAAATATTATGTCTTCACTACATAGTATAAAATAAAGTCGCTTTCCTGTCTGTCTGTCTGTCTGTATGCTTAGATCTTTAAAACTACGCAACGGATTTTGATGCGGTTTTTTTTAATAGATAGAGTGATTCAAGAGGAAGGTTTATGTATAATTTGTTAACCCGTGCGAAGCCGGGGCGGGTCGCTAGTATTTTATAAAACATAATCGTGCCGAAATCAGTTTGCGAAAAAATTTATACTAAAGGTACTTTTAGGTACCTACTTATTTAGATATGTACTTACCTACAGCCAAAGAGAATATAATCACTAGCAGGGTGAGTAGCCAATATGCCAATCGTTTACGCTCCGTAACTAACGAAACGCAACTGTCACTGTCGCACTAATATAGAAGACAGAGACACAAAGAGATTCGTTGTCGTAGCGCAAGCGATTGTCACCTTGGCTAGGCACCCTGCAGTATAAAATATTATAAACGCGTGATGGCAACTACGAGTAGAAGTCAACGCACTGCTGATTTAGTCAAGATACTCGTAATATTTGTATCGCCGTAGCCTGCGAGTCCTGCAACTCAAACTTCCACCGATGAACATTCGCCAAGCTGTTCAAACATTTCTGAGTATGCACTTTAACGTCTTGATAATAAAGGCTTTGTTTAGATATTTGGGATTTCCTACTGAATAGCTGCCATGTTCCGCATTAAATAATAAAGATAGGTATGTAGGTAAATATTAGGTAGTATGAGTATGAAATACTTGTTTAATAAATTGCAAACATTTTTCCTACCTCTTGCACCATAACAGTAACGAGACATTCACTAAACTTTTAGCATAGTTGGGATCAAGATAGGTACTTCAGGTGCTACAAATATGCCAGAACTGTACCTTTTATATATAGCTATGCGTTACTATACAAATTCCTTTATCGAGAAACCATCCTTGGAAATATCTAAAAGATCAATATCGCCACCTTTACCCTAGCTATCATTGTTGAATTTTAAACCCTATAGAAATGACTGTACGGTTGGAATTGCTGTGAACTTTTTTAATTTACTGCATAGTCGAAGTTTGAAGTGTTGGAATCAATAGGTATCCGATACCGTGGCACCGTCAGCCGCCCACGTCATTCTCGAATGCCCATCAGGGGTGGCAGAATACCGGGCACAACATCTCGGCTCACCGGGGTCGCTCCCAGAAGTCGTCAGCAACGTCAAGGGTTTGCTAGGCTTCCTGGTAGAGCTGGGTTGGCAGGAATAGGCCGCCAACCCATCACGCAAAATAGGCGCAATAATATGACGTCGAGTTGCGGAAACCAAGCCCGCGAATACCTATAACCTATACCGTGGCACCGTGGGATTGAGTTTGAAAACGGAACTTAGCTTATTTTGTGCATCCTTTATACGGCGACGTACCTACATCCTGTATCAAGGAATTTATGTAAGATATTCCCTATATTGTGTGATCCACTGAGGAAAGAGGAAATTAGGTTTTCCGTGCGTTTTTGCGTAGGTACGAAATCCATATAAAAACATATTTGCTATGTCATATAGGTAGTTTGAAATATTTCTTCTCATCCTTATTTACGAGTATGAATGAGTGAATACCTAGTGATGTTATATAAACCGCACGCACGCAAATCACATGATTAAATCATAACGTAACATAGAATTGAAATTATTCATAAATTTAAACCGTATAATCAAATATATTATGATATTATTTAAATATTAAACAATGATGCTAGTTATTTTTGCGGTTTGTGGATTACTGATTAATTTATTTTTCACCTCAGCAGCTCGAACAAGGGTACTTTGCTACTTAAAAACAGTGAGCAAAATCGCATTTTGCTCACTGAGTGAGACAAAATGACATTCAAGTGACCTTAATATTCAAATGTCATTTCAACATGCGGGGTCTAATACAAGTTCGAAATACTTGGATTTTATTATCTCTGTCCCTTTCACGTCGTTAGCAAAAAGAAAGAGACAAAAAAAATTTCAAACGACATTCAACGGTATATTGACGGTTTATAATAGACCCCCGAAAACCGTCAGAACGCATCGTTCCAAAACACATACAAGTATGAATTCTTAATATGTAATTAATGAAAATAAAGTTTCAGATTTGATAAAAACTGATAAAAACACTATATTTTACGTAATTTATTGTACGATTAAAATAATGAACTCAAAAAATACACAGTATATCACGTAAAATAAATAATTATACTTTTAAGAATCTACAATAGTTTACAAATATAGTCCGTCAACCAAATCTTGTCAGTAGCAATGTAAAGCAAACTAAAGTAGGGCAACACTCAAAGAGCAGTATTGCGCTAAGAAAAGCAGCAATGTACATCGAACCAACAGATTTTTTTTTCCGCTGAGCGCGCCCTGCGTACGTCAATTCAGATTGTCACTCGCGGTTTATTGAAAAAAATTGAAACATGGACGGACAATTTAAAAGCGATGTTAAAACAATGTTAATCAAAATGATGAACAAATTTGAAGATATCAAAAACAACTGCTTGTATTCTCTTTGTTCCCCGTCTTCTAAGTTTACTAAAATAAAATCATATCAAAATGCAGATAATTAGATAGTGCATATATTTGTTATTTACAATATAATATGCCACTTGTTAATGTAAATTAGTGTACTGTTCTGGATGAATATGACATACCTGTGTAATTTTTTTGATTGGTATATATTGTACAATATACATATTAAAAATAAAACAACTGATATTTGGATGTTTATTTAATTTAAAGGTAAATAAGATAAGGGTCACTTTTCGACTTGGTTGCGTTGTACACGTACATAAACCGCCATAGGTAAGTATTGTCTGAAAAGATACTACGTACTACGAACGCCTTATATTGGGCAAGATTTAATCCTGCAACAAACATGTATGGATTAGGTAGATATTGCGAAAGAACGGCGATATAATCAAGGCTCTTAATAGTGTTTAAAAGGTTTACCTTTGTAAATAGTCACAACTGATTGCTGAAAATATTAGACATGTGGGCCTATAGACGGTTTCCAGGACACAATTTATGGTCTTGTTGGATAGATTTAGGCATACGTTTTAATTTTATTTATGCCTTTTAACCCTAAAACAAAAAAACTGAACTTAATCTTAAAAGTTCGAAAGAGTTCTTCCAATACTTGTCATATCATAACCTCAATTTTTAGTAATGTTTACCATCAACGAGCATGATTGTACATTGTAGGCCCCTTAGCTTTGCTTATTCTTATTTAATGTATTGGTATTTAATGGTGACAGCAGAAATATCTCTTGAAACAGAAACGATTCAGAATGAAAACCAAATGAAAACAAATAAGGTGACGGCTGTCATTCACGATCCACATTCCACAGATAAAACACAGATGACACGCGTTTTGGAATTATTTGAACACAGTGTTGCTAACCCGCGATTTTTCAAATTTGCCGCCTTTTACTACTGACAAGATTTGGTTGACGGACTTTAGTAAGTATCCGTAATTCGGACCGTATCTTACAATGATTTTTTTTTTACAAAAAAAAAGTTGCCGATTCAAATGTCAATCAATTGATGGTCGTTGTTTTCATATATTACCTATTTTACTGAAATTTACTACGTTTGTTTGTTTGTTTTTGTGTTTGATTGCGGTAATTATACTTAATTGTTAGTATATCTTAAGAAACATGACTAAATAGGTAAGTGATGAAGAAGGATTACATTTTTCGGGTTGTCTAAATGTTCTTACTGCTGAGGTGAAAAGTTTTATGAACTACACGAGATCAAAGTTATTTACATCTCGTGCGCTTTTGAGTCCCTTACTACGCTCAAGATTCTAAATTAGTATAGTAAATTACTATAGAATCTTTCGCTTGCACGGGACTCAAAATAAGCACTCGAAGAAATATCAAACTTTGATCTCTTGTTGTACAAATAACTATTTAATTGAATTATTCATTAAAATAACACGTCAATGTTAATACCCGATTTACAGGTGCTTACGTTCAGTTTATGACTAAATTGTGGAAAGTGATTCAAAAAATAAGTTTTTTTGTTAGTTGTCCAAAATATAATACCATTTTAAAAATATACCTACAGGGGTACTTAATGATGCGGACCTTAGGGTCCAAAAGAGAAGTTGAAGAAATTTAAAATCATTTATACACAGGCTTTTAAAATTGGCCCCAGGCGCAGGGTCTTGCATAATCAATCGTGCGTATATGTAGCAAATAAATAACCCGTGGGCATATGATGAACCCGACATTTTTTTTGCGCAATGACATCCTGATGTGTGTATCCTGATAACCATTAGTCACTCTTTGACACCGCTCGATAGTATGAGATCCAACTGTGTTCGCACGCCTATCCACTCTTTCTGACTATTAGTACCTAATCAACACGCAACCAATAACAGTAACATTATCTAACTCCAAATTATAATAAATAATATAATTTGGAGTTAGATTTTTATTTACGGATCACCACTTTACCTTGAGCGTAAAACTATAGAAACAGCAAGTTGTGCAGATGTCATATCTTGTCGCGCGATTATTCGCTTGACCATAATAGGTCAGCTAAACATCAAAATATATAAACAGGTAAATTTTCCACTACATTTCCTCAAACGTACTACGCTATTCCTTTATCTATAAACACGTACATACATTATGCCATGTACTGACCCTAGTTTATATCCAATTTTCCTGTGAATGATACTGTCCATCATCATGTTCTGAATCGCCGTTTGAAAATAACTCTTACTGTCTTGTAATAAGATCTATGTGGATCAAAAAGCATTAAGGTGGATTGGGCAATATTTTGCCGTGAATCGTCAATAGTGGATGCTGTGATGACTGATATTGACCGGCTCTGACTGAAATTGGGATGAAAATAAGACTAAGGTACATTCAAGTTTGTTTGTTCGTCAAGTCTGTTTACTACAAACAGTTTACTACTTAGGAAGTAAGTCTGTTTACTACTTAGGAACAGCCGCACATTTATACAAGCCGGGCCCGTGCTATGAATCCACTGAGTATTTTTATCTACTTATGTATAAAAATCAGTCGTGTTTAATAACTTTTCTTTCCACCCCTCTGCAACAATGCAAAAAAATGCTCTATTTATAAGTTCTCTCCCTGGGGCCAGTTTCTCAAAAGCTTGTAACTTGTAATACAAGCGGATGTCACTTTTTGACAGCTTTTGCTAGAAAAGGACTTCCACTTGTATTACAATAGTTACAAGCTTTTGAGAAACGGGCCCCGGGCCCCGTCCCTATGACAGTTCATTTTGTATGGAGTAGCTGTCACGCAAAATGTCTGTTGTCATGTTTTAGAAGTTTTGCATTATATTAATTTATTTAGAAATGAGTATAAGATATAATATAAGGAATAAAAATACGTTACAACGGTAAGTTAAGTAATTATTTTTAAATTTAGCCTCACCAAAATAGACTATAATAGTAGTTTATGCAACAGTGATATAATAAGGGTTCTTAAAATTCAAGGGTCGAAGTTACAAAACGAGACGTAGTCGAGTTTTGTAAAAAAAGACCCGAGAATTTTAAGAACCAATTATGAGCTGTTGCATACATTACTTTTTCTATGACAGCTGCAGCAAATTAAAAAAAAGAGTTATTATTTAAAAAAAATTGAGTTATTATTTAAAAAAAAAGAGTTATTATTGTAAATGAAAACATACCTCTTTCAATCAAGATGATCGGAACTTGTATCTTTAAAAAAAATAAAGCAGTTGTATTATACTCATAAGATGACTGCTAGCAGTCATCTTATGAGCCTATAGACAAATCATTCAAATGACATTGCTTGAGATATCACTGTCAGTCATTTAATTGACACATTTAAGTGCTGGAGTAGAAAAAAACTTAAAAAGGGACCATCATTCGTTGCGAGAAGTACTTAATAGTAATAACACATGATGATGATCCTTCCGACCGATTTCGGCCAAGGCGACCACTTCGACTCCTAGTTTGCTCGGCGCTCGTGCGCCCGAAGATGGCTGACGTAGCCGATCTTCGAGGTGAACCCTCGCGCACATTGAGAGCACGTGAGGACCCCAGCCACGTAGTCACACATCTAGATAACACATCTAAATGCCACATCAAAAGATCTAGGTAATTTTGCGGTCACTTTGCACGAACGAACGATTCCTGGTGACCTCTTCTGCGAGCCTGTTTTTGCTGTTGTCGGCCTTCACAACGTCCAGCCATCTCATCTTTCTTAGTCTGAGGGATTCTGTCGAGGTTTAGGTCAAGAAATCACTTCTATATTTATACGTAGTTAGTCAGGTGGTTTATAAAGTGTCATGATGATAAAATCGATGGCGGAGATATCAGTTTGAAAAAAATACCCAATCTGTTTTTTGGTTGGATACTACTCAGTGTTTTTCTCTCTTACGCAGTCTCTTACATATTAATTGGTCACTAATTTTTAGTGAGTGAGGAAAAAGCACTGCAAGCCAGTCAGTTATATTATATCAATTCAGATTTATACATTTGAAGGTTCAAGGTTATAAGAAACATTTTCGAATTGTATCATGTACCTACATACTTGCGAAGAAAAAACATGAGGATAGGGGGATTCTGACCTTGTAACGTTTAAAGATCAAACGATAATTTTCTAGAGGAAAACAGGGAATTATTTATTTTTAATTTGTTACGGCGTTACATTGGTTATAATATGATTGTTATATAAGTCGCAGATATTTCTGCATTTGGGTACTTCTTTAAGCTACCGAACTGATGATGTGGGACCAATTCAGGACCTAAGTACAAGAAAAATCCACTGGCTAGATTCGACAGAGCGCAACAGGTCACTTAGGCACTAAAAGCTTAACGAACTCAATCTGCCATAATGACCCAATATAAATAAGAGTGTCGGCTAAACCAACCAAAATGGGTCCGCAATTTTATTACTAAGTACTTCCTTTTTATGCCAAATACGTGTAACTTTTTAATTAATACAACTGGCTTAGTTGAACTTCCTTCATCTGTGTATGAGAAATAAAAAAGTAATTCGTCGTTCGCGTTTGGAATACTAAGCTGGTTGACTAGATTTTCCCGCTAAAATGGCAACGGTTTTCTTGTTTTCCTTTTAGTACCAAAGAGTTTAGTACCGCTCCGGCTGTGCAGGAGGGAGGTTGTGTTCCGTCGCTCCCGATCCTTCATAAGTTGCGTCGCGAAATATTTCGGTTGTTTTAGTTTTGTGATTGCGTTTCTGCGGTTTTGTGTTTGTTTTTTGTGTATTTATAAAATGAGTTTCGTGAGTTTTTGTTAATTTTTTTTATGGAAATGGCTGATTTGGACAAAGAGGACGACGTTGAAGGTATGTTTATATTTTGTTACTAGGTATAGTAGTGTATTGGATTGGATTACGTTGTGTTACACATTGGATACTCTACCTACTCACTTATTAAGCAACGACGACTAAAGCGAAAAACGAGAATTAGAAATCCATTTAAGGGCAAAAAATATATTCTAATAGGTTAATTATAATATTGGAGACAGGTACGTAGTAAAGTAAGTTAGAATGACATTAATGAAAAATCTAATTATGAAAATTAATAAAATTTAACTAAAGTAGGTAGGTTTATTACCTAAGAAGCATCAAGCCATCAATGTAGAGAGAAAAAAAAAAGCGACCAAGTGCGAGTCGGACTCGCCCATGAAGGGTTCCGTATTTAGGCGATTTATGACGTATTAAAAAAAAAACTACTTACTAGATCTCGTTCAAACCAATTTTCGGTGGAAGTTTACATGCTAATGTACATCATATATTTTTTTTAGTTTTATCATTCTCTTATTTTAGAAGTTACAGGGGGGGGGGACACACATTTTACCACTTTGGAAGTGTCTCTCGCGCAAACTATTCAGTTTAGAAAAAAATAATCTTAGAAACTTCAATATCATTTTTGAAGACCTATCCATAGATACCCCACACGTATGGGATTGATGAAAAAAAAAATTTTGAGTTTCAGTTCGAAGTATGGGGAACCCCAAAAATTTATTGTTATTTTTCTATTTTTGTCTGAAAATCTTAATGCGGTTCACAGAATACATCTACTTACCAAGTTTCAACAGTATAGTTCTTATAGTTTCGGAGAAAAGTGGCTGTGACATACGGACGGACAGACAGACGGACAGACGGACAGACGGACAGACGGACAGACGGACAGACAGACAGACATGACGAATCTATAAGGGTTCCGTTTTTTGCCATTTGGCTACGGAACCCTAAAAATGCTTCTTGGTGTAGGTATACTCGTAGCACTTCGTTTTGTAAGACTTTTATGTAATGATCCCTTCTTTTTGCGTCGGGGTAATATTAATAATTATCTTCTGCTGAGGCACCGTAGCTTCCAAACGGTTGAAACGAACCATCACTACTATCATGGTATCACAACCTCATGTGTTACAACACGATAGAACTGATTATAATTTAATTCATATATTTAAAAAAACTTTTGGAGCACAAACACCCAGTGTAGAGCAAAGTAGGCACATTTTACGGTAGTCATTATTTATGTGACTGTTTCATAATACAAGTGAGTTTCATAAAAGAATCACGCGAATGTTTTAATGACTAATTATGTACCTACAGTTATTATCAACACACACATATTATAAGCTCTACATGATTTGTTCAGAAACCGCATTTTACGAGCAGCATGCATTGTGGCATCGTTGCTCTGTCACGGGTCACGGAACTCGCGAATATGAGGTGGCGTCTCCGAAATATCTTGATCGTTCATTATACACGAAAATTTTGCTTTACTTAGTTTATAAACAATAAAACAAAGTAATTTTATACCAACTAATAAAAAAAACAACTAACATTACCACCACCAACCAACCAACTAATTAAAAGATAAACTGAACGCCAAATTGCAGTAAGTAGGTACTTAAATGAAAACTTTTTTCACGCATGTCACAATATTTTTTTCTTTAACTGCTGACTTAAAACTGGCTTGCGACTCAGGGAAATCTCAGCCAGAGTATCTTCAATTACCATATGGTTAGCCGGTGATAGCGGGTTTCCTGGATCAAATTGGTCGGACTCCATTTTGAGGAGCCTGGGAGAAAGGGACACCTGTCTCACATTGCCAGAAGTTGCCGCCTTCTCCCTTTTACGTAAATACTTACAATACAATCACGAGAACGGATAATAAGCGATACAAAGGGGACGAAAACAAACAAATACGTAGGTATTTATACTTCTAAAAAAGCACTTTTTGACACATAAAAACAAAGAATCGTGCAGCGCACGTGCACCATTCAAACGCGCGAAGCAGAATCGTGCGAGATTCATTTCGGGTAAAACGTCATCTCGATGATATTAAAATAGAGGTCAAATCAAATTGCTTTGTTTTTCATAGATGTCCGAAATTTTAATGCAAATATAAAGTCGACGTTTATGTAAGTATTCATTGTGCAATAACATTTTCACGGTAAGGAAATTTGCTCTAACAAAACAGTTTATATATTTTTTATGCTGGTCGTAATTTGCGGTTTTGAACGCATCATAGAGGGTTTATGATATGTATGTAGTTGTAGACACTGTGGAATTGTAGATAGTAAAAAACGTAGGATATTTCTAAGGTGACATTTGGATGGCAGCGATTAGAACGTTCAATCCGACACTCATTAAGAAAATAGACAGTAACAGCACCCGCGTCAAGGCCGCATCAGTAATGCAGTTACAGTTATCATCCGAATGTCACCTTTATTGGCGGGTTCTTAGTCATTTGGGACTCTGCTCCCTTAAGATATATTATTCTTACGGTAGATGTCGCTATGCGCCCCTAAGGCGTATCACAAAAGGAAGGAATGCAAAAATTCGCACAGGTCTGGCAAGCTTTGGTTGGTTGGTTAGAGCGATCGGACGGATGTTCCGATTCGGAACTTCCGAATGGTCGCGAGTTCGAATCATACCCGAAGCGGTGAATTATTCCCATTTTTCCTTTAATTTAACAAAAGGCCACTTCAACCAATCGAAAATTATCATTCGAAATGGAACTAATTGCCTAGGTCGAAATACGTGCAGTTATCTAATCATTTTGAAGATCAGACGGGGATTAACCTATAAGTAGTCAAATAAGTATATAAAGAAGCTACTAATTTTTTTTATAAGTTTTGTAAGTACATACATGAGCTAACGTTTTTTCCCCAAATCGCATCCGTAACCCATATAATTATTACGAGTAGATATTTCCATCTATAAATATTGAGGTGATGCGGTTGTGCGGATCGGTAAAGGTACCGTTCGGATTCAGACGATAAAAATCGAGGCAGCAATATCGATTTTGACATCTGGGGCAGTATATGTGTCAGATGTCACCTTATGGGCCGTGTTAGATAAGATAAGATAACATCTTAATGTTTATTTGTATAGTCATGTACATAGGATGTTATTAGTATTACTTACAGTTTTTTTCGAAGTAAGAAATGTACTTTACTGGTTTTTTAGGGTTCCGTAGCCAAATGGCAAAAAACGGAACCCTTATAGATTCGTCATGTCTGTCTGTCTGTCCGTCTGTCCGTCCGTATGTCACAGTCACTTTTCTCCGAAACTATAAGAACTATACTGTTGAAACTTGGTAAGTAGATGTATTCTGTGAACCGCATTAAGATTTTCACACAAAAATAGAAAAAAAAACAATAAATTTTTGGGGTTCCCCATACTTAGAACTGAAACTCAAATTTTTTTTCTTCATCAAACCCATACGTGTGGGATGGATAGGTCTTCAAAAATGATATTGAGGTTTCTAATATCATTTTTTTCTAAACTGAATAGTTTCGCGAGAGACACTTCCAAAGTGATAAAATGTGTCCCCCCCCCCCCTGTAACTTCTAAAATAACAGAATGATAAAACTAAAAAAAATATATGATGTACATTACCATGTAAACTTCCACCGAAAATTGGTTTGAACGAGATCTAGTAAGTAGTTTTTTTTAATACGTCATAAATCGCCTAAATACGCAACCCTTCATAGGCGAGTCCGACTCGCACTTGGCCGCTTTTAAAGCAATGATTTAGTTTAGCCAATCATAATCGTTGATAATGTCGTCCGATCATTGGTACCTATATAGATAAAATTTAATTATGATGCTGCGTATTATAAGAATATAAACTGATT
Source organism: Cydia amplana (assembly GCF_948474715.1). Classification (NCBI taxonomy): domain Eukaryota; kingdom Metazoa; phylum Arthropoda; class Insecta; order Lepidoptera; family Tortricidae; genus Cydia; species Cydia amplana. The sequence goes on along the minus strand of NC_086079.1, from coordinate 15,185,332 downwards.
TTCTTATGCCTGTATCTTCTAGAATTTCACGAGTCCAAGAGAATTCCAAAAGCAACCAGTACATAATGACCTTTTTTATTCTTGTTTATCTTGGATCTTTAGGTCAAGTTATATTAGAGAATTATAGGAATTGGGTATGAGTGATCGTGTAATCAGTCTCGCCTTTTTACTGGCGAGTGACAACGATTGTTAGTCAAGGTGAAAATACTTGATCTCCGTACAGCGGGCGCAGTGGGGACTTCCTGGACAGTACGGATGACAAACGACTATTCTAAACTTCCTGAACATTGTTATTTCTATTAGGAATTAGCTTGTGAATGGACTTCTTCTGTGATAAAAATAAATAAATATTTGGCTACATTCTTAATAAACAGATCGAAGTACAAAGCTTGTACTATGGGTGCTAAGCGACGATATACATACATTCTTAATACATAAATAGATAACATCCATAACTCAGGAACAAATATTTATGATGAACCCATAAATGCTCTTACTGGGATTCGAACCCGGGACCAGTGTTGGCCGAAACGTTAATGCAATTGATTATTTTTGACCATTAACCATTATAAATTTAATCGTAAACTGTAACCACCCGTTACGGTTTACGGTTCAATTTGTAGGTACTGGTTAATGGTCAATTGCAATTAACGTTCGGCCAACACTGCCCAGGACCTCGTGCTTCGTAGGCTGGGTCACTACCGAGTACCGACTGGGCTAGGAGGATCGTATGTTCTGCCCCGGGATTCAAACTGTCTTCATACAAAATTTCTGAATCGGTATTAAACAGGTACTTTTACATTTTTAATACCTATAATAGTAAAGTTAATAGTATGCTGTTTTAGAAGGCTAACTGTTGCGACCAAACACAAACAACTAGTGGCTCTGTAGACCTCGCGATAAGATTGATAAGCTTGAAACATGTAAAAACAAAAAATACTTCGTTGAGTCATTATCACAGCGTACTCACAATGGTCTTATGTGCCATTGACTCTAATGGCAATTAAGTCCTTAATGCCAATTTCCATCATTGTAAATACTCAACATGCTCACAAAATTTCACGAGAATCGGTTGAGAATGGCGACCTGTAGAGGGAGAGGAGAACATTCGGACATACGAAAGCAGATTGTCTGAGTTTTGACTCAACGCTAACGCTTCGGTCAAAAATATAAAATTGACACTCTGGCCGACATATTTTGTCATATCCTTATTTTTGACTCTTATAATATAACGATATAGTCAAATAATATAATTTAAGTAAAATCTTTGTTGTCTACTTTCGATCATTGCAACGATTATCGTATTCTATTATTCATCTCAAAATTTCTATAAATATTATTTGCTTCATTTTGTAAATGTGTCAATCAAACACTTTTTATAAACTAGTAGTATGTTTAATGCGCCAGTTCCTCGCAACTTCAAACTTGTTGCTCAGTTGAAACACTGTTTCTTATCTTTCACTGTGCCCGGTCATTGGCCTTGGAACAGATTTGGCAGCTTCCCAACATATTTTTGCGAATTCTAAACCCTAAACTAATCTTAACACAAAGGATTAAGGTTTGTATTTGGATAACACGACTGAAAATGCTTTGGTTTGATCGTGTCCGGGCGGGGACAATTTTGCACTAGTTTTCGTGTTAAATGTCGCATCTCAATTTGAGTTTATTATTTTAGTTTACTATACACGTACGTGACTTGTCAACAAAGGTACCTTATATTGTTTGGTTTATCTGTTACAGTTAAAGTTAATTGCAGTGTCGTTAAGTACAAATACAAAATACAAATACTCATAATGACACATCTCAATAGATGAAAACTACCTGCATAAACCTACCTAATATCTATACTAATATTATAAATACAAAAGTTAACAAAAGTAACTGCCTGTCTGTCTGTTGCCTCTTCATTCACGCTTGAACCGCTGAACCGATTAGTCCGGTTTTCTCACGATGTTTTTCTTCACCAAAAAGCGACTAGTACAAAGAATTAAGAAACCTAAGGTCAATGTGGCAAATTCCGTCATAGGGACTATTCCGTCCACGAGCGCATATTTCTTTGATTTTCAATCGTAGGAAAAAAATACCATTTGCGTTTGATTACCAGAGGCGAACCCCTTCCTAGCCAAAACTGTGTCAAATATCTAGGACTCCACCTCGACAGAAGACTGACCTGGGCCAACCACATCAAGACGAAAAGAAAAGAAACGGACATTACGCGAAAAAGATGGCACATTCTAGGGCTAGATCAGAGACAATAAGCCCCCACGCAAACTGGTGATGGTGCTGAGTGGAACACCACCCTAAATAATAATTAAAAAAAAAACATAAACCATCTGATTATGGCTAGAACAGCCGATTGCAGATTATACTTAAAACAAAAAAAAAATTGCGTTTGATTGCTGAAACTAAAAGCAATCGCTGCTATGTCGATGAATTTATCCATTTTGTTCGAATTTCGGGAAAACCGCTAATGGACGGAATAGTCCCTATATGACAAAATTAGCCACATAGACGTTACTTCTAATTCATTAATATGAACCTGGGTTTTATTTTATCCCGTCCTCACCCCTACCAGCATAGTGGTGTACAACATCAACGTAAAACGACTTACACGAACGCAAACATTTCACATTGTACGAAGCCCCATGAAAAGTGAGCGTTTTTTATTGCTCTCGAGCAAGGACCGGAAAACCCCTCTTTACGCTTAATCCTATCCATTCGGTAACCCAATCAATTCGGTTACCGTATCATTCGGTAACCCTATCATACTGTTACCTGATCGTAACGGTAAGCTTATTGAAACGGTAACCTTAACCTTTAACCGAGTTAATCTCAAAACCCCATCGCGTTAGGGTTTTTGTTAGGGGTTTTTAACCGGTTTTTATTCAGTTATGGTAACCTTTATTATCGGTTGCTTATTGGTTTGCTACATTCGTATTTAGTGATGTGCCGTCAGTCAAATACCTACTAAAAGAAAAAGTTAATTTATTAATAGAACATTATTAGTTTATTTTGTTATTTTTTTATTTTTTTTTTAATTTTGCTTATTTTAATGTTTTTGTTTATTTTAATGTTTTTGTTTATTTTACTTACTTTGTCTATTTTTTTATTTTGTTTATTTTACTTATTTCATTTATTTTATTTGTCATTAATTTTGTTAATTTTATTTATATAATTTATTTTGATTATTTTATTTATTTTGTTTATTTTTTTTTATTTTTTATTTTATGTATTTGATTTACTTTATTTACTTTATTTACTTTATTTACTTTATTTACTTTATTTACTTTATTTACTTTATTTACTTTATTTACTTTATTTACTTTATTTACTTTATTTACTTTATTTACTTTATTTACTTTATTTACTTTATTTACTTTATTTACTTTATTTACTTTATTTACTTTATTTACTTTATTTACTTTATTTACTTTATTTACTTTATTTACTTTATTTACTTTATTTACTTTATTTACTTTATTTACTTTATTTACTTTATTTACTTTATTTACTTTATTTACTTTATTTACTTTATTTACTTTATGTATTTTATTTATTTTATTTATTTTATGTATTTTATGTAATTTATTTATTTTATTTATTTTATTTATTTTATTTATTTTATTTATTTTATTTATTTTATTTATTTTATTTATTTTATTTATTTTATTTATTTTATTTATTTTATTTATTTTATTTATTTTATTTATTTTATTTATTTTATTTATTTTATTTATTTTATTTATTTTATTTATTTTATTTATTTTATTTATTTTATTTATTTTATTTATTTTATTTATTTTATTTATTTTATTTATTTTATTTATTTTATTTATTTTATTTATTTTATTTATTTTATTTATTTTATTTATTTTATTTATTTTATTTATTTTATTTATTTTATTTATTTTATTTATTTTATTTATTTTATTTATTTTATTTATTTTATTTATTTTATTTATTTTATTTATTTTATTTATTTTATTTATTTTATTTATTTTATTTATTTTATTTATTTTATTTATTTTATTTATTTTATTTATTTTATTTATTTTATTTATTTTATTTATTTTATTTATTTTATTTATTTTATTTATTTTATTTATTTTATTTATTTTATTTATTTTATTTATTTTATTTATTTTATTTATTTTATTTATTTTATTTATTTTATTTATTTTATTTATTTTATTTATTTTATTTATTTTATTTATTTTATTTATTTTATTTATTTTATTTATTTTATTTATTTTATTTATTTTATTTATTTTATTTATTTTATTTATTTTATTTATTTTATTTATTTTATTTATTTTATTTATTTTATTTATTTTATTTATTTTATTTATTTTATTTATTTTATTTATTTTATTTATTTTGTTTATTTTATTTATCTTATTTTTTTATTAGGATAAAGTTCATTTATTTAACTTAAAAGGTAATAATAAAAAAACATTACAACTAACTATGAAATTATGAATTAAAAATTTAAAACCTAAACTAAAATTAAAATAAACCTACTTAAAAATTAAACTAATACTTATAATATTATATAAAAACTAAAATGCAATACTAATAAAATAGATGTAAATAATATAATTTATTTGTTTTTTTTTTATTTATTTTATTTGTTTTATCTATTTCATTTGTTTTATTTATTTTAGAAACTTACAAAATTAAAAGTAGTAGTATGTAACTACAAAAGTTAAATTAATTCAGAATAACATTCTAATTGAATAAAACGTTATTTAGTATAATCCTACATCTGGAATAAATATTCCGTTTTGTCTTTTTCATTTAAAATAAAAGTGTCATGATTTATTAACTTTCTATTTATTCTAAAATAACGAGTGCAAGAATTATTCTTATTCAAATCGATTGGAATAAGAATGAAATTTCTGTTTTTATTCTTATTCTTATTCAAGTTATTTTTTGCCCAACTCTGCTCTAGATTACTCTCGTGTTGTTGAAGGTGACTATTGAACAAAATCTGCAAAATATCTTTCATGTATGAAGTCAATTATTTGCACTTCCTAGTACCTAATAACATGAAGATAATAAATATACCTACACAGGCGAAGCAACATGCGTATTTAAATCGAAACGCTGCGCTCCGCTGGCACGCGCTACATACAACGCAAGTGCACCGAATGTTTAAAGGTCGTGGTATTTTCTATTGTATTAGGATATTTAGGATTAAGCAGAATGCGGTGAGAGTCATAGTGACAACAATAAAGCCTTATTATTGTACTACACTACAGTATTGTTATCAGTACTCTGCCGTGTCATGACTAATTGATGTAATTGTAGATACATGAGTTAGTGGTAACAAGGTTAAATGGCATTTATTTGGTCATATTATACGTCATATTATATGTAGTACAATGTATATAGATAGTAAAATGAATTTCACCCCTCTTTTCAATGGTTGGATTGATTTGAATTTTTTAAAGCCTTCGAAACGGTGATGATAATTTTATAATGAAGCTACATAGAAAGTAAACTGCGAAATTATAATTATGATGGTTCAATGTATATTTCTTTGCGTATTAAGTATGTATTTTGTTTATTATTCCTACCAGCCTTGAGGTCTTACGTATGCTATCTCTTTCACACCTACGGAAAGTGAATGAGATAGTAAATTACTGCAGGTAAGAAAAGAGTCCTACGCTTATCACTATAATTAAATAGATTTGCAGAAAGTTGCAGGCGTGTTTGCACTTGAGACCGTCATTTATTACTCATTGGCAATAACAATAGGATTAAGTCGTGGCGTGGTGAATTCTTTGTCAGCATTTGCTAAACACGTGCGGCAAGCGTTGTGTCAAACGATATACTTGTTAATTTCCGTCTAAATAATAAATGCAAATTTTAAATATCAGAAGAGCTTTTAAAAACACCATAAGTCTTGGTAGTAACTCGGATACTGAAACCACATATTATAGTTCGTTTTTTTTAGCATTAGAAATAAGGTAAACAATCTTGATGTCTCTTTTAATTGAAAAGCACATTTTAAAAATAAGTTACGGTAAATATGTAACAATTATGAATCTAATACGATCTTTTATAGTCTTCTGCTTTCATAAGTAATAGTTATGGTTTTTAAAAAGTGTTTTTCAATTAAAAGACATGTCAAAATCGCTTACCTTCTTTCAAGTTCTTTCTAATGCTAAAAAAAACGAATTATAAACATAATTCGAAAACAGAAAAAAATCATGAGTATTTTCCTCATTTGTTCCTGCCCAACGTGATCGCCGCGATACATGAGGCGGGGACATATGGGAATGATTTAAATGAAGCGCCTATTCCCATCTGTGCCCGGCGGGGAGAAATAGGAATACACCATATCAAGCCATTCCTTATCCTACCTTTAAAAACATCTTTTTCAGGGTTCCGTACCCAAAGGGTATAAACGGGACCCTATTACTAAGACTCCTCTATCCGTCTGTCTATCACCAGGCTGTATCTCATGAACCGTGGTAGCTAGGCAGTTGAAATTTTCACAAATAATTAATTTCTGTTGCTGCTATTACAACAAATACTAAAAACAGCATATAATAAATATCTAAGTGGGGCTCCCATACAACAAACGTGATTTATTTGCTAATTTTTGCATAATGGTGCGGAACCCTTCCTGCGCGAGTCAGACTCGCACTTGGCCGGTTTTTTATTTTTTACATTAATTTAGGCACAGCCATTGAAGAGTTTCGCTATCCACCATCCGTTCAGAGCAGCTGAATTGTACCTGATGATTTAGTTATCACATTAAAATAAATACGGGTATCGTCCAATGCACTATGCGGCAGTAAATTAAATTTGTAAGATTTTATTGCATAAAATCAGGTATAAATTAGTCAAGAAACATAATAGTTTCTTGTCTAATTTACTTCTATCTATACGTAACGCCTATACGGCACCCATACTACATGTTTAATCCAGGAATATTATTTAGAATATAAAATCATGATTATATTTATTTGATTAAGAATGAGATTATTCTTATTCAATTTTTTCACATACGAATTATTTCCGATCAAAATTATTTGAATAATTTTGACGGGAATAAAATCAAAATGATTTTATTCTTAGGAATTCTTATTTAAATAATGATTTTATTCTTGAATGCCCAACACTGCTTACTAAGTATGTATGTAATTATGTATCTATTTAATTTAATCAAAACTATTTCACCTACCAATGTTATAGATATCCAATGAATATGTATAATGAATTCTGCCCTAGTAGCACGGTCGCATTTTTATCGTTTATCACCATGCCTGTCACGTTCTAACAAGTATGTAAGTGCGAAAGTGACGGGCATAGTGATAGTCGATAAAAATGGAACCGTGCTGAGCCCCCTGGTATTAATGAAAGATTTGTAGTATTAAAATAAGTTTATAACTGCTATAGATATATATTTTCTGATCGCTGCATTAAGCGGTACAAGGTAAATTACGACTTAGCTCATACAACTCACCGCATCTGAAAACATTTTAAACTAAAGTCTATTTTTTATTCGGTAGACTAAAATGACATTTCGTAGTATGAACATCATGTGTCATTTCATTTCATACTATGAAATGTCATTTTAGTCTACCGAATAAAAAAATAGACTTTAATTGCTTATTATAAAATAAGCTCATAATAACTAGTACATATGTCATTTGTTAACAATGGTAAAATATCTACCACAATCCGCTAGCGCATGTATCTTTATCACAAAGTGTTTTTTTTTAAATCACTTAAGATAAATTATACCTAACTAGGTACCAGTAAAATTACTAGTTAGGTGAAAATTTTTCTTTAAATCAGTCTTTAATCTGTAGGTACATATCAAGTGTGAACCCGAAAATAAAAATAATAATCTAAGTAGCATAAAATATATCTAAATAATAGCAGATATTACTAGGATAGGATGTTGTTTACTTGCAACCCCTTTTCTAAAAATTTCTAAACTAGAATTGACAAAAACAATAGGAACACACAGGTATAAAGATAAACAAAGGAATGGCCGCGCTGCGCCGCGGCTGTCGCTCTAAAAATAATACTGTAATCGCTCACTTGTTTTCAATTTTAGCTTAAGGACTCAAAGTGCAATATTGTTTGAATTGACAATAAGCGAAGTTACCGGCAAAAAAACTTGTTTGTGCTGGAGGCTTCATAGACCGCCCATGCCAACCACGGTTATTCAATAATAAGTTGAATTTAAGTCTGCGTAAAGTTTACAATCGTTTGAACTGGTTCAAAACCTTATTATGAGGTAACAGCATAGACGGGGTTTTTATTTCGGTTACCGGTAACAGGGGTTAACTCGATCTGATACGGTTACCGAATCAAAGTGTTACCTTATCAGACGGTTACCGTTATGGTAGGGGTTTTTATAACCACTTCTAAAATAACCCTATGAAAAACCCCGGTTAAGGTAACCGGTTCCGGTCCCTGCTCTCGAGTGTACGAGTGGATCCATTACTTCATATCATGACAACGTCGCGTGTGACATCAGTTTATTTGCCGCGAGGACCACTCCTCGAGTAATTAACTATAGTCTGGGAAGGGTTATGATTATGACTATGTGGGTTCGATGTGCTGAAAGCAATTAGGTGTATCCTGATTGTAAGAACAGGTTATGAATTTGATCAGGAATTGCAATGGATATGAAATAATTAAAAAAATCCAGATCAATTTCAAAACCTATTATTTCAAACAGAATACGCTTCAATATTTTATTTCAAGTATAATAGGAAAAAAAATATCCCAAACTTTTATACTTTTTAGTTTTTTTCGTTTCGGCCGTTCTATTACAAAAATGAAGGAGCACCTTTTTCCTATTTAAAGATTGAAATAACTTGTGATTATGTATCAATGGCATAACGATATTCAAATGAAAAAAAAAACCCGTGTTTAATCGATTTGCAAGACCGAAGTGATCCCATAATAGGTTCAAAATGGTGAAAAATAGAGGTACTACTCCTAAAAATACGTATGATAACTCATTGGATTTGGAATGATGTGTTCGAACTTCTAAGCGCTTTTAGCACACAAAAAATTTCATCTCCAATATTTATAGGTACTTTTCAGCTAAATGCATTACCTACAGGTTCTTAATATCAGAACAATGCACACACAATCGTATGCAAACAGCGTTGCACTGTAAAGGACATTATGGTTTTTAATACAAAGTAATAAAGTTGCTTTTGGTTTTAATTGTTCTTAATAGTAACGTACTTATATGCACGATGTGTCCTCATTAGTATGGGACTACATACATTGAAGAGATAACCAATGATAGATCGGGGACAAAAGTAAACATATATATAATGTAATGAAGTACCTCAACACAACGGTAAAATAAACAGAATTACCTATACAGTTTAAACTGTACAAAATATAAAAGGATGTAATTAGCTTTGGTTATGTAGCATAATTTCTAAAATCAAATTTCCTAAGTACGGATTTCCGCAAGACAGAACATCGAAAATCAAAATGTCTAATGTACGAAATTCCTAAAAATGCATGTCCTAATACACTTTTAATCGAACGATCTCATTTTCGAAAATCAAAATTCCTTTGTACAAGATGCCTAATGACAATATTTCGAAAGTCAATATGTCTAGTGCTCAAAATAGCTACGTTCAAAAAGCCTAATGACAGTACTTTGAAACTCAATATTTCCGAGAACATTTCCTTCTTACCCTGAGTCAACGGAGCCCCGCTACGCGGGGCTCCTTTTTCTGGGCGTTTTGCCCTTCGGGCATCTGAAGCTACCTAACGAACCTAACCTACCTATTGATTTACAGCCTTATTCGAACTTTAAGATACGTTGAATATGACATATAAGGTAGGTCAGGCATATAAGGCCCAGCTGATTACAAGGCCCAGAAGCCAAAAATCACATTTCCAATAGTATTATTCGTTCGACACTTCACGCACACAAAGAAGCAGTCGATACAACGAGCTGGCAACAGCGCTTGGATTCGCACGCGCCGCCATTTTGTCAGTACCGTCCAAACAGTCTTTGAGTGAGGTTGCGGCTGGGCTTGATGTAAATTTTACTAAAAGATAATTGCGTTTTCTCGAGGTTTTTGATTATGCACTGTGTTATTTTTCAATTTGGATGTAAACAGAGGTTACCTGGCTGTATGTAGAAAGGTAAGTTTTTAGTTTCATGTCTATTTTTATGTTTAATAATCGTCATTATTCTAGAACCTTTACTTTAGCTAATAAGGCCCACTGTTAGAGTAGGTAACAAAGCCCGGGCCCGGGCCTTATTGAACGTATGAGATGTAATGGTAGACTTAAATTTGAAGTGCGTCAATAGATATAGATCTCGTAACATAGCTAATTTGATAAGTGCCAAATAAAAATAAGTAAAATGTTACAGTTACGTATTAGTGACGAATATCGTTATGTTTATTAGAAATTAGCTTTTATATAAAACCTTTAGTTCAAAATAGCCCACTAAATTATGGTTGATTGAAAAATTATGAGCGGTTCTTTTTTATTTTTGTTAAATATTTATGTTACCAGTGCTGTAACAAAGTAAGGTTTAATTTTATGTTAATTCTTACTATTTTAGAGGAAAATCGTTGATTTCTTATATGTTTAGTATAATAAGGCCCAAAGGCAAATAAAAAGACAAATTATAAATATCCTCATGTTATGAAGGTACCAAATATTGTTTCATGTGTAAGTGTGACGTTAAAAAGTTTAAAAACCTGTTATTTACGTTAATATGATCAATTCTTTGGCGGGCTTTACTACCTACATAGTGTTTAATAAGGCCCAAAACAGTAGTTTTAAAAAACTTACACTAACCTCAAATACATTAATATTTTCACTGTTATTTTAATTTATGAAGAAATTTAAATAAACGTGTCGTCTATATCGAATGAGTTTTACTTGTTATCCTGATTATATCGACAGATATTTCGTTTTAAATAATGGTGGGCCTTATATACCTAATCTACCTTACAGTGAAACCTGGTTAATTGACACCTGGATAAATGCAAAACCTCAATAATTGCAACCAAAGGTCCGGTCCCGGTCCCTTGAGACCAAAAGGCCTCTATAAGTAATTGAAATTTTTGAACCTCTATAATTGAAATTTTGATTTTAGTGCTTTTCGTAATTTACCTCTGTAATTGACCACATCGCAACTATGACCTCTATAATTGACACTGTGCAAAAAAATCCGTTATTTTAGCTCTTCTTATTACCTCTATAATTGACACGAGTCTATAAGTAAGACCTCTGTAATTGAAATAATGTAGACTTGAAGAGAGAAAAAACTATATTTTAATAGCAATGATAATTTTATTTTAAATCTTCACCCAGAATTCAATTTATTAATTGGGTATCTATCACATCGTAGGTGAAATAGTTTTGATTAAATCAAAAACATAATATACTTTTTACATTCCAATAATACTTTCTTCTACAATTCAAGGGATTATTAAAAAAAACCCAAATGATTATAAACAGTAACTAATGTAGTTAGGTAAGTGTAAACGTGCAAGTTATATAATATACAGACCAGAAACCCAGAATCTACTGTCAATGGTTATTTGAACCTCCATAAAAGCAATTTCTCAGAACGCAACCACTATTAATGAGAACCTCTATAATTGCAACAACGATTTTTTGAACCTCGTTAATTGGCACGACCTGCTTAAATGAAAAACCTGGTTAATTGACAAAAAATTGCCGGTCCCTTGAGATTGCAATTATCCAGGTTTTACTGTATGTAGAAATGATATGGACCGGATATGTCAGTGTCAAACAATTGTCAAAAGTGACGTTTCTTCAAACAAAAACGTTACTTTTGTCACTTGTTTGACACTAACATATCCCATCCATACAAGTGTCAAAAGTGACGTTTTTGTTTGAAGAAACGTTAAATAAAATTATCAGTTTTGTACGGTAGACTTTTTAACCTTGGTCAGCTAAACGTAGGAGTAGGACACATGTCGTTAGAAATTTCGCAATTTATACATTTTAAACTTAGGTCAACTGGACGTAGGAAAAAAGGTCGTTAGTATTTTCATGCACTAGTTGTACTTTAGACATTAAAAAAATAGGTTGACTAAACATAGGACATGCATTTTTAGGAATTTCGTACATTAGACATTCTGATTTTCGATGTTCTGTCTTGAGGAATTTCGTACTTAGGAAATTTGATTTTAGAATTTATGCTACATAACCTTAGCTTTAGTATCTTTAATTAAGGAAACTGTAGGTTTAAGTATATTATCATATATTTCTTTTAACTGTAAATGTATACAACCTTTTGTTCCTTAATAAACAAATCTCTGGGAGAGCGAGCTTAGCTCGGAAAACATATAAAAACTCAAAAATGTGCGTTTTCCCAGAGATAAGACCTAGCTAGATCGATTATTCGCCCACGAAGTCCCGCATACTTATAGCAAATTTCATCGATATCGTTAGAGCAGTTTCCGAGATCCCCGAAATATATTTAAAAATGAATATACAAGAATTGCTCGTTTAAAGGTATAAGATAAGATAAAGAAATAAATAAAATTAAAATGACACATAGATAAAAAGGCGTTATAAAGAAATTAAAGGGAGCGGTTTCTTCAAGAAACCTTTGTTAAAGTTTAAGTAGTATCGATTTTGATGTTATGGAGTTTAGCGTCTTTAAATTAGTTTATAGGCCAATCAAATTAGATCCATAAAACGCGTTTTGAAGAATTAATTCCTAGCAAGCTGGAAATCGTTTATACAAAAGTCCTAAATGCGTATAATCCGTGTTTGCGCAATCCCAGGAGGTGTGCATACAGGAGGAGTTTATATCAACTTTGGTATTTGTCGTATTCAATTCAGTTACTAGATGAATGAGCTACGAACGTATACAGCATACAATAGACTTAATTAACAGTCTGGCTGTAACAGACGTAATTAAATGTAATTGATAGTATGTTACTTACTGCTCTGGCGCGACGACCCGAAGTGGATCTTGGTCTCCGACACGTATTACGACATTACGACCGCCATGCTTCTCTGTCCAAATCCGTTTCTGTCCAATTGACGACGCCGAGTTTGGTAAGGTCTTTTTACACTTCGTCTCTCCAACGGTGCCTAGGACGTCTAGAAGGTCTTCGACCATTTGGCACGCCAGGGTACCTACGTCCTGCATACTGGAATATCCATCTCGTGTATTTTATTTTATTTGCAGATATGTGTTTTCAGAAACTTTAGCGTTTTTGTTTTATTTGAATGATTTATTGAAAACAGAATAATTACAAAAACGCTGGGTTTTCTGTTTTTTTTTTTACCTGTTCATAGAAAAAAAAATGCAATCCTAAGCAGAAAAGGGTTGGTAAAAGCACTTAGGGCAAATTTTACTTATAATCATTATAATAAGGTACGAGTTTAATCCTAAAAAAATTCGTACAGTTCGTACTTGCACCAGTTTGTTATTTACGATACAGTCACTGAGTTTTACAACCATTGATGTACCTACTTTGTTATGCTACCTATATCTTTGTTTACAACTTCCAATTTGTTCCAAGCTACGATAATCTAAAGTACGAGTAGTAAAAATCTGAGTCTTACAAAGAAGCCGATTCTGATTTACTAATTTGTTATGAATTGTCCCAGTCTTCTCCGAGACCACGGGGACAACGCCGTCCTCGAAACGTCGGAGGTAAATCTTAAAACTTAGATACGCGATTAAATCCCGTTGTACAATTGAATAATGTGTAAAAATCGTGAAAGTTTACTAACTAACTATTACGGCTCAGCGACCCAAAGAGGATCTTGGCCTCCGAAACGAGAGCACACCATTTTTCCCGATCCTGCGCCGTTTCCTGTCAATTATCGAAAGTTTAAATCAGTGTAATTTGTTTTCACCTGATACTGACACTTGACCAGGACGTCCGCCACGAAAAATAATATGAGCAACGCTAACTGGCGCGGACGTGTGCGACTGATTTTACTTACATCGTTACGGCACCCGCGCCAGCTAGCGGCCGCCCTCACATGCAACTCACGCGCGCCAATAAGCGCAAGAGCGATATATAACAACACGAATTCTAGTGCACCCCGCTCGCACCAATCAGCGTGACCTCTCGTCAAGGTCGTATCAAATCCAGGTCAAGCCGTTTCAATTTGTTAAATCGGAATCGACCTCAACGTCTCCATTTTGTTGAACCCAGGCGCACATGGCCTCTAAACTCTTGATTAAATCTTTTGTGTTTTATATTGCTGGTCTTAAGGGTTGCGCTCTCTTGCAACCATTAAATTAATGCATTGATAGAGTTCGACCAAGATAAGTATGCAACGATTATGATAGCATACGCAGTGCAAGTGTTATTATTATAAGTCACAATTTCATAAGAAGTTTGACCGTATTCACCCATATCTGAAATGACATGAACGAAAAGTAACCTAAAACCTGATTTGCCAACGTACTATATTAGGCAAACTTCGTGTTTTTCGTTCGTTTCGTTCAGATTAGGGACATGCTAAAGGGACAGCTAAGCTGAGACATCCCAAATGTCACATGTCCAGTCGAAATCCTCATTACTTTTATTAGCAAAGTTCACGTCCAAAACCTAAGTGTTACCAAAAAGTCCTATAACCGCCACAGCTCATGACGAGATAATGTATTTTGGACCTGAACCGCTGTCTCGCCGTTCAGGGTTACATTTTTTCGTTATTATATTTTCTGCCGAAGCAAATTCCATTTCGGTCGACTTCATAAACTGATTAGTTGGACATACAATATTACTTGTTGATTCGTTATTATTAGGTTTATTTTGTTTCTATACGCTATTCAGTTGTTTATTAATTTGATTGCTATAATATTAGATATTTTTCGGGATTTTTTTATGAGATTGATATACCTACTTACAGCCAGGCTGCTTTCTGGGTATCCATTACCTAATAAAGAACTTCGGCACAAAATTAGACGAAAAAGAAAGTTTAGGGTCTCAAATACCTACAACATAACAAATCACAAAAATCTCCGAAAAATGTGACACAAAAATGTCACAAAATTTGCTAAAGTTTCCATCTTGTTTACTAGCGACCCTTCCCGGATACATAAAACCTTAACAAATTATAAAAGAAAAATACACAGAGTATATATTAACACCTTTTATTTGAGAAACATAAGTACAAGACCAAATGAGTTCAGAGGTAAGCACTATTTAAATTAACGCATATTTTAATCACGATAGATCTACGTATCTTCAGTTACATGTAATATGCTAATGCAATCAAATAATAACAGTTAACATTTAGATTGGAACAATAATTTAACTACGACTAGATTACTCAACGTTACTTTACCACAAATCAATAAGTATGTATAACCAAGTTCACCAATTGGGAGATACAATAAATTGTGTCCGCTCACGACGCTGCTCGATGGCAAAGTGCTGGGCCGTGTCTTCATCATCACGTCCCCACCTCCGTCCCTCTACAGTGGCGTCGCGTGGTGATGGAATTTGTAAACCACTTGCCGATCTGATGAGTCACCACGTCTAGTAGCTTCTGCCGAGGCTTCGTGTTATACTCCATAGATAGCGCTGTCGTCCCAAAAATATACCGGAAACGCTTGAGCGACAACATCCGGCCAGTCTGGAGTACGTGCTCGTCCCGAGCCACGTCCGGATCTTATGCAGGAGCTGAGGACAGAACAGAAACGTCTAAGTTAGTTTATTCGACAACTATAGGTAGGTATAAATAAAGCGGCCTTAAACGACTAGTGCAAGTAAATAAATTGTTTTATTCGGGTAGAGTTTGTTATCCCATCGCCGGCCAACTCACTCCACATTGTGGTTTGAACTTGTAATGTTCAGATTACAAGTCGTGTATCACCACATACCCGATAAAATAGTAAGTGACGTTCACTTCCTATTTTCTACAATTTAAGTACTCACACTTAGTTATCTGTACGAGGCTACTGCATTAGATCAAAAGAAAATAAGTCTTTTAGTTCGAGGTTTTAACCTGTTCGAGTAAATATGTTCAGATCAACAATAACAAACATTTCCAAATAGTAAATGAACTGTTTATGCAAATATTGATAAATATGGTTAAATATTACCTTCGATCCTGTTGACAACATCCGGGTCCCGTTCGGAGTCAGAATCTGCTCCAAAGTTGATCCATGGCTTCATGTTCTCAACACATGCAGTACCATCGTAACGTTTTGAAGTTCTCTCTGCTCCTCTCATGTCGGCAACCTTGTAGCGATCCTTACCTAGAACCTCGGTTACTTGAAATGGCCCTTTGTAAAGCGGCAATAACTTTGTACTTTGTCCGTCATTTGACTGGCTCGGAATTTTCAGTACCACCAAATCACCTACCATATAATTAGGCGCTTTCTTACGTTTAGCATCGAACGCTTGTTTTTGAATCACGGCGTTCTTTTTGATGTTGGAATCGACTTGATTCCTAAGTGCCGTCACGTCGACCGAGTTCTCAACATTGTCATCATCAGTGATTCCGTCATTACTAGTCCGAATTCGATACCCGAAAAATACCTCACTTGGCACCGCAGCTATTGTTTTATTAATTGTACTATTAATTCCTTGCTGAATTTTCGTAATGTGTTGGTCCCATTTATTGTCATCCGTGTCCGCGCCCAAACTACGTAAAGCGTCTAAAATGGTCCGGTTATAACGCTCTACCTGTCCGTTAGAGCGAGGCACACCCGTGGCAATAATATGAGCCCTAATTCCAGAGTTTTTACAAAATTCAGTAAACAATTTTGACGTGAAAGCACTACCTGCATCACAAATAACCCGTTTTGGTGGCCCAAACAATTTGAACAACTTATTTAATTCATTTATGACGATTTGACTTTTTGTGCTCTTGACAGCAGATATGAACACAAATTTGGTGAATGCGTCTACCATTACTAATAAGTGGCTGTTTTGTTGCGTAGTTTTGACAAAGGGGCCTAAGTGGTCTAAATGCAGCGTGTGAAACGGTCTGCAATGTTTAGGTATAGGATAAAGCTCGCCGGGCTTTTTGCCGTGGACATGTTTGTTATAAATACAATTGAGACAGTTTTTTATGTATTTTGCGACAATTTTCTTTATTCGTGGGAACCAATATTTAGCTCTTATTCTTTCGACTGTCTTGTCCACCGCAAAATGTCCGACATCATCGTGATTTAATCGGATAACCTGCCATATACAGTTCTTTGGAACTACCCAGCGTCTACCAAATTCTGTTCTGCGATATACCTTATTACCAACTAATTCGTATTCATTAAATAATTGTTTATTCGTTTCGGCCTCGCCTGACTGTAAGATTTCTCGAATTTGACTGATATTTGGATCTAATAATTGCACGGATAAAAGCCAATCGCCCTCAGTTATTAACATAACTTCATCCCTTTCAGTAGGTAAATCATCATTTTTAACTGGATTGCGACTCAAGGCGTCGACATGCTGCATTTGTGATCCAGCTCTGTGTTGTACTTCGAACGTAAATTCTTGAGTATACAAGACCCATCTACTGATGCGTGGCACTATTTCCTGCTTAGTTAATGCATACCTCACAGCGTTACAGTCGGTAATTATTTTAAACTGTGTCCCCAACAAGTAATGACGAAATTTTTGTAAACCCGTAACTATGGCTAATAGCTCAAGCTCAAAAGAATGGTATTTCTTTTCGTCATTAGTTGTCTGTCGGCTGTAAAAATGCACTGGTCTTTCGCCATTTTGCGTGGTTTGCATTAAAATACAACCAAGACCGTCGCGACTCGCATCAGTATATAGATTGATTGGGAGCTTGGGATCAAAAATGCTTAATGTGACGTTATCTACTAAAGCACCCTTTAATTTTGCTACCGCCATGTCTTGCTCGTCGCTCCATTGCCACACAGAGTCTTTCTTTAGTAAATTGCTTAAAGGCTTACAAAGTAAAGCGCAATTCTTAATAAACTTTCGAAAATAGTTTATAAGGCCCAGAAATTGTCTTAACTGGTGAACAGTTTTTGGGGTGGGGAACTCATTTATTGCTTTCAATTTACGATCACTAGGCCGCACCCCCTCTTGTGAGACTAGATAGCCTAGAAAAGTGACCTCCGTTTGAAAAAATTTACACTTCTCCATATTGATAGTTAGACCATTGTTTTCAAGGAGTTGCAGCACATTATCTAAACACGCGACATTTTCTTCTAGAGTCTCTGTGGCAATGAGCAAATCGTCCATATAGCAAATGACACGCCCAAAACGCAAACTACCTAAGATTGTGTCCATTAGTCGTTGGAAGACTGCAGGACCATTGCAGACCCCGAAAGGCATACGAACATACTCGAAATGCCCATCACTCGTGACGAAGGCTAATTTATGAACCGATTCGGGTTTAACTGAGATTTGATGATACCCACTTTTTAAATCTAGCGAGGTATAATATTTACAACCCCTAAGCCTATCAATGAGATCTTCGATTAACGGCATTGGGTATTTTTCCTTGACCGTGATCTTGTTAAGTTGTCGGTAATCTACACATAAGCGTTTGGCTCCTGACGCCTTATTAACAAGCAGTGCGGGACTTGCGTAAGGTGAATTACTGTTACGAATAATACCACTTTTTAATAAGTCATTACATATCTCGCGAGTGGCAGTTCTTTCAGATTCGGACATTCTATACGGTCGTTGACATACTGGTTTATTAGTTGTCAACTCTACATCAAGTTCAACACAGCTTGTTTTACCCAAATCTGTCAAGTCATTGGATATACATTTAGGGTATTTCGAAAAAATTCCCTTCAGGATTGATTCGTGCTCCTTACTGTCACCACTATTCTGTGTATTAGTGTCAATATTGAACACCTCCAATGACTGGACCGATTTAAATGTTAAATTATCGCCAACTCGAACGTACATAATCCTCTTATCTTCTGTAAAATTGCGACCTATTATAATATCGCCACCCGACAACGTGTCAATTACATAAAACGTCGTAATCATCGCAACCGAATCGACTTTTAAATTAACCGCCACCGCGTGAGTCACCTGAACCGAGAAGTCATTCCTAAATCCGAAAAGATTGACAGGAGCGTTTAACGGAAATATATGCAAGTTATTCCGTCTGGCAAAATCTTCCGTTACAAGAGAACAAGCAGCCCCCATATCAAAGAAACCTTCACATTCCAGTTCATCCAAAAATATTTTTTTGAAAAATTTTTGCTTAGAATCATTAATCATTTTGACTTCCGCATCCTTTTCGACTTTCATACTGGTTTTTGATTTGCAAGCTTTTTCTAAATGCCCCAATTTATTACATGAAGTGCATTTGACATTATCTTTAACAGTGCAATTGATTCTTCTATGCCCCGGTTCACCGCAACGATAACATGTAATACCGTTGGTTGCATTCCTGTTACTACTTGGCGTAGAAGTCTCAGTTGCACTACTGGTTACTTTGTTTTCTGTGACGGTTTGACTTTGAATCGTGTTATTTGATCGAAAAGGATGTTTGGTAGTCGTACTATTTTTGCTAGATCCGGGTTTCTCGAGTTCTGTGTAGGTTTTACCGTGCAGGAATGAAGCGAGCTCGTCACAGTATTTAAAACTACCCGCTTCCGCAGCGCTTATAATGTTTACATCACCTATCGAACCAACAATAATTGATATCACGTCGCGTTCTCGAAACCCTTAATGTAACCGGTCAATTTTTGCTTTTTGTTGAAAGTAAAATTCATATAATGACTGCTTAGGCAGCGGTTTCAATTCTATCAATTCCTTGAGAAGCACATAAGTATTCCGTTTAACTTGAAACGTGTCTGATAACATACCGCTCCACTGTTTCCATGTCCAATTTGTCCATTTACACTCATTCTTTTGAAAAGAATCTAACCAAATTTTACCCGTATTTTTCAATTTTTGCAGTGCTTGGTATGTTATCATACTGTTTGACCACCCAAACGTACGCGCATTAGCCTCAACTACATCTAACCAACTATCAACGTCATCGATTAACGGATCGAATTCGGGTATCACTGACGATAAAACAATGTTTTGACTCACGGTTGGCAGTGCATCTCGGCTTCGCTTGTTCTTTTGCCGTCTGCGCCGCTTCCTAGCGCGGCTGTTGTCGCTGCTTGACGAGCTGCTTGAACTGCTGTAGCTCGTAGATGATGACTCGGAGCTAGTAGACCGATGGTGCGATCTTCTTTTTGCCGCTTTTCTCTTCCGACCACGTGGCATTGTTGTGGGCGTACAAGGCACGCACATCCCACTTCTGATAAAAGAAAAATACACAGAGTATATATTAACACCTTTTATTTGAGAAACATAAGTACAAGACCAAATGAGTTCAGAGGTAAGCACTATTTAAATTAACGCATATTTTAATCACGATAGATCTACGTATCTTCAGTTACATGTAATATGCTAATGCAATCAAATAATAACAGTTAACATTTAGATTGGAACAATAATTTAACTACGACTAGATTACTCAACGTTACTTTACCACAAATCAATAAGTATGTATAACCAAGTTCACCAATTGGGAGATACAATAAATTGTGTCCGCTCACGACGCTGCTCGATGGCAAAGTGCTGGGCCGTGTCTTCATCATCACGTCCCCACCTCCGTCCCTCTACAGTGGCGTCGCGTGGTGATGGAATTTGTAAACCACTTGCCGATCTGATGAGTCACCACGTCTAGTAGCTTCTGCCGAGGCTTCGTGTTATACTCCATAGATAGCGCTGTCGTCCCAAAAATATACCGGAAACGCTTGAGCGACAACAATTATAAGGTAAACGTACTAGTGCTCGATATGCTAATGCCCAATAGATGACACCCTACTGTCACCTCTATTGACAATGACTTAAGTTTTAAGATGACATGTACTGGGACCGCGTCGAGCACCAGTACGTTTACCTTATACCTAAATCTGTCTCAATAATTACTCTATTGATACGATAGGTGAAAACCGCATGAAAATTCGTTCAGTACCTACTTTTTGAGTTTATCGCGAACACACACAAACAGATGCGGCGGGGGATTTTGTTTTTACCCGACTACGGCAAAGCAAAAGGAGGGTAATATAAAGTGTAGTGATAGTGATATTCGACCTTGAATCGTGTCAAATAGATGTCCCTCAACGACTTGACGGATGTCTTCTCAACCTTCAAAGTTAATCCTGCCGCGTGCCATCAAAATATCAGATAATTTCAGGAAGTATTGAAAAGTTATTTACAACAACTTGAAAGTACATAATACATTATTAGCTGTTACTGTGTAAACAAGTAAGTACATCCGGCAGCGGTACAAGCGCAACTTTCTGAAACTTATTCGAACCCTATTATTATTCACACAGGTGCCTCTTTAATTAGGACCATTCTGACAAAATCTCAAAGCTACTTAAAATACGTTACATGTGTACATGTTGTTTAACGTAGGAAAAGTTTTTAACTCGAGCATACGTGTTAGGTATATTCATCATCATTAACATAAGAGTTATTCTCTTGTCGGTGGTGTATCTTTCAGCATTCCCTATCTTGCGCCAGTTCTTTGACTTTCTAATACGACATGACCCCCACTTTTCCTTCACTTGGTCCAAAAAGCTGCGTCTGGGTTTTCCTCTACCCCGTTTGCGTCCTATCCGCCCCTTCAGGATAGTTTTAAAGAAGTGGTCGTGTCGTATTAAGTGTCCAATCATACATATTACGTAGGTACAGCAAAAATAGCTTCTGTGTCTATGTACAAAATTTTAAGTGATATTCTTCTTCCGGGAAAATCATTATTTTTTCAATGCCACAACCTCAGGATATCGACTCGTACTTACCTACAAACTGATGTCTATACCTTTAAACGAGCAATTCTTGTTTATTTATTTATTTACATATATATATTTATTTCGGGGATCTTGGAAACGGCTCTAACGATTTCGATGAAATTTACTATATGGGGGTTTTCGGGGGCGAAAAATCGATCTAGCTAGGGTTCTCTCTGGGAAAATGCGCATTTTTGAGTTTTTATATGTTTTCCGAGCAAAGCTCGGTCTCCCAGATATTGTATCTTACTCGTACCTACTTTTAATTGTATTGGTAACCCCTAGTGTAAATTTCATTCGAATGCGTGACGAGCGTTTGCGCTATGTCATAGAGACATAGTAAGACAAGAGTGTTCACTCCATACATCAGTTCAGACTATTAATTTCAGTGTCTACATCTAGCATCGAGTAGCGGAGCTATCAGTACTGCTACTTGACATTTGACAATAGATGTAGCAGTACTGATAGTTCCGCTACTCGATGCTAGATGCTAATAGTCTTTTTGGTACTAAAACTGATGTATGGAGTGAGCACTCTATGTATTTTTTTCTCTATGGTTATGTCTAGATATTTTTGTATGAGATTTTGAACAGCGCGCCAAGCGGGACGTTTTGGAAATTCAAAATCCCATGCAAAATGACTCTTAACGCAAACGTAGGTACGTCACGCTATTGCAAATTACACTAGGGGTACAGCTAGATGTGCTGTGGGTAATAACTCTAATAACATATTAATATCTATAACAGATTTTTAAGTTCTAGTTTTAGGCATTCGCATGCCCAATGCTCTCTAGCGTATGTTCTAAGTACGTATAAACTATTAGACACAGAACCGAAAGGTAATCACCTCTTTCGCTTAAGTATATTTGCTCCTGACTGTACTTATATTCTTAACAATAGATGGTGTCAGATAAAATACTTTGGAAACTTACACAGGTACATCTATCTATACAAATGCTTCAGTAAGTTTACTTTGCATTTTTCGATCATATTTATTCAATCAAAACATTCAGTTATCTCATAAAAAGTATTATTATTGTTTAAATTAACGTAGTGACGTAGCATATTTAAAATAGGTAAGTACTTTCTCTATATTGAGCCTGATATTTAGAAACCAATAAACTATTGTTTTCGTAAGGGTAATACAACACTAACACAACAAAACAAACCCCTTTCAAAAGAAAAATTAAATATAAATATAAAGAAATGTTCATACAGTATCGGTAATTAAATAAAAAAAACCGTTGTCACTTTTACATTGTGGAAAGTTAAGATTTATCTTCAATAGTAGATTTCTGAAACTTATAGGTCCTCTGGGATGGCAAATTTTTGAGACCCTTTTTAGCCCTCGAGGTGAGGTATGCTGTAAGAATTTTGATGGCGGCAAATTTTATTATGCAAAATTGGTACATTTTAAGTACAATAGGAAATAAGATAAAGCAACGCTCAAGCTAGAACAATCCGGGTCCGGGCCGAGGCGTACAACACTCCAGTTTTCTGTAGAAAGCATAACGTGATCACCGATCACCCGTTATAGAAAACGAAGTGACGGAAGCCTCGGCCCGGACCCGGAGGGTTCTAGCGTGGATGGCTGCGTGGGTCATCCTACTCGTAATTCAAGTAAGTTCATGATAATCACACGTCAATGTACTAAAATATGAATACGGTGGATATATAAAGAGCCAAAACATAATTTGGCACATTATCGATTGAAATTGTAATTTATAGCAGTTGGTCATTAGTGTATCAGGAAATGTGGTTTATAATCAAAAACAAAGATTTTGAATTTGTATTTAGGTGTTTAATTTATAATACACCAAAACCTTTATTATAAATTGTAGGAAAGTATGCAAATTTACACATACCTATTTATAAGTTAATCCTTTACAAACAAAACAGTAATAATATTCAGTAAATATTTAGTAAATGCATAAAAAAAAAGGTAATAAATACTTAATTCTAAATAGCTAACCCCCTGAGCCCGATTCAGATACAACGGCTTGTTACACTTTTGATCTTATTTCGATACGACCTTCAAGATCGTTCACTGCCAATCGCCAAGACGATCGTAGGTCGTATCAAAACTAGTTCAAAACCGTAACAAGTCGTTAAGTGTGAATCGGGCTCCATGTTAAACTCAAGTCACTTGATATTTTAGCTATGATTTCATTGACGTATATCCCAGGACTGGCTTTACGGGCAATAAGAATGGGGCATGAATGGGGGTACAGCGGTGTGACACCGCTACAACGCGATTGGTTGATGAGTTCGTATCACGCGCGCGATTGGTCGCAACTAGTTGCGTTAAACTGCACGATTGGATCGAATTCGTGAGTGACACCGCTGAACTAGTAGGTACCATTTTTAGTGCCCGTAATGCCCGTCCTTGTATGACACATATTTTGCTTGACTGCCTTGAGTAGAAACGACCCAACTTCTTTCTTTCCTTTGTTTTATGTCAGTTTAATTTAAAACCATTATCAATTTATCACTCAACGAAGACACTCATCAAAGTCTGCCTTCTTGAACCGGCTCCTAGCTTATTCATGAAGTAATTACCAAATAGAATGGTGTCGCAACTGGAACATTGAGGTTATTGTAGACTAACCTCATTTTTTCTAAAACTTACAATGCTTCTAAATGAAAACAATGCAAATACTGTCCCTTTCTAACATAGGTACATAAATGTCAAAGTGGTCGATAAGGAGGAGGAGAGGAGGGAGGAGTGGGAGGAGGAGTGGCATTTTAAGTGAGGAGGTGCAGGAAACCTATCAAGGTTTACGAATTATGAATGAATGGACGAAAGAAATGAAAATGTTGTGTTTAAAATCGAATACGAGTAAAATAAGACCAATTTTATTATAAAATGGCATGATGTGATTCAAACAAAGGTGCTTAACAACACAAAAAAGTTGATACCTACAATATTACGAAGCTACATATAAAGAAACTACTTGATGCCAATTCAGACTTACATTGTGATATCATAATTATATCTAAATGATGTCAGTCGCGCGTGCAATCGCTCGTTCTAAGTATTCCGTACACATATTGGCGCAAGCGAGACGCATGGGTGACATTATTTAGATATGATTCTGATGTCACCATATAAGTTTAAATTGGCTTCCTAGTTTCTGTAGCAATTTTACTCGTTAAAATTGTTCCCTTTCGGAGCTAGTTAGACAAAGTTGACAATGGATAAGCGGCAAACTCGGGGCTGCAACTTTTGTAATTATTTTATATTTATGTACGGTGAGATCCCAGCCTGTTGCTACGTGTTTCTTTTTAAGCTTATTATTTCGTTAATATAAATGTGAATATTGTAAACACAATCTTGTTTTATGATTGTTAAACGTTTTTGTGTTGCCTAATTACTTAACATAATTACATTATTTCTGTCTCAAATCACAATAATTATTTGTGTTACATGCTAATATTGATACCCGAGTAACCCGAGCAAGAGCAAGATTCCGAAATTGAACCACGAGCGTAGCGAGTGCTCTGGAATGTGGAACCTGTGCGAAGGTTTCACGAGGGTTAAACAAATTTTGCTACCGAGTGAACCCAATTTTTCACCACACCAACGCGAGGAAAATACTAACTTTATAACATTACAAATCAAATGCAAATGAACGCTATTACTGATACATATATATTATTCAAAATCATCATAAAGTCAGTTCTACACAACGGAACCACTCAACATTTGTTACTTTGCACTCTTGTCGATAAAATTTAACTTTTTATCCGTTTTTAAAGAATAAAAATTTTTTTGTAAGCATCCTTATTTTATGTAGAATGATTAGGTACGTTAATTTTTGATTTACTATTTGTGTAAATATGTTTTGTTCAAATCGCATTATTGCTCCACAGAAATAAAATACAAATACTCTTTATTGCACACCTTAATAAAATAAAACAGATACACAAGCAGAGGTAAACAACAGGCGGTCTTATCGCTAAAAAGCGATCTCTTCCAGACAACCAAGAAAATCGAAGAACAACAATTACTGAGGGGTATCCGAAATCATCGCACTATCAAAATAATAATATTAATTGCATAAAAACAACTTTAAATCGACTTTCATTGGATTCGGTCCTACGCTCGGAGTAATAATCCAATTGGTTTATTATTCCGAGGTCCCACGACACCCATATCCGCATAAGAAATTAATATCTCTATTTAATAGCTAGGTAGAGACCTATGTACCAAGCCAGGCTGTAGGTTCAAAGCCTAGGTGGCTAACAGTTTCCACTTTAGATAATTGCCTAGGCGTTAACCAAACACATCCAAGTTGAACTAAGTAATGCAAACGGATAAAGATAAGAAGTTTAGCCAATGCTTATAAAAGACAAACAGATTCTACCAGAATTTAAATTACTATGTAACAAGGTTGTAAGTGAGGCGTTGCTCATAGTGAGATGGGACTTTGTCTCACTGAAAATACGACTTGTCAGTTTAATCGGTAGCCAGTTAAGCCGCAAACTTTTTAAGCCTTTTCGCTTAAGAAAGCCTTTCTACTGTGTAACTGCAAGATTTATATGAATTGATGATTTAAAATAAGCCTTATTGCGTCGGAATAAAGGCTAATTTTAATGCTAGTCTTATGGTTTAAATCAGGGGTCTCCAAACTTTTTTAGGGCTGAACAGCTGGTGCCTGACTCCCGCGGGCCAGATTGGAACGCTGTCGGCGGGCCGGATTGGAACGCTTCGCGGGCCAGATTTGGCCCGCGGGCCGGGGTTTGGAGAGCCCTGGTTTAAATCATAGATAACGAAATTAACGAACTACGATAAATCTTCTAAATTGTCAAAACCTGGAACTCCACAATCATCAAATATTACCTAAAGTATGGACGCTAAGCACGAAGAATTCCGTAGATTCACCTGTTTGTTGGGCTGTTTCTATCACTATCACACGCGCATAATTATATTACAGTGTCATTAACCGGCGTATGGACGGGACAGCAATATAATTATGTACGTGCGATAGAGATAGTACCAGAGAGTCACGTTTCTGTAAAGGTATGAATTTTTTAATTTAATTTACTTTGTCATTTATTTCCATAGTGTGGCATTGAAATTAGTTGTCAATAAATTCTATAGTCGCTTAAAAAAAGCATGTATACTTGGTCAACCAGATCTCGACAGTAAAAAAAGGCGGCAAATTTGAAAAATGTAGGCGCGAAGGGATATCGTCCCATAGAAATTTGAATTTCGCGCCTTTTTTTACTGACAAGATTTGGTTGACCAGCTTTATGTTTTTAATTCTAAACTATACTTGGTCAAGCAGGTCTTGTCAGTAGAAAAAGGCGGCAAATTTGAAAAATGTAGGCGCAAATGGATATCGTCCCATAGAAAATTTGAATTTCGCGCCTTTTTTTACTGACAAGATTTGCTTGACCAGCTATATGTACTTGCTATTATTACAAATTCTCAATCTTCCTAATAACGTAATCCCCAAGGTTTACATTCTCTCAATTAGTGATAGGTCAAGCCCAGGGTCTATCAAGGAATCTATTATAAGAGACAATGTAGGCCCTTGGCATTGTGTAGGTCCTTAGGCTGAGGGCCTTTATAGGGCGGAGGGTTGAAATATCTGCTGATTTTGTCCTGTTATTTTACACGATTAATTTTCTACTTGTAGGCCTGAAAGTTTTTTTTTTATTGGAATATGTACCTAAGCATTTGACCACAATCTCACCTGTGCCGATGTAGTCTAGGATGGAACATGCTTACCTAAAAGATGTCTATTCACTCTCGATTTAAAAAGATCCAAGTTATAGTGGACTGGGAATAGATATAGGTTTAACCATAGAGAAAAAAATACATAGAGTGCTCACTCCATACATCAGTTTTAGTACCAAAAAGACTATTAGCATCTAGCAACGAACGAGTAGCGGAACTATCAGTACTGCTACATCTATTGTCAAGTAGCAGTACTGATAGTTCCGCTACTCGATGCTAGATGTAGACATTGAAATTAATAGTCTGAACTGATGTATGGAGTGAGCACTCTTGTCTTACTATATTTCTCTATGGTTTAACCTTTTCGACGCCGTGTCAAACACCAAAGCTGTCACGCTGACGCCACGTCACCGAAGTGTCAAAACTAAAATTGAACTTTATGCATATGCACGTAGGTCGATGTTGCTCTGTGGTCTGTGACCGATTAATCGGTCTTTGGCGTTGAACCTACGGTGCGGATATATCGGTCATTGGCGTCCAAAAGGTTAAAGAAAAGGCGTAGACTAGCAATAACTTGCATGCAATTTACTTTACAATGTCAACTACTAAGGTATACAGCGGGCGTATTATGGATGGCTTTATCCAGGTGATAAAATAACTGTTACTTTTTAACAGCGCGAGATAGACAGGGACGGATACAGTTTTATCATGCTGTCACTTAGACAAGAATGACCATCATATCCGTGCTGCATTCAAAAGTATGATCAGATACCGCAATGTAATAAAAATGGCATGCTAGTTCTTTCTAGATCTAGTCTAAACTTCGCTTAATTCAACACTCATTAAACTTCGTCTCATTTCAACAAACACACATTCCAATAAGTACATGCAGTCACCTGCAATAATATGTTACTCTTTGAAGGCCGCAAAAATATGTGACACGCTCTTATGGCTCTACAAATAATAAGATCGTGTCAGATATTATTGAGGCCTTCGTTGTGTAACATATTATTGCAGGTGACTGTACAAACGGTTATCAATGGCTTGTTATATTTGACAGACGTTTATAAACAGTCAGCAGCAGAAGTTGCTACGCGGGCGAGGTGTTCTAAATTACCTTGACGCGCTCTTATTCTCTTAACAATAAAGTCGCGTCAAGATCATTTTGAACACCTAGCCCGTTTAGCAACTATTGCTGCTGACTGAACAACGCCAAAAGGCACTCGATGACTTATTAGGTAGATCTGTGGTTTTGTCAACGTAATAATACACTGGCAAATTGTAATTAATGAACGTAATGTGTGACATAGAGCGGTTCCAACAGTACATACGTGAAGTGGTCAACGTTTACTACAGTGTATGTAGTGTGTAATTATTTTCCATCGTATTTTCACGAAAAAATACGAATTCAGTTAATCTCGGTACAAAAGTCATTGCCTTTTTTTTTTAGTGTAGCCACCGTTGGCGCTAGCTGCATATGCAGCTGTAATGTACAGCCAAGGTATGGTTGGACCGGATAAATAAAGTGTTGCGAGCACGATGCTTGTTTTATATGTATAAAATAGTCTTAATTTAATTTAATATAGTCGTTTATGTTGTATATATATTCCTTCTGTGTAACTTTTATTTTATTTTATTTTATTTTACTATCCGTTCACTGTATACTATGTTATTTGATGTATTTTTCTTCAATTGTCTGTTACCCTCCGTGATTCTTCTCACTGGATGGTCTCATCGGAAGACCAGCGCTGGAAGCCACCAGCTACATGCTGAGATGAGGCCATTTCGTGGCACTTTAATCTTATTTTGTGTTTTCTTTCATATTATGTAGGTATTGTCTGTGCTTACGAATAAATTCTATTCTATTCTATTCTAAAAGTACTGGAATTGACTGAAGTAGCATGACAAATACGAACGTTTCCGACAAAATACGACACGAAAAACAATCTTGCATTACATTCACTTGTATACCCTTTCATACAGTCATCTGCAGTTAATATTTGAATTTGTTGAGCCATAAGAGTGTTTCGTTTTCATTGCTTTTAAGTACCATCGCCCACACTGTTAACTGACCGTTCGTAAACCTTATTACAAAAGGCAAAAGGCCCACCGATGGACAGTTTGTACGTAAGCGATGAAAAAAAAAAAACAACGGGTTGCACTCAGGGAGTGCCGGCAGAAGTGAAAACTCAATGACTAGTGCAAAATGCACTATGTATAATTGAGGTTAACGCCATCTAGCGTTATTTCGTCGCATTACTTGAAACCCCTAAGCACATCACTGTTAGTACTCGAGTTATATTAATACCAGTTAGAGCGAAACTCACATTTAAATCAATAAAGAAAAACTCAATGACATTACATGTAACAGTTTTTCGATCAGGTCACGTGTCCGTCTTACGGTCACGTGATCGTCTTACGGTCAAGTCATCTCTCGCGAGTATTTTGCCCCACCTCAAAAAGTGCACAGCAGCGCCGCTAAAGAAGTTTTCACTTCAAAAAAGAATTGCTTTGAATTCATGAAACTTGCCGAGTTTGTTGTCTCCTATAGAGAACTATCTTTCTACTTTAACTCTATCGCATTTCTATGGTCCTTATGTCGTTTCTCTTCTCGATACATTCATTTAGTTTACAATAGTCGTAAGTCAGTATAAGTTTTGTGGTGGTTATAACTTTTTGATATTGTGAGCGTGGGGTGGCAGGTGTTGTTTGTTCCAAACAAATGTTAATAGCGTCGTACATTATAATTAGTCGCTGTGTGGTTAAGATATACATTGCCATAAGGGTTCATACAAGATGTATGATGGTACAGCAATATTGTAGTCATCTGCATTAATATCTTGCACATTTCACACGATGGAGCGTGAAAAATGGCTGACACGATCATATTTGTAGACTGTTCATATTATTCTAATAGTTTTGTAAATGAACGAATTTATGAAAAAGTTTCACATATTACAGACGTAGCAGCCATTTAAAAAATAGTTGAGATCATCATTATCAATTATCAGTAAGAAAATGAGCCTTTTAAAACCATTTTAAAATGTGTATCTATTTAATTGTCCACAGAAGAGGAGGGCACAGAGCTTGAACTCGAAGCGCTATACCGCCGGTACTGCGTGCGGTTGAAACATGCGCTCTTCGTGTCCGCGCTCTGCGTGACACTCTTATTCACCCTTATGTTGCTGTGTGCTGTGTGCATACTACATGCTGATGTAAGTTATTGTGATTTTGTGATGTGATAGACGCTAGACCTGGCCCCGTAGACAACATGCCAATCGTTAACGCTCCGTAGCGAACGAAACGCAACTGTCACTGTCACGCTAATATGGAAAAGTGCTTGAGAGACACAAAGCGATTCGATAGCGAAGCGTAAGCGATCGTCACCTTGGCTAGGCAGCCTGATGTCCCCGGTCGCAAGGCCAGTCGTAACATGCGGTTTCTAAACACATCATACAGAGCTTATAGGTTTGTGTGTAGATAAAATAGTATACATAATCACAAGTACATAGTACATAATTAGGCATTATACTCATATGATCCTTTTAGGATAACTCGTGCATGCGTCTGTCTGACCCCCCTTTATCTCCGAAACTACTGGGACTAAAATTTTGAAAAAGATACACAAAAATAGTTCATTATCAATATACAGGGTGCTTCCTGTAACAGGAGCAATAAATTAAACTAAAGGCTGTACTCCTGAAACTGACCAACATTTGTTCAGCAACTTTTAAAAATTATGAATCCTTTAGACTTCCTCTTTTTCATACAAAATAAATATTGCCTTCAATGTAAGCTGACATCAGTGTGTTTGACGTTGCTTGTCACGCTTTAAACATAACAAAATTTGCAATACATTGCGTCTTAGAATAAACTTTAAAGTGTAATAAAAATCAAAACATGAGTTATTTTCAAAAGTTGCTGAACAAATGTTGGTCAGTTTGAGGAGTACAGCCTTCAGTTTAATTTATTGCTCCTGTTACAGGAAGCACCCTGTAGATGACAGGAAAACCTATTAGAAATGTGCTGTCAAGCGTGAGTAGGACTTAATGTACGGAACCCTTGGAACGCGAGTCCGACTCGTACTTTTTTAGACAAAGGCTAGTTTAGCTGAAGGGCAAATTTTACACACTTTAACTTCCCTTATCTGTGTGTAACGTGCTTCCTTAGGCCCTTAACTCTTGGACCGCCAAATACGTCAACAGATGCGCACGCTTACAGCCCAATATCAACCTTCATGCGCGCCGACAAGGTTCACAATAAAGTGCCGCGTACTATTACGAGTATAGTCGTGGCGTTCAAAGGGTTAAACGCTTATGAATTTACCTAATTACGAAACTCGGCATACTAAAGCTCAAGCAAACTTCCCCAAAGTGATGTTTATTAACTCTATACTAGTGTAGTGTAGATTAAATTGGTTAGAGACGCGGCTGGCGGCTTGTGAATTTATAGCTTGAAACAATACGGTGGTGCCGTGGTTCATACACGCATTATGGTAAAATATGTATTTATCCGCCAAATACCCTAGCTCTTAGTTTTTTTAAATTAAAATTGGTTCTTTTATTTTTATTTGCTTTAGTAATTAACATAGTTTTTAAGTTTATACCTACTAATAACTTTATGGATCCATGATCTGAAGTAAACTTTTATTTTTACATAATTAATGTAAATATGTATATTATACAAGGAAAGTTTTAGTCTGAAAAGCCAAATCAGTAGCAGATAATAATAAAAAAACTATATTAGTCCTTTTTTTGGTATTATGAATTTAGTTTGTAAGTAGCAGCAGCGTTTCAAGCCAAGTTCAAAAGAAGAGAACTGGTGACGCAGCGTCCGTGTGTTGTACTTATAATACACGAACCATGTGGAGCCCTGCCTCTTACTAAATCAACATAGGTATCTTTGCTTAGAATGATAATGTGCGTAGTTTGCGAGATTCTGTAAATAATTAGTTACAGAATTTATAATCCGAGTATTTGGACGCACGTTTCAGCGGGGAGCTTTAGGATGCTTATTTAGGTATTAAATTTAATGAAGAGCTTTCCGGACCTAAGCCTCATGTTAACTAAATAAACGCCACTAAACCGCCAGTGGTCCCAGAGAGAACAGTCCAGTTCAGATTAATAAAACCGGTCGGTTATTCATCACTAAATACGTCTGTCTCAAAACAAATCCATCTTATCAGAAAATGGCCTAGGTTAAATAGATGTCAACATCTATTAAACCTAGGATTATGTTATGAATATTTAAAATAAAATATTGTACCTGTATAAAATACTAAAACTGATCATTAAACTAAAGAATAACCAAAGAGAATGACAACACCTCATTAAACAAAATACAATCTACAGAATTACCAAGAAGTAAATTTATCACTACTTATAAACTTGCGAAGTTAACTATTAGCTGCTTTGATAGTGCACGACACCTTGCACTTTGTGACTATGCGCTGAAACTTGGCACAATTGATTCTTAGCTGGTCTTGAGTTGATAGAGATCGGGAGCCGACGAGAGCCACCTCCTTTTAGTGGTTGGGGGGAGGGGGGGGGGGGAAGTTCGACGCTGCCGCGCTTCAATTAAAGCAGTATTAGGGCATGTGATATATCATTTTCGGATAAATTAAGGACGAGGAATCTATTTTTAGAACAAAAACAATGCACTTTCTAACAAAAAAATGAATAAAGTAGAATAGACTAAAAAAAGTATAATTTGTTTTTTTTTTTTATAATTACCATTTTTTTTATTTAAAAACAAAAAATATAGTCGTAAAGCTACACTTATCTAGTTTAATGCATGATCGTCCGTGAAGTAGGGCTTAGTCAGGGTGATCTCAATTTGAGATCACCCTAACCGACACTGAATATTATTTTTTATCTCCCATGTTTCAACAGATTTATATAATAAACTATATATATTTTTGTAAACTAGATAAGTGTAGCTTTACGACTATA
The DNA here is from genome assembly GCF_948474715.1 of Cydia amplana. NCBI lineage: Eukaryota > Metazoa > Arthropoda > Insecta > Lepidoptera > Tortricidae > Cydia > Cydia amplana. Next base: position 15,151,927 of record NC_086079.1, on the reverse strand, counting down.
TTTTTTGTTTTGAGATTTCTGTTACACTTAAAAAAGAAATGGTAATTATAAATAAAACAAATTATTACTTTTTTTAGTCTTTTCTACTTTATTCATTTTTTTTGTTAGAAAGAGCTTTGTTTTTGTTCTAAAAATAGATTCCTCATCCTCAATTTATCTGAAAATGATATATCACATGCCCTAATATTTATAGCTTTAGAGAAATGTGGCTTCAATTGAAGCGCGGCAGCGTCGAAATTACCCCCCTCCCCCCACTAAATGGGCGTTGGCTCTCGATGTCTCCCGGTCTCTATCAACTCAAGACCAGCTAAGAATCAACTGTGCCAAGTTTCAGCGCATAGTCACAAAGTGCAAGGCTCCCATACAACATCGTGCAGTATCAAAGCAGGTATATCGTACTTCTACTTATTTGAATAGACACGGATGCGTACAACTCTCTATTACGCAGACAGATAAATATGGAATATTTACATTAGGTAATAAGTCTTTTCTCAAACATGCAATGAAATGTCGTCGCTCCGGGCGTTATATCAGGCTTCGAAGTATCACGTTTAGGGCGGAACAACTCTAGAGAACTGTAAAGGAATTTCATACGAAATTGAAGGCCTGGGCCGGGAAGTAATTTTTTTTAAATTCTAATGTAAACATGGGGTCTGTGTCCATGAACAGACTAAACAGACGATATTTTTTTTTATATTTTTGGTGAATTAATGGTTATCGGACCAAAATATCCGTGTTAACGCCTGTTATACACGAACGTACTGATATTAAGAATACGAATCTGTATGATTCAATGTGTTGATGAATAAATTTAAAATTGTGTCTATACGTAAGTTACCAGAGACCATAGACAATATTTAAAATCCTCTGCATTTATTTTATTTATAGAAATTGAGATTCTTATTATCAGATTGTGTATAATGGCCCTAATAAGGTCTATTCGAACACTAAACACGCGAAATACGGACGACTTCCGTAAAAAAAAAAAACAATTATGGCGGGATTGGAAGGAAAATTAAAAAACTTTTGTTGTGAAGTTGGATTTTTATTATAAAGATTATAAATTTGTTTTTTTGAGTGGTGTATATTTTTATTTCATTGCATGTTTGAGAAAAGCACTATACAATCTATACATGCCTAGCCGTGAAAAGGTCTTGCCGGCTTCGTATCACTATCCGGCCTCCCTACGGTCGGCCGGCTATGGGTAGAATCACATCTGTCAGCATCGAGCCGCATTTTATATATGAGAAATTGCTCGTTAGTATGAAGATGCGTACGCATGCTTTCAGCTTTCCGATGCGTACGTGTCAGATTTACCACCAGTAAAATCATTAATAACATAGGAAATCAGGATGTAATGCAGTATTTAATTAAGATCAGTTAGTTATTGCTCAAGTAATGTATTTATTATAGGGACAACTACAAGGTTTAGAATATAAAAATGGCAAACATTATTTAAGTAATATATTTATATAAGCAAATTGTAAGTAAAAGTATATTGTAAATTTACTGAACAATTAATCGGCTTTATTACCACATAATTCACAAAAATCATAATAATTGTATTGCTAAATTAATTAGTCAAGTAGGTACGCTGCGTAATAGATATCGGTGGCTTATAGTTAGTACTGGCTACCTTACCGTACACACTTGACATAATTTAAAACAGTAATAAAGATCTAGCAATAAGCTACATGATGTATTACACCGTAATCAGTTGGAATATACGTTACATAGCAATTGTTAAAAGGTCATCAAAGGTTGTAACGTACATACCATCAGACTATAACACAAAGAAAACATAAAAGTCATAAAAACACAATAAAATAGATACTTAGCTTCGTTTGTCATTGTTAGCTCTCCAACTGAGAAGTGAGCCACAACTGTCAGACACCCGCTTATATTCGATCAGACTTCACCCCTTCCACCACTTCTTGGTAGGAATAACAAGTAAGATGTTTGCGGCACATCCGGTTATCATAATAATTCAATTTAACAAATGTATTTGCTACATTTTAATTTAATTTATTATAGAATAATTAATAGCAAATTAATACGAATTTAATATCATGGCCATGGACCTAGAATATTACGGACGGACTGTCACCTAAGACAAACTGTGACACTGCAATGGCGGACGGTTTGAATGTGTGCGTGTAGACGAGTGTTACCATGTAACACAAATTCTCCCCTAATGGTGAAACAATTATTTTTAATATCGTCCTTGTTTTCAAATAAAAAAATGAGGACAGTTTTACGTTAGACAATAAAAAAGGTGTGTACGTATCTGATTTTATAGGTCTTGAAAATGCGCAATATTGCACAATTACTTTGTGCAAACATTATTTTCAATACCTAATGATATTTAGCATCGTAATGAAATCAGTTCGTCATGTTTTTTTAATTTATACATTTAACTTGAAACATATCTGGTTTTCAACAAAAAAAATATAATACATAACAAACAAACGTTAAGTATCGCTCCTTAGTATCGGGAAATTACCATACCGACCTAGTTTGAAATGCATAATCAATAATTTAACCATTTACCTAAATGATCTCTTAATATAGGTGAACCAGGATCTATTGAGGGTGCGCCATGTTGCGGAATTTCACTGGAACTAATTTTTTCATACTACACTGAATTGTCACCCTATACATGAGAATAACAGCGCCCTCTTGACAATTATCATATATTACTGGTCAGGCTATACATAATGATTTAATAAGAAGGGTATCAATTACCCTACTTTCGGGAAATTACCCTATTCATGTTACTGGTCACACTCCTGTTTTGCAGTTTGATAATTTATAAACAACTAATTATCGTGATTTTACGTACTAATTGATAAACTAAGTATGAAAAGTTATTCCGTGACTTTTTTTCTTTCGGTCGGTACAATTCTAGCAGGATTTAGCTACGCATGCCGGCATATTTTATATTTTTCTTCGACATGTTTACTTCAATGACGTTTCGATTCGTCTGACGGCAAACTGGTGGATGTGGGCTGTCAATGTGTGTGTGTCACGCGTAAATACTTAGAAACTGGTGGATGTTGGAATCACAGTTGTGTTGTAAGCGAAACTCTGTCCGTAATATTATAGGTTCATGATCATGGCTTATTATTATAGGATACTTTATTTACGTTACTAATGTTCTGACAGTTATGGTCAAGAAATATACATGGAGGGTAGTTGTGTAATTAAACAGCAGTTCTAACTTATTATTTCGATATACGTATAAGTGTGATCTTTGTTTTTATACTACGTATCTCACACGGCCATACTGACAGGTGCTTCGTTCTCGAAGTACCTTATTTCTGCAATCATATTAAACTTAGTGTATGCAATGACTATTTTTTATTAGTCAGATACTATATCACATTAATCAAATGAGAGCTCGCAGGCTCGGCAGCAGGTCCCTATATTGCTACTTTTTCACTTACATCAAGCGAGAGCTCGCAGGCTCGGCAGCAATTATCCTACTTACAATCACCATGCTACGGGCACTTATCACATCAAGTCAGCCTCGGTAGCATGTATCGCCCTGAGTTGGCTACTGGTCCACTTATAACATCAAGTGGGGCACACAGGCTCTGCAGCAGGTCCCTATATTGCTACTTTTTCACTTACATCAAGCGAGAGCTCGTTGGCTCGGCAGCAATAATCCTAGTTACAATCACCATGCTACTGTTTTACTTATCACATCACGTCAGCCTCGGTAGCATGTATCATAAATGCCAAATCATACACAGACATAGCGATCACATATCAAATCTACAGTAGATATTATCTTGTGTAAAATACAAAAAAAAATACCTTTCCAAATATCGTTCGGCCAATCTGACGAATCATTGCACATTTAAACATATTAATTACGTGACGATAGCTTCATGGTACACCAGGACTCTGCTCCACTGTCGCTTGTAGTGGGTCAAAGGTGGGCAAAGCGATGTCTTTGTCTCTTCCGCGAGCACCGGAGACGGTTTTCGTAACGGCTATCAGAAGGCTTTCCACAGCTACCAAATTCATCTGAAATTATATAAGTATATATGTAAAATGTAGCTGGATACTATCCCACTTCTGATGTCAGATTTACCACCAGTAAAATCATTAATAACATAGGAAATCAGGATGTAATGCAGTATTTAATTAAGATCAGTTAGTTATTGCTCAAGTAATGTATTTATTATAGGGACAACTACAAGGTTTAGAATATAAAAATGGCAAACATTATTTAAGTAATATATTTATATAAGCAAATTGTAAGTAAAAGTATATTGTAAATTTACTGAACAATTAATCGGCTTTATTACCACATAATTCACAAAAATCTTAATAATTGTATTGCTAAATTAATTAGTCAAGTAGGTACGCTGCGTAATAGATATCGGTGGCTTATAGTTAGTACTGGCTACCTTACCGTACACACTTGACATAATTTAAAACAGTAATAAAGATCTAGCAATAAGCTACATGATGTATTACACCGTAATCAGTTGGAATATACGTTACATAGCAATTGTTAAAAGGTCATCAAAGGTTGTAACGTACATACCATCAGACTATAACACAAAGAAAACATAAAAGTCATAAAAACACAATAAAATAGATACTTAGCTTCGTTTGTCATTGTTAGCTCTCCAACTGAGAAGTGAGCCACAACTGTCAGACACCCGCTTATATTCGATCAGACTTCACCCCTTCCACCACTTCTTGGTAGGAATAACAAGTAAGATGTTTGCGGCACATCCGGTTATCATAATAATTCAATTTAACAAATGTATTTGCTACATTTTAATTTAATTTATTATAGAATAATTAATAGCAAATTAATACGAATTTAATATCATGGCTTATTATTATAGGATACCTTATTTACGTTACTAATGTTCTGACAGTTATGGTCAAGAAATATACATGGAGGGTAGTTGTGTAATTAAACAGCAGTTCTAACTTATTATTTCGATATACGTATTAGCTTAGCAAAAGTGGACTATTTCGTGAAAATGTAAGTGTGATCTTTGTTTTTATACTACGTATCTCACATACGCATCTTCATACTAACGAGCGATTTCTCATATACAAAATGCGGCTCGATGCTGACAGATGTGATTCCACCCTATACCTACTCACCCGGCAAGCCCTTCTTTCCCGGCGTCTGCAGTAATGTACTATTCCTATCCTATTTGCAGTCTTCAAGTCAATGCACTAAAACCGCGTAAGATTACCTAAGTCTATTTTTTTATTCCGTAGACTAAAATGACATTTCATAGTATGAACATCATGTGTCATTTCATACTATGAAATGTCATTTTAGTCTACCGAATAAAAAAATAGACTTTAGTGACTATTCTGCACTATCTGCCAAAAGCGTGATACTTCGGGAGTAATCTCATAAACCATAATTGTGTGGGACGGAGACTTAACATGATCTGCAGCGTGACCTTAGACCTAATCCGGTTACTGTGTGCTGTGCTGGGCGAAAGGGCATCAGCTTAAATTATCTGACGTGACAGATATGAGCGCTTGCAACTGAAAATGGTGGAAATGTTGGAAAAGGAAAGCCGATGGTCAAAGGAAGTTGTGGGAAATATCTGGGAACTAATAATAATTAGCGTTAGTTGATTCTGAAAATGTTGTACAGGTTTTATCCTCTAGTGTCTAGTAAATCAACAGTAGGTACATACTCATGGTTATGAATAAAAATAACCGAAAATTTCTAGGACTCTTTAAGACGATCTGAACACGCAACAATAAACATAAGTTTTGGGCAAAAATTTCATTTTTGGTACAAGCTTTTATCGCTGACTGTACTTTTCTTTTCACAGACAACTATACTCATCGAGACAATTCTAAAAACCCCAAACACATTAGGTTGCGTTGTTTTATCACAGAGTTCCTATGACCACCTCCTGTCTCCATCATCAGATCAGCTCCATGGTACCATAATATTGCATTGTCATCCGACTTACATATTGATGCAACAGTTTCATTGGAAGTAGGAAAGTGGGTCAAATTTAGCTTGCAAGATTTGACCCGTACAAACATAGTTAACTACATACATATTTACATAGGTACATTGCAAGTTATTAAATAATAATAAAAGCTTGTAAAAACTACTGCAATTGAAAGCTGACTAGTCTGGCGTATCTGGTTATGGAGGTTGCAGTAATCGGATAAAGTTGCCCGGAGACATGGCATTTGACCCTAATGCGGTTAATGTACGGCTTGAGTGGACTACTGAAAGGGCCATAACGACATCCGAGTTGGACAGTTCGCTGACGTCCGTTCGTGTTCGCTGACAGTACGTCAGCGGGGTTGTAGGTGTAGGCTTAACGACACTTAACTTTATTACCGGTCAGCGAAAGTGTTAAACAGACAGGCACCAGCGAGGGCCACGTAAATTGCATGGTTGTTGATGTATACAGCTACAGCCGATATGTTTTAGATAAACATACAAACTGTTGTAAAAAAACAACATGCCCTAACTTAGGCTAAAAAAGTAAGATCTCAAATGACAAATTAAACTTAAAAAAAGATAATAATCATAAACGACATCTGATATTTATTTTTAAATCGGTTGCCTGTAATTATTTATTGGGAGTTTTAGAAAAAATAAAAGACATGACGCAGTCGAAAGCCGGCGGCAAGGATTATTTTTAAACGTGTATTTTTGTATTCGGTATAACTCGACTAATTCAAAGTCTCCGCTACTACAGTATCTGACAAGACCTCAATAATAGAGGCATACCTATGAGTAAAAACATGGTTAACCCGTCGAACGCCCACCATACAACAAATTGATGCAAAGCAATTTGACCCATATTGATCCGTAGTAACACATACCTGATACTGAGTCGCTACGACCCAAATTGAGTTAGCATCACACGTGTGACACTAGGGCGCTCCACGGTTTAATAATCCAGGTAAAATTGCATTTATATCGTATATTTAAAATCGTATGATTAAGCGTAGGCGGTGTAAGGGGTTTTTAAACTTGTAATTTCATAGTTCCTAATTTTTAAGTAATTTCTTGCCATGGTTACTTAAAATTTTGTTGAAGCGACTGAATGACTTACAAACAAATTGAACAAACATTTTGAGCGCACATACAAGTATTTAGAAACAAATGATTTCAATTACTGTCAAACTATACAATATTAACCTCACGGCTAAGGAACGGTACGGCCATGTAATACGAAGATGGTCTTTAGACCACATCTTGAAAAAGTACCTTTCCACTGTGCGTAAAAGAGAGAGATGTAGGCCGCTGACTACCTGGATGGCGAATGTTCAGAGGGACATGAAGAAGTGCGGCCTAAAATTTTTGGCACCCGTATTGTGATCTAAAAAAGCACTATGATTTTTCAAAAACTCTGCTGAACTAAATACCTTAAGAATGCCACGTAACGAGGAAAAAGAAAAAGAAAGAAGAATACCTACACACAAATTATTTCAGTACGCTCTGAGGGCCTACAGCGAACACCGAAATTCGCAAAATGCATCTTTCTCTTTTAGGTACTCCAGTTAAGACGTTATTAGAGTGACCGAGAAATATGTCCGCAATTTGTGAACTTCGGTATTCGCGGCTGTGCTCAAAGTTATTTAGTCAGGTTACTGCACCGCCCAGCGCCGTAGGATGGTCGTAGGGAGATATTGGAATTCCTGTCGCGTCCATGTTTTCATTGCTTCTCTAATTATCGAGTTGTCGCTTTTTTGAAGTTTTACGCTGTTTGTTTTAACAAATTTAATCGAGATATGGAAGGGAAAACCTTGTTGTGCCGACCACATAACGTAGTGGGATATCACTGGGATAAGGGCAGGAGGAAGAAGAGTTTAGGGGTTAAATAAAACCTAGAGAGGTCATCAACCCACGCCTGCACCTGAGGACAATGTAACAATGTACCAATATCTTGTGATTCAGTGAAAGAAACAACATTTTAGGACTGAATGTGTGGCGCAATCGCTAAGGAGCTTCTGGGGCTCAAAAGGCACAAAACTTGCGCGGTGACTAGAATACTGACTGGACACTGTAAGTTGAACAAGCACATGTTTCAAATTGGCAAGAAACAAGATGCGACATGCAGGTTCTGCCAGGAGTCAGAGGAGACTGCAATGCACATTCTCTGTTCCTGTGGACCACTAATGTCAAAAAGAAGTACCTACTTAGGGCGGCATGTATTGCAACCCTATGAGGTACAGAACGTTACGGCCCAAAGCATCTGTAATTTTCTGGATGCAACGGGCATTAGTAATGAACTTTAAAGGGCCGTCACAATAGATCAATACTTGGTCGACGTGACACTCAAAGGCCCGATACCACCCCAATGTGTGGCGCACGAACATACATAATTATTGAAAATTGTAATTATTCAAAATATGTAGTTATTTTCGATACAAGTGCGAAAAAGAGGAAATTCGAAACGAGTGGCGATAAATTGCGAGTGGCATAAATAAATCGACACGAGTTGCGAATTACCTATTCGCACGTGTATCGAACAACGTTTTACAGTACATACATATGGCACTTTAAAGTTCCGACATATTACGCACGAAAAGTGCTATTTTACGCACTGCTGCGGAAAAGTAGCCCCATGTGTACTGTAAAAATATTTAAGTCGGTTAATAACAATTTCTAGCATCGAATCCAGTACCAGAGGGCCTACCGCGAACCACGTTCGACGTGTTACCTCCCTGTCACACTTACGTACGAATTTACAAGTGCGACAGAAAGGCAATACGTCGAACGTGGTTCGCGGTAGGCGCTCTGTTACTATAGAGATTGTCACATTTATTTTTGCGGCCTTCGAAGAGTAACACATTAATGGAGGTGACTATTCTTATTAAATGCAGCAGCGATGCCGACAGCTTTAGCTCAGAAATTTCTGAATTCACTAATTAGTACAACTCGTGCTATGTTCCATAGCTTTCTGTTAATTACGGTGTGCTAATTAGTTTTAACTTTGCTTTATGTCTGAGGATAGAAAGGTACAAATGTAGATAATTAAAATCTTATTTTACTTGTGTGTGCGAAAGAGTTAAGATTAGATTAGGGTTACAGTTCTTTCTAATATAAATTAAAACCTTAAGTAATTAATATATAAAATACGTGATTACCACATTTATTATTATTTACCACTAAACGTGAGGCAAAGAAACGTACCAAATAATTGTTAGATCATAAATATGATAACTGATTGATTGAAATCCAGTTAAAAAAACTTTGACACTCTTGTGGATAAAATGCAAATAATTAGGTTTTGAATTTTTGAATTATGATGGTGTGGTAAAAACAAAATTACTTATTTTAACAACAAAACTTATAGACGCAGCCATATATATTAAAACAGGTAACTCACGTATTTTTAAGTCGAAAAACGATACGTTTTACTCCGTACAGAGGAGTGTCGTCAGGAGCTTGCGTTGGCGGATCGGCGCAGACACGAGCGTTTTTCGACTTAAAATACGTGAGTGACCCGTTTTAACATACATAATATTTAATATAAAATTACTTTTGTTGTAAAGTATCGCCTCTGAAAAGGCAATTGCCTTTTCGCATCAAGTATGCTGTACGCCGACTTTAAAGTTTAAATCACCTCAGTTTAAAGCTTAGCTACGATATCCTCGGCGCGTGCTACGAATGTTACTAATGCTATGATGTAGCCACCTAGCTTTTCTTAACGCGTTTCTTAATATTGGAACAATGAAATTACATTACTATCATTTCAATTGGGTTTTAATTAAAGTTGAAACGATAAAGGAGATGAATGTGTTTTTAGTAAGCATTTGTTTAACTGTTTAAGATGGCTACCGTTACTAAGCTATTCGGATCTCTGCAGGCACAAATCTAGAGGGTTGATCAAAGACTTGATTTCCTCGCACAGGAGGCAACTGCATTAAATCACCAAATACACAAATATTTAGTGAATAGAATCAGGCGTTACTTTGCGGAAATCCATACTAATTAAAACCAAAATATTACGTAACGTAAATGTTACGTAAAATGTTACGTATAACGGGTTAGCACTGATTGACTAGCACGTTATCTTTTCGCGGATTAGCAAAGTAATATTTTGGTTTTAATTTACACAAATGTTTACCCTACTTAAGGCCACTTATGCTTGACGAGCAGCGAAGAGCTTCGAGCCTAAGAATACAAAGACATACTGCCGTTTTCGAACTTCAAGATATTCACAAGAGACGACACGTACTAGATCCATTCTAGATACGTTATAGTTCAGATTTCAACTAGTTCTCTTTTGCAGCGCAATTCGGGCAACCAATGTCACTTTTACGATAGATCGTGTTAGATATCTATTAGATGTGAATTAGATCTCTAAGTAATATCTTGTGGAAATCGTTCAAGAGTATCTCCAGAATCGCGGAAATGTCAAATTTGACAGGTTAGATCTTAAACATATCGTTATCATATCTTGGCGATGTCTAAAAGATATCTAATAGATGTCTATTACAAAATCCAAATCGGGCCCCAATTCTTTGATCAACCCTCTAGATTTGTCCCTACATATTTCAGAACAGCTTAGTAACGGAGATGAACAGACTTAGAAACCTGTCCAGCGAGAACTAAAAAGTAAAAAATAAATTAAAAGACGTAGTACTATTATATATTAAATATGTGGTACTATTATATATTCTGTGGTACAGGTTAAATCTAGACGGAGCGTATAAGACGACTTGTGGTTAACACTCTTACAAATGGACATACTTTTACTTATTTGCATCGTTCAATGACATTATAGGCGATTCAATGATTTTATTTACCTAATTTTGTTTAAAAAAGACACATATAGGTAATCAAAATGAAAAGTTCAGTTTTCAAGTAGGTACCTACCTAATCGTTTTTTTCGCAATCGTAATTCACGTGGGCGCCTCGTAGATTTCCCAAGAGAAAGCTTTCAGGTTTTTACGAGTAGGTATGTGAACGAAACGTAACATTATCAGTAATTATGTTTCAACCCGTGGAAATGTTCAATTCAATAGATGGTAGGTACCTTGGATTTATATATCTGAGGGCGTATTTTTATTTTGAAAATGGGAGGCTAAAGCTAACGAGTCTGAGATACTACAAATCAAGATTATAGAGTCAAAGTTAAGTTGATTAAAGGGGGGGTTTAGGGTTTAGAGAGTAGTCAACCAGTTCACAAATTTGCTCTAGTAATGGGTAGAAAACTAGTGTGTTCGCGCGAACTGTACATTTTTCTCTCCTGTGGGCAACAGTTAACAGCTTGTGGGTATGTAAGTAATGATTTTATCATAGTTCTCTAAATAAAAGGAGAACCTTTTCACGTGGATAATGGTTAAATAAGAAAATTATCCTTTATAGCCCTTAACTCTTGTGTATGTCTACAGGAAAGACGTGAACACAGTTTTCTTTTTGACCCAATCATATCGAGTCCCTCTACGGAAGGGGCTTGACAACTGATTTCTTTATTTCATCCGTATCATTGGATAATGATTGCTTCAAATATTGCCGGGTATCTAACAGCCACATCCGCTGAACTGAGTCACGGCCGAATTCGCGCAATGCTTATAAGATATCACAGCGATACGATACCGATCTGTCAGTGTCAAAAGTGACATTTATTCAACCAAAAACTTTTAACACACAGGGAATTAAAAAAAAATTGAAAATAAAGATAAAATTAGATATTGTAGAACTAGAACAGTTATCCTTTTTTGGTATGATCGACTATTTTCGCCAAGTGAGAGTTGTCCCTGAAATCTATAAAAAACCTTATTTGTTCCAGGAACTGCCTCAACAAGTCCATTCCCTGGCCACGCTCTCCGTCATCGTCTTCATACTATCCATGGTGCTGGCGATGGCGCTGTTGCCAGCTGCGCCGGAGTGGGAAGCGCTGGCGCTCACCGGCTCTGTGCTGGTGACGGCGTGTCTGGGCGCAGGCACGTTGATGGCCACACACCATGCGCCGTTGCCGCTCTTCGCTCTAATATTGGTGAGTATCTATGGTGCTGGGGATGGCGCTGTTGCCAGCTGCGCCGGAGTGGGAAGCGCTGGCGCTCACCGGCTCCGTGCTGGTGACGGCGTGCCTGGGCGCAGGCATGCTGATGGCCACGCACCATGCGCCGTTGCCGCTCTTCGCCCTCATATTGGTTTGTATCCATGGTGCTGGGGATGGCGCTGTTGCCAGCTGCGCCGGAGTGGGAAGGTCGGCGCTCACCGGCTCTGTGCTGGTGACGGCGTGCCTGGGCGCAGGCACGCTGATGGCCACGCACCATGCGCCGTTACCGCTCTTCGCCCTCATATTGATGAGTATCTATCGTGCTGGTGATGGCGCTGTTGCCAGCGCAGGTGCTCGACAATTGTACCCTAAATTTTGTATTCCCTCACGAGTAACCAAAAAACTAGTGTACATTCCCACTTAACCGACGTTACCTCAAAAGCCACAAACTATAATTGCGTAAACCTTCAGGGCTCAACTTTTCAGGTAAACTTCCCAAATAGCCAATAAATAAATCGCCACTACTTTCTCCAAATCCCTTGAGTACGTGAGAGGGGACGCCTGTTATCCGGAAATTCAGGACAGCTCGGGCGACGGCGACACTCATCCGGTTATTATCCGGATTAGGCCGAAATAAGAGCATATTGGATGTGTGGGGTTTGGTGCTAAGATTCCGGAAATCTGATGAGTTATGTGCTTGTGTATTTATGGATGTGTAATGTTGTTGTGGTAGAGATTAGGAACGGTATCCTGCTTTTCTACATTAATCACTTAAATTAATTTAAGCTCCAATAATAATGAGCTCAAATAAGTATGAGAATAATGAATTAATGTCAGTAAATACAGACGGCTTATTATTAACTATGTTTATTATTCAATGACAAAATATTGTGCAGAGACCCACGTTTCTGCTCAGAATAGCGTGAACGTTCACCCAACTGTCACACCGCGGTATTCGGAAAACAAGATCCGTTCTAGAGAAGAGAACGATACGATATGTACTAGATACCAACTAGTTTAGATTTCAACTAGATATCTTTTGCGGGCAAGCAATGTCACTTTTACGTTAAATTATCTTTTTAAGACACTGACTTAATATAAAAGAAATAGACACACAAAGCAGAACAAAAACGTCAACAAATGTGGATCCCAATGACGTTTCGCACCATTTGCATTGATGATAAAAACGCTTACGTAAATTTTGAGTCAAGATAAATGTTTCGTACAGAAAAGAGCTTAATGTCGTAAGCATTAAGTGTCAAATTTGCAAACATAAGTACCAACACTGTTAAAAAAATTAGTCCGATGGCACTAAACGTAACGTATTTATGTCAAACAACGTCAAACGAGAATAATGAAGGAATGGAGTCACTTTGGTACACTTTAATATGTATGTATTACAGGAAAACCAATTGAAGTAATAAATAAAACAAATTTAATTTAATCGAGAGCTCAAATGAAATTAATTCGTGGTTCAAATTCAAACAAATTAATTTTTTAATTCGTAAGTAGGTATACGTTCTTAAATACTAATTTCCTTGAAATAAACTCTACTTATTAAATAACTGTGTATTTAAGATTTACTCATAGCACGGGTGCACGGGGACATTTAGGTACTGATTGGATTTTTTTTATAAAGTCTACCTATACTTTACAAAAAAAATCCTGTGGTTGTCACTGTGTTCAGACAGGTTTAGCATTATTAAATTATACAACGGGACTTAATCGCGTATCTAAGTTTTAAGATTTACCTCCGACGTTTCGAGGACGGCGTTGTCCCCGTGGTCTCGGAGAAGACTGGCTTAAGTTGACATCAGCATCGTCTAACCGCGCGAGTTTTTCGAACTACCCGCACTTGGTCTTGTTTATCCGCTTGAACGTTTTGCGCACTAGGGATGTCACTCTGTCGACACACAACACTAACGATATTCGATTTATCGACTGTCGATATTCGTTTACGCTTACATTTACTAATGACTGGATTCCATGTGGATGAGATCTTGAAACCCTCGTCCCGATTGAAATTACTATGTTTTTTTATTTCAATGGCTTCCCGTACTTTCCTGCTGTAGAAATGACGATCCGGGATTTTAGGGTTATGCAGCTCAATCCAGTGGTTTGGTCCTGACTCCAGTAAAATCGTGAAAGTTTAAATCAGTGTTAGGTTTAGCATTTACAGTTAGTCGATATAAGCCCTTATTGGTGGTGTATATGTCGGAAACAGGGAAATGGGCCGAACACACAAGTGCCGTTTTGCCTTGTTTAAAACTGCATCACCCCTATCTCTTGCTATAATTAAATAGCAGTCCACTTTGCACGTGGCATAGGTTTTCTCGGAAATCTTGAATTTAAACATAATATTATTCCTTATGAATTCCATATAAAAATATAAAAAAATATTGACCTCACATTGACTCATTAGATTTTTGTTCCTTGACATCCCTTGTTTGATACTAACAAATTAATTTATTCAAAACCATATAATTACCACCAGATTACATAAATTATGTAATGCTATCCAAAGAACTAACCGAAAGAAATACATTCCATCCTTTTTCCTTGTTTTATCATTGTTATTTTTACATATTTTAACGGCACATTTCGTAATTGTTGACAACTTCACATTTGAGCGTTTCAAACAAGACTAAACGCAAAAGTGATGCATGATCTGTTTTGACATTACTTTTGTGGGGCCATTTTTGGCGGCTGATTGGGTATCCAGTTATTTATACTATATCAATGTTTTAAGATCGTTTCAAAATCGTTTTGAGATCTAAATACATAATAACGAGACGTTTTAAACATTGTGAAAATCGTTCAAGAGTATCTCCAGAATCGCGGAAATGTCAAATTTGACAGGCTAGATCTTAAAAATATCGTTGTCGTATCTTGGTGATGTCTAATAGATATCTAGTTCAAAATACGAATCGGGCCCACAGTAATAGCGGGACAGGAAACAAGCGTTTTCTGGCCCGCCCGAACAGACACTTTGACGGCTAATGTATCCAAAGTGGCAGGAATGAACGATTTGTTTCTCAGTAATTTTTATCTAATTGAAGTTTTTATATTTATTTTTAAAGGTGATTGATTAACAAACCTGTCAGGGCACAGTCTAGGGATTTGATATCGATAAAAAAGATGTCGATATATAATTAATAATAGGACATGTGCTCATTGAAAATTCTCGATTACTATAAAAAGGTTCTATATATATCACACCTGACGGTCTAGCATGAGTTGCGTTCTCGCGTGCGACACCATACTTGAAGTCGCAATAATAAATGTATGCGGATGTCATTCCAAAAAAAATTACAATTTACTGTCAGTGCCATTAATGTTAGAGTAAGAATAATAGGTATATATGATGTAATATTCCGCTACGATTGTTACGAAGTCCAAAATAATCATGTCGCCCAAGAAAAAGTCACGCCCAAGTAAATATTCTATTTATTTTGTAGAACATTTAGATGTTGACAGTAACATCGATATATTTAATCGTCGATAAAATATTTTGCTACGTCACTTTAGCATAAGTGCCCCGAGTTATCCCAGGTTTGTTGATGAATTTGTTATTTTGTTGTTTCTTTGAAGCCATTTACAAGTTTTATTAGCAGTCGAGAAAGCAGTATGGAGAAGGTACGAGGGGCGTTCAAAATATTCTCGGTATTGATATCTTACGACCTCTTCTAAAATTTCTTTCGTTACTGGCCGCTAAGGTTTATTCATTGACATTAAAAAAAAGTATAATTCGAACCGAGATAGTCTTTTGTTTTTCTGCAATTGCTGAACAAACATGAACATCCTGTGCGAATTGACAATGTTAACTAAATTAGAACATCGATGCGTGATAAAATTCTTGATAAAACAGGGTAAAAATCAAAAAACCATAAAAGAGGAAATGGATTGTGTTTACCGTGAGTCTGCTCCTTCTTTATCTACCATTCAAAAGTGGTCAAGCGAGTTTAAACGCGGAAGGGAGAGTATTGAAGATGACCCTAGACCTGGCCGGCCTGTAGTAGCTACTTCACAAGAAAATATTGATAAAGTGGAAAAACTTATATTGGAAGATGGTCGAGTGAAGGTAAAATCTATAGCACAAGTAACCAATCTCTCTATTGGTACCGTACATGATATTATACATGACCATCTTAATATGTCAAAAGTAAGTGCAAGATGGGTTCCGCGAATGCTGACTCGGCTTCAAAAAGACATGCGTGTAGCTTGTTGTTCCGATTTTATTGACCTGTGCGGTGAAAATCCTGATGAGGTGCTGCAAAGAATAGTTACTGGAGATGAAACCTGGGTTCATCATTATGACCCAGAGAGTAAACAAGAGTCCATGCAGTGGCACATTAAGGGTTCAGCTCATCCCAAGAAGTTGAAGGTCATCCCTTCAGCTGGCAAGGTCATGGCCACGATATTTTGGGATTGTGAAGGAGTATTACTAATCGATTATAAAGAAAAAGGTGTAAATATCACAGGACAGTACTACGCTAACATTCTACGTCAATTAAAGGATGTAATTAAAGAAAAGAGGCGAGGAAAGTTAACCAAAGGTATTCTGCTTCTGCATGACAACGCCCCCGTCCATACTGCTCATATTGCCAAGGCAGCTATTGTTGAACGTGGGTTTAAAACTGTTACTCACCCACCGTATAGTCCGGACTTAGCCCCCAGCGACTTCTTTTTGCTCCCCAATCTTAAAAAGGATCTGCGTGGAAATAAATTTTCTGACGATGAAGCATTGAAGGCGGCAGTGGAGGAGCATTTTTACACGAAAGATAAAAAGTATTTTTACGAGGGATTAAAAAAAATAATTGATCGATCTTTTAAGTGTATGAACATAGGGGGGGAGTATATTGAAAAATAAAAATATCAAACTTTTCGTACTTGTTTGTTTTCATTCTCATACCGAGAATATTTTGAATACCCCTCGTACCTGTTTGAAATACTCTCGCAGGTTAATTCGAACTTTCACCTGACATCAAAACCATATCTGAATGATGTCAATTAGTTATCATTGGCGTGTGCGTTTCGCTCGTACTAATCCATGTACAGACAAGTTCGAGGGAAATAAACGTGCGAATGATAACTGACTGATATCATTCAGATTTCACGCTAGCGTTTATGTCAGTGCTAAACTGGTGGTAGCCACACTAAACTTGAATATCGTTCATGCTGGTTGGTGCATGGGCAATGAAGTAAAAGTCGTGCATGAGATCAAAACCTCTTCTAATTGTTAAATTAGAATTCATCATCATCATCATCATATCAGCCCTTTATCGCCCACTGCTGAGCATAGGCCTCTCTTCTAGTACGCCACTTGTCCCGGTCCTGAGCTAATCTCATCCAGAAGTGACCCGCAATCTTCCGGATGTCGTCCACCCAACGAGCCAACGGACGCCAGGCGCTTCTGTCATCCGAAAACGGCCACCATTCTGTTAACATTTTAGTCCACCGGCCATCACTCTGCCTAGCAACATGTCCTGCCCAAGTCCATTTTAGTTTGGTAATGACGCAACCCACGTCTTGCACCTTGGTGCGGCGACGGATCTCGACATTCCTTACTGGATCTTGAAGCTTGATACCGAGCATGGCGCGCTCCATTCCACATACTATTTCATGGAAGGAACGTGGTAAATTATATATCAATCTACATAATTCATAATTTCTATTTTAGAAAGGAAAAGTTTTAATAGATTATTCATGATATTCATCGATCTGCCAGACATATTGTAATAGCCACGTGGAATTCGTGAGTTTGATACTTTTCTACCGATATTTACTTTAATTATTGTTAAATTTTATGAACAGTAAAGTTTGAATAATAAATAGGCCAGTATGGGAAAGTTTAAGAGGAAAATGGACGTCCACTTCTCCATTCAAACGTAGTATCTATTTTCCACTATATACTTATATAATAGACGTTAAGGAAAATATTTCTATACCACATGATGTGTAGGTACTAAATATAGCTATGCTCCTTCGTATGATTTTTTGTTTGTTTGTGATTTTTAATTAAAAAAGGCAGTTTTTCCATAAGAAATTCCCCTTTGAGTCAGAGGCTTTGACAGTTCACCGAATTCTGATACAGTCAGCAGCAGAAGTTGCTAAGCGGGCGAGGTGTTCAAAATTACCTTGCCACGCTCTTATTCTCTTAACAATAATGTCGCGTCAAGAATCATTTTGAACACCTCGCCCACTTAGCAACTTCTGCTGCTGACTGTAAAAAAATAAAAAGCAACTTGTTTTGCGACTCTCCCATACCAGTATAACTTGAACTCCAACATTAAAACAACTACTCTTACCCAACGGTCAATTCACACTGGTCTGCTTTCACCATAGAAAGGTTTGTGAGTCGCTCTGCAGAAATTAGGCCTTTTAATTAAAATATCCTGACCTCTATTATTTATACTTAGTGCACGGGGTAATAACAAGGACTCTCTCGAGCCCCTTTGAAGAAAATAAGGCCTTAATAATTAAAGAACGCCTACCTAGGAACTAGGTATTGTACTTATTAACATAATTGCGAGGTGATTTGGCAGCATTGTTTATAATGTTAGTATAATTTGTAAATACCTATTAATGTAAAAAGGCGCAAGTCTCGCAACGCTTTTACTACAAAAAAGTTTTGAGATGTAATGTGAAACCAAGTCGGTTATTTTAATCAGTGCCAGGGGGTGTTAAAACCGTATCAATAAGATATATTATCTTTAATTTGTAATACGTATAATGACTTGGTCCGAATTGCGGATACGTACTATTTGTCAAGTATGGTAGAAATTCTTAAAAGTAAAATAATTAAATTTGGGTGATGATCTGTGTATTTTTTGAGTTCATTATTTTAATTGTACAATAAAATACCTAAAATATAGTATTTTATCAGTTTTTATCAAATCTTAAACTTTATTTTTATTAATTGATTATTAAGAATTCATACTCGTACGTGGTTTGGAACGATGCGGTCTGAAGTTTTTCGGGGGTCTATTATAAACCGTGAATATACCGTTGAATGTCGTTTTAACTTTTTTTTGTCTGTTTATGCTAACAGTGTGAAAGGGACAGAGATAATAGAACCCAAGTATTTCGAACTTTTATTAGACCCCGCATGTTGAAATGACATTTTCACCTCAGCAGCTCGAACAAGGGTACTTTGCTACTTAAAAACAGTGAGCAAAATCGCATTTTGCTCACTGAGTGAGACAAAATGAGCAAAATGCGATTTTGCTCACTCAGTGAGCAAAATACGATTTTGCTCACTGTTTTTAAGTAGCAAAGTACCCTTGTTCGAGCTGCTAAGGTGAAAATTTAATTGTTGGTATATCTTAAGAAAACATGAGTGAATAGAGGTAAGTGATGAAGAAGGAATACATTTTTCGGGTTCTCTAATATGTTCTCACTGCCGAGGTGAAAAATGTTGTGTACTACACGAGATCAAAGTTATTTACATCTCGTGCGCTTTTGAGTCCCTTACTACGCTCAAGATTCTAAATTAGATTCACTCGCTACGCTCGTGAATCTATTATAGAATCTTTCGCTTGCACGGGACTCAAAATAAGCACTCGAAGAAATATCAAACTTTGATCTCTTGTTGTACAAATAACTATTGACTATAAAGGTCACTTGAATGTCATTTTGCTCACTGTTTTTAAGAATCAAAGTACCCTTGTTCGAGCTGCTGAGGTGAAAAAACCTTTTATTAAATTCTTCTGTTTTGTAAATGATTATGAAATGTTACTCGAAGTAAATGTTTTTTTCATTTAGAAAGTTGAGACTAGTAAGTGTATAATTTGTATAATGAATATTTGTTAGTTAATAAACATTTTGATTAAACAAAAATCTTTAGGTACCTCTAGCTTTAGTCTAAGTAGGTAGTAGTCTAGTCTAGTCGGGACGAAAACTCGTTAATAGGAATTTTTTGGCGTTTTCCTTGAGTTTCGTGCTGTTGAGGTTCCATCTTTCTGTGGTCATAAACCTACATCACTAGCCGGTGAGCGATCGTACCCGCGAGATAAATTAATTCTTCTTATTTTCATCAGTGAATGGTCCCAAGGGGGGTAAATGGATTAACACGAACGCTACTAATTTAATATTGGTTTCCTTGGCTTGCTAGTTTATGTGCTTTTGTTATTATTATTTTTATTTTATTATAAAAGTTACTTATTTTCTGTAAGGTGCATTGGGATAACTTCGACAGCGGGGTATCTATTTACGAGGGGCATTCAAAATATTCTCGGTATTGATATCTTACGACCTCTTCTAAAATTTCTTTCGTTACTGGCCGCTAAGGTTTATTCATTTATTTATTTATTTATTTAAACTTTATTGCACAAAAGAAAACTTATCGTACAAAAGGCGGACTTAATGCCAAAAGCATTCTCTACCAGTCAACCTTAAACATCATCATTCATTGACATTAAAAAAAAGTATAATTCGAACCGAGATAGTCTTTTGTTTTTCTGCAATTGCTGAACAAACATGAACATCCTGTGCGAATTGACAATGTTAACTAAATTAGAACATCGATGCGTGATAAAATTCTTGACAAAACAGGGTAAAAATCAAAAAACCATAAAAGAGGAAATGGATTGTGTTTACCGTGAGTCTGCTCCTTCTTTATCTACCATTCAAAAGTGGTCAAGCGAGTTTAAACGCGGAAGGGAGAGTATTGAAGATGACCCTAGACCTGGCCGGCCTGTAGTAGCTACTTCACAAGAAAATATTGATAAAGTGGAAAAACTTATATTGGAAGATGGTCGAGTGAAGGTAAAATCTATAGCACAAGTAACCAATCTCTCTATTGGTACCGTACATGATATTATACATGACCATCTTAATATGTCAAAAGTAAGTGCAAGATGGGTTCCGCGAATGCTGACTCGGCTTCAAAAAGACATGCGTGTAGCTTGTTGTTCCGATTTTATTGACCTGTGCGGTGAAAATCCTGATGAGGTGCTGCAAAGAATAGTTACTGGAGATGAAACCTGGGTTCATCATTATGACCCAGAGAGTAAACAAGAGTCCATGCAGTGGCACATTAAGGGTTCAGCTCATCCCAAGAAGTTGAAGGTCATCCCTTCAGCTGGCAAGGTCATGGCCACGATATTTTGGGATTGTGAAGGAGTATTACTAATCGATTATAAAGAAAAAGGTGTAAATATCACAGGACAGTACTACGCTAACATTCTACGTCAATTAAAGGATGTAATTAAAGAAAAGAGGCGAGGAAAGTTAACCAAAGGTATTCTGCTTCTGCATGACAACGCCCCCGTCCATACTGCTCATATTGCCAAGGCAGCTATTGTTGAACGTGGGTTTAAAACTGTTACTCACCCACCGTATAGTCCGGACTTAGCCCCCAGCGACTTCTTTTTGCTCCCCAATCTTAAAAAGGATCTGCGTGGAAATAAATTTTCTGACGATGAAGCATTGAAGGCGGCAGTGGAGGAGCATTTTTACACGAAAAATAAAAAATATTTTTACGAGGGATTAAAAAAAATAATTGATCGATCTTTTAAGTGTATGAACATAGGGGGGGAGTATATTGAAAAATAAAAATATCAAACTTTTCGTACTTGTTTGTTTTCATTCTCATACCGAGAATATTTTGAATACCCCTCGTACGTAAGAGCATTTTAGGAGTGAGCACTATTTTGCATAATGTGTTTGGAAATAATCTACATAATACCGGGTGTAGCCCGTAACACGAGCAAAAAATTAAACTGTAGGCTGTACTCCTCATACTGACCAACATTAGTTCAGCGACTTAAAATATAACGTGTTTTGATTTTTAATACACTTTAAAGTTTATCCTAAGTGTAAGGCCTGAGTGGACGCTCGAAGCGGAGCGTTCGGCGGGGCGTGCAGCGTGGCGTCGGGCTCACAAGTAATTTGAGCAGCGTGCACTGCGGCCGCTCCCATACGCTTGCATTTGTTTAACATGCACGCCGCACGCCCCGCCCCGCTGCACGCCCAACTTGAGCGTCCACTCAGGCCTTACACTAAGACGCAATGTATTGCGAATTTTGTTATGTTTAAGGCGTGACAGGCAACGTTAATCTCAATGATAATGGCGTACATTGTGATTGATGTTGCTTGTCACGTTCACATAATTTTTAAAATTCGCTGAACAAATGTTGGTCAGTTAGAGGAATACAGCTTACAGTTAAATTTTTTGCTCGCAGTATTTTTAACAGTATTTTTTTATATCACGAACCATGGTAAGTGATCATCGTAGTCTATGCACGCCAGCAACTAGTGTTCCCTTCGACATCGATGAGGATAAATACCTTGAGATTTGAAACACAGATTATCCAAATAAAAGCTCGAGTAAGAAAGGATTCTTGAAAATTTTAAAATATAATCTAGGTGAGTGGAGACCAGTACTTAATGTAGGTCCGAATATGAAAAATGAGCACTATGCAAAATGGCAAAAACAAAACCCTTTCGTACCCAAAAATCCTCTCGAGTAAGTTGCCCATAATAACTCACTAACAACCCTAATGCCGTTCGTGGCGGGATTTATTTTTCAATTTTCCGCCCTTGCGTTTGCCTGAGCGGTCCATTTGTTACCCCTTTCAACTTCATGTAACAGGTTTTGTGAAGAATGCCTAATACGGTTTTTAATCCGGGTTTGACCATCTCAGCGACCCAAAATAAGTCTTGGTCTCCGACACGAGTAACAATTAATGTAACAATAAATATTTATCAAAAGAGGTCACAATAATAAAGAGCATTTAACTGCATCAAATGAAATTCACATGGTTTACAAAGTTCTTTCAAACACGATATAAATGTATAAGAACTCTATTCTGACAATGTTTTGAAAATCAAAATATTTTTATATTCACTTTCATACGGAGTTTTACCAGAGGGCCAGGGCTGGTTGCAATCTAATTCTGACTTTTATGAATAATTTTTTGCATTCTGTTGAATAAGTTTGCTCGGAAATTAATTTCATTCTTCCATTTTATCGTTCTACCGCACGGTAAAGTCTATCAATTGTTTCATATTAAGGTGCCGTAGGTTAAGAGAGCGGGCATTTTGAAAAATCGTACCGCTTTATTTAGATTACAATACGGTTGCCAAAAATTTTATTAGAAATCTTGAGGACTTTTTTTAGTGACTACATCGATTCGAATCCTGATTTTTTGACATTCGATCAATAGAAAAAAAAAACAGGAATATAGATCCATAACGTACCTACTTCAAAAATTTGTAACAATTTATGCACAAAATCTAAAAATATGAAAATTGCTTTTTTTGCAATTTTTCTCAAACTTATCATTTCCTTTTTTTTAATGAAAAAAGTTCTCAATCGCTTACGCTCAGTGGAGTGAGATATGAACACGAACCTACGGGGCCTAACTACAGTGTTTTACGGACAAGTTAAAATATAATAAGTAAATAAAGATAAGGATTACGTTTTATCTTTTGACATTAAGTAATTTTGTCTTTTAGGATTCAAGACAACGATAAATAGTTTTTCTACTCCCGTACTTTTATTTGTCATTTAAAGGGTCGTTCACACACCTTTAAAACCCTACCTTATAGTTGTCAAAACAAGTCTTTAGTCTATGCCCCAAAAAAGAATTTGTGCATACACGCAGTATCTTTTTGGCGATTTTACGATACTTCGCGTAATGACCACTTAAAAAATATTGAATGAAATACAGTGTTGCCAACCTTATTTTAAATGTCATCTCTGACGAATAAGTGAACCATAGCCATGTTTTTTTTTTATTTCATTCATTCATTCATTCATTCTTTTCCCGCCCGTACCCTCCATTTTTGCTACTTCTTGAATTAAAAATATTTGTTAAATTTACAATTTTATTCCAAAGTAAGTGCTTGGTCGTAGAAAAAGTATTGTATGCAACGTTGTTTAACTGAGTCAAAAAATACTCGTGGCGTCTTTATTAACAATTTTCGGCTTCGCCTCAAATTGTTACTCACGCCACGCCTTTTTTGACCTCTCTTAAACAACGGTTGCATAAAATACTATAATCACTGACCTGACGAGTTTTACTTAATCAAAATCATCCGAGTCAAAAATTCACACTTCCCGCTAATCGTCAGCGATGGAAAGACACGAGTAAGAAGTGAAATGATAGCTAAGATAATATTTCCCGAATTGATTAAGCTTGCGTACATAATTGATGCGTGGGGGACCACGCTTCCCCCACGGGACAGGACGAGAAGTGGCGCGTTTCACTGAATTTTTAACGATGATTCAGAACGCCCGTTACTATGTGGAATACGTTTGGTATACTTACGTTACTTGCGCCAAAGAAGCCCATCGTTATTTTTATTTTTTATTTTTCTTGTGTTTATTATGAACTTGCAGTTTTGTTTATGGTATTAGCGAACATGAACACAAAATTTGAACCTATGCCCACTTATAAGTTTGAAATTTTGAAAATAAACAACCAAGCTTAAGGCTGGCGGCCTAGCGGTAAGAGCGTGCGACTTGCAATCCGGAGGTCGCGGGTTCGAACCTCGGCTTGTACCAATGAGTATTTCGGAACTTATGTACGAAATATCATTTGATATTTACCAGTCGCTTTTCGGTGAAGGAAAACATCGTGAGGAAACCGGACTAATTCCAATACGGGCCTAGTTTACCCTCTGGGTTGGAAGGTCAGATGGCAGTCGCTTTCGTAAAAACTAGTGCCCACGCCAATTACTGGGATTAGTTGCCAAGCGGACCCTAGGCTCCCATGAGCCGTGGCAAAATGCCGGGACAACGCGAGGAAGATGATAAGACAACCAAGCTTAAGAACCGGGCCTTCTTTGGCGCAGATATAGTACATAACTTTTAAATTACTAAAGTTTGTAAAATATCTAGTTTTCCCAACGGGGTTATATAAACAACTGCGTTTTACATGCAAAGTGCGATTAAATGCAAAATGTTGGTAAACATTTAGCTAAGTAACTTTTCCGTGCTGTATTACCGTCAGTAAAAACTCAGAAATAACTCTCTTCACGTTAATTTAATTAGGTAGGTACTTTAAACAGTCAACAACACACTAGGGAAACAATTATTCATTAAATTAAAAGGATAAACATAAGTCTGATTCGTTCTTGAGAATACAATTTAGTCTAATTTTATCAAGTAATTGCTTTAATGGCTTAAATAACCATTCTCTATGACTATATTCTAAAAATGTTATTGTTAAAATACATATTTTAAGTTAAGTCACATTACATAAGAACCGTAGAAGAAAAAGGCCATCATTCGTTTGCCCTTGTACAGTCAGCAGTAATAGTTGCTAAGCGGGCCAGGTGTTCAAAATGATCTTGACGCGACTTTATTATTAAGAGAATAAGAGCGTGTCAAGGCAAAACACCTCGCCCGCTTAGCAACTATTGCTGCTGACTGTACCATTTACTTGGGATCGGCTTTTTCTTCCATACCTCTCTGTCACCCGTCATCTCATCATTCACTTGCGTTCGTTTCATATCATCTCTCACACAGTCCATACACCATTTCTTCGGGCTTCCTTTCCTTGTACCCTCCACATTTACAAAAAGGTACTAGTGTAAAATTCTGAAAAAAGCTAAGTATAGATATAGACATGAGCGGGTGGAAAGTACTGCACCGAATGCGGGTGTAAGGAGGACCACCGGTACCACTACCACCAGTTTGTCACTGACATAAACGTCATCGAGAACGTAATTTACTTTCTATGCATCTCGCTCGGACTCGCATATTAGTACAAGCGAGATGTATAGAAAGTAAATTACGTTCTCGAAAGCGCGTGCATTTATGTCAGTTTTGACACTGTCAAAGACTCATGGTACGGGCTCGGGGCTCCGTTTTAAATCCTCAGATATCGTATGCAGAGTAGCTGATACCTAAGAATCTGACAAGACAGCAGCGTACTCAAACTATTTGTCTTGTAAAACGTAACTTCATTCTCAAAGTAAGTGCACCAGATAGTTTCCGTAAACACTACAACTTCTTCAGAAGTGACTTCACAAAGACAGCTCTTGGAACAATTTCATACTTGAAATAATTTCCCAAGAATAACGCGTATGAGATAATGTAACATAATAACAACCATGGTATGGCTCTTCTGAGGTGAACTTTTCGCTTCGAACGTTAATCTTTCAAACAAAGGCCATTGTCTCTATTATCACACAGCCGCTAGCTCGAGCGTTAGCACGTGCCAGTACAACATTCATATTGAAAAACAACCGGTATCGTCATAGTATTAAGGTTCAATTTTAATGTCACTGATATTCTAGATATTACGTTTTGGTAGTGTAGGACGATAGACCGCCCCGAAGCGATACGGCACTCATATTATTTTGATACTTAGTGTGGTGTTAAAAATGAAACACGGTTATTTATTATAAAGCGTTGTATATTTGTTATATAACAAAATCTAAGGTAACAATGTAAATTTAAGATTAATAAATTTAACATAGGTATAATCAACATTTTTCCGTGTAGGTATATAAAGTTATACGTACTTACTACTAGATAAAATCGTGTCATAAAAAATCAGATATAATCAATTTCTTTCTTATAATTATAAACCTTCAACAATCAAAAATAAAATATTACAAGTGAAAATGATTATTGTTGCAAATAAAGTTGGGAAAGCAAGAAAAAGGCCGGCTAAATTACATAAAAACACTAAATAAAATTAAATAAATCATTCTCTTATAATTACAAAAAAAAAAATCTTTTAACAATTATAAATCATAAATCATCAAATAAATAAAACATGCATTAAAGGTAAAAATATATACATAAGTATAATAAATTTACATATTTACATAAATTAAAATTAACATTATTTATGTTGCATCATCTTCGCTTTCAGCCTGATTTAGGGTCGCTAAATGATAAAATAATGTGCCCCACTGAGTAGTGGACGTGTGCATGAGTATGCACACGGATCTTGCACACCGCTCTTCTCATAAACCTATTGTATTTACCTATGCCAAACAATAGTGGTCAGGTCGCAAATCCTTATCAGTGTTTTTATTGTCACTATGCGTCGGCATCACATCAGAGGTGCTAATTTCACAGTAGGTATAGTTATTTTAAAGATAAGAAAAAATAACAATGCTTGCAGCTGCACCTTTGTAAATTATTACATTTACCACCGCAAGCTAATAATTTAAATAAAACAATATAATAAATATGTAACCACGTTTCATTTTTAACACCACACTAAGTATCAAAATAATATGAGTGCCGTATCGCTTCGGGGCGGTTTATCCTCCTACACTACCAAAACGTAATATCTAGAATATCAGTGACATTAAATTTGAACCTTAATACTATGACGACACCGGTTGTTTTTCAATATGAATGTTGTACTGGCACGTGCTAACGCTCGAGCTAGCGGCTGTGCGATAATAGAGACAATGGCCTTTGTTTGAAAGATTAACGTTCGAAGCGAAAAGTTCACCTCAGAAGAGCCGTACTTTATAATAATATACTCCGCTTGGTACTCTCTTCCGAGATTCGCGAATGACCTAACTGTCACATGCCTACGTCATCATGCTGTTTACAGGTTCTCAAACTTTAAAATGTGGGAGAATTTTAATCAACGGTGAAAATTAATAAAATTATTTTAACGCCATTAATTTTAAGTTATTCATGTAGAAACATAGTAAAATAAAACAAATCTATACTGCCCTTTGCACTCCTACTCTTACAGTTCCGAATAGAACAGCCAACCATTTTCGTAACAAAACATTAATTACCAAGCTTACGACGTGAAAAATTTGGAAAACAATGCGACTGCTGACACTAAGCGAGAAGGAAATAACAATTAACACGCGTTCGACAAAGATTACGGTCAGGGACAAAATGGCGGATTGTCAAATGTGACAGCGCTATCCTGTGTTGCCAGTAGTGTAAACAGAATTACCCGAACGTCTGAAATTTCTTTCGTGAATCGGAAGATATTGCTAACGAATAATAAAAAGTGACGTGTTATTGTAAAATTTAAGATAAAATACATATAAATGAAAATTATAAAATTATAAAGAAATATTTTAACTCCATAGATGTAATGTACCCATGTAACATGTTATGTTGAAATAAAGTGGCAATGTTATTGTGACGTAGGCTTGTGACACTCTGGGAAGAGAAGACCATGTTTTATTAGACCATGAGTACGACTATGTATATCCACTCACATGCTTTTGGCAACTGTTGGCAAAAGTTGCTAGCTGTCACCCTTATTTTGTTATAATAATTAATAGAGGTCACTGACGCACATCTTTAAGCAAAAACGTCATTCTAGATCTGTAGTTTTTCCGAGTTTCCGACTCCTCCACAACTCTGAAACAAGCGAACGATCCAAATTGAATTTGGAATGCATTTCTTTTTCAACGACTGTTTTATTTTTACTGGCTGGCTGGATACAAATTGCCAACCGCATATTCCCGTTGCTTCCAACAATTCGCCGAACCAGCATAACTGTGGCTTCAAGCTTTATTAATACTGTATGTAACTGGAAAGCTCTGTTACACTGGGTTGAGCATTTTCCTCGCCTGCATTTGGTTTGCAATTGGAGTAACAACGTTCGAAAGGTTGAATCTTCAACTGTTTTTATTCGACCGCATTGTAAGAATGTAATTATTTTCAATCTCTTGCATGCGTTCGCGGCTTCGGTTATTTTTTAATAATCTATACTTAGTCCGAGAAATTGATATTCTGTCATACCAAGTCATATGGTATCGTATCATGGATCGCCGAAGGTGGTCCTTTCGCCCCAATAGCAAGTATTTTATTTACTTAGGTCAAAATAGCACCGTTACTCATACTCATAATTATTACATGATGAAATTTTATTTATAAACGCACTACAAGCCTCAATTAGCTATTAATCGTTTGTCTCAGTCTATCATGTTAACTTATGTATTTGTAAGAAAGGAATAAAGCATTAAACTAACTACCTAATTTAGACTCGAAAAGTTTTGGGGGTTAAAGAGTCCGTATTATGATTGGGTTGGGTAGTATGTACCTATTGATAATTAATAAAAGTTATTCGTATAATTCGCTCGATTTATAAAAATATACAAATTTGCCGTATCTACACAAAATAATTTTCATGAAAACTTGTAGGTACAATACAGTGTATCTGTACACTAGTTACTACCAAAACAATGAATGCAAAAATAGTTGTATATTTCGAAAAACTAAAAGAAACATAAATACGGGTTGCGATTCACGGTTTGCAACCCCTGCTTGGCACAAAGAACAAATAATGAGTTTTGGTACGAATTTTTTTTAGGTTGAGATTACAAATGACGCCGAGCTAAAAGTATGCTAATGGCTTAATTATGCGTACTCATGCGTATGGTAATAGGTTTTTAAAGGTGGTATTAGCGTTTGTTTCATACTTTTAGAATGGGTACAGACTCAAGTAGGATATTACATTAAAATATTGTGCAAATCAACATCTCTTCTTCTTTTTCCTGGCTATTGTGCCAGTTTATTTGGGGTCAGCCGTCTTGGTAATCCTGCGCCACATCACAC
The DNA here is from genome assembly GCF_948474715.1 of Cydia amplana. NCBI lineage: Eukaryota > Metazoa > Arthropoda > Insecta > Lepidoptera > Tortricidae > Cydia > Cydia amplana. The sequence continues at coordinate 15,122,434 of NC_086079.1, read as the reverse complement.
GGTTGCAGGTTGTCTGAATCTTTACACAACAATAGTCATTTGTTTTACAAGGGGGCGAAGTTGTTGTTTAACCTCTCGTGCTAATATTGATACCCGAGCAAGCGAAAAATTCCAAAATTGAATCTTTCGCTTGCTCGGGTATCAATTGCTTGGCACCGACTTCAAACGTTTCAGTTGCTAGAGCATATAAAAAGGGATACTATTTTATTTTATCCTTTTTGAAGTCGGTTTTACATTTTATTCAAAGATTAATTTTAATGACGTCTCATCGTTTCGTGATGCACACTTATTAATTTCTTCTTTTCTTGCTGTTGTTGTCTGTACATGTCCGTACATGTTTTGTGATCCTCACAAATAAACATCTTTTATCTTTATCTTTTACCATGGCTGGTTACATGAAAAATGCAACTATCCTATCAGTTTTTGAACAATTAAGAGAGCCTTTACCAGCTCTGGTGTGGTGGAAAATACTTTATCAATCGCAAAAATAATGCTAATTAATCCATATGTTTTCGTAATGTTTTCTATTTATGCCAAATCGTTCTTCAGAGGGTGATTGGTACCTTAAGCAAACTTGACAATGACAATTCTTACAAATACGTAAATTAAGAGCTTAGCCCGTAGACGTACTCGTACTACTACATCTGTATTTGTAAAAGTCAAAAGTTGTATTATAAAATAAATATATAAATGTGTTAAGGTGACTCTGGCTTTCGGGTACAGTAAACAGCAGATACATCTAACCTCCTTTGCCATCTTATATACTTAGCGATCAGATACGTCTGCGTACTGTACGAGTATGTAAAGATTTAACCGTGGATAGATACCGACTTCCTCGGGTTCCTTCGCTACTTGAATTTAGTAACGAATTGCACAGAAAATCAGGCTTCCATCTGGCTTTGCCACATGAATTTAGTATAGAAACCTATTTCCTGTTGCAACAAACAAACGTTTAAGCTTTGTGTGTTTGAGAGCCTTGTGTCTGACACAACTGTGGATTTCAGGCACGAACAAAGGCTAGATTTATACACGTGGGCTGCACGTAGCTTAGTGGCTTAGCATTCCCCGTTGTAGCGTTTTTTATGCGGCTCCGGAACGATTAACTGCAATAATTGTAACCCCGATTGAAACCATTGTCAATTGCAGCTTGACTAAAGTCGATTGATTGTTTCTCTATGCGCAATCCTAGTTACTTCTTGTTTCGTTCTCGTTCAACTATGCAGGCTTAAAGCTCTTTATTAATGAATGCTTTGATTCAACTCGTATATGCATAGATAAATACGTACGTAACATCTGACTTCTAAACTCTCGGCTCGATCAACGGCAACGCATTTCTTGAAACTTGTGAAAAATTATTGAAATTAACCAGTTACTCTTTGTTCTTCAGTCAAAGCAAACATTGTGAGGAAACAGATTAACCCCCATAAGTCCTGGTCAACCCAGAATGGTTGGATATAGTCTGATGGCAGTCGCTTAAAAACCAATTCATACTTCGAATTTTTGTTGTAAAAAGTAGTTACAGGCGATTGGAAAAGCATTAAGATAATGAGAAAAGGAATCAGAACTACCACAGAATATTTAGTCTAGTCTTATTACCTGTGTGAATGCATGCTCTTCTTCGTAATTCAATAATGGCATATTAACAATACATTGCCAATTTTTCCTTTTTTTTTAGATGGTGCACACAATGATGCCGATAGCCCGCTCCATAGCCCTAGCCATGTCCGCGGCCCTCACGATAGCCTACATGGGCCTCGCCCTAGGCCTGGGACCCCATAACGCGGAGAACAAGTTTCATTTGCAGGTTTGTTGATGAGTTTTCTTCATCCAATCAAAATCATAAGTATGAAAAGTAAGCTTCTATTTGACGTGTTAAGGACAGAACAACGATTTCAAAAAGTGTAGGCATTAAGATTTGTGAATATGTTTACCTTAGAGTAATATAAGAAACTTGATTAATAATATATTATAACTAGAGTTTTTTCTTGAATAAATTACTTAATATTTACAATTTTAATAAAACATATACATTTTGACAAATATAATTAAAAATATATTACTACGAAAAAATGTAGGAGAAATGAGATGTTAAAGCTTGAATGAATAACAAACTATAAAAATAAAAGTATCGAGCTCTAATAGTAGGTACACTTACACACTGTCAATAAATATCTAGCGAAGCGGACACCGATTCAGCTAACCAAGATTCTAAAAAGGTTCTAACTCTACGGAGTTCAATGCGTCATCATTATTACAAAAAGGGACCCTAATGGAGTAGGCACTTACGCCTTTTTTAACACCGGTCCAATATAAATAGGCCACTTTACGACATAAACAACTAAACATCAAGGTCCCTTTTACTTAGAATGACTCAAATGTGGCCTAGCACCTTTTTCCTATGAGAAAGTAGTTGTGGATTGGATGCCCCATTTAACAAAGTTTGTTCAGGTCATTGATGAACAGAGGCTGAGGGCCCGATTCGGATTTTGTAATAGACATCTATTAAATATCTTTTAGTCATCGCCAAGATACGATAACGATATGTTTAAGATCTAACCTGTCAAATTTGACATTTCCGCGATTCTGGAGATACTCTTGATCGATTTCCACAAGATATTACTTAGAGATCTAATTCACATCTAACACGATCTATCGTAAAAGTGACACTGGTTGCCCGAATTGCGCTGCAAAAGAGAACTAGTTGAAATCTAAACTATAAGTATCTAGAATGGATCTAGTACCTACGTGTCGTCTCTTGTGAATATCTTGAAGTTAGAATACGGCAGTGACTGTTTTACGTCATTTAGGGAGGCGTGTTTGTGAAAAAATTTAATATCATAAACTATTTACTTATCATTTCATAAAAAACACCCAAGCGTTTGTAGGGTAAAGTAGCGCGTAAATCCAGTACCTAGTAATGCTGCTGAGAGCGGACCACAGTTTTCCTTAAAAGCCTGACGAAGTTGAAAATATAACACTTTAAACTCTCGCGTTTTGTACACATATTTAATTACACAAACGGGTCTAACGCGATATAATTTCATTGTTTTTACCTTTAATTCCGACGTTTCAGCTGAGTTGCACCAGCTGTGGTCACAGAAAGACTGACGTCTCAACAAATGTCAACGGTAATTAAAGGTAAAAACAATGAAATTATATCGCGTTAGACCCGTTTGTGTAATTAAATATGAAGTTGAAAATGTATTAAACCTGGCAAACTAGAAGAAACGTTGAGTTTAATCCTCGCCAACACCATATAGAATAAAATGTGTCAATTTTGCTAGCAAAAAAAGTAAAAACGCTGATTTTCTTTGCTGTGTAAGGAGCGCGAAATAGGTTCAAAGGACTCTACATGGAGGTAAAATGGAGTTAGGAAATTTTTACCTTAAAGTAATTCATGCCACGAAAACTATAAGAACTAGGATTTTTTTTACATGTTACTTACATTTGTTATGTTTACTTAAAGAAAATTGCGACTAGTACGTACAATTAGGTACGTGGGACCATAGAGAAAAAAATACATAGAGTGCTCACTCCATACATCAGTTCAGACTATTAATTTCAGTGTCTACATCTAGCATCGAGTAGCGGAACTATCAGTACTGCTACTTGACAATAGATGTAGCACCGACCGGAAAGTCTTATCTCAACAGCATAAGACTTTCCGGTCGGTGGCGACATCTATTGTCAAGTAGCAGTACTGATAGTTCCGCTATTCGATGCTAGATGCTAATAGTCTTTTTGGTACTAAAACTGATGTATGGAGTGAGCACTCTATGTATTTTTACTCTATGGTGGGACGGATACGGCAAAGAGAACTCTAATTTTACGTTTTGGGCTAACAACCATTTCAATATTAGGTATTTCTACTTAAATATTGCATAATTATTTATTTTTACACTATTTTATCTTATACGAATTTCGTTAACAAACACACTTGATACTTGTTATCATATTGCAGTAAGGTCACATGTGACTTAAATATGCTGAGATTAGTTTAAATTGATTTCATAGTGAATTTTAACAGCCAACAATGAAACGTTGTACAGTCAGCAGCAATAGTTTCTATGCGGGCGAGGTGTCCAAAATTATCTTGACGCGACTTTATTGTTAAGAGAATAAGAGCGTGTCAAGGTAATTTTGAACACCTTGCCCGCTTAGCAACTATTGCTGCTGACTGTATGTAGTTAAAATAGACATGAGCGCCGATAGGCATTTAGCCGGCGGCGGCGCGCCGGTCAAAATTGGTCGGCGGCGGCGGCGAATCGGCGGCGTGGCCTTGAAACACCTTCGATTAATGAAAAAAGAATTCTAACCAAAATTTTACCGAAAAAACATGTTTTTGCTGTAAGAAAGTTATGAAATAAATGCTTTTTTTTTATTTTCAAGGATAATTTATTGAATAATGGTACGAAAAAAATTGATATCGTATAAACTGTGGATAAGCGGTATCGCGCGGCATCAGAGGCGGTCTTAATCTTGGCGAGGCTCTGGCCGGAAGATCTTAGCGAGGCCCTTATCTTTTGTGCCAAGTTAAAAATTGCGGATTGACTGTATCAGGGAAACGTCTTGTCGACAGTCCAAAGAAAATCGAGCTCCGTCATTAACCAATATCGACCCAACAAAACCGATTTATGTCAAAAAGTGAGGCCCAACGCCGAGCTCCATGTAACACTGAAGACTTGATTTCGACGCCTCCCAATGCGAGGCCAGAGGATGAGCTGCAGGTAAGCATACAGCTAAGAATCGAACGCCAAGTGTAAGCTTGGCTGACGGCCGAACGCCTGGAGCGCAGATTGCGACGCGCTTCTGTGCGAGGCCGAGCTGCAAGAGAGCAGAGCGAGGGTGCAGGCCGATAAAGACTGAAGCCATAGAGCTGTTAAAGATCTGCCCTAGTAGCACGGTAGCATTTTTATCGTTTATCACCATGCCTGTCACGTTCTAACAAGTATGTAATTGCGAAAGTGACGGGCATAGTGATAGTCGATAAAAAAGGAACCGTGCTGAGCCCACTGGAGCTTTCCTGCGGGCGCATTCGTGCGATGCCAAAGGCCGAGCTGCAATGGAGCTAAGATCGGATAAGGACCAATGCTCAAGCGTTTTAAAACAGGCCGAAAGTTGAGCTCCAAACAGGGCCAAAAACTTGCAGGTTCAGATAGCGGCTTAATTCCATGCGAGCGATGCAAGGCCGAAGATTGAGCTGCGAGAGAGCAAAGCTTGAAATTTGAACAGTGGCCAAGTTTAATTGAGACCCGATTCCGATGCCCTTCCGTGCGAAGCCAACGGCCGTACATTTGGACGTGGAAACGCTTAATATCTCAAAATTAACCCCATTTTATACCTTTTAAAGACGTTTAACCATGCTTGCAATTTGCAATAGTTAAATTCGCGGTAAATGACGGATGGTTAGCTGGCAAAATGCATTGGATCGGTAATCCAAAGATGTGGGTTCGAGTCTCACGTTAGCCAGAGTTGATCACATTTAATTTTTTCATTGTGATTGACATATGTCTAGTGTATATATATATATATATACAATCTATAAATTGTAATGTGGAACGTCCCACAATAAAATGGAAGGAAATCAGTATGTTTATTACAAGCATATTGATGTTAAAATTGATATTAAATAATTTCGTTTCCCAAGACTAGTAGCGCGGTTACTAGACAGATAAGTTTGCATTTGCCTTCGATATTTTTGAATTATATGGGCCTAAAATACCTTTTGAATGCCTATAAACTATTCAAAGTGGCGCAGTTAATGATCGAAACTCGATTAAAAATATATTATCTGATTCTGAAAGTAGTAGTAACTACCAAGGTCACGCCGATGCCACGCCGATAGCGTAGCGTCGGCGGCGGCGGCGCGAAAATTTTGTCGGCGGCGGCGGCGCGCCGGCGCGGCGCTCATATCTAAGTTAAAATGGAAATCTGGCCGTCAGTACACTTTTTTGCCGTCGACTATAACCATTTTGTTCAATCGCTCGGGAGGTTGTAACATGCAAGGTCTGTTGAATATTCATGCATTTGCACATTTTTGTACGAAGTTTACTAAACTCAACTATGTACATTTCGAACTGACAGCAAAATGAATTGAAAAATATTACGGTATACCGTACTAATTCGTGTAACTAAATGACAGTAGAATCTCAATAATTTTATAAAGATTGTATCAATATGATCTGCTTATAGACACATGACATTCTTTATACTTTTATAGGCCAAAGGTCTCAAAAAAGACCATCCTATAACATTATCTTCTTGTATTTTTTTCTTGTACGGATTTTTTTAGATTATAGATTGGCGATGAGGGTTGAATTGTACATTGGAGATAAATTATCTTCCGCTTTTCGTTATTCGAAAGTAAAACAATCATGAAAGAAAATAATATTAGCTACACGTTTATCCCTAAGAACCTCAGTAAGGTAAATAGGTACGTACTGTTTGCTCCACATGCTCCTTATCTTATCCCTTCTGAAGCTGCTGTAGAGCGAAAGAAAACAAATGAAGGGCGGGAAACCAGGTTATTGCTGTGATTGTTCGTCATTATCTCCTGGAGTTCAGAGCAAATCCTGTTCAAGTGTTCGTATTAGTCGCACGAGGGCGGGCGAATCGCGTTGTCCACTGAGCATGATCTCAAATTCGGTTACTATTCGAAACAAGATTCGTAGATACCTAGTTAGCGAGACCGTAATTGTACAGAGCCCCTAGCGGTCACCTAAAAAACTAATTTTATTAACTTGTACCATGAGCCACATATTTGCTCGTGTACCTACTGCAAGCCAGACGGTCAAGGGCTTCAATATAGTTGTCAAACTTAAGCGGCGACTGTCCGTAGACCAGATGGCCGCTGGAACAAGAAGGTGGAAGGTTCTTTAGTTGTGTCCACGACTACAATTCGCAGTTAAAGTAAGGCTTTTCCACAAAATGGTGGATCTACCTATACAATCTCGTCTATATTGTGCGGAACAGGACAGCGCATGACTAAGAAAAAGTGCTCCTGCAAGTTTATTTCTTTTGTGCATTAAATGTTAAATAAATAAATAGATGGTAGGTGATATTATGTAATATGATAAATGAGAGTTGTGTTAGTAGAGGTCCTTATTCCGGTTTACACAACTAACCTGTTCTTAGTAGGCCATCGGAATACGCCTCTGTTCGCTAGCGTGGAGAACAATGGGTTTGGAGCCCGGTTGTACAGGAGACGGTTAAGTTAGACTAAAGCTCTGTGGAATCTCTACATTGTCTCTAGAGAAACTGGCTTAAAGCTCTTTGAATTGTCAAGATTAAGACCTTTAAAATGTGCTTTGTTCTTGTTGACATCTCAGGAAAATAGGTTAGGTAATCAGATTACACAAATCCCAGAATGTTCCATGGAGATCTGAATGCACGGTTATATAATATTATCAATTACTTATTATACTTATATAATTAATGAAGCAATCAGGAAAAGTTGATAATTCCAGGCATTTAGCACGTTTAAAATATACCGCATAGGTAAACATAAATTACATGTAAAATTATACGTGTAGGATGGTGGCACCTATTAAGGATTTTTAATTGTATAACTAGTAAATGAATAGAATCAGGCGTTACTTTACGGAAATCCATATTGATTAATACCAAAAGCAAGCTAATATTTTGGTATTAATTAAACACTAGTTAGAATATAACTCAACCAGCTACCGTATCTATAATACTCCTCGTGCGAAGCTGCGAACCTTTTTAGTTCAATGCGAGCGCCTGCCGACGCGCGATAAGCCACGTGTCGTAATTGGAAATCTTTGCTCATTTGTTTTGTGCAGGCGCTTGCATGTGCATCGTGCAAGGGTGTTAAAAGGATGAGCTTAATATTAATATGAAGTGTTGTAGAAAACGTTATACTGAACTGTTTTTGTCATTTACAGTGTCGTATTTATTTTCTAAGCATAATAAGTATTTTCTCGGAAACTTTCGTATACATGCTTCAGTCAAATTTAGTACTTTTTGTACCAAGACTGACTGAAATAGCAAGAAACATTCGTATGTTTCCTTGAAAATACGATGGAAAATAATTATGCACTACATCTGTAAGGAATGGCTTTTTTCTTTTATAAAAATATAGGTCACATTTTTCAAAAAAAAAACAGCTTTACCGAAACATTAAGTTCGTTAGAGTATTCTAAATCTAATATTCTTTACGATCGTACTAATTCAGCAGAAGTTCGAAATCGTGGAAATAAAGTTAAGAATTTCGCCTTCAGGTTACTAAAAGTACAAAAACTTTTACGACTTCTTTAGGAATAACTTCTAAATAAGAGAATTTGTAAAGTTAACTCATTTAAGTTTGTTTAGAGATAAAACTTGAGTAACAGGTATTTACGTAGGTATTCATCATATTCTGTTAGGATTAGAGCATTTTCACATTGTCTAATCGGAGGTCGTGTCAAAACAAAATCTGTTTAAAACCATAACAAGTTATTTAATCTGAATTGGGCACTAGAAACTGACGTAAACAAATACACCAAAATCACAGAAAATAATCTTTAAAAAAGTGGCCAAGTGCGAGTCGGACTCGCCCACCGGCAACAGAAAATACATCATCTGTGAAAATTTCAACTGTCTACCTATCACGCGCGGTTCATGATGAGATACATGCCTGATGACAGACAGACGGACAGTCGGATAGACAGACAGACAGATATACGGATAGTGGAGTATTTACCCTTTGGTAATGGTAGTAGTACCCTTTGGTTAGTAATTGTATTTACCCTTTGGGTACGGATACGGATCCCTAACAATTAAGTGTTACGTGCAGGTTTTAACAAAACGAAAATACTTGAATAATCTTGGCTAGACAACAATTTTCATGATACTTAGGTAGGTACTAGGTGTACGACACTAACTAAAATCTGAAATCTTTATTCCAAACAAAAGTCAAGGCAATATATTTTCTTTCAACATGTTTAAGGCTTAGGGGCAAACAGATTGAGATCATATTAAATATATAAGACTAGATATTAAATATTCAGTTTCTTTTGTTAAAGTTTGTAACGGAAGGAAAGTAGTTTTTTAAGGATTACAGGACAAGGAACTTTATAGTCGAATAGACAACATGTCTGGCGGTGCCGTGTCTACAATGTACTCATGAATAATTCTACTTAGATATTAAATAAAGGAGATTTAGAGTACACATTCTCCACTCACAGAAGGTCGGTGGAGAAGAAAGAGCGAAGCTCTTCCTTTCCGACTGTCTGATAAAAGTATGTAGGTACACAAATACAAGAATTCTTGCCAAAATTCGGTCTGCCAAACCAAAACTATTACTGTCGGTCTTCGCCACATTTGACCTTAATGGCAAAAATGTGAATTTTCCATAAACTTCAACAAAACAACAATGTATAGTATAGGTACATTTACAAATCGAATAAATAATTGAAGTACCATTACATTTATGCAAAGCAGGTTACCTAAAACCGCATGACACTAGTAAAATGATAAATGACATTCGTTTACTGCGGTTCATTCCCGACAGCTTCCTCAATTTGCATGAAATGTTACTTACACTTTGTATTCTAGTCCAGACACGGCTCTCTCGAAATTGAGCTCGCACACGCTTTGCCCGTTTCAACTTTACCTCAACTTTATTTATTGTCACGGCTATGACCGACCAACTTAATTTACATACACTGGTACAGACTAACAAGATTTTGTAGAAATTAAAAAGTTGCCACATTGTAGTGTCTGCAGAAATAATGATAATTGCTACTAGTTAATTGTCCATAGACTCTGTGCGTAGAGAAGAGTCGAGAAATGTATTGGGCCCCATGCTTTCCACGACCCTTCTCTTTCCGCACAGACTCTACTATGATTTAAATGCATTTTAATTAAATTATATTTATTTGACCGAGGGACTAATTATGAATATACAAAGATGATTATTTCACAACTCGCGGCTGAACGGTGAATACCTAAAACCCGATGAGTGAGTACGATATCGGATTATCATAAAAAAATCTTAATCGACCTTTCAGAGCGTATGGCAATGGCGGCAGCCTTGGTACCTGGAGTTGACAGATAGGCAGTTGTTACATATTTACGGAGTACCAAAAAAAACAACGGGTTGCACTCAGGGAGTGCCGGCAGAAGTGAAAACTCAATGACTAGTGCAAAATGCACTATGTATAATTGAGGTTAACGCCATCTAGCGTTAGCGTTAATTACTTGAAACCCCTAAGAACATCACTGTTAGTACTCGAGTTATATTAATACCAGTTAGAGCGAAACTCACTAGATGACATTTAAATCAATAAAGAAAACTCAATGACATTACACTCATGTAACAGTTTTTCATGTAATGTCATTGAGTTTTTCTTTATTGATTTAAATGCCATCTAAATGAGTGGCCATCTTAATCTTACGGTCACGTGATCGTCTTACGCTGTCTCGAGTTTAACATTTTTTCCCCACCTCAAAAAGTGCACAGCGCCGCTAAAGAAGTTTTCACTTCAAAAACTTTTCGCATTATAATCTGCTGGCTACTTCTGAACCTGACATGTTACTCAGGGCTACGTGCTTCATGTCAAGCTATTCCAATCATTGAGCCAACACGAAGACACGTGCACGTGGCAGTAGAACTTCTTCGCCAATATTTGCGGCATCGATCCAGCAAACAATGAGCTCACGAAGTGCAATAGCAACATAGTACAAGTTTGTAGCTGACTACGAGTGGTTTTGTAATAAAACTATGTAAAGTGACGCTTCTTTACCCGACTACAGGAACGATTATGATTTAAGCCATCGTAGCGTAAAACTCTTAAACCGATTTTGTTTAGTGATTTCTCCATCGACATAAGCTTCTTAATCGACTTTGAAAGAGGAGGAGGATCTTAAATAAATAAAAAAAAACAACGGGTTGCACTTCTGTGCACATTTGGTAACACAAAAGGAATGTTTCATACAAACTTTCTCGGACATTTGGGAAATATGGTGGAAATTGTTCAGCTTCATGTACTTTATCAGCATACCAATTTTTATAAAAATCTAAGATGTGATCGAAATGTACAAACTTTTTGAGAAATGCTCACATTCGGAATTGCTTCCATGTCAATAAACAGTTTGTCTCAGACCTCATTATTAGGTAAATAACTACTTAGATTTTCAGGTCCCAACGGATGCTTAAAAACTTGAAATGAAATGGGAAAAGATGGCGTAAGCCAAAAAAGTTTATTAGTGTACGCACGTGCTCTGAAAGCCTTGGCATTGTGACCTTTGAGCGCGTGTGAAGGAAATAAAACTACGAGTGGTTTCGTAATAAAACTATGTAAAGTGACGCTTCTTTACCCGACTACAGGAACGATTATGATTTAAGCCATCGTAGCGTAAAACTCTTAAACCGATTTTGTTTAGTGATTTCTCCATCGACATAAGCTTCTTAATCGACTTTGAAAGAGGAGGAGGTTCTTAAATAAATAAAAAAAAACAACGGGTTGCACTTCTGTGCACATTTGGTAACACAAAAGGAATGTTTCATACAAACTTTCTCGGACATTTGGGAAATATGGTGGAAATTGTTCAGCTTCATGTACTTTATCAGCATACCAATTTTTATAAAAATCTAAGATGTGATCGAAATGTACAAACTTTTTGAGAAATGCTCACATTCGGAATTGCTTCCATGTCAATAAACAGTTTGTCTCAGACCTCATTATTAGGTAAATAACTACTTAGATTTTCAGGTCCCAACGGATGCTTAAAAACTTGAAATGAAATGGGAAAAGATGGCGTAAGCCAAAAAAGTTTATTAGTGTACGCACGTGCTCTGAAAGCCTTGGCATTGTGACCTTTGAGCGCGTGTGAAGGAAATAAAACATTAAAGGGTCGTTATAGGCGTGACTGACAACTGACAAGTGACAGTGATAAGTAGTGATAACCGGTAATGAAGTATTAATGTAAAACACGTGTACCAGACAGGTATTTTAAGGGTATTGTAATTGTGAAAACGGGTTACAGAGAGGCAACACATCGAAGGTGGTTCGCGGTAGGCACTCTGATGTCCAATCCGCAGTACTATTTCAGAAGTTAAAAGTAGCTCTGTTTGAAATGTTGGTAGTTTCTCATACAATATTATTAAGTGCGCACAGTGCGGTAGTCGAAGCATATGACGTCACCAAGGGAACTTTTGACGATTACGCGCTGAAAATTAGAATACAGTCAGCAGCAGAAGTTGCTAATCGGGCGAGGTGTTCAAAATACCGTTGACACGCTCTTATTTTCTTAACAATAACGTCGCGTCAAGATAATTTTGAACACCTGGCCCGCTTAGCGACTTTTGATGCTGACTGTACATAGATGAAATTATTTATTAATTATTAGGGTAAACAAGCTTATATTAAAAAGAGAACAGCTTTTGGTTAATATTATATGCTACTTACTTAAGTTCATTTTTTCTTTCCCAGCTATGTTGTGAACTGGCCCTGCTCTTCTCAGCCAGCGGGATCGGGCTGTACTACCGAGCGCTGACCGAGCGAGCGCACCGGAACACCTTCGCTGGCACCAGGACTTGTCTGGAACAGCGTGTCAAGCTGGAGTGCGAGCGGGAGCAACAAGAGAGGCTGTTGCTCTCTGTCATACCTGCGTATATCGCTGCTGAGGTAAGTGCTACTGGTCCTGTAGACAACATGCCAATCGCTAACGCTCCATAGCGAACGAAACGCAACTGTCACTGTCACACTAATACGGAAGAGTGATAGACACAAAGCGATTCGATGTCGAAGCGCAAGCAACTTGGCTAGGCCGCCTGATGCAGACTTTCAATGCCAGGCCTGCCTCAAACAGCGTGTCGTAATGAGTAGGTAATATGAATATCATCTTTACAAAGGAAATGGCCTTTGCGAATCAAACCATGGTAACTTCCCAAACGGTAAAAAATAGTAACAAATGGTAAATAACCACTTTATGAAGTTGGTTTCGCGGGATGAAAAGTGAAAATAACATTTAAAACCTTGCAAAAGCGTCTTAAAAGGTCTGAAAAAAACAAAAGCATTACCTCTTCGTGTTTTCAGAACAACATTATCCCGAAATAATGAATTATAATGGGCGACATTTTTGCTTTGTGAATGACAAACGTCTTAATTGTGTCCATTGTCACACGGGAAAGACGAATATAATTTTAAAATGATTTGAAAATAAACTTGCTCTCTTCATGATAATTTGAGGTTGACAAATGTTTGAATTATAATTATGTATGTATAAGATTGATTTCAGTAATAATGATTGTCTACGATATTGACATTGGTTTGGTCTTTGGTGTTACTTTCTCGACTTTATCGACTCTGTTTCAGATTTCGGACAAATGAAGGCACGTTAGTAGTCACTCACACTCCTTTTAATGGTCAATATACCTACCTAATATCCTGAACAGCTTACCCAAACAAGTAGTAGAAACTTTAGAAAAATATCCTGATAAAGCAAAGAGTACACTTAAGAAAGCATTGATTAACATGAATTAAGGCTCCGTTAACGATTTTAGTGTCAAAATGTAAAATTGATAGATTTCGTCGTTGAAATTGTACACATTTTGTTGCGTAATATCTAAATAACAAGTATTGGTTTCTTTTAGCACGTCTTCTCATCTTGCCTTTTAATAATGAGGTCTCGAGCGTGCGTCACCGGCAATATATGACGAGAAGGGGCAGTTTTTAAAAATTCATCAAAAAATTATAATGGTAAATTATACAAAATGATGTATCAGAACAGTTTCAGGAAATGTTGTAGATTGTTTAAGTATCAAAATTACGTTGAAATTAAGTCGATTTTCACGAAAATAAATCACTTGTTTTGATGTAATTTCTGGTGAAAATTGATTTCGTCGAACTTTCATTTACTCTTGTTCAATATCATATAACAAAAATGTAGTCTATGAAAGTTGGAGTACAGGATATGTGTAATACAAAATTACCATTTTTAGTAGTCCAAACTTTACGAAATTTCCAAATAGGATCGACTAAATCAGTGCTTTGCGCGCGTTTACCTAAACGTCCATCAGAAAAAAAATCATTACTAATTTAGTGAGTCTGTTTTCAAAAAAATTATCTGTACAAGTGCAAGATAAGAAGACGTGCTAATAGATACCAGTACTTGTTATTTCTATTACGTAACAAAAGGTGTCCAATTTCATCGACTAAATCTATCAATTTTACATTTTTGCTGCTAAAATCGATACCGGCCTCTTAATGTAAGATATAACTAGTATTAACATGTAAGCACTAACTAACTGTAACAAAACAATATAAGTTCACATATAAGGCTAAGCTTGGTTTAAATAATCTCCAAATATAGAGATTGTAACTGAGATTGATTGTACAACTAACCTCTTGATTGAAAATAAACAGATTAAATTTTAATTTTTTTTTTTATAATACTAGACAGTGAAAAAGCAAGGTATTTGTGATACATAAAAAGGTACTCTATGAATTATGAGACAGACGCAATGACGTCTGTTAGACGTTTACGCTACGTCTGTCAAAGGTCGAAAGTTCATGTTAGCCAATTTGAAGTACGCAATGGAAACATTCCCGCTCCGTGCGTGGCATGCCAAGTGGATGACCGTTACCGCCCCAGTTGCAATAAGGCCGTCTGTTACCATTTGGCCAAGGTCACGTAATATATGATCCTGTGGTAAAGACCCTACGGTTGTGTGTAATTGTGGTGTTACCTCTACTGCAGATATCTTGTCTATGATGAGTCGACATACTGTTTATCGTCACGTTGTTGTTGAATACCCCTAGTTGCAATAAGGTCGTCTACTCCCATATGGGCCAATTTTACAAGCTTTTGTTTAACATTAGGCCAATCAAATTAGATTTTTTTCAAGGAATTAATTCCCAGCAAGCTGGAAATCATTTGAATACCTTCATTTGGTCCTAAATGCATGTAATCAGAGTTATGCGCTATCCCAAGAGAGTGCATGTGACAACATTTATGTTCTTTTTCAGTTTTTTGCTTATATGTAGCTCGAAAACAGTATGTCCGATGGAAAATTCTCCTCATTCTGAACGGAACCAACACCAATCTCAATTTGGGACCGATAGACTAGGAATCCTCTAGACGGAGTTTACAGCAATTATTGCATGAAACTTGATGCTGCCAAAAATACTGGGGTGCGGGGGACGAGGTGAGCGAGTCCCGTGCCGTGATTGGTCCGTTCAAAGACACGGACCTCACACAAAGACACTTTCACTCGAAAATGGAGTAAAACTACCGTATACTATTATACTACTACTATTTATGGCAGAGGGGTAGCGCTACTATGCTCAGTCTGGAGGATGTCTTGTCTATGTTTGGGACAAACACTTATGTAATTTTCCGTAAAGTTCCGCAGAATAGGGAACTCTATGCACCAAATTTTATTGAAATCTGACGAAAAAAAAACGAAAACAAAATTTGGTTTAATTAAAAAATCGACCGGTTTAGCCAAGATCACGTAATGAGATCACGTGTTTAGTGTGTCACGCCGTGTTGTCGTGGTTCTACCTGTACTAATTAATATCTTGTGTATTGGTTCGATGAACTATTTATCATCTGGTTTGACAGGTCACGCGCACGGCCAGATATGTTATGCCCAAATCGCTATTATACAAGGGGCACTTCCTATATGAGTTGGATACTTTCTCATCTCATTTTATGAAACAGGCTGAGAATAAGGGTAGAAGCCTTTCCTTGGGCAAGGGTTGACTTTATCTGGGGTGTGCGTGTTATAAAATAGTTATTTGTTTTACAAGGGGGCAAAGTTGTTGTTTAACCGCTCGTGCTAATATTGATACCCGAGCAAGCGAAAGATTCCAAAATTGGACCACGAGCGTAGCGAGAAAAATAGTTTAATTATGTAATGTACCGACTGGTGACCGACTGGGATTTTAATTTTGTTTTAATGCGTCTGTTTCAAGTTTATTTATTTATTTGAAGTTTTTTGATTTTATTCTGTTTGAATTATTATTATTGTGGTATTTTAAATTGTTATACTATCTTAACATACTGTATGGATCTCTGGCTATCTAAAATTTTTGATTTTGCTACATGGGTTCCGAATTAGAGGAGTAGTTTAGTTTCAGATCCTCGGATTCGTACTTGGATTGAACTGATTACAATTAATGTCACGTTTTATATAGGTTTTCTAGGTTCACAGTAAAAAATTACAAGCGAAATGAAATTTTGTCGTGGTATGTACCAATTACGAGTAATATTGACAAATAAAATAAGATACGCGACGTGAATTCAGAGGCAATAAACTATAAATGCCGTATGCAATGTCACCTTCAAGGGCTCTGAAGATTAAACATGAAAGAAAATATCCCACCAAAAACATTTTCATGTAAAATGTTGCCAAGACGAAACCATAAGGCTCGCACTGACAAAAAGTTATCATCAGATATCTTGTAGAGCCAAGCTTCTAACTCTACAGGCCCTACCTTCACAGACTCTACACCTTAGTCAAAATATGTGGCTTGGCCGTTTCGTCACATGGGCGTAAGGTGAAATATGTATTCATTATTCATTATTTTTTATTATAAAATAGTTCTTGTAATAATGAAACGGCCAAGCCACATATTTTGACTAAAGTGTAGAGTCTGTGAAGGTAGGGCCTGTAGAGTTAGAAGCTTGGCTCTACAAGATATCTGATAACTTTTTGTCAGTGCGAGCCTTATGGTTTCGTCTTGGCAACATTTTACATGAAAATGTTTTTGGTGGGATTTCACATCTTTTTGCAAGTTGCTTATGACAATCTTCTGATTTAAAGGGTTGCGGGTGATTTACTATTAAAAATCCTGAAATACGTACTTGGGGGGCATCTTTTATATACAATCTGCTTTTTTACTGATTCCCCATACAAACTTCAACCCCCTTTTTCCCCTAACGCCTTTTTCCCCCCTTTTCACCCTTACGGGGTGATTTTGGGGTTGAAACTATTTTATATCCTTCCCCATAACAACAACTATCTACATACCAAATTTCAGCTAAATCGGTTCCGCGGTTATCGATTTCCCATACAAAATTCCACCCCCCTTTTCGCCCCCTTAGGGGCTAATAATTTCAAGTTTTTGAATTTTTTTGTTGTTTGTGGACTAATACTATCTCACATACCAAATTTCAGCTTCCTAGGACTTCAGGAAGTACCCTAGAGGTTTTGATGATCAACAGTGAGTGAATGAGTCAGTGACGAAATCGGGGTTTTTTAAGACATTCATAAAATCCAAAGTATAAGAGCTATGCAATTGAATTTTTTTATGCTTACTAAGTCCACTATTGACATCATATCCCGAGAGTTTTGTTTATCTGGTATAATCCAAACCCAAGTTAAGAGGGTTCAAAAAAACGACGAAGCACTTCGAGAAAAGGTAGGTAGTGCCCTTGCGCTTCGCTTTGCTCGTCTTGGCGGGGGCACTACCGTGCCCCCAGATTCGTATAAAAAATGAGAGTGAAACTCTGATATTTATGTGAGTTTTTTAATTTAGATATAAAATAAATAAGGCTGAGGGACAGGGGCTGTGACCAGGGGGTTTAGCAGATCTCATTGGCCATTAAGCGTGGTAACGCTGCCAGTGTGATGGGGACTTTTAAGCCTTTATTTTGTTTAACTTTGCTTATATTTTGTTATTTATAAAAAGCCTGTTGCGGATTTGTGGCCACCTGACAAAGTCGGCGTTGTAAATATTTTAAGTATGTATATACAAACTGGTTAAATCAGTGGGTACCTAACAAGACATATATCAACATTACTGCATTTTTGAAGTGAAAACTTCTTTAGCGGCGCTGGGCACTTTTTGAGGTGGGGAAGAAATGATAAACTCGAGACAGCGTAAGGCGATCACGTGACCGTAAGGGGCGTCAGGCGATCACGTGACCGTAAGGGGCGTAAGGTTTAGATGGCCACTCATAATTTAGATGGCATTTAAATCAATAAAGAAAAACTCAATGTTATTTGACATTTATGTTGCGGACTATCCTTTTCAAGACTCTTTACCTATGTTCAAATAATTTGACGTTGTCATGGCAGTATGTAAATAAACATGTCAATGAAAAAGTGTGATCTTATTTGATAATGATAATAATATATGATAAATAAATAGAATACCTCCGCTAAACGTATGTATCGTGTTACCGGGCGTCGGTAACATAGTGAGGTGAGTTTTCACTTCTATCGGCACTCCCGGAGTGCAACCGTTGTTGCTTGTTTTTCTTTAATAATGGGTAAAATCTTTAATTGTAGAATAGAAAAAAGCGATTTCCAAAAAAACTAATTATATACCAAATATTTGAACTGCCGTTCCTTTGAATGACTCATGGAATCCTAGAACGGTGTCGTATCGTATAGCAATGATAATATTTGTTTTCCATCTGGGATTAAGTAAATATAAATAAAAATGCAATGTTGTGTAAAAAAATCTAAGTACATATTTATTAATAATTTTATTATACTACTCTTAGTATTACAATACAATTATGTTTAAAACTAGATCAGTCACAATTGGTCTTTTACATAAAATAAACCTGGAACTTTGCTTCACGTTCATAACAATACAAATTCATGTAGGTAGGTACGGAATTAATGCTGAACGATGACTTTCTATGGCAATATAATAATCTGACGTCGAAAAGAAATGCTTTTAAATGTATTTAATATATATTTGGAATGTAACTGTTCCTTGTAATTTGACTAAGAGATAATTTTTATCAATGCCTTGACGTTTACACTGTCTACTCTACATAAAATATGTGTTCATACCGTTACGTAATGAGACCGATAACTGAAAGACGTCACTCGTTTTATGGAATTTACTAAACCTCTGACCTTTTTAATAGGAAATGATACAATTTAAGCTCACAGATCTCTTAAGGCCGAAATAATTAACCACATTTACGATATCGCCAAAGCCGAATTGGCCTTCGTTAAAAGTTCCGGCGCTGATTAAAAATAAGACACACACTCACTGCTCACTGAGATAGTTGAGCAAAGTGTCCATTTAAAGGAATCACACGTCAAGCTAACAGATGGCACCAGCAGCTCTAGAACTTCAACCGACGCTTTTGGTCAAAACCGTCCACCTTTCCAATGAAAGGTCAATACCAACAGTAGCACCTATGCTTGAATAGTTCTTCCCTCATATCACAATCAAGTCTCTAGTTAGACTTCTCAAAATTGTTCAATTAGCAGCTGAAGTTATTCATCGTCACGCCGATTATGGTTCCGCATAATCTTTCCTTTCAGCATCAGATTTACCAATATTAACGTGAATCGTAATAGCCTCGTCGTTTTCCGATTTCATTATAACATCATTCCACTGTATCTCAGCTTTCTTGCTATAATTCTCATTCTCAATAAGGATGGCTGACTTTGTACTTAGCGCTTTAGATTGAAACTCGACTAAAGCACAGTAGTCGCTTTTTCTAGATTCAGACTTGGCGTCTGCGATGTATCCTAGTTTTCTTCTCATCACTTCTACTCTGACATGGTAATTGTAGATGCATACTTTGATGATGAAGGCGCTTTTTTGATGAAGCAGAATGATCTTGTATTTAGTTCTGCAGCAAGCGGTCTTCTTCAACTTGGTTTGGAAGTTTTCTATGAGGATCTTGATTTTTTGTGAGTAGACGGCGATGATATTGTGGGTGCCCTGGAGATGAGCGGAGAGTTCTTCGAATGGTATGGAACAGCAGTTGGCCGTAATGGGGCAGGTCATGGTATCAAATTTGCAGTCTTCCTCGTGCTTAGGTCTGGTGGCCGCTGTGAGGAGCTCTGTGCAGCCGCGTCTGTTGACAAAGAAAAGATATGGTTAGTTTTCAATAATTGAAACAAATAGGTAGGTAATTATGATTACGAAAATGTTTCTTGGTAGTGGCCTATCAGTAAAGGACGCATTTAATTTCTACAAAACAAGGATGATGAAATGACCGGGTGATTACCTATTACCTATATGTATTTTTCTTATCTGGCTTATCTTATGAATTGTGGAGAAAATAATAGGCGGGCCTACTAATTAGATTGCGACAGTTTCCAGGGTTGGGAAAGCTTTGAGCTATGTTTTTATTCATCATATTTTTTTAAAAAGGAATAGGATTTTCTTAGAACGAAATCCTACAAGATACCTACGTAGCTTGCTAGCTTGCTTCGTTCGAATTCAATACAAGAAGCACATCAATTATGCGCTGTGTATAGATGGCTACAGTCACGTAGGCTCTAGGCATGTTGAGTAACATGAGGTTATTCCACAATTTCTAGTCGTGTTTAATACGTCTACGTCTTAGCTCTAGTTATGCTAATAACTTTAAGTACGTGTCTGAGACTCAGTTATTAAGTCTATTTTTAGATATTATAGCAACTGCTAATTCTTTTACATTTAATGCTATACTTATAGTAGCACTCATACGCGTTTATTTTTATGAACTCGTTCGTAAAAATACTAGAGAACCCGAAAAAAACATCGCACTCACTAACACAACTAATGTAACAATTGTACAAAGTAGCACGTAATTATTTTGTCGCCAAAATCCAATTAAATGAGCCTTGCCCTTTTGACCCCTTAGTTTATCAAAAATACATCTTTTATATATTTATTCAATCATGCTAATAAAAAAAGATTGAAGCAAAAAATCACGTCCTTGGTTATTCCAAAGACGTTATACTCGTACTTTAATAACCTAATGGAAGTCAGTTTCCATCGTTTGGAATTTAGTTAGTCTAGATTAGTCTAGAACATGAACATGCCATAAGAAAAATTGCTCGCACACTTCACTTTGAAACTTGGTTAATATTATATTAACTTCATGTTACGTGTCAAAGTTAGCCCAGATGATAAACTATGTATGAAAATGATAGAGTTTCGTTTCGTTTTCTGCAAGCGATTGTAATCTTGGCTGGACCCCCTGATTATCATAAGAAAACCTCGTTAAAACTACTGAAGTCAACATTGTTACCCAAACACACCTGTTTTAATTTCGCTTTGCTAACCAACTTAGTAATTAATTTTATGATTTACAGTTTTAATTTTCATTAGTTTCGTACAATGGAACTGCACGGGTGGTCTTTCATTACATAATGTGCGCTTAGGGGCGAAAATTAAAGGTATACATAGTTAAAAACTACAGTATTATTAAAAGGGGCTACTTTATGTTAATTAAAATACACGTAAGTATAAATTTACAGAGCTATGATCACCAGGGATATAAAATATTTAATAAAGGATACAATGTAGACGATTTTTGGGTATAATTAAAAAGAGCAAATGACTATTTAATTATAGTAATCGAATATCCATCTATTGTTTTTACAAGAATTAAATAAGAATCAAATCAATATATATTTTCAAAGTACCTAACTTTAATTATAAAAAAACAATAAATGATGCATGCGTATTTCTTATTTATTATATATAAAATGTATTCTTATTCTTTAATTATAAAGGCATTGTGGTCCGATACATGTCTAATTAATTTTTTAAATTAGTCTAATGTTTTAATAAAAACAACGAATTATAATATGTCTCAGCTGAATTCAAATTATTTGACAATAAGTATAAGAAAAGTAACATCGGTATCGGTTTCAAATTAGCAGAAACAAAATAATGTTTCAGATGTTAAGTAAACAGGATTTATTTAACATGAAATGGGATTGGAGTTGTTTATATTATGGCTTATATAAATTTACCATTTTATGTCACTTGGGAACTGTTGTATAATTATATTATACCTATTGTACCTAATGCGCGTTACCTTCGTTTGAAAATGTTATTTAGGATTAAATTATAAGTACTTTAAAGCAAAGCTATTTAATACGTCTCTAACATTTTATTGTATGTATGAACGAGTATACACTTTTTTATAAGGCAGGTGAAAATTAGAATAATATGAATTAAATGTACGAAGGCGAACTTGTCTCCAAAAGGAATCTCTTTATTTTGTATAAGAGGCGGTCGCTACATAATATATCACTTCAGCCTACAAGTAGCGATTAAATATTTGAACCGGGCGGCCTAGCTATTAAGATTGTCATTTGCAGAAAACGAAACGAAACGATATTGTCTCTCTATCACTCTTCCATATTAGTGCGATAGAGACAGATATCGTTTCGTTTTGTTTCTCTGCGAACGATTATCATCTTGGTTAGGCCCCAGGAATCTAATCGAATCGAAAACAAAAATTTAATCACCATAATGGGTTTGTCCATTTGAAGGTAATTTTATAACGTATCTAACGGTTATTATGTGAATGAGGGTATAATAGCAGCATTACTGTGATTGTTTCGCATTCTATTACGGTGGTTAACAGCTCATTTTGTTTTCAAGTGCAGGAAATTTGACATTGCAGGTCACTGGGGCATAGGTTTAGTCTTTGTTTCTTGAATAATACAAATAATTGATCTAAAAATTTCTTTACGGTTACGTAAAATTTTCACAGGTACATATTTATTGAATCGTTGGACATGCTGCCATGTATTTAGACTTTGTTTAGTAGACGTTAAACTCCCTCTTTCTCTCGTTACACCATACTAATTTTTACCCCCTTAGTGAATGTGATGATAATGTCCAAAAGGTTACTCATATTTTATTGAGCAGTTTATGCGGTATTCGAATTATTTGTGCTTTGAAACTTTTCACATTTTTAATATACAGAAGGGAGTACATTTATTATCATTGGAGTTTTATAGTGAAAACTCTACCAGTCGATTTCTGTTTCTGTTTCAAAGTACCAAAGCCAACTTTTGTCGATTGAATATTAAACGTGACCGAAATATAAACTAGCATTATAGCCGGTTTAGACTCGCGGCTCGCGGATCGGCTCGTAGCGTGTCTCGTGGCTCGCCTCGACACACTCGCGTTCGGCTTGTCATTCGGTTAAAAACCTTATGCCGTGCCGTTAGTGTTTAAATTATATTAGCTCGACGAGCTTGCGAGCCACGAGACGAGCCGCGAGCCTTCCGTTTACACTCGCGTCTCGTGGCGCGGCTCGCAGCTCGTCTCGTGGCTCGCGCGAGAGTCTAAACGGCTATTAGAAGAATTAGGGACGTGTGAATTGAATGAAGTCAAGTTAATCGATAGTAACTTTCTAACCGTCCATAAAATCGTAATAAAAAACCTCAAACAAAATAAATAAGATCGAACCTTTACTGCTGCCTAAAGTACCCTCATAAAAAAAGTTTTAAAGGTAACTTTGACGTTGCAATGATCCAGAGAGGTATCAAATAAATCGTAAAACAGATTAAAAGTGCACAATTTATGGGTTGGGACTAGGTTTATTAGGCTCGCTTCAGAATTAAGGGTTCTTGTGGCCTAATTTTTAACTTACTGTAAAGATAACTGTGAAGTATTGTTTTAGAGTGTATGTTTATCTGTCCATGCTCTGCAGCCTAAGTAGTTTGATGATTTTTTTATGTGTCAGTTGACATTAGACTCGTCTCAGTTGGTAGAGTGGCAATAGTTTTATGACATTTATAAGAGGTAGTTTATTTATGTTAATTAGATCTCCATATTTTAGCTATAAACTGTAGAGCAGTTTAATTAAAACAAACACCAAAAATACACCATTTAAATCAATGATGAGCATTTTGTATGACTAGCACACTTTTTCTTTTTTCTTTTTTAAATGTTAAGTAAATATGTTAAGTAATACCTAGATATTACTTACGTTATTTTAAGTAATATGCAATCAATGGATAACTGTTATTGGCCGTCTGTTATGTAAGCATTCATATGTAATACTTTTATTTACGGCTGTTGTTGTCCTAAATATCAATTTAAAAAAAAAAAAGTTATATTTCGGTATACGTCATCAATCTATTAGCCTCTAAGTACTTATTAAAAAAAACCGGCCAAGTGCGAGTCGGACGGTCGTCGCGCAGGAAGGGTTCCGCACCATCAACAAAAAACAAGCAAAAAAACGGTCACCCATCCAAGTACTGACCCCGCCCGACGTTGCTTAACTTCGGTCCAAAATCACGTTTGTTGTATGGGAGCCCCACTTAAATCTTTATTTTATTATGTTTTTAGTATTTGTTGTTATAGCGGCAACAGAAATACATCATCTGTGAAAATTTCAACTGTCTAGCTATCACGGTTCGTGAGATAGTGAGATACGGTTCGAAGTATGGGGAACCCCAAAAATTTATTGTTTTTTTTCTATTTTTGTGTGAAAATCTTAATGCGGTTCACAGAATACATCTACTTCCCAACAGTATAGTTCTTATAGTTTCGGAGAAAAGTGGCTGTGACAGACGGACGGACGGACGGACGGACGGACGGACAGTGGAGTCTTAGTAATAGGGTCCCGTTTTTACCCTTTGGGTACGGAACCCTAAAAAGATCAAAAAGCCGTAACTTCTTTATGAGAGACATGGCAACGGAACCCTAAAAACGGAACCCTTATAGATTCGTCATGTCTGTCTGTCTGTCTGTCCGTCTGTCCGTCTGTCTGTCCGTCCGTATGTCACAGCCACTTTTCTCCGAAACTATAAGAACTATACTGTTGGGAAGTAGATGTATTCTGTGAACCGCATTAAGATTTTCACACAAAAATAGAAAAAAAACAATAAATTTTTGGGGTTCCCCATACTTCGAACTGAAACTCAAAAATTTTTTTTAATCAAACCCTTACTTGTGGGGTATCTATGGATAGGTCTTCAAAAATGATATTGAGGTTTCTAATATCATTTTTTTCTAAACTGAATAGTTTGCGCGAGAGACACTTCCAAAGTGGTAAAATGTGTGTCCCCCCCCTCCCTGTAACTTCTAAAATAAGAGAATGATAAAACTAAAAAAAATATATGATGTACATTACCATGTAAACTTCCACCGAAAATTAGTTTGAACGAGATCTAGTAAGTAGTTTTTTTTTATACGTCATAAATCGCCTAAATACGGAACCCTTCACGGGCGAGTCCGACTCGCACTTGGCCGCTTTTCTTAAATCAAATATTGTACTAGCTGTGACCTAACACGAAATTAGATTAAATGGGACAAGATGTAAAATTCCTTTTAGACTAAAATGGCACTAATTTGTTGAAGCTATTAGGATTGAAAATGTTAAACTGCATTATAGATTTCTAAAAAGCTATTCGCACTTTTTTTACTAATGTCTACAAAATCTGTTCAAACGTTTTGGAAGTTCATGTCATTGTAAATGTCAAATATTGTTTCTTAAAAAGTTAAAGCAGGTCTCCTAAGACCATTTTGGCACAGCAGCACGAGATTTTGTACCTACCCTCAGTACCCTATTTAAAAAGTCCACCCTGCAAATTATGCGTGTATATATTATTTCTATACATTCATGTACCTATTACCGTGTCATGAGCACAAATCACAAAGAGAAATGGCAAAAAAAGTGGATGGTGATTGTTGCAGACTCTTTAGAGTATTTATTCTTTTTTCCGATTATAAATTCAAAAGAAGAAACTGACACATTAGATTTGTAGATTCCTTGATTTGGTTGTCAAACGTGTGGTTTTCTGATCCTTCTAAATATTAACATAAAACGTAATTAAATATAGAAATATCAAAGGTAAAACTCGCTTTTATTCATCTCATACAGTCCACCAGTCCCATCTTTTTCAGTGATGATTCATGAATTGACTAATATTGGGCCCGATTCGGATTTTGTAATAGACATCTATTAGACATCGCCAAGATACGATAACGATATCTTTAAAATCTAACCTGTCAAATTTGACATTTCCGCGATTCTGGAGATACTCTTGAACGATTTCCACAAGATATTACTTAAAGATCTAATTCACATCTAATAGATATCTAACACGATCTATTGTAAAAGTGACATTGGTTGCCCGAATTGCGCTGCAAAAGAGAACTAGTTGAAATCTAAACTATAACGTATCTAGAATGGATCTAGTACGTGTCGTCTCTTGTGAATATCTTGAAGTTCGAATACGGCAGATTGTCTAATAATTATGCATACGACACAGTTCTAGAGATCCTGTTCTATATTCAACTTAAATGTCAATAAACTAAAAGACTACTAAATAATATATTAAGGTCCACTTGCACTATCCCAATAACCCGAGGTTAACCGGTTAAATCTAGAGTTACCATGGTTACCAGTACCGGTTACCGTTAACGGTTTAACCGGTTAACCCCGGGTTAGTGGGATGGTGCAAGTGGCGCTAAAGAGTTATAAAAAAAGTATATTTACCTGTAATTCCTACACGGTAGCATGAGATCATTGACAAGCCTCTGAAGCGCCAAGCAGGGCGCCGCGGGCGCTCGTAGGGCGCCTCTACACCACGCGCAACGCGAGATCCGTCGAGAACAGCGCGCGCACCATACACCGCCGCACCAGGGACACACACATGGACCGCAGCACTGGAAAAGAAGCAATGGATTCGTTACAACCCAAGTTTTACGTTGACTCAGTATGAGATGCATTGCAGGTCAAAATTGGCACTGATGTCGCTTGACAGCGCACGAATCTGGCCGCGTAGCCAACGTGCCAATCGCTTACGCTCCGTAGCGATCGAAACGCAACTGTCACTGTCGCACTAATATGGAAGAACGATAGAGAGACACAAACCGATTCGATGGCGAAGCGATAGCGATTGTCCGCTTGGCTAGGCCGGCAGGCCCCGTAGACAACATGCTAATCGCTAACGCCACGTCGTAGTGAAGTACGAACCGCAACTGTCACTGTCATACTAATATGAAAGAGTGATAGAGAGACACAAAGCGATTCGATAGCGAAGCGCAAGCGAACGTCACCTTGGCTAGGCCGGCAGGTGAACCAACTTTGTGTAAGATCTTCATACAAGGTGGAGGGTTGTTTGTTGTTCCTATAGTAATATTATGTCATACACATACACATACTGTTTGCACTTTTTATGTGGCATTTAGACAAAAGACAGGATTCGAATTTTTGGTTTAGTTTTCTAATTATGCTGCTGGTTAAGTTAAGACACCAAAGACAGTGGAATCAGAAGATGATGTTTTGTTATGCTCGTTTTAGTATTTGTAAACTCTTGGCTAAATAATTTATTGATCAATTCGTATTACTCGGATGAATTTGCGATTTAAATCTTAATATGTAACTATTTCGCCAATAGTTTAATCTTAAAATTGTAAGCAAAAATGTCCAAAGGTCATCATTTTCAAGTAAAACTACTTCATAAAGATTCGTCCATACGAGTTCAAGAGGAAGGTTATATTGCGAAATCAACTCTGAAGTCATATGAACAAGATTCACAATTGGGTAACACTCGAAGATGAATTCAGGCCAAGGCACCGAGTTATGAGGTACACATCGCGTAATACATATTATGCGAATACCTATGTACGTACCTTTTCATAGTTCAGAAGATTGAAATTGATTAAAAATAAATTAAATCTCTTAAAAGATACGAGACTGTTATTAATATGGGGAATTATCTATGAAAAGGGACCTTAATGTCGATGGCGCTTACGCCGCACGGCGTCGCGTGGCCGCGTATTTATATCGGAGCATCGTTAATTATGGCGTAAGCGCCATCGACAATAAGGTCCCTTTTCATAGATAACGTCACATATAAGATTATTATTCACAAAGGATCAATATCAATATGTCTGACTAAAAGTTCAAACGTTACTGTGTTTTTGTATGAACAATTTATGATTAAAATTTTAAGAAAATTAATTGGTACCTAGTATAAAATTACTTATACATCAAACTGCAGCGCAGCGAATACTTGTGAAATTTATTTATGTATATGTTGATATATGTTATATAATATTTTAGTTTTGTTTTCTTTATTAGAAGATATAAAATACAAATGCAGTTTCTGCTTATTGCCAAAATACCATGCAATATTATTTTAATTGACTTTAAGTGCATTGGAGTGACTTCAACAACGGAATAATTTTATAAATCGCTAACATATACTAAACTAGAAGCACTTCATTCTCTGGCAACCCTTATCAAGGCATCTTACTTACTGTTGCAATAGTAGAAATCATAGAAATGTGCTTCCCTTCTAGTGTAGTAGATACTAGCTATTTTCAAAATTACCCCGCTATCGAAGTGACCTTAAAGCACCTTATCGCGTTCTAAAAATAAACACTACTAGACTTTGAACTCTGAACAATGTCACATTGACCAAGTGATTGGAAACTGGGAACAACAAGAACAGGAAGTACTAGAACAATCTTCGAAATGGCAAATAAATAAAATTAATTAAAATAACAGAGACGATCTAAAATAATGAACTGAGGGACCTTGACGTTTTTCACCCAAGATATAAAAAAGATTTAACCTTGTTTTATTTATTCCTGTGCTTACACTAAAACTACTCAGTGGAACCTCGATAGCACGAATCTCAAGGGAAACGCGAAAAACTTCGTGTTAACGAGGTTTCTTCGTGTAAGGCCTGAGTGGACGCTTGAGTTGGGCGTGCAGCGGGGCGGGGCGTGCGGCGTGCATGTTAAACAAATGCAAACGTATAGGAGCAGCCTTAGTGCACGCTGCTCAAATCACTTGGGAGCTCGACGCCACGCTGCACGCCCCGCCGAACGCTCCGCTTCGAGCGTCCACTCAGGCCTTGCATTTCTAGAGGGCATCGAGTTAGGGAGGTTCTTGTAGGTTTTTGGTTGTCTTAAAGAGCTTTCGAGCTACAGAGGTAAAACGCATGAAAAAATCGTGTTAGAGAGGTAAATATAGAAACGCAGAAAGTACAGTCTTATTATCTTTTTCGAGTTACAGAGGTTCGTTAGTAATTAACTTCGCGATATAGAGATCAGAGGTGGTAAAACAATACGACAATTTTCTCGAGTTGAAGAGGTCTTTATTTTTCGGGTTATAGAGGTAAAAAATGTACTTCATAGTCGTGAAGCGAATCGTTGGTTACTTCGTCTTAGTAAGGTTAAATATTTCGAGCTATGGAGTTTTTGGGCTGGGAAGGGACATTTCATTTCCTGTTAACGAGGATTTCGCTTTATCGAGGTTCGAGTTATGATGTCCCACTGGATATTATTACAAGCTTCATATCGTAATGAATAACAACAGTCGACTATTATGAAGATTATTCAACATCTTATTATCTTCTAGTCTAAGGATACTTAAGTGGTGACAATAATACGATACTAGAGACACAACGCACAAAGAGCGTTTGCAAAGTGCCACTTTACGTAACTACATCGTTAAGCGAAATATGTCTAGTAATTTCGATGTTCTATGTCTGTTGTGAGGTGTTATTTCGTTTTATTGTATAGAACATTATTTACTATTTATTTGAGGTAACATGATATATAGTACCCCTGATTACATACCTTGTGTATTTGTATTATAAAAGGAGTTTTACTCACTAAGTTTTTAGTGATTTTATGTGTGAGATATTATGGTGCCAAAAGTAAGTGAAACTTTAGAATAGGAATAATCTACCTACCTATGTTAAAATCTTAGCAAGTGAAAATCCGTGATCGTTGCCTAGTCCTCCGGAAATCAGGTTTGACAATATGTAAATGTATACATGTACAAGTCTTTCTTATACCAGGTAATAACTTTTATTTATTAGCCGGTGCATGTTAAAAGATGATGTTTTCATTTTTTTTTTCATTAATTTTCAGTTAAAACGTTGTAAAAACGTGCAGCTCTTGCACGCAATCACGATATCGCCGTCTGGTAGACTTTCCGCATTTTTATTTCATTGCAATCAATAATGTGACCATTGCCTGCGCTAAAAGTTATATCATACAGATTTTATAGTAACCGAATAATGAGAAAATAGGTCATATTTTTTTGAATTCATGAAAATATCATTGGCATTATTGGTATCGTCCAAATCGGTTAGAAGACCGCGCGAATCTAAAACGCACCTTAAAAATTTGTAACAATGATTGCAAAAAAGCTAAATACATGAAAACTGCTTCTAAAAATGCGCTATTTTATTTTTAATCGAACGCGTAAATTACTTTTTTTAAACTTACACAAAAAAAATATCCCAGATCCCGGGCATGCACGCTTAAGGGCTCATTTAGACTA
Source organism: Cydia amplana (assembly GCF_948474715.1). Taxonomy (NCBI): domain Eukaryota; kingdom Metazoa; phylum Arthropoda; class Insecta; order Lepidoptera; family Tortricidae; genus Cydia; species Cydia amplana. Next base: position 15,092,449 of record NC_086079.1, on the reverse strand, counting down.
TGCGAGACCTCGCATGCGAGTTTCATTACATTGCGGGTTTTGATCGGCCGGTTAAATTGGATGCAATCAACAGTCCGCCATGTAACTAAAATCGCATGCGAGTTCGCGCGCCGTCTAATTCAGCCCTTACGGTTACGCTCAGTTAGTCAAAGAATAACCTGAACCAACTGGCCATAAACATAGAGTAATTTTTGGTAAGGCAAGTATTATAACGTAAACAGAGCGCCTACCGCGAACCACGTTCGACGTGTTTCCTCTCTATCGCACTTGTAAATTCGTACGTAAGTGTGACAGGGAGGTAACACGTCGAACGTGGTTCGTGGTAGGCCCTCAGTTCGTCGACTCCACGATGGGAGGTTTCAGCCCGATTCGAACCTTAAGATACGTATTTTTGAAGTGAAAACTTCTTTAGCCGCGCTGGGCACTTTTTGAGGTGGGGAAAAAATGATAAACTCGAGACAGCGTAAGGCGATCACGTGACCGTAAGGGGCGTAAGGCGATCACGTGACCGTAAGCACCGTAAGGTGGCCACTCATAATTTAAATGGCATTTAAATCAATAAAAAAAAACTCAATGTTATTTGACATTTATGTTGCGTACTCCTTTTCAAGACTCTTTACATAGGTAATAATTTGTTCAAATAATTTGACGTTGTCATGGCAGTATGTAAATAAACATGTCAATGAAAAAGTGTGATCTTATTTGAGAATGATAATAATATATAATAAATAAATAGAATACCTCCGCTAAACGTATGTATCGTGTTACCGGGCGGCGGTAACATAGTGAGGTGAGTTTTCACTTCTATCGGCACTCCCGGAGTGCAACCCGTTGTTTTTTTTATTTAAAGTTCGAATCAGGCAGTTTGTCTAAACAAGTGAATGGAGCATATCCTCACCTGTAACGGTTCCAAGCAAATGCTGCACTCTGAGAAGCGTGCGAGCACCTCATCGCAGTTCGGGCATGCGCATTGCGCCGCGTGGCCCTCATCTGTTGATTCCAAGGCAGCCGGCTCCACGATCGGGAGGGGCTTGTCTGAAATTAAGAGAATAACATTGTAAAAAATAATCCTCAATATTTTTATTGAATGAATAAAAATAAAAAGTCTGCGTCGAGCAAGATTCGAACTTGCGACGTTGCGATCTTTTGGGATACCAATCCTATCGCTCTAACTGGGCTATCGACACTTACGGCCCAATTCGAACTGACATCTAACTGATGTCATTCAAATATCTTGCATTTCGCTTTTACGCATGATAAATAAATAATATGATTCAAATATCATTCTAATGTCAGTGTACTTTCGAATTGGCCTGTCACTCGACTAGCATGTCTCTGCTTAGCCTAAAATAATTTTAAAACTCGACTTCTCTGTAATCTTGGCAAGGACTTTCAAGATGTATAATAAATGAAACAGTAAACAACTAAATATAAGTAACTAAGTATAATGCTCTTTATGGTAAGTCAAATAGCCATGATATCCATTGAAGACGCCAAAATTAAATGTATTAGCTGCCCATTATAAATACCATTTTTAAATCCTTGATAATAATTCCTTCTGAAAATAAGGAGTCTAAAATTTCCACATTATTATGTGTGGAACTGGGACACTGACATGGACACTGAGACAAAAAGATAGAAAACGGTTGGAAGCTTTCGAAATGTGGTGTTGGCGGAGGATGGAAAGGATCAGCTGGACTGAGAGGAAGACGAATGAAGAAGTCCTGAGTATGATAGGATGATAGGAGAAAAGCGATGCTTATACAATAAGAAATAGGAGAGGCATGATGGTAGGACACCTGATACGGAGTTTTTCCTGAACATCTTGGAAGGCAGGATTGAAAAGACAAGAGAAGAAGGTAAACCTAGAATAACTTATCTTAGCCAAATAAAAAATGATACGTCGTATGAGGAAATTATAAGACTGGCACAAGAAAGGAATGATTGGCGATTACTCCACCGACAAGAGCAAAGCTCTTAAGTTATGATGATGATGATGATGATGTGAAAACTGTTTATAACCTGTGTTCGTATTTTCTAAACCTTCGTGATTTCGTTTGCAACGTGTCCTGTGGATTTTCTAAATTATGCTAACGAACCTAATACTTTAATTTTCCTTAATTTCATCCCTCGGCTCGCATCAATTAGTTAAACTAAGCCTCTCTAATTGCCAGCTTTATTCGCTTTGTTTAGAATTTTAGATTCAGTTTAACGTGGGAACAAAAAATTCAACGTAGTCTGGGATCTGAATTTAAGTCTGCCCCCATGCAAACAAATTTCAGTTGCAGGGGGGAAAGGGGTCACCTCTCTCTGAAGCTGGCTGTACCTACATATTTGTCAATGTTGAGGCATGAATTGCATTTTCAAGAACGTAGCAACCTTTTAAATACCTACACAATTATATAAACATTGTTCATGTGTGTAAAATACTACTACTGTTCATGTGTGTGCTACTAGGCTCATTTGGAATAGGTACAAATTATTATGTAGTATGCATAATTGCATCTTTAATGTGTTACTTTAGAATGCGACATTGTGCGTTTTACATGATTAGGTACATACCTTTGTTTTCCGGTAGAAAATCAGCCGGATCAAATTCAACAAACTTCATTTTGATATTTTCAATAACTTATTTAACCAAATTGTATGACTAAGGTCGATTTGTGTACCCGCTTTGAGTTCCCGAGCCAAACTAACACTTTAAAATGATCCAACGACACAAAATTAGCACTGACTCACTAAAATTATCTAAATAGCGATTTATTTGGATAATAATACAAATGTGTCACGCATATATCAACGCTTGACGAAGGAATGACTGAAACTTACCGATATCAGTTCTTTTTATAGCAGCAATGATAGTAATAATAGATTCTGTGTGTTTTTGTTGTTGTTGTACGCAGTACGTCCAAATCGCATTTCTTCATTCGCCTACTACGCACTCTGTCCGTAATATGTATGATGCATCGATTTCACGATTCGACACCACGCAGTTCGTCCTAATCGCGATTCGTCATTACCCCGTTCGTAAAATTCGCGATTTATCATTACATAGTTCGTCCATTAAGCGTTTTGTCTATTATCTACGCAGTTTATTAATTAACGGGTTACTTATTGAAACGCATCTTAGCGTATTCTCAAGATGTAACTATTTGAATCTATGACACTATACATTAGATATGCGGTTCAAAGCAGTATAGGTACCATAGAGTTGACACGTGCCATAATTATTTTTATAGGTAAGTACCTGCATATTTATATTGTACATAGTATACATACTCTAAATGTCTTTTTGTTGTATCACGTACCCTATGATCTAATGATTGCAATTCTATCTATATAAAGATTGTAACATATCGCTATCTAGTTCATTATCAGTACTTTGAAATGCTTTTACAAGTGTACTGACGTACCAGATAATTGTAGTAATGTTATGTCACGTTTTTCTATTTCTATGTCGTAATTGATTTTTTGGAGCACTTGAACAGTTTTATTACAATATTAAACTAGCTACTGCCCGCGACTTCGTTTGCGTAAGATGATGATGATTGCAAAACTATCCTATGTCCTTCCTCGGGCCTCAAGCTATCTCCATACCAAATGTAACCTAAATCGACAGAGTTATTTTGACTTTTATAATAAATGAATACTAATAAATATTACAGGTCGGTTTTATTTATAATATTAGTAGGGATTAGATTTGAGTAGGTTCTCCTGAACTTGTTACAAAATCTCCGCTAGCCAGAGGTTGTCTGGCTGAGATCGTTCTTTAGCGATAAGCCCACCCGTTGTTTACCTGTAAGTACTTTTATTCACTATGTATATTTACGTTGCTTATTTATAGAGGAGGTAGTGAATGTGATATAAGCTTTGTTTTTTCCGGTAATATTATGTTTTTATATTTCCGACTTTATACGAAGATGGTCAGACGACCTTCTCTAGGTCGCCGGAAGCTGATGGATAAAGATGATATTATACTAGTAACTAACGTCTCCTTTGTCCATTATTTGTATAGTCAGCAGCAGAAGTTGCTAAGCGGGCTAGGTGTTCAAAATGATATTGACGCGACTTTTTTGTTAAGAGAATAAGAGCGTGTCAAGGTAATTTTAAACAGGTAATTTTGCTTAGCAAATTCTGCTGCTGACTGTACCTAAAATCTATTATGAATTATGAAAACGATTGACATTATTCATTATAGCTTAGTTTACCGTACCTATGGTATACATATAAGTCATATAACTTGATACGTGTGAACATATCCTGTGAAATGGACACATTAAACTACATATTTGCAATTTAAATACTAGTTCAATTTTTCTAGTTTGCGCAAAGCCACATGATACACAAACATCACATTATATTACGTCATATAACGCAACTATCACAATTAACAACGATACCGTAGCGTTATAAGTGTTATAACACACCTCACGCAATTCTTAGAGAAAGGTTTTAAGGCTAAGCTAAAAGCTAACGGTCTACAGTTCAGGGTTGATGTCAACATTGCTTACAGAGATTCTCTTCTTTTAAAAGAGTAACGTGTAACCTCTAGAGGCTATAAGTATCTGAAAAATGTTTTTAAAAAGGTAAGGCACAGCGGAATAGCATAATAGTAGAATCTAGAGCCTGAACGTCCGAGTCAACATCCAAGAGGTATTTAGAGAGGCAACTAAATTCCCAAGGTTTAATTGTGACGTTATCTATGAAAAGGGACCTTATTGTCGATGGCGCTTACGCCATTATTAACGATGCTCCGATATAAATACAACGCCGCGCGACGCTGTGCGGCGTAAGCGCCATCGACAATAAGGTCCCTTTTCATAGATAATGCCCCAATTAGATTTCACAGTGCCAAGCAGTTAAGTTACTCCAGAATCGCAAAATTTCCTTTTCCTTGCTGAATACCATAGTAGTGTATATATTCCGCCCTGATGAGCGAAGTTGTCAACAGCATCATCACATCCACTTATGATGTCCATAAGTTATTATGTGCCCAGTGCCATACATCATTGTACATATATTTAAAAAAAAACAAGTACCTTACGCGTAGCCGGAGACCACATACGACTGGTTTAACAGAGCAAAAGATCAAAGCTCATTTTCGCTCGTGGATATGGAGATACCGACTCAAAATCAGAAAGACATAAGCCTGCACAAGCTACGTACATGTAACACCGATTTTCTAAAGGACCGCATAACCTCTTTCTCTGGCCTTTGACAAGTTAGTGTTATAGCGTGAGCTAGGTATTGCGGTGGATAGTCAACGGTTTCGTCGCAATAACTTGTTTGCATTTGCAGTGCAAAGGATAATTATAGTATTTTATAAATAGCAAAATTTAAGTTATTTCGATGGAAAATTATTATGTTAACATTGACATGGGGATCATTATCATATACATACAACTTTGACTAAAAGTTTCCTTTTTATCAAACTAAATAGGTATTATACACTAAAGCTTTTTTCTGACTTCGAAATATATCCGTATCTCCTAATGTAGGTACACGCAGCTGCAAAAGTGCAAACCCACTTTATAAATGGAATTGTATCAATGGATTTTTTTTGCAGTTCACTGTACAGCGAGTTCCAAAATTTTATGGTATATTATGAATTTAATTCATTCTTAAAGTGCATTCAGCTGAGTGTGCCTTGTGGATTTTTCCTGAGTTGCAAGTATAAAAATATTAATACCTGATCTTTAACCTTAGACCTTAGACCTTTAAGACAATGAATAAGAACAACCATTCTCTAAGACTACTGTACTCGATTAATATTTTCATTTAATAGATCCAGTTTGACCGGATCTCATGCGTATCGAGCACGTTCGCTTTTTGCTTGCCTTGTTTGGATGTTGTACTGTTGTACAACTAATAAGATTAATAAGGTACAATATTAACGTAATTATACTTGACATCATCTGTACACGTGTATATTTTTTAATTTAGTTTAATTATTTCATTTAGTTAAAATGTTTTAAATTGGTGAACCAGTTAGCATACATGTTACATCGATGTCATCTAACCACAATTTCTAGTTGTTCCCTTCTAAAACAAAGTGGTCTAGTCCACGAGTCGACTGTCAAGGTTGTTAGTTACATCATGTTTGCACCAATCCGCTTACACCATACCTTACCAACATATTAGTTCCGGTGGTAAACTCGAGGAACTAAATCTCTGCTCACTAATTAAATCTTCTCGGGGCAGAGGTGTAGGGTTGGAGCCGGTCTACCTAGCTTTATTTGACGTTCATGCGCATTGTAATTATGCCTACTTGAATAAACTATCTTTTATCTTTATCGTATCTTATCTTTAATTAATTAACTAGTTCATCAGTGGCGACTCCCAGACATGCAAATATAAATTTGTAAAAATGTTGATTTGACGATTTAATATTGGAATTATCGATTTTGCTAGAAACTGAAACGAATCGCGAACGGTGTTGTAAAATAATGCAGTGTGAAGATTAATTGAAGGTCAAGGTTTTTTATCCGCAAAAATATTGTTGTTTTGTTTTCGTTTAACGTTCATAACGTTTCGCTTTTTTATAGCGCAGACTTTTTAATAGTAAGTTTCACGTGTCGTAAGAGCGTTGTGCACTTAACTGTTTATATGCTGTTTACTTTTATAGGTTGGTTAGTAATAGTCAAAAAACTGACTATCAATGGCAAACCATATTTCATCACAAAACTGACAGCTAGACGTGACTGACTTAAACATTAGTCGCACTTTGAAATACAAGTAAAAATTAAAATGCCCGTAAACGTATTGTTACATCAATATTATGAACACAAAATAAGCGTAGCGACCTAAACTTTTTTTTTAAATCAATGACAGACGTCAACGCTATTTTGTACTAATTGTATTTTACAATTGAGCAATAACTCTCTTCTTCCAAAATACCTTAACAGCGGATAAAGCTGACTCAAAATGCTGGAACATTTTAACTTGATGGAAACCTTAATACTTGGTCGACGTGACACTCAAAGGCCCGATACCACCCCAATAATAATAAATACCACAACATATATTTTCTCTCGTATTATTTCAACATGTCTTATATTTTAATAGTACTACCTGCTTCATTTCATTTGGTTTCCTCATACATTTTGAAAAAGAATGGAATAGCTAACTTTTGACTATTCTATATATGTACATTTGGCTGTCTCTGGGCCCGATTCGGATTTTGAACTAGATATCTATTAGACATCACCAAGATACGACAACGATATTTTTAAGATATAACCTGTCAGATTTGACATTTCCGCGATTCTGGAGATACTCTTGACGATTTCCACAAGGTCTAAAACGTCTCGTTATGTATTTTTAGATCTGAAGACGATATTGAAACGATCTTAATACGATAATTTAACGTAAAAGTGACCTTGGTTGCCCGAATTGAGCTGCAAAAGATATCTAGTTGAAATTTAAACTACCAGGTATCTAGTAAGTACATATCGTATCGTTCTCTTCTCTAGAACGAATCTTGTTTTCCGAATACCGCAGTCTGACGATTTTTGACTAAATATACGATGTTGTGGTTACATTACATCTAGGTCATGTAGACACTACCTATCTATTCTATGGTGCATTCAGGTCCGGAGATTGCAATAGGTTGGGACATACCGCGGTATTCGGAAAACAAGATCCGTTCTAGAGAAGAAAACGATACGATATGTACTAGATACCAACTAGTTTAGATTTCAACTAGATATCTTTTGCAGCTCAATTCGGGCTACTAATGTCACTTTACGTTAAATTATCGTTTCAAAATCGTTTTGAGATCTAAAAATACATAACGAGACGTTTTAGACATTGTGAAAATCGTTCAAGAGTATCTCCAGAATCGCGGAAATGTCAAATTTGACAGGTTATATCTTAAAAATATCGTTATCGTATCTTGGTGATATCTAAAATATGTCTAGTAGATGTCTATTTCAAAATCAGAATCGGGCCCATAGGCTAGCCAGTAATTGGATATTTACTTTACATAGGCGTAAACTCCGGTAGTCTCGCTTTGATGTCGCAAGGAATTAATGTAATGGACGTTGGTCAAAGACATCATAATAATGTAATGTAAAATATGTTTGTTACTCAATCATGCATGCATTACCCAACGGTGTGATATTGAGTGATATTTTGTACACCGATAGCTTGTAACTTGTATCATGAAGGATATTTTTTACACTGGAATATTTGGGTAGGTATGTCTAAGGAAAAATGAAGGTAAAACTCGGAAAAATGCTAAAGCCCGTCTAATTTAACTTTGCGACGCCTTGAACAGAACAAAGTAAGGGAGTGTAATTAAAAACGTCATATTTTCATAGATAATATAAATAGAATGACGGGATAAGGCAGACTTAGCTTGGCTTAGACTAATCAGAAACCGTAGGGAATGACTGAGCTTTATTGCAACCAATTTTACTATGAGAAATTCCTTATCTGTGGTAGTACGTAAAATCTGTACTTTTATGTTATTACATTACAGATTTTTTGTAACGTTATGAGTTTAAATTTGGAACATATATGTAGCAGCAGTCACATAAACTACTATTGCCATATGACAATGCCTCAGGTGTAAAGTCATCTTTTATGTCGAGGGACAACCGCTATTATCAACATTGTGGAGTAATAAGCTTGGTACAATTTAATAACCTTGAGTCCTTGCGGATACAGCGCCAGGTGTTCTTGTTTAGTACTCTAGAGGAAATAAGAAGAGTGTTTTTGTACGGGAACTGTTGTATATAATTTTAGTGCCTTTCTAAGTTGATTAGTAATAAATTTATAGTTTACTTAATAAAGTTAATAGCGGATAATAATATGTACCTACCATATTATTTGTGACTGTCCGTCCGTTTTTCTAACTAAAAAATATAGTGGTATATCAAATTGCAATCTACTTAATCCAGTAATAATTCACTATGTTGGTCTATAAATTAAAACAGTTATTTTCCAAAGGATATCGTGTTCAATAAAACTCAATTAATAGCCAAGTCACGAAGGATATTGCAACGGAATCCACGTCTTACTCACGGTACCGCTAACGGTCACATTTCTCGAGAAACGTCCACTAGTGACGTCACGCGTGACGTCACAACACATTGAGATATCAAAGCCCCAAATTAAGTCACATAAGTAAATACAGATAAAAGAACATCAGATGAGACACTGAGATTGATATGACGAATTGTTGACACAAGGGATGACGAGATAGGCAAATTTGTGAAATTAATGACTAATTTATTTTATGTAGCTATTATATATGACTAAGATCAGAATTTCCTTGAATATTTTTTTTGTCTCGTTTTAATGTTTGCGCTGTTCGTCAAATATTTGATAAGTAAGCAATCAAATATTTATGCAACGGTAGATTTGTGTTTTGGATTTGAATAATAATGGATCAGAAACGTTTTTAAATTATTACGCTGCATTTTAATTTAAAGAAAAAAAATATTTGGCGAGATTTTCACAGCCAACGGTTGTAAATAAACAAAAAGCATACAGTACAAGCAAGCACAGACTGCGGCCAGAAAGCTGGGCGTCCTAAATAAGGTGAAGCGATACTTCACACCTGGACAGCTTCTAACACTTTATAAAGCTCAAGTCCGATCGTGTATGGAGTATTGCAGCCACCTGTGGGACGGCTCAGCTAAATACCAACTCGCTGCTTTAGACTCAGTGGAGCGCAGAGCCAGGAGGATGATTGGTGACAAGAAGCTAACGGGTAAGCTTCAGTCTTTGGCCCATCGGCGGAAAGTCGCCAGTCTGTCGGTGTTCTACAGATTGCACTTCGGGGAGTGTGCTCAAGAGCTACACGACCTTATTCCACCGTCCCCATTCTACCATCGGACTTTTAGACGCACGGCCGGTTTCCATCCTTACCTGGTAGATATTCCACGAAGAGAGAATAAGAATAAGAGTTTACATTTATGGCAAATGTCGACTCCATAGCTTGCTATTAGTCTTACCATGCGACAAAAACTCCGATGCCTGGTCATGATTGAGTTGCATGGTTTTTAGCAATGACACACTTTTGAATGAAACCGTTTTCCTGTAACGCGTAGATGCAAGCTAATCTGTACTCATAGTTGCATGTTATTGTACCTCATTGAATTTCACAAGATGTTAATGCACTTCTAAAGTGTATATTGCACATATTGCTCAAGAGATAAAATATGAACGATGAAAGTTTATTATCCTCTGATAAGGTATATTGAGGCGTCAATGATTTGAACCAGCAAACTGTGTTTATGTGGGTAGCTAAATCATTAATTATTTGTGTTAGGTACAGCGAGCTGCAAAAGTGCGTATCTGTGTGCCTCTGGTTTGCTTTTTAGGGTTCCGTAGCCAAATGGCAAAAAACGGAACCCTTATAGATTCGTCATGTCTGTCTGTCTGTCCGTCTGTCTGTCCGTCCGTATGTCACAGCCACTTTTCTCCGAAACTATAAGAACTATACTGTTGAAACTTGGTAAGTAGATGTATTCTGTGAACCGCATTAAGATTTTCACACAAAAATAGAAAAAAAACAATAATTTTTTGGGGTTCCCCATACTTCGAACTGAAACTCAAAAAATTTTTTTCATCAAACCCATACGTGTGGGTTATCTATGGATAGGTCTTCAAAAATGATATTGAGGTTTCTAATATCATTTTTTTCTAAACTGAATAGTTTGCGCGAGAGACACTTCCAAAGTGGTAAAATGTGTGTCCCCCCCCCCCCCTGTAACTTCTAAAATAAGAGAATGATAAAACTAAAAAAAATATACGATGTACATTACCATGTAAACTTCCAACGAAAATTGGTTTGAACGAGATCTAGTAAGTAGTTTTTTTTTAATACGTCATAAATCGCCTAAATACGGAACCCTTCATGGACGAGTCCGACTCGCACTTGGCCGCTTTTTTGATTTTGCTGCCTACGTAGGATTTACTTAATATGTAATATGTTACTTAATAAGAAATACCTTAATAATGTGACCAATTTAGTAGGACTATTTAATGTTAGATAGCTTGTTGCATTTTTTATAACGTGGTTTTTTTTGGCAATAAACAATTCTGTTTCTTAAAGACAACACTATCCCCAACATATTTTTTGTCAACAAAATATTACCTATCAATCTCATTCAAACAAACTTATACGCATACAATGTTTGTATACGCGTGACTGAGAGAATTCCTCTACGCCCACACAATAGCCATTGTTTAACGTCAAACGCTCAATCGTATCAATAACGTGAGACATAAAAAGTTGCACTGTTGACGAAATTACTTGTATGTGGCTATCGTAAGCAACGATTGTAAATAACTTTGAATCATTACATATTTACACACAAATGTGAGAAATCTCAGATTTTATATGCATATTACCGTATTTTATATGCATATTACCCATTGAGGTATATACAAGAGACGACATCTCGAACAAAATGTTTCCGCACCTCAGAGAAGTGCACGCATGCATGCAAAGCCGAAAATTGTTAATAAAGACGCCACGAGTAGGTATTTTTTGACTCAGTTAAACAACGTTGCATACAATACTTTTTCTATGACCAAAATTTACTTTGAAAACTAAATAATTGTAAATCAACAGTTATTCCATTGCTTACCGGTGAAATGTTATTCCAACCCTTTTATTATATTTTCTTGTGCTATTGTTGCAACTTTTTAACACGCACGAAGGCATTTTTTATTTTTTATTTTTTCGAGTTCGAGATGTCGTCTCTTATATATACCTCAATGATATTACCTGCCTTTGATTCTAGCACACTGCAAACATACCCGACTTAATTCGTAACTTAATAAAGATGTAAGTAGCAATTATTAGGTTTCTTTTCAACGGCCTCTGTAACCTTAAACTAACAAATGCTATAACCATATCGTTTGCCGTTGATACAGCTATTCTGGTACGCGGAAAAAGCTGGCCAGAAGTCCAGAGCACCGCGGAGCTTAACTTAAAACTAGTTGTAGAGTGGCTCGATTCCAACCTGCTGACATTAAACGTCCAGAAGACCAAATATGTCTGTTTCTCAATCGACTCCAGAGGCCAACCTCATGACGGATTTTGTATTACGGTTAGACATCAGAATGACGTGTTGTCCGGGTCCTCTAATTTAACCAGTGCTAGCTTCTTAGAGCGTTCAAACACCATGCGTTACCTTGGTGTACTGCTCGATACTCACCTCACTTGGCGGCAGCACATCGAGTCACTCAAAAGCCGTCTTCGTAAGCTTACGTATGTCTTTCGAACTTTAAGAAATATTGCATATCCCGAGCTGTTGAGGACAGTTTACTTCGCTCTTTGTGAATCCGTGCTATGCTACTGCAATTCAGTGTGGGGAGGGGCGGCAAAGACGCACCTCATTACTTTAGAAAGAGCTCAACGGTCTCTTCTCAAAGTTATTTACCGGAAACCATCACGATACAGTACTAAAGAACTATACACGCTTGCCAATGTTCTCTCGGTTCGCCAATTGTATCTTAGAAAAATCATGTACAATTATGGAAAACTGCATGACAAGATTTTTGAAGCAGACACAAGACGCCGTCAGCGCTGGAAAACCACAAAAACGCGTACAAAATTTGCCCAAAGATTTCACCCCTTCATTTCAGCTCTAGTAATGAAATCATTCTGCAAACTACATCCCATAAAGAGACCTCCTAGCAAACGGTATTTAACTAATTGGCTTACTCAACTAGATTACCACGACACTGAACTCCTCCTAAACGTGTTAAAATAATTAATTAAATATTTACAATACTTACATAGATATACATTTTATAATAATAACATTGAAATAATACTCCCTTATCATAAATATTATAGTATGCATTTTTACACACTAACACACACACACACATACACACACACACACACACACACACACACACTCACACACACAGTGTAACTCTCTGTACAATTTGTACCTAGATATAGATTAAGAAACTAGTATAAGTAACGAAACTGGGTCCTGTAACACAGGGTTTCCTAGATCAGGACACAGGGACGTGATTTACTGTATGTCTAAATTTATACAATAAACTTTTTTCATTTTCATTTTCATTTTCATTTTCATTTTTCATTTTTGCTTTGAACTTTGGAACGGCACTACCACTTTACCTCAATTTAAAATAAGAAGAAATGTATCTCCCATTAAATGAAGCCTTGCAAAAAATCTTTACTTGAATCTAAATAAGAAATTATTTCCGATCTTTCTTTAAAATAAAAAGCTTTGCGCAAAATTGTATAAATTTCTTACTCTATCTAGATCACGAGATGCATGAGTATCATGACTTTTAATAGGTGGGTATTTTGACTTCATTTATTTTCATTTTAAATAGTAAACTAAAATTAAAATTGAACTAAACCTACGAAACTAAACTAACATTAAAATAAACACATAATTTTGATTTTAATTAGTCTATTAGGTGTTAAAGTGTATTATATACATACTCGTATTTTGTGTAAGTGTATAACGTTAATTGAAATACACGTAGATCATGTCATATTGTCTAGTCTACACATTTTATATTCGCCCAAGATCTCTAAAAACACTGTATATAAACCTTGATCAACGCTTATTGGTAAAAATTTTATATTGTTGCAAATTAAAATGTTTACGAATCACTGGACGCGGCATCGGCATTGGAATCAGTAGTGCAATAGATTAAATTTCACCGATTCTATGCGGTGTTGGTCAGCCAAATTAAAACCACCATCCAATTGTCGTTTTATTCGGAAACTGATTGTAATTAGTTGGATTTATTGACCATTGTAATGTACTGTGTTATTGAAATTTACAGTTAATTAATGAATTATTAGTCTCGGAATCAATTAGCCGTATTATTAGTTAGTTCCGAGAATGACTGATAAGTCCGTATTCGATTTGTGACGATTTTGATCAAACTAATTAATTACAAAGTCAACTAATTTGTTTTAATAACACCGGTCCGTCACCGTAAACGCAAGCTCCTGATGACACTTCTCGGTACGAAGTGAAACATGTCGAGCGTTTTTCGACTTAAAATACGTGAGTGACCCGTTTTTAATATATTTACTATAACTAATTTGTTACCTATTTTTAGATTTATATAATCAATTTCTGAACAAGGCTCTTTTATTCCACGGCCATTTTGAAATTTTCTCTCGGAGACAAAAAAAATTTGGCCTTAAATTATTTTTGTAATATTCAACGGCGATGAAAAATATTTGGACGCCAGGAATTTAGTTCCCCAAGGAATATCTAGATGGAATATTTTTGTCAGCTTTTATGGGCAAAAAATCTCGATTCAGTAAGTACATTTTGTTTTTAGCTAAGATTAACTGCCTACTATTGATTAATTGTTTAATTACCTTCGATTTCGACATGTTCTCCACTAGAAGAGTCTGACGAATCATCTTCCATCTTCTTCTCTGTGACTATCGTCACACTGTTTTCTCCACAGTCATTGTGCTGTCTTTTTTCTGTCACCGAATGGAACTGTGGACAAGAAAATATCAAATTTACACATGCTACATACAGATATACCTAATACCTATGTATTTAAAGTGGTCCAGCAAACCACGATCACATTGATATTATTTAAAAGTACAGACTTAATAAAACAAATCCATAAAATAATAATATAATCTTATAATGACAATTAACTTAAAAAAAAATCTTGACGAAATAATTTAAATACACACGTACTAGTACATATGAGAAAGTACCGGAGTTTCTAGTAACGTGAAAAATAATGTTTATAGGTACATTCACCTGCAATAATAAATAATATGTTACACAACGAAGGCCGCAAAAATATCTGACACGGTTTTATTTGTAGAGCCATATTAAGAGCGTGTCACATATTTTTGCGGCCTTCGACATACATAATACATTATTGCAGGTGACTGTACTAAAGTACTCCTTGAAACAAGTCATATTATTATAGTACTAAATGTTACTAAAGTTGACCTACCAATTAAATTATCCCCATTTGAGGTTTGAAGTAGGTTCTAGTATTTTCTGTATCAGAATTTGGTGATACTACCATCATTTAAAAACGATTAAGAACATGTAGCTCTAAATAATATTTCAAGGATTTATATGAACCTAGTAACCTACTGGATTACTACTTTGATACCCCTGCTCAATGGTATAGTTCTTGAATTTAAACTTTAGGATCGTAGCAATAAGAAAGACATTTAAATGTGTACAATCATCTCTCAATCTCAAGCTACAAGTAAAGGACACCAACTTATGATTCTACTCATCATATTTATCTATAGGCAATTGTGTTTTTAGGGTTCCGTACCCAAAGGGTAAAAACGGGACCCTATTACTAAGACTCCGCTGTCCGTCCGTCCGTCCGTCCGTCCGTCCATCTGTCACCAGGCTGTATCTCACGAACCGTGATAGCTAGACAGTTGAAATTTTCACAGATGATGTATTTCTGTTGCCGCTATAACAACAAATACTAAAAACAGAATAAAATTGAGATTTAAGTGGAGCTCCCATACAACAAACGTGATTTTTGACTGAAGTTAAGCAACTTCGGGCGGGGTCAGTACTTGGATGGGTGACCGTTTTTTTGCTTGTTTTGCTCTATTTTTTGTTGATGGTGCGGAACCCTCCGTGCGCGAGTCCGACTCGCACTTGGCCGGTTTTTTCTGAAACTGTTTCTTTTTTGAGATGTGCATTAAAGAGTATCCTGTCTACTAATTTATAAAGACCTTCAGATTATAATTTACATCTAAGTATTACAAACAGACAAGTTGCAAGTAGTGCAACATTGTCATCTATGGTAACGGGTGTTTTGCCTCTCAGCTGCATCAGTTATGAAAGGTGCGTTTGCGCAACACACTGCAGATCTAGGCTTTTGCAACTGCGATTAGTTGACGTAATACTGCATGTATTGCACTGCTACTGTGGTCTTTGCCATAAATTGATCTTATACGTGAGAAGATATTGCATGAGATAATATTTTATCATTTTATCTATATCTAACACATTCACTCTGGCAACAAACTACTGAAAGAGACGAAGACAGAGACATGTCTCAAAAAGGGGTTAGGTATTATTTGACCTGTAATTTAACAGCCACAACATATAGTTCCGAAGTACCTTAATATTATTTTCTCTGTTTAATTTATGATATAATATTTATGAAAATACTACTTTCTGCCCGCAACTTCGTTTGTGTCGAATGATGATGATGATGATTGATAAAAACTATCCTTTGTCCATTACCAGGCGTCAAACTATCAACATTAACAAATTTCATCTTAATAGCGTGAAGAGGAAACAGACAGACATAGTTACTTTCGCATTTATAATATTAGTAGGGATTATAACCGCGGTATTCGCAAAACAAGACCCGTTCTAGAGAAGAGAACGGTACGATATGTAGTAGATAGATACCTGGTAGTTTAGATTTCAACTAGATATCTTTTGCAGGTCAATTCGGGCAATCAACGTCACTTTTACGTTAAATTATCGTATTATGATCGTTTCAAAATCGCTTTGAGATCTAAAAATACATAACGAGACGTTTTACACATTGTGGAAATCGTTCAAGAGTATCTCCAGAATCGCGAAAATGTCAAATTTGACTGGCTAGATCTTAAAAATATCGTTGTCGTATCGGTGATGTCTAATAGTTATCTAGTTCAAAATCCGAATCGGGCCCTAAGGCCAGTAATAAAATAAAAATAGACATTATGTTTTCTTTCTATAATATGGCGTATAGCTATGACTGACTTCTCAGTTTAATTTATCTCTATGAACCGTAAAATTGTATGAAATAACAGCTGTTAAAGTACCAAGCTGCAATGGAAGGTTAATAAATCATTAATTATACCTAATTTGTTTTTCCTTGTCACACGTCAGACGTGACGTTGGTGTGTACAGTCAGCAGCAGAAGTTGCTAAGCGGGCGAGGTGTTCAAAATTACCTTGACACGCTCTTATTATCTTAACAATGAAGTCGCGTCAAGATTATTTTGAACACGTGGCCCGCTTAGTAACTGCTGCTGCTGACTGTACTTACAGACATACTATTTGCATACATTTAGCATTTATCCTGTATGACGTCAATGTCGTTCATTATAATGTCAATAAAACGAGGAAATTGTAACGATTAAATGCCAAATAGAAATGCCGTTGAATATACTCATTAATGGAGCAGGAAATCATATTATAGTATACAGTGTGTGGCCTATAACGCGGGCGAAAAATTAAAACGTAGATTCTACTCCTCAAACTAGACAATGTTTGTTCAGCGACTTTTAAAAATAACTTGTGGTTTGTAGTTTAAAACACTTTAAAATTTAATCGAACACGCAATGTATTACGAAATTGATTATGCCTGTACGGTGACAAGTCTGACAGGCAATGTCAATTAGACGGAATTTAAAGTACATTGAAAATATTATTTAGTTTGTTTGAAAAAGGGACAATTTTAAGACTACATAATTTCAAAAAGTTGTTGAACAAAAGTTTTATTGTTTGAGGAGTAGAATCTACGTTTTAATTTTTAGCCCGCGTTATAGGCCACACACTGTATACGTAATGTAAGATTTTAATTAGTTAAAAGCATGAAATAGGTAAAGGTGTAATATGAGTGTGTTAAAATATTGATAGAGGATCAAAAGGCACTGTATATATATTTTTTTACTTTTATGCTCAAGTTACTTTTCTACTTCTGTACCCAAACTACAATGATCCCTCAAAGGAATAAGTTTGCCTTTGTGTTTATTACTATTTTTTTGTTATTTTTAATGTCGTTTTGTACAATAAAGAGTTTACTTCTACTACTACTAGCATAATGTCGTTCTAAAACTGAGACTTTTAGGGTCGTTTGCACCAAACTGTTTGTCAGTGTTAAACGCTTCGCTAAATTTTATTGTATGGAAAATTTTATAGTTAAACGCCGCGGCGCAATGGGTGACGTTGATCAGTCTGTTAAGTACGGATGGTGGAACTGGCACTTATTTTGAGATCATGAACTAACCTTATCAACGAAAGTAAAAATTAAGTCAGAGTTTTCTCCTAGTTAAATTCTAACTTAAACATGCCTCTTAGATTGTGTCTGCCGTTTGCCGATTTAAAAAAAAACACGAAACCCCACTAACTAGTGACGTTCTAATTGCCTAGGCGTTGAACCATTATAAGTGCGCTCGTTGATTACGCATAGTTGCTATGGATGTCTAGATCACGCTACACTAGTTCTCAGTCGATTTGCCTGCGCTCTGTAAGCAATGAGAATACCTGGACAGAGCAACAGGTTACCCCCGGATGCCAGAATTCAAAAACCCTAACCCACCACTTTGCCACAGAAATACCAGTATACACTGGCCTCTCAATACAAATAGCTGCTACTTATGATTGGCTTTAGTTATACTGGAGTTTAATAACAATCGTTAAAATGTTTTCTGAATAGTCAGGCAGGTAGGTAGTTGTTTTTTAGACTGGAGTTAAGTGTGTTTCATTACAGTTAACGCTGGGAAAGGATATGCCACGGTAATATAGGTTTTTTTTTGTTTCGAGTTTAAATAAAGTGAAGCGGAAACAGACAAATGAACCCAAGGAATATTGCAGTTAATTTTTTACACAGTTGTCGGAGACCCGAAACTTAACACTTTTACGTTGTTTACTTACAAATAGGCCCGCTATTAACGTATTGTCAACGAACGCTTTAAATTAATAAATTAAATAACAAGAACTAAGAATAAATAGCTTACTAAATCTCGCTATATGGGTAGTTACATTATATGTAGTAAGTACCTACGTTTTGTTTCGGTTGACATAGCACAATCAATCCAAGCTATAATAAAGACCATTGTCTACATGCAGTCAAGTAAGACAAGTTATTAGTATAGGCCTAGCATAATGCCTAATACAGTACAATGTTCATGTTGTTACTTATAAGTTATAACAAAAGTGGATAAAAATCATCATGCTAGTGAAGTTGAACAGGTCATTGTACAGACAGGACCACGCTCATACGAGTTTTTGTTTTGTATGTGGGAGGGATGGGACGTGCCGAGATTACGTTTTGATTAGAAATTACGCTCTATCATTTTTTCATTTAGTATTATGTAGACATAGGTCTATTCGATGAGGTATTTTTTTTGTAAAGGATGCATGATATATTCAACTTTTGACCGGCAATGCTGCGGTGGCGGTGGGTAAAAGTACATATATTACAGACATATCAACTTATTATAATTTTGAGTATAAATACCTTAAATTCATGTTCAATAAATGATTTATAATTTCTATCTCGGCACTGGCAAACGAAGCTATGGCCCATATGCTTTGTATTTATTTTTAAATTGAGATAATTTGTAAAATACTACGGTAACTAGCGAGTGTACACGAGTGTGTCATATACATCCTAAAGGTATTACACAATTTGTATGCTAACTAGGAAGAATCGATATCACTTTTTCATAGCATGATTCTGATCTGATTCATATAGTAACTTTAGTTTTCCTTCCATAAAGCGATTAAAATAAAATTCAATACAATAACGTAACTCAATAATTGCGCCAGTGCCGATATAATTGTAATAATACAATTTAGAAACGAAAGAAGAAATGAGATCGATTCAACGTGTATTTGTAATCTGTGGGACAATATTGGTAAACCGTTGTAATATGAAATTATTGAATTGTCGACTCGTAAAAATATGTAGGTACCTATATTGTGGAAAAATTAAAAAAAAAAGTTAAAGCAAAGACGTGACATAAAAAGTATAAAGTCCGTTGACTGTTAGTAACACACAACTACATTATACTGACCATACTCAATGTCATAATACATAGGCCTAGTATGTCAATCATGTGACAAATTTTTAACACACAATACAATGAAGTGTTAACTTAAACTCTACAATTCGTGATGGAGTCAATTACCAAGGCACCGATAATAATTCAAATTAGATAATCAAGCTTAACGATTTTACAATATAGTGTTAACGTATACAATATATAAGAAAACTTAACATGTTTCATATAATTTACCACTTGAATTTTCTGGTTTAACTGACATGCGTTCAATGCGTGGTAAAATAGTGATCGCTGGTTATATTTGCGAAATGGTTTATAATAATTATGACGCGTTATAAATAGTTTGATTATGAGAATTGGTTAGCAAAGTAAAATCAGTAGTACAAGGCTGTGAAGTCAAAATAGCCATGTAAGAAAAATTCAAAGAAGAATATCATAACATAGTTTCGTTAATAACTTTTTTTCAATGCAATACCTAGTTGCTGGGAAATAGTTAAATATAGTACATAATTTAAGTTTTGAAAAGGGAAATTAATCAACCGGCTTTCACTTGGTTTGGACTTGGACTAATTCAGATTAGTCCACCAGATTATAGTAACAGTACTGGACACCAAAAAGTTTTATGACCTATAAATTATCGTCTACAAAGTTTTGTAAGTTTATATTATCATAGCGACATTCGCGTCTTATGCGTTTTGTTAGTCTAACAACGTAACATTATGTTTCAGAATGTCCCTCATAACTTTTCTCATTAAACTTACGGATCTCCGAAACAGAACCATCTTGGTCTCCCGCCGCACGCTCCGGTACGAGTAGTTGCCACTACAATAACATTCGTCTTCATCCGACGGTACCTGGTAATACACAGCGCGACGTCTCATTTCCAAAAGAAAAACACACCTCTTTTTTGCACAGTCACATTTACATTCACGAATTCGAATGTGGAACGAACGTCTTTTGTTTTTGCAACTGTTCTGTGGTTATGATTTTTAATAGAATCGTTACAAAAACGATATTTGGCAGGAAACGGCGCAGGATCGGGAAAAATGGTGTGCTCTCGTTTCGGAGGCCAAGATCCTCTTTGGGTCGCTGAGCCGTAATAGTTAGTTTTTTAGTTAGTTAGTTAGTTACAAAAACGGCCTTGTATATATGTTTATACGGCTCTAGTTTCTGAAATGTTTTATTTTGGCTTATGTTGTTTTGAGAATTGAAAATTTAGAAACTATTTAAAACCGTTTTGTTTGCATTTGAATTCTTCCTTTTTATGTATGTTTGCAGTCCCAACTTTATTTTAATTATTAATATTATAGTATGTATTAAAATTCTCGACAGATTTTTTCAATCACAAGCTAGTTTTTTAAACTCTCTTTTTGCAAAATCTTTCCAAATTTATTAAAGTTTATGTTCCAATTTTGAATAGTTTGAATCACGACCGATTGGGTTCTAAGAATGCTGAATACTGACGGTAACGGTTGATCAGAAAAAGTTCCGCAACCGACAATAGCCCAGAATTAGTACGTAAGCCTTTGTGTGAACAACAATGGAGAGTTTTTACTGATACTGCTTATTTTGTCTACTGGTGACAAAATTGTGTGCCAATACCTAACTTATCTATTTCTGACACTACTAAATTGTAAGTTTTTTGTGGTTACGTGTCTATCAATTTCTTTAAACTATTACGAAAGTACTGTCGCTTGAGTTGAGGTAATAATAAAAATTGAAAATTAAATAACTACAGTTACAGAATTGCTTCTGGAGCCCAGGAGATTAAGGAAAAAAGGTTAAAATTTGGAATATAACTTGTATGTGTCGTCTCTACGCCAGAGCAGCAATACGTCAGTAACATCTATGTATTTTTCATCTAAATGGGGTCTTAATAGCTAATCTGGAAGAGAAAACACATTCCAGTAGGCATGTTTAGAACAAATAATATGATATCATGTAGTCCCTCACTGATGTTACAACATTAGTGCGAGCTTGCAGACATTGTTAAATACCTAGTTAGTTAGTTTTACTGAACGTTTTCCGCAAATCGACAAGCATTGTACCTATTTTGCGTGAGACCGAGGTAGACCTACTCTAACCACCCCAGCTCCTCCACAAAACCTAGCAATGTCTACAGGTTACTAACTGCTTCCTTTAGTGTGCGGAGTCCCTAGGTATTTGCTGTACTTCTACCTGTTTACAATCTAGAAGAATATGTTTTGTTGTTTCCTTTTCTTCCATGCACATGCACGTCGCAGATTTTGAATTTATGTTACTATCATGTCTATTTAAAATTTGAATGCGCCTCAAATTTCATCCGTTACAAAAGGAAGTGCGTACGTCGAAGGCACTGACAATCCAACCTCTAGACTGAGCTTAGGCCAATTCTTTCATGAAACCGATGCTGCCAAAAATACGGGGGTGCGGGGGGACGAGGTGAGCGAATCCCGTGCCGTGATTGGTCCATTCAAAGACACGGACCAATCACGGCACGGGATTGACTCGAAGATGGAGTAACGCTACCGTATGTGTGGCAGAGGGGGTAGCGCGACTATGCTATGTCTAGAGGTTGGATTGTCTGTGGTCGAAGGAAATGTGATCAGTGTGACTTCCTCGAATGAATGAAGTGTTATACCTTCCGTGCATGCGTAAACAGACGGACGGTTATCTTTTGTTTTGGGTAGGATTGTCGGCTACCATGAAATTTGAAATGTGAATGTTTATTACACCTATTATCGTCATATTACATCATTATCATTCGTTTGTCCTAATTTTATTTGCTTTGAAATTATGGCTAACGTGTATACATAGTTCTTTTTTGCATTTGCTCGATATAAAGCATAATCAAATAAATGTATGTTAATCTAATGTTTGATTTGGAAAGCAGCCTTTGATGTCAAAGAAGCATTTTCTTACAATCTTTGTTAGGAAGAGAAATCATTTTAATAAATAAAATTAATTAGGTAATGATGTTATTTTTTTATAAGTCAATTTCCTTTACTTATTCCTCGGTCTACTTCCTAAAGTAACTAAATATCAAGTGACATTTTTACGTACACCGATCGACTTGTAATAACTCTGGAGTAAGCTCAATAGGTTTAACATAATCAAAATTCATAACAAATCATAATGACATAATCAGCATCGCCTAAATAAACTGTTCGTAATGCTTACAATAATTATTATCGTGAATCTACCTACTTTGCGCCAAAGTGGCTCGCGGGTCAACCACCTTCCAAAATAACAAACATTTATTGTTATCAGAATTATGTAGATCAGAACATTACAAATGATTGATCCATTTTCAACATTAATTAAGAAATAACCAATATTTTGGTTGGAGAAAAGTCTACAACCTCTAGCGGACTCGCGTTTTGTGTGCGATCTATGTGGCAAGAAATGCCGCGCTGTTATAGGATTAGCCATCGACGGTGATGCTCCCCGTAAACCCACAGGCGCCGCAAAACACATCTACAACAGATGCTGTGGCCAAATGATGATGACCTAATGTCGATAAGCCAGTATGTATTACTTTATCACGTACTTGCTTATCGGAATAGTCTGACCCACATCGTGACACTATCGGATGACAAACTCGAATCCATATCTGTAGTGGCCTCGCAAAATATTTTGTTACGGGTTAGATCTCATCTCTCTACTTCGTCTCGAGTGTTAGGGAAGATGTTTTACTTGTTTTTTGATGTGTAATTACTAATTACTTATATCAAGTGAATCCTGAGCATACTCTTGTATGGAGCTGAGACCTGGACTTCGTATGCCAAGCACGAACGTCGTCTTAACGCTTTTCATATGCGTTAATTGCATCCGGAACATTTTGGGCATACACTGGAAGGATAGGGTCACAAATGAGAGGGTGCTTGAGATTGCTCAGCTGACCAGCCTCTTTGCGCTGCTAAAGCAGAGACGCTTACGTTGGCTGGGGCATGTGCATCGAATGCAACCTGCTCGTTTACCGCGGCGTGTAATGTTTGGTGCCATAGCGAATGCCAAGAGAAGCGTCGGTCGGCCAATGCTACGACATAAAGATTGCGCCAAGCGAGACATGCACGCCTTCCACATCCCGGTTCACAAATGGGAGGAACTTGCCGAGCACAGAGTCGAGTGGCGCAAACTGGTATTTGACGGGCGTAAAATTCATGGCGACGCTTGGTTTAAGACACTCGCAAGTAAGCGAGCCAAGCGTCATCAGCGCGACACCTGTTCTCCACGGGCACATTACACCTGCCAGGCCTGTGGTCGTGTTTGCCGCTCCCGTATTGGCTTACACAGCCACGAAAAACGTTGTCGCTCTACCTGACACTGCTTGTATAGTCTGTAATAGACTCGAAGGCCAATGATGATGATATCAAGTAGAAGTTTTGGTGTATTTCTTAAAATGAATTGTCTTAAAATACTATAAATAGGTGGCTCTCCTTACGCAGTGTAGGAGTTAAGTAAACAGAGGTAGACTAGAATAAGAAAGTTAGTGTTTGTTTGTTTTATTTGATTTTTGATTAGGTACTGAATAGTGCAGCTACTATTTTGTTTGTTAACGTATTTGAAGCTTACGAATGTTTGACTGCATATTTATGTTTTTGTACTTTATCTATGCGGTGAAATAAAGATTTTTCTAGACATTTCAATGGCAATTGCAATACATTCTTATTAAAAAGGATTTATATGATACTGGCAGATTATTTAATTTTTAGGTTGAATATTTTACCTCAAATATTAAAATAGATTAAGACAGTTGTGTAGATTTAAGGAAATAACCAAAAAAGTACTACAAGTCGTCAAAACCCTTTCTTTGTCATTCTTGCAACCAGGAGACGAATTCTGATTTTAACAGTTTCAGTACAAGAAATAAAATCAGAATCGGCCTTCTGGTAAGAATGGGTTATTTCTTGACATTGAGATGAATAAAATTATCTATGTATATTGTCTAAATAACAACCTTTTGTAAATAAAATAAGAAAGAAAACTATGTACATTGGAAAATGGTAAAAGAAACTTAAACGTGGATATGCTTATAAGTTTACCTTATCTAATAAAAATATTATCATGTATGTATTTATTTCCAGCTATTTAAACCTACGTCGCAAAATAAAAATACAGCGTTTTCTTATCGCTTATCAGTGTGTTGTCGAAGAGCAAATGCTAGTCTTATCATATTTATGCCACTACTAATGTTTACCTACAACTTACTAACACATTATGTCTAAGGAATTCGTAAACTCATCACTTGTAAAGTACCTTATAGTTCTGCGACGTTTGCTAAGTGCACGAGTCAATCGAGGAAAACTAAACTTTATGACAGCGGATATAAGTATTATTTTACTAGTTACGATGGATAGATTCTTTGTTTTACGTCTTAGACACGTTTATCTATATCCTTTTATTACGACATTGAAATATATACCTATATCAGACAAGTTTAAGGCCGAGTTGCACTAAACCGTTTGTAATCAAGATGACAGTATGATCGCGTTCGTAAAATTTGATTGTTTAGGAAGTTTTGTAGTTTACTGCTGAGATCGCTTCGTCAGTCCGTTGATTATTTCTGGTACTACTGTTACTTAAGTCCGTTGTACTTAATAAATGTATATATTTTATAGACATATTTAAATAACTTTTTTTTTAACTGGCCTCTCCAACACTGACCAACCATTCCATTATTTTAATAGTTGTGAATATACCATGCGGAAAATTTCTTGCGGTTCTGTTAAGTCATTCACACACTATAGTGATTCAGTTTGTAATAACCTAATAATTAGACGTAACAGTTGTTGAGGTCACACACATAACACCATGTCGTGTAATGACAGCGGGATTTTGAAATTATAGCTGGTCAACCAAATCTTGTCAGTAAAAAAAGGCGCGAAATTCAAAATTTCTATGGGACGATATCCCTTCGCGCCTACATTTTTCAATATTGCCGCCTTTTTCCACTGACAAGATCTGGTTGACCAAGTATAGTATTCTTTATTCGTACAGTGTCATAAGATCGGAGCGACCAAGGTGCCCAAAAATAACATGCACTTTAATCTCTTGGTAAAAGAGGCTTTGTTGCTATATTTGTGAACATCTTGACTATACAGATAGCAAGTTCAACAGCCAACTTCAGCTTGAATATTGTACATTCATATCACATTGACTCGTCCGTTCATTCATGACCTTTTTTGTAATTACTATCTACTGTATACTTATACAACGAGCTGTAAAATTGAGTGGAATTCATTCATAACGTGGTCATGCAGTTTTACACTCCCTTGCCGGTACCTATCCTATGTGTATATTGTATAAAATTGTTAAAGGGCTATATGCTTATATTACAGAAATAAATACTTTCTTATTAAGAAAGATCAATGGTAAGTATTACTATTTAGTAAATAATAAATACATAATAAGTGTTTTTAAATAATGTCAACATATAGTATTAACTTTATATGTTTAGTATAAACTAATTATGATGATATGCGCAACAGGCTTCATCGTTTTTAAATATCTGATTAAGTTAAATAAAATAACCACCACGGACTGAATTTCAAAATGAATGCCTATTTCGAAAGTAGTATTAATACTATAACCATCCTTAAACTAGAGCATGCTGACACGCTAACAATAAGTCTAGAAACTCCCACGGTTTATCGATAATATTGAGTGTTATCTACAATCAGATGGGCAGGTAAATGATAGCTTTCCTTTACCTGACAGGTGAGTGAGAAAGTTAGTCTTGATTTTATTATATCGCGTGATATGCCACGGATATTTTTTTGTTTTGAGAATTGAACAACGCAACGTGCCATAGGATGTGTTTATTTAGAATTGTAACATTTTACATTTCAAATATTATGATATGTATATGCTTAAGTTTATTAAAATACCTATACTTATGGGTGTTTTTCCGATTTACCCATATAGTGAAGAAATCTGTACAACACGGGAAAACATTGTTAAATTCAGCGTTAATTTCAAATAACCAATGTGTCATACATTGCGAGTAATTGTGATTGTAATCGGCCATCAAATTGATGAATGAAAATCAAACCTACCTAGTAGTTTTTCTGATACAGATTACCTATTGCTGTATGCAAGAGGCCCCTCTTACTTACTTATAGTTCGCTAGTACGAGTAAGCCCTTACTCGTACTAGCGAACTATAAGTACCTATTTTGGATTTCCCTATATTTATGTGCACTAGTTTCCGTTGGGATAATATTTATCACGCAATACGAGTATGTAAACAGAAAAATTAGTTATTTATCCGGGATCTATTTACATGGGTTTTACCGAAAAAAACTGGCGTATCAAATGCAGTAGGTTACATGAGCCATGATAACATTCAACATCATTTAGTCCCCTATAGTGCACTGCCTTATGGGAATATAGTTCAGATCCGGAAACCGCTTAGGAGATTAGGTACTTAAAGAAACCGTATTTTGCTTACTTATCAAGTAAATTATTATTTTTTTAATTAAGGTTCCATTCGAAAATGTCGTTTTCATGTATTTTATGTAATGTTCATTCATTTAATACTCGATAATTAGAACTATTCTTTGCATAATATGATCGCATTAAGGTAGAATTGTTGGCGCGCTTTAGTTTTTTTTCCACAACTTTCACAGTTTTTATCGGAAATGTAAAATTTAAATTGTGATGTATAGTTGAATAACTGGTTGTTTAAATATTATACGCAACATTTTTCTGACGATTTTAGTTTAGCTATAAAATCGATATATATCTACATTTTCCATAAAAAGTGGTATTTCTTTGTTTCTAGCTCTGAAACTATACATTTTTTTTACAAATAATGTTTAGGTGAATCATACTAAATTTAATAATCTTTCATTACATGTAACACACATGTACGTGTGACTCATAGTATAGCTATAATTTACATTTTACGAAATTCGGCAGTGATTATTTGTATGACGTCATTATTCCTGACTGGGGGACAATAGAGATGGTCTCCCGACAGTTTTAGAACCCAGGTCATATTACTAATAACATACTAGAAGCTTACGCGGATTATCCTGAAAATGGCCAATTTGGATTTTTTAACTTTAATGCATTTGTATGGGCAAATATCTACATTTTGATGCATAATTTCCATATATTTGGTCCAATTTTGACTTTATTGATATCAGCGTATGACGTCAGACGTCGTCTTTAATTTTGTAGTACATTGCTTTAACATCCGACTTTTGGTTTGTTTGTAAAACCCAAATAATGGAATATTTTATTACATCATTTTGATTCTTTTGTAAATGGCTCTTAAACAGCTGTATATTTTGGTACACACTGTATAAATGAAATATAACATATTTAACTGGCTTTCATTCAATACTCCACACAATTATGTGCCATTCATATGCAATATTCGCAACGAAGCGGGAGTCATTTTGATGACGTCATTCCGCTGAAGTAGATGGCCGGCGCCGCTGTCTCCCGGCAGTTTTGGAGACCTAATACCATGTCCAACAACATACTAAAAGTTGGTAGCGGTTTCCGGATCTGAACTATCTCATCGACCGTTTCCCATCAGGCATAGTACTACTAGGATATGACTTTTCTAAGAAATATTGGTTGTAGAACAATAGTAGTTTATGCAACAGTGATATAATAAGGGTTCTTAAAATTCAAGGGTCGAAGTTACAAAACGAGACGTAGTCGAGTTTTGTAAAAAAAGACCCTTGAATTTTAAGAACCAATTATGAGCTGTTGCATACATTACTTTTTCTATGACAGCTGCAGCAAAAAAAAAGAGTTATTATTAAAAAAAAAGAGTTATTATTTAAAAAAAATTGAGTTATTATTAAAAAAAAAAGAGTTATTATTGTAAATGAAAACATACCTCTTTCAATCAAGATGATCGGAACTTGTATCTTTAAAAAAAATAAAGCAGTTGTATTATACTCATAAGATGACTGCTAGCAGTCATCTTATGAGCCTATAGACAAATCATTCAAATGACATTGCTTTAGATATCACTGTCAGTCATTTAATTGACACATTTAAGTGCTGGAGTAGAAAAACGTTATTATGAGTTACCTGCAGTTGAAATTAAACGTCCAAACTTCAGTAGTCCGTTAGTTTTTCCACTTCATTGATGTATCAATCAGGCAATACAATACATATAAATTAGTCAACTCAATACACAGATAATCAAACTATCGCGTAACGTATTGTATAATCGAAATAGCGTAAGCATTTCCCCACACCCACAAATAGTTCGAGAGATACAGACAGACAGGCGGATATTTCGGGAATAGCGTTGACTCATTCCGGATGTGTCATCCCACCAGACTGGAAGTTATTGTATGTCTGTGTGTGCCGAATCCTGCAGACATCGTGAGGATATTAAGTGACTAATAAGATGGGATGCTCTATGTATAATCGTGGTAGAATATTTAGTTCAATGGCTTTAAAATAATTGGTTCAAATTACTCATTTATGTACCTGCTAGATAGAAAATATTTTCACTTATTTCAAAGTAGATCATTTCAGAAAACCAACTACATACTATTTATTTGATGTTATTAGATTTATATTATTAGAATATTTTCGTATTTGTAAAACTGAAAAGGTTCTCCGCTTGGTAAAGTTGGTATTTGACATGTGAATGTCCTATCACGAGCAAACGACTCCTAAGTGGTGTGCTCTGAATAAATATTAGGTACTATTTACCCCGATTTATTTCAACACTACCCTGAAAGTAGTGTTGAAATCAAATCAGGGTCTGGTTTAAAATATAAACGGCTTTCAGTATCCATAATTTTTACGGTGTAAAACGGTGTTTCACAGTGAAAAATGTATCATAGTTGCTATACCCTCCTGACTGGTTTAAAAATTTGCCAGCTTCATTTTAACTCTGTCAAATTGACAGAGAGTCAAAAACAATTGGGTCTATCTGAAATAAATTCAACATTACAATTTAGTCTCAATTTTTAGGGTTCCGTAGCCAAATGGCAAAAAACGGAACCCTTATAGATTCGTCATGTCTGTCTGTCTGTCTGTCCGTCTGTCTGTCCGTCCGTATGTCACAGCCACTTTTCTCCGAAACTATAAGAACTATACTGTTGAAACTTGGTAAGTAGATGTATTCTGTGAACCGCATTAAGATTTTCACACAAACATAGAAAAAAAACAATAAATTTTTGGGGTTCCCCATACTTCGAACTGAAACCCAAAATTTTTTTTTTCATCAAACCCATACGTGTGGGGTATCTATGGATAGGTCTTCAAAAATGATATTGAGGTTTCTAATATCATTTTTTTCTAAACTGAATAGTTTGCGCGAGAGACACTTCCAAAGTGGTAAAATGTGTGTCCCCCCCCCTGTAATTTCTAAAATAAGAGAATGATAAAACTAAAAAATATATATGATGTACATTACCATGTAAACTTCCACCGAAAATTGGTTTGAACGAGATCTAGTAAGTAGTTTTTTTTTTATACGTCTTAAATCGCCTAAATACGGAACCCTTCATGGGCGAGTCCGACTCGCACTTGGCCGCTTTTTTTAAATTATGTGACGTTTTGTGTTTCGTGATGACAATTTGTACAATTTGTGGTGTCCTATAACAATTTTGATAGTCTGTCGCAGCAAGTTTATGATGTGTTAAAATTTTACTACTCGTATAAACAAAGCCGTTTTAAAGAAATGTTGCGAAACTCTGACTCACTAAAGGTCGTCAACATCCATGTTGCATTGCTGTAATATAGTTAATTTGCGCTTTATTGCACCGCGATAAGGATCAAAATTGATTGGTGATTCGTAAGGCTAGGGCCATGTCCTTTTACAAAGAGGTCTAAGGACTGAAGCAAAAAAGTTTTTGCCGTATGTAATCTTTATTTTTAATTGGTATAAAACTAAGCTATAAGTTTTATCTGTAAAATGATAACTGTTAAGAAATTAATTCAAATAGGTACATAATATATTTCTACGTGGATTTATATGAACATTTGTGCCGTTTCATTTGTGACGGTTGTCAAATAAGACGACATTTCCATAAAGCTTCAATTTGAAATCAACTTTATCGACCACCGAAAATATTGGTACCTTTTAGTTGAAATGGGTAAATTTTTATAACATACCTACGTTTAACATACAGTCGCCAAAAAAAAGTAAGTGCGTAAAAAAGTTATGTCGTCGTAAATGCCATAAGGGTACGTCAGCGCGCCACATGTTCATAGTTATCGACAACAACTTCCCATCAAATGGCGCGTCGGTTTCTTGTATTATGAAAAAACCGGGCAAGTGCGAGTCGCACTCGCGCACGGAGGGTTCCGCACCATAAAAAAAAATAGAGCAAAACAAGCAAAAAACGGTCACCCATCCAAGTACTGACCCCGCCCGACGTTGCTTAACTTTGGTCAAAAATCACGTTTGTTGTATGGGAGCCCCACTTAAATCTTTATTTTATTTTGTTTTTAGTATTTGTTGTTATAGCGGCAACAGAAATACATCATCTGTGAAAATTTCAACTGTCTATCACGGTTCGTGAGATACAGCCTGGTGACAGACGGACGGACGGACGGACGGACGGACAGCGGAGTCTTAGTAATAGGGTCCCGTTTTTACCCTTTGGGTACGGAACCCTAAAAATATCTATTGCTCCTGAAAAATATTTAGAGATAAATTACAATTACATTTCAATACATACCCGTTTTTGTATATTTGCACGTTTTACAATTATTTAGGTATCACATTTTATACTATTCTAAACCCCAAAACCTTGTTCCTTTATCAAGATTTTTTTTAAACATTGTTAGAAAACTACTTTTGTTAGAAAATTTTATCATCGACTCCACTTTTCTTCAGACTGATCGAGAAAAGTCAAGTTGGTCTGGTAACATAGTTTGTATACAGGGTGCTTCCTATAACAGGAGCAATAAATTAAACTAAAGGCTGTAATCCTCAAACTGACCAACATTTTTTCAGCAACTTTTAAAAATTATGAATCCTTTAGACTTCCTCTTTTTCATACAAAATAAATATTGCCTTCAATGTACGCTGACATCAGTGTGTTTGACGTTGCTTGTCACGCTTTAAACATAACAAAATTTGCAATACATTGCGTCTTAGAATAAACTTTAAAGTGTAATAAAAATCAATACATGCGTTATTTTCAAAAGTTGCTGAACAAATGTTGGTCAGTTTGAGGAGTACAGCCTACAGTTTAATTCATTGCTCCTGTTACAGGAAACACCCTGTATATTCAAATAATATACAAATCTTTTTCAAATAATATACATTAACATTAGATTCGAATTTTTGACGTGATAACGTCTTATAAATCGATGAACACCGGTAGCATGCACGATAAAGTGTCACGTTGTGGACAGATCTCCATGGTAACGTTGTGGACAGATCTCCATGGTATAAAAGTATGCAATTTTTCATCAATGTTTTCTTATGCGTGATAACGTCTCACGCAAAATTATCGTCCGTTAACCGACTTTACAGACAACCATATTTTTTTAATTATTATAAAAAGGCAATAAATCTGTTGTATTTCACGACCCTGAGTACGCCATAAACCGCAACAGAATTTATAAATGGTCAACAACAGAAAAAAACTCCATTTTAAAATAATTATGTACCTACCTAGCTGTAATGAAATAAGCTTTTTTCTCCGCATTTCACGTTCTGGGTTAGAGTTTCAAGGCGAAACCTTCACCTCACCGACAAGGCCGGTCGCTATTCGTATTTCCGCGGTTTTGTTATTTTACAGTGCAATGACTTTAGCTAAAGACTAAAGCAAATACTGCGAAGGACTAGCCATATCGTGTTCATAAACAAACAATCCAAACATACAACTATGTCGCACTATATAATAACTTTTCATTGTTATTGCGATAGCACAAAGGAGTTGTAGTATGTACTCTAACGTTAGGTATTGAAATCGGTATGGCAAATTTTCTTTTCAGTTTATAACGTACTTACTTATATTTTGAAAATAATTATTCAAAGACCAAATATAAGGGTCTCGGCCCCGAATACGATTTCGTACCTTTTGGTGTCGAGACCCTTGGCCCATGGGGTCCGAACGCTACGCTATTTAAAGATTTATCCAAAAGGAAAGCAGACGCCACTGGTGACCGTAGATCTGGCAGCTTCCTCGCACAAAGAATAAGTATTGCGATACAACGAGGAAATGCTGCCAGCATCTACGGCACCATTCCGCAGGGGAAAAGTTTGTAATAATTTATTTTAAGATTAGTTTTATTTATTTTTAGATTTAGTTTTTAAGTTTTGTAGGTTAGTTATTTAATTATGTTTTGTTTCTAGGTATGTACTGTGTATAGTTTGTATGCACTAATAAATTACCCATTATTCAAACTCTTGGTAAATGATTTGAATGGCCTTTTCTTGAAACTTATCTAACACAAAAAATTACGCATTATTGCATTTACTTCGTCAAAAATCTGTCTTCTTTATAATCTCTATGCCTATAAAACAAAATATAAACGGCATAAAATATAATGCAAATTATTCTCAGTATTCGATTTTATTTACTCCATTGGCTCTGCACATGCTCCAATCATAGAATTTCTATTTATATTCAAACAAAAAATATACAAAGAGTAAAACCAATCTAAGTTTAAGAATATCACTACGTTAAACATTGTAACAAAATCATCGAGTAATTCAGCCAACTGCCAGTAAGAGTTCGAAATTCGAATTTTAAATGCAAACAGCTGCAATAAACTGGCCAGTCTTGGCTCTTAGAAAATTGGATTTGGAACGAGCATGGCTTAAATAAAGGATTGAAAGGATTCGACTTGTCTTTGTAACGGAAATGTTTTACTGGCAAAGAAAGATACCAGAGATTTTTTTGTACCGTGATGTTACCACCATCTAATTACACATGATCATTGAACTAAATTAAATATATGGCGGAATTAAAAAAAAAACATAATATCATTAGATGTACCGATATTCTCTATTAAAGTTAATTTACATTGTGTAAATATAATAAATTACAAATAAAAGTGACATTGCATGTAGGTAGGTATTTCATCTTCAACGCAGTTTATCTTCATGGAAATGATAGTACTTACCTAATATAATATATCCAATAATATAATGTAAATGATTCACCTATAACCAGTAATTATGCCTGAACACGAATGCTAGGAATGTGGGCTACTCTATAAATTCTATAATATAATGTCGTCTTTCGTCAAGTTAATCTGTCAGCTCCCAGCGGCTCACATTTGAGCCAGAACGCTTATGGGTGACGTCATATCGTGGGATTCGACAGGTTCAACAGTATCAAATTATTTATGGTATTTTTAATGAACCCCATACAAATATTGTTATGAACACACAATTTTAGGTTATTGGTTCAGTCCAGTTAGGTAAAAACATATCGCATTGCTATGATCTTTGCATCAATATTAATTGTTAGTAAAAATACTTAAGTCCTTGTTTCATTTAACAAACTGACAATCGTCAAATGTGCTTAAGTTACATATACGTTATCTTACAAGAGGTAATACAAAATAAGCTGAAATACCTATGTCACGTAGCCAATTTAAAACTTGTTTACAAAGTTCCCACCGAAGATTATGCTGGAAATCTTGAATATTTTGTATTCTGTATACGTTCAATGTGAATCTTAAGTTCTTTGTCTTAATATTAATATCTCAGCTCACTTAGTATTCAATTTCGGTGCGGCTTAACTGTGTTGTGGCCTTGTCTGACAATATGTCACATACGTAACGTACTTGAATCAAATGTTATGTGAACTCGGATGTATCCTTTGTAAGAGTAAGAATCAGCACATTGAAGGAAGCCAAGGTCAGATGTCATTGCTTCACAAAATTTGTGCTCGTTTCATATAAAAAGATATAACGGAGATTATGTACGAACGATTGGCGAATGGCGGTGTTTCTTAAGATCCTAAACCTCCGTTGCCTCATTCTTTGTTACGAGCTATATTACGCTATATTTAGCATTGTCCTTAGGCTGGTTTTAGTGTCACGCGGACCGTCCGTGCGGATCGCTCCGCACCGGAACAATATTATGTACTATCCGGAACAATTTGTTCAATGTTCAGGGAACGTTTTAGAGTAAGGCTGGTTTTAGTGTCACGCGGACCGTCCGTGCGGATCGCTCCGCACCGGACCAATATGTATTAAGTTCAATGAGCGTTTTAGAGTAAAGCTGACGGGTCCGCGCGGACGACCGTCCGCGTAGACAGCTTTCTCATACAATTTGACGGTGCGGAGCGATCCGCACAGACGGTCCGCGTGGCACTAAAACCAGCCTATAGCTGACGGGTCCGCGCCGACGACCGTCCGCGTGGACAGCTTTCTCATAGGCTGGGTTTAGTATCACGCGGACCGTCCGTGCAGATTGCCAAATTGTACGAGAAAGCTGTCCGCGCGGACGGTCGTCCGGACGGACCACTCTAAAACGCTCCCTGAACTTAATACATATTGGTCCGGTGCGGAGCGATCCGTACGGACGGTCCGCGTGACAATAAAACCAGCCTTAATTTGCTTTGTTACAAACCAGTTAGCGATTAACTTACGTCTTTTCACCTATATGATATACCTAACTTGTGAGTCAAGCCGATGTATCTTAGGCTAATAGGATAATAAAAATACTACGTGTTTCAAACTTGGCAGGGTCTCAAGATTCCAACTACAAATTCAAAAACGTTCAACAATGTAGCTTTTTATACGTACTTACACACTAATTGCATTCTTCCCATAAACCCAACCTAGTTTAGCCCGCAAGCATAATATATTATACAATTTCTCGTTCATCTAGCACTTCCCTTCCATTTTAACGAGATAGACGATCCGAGCGACAATTAAGTTTAAACTTTGTATAATTACAAAACGCACCTGTGAATTAATTATCTCGTCCACGCCATAACGAGATTGTAATATTTTTCAAAAAGGTAGAAAAAGCTGTGTGCGGTATGAAAAAGCGGCGGAGTAGCGGGGCAACGGAGTGGTTAATTGCTGAGGCTGACATCCTGTGGGAGTATTGACAGGTGGTTGCCGGCTATGCGGTCCTGGTCGTTTAGCTGGCTTCTTTATTGCTTGACAATTGGGTTGACAAAAAATTATACATTTAATAGGATAAAACGGTCGGTTTATTCTAACGCGATAAATTCATGATTCAAATGAAAAATTACATGGTGACAATTTGAACTTGTAACTTGACCCAAATTTGGCATATTTTTTACATATTTTGCGATTTTTTTAAATGTTACGCGTTACTTGGTCATGGAAGTATGTGTAGCGTAAATTAAGCATAGGTGATAATGATAGTAATCATAATTGAATTTAATTATAAAGTAACTGCACTATAATTGACAGTCAATTAATCCAATAATTATCAGTCTAATAAACTTTACTATTTAACTACCTACTATTAAGTCTTCAAAGCGTCATTTGCCGAGGACATCATGTTATATAAATGCATGCATGCATGCATTCTTGGTACAATATGTTCTTTGTTTAGTTTTAATGCAATACTTTGTCCATTATAATAGACATCAGACAATAATATGGATAACAAATCTAAGTTACAGTCTTACAATGAAAACATACATCGCCTCTATCAAAGATACGCCAACATAACGTGTCATCCAGTAGGCTCCTTTTTTAGTCTACAAAAAACTCAACACCAGGTTTCTAATGACGATACCGTCATTCATTTACTATAATTCGTCATGTCCTTTTTAATGAAATTCCCTTCCTTTCCCTCCGTTATCGCGTTACTAGTAATCGATAACTGGCGGATGCGTGATACCACTTCCTTGTTAATGAATAAGTACCGTAGCCCTATCGTAATCAAGTGCAGTTTATAAACTATAATAACATATTATGAATAACAGCGCCATACAGACATTATGGGTAAAAGTTGCATCTTTTATTCCTAGAAGAGAAAAAATCATTATAGACCAAAATATTAGGATTTGGAATTTTGTACTAATCGGCTATAAAACGCTCCCGAGGCAGGATTGGCTAAGAACAAGCTTGATTAAAGTAAATATGTATTTGTAAATTATATATCATGATTTCGCATGCGCTCAGAAAAGAAA
Organism: Cydia amplana; assembly: GCF_948474715.1. NCBI lineage: Eukaryota > Metazoa > Arthropoda > Insecta > Lepidoptera > Tortricidae > Cydia > Cydia amplana. Next base: position 15,055,629 of record NC_086079.1, on the reverse strand, counting down.
ATAATCAAATAAGAAAAAGGAAAACTCACCACCTGTTTCCTTTCAGCTCAGTTTATTGAAATTAGATAGTAATCAGCATTGAAGATCAATGTCTATAATCCCAATTTTCTTTGAAATAACTTGAATACTATCTATAAAGACCACCATTTAGATTAAACAGCTAATGAGGTCTTTTATCCTTTTCTGTAGAATTCAAATCAGTGTCAGGGCAGTGGTTAACGACTTACAATATCTGAATTCCGTGGAAGCTAGCGGTCTACCGTGTGATTAATAGTGGTCAGTTCGAGTTCGACTGACCATTGTATGTTATATATAAGATCTCTTATATTGTAGTTAAATAACCTCTCTCAAATACTATAAAAACGTTTGCCCAAGAAAGTTCACAATTTTCCCACGTGTTGTAATATTTGTAAGCGCTAAATTCTCCACCGCATATATATCTAATAGACGCTTGATAAGGATGTCTTGTGCCTAAAAACTTGTTCTCTCTTTGAAGAACCTCATACTGCAGTCCCTTGAGAAAACCTTCGTAGAACATTTCACAGCCCGACCTTTCGCGGAAGAAAATCCCACAGACGTTGTATGAGTGAGTGTACATAATTTATTCATCAAAAGAGTTCGAAGTGCGAATGTTTAAAATCACATGACTCAGCGGCAGCCATGTTTAGAGACATAATACAAACAGCATAGTATTGAACGAATGATATTAAACAATAAATATTGGGTCGCTTCCAAACCAAACTGACGTCAGGCCATTCACATGACCTGTGTAGGAAATCTTGTTTTGAGACTGTAAACGTGTTGACAGTCACGTACTGCTAACCTTATTAATATTCACAAAACATTTTCACGACATTAAGCTGGCATCCACTATAGTTGGACCTTTAGATACTATGCCAAATATTTAGATAATATGCCATAGTCCACTGGCTAGTTGTAGGTGTAGACCTTCTTACAAAGATATAAGGCGTACCAAGATATGGCCGTCGTGCGTTTTTACCTTGCCCTTGCAAATATAGCCTATAGTTTCCGTGTGATTTTTTTCATGGCATTTTACTGTGGTTAAAACGTGTAAAAATTCTATATAAATATGTACTGCAATTTTGCGTTAGCCTCCTCGTTGCGTTGCTATTAGTACAGTGTGTGTATTTACATACAGGTCTTACTGTAATGAAGTATGTTGTAGTCTGCTTCAGCAAGCGTAGTGAATGAGCGTTGCACTTAATGCTTGCATTTAAAATCGATACTCTTATAGTTATCAGCGTAGTTTACCTTGGCAAAACTCCGTGAATGGGAGTCGGACTAAAGTCTATTAGGTATTACACACGATTATATCGCTTATTTCTAGAATATTACGTTCTGAAATGGTATACATTTTCATGTAGAGTTGTTTCACTCCGGTTCAAATGAACATAATTGCAACCATAGTTAAATGAAATGAAATGAAAAACTTTATTTTAAGGCAACTATTGGCCCATAGATAAATACCTTAAAACTAGCATACATATTATTATAATTTTTGTCATATTACAAATACCTTACAGACTAACATATGTAGATATGTATTTTATAAACTTAAACTTATTTTTTTTAAAGATTATAGGGTTTGATATGACTATATGTACGGCTTAATCGTTTCGAAAGCAAATGTTCATTCATTACATATAGGTACTGTATTAGTAAATATTCAGTAGTTTCAACATTCAAAAGGAATCTTAAATGTAACGAATTAAACAATAGATTAACGATTAAGAAATAAAAATGAGTAATTACAGACTGGTGTTGTTAACCAGTTAATACATTAATCATTATAATTTATGAATCAAATTAAGTTAAGAACTTGTAGTGATGCAAAAGTGCACACGCAACACGTATTATGTGCGTCAGTAAGTTTATCCTATCAAGCAGGTATTTTTTCTTCGTGAATATACCCAATAGGGTATTTGTCATTATTTTATGAATGGTATAAGTCGATCAGGTTTATTTTGAGGATTAAATGTCTGTCCCTACAGATGGGTCCCCTGACCCATTGTCTTAAAGCAATACAAAAGTCACAAATGATGGTCAAAGTCTGGCACTCGCACTTTACTGACGAAACGCTTCGAACAAAATCGCAATACATCGTGACGTCACCATGTAACGTTAGAAGCCGTTTCAATGTATGGAAAACAAGGAAATTGCGATTTTGTCAGTGACATATTGCGTTTATATATATTATCTGGGAGACCGAGCTTTGCTCGGAAAACATATAAAAACTCGAAAATGCGCGTTTTCCCAGTGATAAAACCTAGCTAGATCGATTTTTCGCCTCCAAAAACCCCCATTTAGCAAATTTTATCAAAATCGTTAGAGCCGTTCCCGAGATCCCCGAAATATATATAGATATAAACAAATAAATATACAAGAATTGCTCGTTTAAAGGTTTTAGATAGATAGTATTATGGGTAGATTATGGGTAGTATTATTATAGGTAGATTATGATTGCTATACAATTTTTTTTTAAATAAAATGTAAGAAATCGAATGGTAAGATAATTTTTTCCTATTTGGAAGTTATTTTTTTTGTAACTTTAAGATCTTGTATTTTTTTATTATTCCCATATATTTTTTAAATTTCCAATGTATTGTGATAAATTGCTCATTTTCTAGTTATAAAATTGAACATTTAGTTATAAAATTGAACATGTGTCAAATACTCTGCACTAATTGAAGGTATCTCTGTTTGGCCCTATGGTTGACTGGTAGAGAATGCCATTTGGCATTAAATCCGTCATTTGTACATTGTTGTATATATTTTGTGCAATAAAGTTTAAATAAATAAATAAATACCCTATTATAATGCAATTTTGTAATACAACCGTTTAATCTAATGAGCGTTCTTGCAAACCTCTTACTCATTTGCAACGGCGTCTAATTAAACGTTGACGGGAAGTTTAGATGTGAACTCTTTGTTGTCTCATCTTTGTTAACTGTAACACCATCATCCTGATTTTATCGTGAATCATGTTCTTAATTATTGGAGTCACGTCATCTTCCTCTTTATTTACTGAATCATAAACCTGCTAGCAATATCGCAGAACTGAACCAAGATATTCCTTTTCTTTTTTAATAAGTTTCACAAAATTTCATTTGACGCTGAAGTTTGTTCTAAAAATGTTTCCACGTTTCAATAAAATATTGGTTGATGTAATTGAGGCTCGAAATGTATTCGAGACATTAATGTAAATGAGAGAGAGACATTTAGATTGAGAGTTGGGATTTTAATAGTCTATGATTTTATTTTAAAATTTACATACTAATAGTAATATTACGAACTTAATACTAATAGTAAGCATTAACTTACATACTAATAGTAAGCGCTGGTGGCTTAGCGGTAAAAGCGTGCGACTTGCAATCCGGAGGTCGCGGGTTCGAACCCCAGCTCGTACCAATGAGTTTTTCGGAACTTATGTACGAAATATCATTTGATATTTACCAGTCGCTTTTCGGTGAAGGAAAACATCGTGAGGAAACCGGACTAATAAGAATAAGAATAAGAATAAGAAACCATTTATTGCAACACAAAAAGCATACAGGTTACAAAACATAAGGATTGAAAAAATAAGAATAATTGTGCGGCAAAAGGAACGGGCTCAGCATACGCTGCGTCAGTCATTTCATTACAAATTGCCTGCGCAGCGCTGATTTTCAGTCCGTCCCCTTCACTGAACCACATTGACATTTATGCGGGTTAAAAAAAAAAAAAAAAAATTCTAAACAAAAAACCACTACAAAGATCTCTAGTTAAAGTAGGTAATAATAGTAGTAGTAGATAATAATCCTAATACGGGCCTAGTTTACCCTCTAGGTTGGAAGGTCAGATGGCAGTCGCTTTCGTAAAACTAGTGCCCACGCCAATTACTGGGATTATTTGCCAAGCGGACCCCAGGCTCCCATGAGCCGTGGCAAAATGCCGGGACAACGCGAGGAAGATGATGAGTAATATTACGAAAATACTTGGATATCGTAATTCTACGATTTGAGCAGATAACGATTAGTCCTACGAACATTTTTCTACGTATCATTTCCAAGTCACAGCTAATAGTCGCATTATACACCTAAGCCGATAGTAGTCGTACGTGTTTTACTCGTATTCAATTTACCGGTTATCTAATAATCACTGCAGAACCGGTTTTCGTCTCCGGTTTTATTTACCTGCCCGTGCATTGTTCCTACACTGTTTCGATATAAAACTTGCTTTATGTGGATTTTTAAAGACCACATTGTTACACGTGGACTTTTTTCTTTGTTAGGTGAAGCACTGTTATGGTTCATTTAGGATAGGTTGCGTCATTTATTAAGTAGAACACATTTTTGATCGCTTTCTTTCATTCATAATGATAAGGCATTTCACGTAGTCCATGCTATTATTCCATTACGCCATACTAGGGGCCATGCGTGTTAAATAAATATCAGTGTCATGTATAATGTATGTCCTATTGAGTGCTACACAATACATCATATATTGATATTAGAATAGAAATATTTTATTCATTAACACAAACGAGACAATTTAAGTACATAAAAGAAAAACGTAGAAAGAATAAAGTGCCACGAAATAGCCTTATTATGTTGCTGGCGAATTCCAGCGCTGATCTTCCGATGAGACCATGTTTCGGCTGGATGTGTCCTAAATCTAATTTATCATGCGTTTTACTTACTCTTTTAGGAAAACGAGCGAGACCTATATTATACTAACATTTAGATCACGTATTATCCAGAACAATTAAGCTTTCTTCACACACCACACCTAATGATCCAATCACGTCTTAACCCAGTTATACTGATCGCAATTCCAATATTGTCGGCGACCATTCCCGGAGGTACAAATCTCTATCTCATACGTGACTGTGTAGTGAAATCTAAGCGTTATTTGAATAGGTAGCACTATTTTAAACCTTAATCCTTGGACATAAGCCCGAGAATATATTGTTTTTATTGGACTAGGTATGTGGTCGTAATATATTATTATACGGGGTTCCACAAAACGGTTTGATTACTAATAAAATAACTGGATTGTGAATAATCAAGATTAATTTTAAGCAAAATTAATTGATGAAAAACTTTTGGACTAAACATAAATACATGTGGCAACTCACATAAATAATCACATGACCTTTAAATTATTAAATAAAATAAGGTCTCCTAGGTGTAATTAAGCACATCAAGCGTAGGTAAATTATGAGTAAATTAAATTGTAAATGTTATTGTAACATTCCTCACTTACACATTTCATAGAAGACATTAAATGTACATGTATGTATCTATAAACTACTCGATAATCAAACAAAATAAAGTAGTTATTTTAAAAACGTCATTATTTACTTTCACAAGCATTTTTTTCTTATGAAGAATATCACACGTTTAGATAACAGAAATAAAAAATGCACATGCATGCAAATTACTGCATGTAGAGTTTATGATGTAGTTGTAATTTCCTTTTTATATAATGTACATATCTTTTGTATAACTATCGAATCAACATAACTACGATCTAACTGACGTTAAAAAAATAGCACGCATATAATGAAGTTAAATAAACTTTAAGTGCCTATAATTGCAATTAAATAAAAACAACACATCATACACCAACAAAACTTATAAAAACACAAACAAATAACTCACCAGCCCCTGTATCCTGGGAAACATTGTGGACAAAAATCAATGACTCCAAATACAAAGGCGTGTTTACACTGCACGAACACAACTGTCACTTAGCACGTCACTTATCAGTTATCACCACACAACGTGCGCGCGAGTCGGCGCGTGAGACGCGAGTGCGCGCGGGCATGCGAGTGAATCATGGCGGGGAGCCCTATATCTTTTGTTTTGTTTTAACAGGCGAGTGCAACGGTAGGGTTAATCCCGGCTGATTTAATGCGATGGAAAATAAATGAGTCTATTCGTTGAATAAAATTAAAAGCCACGTTATTATATTCTTTCTTAATTATATTTTTTAATGACATAAGACATAGGGGATCTCTACTGTACGACTATATTCAGATAGTTTTGGTCCGATAGATAATGTTGAAGTTGAATGAAATCGATAGTCATACAACTTCATAGTATGTATTTAAATAAATACAACTTCGTGACCTACTTATTTACTGGCATGTTGGTTGAATGTAAGTACCTAAGTAACTCAGGTCTACATGAGCATGTAATTGAGCAGAAGCCTAAAATTTGAAAAACGTGTTACTTATGTACCTACATATGCTCATTGTGGTACATTCGTGTGTTTTACAGAAAAATAACAATATGGGATTTTTCAAAGAATACAACTATAAAATAAATTACAAAAAAAAGTCACGCTAAATCAAAAGTTTGTATCTTAATGTGGTTCTTTTAATCAGAAGTTTAGATAGAAATATTTATAATACCTATAACGAAGCCTAGATACGTAGGTATATATGTATAATACACTAATCTATAATACACTAACTAGTTTGCTTCAACTGTAAAGTCGTTTGGAATTCTACCAGCGAATTGTGTCGCGTGGAATATTTATTAGAGATGTCACAAATTTTCGGCATCTTTCGCCACCTTTTGGAAATTTCCTACATATTACAAATACCTTTGTTTTTTTAAATTAAATATTATACGATTATTTACATTCTTTTGCTTTCATAAGTAATAGTTACTGATTTTTAAAAAGCGTTTTTCAATTAAAAGACACGTCAAGATCGCGTTGTCTCTTCCTAATGCTAAAAAAAAGGAAATATAATACAAACGATAATATTAAGTGCATAGTAAAAGTTATCTTTGCACATGTTATTTGTAACAGTTCGCAAGTTTGCGACCGGGTTGTCTGACGTGTGACGATTTACCCGTTATTGATGCGACCTAATACCCCAAAAAGGATGCAAAACAACTAACAAAGACGCAAACATAATATGGTAATAGACATTTTCACTTTTAAATTTACAAGTTTTCACTCGTACATCAATTCTACACGAGTGTTAGGTCAAATAGGTGGCTTTCCAACAGAAAAGGGTCCTTATGCTTCATGTCCACTAGGAACTTTCTATTAGAAAAGGGTCCTTTGTTGATGTGTTGTTTTTTTTGCTTGTATGTAAGTTCCATGTTGACGTCTAAAAGTGCCCTTGTGGCCTATTTGCTGAATAAATGTTGATGTTTGATGTTTGAGTTTGGCTGTTGTAGGGCCTGTGAAATTAAGTTAATTTTATTTTCTGCGAGTTAAATGACTCATTTCGACTCAGATAATAACTTGATCCAGTGATTAAAGTTGAAACAGAAGTAACGCTTCGAGAAACTGCTTATTACCATAATTTACAAGTAAATTCCCTGCTAATTATTTTAATTATTATTTTGAAAAGGGTTTCGTAAATAACGTTTAATAACGGAAGTTGGAAATATGGACAAAGGATAATATTTAAATGGAAATAAGGTTCTAATGGTTTCTAAATAAATTAACACAAAATATCAACAAAGTAAGAGGAGGGCATTATTACCACGTGAATTTCAAAAGCCATAGGTAACTTATGTAGTCTTTTGCAATATTCATATGAATGTATTTTAATAAATATATTTTTTAATAATATTTATTATAACATAGGTACTTAATAAGCCGTCTGAACGGGAAGGAAATTATCAGATTAGTTGCAATGTGACAAATGCAGTCGGTACAAGCATTATGGAATAAAAATTACCTAATAAAGTGAACAGACGTCATTACTGTGTTATTACTTGGAATGACGTGCCATCACTTGTTATATTACCTAGTAGTTATTGATAATAATGATAATGTTATGTTGCGGATTAAGTGTTATTGATCTATTAAGTAATAGTCAAATGTGTTTAGTGTTTACGTTATTTATGGGTTAGATAAGATAACTAAAAATTACAGATTTCGATACTATATCTAATACTTCTATAACCTGGAAAATATATTTTAGTTAATTATGGTTTATATGTTTATTAAATAAAAGTTTATTTATAATTTTAGTAGGGATTCCGTATTAATTAGTGTTAAATACAGATTTTCTAGTTTTCCTTGTTTGACCAAATTTACTACGTTTGCTTGTCTGGGAATATCACCACTTGGGCACCAACATTTTTAAAGGAACTTAACTTTATTATTTTTAAGTAAGATTGAATCTCCAATAATCATAAATTTTGAGATGTGGCCGTATTGCAGGCAGACGGCGACTTACTATTCAAAATCTGATAATAAAAACGTGTAAATATTTTATATTTTAAAACTACGGTACAATATGTTACTGCGCTTTGCATGCAAAAAATATCGTAAAATAGGCTGGTTTCGCTTTTTTCCTACACATTTGTATGTATGTATGCTGTCCCATAGAATTTAATCTGAATTTCAGAATAAATCGATATTGATAATGCATCTAGGACAAGTGTAGTCGTTTCGCTGCGCACTCTTGTCTTGTTGCGCAATCTAATCCAGTGTAGATTACGAACGATAAGTGGATGAACACAATTCCATTGTCTCAGACGTCTGTACTTGAGTTAAGTAATAGAGATTAAATAATAAAGGTACCTAATACCTAACGTTGTTATACATATATATAGGTATGTAGTATGTACTAGGCGCTGCCATAGTTATGCCAGTGTGAAATGTGATTTCAGACAGATCATATCCATAACAAATAGGTACAGACCAAAAGAACCTGTTATTAACAATCAGAATACGCCTCTTAAACATAACCAATCGCGTTCATATATTTAGGTAGGTTATGGCCATTGGTCATATTAGTTATTTGGTAGTTGACAGTTGTGAAACCGTATGAAAATTTGGGCCCACAAAATCTAACATTTTCACATATATTATTACCTATGTTAAAAAGACACCTGCAACCTATGTAATTCTTGTTTTTGTATCCTAGATGACAGTTATATTTCCTCAACTAATCCAAATAATCTCACATTTAAGTCCGAAATCGATACAAATGCATGAATTATGCCTAGCATAGTCAGTTGACCAGTCAAACTGTAATTTTGGTATCTGGAATATAATGTCGACATTACGTATTTCATTAATGTCTCAAACAAAACTGTTTAACTACATACCTTACGTGTAGCAGGTATTTTCCTTATTAATTTACCTTGAATATTACCTATAGCAGATTAGCCGTTTACAAATGATAAACTCAGTTGATTTGCAATTAGTAATCGGAGTAGCTAAATACAATAAGTTCTTGTAATGTCGGAAGCTAGCTGGGTTATCAGACTGGGTTGGTTATTGTCCTTGTATCTTAGCCTTCTATAGAATACCTGGTGCGTATCTTACAATATTAATATCAAGAACCAGGTACTGAAAACTGACGTTTGAGAACATCGCCGTTACATGGTGTAAATAAATATTAGGTACCTATATTATTTCTTAATTAAAGTTCAGTTTGTTTATGCTTCTCTTAGGTATTTAAATATTAAATATTTCGACGATTTCAGAACCTCCTTTAGGGTTCCATAGTCAACTAGGAACCCTTATAGTATCGTCATGTCCATCTGTCTGTCCGTCCGTCCGCGGCTTTGCTCCGTGATCTTTAGTGATAGAAGGCTGAAGTTCGGCATGGATATAAGTCAATTTGTAGTTCATAGCAGTGTTGGCCGAAACGTTAATGCAATTGAAAATGTTGGCCATTAACCATTATAAATTGAACCTTAAACCGTAACGGACGATTACAATTTACAATTCAATTTATAATGGTTAATGGCCAACATTTTCAATTGCATTAACGTTTCGGCCAACACTGGTTCATAGGTACATTATTTGGGATGAATGGTGACAACTCCACTTACAATAACTTAGTCTTAAAGTCTCGGTCTAGCTCTTTCTCTTTTTTATTTTATTTTTAATAATTTTACATGTTTGATTATTAAACGTTTTATATCCACTCTTAATCTTAAATATGACGTTGATTATGATGAAACAATTTGCGAAAAACTGAGAAAACCGTCCTGAATCAAGTTTTCTACACGTAAATTCTAAGAAAATATATGTTTATATATTTTCTTAGAATTTACGTGTAGGAAACTTGATTCATCAATCAACGCAACGCACTTAACAGGAAAAACAATAGTAACCGGGTCACATTACCTTATCTTATCTTATGTGTGTTAACAGCCCGATTTGTTTAATTTAGGCCGGCAATTGTTCTAGTTTTATCAAAAGATTTAGATATAAATTTAGTGCTCTCGGGCGATGACGTTAAATACCGATAAATGTTTATCACAATATTAAAATATACCTACTGTACTCTCCATTTTGTGTGGCCTTCAAATAAAACTAGAATAATATATAATATCTGGATATAAATAAGCATATAAATAAATAAATAAAAATAAATAAGCAAGAATTGCTCGTTTAAAGGTATTCGATAAGTATATCATTTGATTTATAGACAGATTATTTAAACATGGTGCTTAAGTATGTAACATTTTTGACAGTGGTTCAAAAGTTTCCTGGACCTTATTCATATCTATGTACCGTTAACGACCGGTTAGCAATGTTACAAAACTGACGGTCAATGTCAAATCCCTTAAATTTTGTCAATAACGTAACAGTTAGAGACGTTACTGAAACATGACTTAGTCGCGCTTTAAAGTACAAGTTAAAATGAAAGTTCTCACCTAGTAATTACTAATTACATATAAGTAACAAAGTCCAAAGGAGTTTGCGTTTAATATTAAAATTTAAAATTAAAAGCTATTAGGTATTTATTCACGTGATGTTCACGCACCTACTAGCGACATCTAGCGGCGCTGCGACGACAACTGCTATACCGCCCCTCTCCGCGCTCATCTTGTCTCGTTCATTCGCCTCGATATACGACACGATAAACACGTTACTCGTTACATTTAAATTTTGAGCTGTATAAAGCCACTTTTCGTAATAAACGAATTTTCTACATATTTAAATAAACGTCTTCATTGAATGGACCCTGGAAAACCACCGAATCCTGCACATAATTTGATCCTCGAGCCGGATACTGCGAGAGAAGTCAGCTCGTCGGGAAGACGAAATACCCTTGCGAGACGACACCAGCACCTCATCAGCGTCTGCAGCAGTGAACGGTCAGGTCTACCAATCCCGTCTATTCCTTTCCTAATCGATCTGTGTTAAAACCGAGTTTTTTTGTGCATTCCAGTGCCGCTCGTTACGCAAGTCGCGCAGCAGCAGTTTGTGATCTACCGTACCAGTTTGGAATTTGTGCACGTGAGTAGTTCCAATTTCTCTTAATCTTTCGAAATGGGTGAGGGGGATGAAACTGGTGCTAAATTGACTATTCCTTCTGGATCAGGGTCACCTAGAAAAAGTCAGGCTACAATTTCAGACCTCCGCAAACAAAGGGGTACCTTGAAAGGCCGGCTTACGCAATTCAAAAAATTCGTTGATTCTCTTTTATCGGTGACTCCTTCTAAAGTACAAATTGCTGAATTAAAATTACGTATGCAAGCAGCTACAGAGACCTTTAAAAATTTTAATGACATTGAAAGCCAAATCGAACTTTACTCTCCAGAAACAGAAATGTCAGCCAATTCTGAATACGTAGAAACTCTCGAGGAGTTATATTTCGGTACTATGGCTAGCGCTAATTGTTTAGTCGATGGTGTGGAGACAAATAACGTTACTATTTCAAGTTGTGACCATGCTGCCGTGAACAAACCGTTTTCAAAATTTAAACTACCCGAAATTAAGTTGCCCTCGTTCGATGGTTCGTATGATCGTTGGCTCGAATTTAAACATTCTTATGAAACAATGATTCATAAACATTCCGATCTCGACGCGATTCAAAAGTTTCATTACCTTCGATCATCGCTAAGTGGTAGTGCATTACAAGTAATTAGTGCGTTAGAATTCACGGCTGCCAACTACATTCAAGCATGGGAATTGCTTGAAATTCGCTTTCATAACCCTAGGCTTTTAGTACATAATCACATAAAATCGTTGTTCAATATTTCAGCCTTGAAACAAGAATCTTCGACTCAAATACGTAGACTGATAGATACCGTGTTACGTAATTTACGCGCTTTAAAAACGTTAGATGAACCTACCGACTCGTGGGATACGTTGATTATTCATTTAATTGTGTCGAAACTCGATACGACCACGGAGCGTAAGTGGGAATCTCACATAGGGTCTATCTCGGATAAGTCAATCAATAATGAGTCTAAGAAACTTAAGCTGGAAGATCTCTTATCGTTCCTCAGAAACCGGGCGGATACGTTAGAAATGATAAACTCTAATCACTCTAAGGCACCGACCGCGGTTAGTACTAAGCCCAATTACACGTCCAATAAACCTACGCAAGTGGTCAGTTGTGTCTCTGCTAGTGTCAATGCTAATAATAAATCAAAGCCTTTAAATAATAAACGTTTTCGAAACTGTGCGATGTGTAACGAGAATCATGCGCTTTATACGTGTGCTAAGTTTTTAAATTTATCTGTCCAAGATAGGTTAAACTTAATTCGTAATAAAAACATATGTAATAACTGTTTACGCGAAGGGCATTCCTTAAATGAATGCATATTCGGTCCGTGTAAGCAGTGTCAACAAAAACATAATAGTTTATTGCATATGGATAGTACTCGCGATGATAATGTGTGCGTGAGGCCGTCGAGTGCGCCTGCACACAACGCGCCGTTATCAGTGCCGAGTACATCTAGCTACTGTGTATCAGCTGACCGCGCGCCTATGGCTCAGTGCGAAGGTGGCGCGGAAGGTAATCGGTTCATTCCCAGGCGAGGCTTACTTACTACTGCGTTAATAGAAGTAGCCGACGCGAACAATCAATACCATACGTGTCGCGCGTTTTTAGACAATGGGAGTGAACATTGTTTTATAACGGAAGAGTTACGTAATCGATTAAACGTTAAACCCATACAGTCCACTATTCAGATTTCCGGTGTTTCAGAAATAGTTACACAGTCAAATCAGTCATGCGATGTAACTATAAGATCTAAAAATTCGGATTATTCTATGTCATTAAGGTGTTTTGTCTTGAAGCGCGTAACATCCAGTTTGCCCTCGACTTACATAGACTTAGATAGTATACGTATTCCTGATAACATTCAGTTAGCAGATCCCAATTTTAACGTGCCTTCAGAAATCGATATACTGATAGGTTCAGAGATATTTTGGGACCTTTTAGACGGTGAAAAGATTCGATTGCCAACAGGGCCGTACTTAATAAATTCGAAATTCGGCTGGTTGGTATCTGGTCCAAATAATACACGGAACTTGCGCATTAATAATCAAGTCCATTGTTATTTTACTCAAACGATTGACTCTCAACTTAGAAAGTTTTGGGAGATCGAGGATATCCCTCAGGTAGATAGTATTCTTACAGCTGACGAGCAGAAATGTGAGGATATTTTTATCAATACGACTAAACGCGAAGAAGACGGTCGGTTCTCCGTCCGAATGCCGCTAAGAGAATCAGCTGATACGTTGGGCGATTCTTATACGTTAGCGAAAAATCGATTTTTATCCTTAGAACGTAAACTAGAACGTTTGCCGGAATATAAACGTTTATATTGTGATTTCATGCGAGAGTACGAAGAAATGGGTCACATGACTCGTGTTACCGACTATGGTACACCTAATTACTTTCATCCTCATCATGGTGTATTTAGGGAGGGGAGTGCCACCACTAAATTACGCGTTGTGTATAGTGGTGCTGCCCCCACCACCACGAATAAATCGTTGAATAGCATTCAGCTGCCGGGTCCAGCACTTCAAAACGATATTTTTGCTATTCTGCTACGTTTCCGTCAATACAAGTACGTTGCTTGTGCTGACGTGGAGAAAATGTTTCGGCAGGTTTTGATCGAACCAGATCAGAGATCCTTGCAAATGATCCTCTGGCGTGAAAAACCTACCGATCCATTACACGTTTATGAACTCAATACGGTCACATATGGGCAAACTAGTGCGCCATATTTAAGTCAACGTTGTATACGACAGTTAGCGTTGGAATGTGGTGATGACGTCATCGCGCGCGTTATCAACCAAGATATATTCGTAGACGATTTAATCACGGGAGATGATGATTTCCAAAATTTACTTGACATATGTCAAAAAACGTATGACGTTCTGCAATCAGGATGCTTTCCTTTACGTAAATGGACCTTTAATTGTGACGTTACGCAGGATAAGTCCAAGGAGCATTTTGTTGGTGAGCACACCCAGAACAAAACGCTCGGGGTAGGTTGGGATAATACGCGCGATGAATTGTATTACACTACAAAAATCGATCCCTCGCCTAACTCGTCGTACTTAAATAAACGAATGATGTTATCGATTATTTCACAGATTTACGATCCGTTAGGTTTACTTTCTCCTGCGGTGATAATTTCCAAAATTTTGCTTCAAAAATTATGGTTAAGTCGTATCGATTGGGACACCCCGGTCCCAGAAGACATTAAATCGATGTGGAATAATTTCATAAATACTTTGAGCCGTTTAAACGATTTACGGATTCCGCGTCATGTAAGGGGTGTACACACTCGACAAACGGAATTGCATATTTTCTCAGATGCATCGTTGCATGCTTACGGCGCGTGCGCTTATATTCGGACATATGATGAAGGGTCGGATGTAACTGTTAGATTATTGTGTGCTAAAAGTAAAGTCGCACCCTTGAAATCTCTAACTATCCCGAAACTCGAACTTTCAGGAGCGCTCGTTGCTGCTAAACTTTACAAGAAAATAACCGATTCCTTAAGGTTAGCGTTCACTAAAGTTTACTTCTGGTGTGACTCGACTATAGTAATTTCGTGGTTAGGCATGTCTCCGCATTTATTGAAGCCTTTTGTTCAAAATCGCGTTACGCAAATAAACGATCTCACCGGTAATGCGACATGGTTGCATGTGAGAAGCGAAGACAACCCTAGTGATTTATTGTCTAGAGGCGTTGCTTTAGATAATTTAATTGATTGTAACTTGTGGTGGTTCGGACCATCATTTTTGCAAGACACAAAATCGGATTTTATTCATGACGATACGAGTAAAAATACGGCAATCGAAGATTTACCCGAGTTACGTTCGACCGCGGTAAGTTTAGTTTGCAATCAGCAAGATGAACTATTTAATTTCGATAGATGTTCATCTTACAATAAATTAATTAGAATCGGCGCGTATGTACTCCGCTTTATATTAAACTCACGCATTAACTCTGAGCGTAAACAACTCCGCCAAACCGGTTCATTATCGGTGGACGAGCTGAGTGCATCACGTCTTATGCTAGTTAGATTTGCACAGATGCAATCATTTCCGGACGTCTACGATAGTTTACTTAAAAATAAACCGATTAAGACGAATAGTAAACAATATAATCGTATATCCGGTCTTAACGTGTTTTTAGACGATCGTAATAATTCAAAAGTGATTAGAGTCGGTGGTAGATTGTGTAATTCCACAAGTTTCGATTACAACAAAAAACATCCCATGTTATTGTGCAGTAAACATAAGTTAACGGTGTTGTTATTCAATTATGAACACAAGCGGCTGCTACATGGCGGACCGCAGCTACTCTTATCTACTTTGCGTGAATGTTGGTGGCCTTTAGGTGCGCGAAATTTGGCAAGGAAGATAATTCGAGAATGCGTTACCTGTATTCGAATGAAAGGTAAAGTACCTAGTCCTATCATGGGTAATGTTATTTTGGATCGTTTAGAGCCTGGTTTCCCGTTCATTCGCACAGCCGTTGATTATGGCGGGCCAATTTTCATCCTTAATCGAAAGGGGAGAGGAGCTCAGCTTATTAAATCGTATATTTGTTTGTTTATATGTATGGTCACACGAGCCGTTCATTTGGAACTTGTTACGAGTCTCACCACTGAAGATTATTTATTAGCGCTTAAACGTTTTATTAGTAGACGAGGAAAGCCTCATATAATTTATTCGGATAACGGAAAATGCTTTGTTGGGGCCGAAAAAGAATTTTCCACATTTTTTAAAAATAATTCGAAGGATATAGTCGATTTCGCTGCCAATGACGGCATCAAATTCAGTTTCATTCCTCCTTATTCCCCCCATTTTGGCGGATTGTGGGAGGCTGGAATAAAAGCGTGCAAATTTCATTTAAAACGGGTAGTAGGTAATGCTAGGTGTTAACCTAGCATTACCACTACTATTACTATTACTGGTACGTTAGTACCAGGAATTCAGCTCGGTTTTGACACAGGCCGAAGCCATCCTGAATTCCCGGCCCATGTCACCCTTGTCCACAGATCCTACTGATCTATCCCCGCTCACGCCTGCCCATTTCCTAATTGGTCGGCCGTTGACCTGCCCTGCTAGCGAGGACCTGACGGACGTGCAGCCTTCCCGCCTGTCTCGCTACGCCAGGATCGAAGCCCTACGTCAACACTTCTGGCGTCGTTGGGCCACGGAGTACGTTGCGGAGCTCCAGCGACGAACCAAGTGGAAGACGCAGAAAGACGACATAGCGTTGAACAATCTTGTTCTAATCAAAGACGATAACCTGCCTCCTCTCAAATGGCGGTTAGGCCGAGTCACACGTCTATACCCTGGGAGCGATGGCGTGAACCGTGTCGCCGACATCCTCACGGCGACAGGAACAATACGACGCAGCTTTTCAAAGATCTGCCCGCTACTACCAGAGCCGGCAGACCTAGACGGATGAAGACTACTTTGGGAGACGGTGCTCCCAAGGCCGGGGGCATGTTCACGCACCTACTAGCGACATCTAGCGGCGCTGCGACGACAACTGCTATACCGCCCCTCTCCGCGCTCATCTTGTCTCGTTCATTCGCCTCGATATACGACACGATAAACACGTTACTCGTTACATTTAAATTTTGAGCTGTATAAAGCCACTTTTCGTAATAAACGAATTTTCTACATATTTAAATAAACGTCTTCATTGAATGGACCCTGGAAAACCACCGAATCCTGCACACGTGACAAACCACATTTTCATTTGAATCAATGTTATTTTTATAATTTCTCTTGCAAAATTATATGTTTTTTAATCTAAGGATAAACAAGTTAAGAAATATGTTGACGACGCAATAATTCAAGATAATAGCATAGCTAATCAATATAATTTTGCTTAATGATAACCAATTACAAATTTTCTGAAGAAATTTATACTTAGGTAAACAGTTATTGTTTGCTGCAAAAGAAAAAAGATTGACTTGAAGACAGGTTTCCTTAATATTGTAAAAAAAACATCCCTCTAAGATATTTTTTACATTAGTAAAAAATACAAATTCAGTACGGGAAAAAGTTCTCTGAAGTCGGTAAAAAATAATTTGTAACTTGACACCGTCCTTGTTTCGTGATCTCAATTTCATGGAAAACTCATCAAAACAAAAGCGTCACATTTTTGAAAGTGGAAAACGACACCGTTATTCGGTGAAGTGACGAGTCACGAACCGTAAGTGGGGCGAATGACACACCGTAGACATCCTTGTGACGTATGACACGACGTTCCATGCTAAATGGTCGGCAGGACATTGGAAGCATTCTTTCGCCGACCTATTAGGTATACCAAGTTTGGCCAACAATAGTACATTATTGTCGAGATTCGGAAGTAGCTACTTGCAGGCTAAGGATTCGTTTTAAACGGACGACCTTGGGAGTCCGTTTAATTGAATCCGAAGCCAGCAAGTAGCCTTCCAGCCGAGTCATATATAGTGCTTTTCTCAAAAATGGTGCAAGAAATAGAAATATTTTACAGAACTTACAGAAGCAACGTTCTAATTTTCACAGAAAAAAAATACAACCATTAAAAAAATTTGCTTGCCGCCTTTAAAAAAAAAAAGAAGTGTATTTTTCTGCTCAAAATACGTCAACCTATTTGAGACGCCTAAATAGTCGCGGTACCAACATTAAGCCTGTAACAGACTATCGCACCGCACCGCGACCTTGGAGCGTCGCACCCATAAGTGAGAGCGAGAAAGAGATATCTGTTTCACCCATAAGTGAGGGAGAAAGAGATATCTGTTTCTCGCTCTCACTTATGGGTGCGACGCTCCAAGGTCGCGGTGCGGTGCGATAGTCTGTTATAAGCTTTATAATAATAAGTGCTGATCATCTGTTTGGCTGTTTAAGGGACCTATGCCTTCATTTGATATGGCCATTTAAAGTTTTAAAAAGTTTGGAACACGTTAAATAATGGAATTTGTATGCGACATTGCAGTCCCGAAATCGAGACTGCAATGTTTTTAACTTTTTAATTTTTTGAATGACCATAAACTACGCACTTCGCGACCTATTTTTTAACCGGCAACGTCGACTTTGCCGTCCATTTTTGAGAAAAAGTTATTTTCTCATTGGGTTGTGGGTTGTTTACCTAATAATGAGTAATTAGGGTCCACTATAACTACAAAAATCGTATATAATATAGTACCTTCGTATTTCAACAAAGATATAGTCTGTGCGGAAAGAGAAGAGTCGTGGAATGTATGAGGCCCAATACATTCCACGACTCATCGCTTTCCGCACAGACTCTAGGTAAACTGTTTTTACCTATTTTGGTATGTCAAAGTAAAAAAACTTTCTTGTTTTGTTTTCTTAACAATCTTTTTTTATTTCAGTCCAGACCAGACTTTAGCTGTAAGTAGCAATGGCAGGACGACAGGTCCAGGCATGTCGAAGCTTGGCAAGATTTTTCTTGCTTGTTTGTAGCGCTTAGATTTCTGAAACCATCACTATTAGGTTAGGCATGTAGTAGTTTTTAATGATAGGAAATATTTAGCAGTTTTGCGGCGAGAAGGCTAGATTAAATGCGTCAGAATCTGAGGTCATGGCCTGAAGTGATGCATAGGTATGCATTATGCTCATCTGCACATCAATGCGGTAGCGCTTTGGCGGCGTAATCTTATGGCAAATTCGTCATTGAAAGTTTTTATGACTAACCGAATGTTTTGAGAACAGAAGTAGGCACAGTAGGGAACCATTTTGTTCTAAATATGGGCAAGACTTATTTCAAGAGCGACGGGCATACTCAACCACGCATCACAAAAAACATTCCAGAACACAAATATAGGCCCTTGACAGGACTGCCGGGCTAGCACATAATTGGCGCGACAGTTTCTCGCGGCGAGATAGAGTACCCGTCTCTGTTTTATTAACATAGTTAGAAAAAGAGTTGTAGATGTAGGTGCCAAGACCGCTAAGCTTAAGTGGGACTGGGCGGGACATGTCTGCCGCATGCACCCTGAAAGGTGGGCCAAAATGGTTACCGAGTGGGACCCACGGAACACCATCGATGGTGTAGGCCGGGGTTCAGGCAGACCAAAGAGGAGATGGCGGGACGACTTGGACGCATTTTATCCGGATTGGCGGGAAAATGCAAACGACAGGGTTGAGTGGAGGAAGGGAGGGGAGGCCTTTGCCCAGCAGTGGGACACTAAACCAGGCTAACGAAAAAAAGTTAGAAAAAGACCAGTAGTCTATCTCGCCGCGAGAAACTGTCGCGCCAATCATGTGCTAGGGGTGCTGAATTTGGGACTACTATATCTTATTCGCCAGGGTGCATGATGCCTGTATAAGCACCATAGTAATATTAGTCATATTGATTACGAAACATACTTTTAATTCCTGTTTCCTATTACATATTATGTTCTTAAATAGAGGAAATCAAGGTTGGTGAACTAATTATTATCAGTTTCGTGTCGATGCCTCGCGTTCAGATGTTTAGCTAGTTATAATGTGATTAATTGCTTTTTTAAAGGTTATCCTCATGAGCACGCAAATCTGTTTTGCATTGTTTTTGAAGTGAAAACTTCTTTAGCGGCGCTGGGCACTTTTTGAGGTGGGGAAAAAATTATAAACTCGAGAGCGTAAGGACCGTAAGGACCACTCAATGACATAATTCAATAAAGCTTCATCTTGATGAAATCGCTAATAAAAGTGAACTCTAGTACTGGTGAATAAAACTCAAAATACCATGACCAAATATATTTAGATGCGAGGTTTGCAAGGTAACTTTACAATTTCTCGAATTTTAAACAAATAAAGCTACATCTTGATGAACTCGCTAATAAAAGTGAACTCTAGTACTGATGAATAAAACTCAAAATACCATGACCAAATAATATAATTATATTTAGATGCGAGGTCTGCATAAGGAATAAGGATACATGTGTATTAATTCACACGACTGCGACTGTGACTGATGATGGCTTGACCGTCTGTGTAAAATAGCGAAAGAAATATACTGGATGAAAACCCGGCTTCGCTCGGGTGAAATGTAGATATTTCTGTAGTTATCCGTTCTCAAGGAATATTAAAGGCAAAGCAAGGCATAGATTTGTATAGCATCGTTCATTGTGTTTAATAAATATAGGAATTTAAAACTGCAAAAGTCAAGAAAAAATATGTTGACGTAAGACGTAAGACGCTTCGTAAGACGGACACGTGACCTGATCAAAAAACTGTTACAATGTCATTGAGTTTTCACTTCTGCCGGCACTCCCGGAGTGCAACCCGTTGCTTGTTTTTTTATGTGTAGATATGGTACGGCATTTGATGGTTAATTGTAACAACCTATGAGCGCCACTGCGTTGCAGGGCATTTAGTAATATATAGTTCCTTCCCTGAAGAACCTCATACGAGTACTAGGTACACAGGGTCATTCTCTCATTTCGTGCAAATCGGTGAGATTCTCTCGATTTGTAATTTTTGTTTTAAATGGTAAACTTTTGAGTTTCGTCAATTTGTGGATTCATTTATTAACATTTTTCTGCTAAAGGCACCTTTGTAACGTTATTACTTTTCATTTAATAAGGCTACTGGTAATGAACTACGCGCTGGTAATGAATTCGGCCGAGATGGTAATTTTATCAGTGGACGGTAATGAAACAAACTTATGAAATCGAACATATTCTATGTATATAAATATGTATTTATCTATATACGTATGTATATCGTCGCCTAGCACCCATAGTACAAGCTTTGCTTAGTTTGGGGCTAGGTTGATCTGTGTAAGATGTCCCCCAATATTTATTTATTTATTTATTTATTATTTATATAAAAAACTGTATTTCAAGAAAATTAACACCAATTAAAATCAACAATATTAAAAACATGTGTCTTAAGCACTGCGGAGATGATCAAACCGACTTGACATACACTTGGAGTTGACAATCTCAACTTATGATGTTCAAGCTAGATGGTACATTCACCATTTACTTATCATCATTATAAGTCGAGATTGTTAACCCCAAGTGTTTGTTAAGTCGGTTTGATCATCTGCGCACCATATCACATAAAACATAGTTTTCAAATTTTCAAAAATTAGCATAGACAAAATATATTTAAATCATTCGCGTTTTGTACCTATGTAATTTTTTTTTATCGTTTTAACCCTATAGTGTGGGGTGTCGTCGGATAGGTCTTTAAAAATAAATAGGAGTTTGCAAACAACATTTTTTGATAAAGTCAATCAATTCGGAAATAATAATTTAGAAAGAATAAAAAACGGTTATTCCTTCTAACTTTTGAAAAATCGATCCAAAAGATATGGAAAAAAATCATAAAAATAGTGCTTAATAAACTCATTCAAACAAAATTAAAGCGAACTTGATAAGTTAAGCCGTTTATGAGTTATCGCTAAAAGTCTTCCCTTCTTATTTTATTTAAAAGCCTGGCAAACCTTATTTGTGACCGGATTTTCGCAAGCAACCCTATAACCACATAATAGTGACCGGAAAAAGATAGGCAACCTAGTTGATTTATATTGTACAAGTTGTATACTTTCCATTGGAACTTATTTCGTTTGTCAGACAGATCGGTGAAATTTGAAGAAAAAAATTTTTTTTTTTCAAAAAATAATTAAACATAGTTTTGACCATATTTCTTTAAGCAACCCTATTTATTTATGTTCAGGAATATATTTTCTTTCATAATATGTAAGTTTCATCCGTCAGACATATCGGTGAAGGTCGACCATCTTAGACTACAAAGGCTCCCCGGTTGGGCTCCCCTATTATCATATACAGTTTTAAATGTTTATAACAACGTAATATTTATAATAACTAAGCCTCTTTCCATTAAATGCACTGCCTCGAATATATTATCATTACCTTCTTAAGTCATTCATTACCTTTCCCAGTAAAATTAGAAGGAAAAGAAGTGAATGAAACCGATATGAATGAAGTTTTGGAAGTTTTTGTCGCCTACATCAGTTGGCATCAGACCTTAATTTTGCAGAATAAACCATCTGAAAGGGGACACTAAAACACTTCATTACGTATAATTATAATAATGTACACTTGCTACTTACTGTATAAATCACGCGATGGCGATGAAGACTAACGAGAACCACACTCCTTCCCGACCCGAGAGATCGTATATATTTTCGCTAACAGCGGCACACGGGCGTCCGCTACGAGATCACGCGGCCAACTGACTGACGAACAATGTGTTGCATCGGCGGTAGGCGCTATATACCCTCGCTATATAGCAAAATATAGCTAATCTATTTCTCGCGTCGGTAATGAAGAAATTACTTGAACCATACACTTATAAGGCTGTATAGTTTTTATTATTTATTTCTAGCTTCTAATATTATACGATTTAAAACATAACTAAATAAGTCATTTATTGAACAAACAACGAATTTTCTATTTGTAGTATCTTAAGGTTAAAATGTAGGTCAAAGTTATATCTTCACGCGTTACATGTAGAGATGAATGAAAAAATTGGGTGTTAATTGTACATATAAAGAAAATACATATCTTTTTAGAATTGTTCATTGGAGAGACATATACTTTAGGCCCTATGTTACAACCTTGCATTAACAGATATTTGAAAACGCCACCACATTTTTGGTAAATTTCCGAAAACACCGATTTGCACGAAATGCGAGAACGACCCACATACACTCAAGATTAGCAAGGGCCCGATTCGGATTTTGAACTAGATATCTATCTAATATTTGACGTATCTTAAAGTTCAAACATGGCTGTGGAACGTTCGCGGCAGGAAAATCCTCTGAAATCACAAAATGTACTTCCATTGGATTTAAGGCTGGCAATCCTCGTATTTTTTTAAAGTTTGTTCTAATAGTTTAGCTGCCAACCTATACCAATCACGTGACTAAACAAATTGTATATTTACAATACAACACAATACTATACTATTTATTGACATCTCACACAGTTTACAATTCATGTACCTACAGAAACATAAACAAAGACGAATAGATAGAGTTACAAGAGGCGGTCTTATCGCTTAAGATTTAATCTAACACTTCACACTGGCTTTGGGTAGGTTACAACATTTAATAGGGTAGATAATACATATTTTAAGGAATGAAAAAAGCGGCCAAGTGCGAGTCGGACTCGCCCATGAAGGGTTCCGTATTTAGGGGATTATGACGTATTAAAAAAAAACTACTTACTAGATCTCGTTCAAACCAATTTTCGGTGGAAGTTTGCATGGTAATGTACATCATATATTTTTTTTAGTTTTATCATTCTCTTATTTTAGAAGTTACAGGGGGGGGACACATTTTACCAATTTGGTGCCTCTCGCGCAAACTATTCAGTTTAGAAAAAAATGATATTAGAAACCTCAATATCATTTTTGAAGACCTATCCTAATTTTTTTTTCATCAAACCCATACGTGTGGGCTATCTATGCCCACACGTATGGGTTTGATGAAAAAAAAATTTTTGAGTTTCAGTTCTAAGTATGGGGAACCCCCAAAATTTATTGGTTTTTTATTTTTTATTTTTGTGTGAAAATCTTAATGCGGTTCACAGAATACATCTACTTACCAAGTTTCAACAGTATAGTTCTTATAGTTGCGGAAAAAAGTGGCTGTGACATACGGACGGACAGACGGACAGACAGACAGACATGATGAATCCATAAGGGTTCCGTTTTTTGCCATTTGGCTACGGAACTACTACTTGGTAATACGTACTTACACGAACGAACTGGATGAATTCTCCCTTCTCATCTCAGTGAATCAAGAGGAAAAGAGAGAAGAAGACCATAAGAATTTCAGCCATCTAGCCTGTCTTCCAAACCAGAAGACAAACTGTACACTCATACTTCGCTAACACGATAATTTCTAAGAATATGAGTGATCTTAGGAGCCCTAGTTAGAAATGTCACGCTTACCTAATGAATCACCACATTACTATTCTAGACCTTTAAAGGACGACAAGCTACTGCCGTATTCGAACTTCAAGATATTCACAAGAGACGACATGTACTAGATCCATTCTAGATACGTTATAGTTTAGATTTCAACTAGTTCTCTTTTGCAGCGCAATTCGGGCAACCAATGTCACTTTTACGATAGATCGTGTTAGATATCTATTAGATGTGAATTAGATCTCTAAGTGATATCTTGTGGAAATCGTTCAAGAGTATCTCCAGAATCGCGGAAATGTCAAATTTGACAGGTTATATCTTAAACATATCGTTATCGTATCTTGGCGATGTCTAAAAGATATCTAATAGATGCCTATTACAAAATCCGAATCCTACATTACATACACACAGGCACACTATCTAAAATTAAACTATAATTAAATTAAATTCCTAGCTCTAGGGCCCGATTCGGATTTTGAACTAGATATCTATTACACATCACCAAGATACAACAACGATATTTTTAAGATCTAACCTGTCAAATTTGACATTTCTGCGATTCTGGAGATACTCTTGAATAATTTTCACAATGTTTAAAACGTCTCTTTATGTATTTTTAGATCCCAAAACGATTTTGAAACGATCTTAAAACGATAATTTAACGTGAAAGTGACATTGGTTGCCCGAATTGAATTAATTGCAAAAGATATCTAGTAGAAATCTAAACTAGTTGGTATCTAGTACATATCGTATCGTTAATTCTCTTCTCTAGAACAGATCTTGTTTTCCGAATACCGCGGATAGCCTCTAGTCTGCTCATTTTCATGTAAAATTAAAACAGTATTCAACTAAAAAATCGTTAATCAAGATGTATGTCAAAGGTAACTTAAATCAACAAAAATGATTAAGGCGTGATAATATATGGATCTGATGATGAAGAAATAAATAATTTAATAATTAATAAATAAAATATATTTTACTTATTTAGGATTTGTATTAAAATTGCGCCTGAAGGAAGATAATAGCAAAACGTTTTTCACGGTAAACATCAGGCTTAAGAAACTTTATTCTCAAAAAGATAAATAACAAAAAAACTTCACTTAATAGCGTAAATTTACATAAGATTCTTAATAATTTGTCCATGCACTATATTATTGTACCTATTGTATAGGTTTTTAAAAATATTGGAAAGACAGAAATCTCATCAGACGCGTAATTCATTAGGTTTAAAAGGCCCAGAGGATCTTATGTGACTATAGTCTTTTTTTAAACCATAAAGTACTACGTCAAACATTTTCTATGCTAAATCAAATGAGCGTTCCATACAATTTCCTATGGCCAGAACTTCCTAGTTAAAATAAAACAGGCTACAGAGATAAAACTAACCGCAAACAATCTAGAATTTTATTTTTAATTATCTACCGACATCAAACTGTCAACAGCAAAAAGAAGTTTGAAAAAGTCTCATCACGCGAAGCCTAACTTTTATAGCCGGCTTACAGACAACTTACCCCGTTAGACGTCGCATATAAATCGGGGTCATCGGACGAAGATTCTTTTTTAACAATTTGTTAACGCATTCACTGCCAGCAACCCGCCAGGCGGGTGCACTATCCGTAGTCACTTTTCGTTACATACGGTTTTTCCCATGTTGTCGGCTACGCTCGTAGCGCGTAGCAAGCGCTGGCACTGAATGAATGTGTTAAGGTGTTGATTTTGTTTTGATACGAGCTTGACGATCTTTCACGCTGATTGTTGTTCACAAAATACAGAGCCGTGCAAATCACATCAATATCAAATTGGAAAACTCAGAAGCGGCTTCCAGGAGGCGCAACTGCTCATTTCTATTGTGTCGACGTTTAGGGCTTATTTGCATGTCAATGACAAATAATAAATTCGTAAGCTATCATGGGCCAGTGTAACGTAGTGAAATAATGTAGGATGAATCTGGCTGATGAGACTCCTGGCGTGGTAACTTACAAAATACAAAAATAAGGTCGCTTATAAGTGGTGACCGCAAATCTTCGTCAATGCTTCATAATGCGGGGTCTATGGAGATTAATCTATGATTGGAGCTTTCCAAGC
This sequence comes from Cydia amplana, assembly GCF_948474715.1. Taxonomy (NCBI): domain Eukaryota; kingdom Metazoa; phylum Arthropoda; class Insecta; order Lepidoptera; family Tortricidae; genus Cydia; species Cydia amplana. Next base: position 15,029,439 of record NC_086079.1, on the reverse strand, counting down.
GGATTAAGGTTTTATTTCAGAGGAAAAATCCAGACGATCAAACGATTTGATTATGGTACCTATTCAATGTTAAAAGTTTGTCTTATAAATAAACGTGATTGAACTGGACAGTGGCTTTCCATTATGTTGAGTGGGAAATTCCAATTAAAAGTTTGGTTTTTAATTTGAGTTTTCTGTGAATTTTTATTAGGTACACAAAGTTTCGGGTTGAATATTTATAAACGAATATTGGTGTGGTTATACAAAACCTCCTTCTGAAAATTATTAACCTTTTGAGCCAAATATATCTCACATTCTCACACACGCCAAGAAGGTTAAAAAGGTTACCGTCAAACGTGGCAACTTTACAGGGACATTAAATATATGAAAATTTTATAGCATATGTATTACATATCTTCTCCTCACTATACAATTTGCCGAAACATTCAGAGTATCTATTTAGTTACTTAGTTGAACAGCTTGTTTTATTTTTGTAACTTACCTAGCAATTGAATGTGTCTTGTTCTAGGTGAAACGCTCAATAATGCTCAAGATGGCGGACGCCTGCGCCGACGCGTCCAAACAGACGCGCTTCCACGAGATGCACGTCCAGAGACACAACAACGTCAGCATCCTGTACGCGGACATCGTCAACTTCACGCCGCTGAGTGAGCGGTTGAGCGCGTCCGACTTGGTGAAGACGCTCAATGAGCTGTTTGGACGGTTCGATCAGATTGCTCAGGTTAGTGTCAAAAATCTTATTAGACAAAACTTTAAAGACATCGGTCTGTTCCTAAATAGGTAAGTTAAACCTTTGGCCGTCAAAGATGTAAACATTGTAAACCGACGCGCGCGGCTACAGCACAATATCAACCTTCATGCATACCGATAAGGTTCACCGTAGTAGCCTTCACAGGGTTAGAAAAAGACTTCGGTCTGTTCTTAAGGATGTGCGGAAAAAAATTATGATAAAAGTCTCGTTATTTAAGGAGAGGCGTAAGAAGAATTATGAATGAATGGAACTCTTTACTCAGGACAAAAGAAACTGGAGAAAAAAGTTCTAAAATTAAAATTGCGATGGCAGTTTTATGGGATACTCTATGGGTTGAAAGTCACTTTCATAATGACTTGTGTCTGCACCTAATCCTGGAAGTCGGCTGCCAAAAAGTGGACTGTGGACCTTTAGGGTGCAAGTAATGCAACCGGGAATGCGCTAATATTAGGAGATGAACTACATATAATAGCTTATAATAAAATGATATTATAGCACAACATTAGTTAGGATGTAAGTAGGTTAGTACTTAATGTAATATTATCAATTCAACCTCTCCTTAGTTCCAAATGCATAATAGTTGTAGTTTCCCAATTTGAATTTCAAAATGTCCGCAAGTCAATGTGAATTGGAAATTCAATCGCGAATTCAATGTTAGTTTAACACTTGAAAACAAGCAATTCAAACTTGAATGTGTCGGGAAACACCAATAAAGTACTTAAGCGTTTTATTATAAAGCTTTCCAGCAATCGCGAAAATGAACTTTGGGTCTTTGCATTAAAGTTGGTTTTAGAACTTGATGATTGAGAAAAGTACGAATGCCTGAACATAATCTCATAGTATGAACGTCTGTCGAGGGAACGCTAATGCGAAATTAAATACGTTAGCTGAAAATTATGTGCGTTTGTGCCGAGTTTAGGTAGACCGTTGAGATTGTAATAGATTGTAATTACTGCGTTTGTTAAGGAAATACAATTTAATATTGTAAGGCTCTGTGTTAACCCTTAAATGCATGATTTATTCTTTTTGCCCGAAATTAATATATGTACCACCTAATTGTTCGCCGTTTCTAGGAAAAATAGTAAAAATATATATATCATCGATTTTCACTGCGAAATCAGTGTTAAAATTTGCATAGGCTAAATCATATTTTTGGAAATATATAGCTATTAGTAAGGGGTATAGGAAAAATCTTAAGTGCCATCAGAAAGGTACACTATTTATGATGTTCCTATAATAAAGTTTGTAAATATAAAATAATTACAAACCCCGAAAAATCTGCCCAAAATCACATACTAAAAATCATCAACTTCCAGGTTTTTCCAAGTTTTCCTACATTTCGTCTATAAACAAATGTAATTTTTATAAATTAAAATACTGCGTTTTATGTAATAATTCGGAAAATTTATTAGTTTTACTATTGAAATAATATACAGGAACAAATAGAATTTGTTTAACCCTTAAACTGTGAGCTGTCTAATGCTTTGTAGACATTTGGCAACACTATGCATTTAAGGGTTAACAAACTAACAAAGATGAAATTCTCGTGGCTTTTTATACTTTTGTGTAATCACGAATGTGTAATAATAAAGTACCTAGGTAGGTATTGTATACAAAGCGAATCCTTATTATGGCGTTATTTGTAAAAGAAAAAACAAAACCTCTTAGTTAAAAAAGTTTGCAGGTCTCAATTAGAAAAAGATTAAAACTTCTGGAGAGTCCTGTAACCACGGCTACAAGTGTTAATTAATCATTTGTCTTAATTTAGCATTTTGTCTTGGGTAAGTACCTATCTATTTGTAAGAAAGAGATAAAACACAATATAACTAATTGAGGCTTGCAAAGTTTTATGAATAAGGGGGTTTGTGTCTTCTTACCATCATACGGCCTTTCCAAATGGTTAAGAAATGTTAACCATCATTTGTTTTTTAACCAAAATTGATTCTACTATTAACGCTCGGCTGGTGATCTTCTAGTCTACTTGACACATCGTTGGGCACAGGCGATCGAGACAAAGGGTGAAGCATTGGCTGTTAGCTTGGATATTGCGAAGGCCTTCGATCGCGTTTGGCACAGAGCACTTCTTTCGAAGCTACCATCCTATGGGCTTCCCGAGAGATTATGTGTATGGGTCAGTAGCTTTCTAGCAGACAGAAGCATAAAGGTCGTAGTTGACGGTGAATGCTCAGACCCTATGTCTGTAAATGCTGGTGTCCCCCAAGGCTGTGTGCTATCACCCACGCTATTCCTTCTGCACATCAATGACATGCTGCAAATCAGCGGCATTCATTGTTATGCTGATGATAGTACAGGTGATGCCTTTTACACCGGCCGCACCAATATCTCTCGGGAAATCGTCATCGAGAACCGGAACAAACTTGTGTCTGAAATTGAGACTTCCCTAAAGGAAGTCTCTGAATGGGGTCGACTTAACTTAGTCCGTTTTAACCCTAGCAAGACACAGGTTTGCGCGTTTACCGCAAAAAAGTTAGAGTTCGTCGTGTCACCTCGTTTTGAAAGCACTCCCCTAAGTGCCGCAGCCAGTATCGGAATCCTTGGTGTCGGCATTTCGAGTGAAGTCCAGTTCCGCGGTCATCTAGAGGGTAAGGCTAAATTAGCCTCCAAGAAGCTCGGTGTGCTCAACAGATCGAGACAGTATTTCACACCGGCCTAGCGCCTACAGCTTTATAAGGCGCAGGTTCGCCCACACATGGAATACTGCTCTCATCTATGGGCAGGGGCACCCCAATACCAGCTTCTCCCTCTGGACCGCATCCAACGAAGAGCGGCTCGAATTGTCGACTGCCAGCGTCTTTCGGAACGGCTTGACTCCTTGGCGCTGCGTAGAGATGTAGCCTCGCTCTGCATTTTCTATCGCATGTATAACGGGGAGTGCTCCGAGGAATTGTTCGGATTAATCCCTGCCGCTTCTTTTCGCCATCGCCCTACGCGACAACATTACCATCTTCACCACTTAGATGGTTGGCAGTCCTCAACTGTGCGTTTCTCCAGAAACTTCCTGCCTCGCACAGCCAAACTGTGGAATGAACTGTCGCCTGCGGTATTTCCGGACCGATACGACCTTCAAACCTTCAAGAAAAGAGCGTACTCTCATCTTAAAGGCCGGCAACGCGCTTGCAACCCTTCTGGTGTTGCGGGTGTCCATGGGCGGCGGTAATCGCTTACCATCAGGTGATCCGTCTGCTCGTTTGCCTCCTATATCATAAAAAAAAACATGAAATTCATACTTATTGCGGCGGACTAATGGTAGACTATTAGTTTATAAAGGCATTGCCTATCGGAAGCGATTTGACGCCTAGGATGATTATTTTATAATAGGTAATACTAGCGACCCGCCCCGGCTTCGCACGGGTTAACAAATTATACATAATCTTTAAAAAAAAAAAACCGCATCAAAATCCGTTGCGTAGTTTTAAAGATCTAAGCATACAGACAGACAGACAGACAGATAGCGGGAAGCGACTTTGTTTTATACTATGTAGTAATAAATTACGTTTGGTAAACTTGCTCACATTCGTTATAAACCAAATCGGAACTAACTACCATCAGAACAACAACTATCAAACTTAAACCACACTTTTCTAACTAAACATCCCGTTTGCAAGTTAGCGGGAGACTTGAAACCACAGCTATATATACCTATCCATAACAAGGAGCGGTTTCAGAACTAGCGCCAACTTTCAAGTGATTTCTCACGCTTAACGCGACATTTTACGCTGGAACTTTAAGGTGCAATGAGTTCAGTATACGGCTATAGTCCGTAGATTACGTACGTAGCTGGCTCCGAACGGCTAATCCTTTTGTCTGTTGTGTTGAGTAAAACCGCACGTGCCGCTACCGGCGAAAAAAAGGGTCGTGTCATTCTAATTGATACCTACCTGAGCGCGGACTAGTCCAACGCTCAACAAACCAGTGTTGGTGCGCTCCCCGATAATGCACATTTTAGACTGGTTCAGTAATAGCGTTCGACTCGCCGGGACTCAGTAACCGTAGTTCTTGTGTGTGTAGTCCCTGCCATTATGCAGGGAGTAGTGGTACGTGCCGATTTACCTAACAATAGACAAAAGATAAGCCGTTAGGGGCCAGCTTCAAATCTACGGACTATACCATGAGTTGACATTTTGACGTTTACCCTAGCGACTGCGTGAACTCGATCGCAGTGCATCTCGGTCGCACTAATATTGGTGCAGTCGCTAGCGCAAATGTACGTACAGATTGCGTAGCCAACATGCCAATCGTTTACGCTCCATAGCGAACAAAACGCGAATTATCACTGTGGGGCTAAAATGTAACGGCTCGGCCATGACATTGAGTGACTGGCAAAGGCGGCAGCGACAACCGTAGGTGGGAACGAAAGGTCCGATCGCTGTGTCTCGATTCAACCTATGGTTATCGCTGCCGCTGTCGCAAGTCGCTCAATGTCGTGGCTGAGCCGTCAGAGTAATAGAAAGACACCAAGCGTTTCGTTATCGTAGCGCAAACTATTGTCACCTTGGCTAGGCACCCTGGTTCTTCTCCGAAGTTCAGAAAACTTTATTTCAAACGTTTTTCTTGTTTTGTTATTTTACAACATTTCATTATATACAGTGGTATTCGTAAACGTAAACTGATGTTTACGGGCGGTTAGTTATTTCATGGAATGAGATTACTTTGCTGTAGCAATATTAAACTCGGTTATTAGACATAAGTATATACGAGTATATATGCTTATATGTGAATATGATAAAATATTATACGCTAAACAACCCTATTTATCTCAACAAAATAGCTCTGATATACAAAATGATAATGTTATTTTTAATAAAATACTTTGTTACGGTTCTCTTCGCATGCACTGTATAATAAACCCGTAATTCTGTTATCCAAGCTCCGTTGAACACTGCCAAATTGAATAACCCCCGTCTAAGACTCGAAACATAATAGGTATTATGTTCAACCAAAGACTACACAATAATAAAGACTTAGGTCAAACTTATAGGTTCATTCCTTTTCATATTCTTTGGCGCTTAATGTCCGCTTACATTACACCGTAAATACTTTATCAGTAAGTGCTCACTGGCCGTCAGTGATAGTGTCCATCTAAGTTAAGTAACAAGTGGGTTAATGTCACTATAAAATAAACACTAGGTATAGCTTGGTTCGACTTTAGTAAATCTACAACTACTAAATTTCCTGTATATAATATATTTGAAATTTTCTAGGGGATAATAACGGCTGGGTTACATTATATTTATTAGAATTCAGTTCATCAATTGTGGTCGGCAACGGTGTAACTCTGCCTTAAGTAGCGCAAAAAACAAAAATGCAAAAATGCGCGTATACAAAAATGGTCGGTGACGAGATTTTGTTTAAGGATTAACAGACTACATTATATAATTGTCTCTGGCTTAAAGCAGTTGATAAAATATCAAGTTGCAAACTTGAAACAACTGGCGAGTCAAGCGTTAAGATTTTAACGAAAGAAACAAACAATGCATGAAAGAAAGCGTTGGCGGGTTGAAAGCTTTCGTATTGATTCAGTTTAGTACTTAGACTACTTAGTGCTCTTATTCAATGACCTCAATTTGCGAGGATTGCGGATTGTTTCAGTTACAGTAAAACTCGCTTAAGGAGCCAAACGCCTAAAATGCGTTCTAACCGTGAAAAAACCACGTCCAGAGCCCGTACCATGAGTCACTGACAGTGTGAAAACTGACATATACTCGTACGCTATCGAAAACGTAATAATTTGCTTTTTATACATCTCGCGGTATAGAAAATAAATTACGTTCTCGATGGCGTTTATGTCAGTGCCAAACTGGTGGTAGTTGTAAAGTTTAGGAGTCCAAGTCCAGATCAAGTGTCTACGGTTTGTGATCTATCAATCAAAAACTTTCTTGTCTTTTGAATCGGAGTGACTTTTTACTTTTAAACAAACACCTTTATGGCGTTATAAATAAACGCGCCCTAATTACGTACTATATGTACGTACTTACTTGACTTGACACTTAGGCAGGCGTGTCTCACTCCGCGATTTCGTCGCTTTGCTACGTAGCTAAAAGTACATCCGTTCGGCTCCAATTTTGGGGAAAGCCATTAGCCGCGCGTGGCGCTGTCGCCACCTAGCGGCCATATCTGTGCTGATCGTAACAGACGCGTCTTGTTAGAGAGTGAGTCTTCTGTACTTAGTACTATTATTTATTCTGTGACTTAGTATATAAAGATCAGTACATAAATTTACCTAAGTCACAGAATAAATAATAGTACTAAGTACACACATCTACGAGGGCTGTTTGATAAGTACCCGTTTATGAAAAAAATAATCAGTTGTTTTTGTTTATATGCATTTATTTTTCTTCATAGTCTCCTTTTAACTCTATACACTTGTTCCACCTATATTCAAGCTTCAATAAACCATCCAAAAAGTATGATTTCGGAAAGTCATTAAAATAGGCCTCTGTGGCGGCAATGACTTCGTCATTTGATCCAAATCGCTTACCACCGAGCCATTTTTTCAGGTTGGGAAACAAAAATAAATCCCATGGGGTCAAATCTGGAGAATACGGGGGGTAAGGCAATAGGGCGTAGCGTAATTGTGTTAATTTAGCCATCACAACTCTAGACGAATGAGCTGGTGCGTTGTCGTGATGAGACAGTACTTTTTTATTTTTTAAATGGGGTCGTTTGTCCTTCAACCCAGCGTCAAATTCATCCAATAAATTGGCATAGTACTGCCCTGTTATCGTTTTCCCCTTTTCTAAGAACTCAATATGTATAATACCCTGCGAATCCCAAAAAACGGTCGCCATGACCTTTCCAGCCGATGGAACGATTTTTGCTATCTTTCGCGCAGGTTCACCCGGTAAAATCCACTGCTTCGACTGCCCTTTCATTTCCGGGGGGTAGTGGTGACCCACGTTTGTAGACGAAACGTGGATCACGAAACGACGCAGAAACTCCTTCGGGTTACGTTTGAACACGGCCAAACACTGCTCCGAAGTAGTCAGTCGGTTCCGTTTTTGCTCCTCCGTGAGTAAACGCGGCACCCACCTCGCCGATACTGTCTTCATACCCAATTTTTCTTCTAATATGTTTTGTACCCGCTCGATTGGAACATTTACAGCATCAACGATTTCTCGAAGTTCAATTCGGCGGTCGGCTAAAACGATATTTTCAATTTTCTTAACCATATCGTCTGTAGTCACCTCAATTGGGCGGCCTGGGCGATCCTCATCAAAGACGGTTGTTCTCCCCCGCTTAAACTCGTTAAACCAGTATCTGACGGTTGTCATAGAAGGAGCACATTCATGGTAAACCGCTTGCATTCTTACTTTTATTTCATCACATGTTTTTCCTTCCAAAAACAAGAATCTAATTACAGACCGATACTGCTCTTTCTCCATTTTCACAATTTTAAGTTCACGCTTTCACTGAATCGCTGTCAAATGAGAAAAAAACAAAAGAATGCTGTTTTTTTTTTAAATTTTCCCACCTCTGAAAAATGGCTTAAAACGATTGTATACATATTTTCGGCCCGTGATATTAATACATTTGGAAAACGGGTACTTATCAAACAGCCCTCGTACATGGTGGTAGTGGTGGTAAGTATCTACATGATTTAAAACATGAAACGAAGCTTTTCAACAGTTATCCGCGTTAGTTCTTCCCATGGCCATCCATCCATCACTCTGACACGGCTGACGTTGAGTTTGTGCGGCGGATGGAGGACATTAATAAATTACTAGTTAATGCTTCAAGGGATAATACTGACAGGGATTTTTGAAAGCGCTGCGCTGCGCAGCGCTTTTTAGCGGCACTGTGCACTTTTTGAGGTGGGGAAAAAATGTTAAACTCGAGACAGCGTAAGACAATCACGTGACCGTAAGATGGTCACGTAACCGTAGGACGGACACGTGACCTGGTCGAAAAACTGTTACATGTAATGTCATTGAGTTTTTCTTTATTGATTTAAATGCCATCTAGTGAGTTTCGCTCTAACTGGTGTTAATATAACTCGAGTACTAACAGTGATGTGCTTAGGGGTTTCAAGTAATTAACGCTAACGCTAGATGGCGTTAGCCTCAATTATACATAGTGCATTTTGCACTAGTCATTGAGCTTTCACTTCTGCCGGCACTCCCTGAGTGCAACCCGTTATTTTTTGTCAATTAGCTTTGCAGTAAATAAACTTACGAACCTAGCTGCCGCCATACAATCTAAAAAGTATTACATAAGTACAAAACTTGTGCGCGCTCTATTTTCTTTGAATATTTTTTAGCAACGAAAATTAGTACCAGACATATATGTATCTCTAGACTCTTTAAAAGTAGCTAGGTGTTATGACACTAAACTTTCAATTTACATTTAACAAATTAACTGCCAGCGACTAGGGCTTGCATTCCGGAATTCCGGAATTTCGAAATTCCGGAATCTCGGAAAAATTTTCCGATATTACAATACCTGAATTGAGACCATTGAATATCGAAAATTCCGGAATTGGATTTAAGTACTTTTATTCGATTTTAATACGTATATAGGTGATCATTTCCAAGAAAACTAATACACTATGCTGGTGTTATTATTAGCCGTCACTGATAAAAGTCTGAAGTCTAGCAGCACGTATTAACATACCCCGTTAACGTAACCATATTTTTTTTAAGCAAAGCCATACATTTACTTGCCCAGAATCCTACCAACGCGAAACTTTTGATTTAAAATTTATAAACATTTGGATATTTTATTCTCAATTTAGAAAGAAGTTTCCTCGATGGAATTTTCGGATCCTGTAGAAGCTTAAATATTCTGAATTAGGAATTTAGGAACTAGTAAGGAAAAAAACCAAACTTAAAAAGCGTAATCTCAATAAGGCTTGCGTTTTTGGCACTAGTCGGCAATGCATAAAGTTAATATGTACCTATAGCTGAATACCTACTTTAATGCATAGAAAACAACCTTAACTCAGAAACAAATAATCGTCATAACACATAAATGTCCTTACCGAGACCGGAACCCCAGGACCTTCATCTTCGTAAACAGGGCCATTTCCTACCTACCTGCTAGGCTACGGAGCCGTTATATTTAAACATTATATAAAGTTGGGCATGTAGGTAACCGATTTCTAGCATCCGTAATTTCCCCAAATAAATACACCGTATCACTGAAGTCAATAAAAGTGACCATAGTAATAAGGTGCAAAGACACTAGGTGCACTACTCAATTTTTTGTTATTTTTCGATTGTTAATACTTCAGATTAAATCCCTCTAAAACAATACTTTCTTTAATAAACGTAAAGTATCAGTATTTCATATTTTTTGTTGTTTTTTATTAAAAAATCTAATAAAAATATGATAAACCCTAATTCCGGAACCAGTTCCGGAATTCCGGAATTGGGACCCAATATCGAAAATCAGTTCCGGAATTGGAAACCGTCCGATATTGCAAGCCCTACCAGCGACCCGCTAAGCTAGCTTCTCTGTTCTTAGCCCTGATTTACACATAAAATACAAATACAAATGTGTGAACTCGCACTAATCAATGTGTAAATCGGGCTATAGGCGATTTCCGTTACATACGGTTCTTCGAGATATTCACAAGAGACGACACGTACTAGATCCATTCTAGATACGTTATAGTTTAGATTTCAACTAGTTCTCTTTTGCAGCGCATCGGGCAACCAATGTCACTTTTACGTTAGATAGAGTTAAATATATATTAGCTGTGAATTGGATCTCTAAGCCATATCTTGTGGAAATCGTTCAAGAGTATCTCCAGAATCGCGCAAATGTCAAATTGGACAGATCTTAAACATATCGTTATCGTATCTTGGCGATGTCTAAAAGATATCTAACAGATGTCTATTTCAAAATCCGAATCGGACCCTTTGTCATGTTAGGTACCTATCTGCTACGCTCGTAGCGCGTAGCTCGCGCTGGCAGTGAACGTGTTATTATTAACCCTACAACCTTCGGGTTCATGCCCAAGACTGGTAAATAAATATGTAGACTTGTATTTTAACCAACAAAATTTGGTAAGTTTAAATATTGTATTGTAATTACTACTACGAAAATTGCATAAATTAATTCAAGGTTATACCTAAACGTGTCCGACCTCTACAGGACCTACTTAGAAGCCATAATATTCGTATTGATAATATTTAATAGATTACAAACCATGTTACCCAAATATTCAGCTCTTTATTGTCATGAGGTGATTTTGTGGGCATTTTCTACCACAATACGACCACAAATCAACGTTATCGCTCCAAAGCGCGGTGTGATCCAATAAATAACTTTATTTATTGCCAATTTCCACTTGTTTTGGCAATATGGACCCAATACCCTTTTATACCCGTAGAGAGACAGGTTTAATTTACTCAAATTGATTGGAGGATTATTTATATTTTCTGTTAATTTTGCGGATATTGGAGGCTGTAACGAAAACATACAGATTGTGAAATAAACCAAATACATTTATTGAATGACCCACACTGCTATAAAGTGCGTTAGGGCATAGAGAAATATAGTAAGACAAGAGTGCTCACTCCATACATCAGTTTTGGTACCAAAAATACTATTAATTTCAGTGTCTACATCTAGCATCGAGTAGCGGAACTATCAGTACTGCTACTTGACAATAGATGTAGCAGTACCTACTGGTAGTTCCGCTACTCGATGCTAGATGTAGACACTGAAATTAATAGTCTTTTTGGTACCAAAACTGATGTATGGAGTGAGCAATCTATGTATTTTTTCCTCTATGGTTGGGGTAAGATTGAAAGGGCTTTTCATGAGGGGTGTCCGGGAATTGTGGAAATTTACCAATTCGATAGCTGAGGAGACGAAAAAGCTGGCTCCCAGTTTAATCTTTTAATGACAACTAAAAACAAAAGTATTTTACAAAAAGAGTGACAAACAATAAATAGACAAAAAGGTACCTATAAAAAATACAAATCATATAAAATCTATTTAGTCCTCGACAAAAAATCGCCCGTGTGCCGCGAAGCATTACGGGCGAGTTGTCATCTTACCCCTCATGAAAAACCCTTTCAATCTTACCCCCACGCACCTTATTATATTCTAGTATTTGTGTAGATCAACTATCCGATATAACAGGTTAACTTGTCTACTAATTACGACATCATAATAATAGATGTGACTGCTACGTAGTATTTTCCTCGGCTTGGTGTGGTTTCGTGTTTCACGCGGTAGCCAAGTTTGTTTAACCTTTGTGCCTTGAGACCCACGAAACGCTCAAGATTCCACATTGAATTCCAATTCAATTTTGGAATCTTTCGCTTACTCGGGTATCAATATTAGCACGAGTAGTTAAACAACAACTTTTCGTCGGTGCGAATAAAAAAAAACGCTATGTGCTTTTTTACGATTTTTTTATTTTGGCATATTTGAATTCCTTTTTCAATTTCCCGTCGACCCACATAAATATTTTTGTTATATCTTTATTCGTTTTGAAAATAACAATTCCGCTATGTGAACACAGAACAACATTTGAACAAAAAAAATAGAACAGAAACAAAAAAAAATTGCTATGTGATATTTTAGCACATAACGAAATTAAATGCCTTGTTTTCCGTCGAGGGTGATGGCGATAATGTTGGACATGGCGATTTATTGTAGAATGGATTACCCGACATAGACCCTAAAATCGCTATGTATCATCTCTCGTACTATGTTACTTTGGCAACAAATCGCTATGTGTACAAACTTCCCACATGACGATTTTAAGTGAACCAAATTTAAGTCGCTATGTAGACAAAATTATGGTTAAAATAATAATATTGTAAAAAATTACGAAAAATTTGTTTATTTTCTTCATGAGTATCATGTAAAAATTATTGATCTATTAGAAAAAAAATACAGGTGCAACAAATATACAAACAGGAAAATAAACAGTTATTTTTGTCTCCTGAAAAGTAGCTTAAAAATACATGGCGATTTTTTTATTCGCACCGACGTTTTCCCCCTTGTAAAACAAGATAAGTAGGTACCTACGTATAATTTCTAGACTAGACTATTTAACTTAAATTAAATCGCGCCAATATAAGCGAGCCATTGTTTGCATCGGATGCCATTTTGCACTGAAAACAAAAGAACTATGTTGGTTTATAGGATGTCGCTTTTATATTCAATTTAATTTAAACCTTACACTATATGCGATAAGGCGTCAATTGGAGTGCTTCAAAAAAGAACTGGCGTTAACCCTTTAGTTTATTTGGCCAGTAAATTTTCATTGCAATTGCAAATTAGCTGTGTACAAACGAGTCCGCTTCAATCGGTTTCCGATGAACTGAAAATGAACTTTTTGTTTGGAAAATATTTTGTTATGGGTAATTTTTTGTGTTGTTAATTCTGTACCAATTGTCCAGGTCAGGAGACAGTATTGGTATAATGTGTTAGAAGAAATGGTGTAACACGTTCTACTAACACGTTTACAGAACAGAACCCATTACAGAAATGACTTTAATGACTTACAGTCTAAGATAGTAACGTGACCAATATGTTGGACTATATTGGTACACATCATTATTTATACGTATAGTAACAAATGTAGTCGCGATATATTTGGCCAGTTTGGCTGTTAATTAAATTTAAATACCGGGTTTTAAGCTTTGTCCAGGGAACGTAACCATGGCAATGAGTAACAAGAAATATCGTGTCACCCATTTTATTGTTTTTGGGCGTAAGAATGTTCCTGAATACTCTATTGTATCTATGAGTTTCCCATGAGCAATGTTTTTTTAGAGATCATGAGAAGTTTGACCCGGTATTCGAAGATCTCATTTATATCTCTTAGGGTATAAAATATGAAAGCTTTGTATGACATGCAATCTTGAACCGGCCGGGAAGTTCGTAACTCCGCGATTTATGTGCTGTTCGGAACATTCTCTGCATTTTAGCTTAGTTCGGTTGGTTTCTGTTAAAATACGATGTTAAAATGCGTCTAGGTCTGGCGATTAAACCGATAAACTAGAGGCATAGAGAAATATAGTAAGACAAGAGTGCTCACTCCATATATCAGATTTGGTACCAAAAAGACTATTAATTTCAGTGTCTACATCTAGCATCGAGTAGCGGAACTATCAGTACTGCTACATCTATTGTCAAGTAGCAGTACTGATAGTTCTGCTGTATGGAGTACCAACCCTGATGTATGGAGTGAGCAATCTATGTATTTTTTTCTCTATAGTAGAGGTTACGTATTCAGGTATTTAGGCACAAAGTAAAGAAAAACCCCATCGTTAACAGGGGATAATAATAAGCATATAAGCCGCATCGGACTAGCGTAGCGATTAAAACCTAAAGCCTATTGTGACATAAAGTCCAGCAGTGGGACGTTCCGTACCGCGTTCATACATTATGTAAGCTGTAAGCTGGTGGTTACGTCAATAACGAGAAATTGAAAATGTTGTTTGGAAAAGTAAGTACAAAAGTCTTTCACAATAGGGTATTTGACAGTATTTAAAATAAATTATTTTACACGATGCATGAAATAAAGTACCATAAGATTAAAAGAGAAACGTAGATATTAGCAGTTATTTTTAGACGCAGTTTCTATTTTTAACCTCTCAGTTCCCAGTGGCTCCAATATGAGTCGGAATTGTATGGATTTGAGAGGTCCTGGGAAATGAGGGGTTAAACCCGTATAAAACTATGAAGAGTAGGTAATTTGATTGTGACGTCACATGCTATTGCTAGTGTTTCATATAAATTCCATAGTAGCAAAGTCATTTTGACAGTTCGAAAAAAGAAATTGATTTGATTATGACATTTATGATTATAAATCGAAGCGAAATACTGGGCTTATTTTGAAATGTTTACCGAGTATCCACTTAGTATTTTTATATGTTCATTTTTAGTTGTCTTTCACCTTTTAGTGTTTGTTCCTCTCTCATTTTCTAAAGGTTAGCTGGAAGAAATCTCTATTAGGGATAAGTTCGCCTTTGTACATATACATACATATGTATGTATGTCACTTTATTGTATATAAATTATAAATGTATATTATAATGTGTATTGTAATATGTATTATATATGTATAAATTATCTTCCTAGATATTTTAAATGAAAGTTTCACCCACAGATGTATCAAAGATAGACTGTTCCATTTATAAAACTCAATCTGTCTTTATCAGTTCATCTATTAGCGAAGTTCAAAGCCTTTCATCTCCCTTTGAACTCCATTAGCCACGGCGTCCGCGGCCATCAGTTTTAATTGACTGCCTCTTAGCTCTCAATTACTTGACTAGTGTGCAATAATTGTGCATTAAGTAGGATTCAGGCTACAGATGTGCAAGTTGCGGAAAGTTTCCATAAAATTCTATAAACTTTCGGAAATTTCATGAAACAATCACTAGGAAATATGGGAAATTTTAATTTAAAATTGGAAAGTTTCAATTCTCATACAAAAATGTAAGAAATTTTCCGAATTTTTCCTACGTTAAATTTCCGAAACATTTCGCAATTTTGGAAAGTTTCCTTAGGCACATCAGTATTTCAGGCGATGCACTATCTGTTTAATACGGTGCTGTTTGTTATATCTGTCGTGGTCAGATTATAGATTTTGATTATTTCATGACATGCCATTTTAGAATTAATCACTTATTGGTGTCGTATTTAAAAAAAAATGATGTGAACGAAGAACCCCATGCCAAGGCGAATATACTTATAAGTACCTAAAAGTAGCTATAATACATTCAAAGTAACGTAGTAACTTATTAATACATAATAACCTACCTTTGATTACAAACAGGATATTTATTATTTATACTATTTATCATGTAGGTAGGTAACTATATTTGTTTTAATGAGTTCTCGATGTTTCAGAAAGTTTTCATTTCAGTTTTGTTTTTCATTTCAAATAGTTAAAAGCCTTTAGGTACATATTAAATGTACCCAAACGTACTAATTTTAATGCTATAGGTAATAATGTTAATAAAGATGTAGAGATAATATTTGTGTCTAGAAATATCTCGCATGCTATCTAATTTTATGTTGTTTATAATCTCCTCATTAAGTCCCAGAATGTTCGGTCATGACCGCAACAATGAAGAGAGCGCTACCGCAAGCCACAATTCGGGTGAAGGCTATATTGATGAACTGGTTGTTTTGTTATCTCATAATAATAAATAAAAAAAAATCCTCTGTCGGGACAAGTTTGGCGAGAAAAGAGATGTATTTTAGAATTGCAATTTTTATTATTTTAGAATTGACTGAATATCGCGGGCTCAATATCCTCTCAATTTGTCGACTTTTGTGACATGTAATTTCTAGAAATTACCGTTTGTTCACAGGAAAACCAGTGCATGCGCATCAAGATCCTGGGAGACTGTTACTACTGCGTGTCTGGTCTACCTGTGTCCCGGCCCAACCACGCATACAACTGTGTCAACATGGGACTACAGATGATCGACGCTATTAGGTATGGTGCCATTATTCGGGTCTTTGTCATGAAATGCGGCAGAAAACTTGGTTATCAAGGCAGTGCAGATTTAAGACAGACAGAAATATAACAGCAGGTCATCAACTTTGCCAGAGATTAATGAGGAGGCGGAAGTTTTAAACATAATCACACATAAACATGACAGAAATTTACACTACGGAAGGGGAATAACTCTAATCAAGTAATCACCGAGGAAAATGACTTAAAGAAGTAAAGGTCTATAATAAACCTCACAGAACCAGTGCAAGAGTTTAAGCCAGACTAATCTTAGTTCTGGAGCATCGGCATGCTACAAAGAAAGTGGTAAGTAAAACCAGGAGTTTCTGATAGTACTCACTATCTAATTGGCGCGGATGCAAAAATGTGCTCTACTCCCCCACAACCGCGCCAATAATTAATCATACTGCATATCGTACCCTAAACTAACAGTGAAGGGTCTAAAATGACTTCTTTTTCCACAGATTCGTCCGCGAAGCGACCGGCTTCAACGTGGACATGCGCATAGGCATACATACCGGCAACGTGCTGTGCGGCGTGCTGGGCCTGCGCAAGTGGCAGTTCGACGTGTGGAGTGATGACGTCACGCTCGCCAACCACATGGAGTCCGGCGGGATTGCGGGGTGAGCTTACATCCATAGCAAATGTATAATTACTAAAGTAAATCTATGAAATAAAAACTAATTTCCAAAAAACTGGTTTCAGTTCGTTATCGGTAATCTCTTGAGTAAATAGTCTGTCCGATTGACGGTTAGGAAGCGATTAGGATAGATCCTGTGTGAATGATAGAGCCCCCCCCTCCTTGGCCTTTGCGTCTATTGCAGACGATTTATGGTGCAAATCGGAGAGACAATGACCTCTCCAAACTTAACACCGCCTGGGACGGAATTAAGGAAACGCAGGGATGCCCAGCACCTGCATTACCCTCTCGGCTTCATTGTCTTAAAGTCTTAACCCACAGGAGAGGCGAGCCAATACGTGTGGAGGCAGGTCGGCTGCAGGAATCTGCCGCTTATTTCAGATTGGACCCTACGCGCGCCTTACGGTAACTCCATACCGGGATTTAATTTTGGAGTATCCTTCTCCTAGATGGATTGCAAGCCAATGCTAAGAGGTCCATCTCCCCTGTGACGAAACAGCTTTTTACTTCGTTTGTGGACTTAGTCGCCTCGTACGACACCCTTATCCCATGCGAGGGTTGGCGCTATTCTAAAGCCGGCCACCACACGGCAATGCGGAATGATACAAATGCGTATGAATGGCGGGAATGATAGTTACATACTCATATATTAATCGTTTATCTCCATGTTCTACTTTTGTTCGTTTGTTCGTCTACTCGAATGCTGGCGAGTGAGTAGGTACTTTTTCTAAGTGAAGAGGTTCAATATAGGTTCGCTACTAATTTCTCGATGATAGCTGCTGATCGAGATGCCTTTTCGCCGAATTTTGAATAAACAATTAACTGGATGATCTGAATGAAAAGTTACCGTCGTATAAATTGTCCGAATATATTTCGACACATACTACACATACACATACACATACTATACGGTGATTAAATTTTCAAACGCTGGAAATCATAATTACTCGTATTCTTTTATAAATGGTCACTAGGAAACAAAGGTAGTAATATTTTGGTTTAATTAAAAACGACATCAATGTGAGGATTAATAATAATTGAATTAAACAAAACAAATGCAATCAACAATTCATTTGGATTTGCCATGTATATTCCTCAGAACTGGAATGGTTTAAGTATCCGAGAACCTGTACTGCATTCTCGATTTTAGTCACATAGCTAGAAGAACTTAAATCGCGTGTACCTACGTAGTTAAAATTGATTATAAACGTTTTTATTGAACGTTCATTTTTTGCCTCGTGCGGCAAAAGTGGGTTTCAGTATTAAGCAACACCTTTGTACTTAATAATAGGTATATTTTTCAAATTTTCCTGAATATGAGAGAATAATCGAATTTAAACAGTTGTGAAACATACCTACTAGCGCGCGAGTGACTTAAAACAAGTGAGTCTAGACCGTAAAATTATTTATTCAATATGAGAGAATAGTTATCACAACAAAATGTTACATTGGATTTAATTCTACTTTTTACTACCATCATAAAATAATACAAGTTGTTGAAAACAAATAGGTTATTGTACCTAGAGTCTAAACTCCCTTGTAGTCGAATTAAGTATCAGAACACGTGAAAAAAAAATGTCACACGTCCAAACGTGAGAGGCATATTGTTCAAACAGACATATACATGTTAAATAAATATTCTTAATATTTCAAACACAACCTTTTTAGGCAGTTATTTAAATGGACAAACAAATACCATCTCAAAAGATGAAAAAAAAAAAGCTAGGTATGTGGGTAAAAAATATCATTAGGTACCTACATAAAATTCCTTCACACGTATGAAATATGACACAAAACAGAGACACCTTTTACTTGCTGTCCAGTAATTCGTTTTTTTCCGACAGGATGCGTCCAGGGAAAAGCTTTTACGGTTAATGCACTCGGGAGAAAAGTTGGCTTTTCGCTTTAGGATGGGAAAATGCAGTTATGATAAAAGCATTGTTAATCGAGTACTTATTTTTTTGTTTAGAGTACCTACTTTTTAATTATGACCGATGTCCCTGAATTAAGGGTGTGTCACTCAAGACATCATGAATTCATGACAATTCATGAAATGAAATGAAATGAAATGAAATAAAATGAAATTTATTATTCGTAACATACAGTTATAGGTCAATACATAATAGGATTAATTTAGATTTTTCTATATTTAATAAATACTTAATTCATGACATGTCTTTTAATTGAAAAACACTTTTTTAAAACAATCAATCATTCTCTAGTTTGCTATATGAAGCAGCCTTTATTAACAAATAGTTATAATGAGAATCAGAGGATTTTATAACAGCTGACCTGCCGGACGATGAACATATTGAACATGCAGTTTGTCCGTTCACCAGCGGAAACATGGCATAAAGTGCTTGGTAAATCCTTCCGCACTGCCAAATATTTAATTTCTAGATTCTGTCTACTGTGTTTAAATTATTTTGCTCTTACGAGTATTTTACCAATCGTTATACTAGTACTATCTACTCTTATGCCCATATCCCATTTGGATGCTTGTGCTACTTACACAGTCACAAACTCCGTCGGAGTAAGTAATTTAATGCACAAATTCCATTTTATTTTGGTTATTTTATTGTTATTTTAAAAATAAGTTACGGTAAATATGTAACAATTATGAATCTAATACGATCTTTTATAGTCTTCTGCTTTCATAATTGATTCTTAATTCATTAGTTTTTTATTATTATTTATTATATTGCAAGAGGTAGATTGAAAAAATCTTGATAATTATAGAAATGCTATAACAAAAAAAAAATCAGTAAAATATATTTAGCTCAAGTAATGATTAATCCAACAGAGTTTTCGCGAATTTAACATTTTATGGATACCACGTATCACCTTATAGTTCAACTTACAGCAGCATCAATTAATTTTGAACCACTTTTATTTCTAGATTACTCATACATACATTTTACATATACTTCCGGATTAAGATTATTGTAGCCAGAATAATTGAAGAAGTGCCGAATATGTAAATAAACTATGTAATAAATAAATACCTATAGTATGTAAGCGACTTGGACATGCTCTGGTAATGCTTATGTATTTTTAATAAATAAATCAAATCAAATGTAATTGAATATAAAGTATACGTAAACTCGCATAAGTTTCGATTTGTACCTTCTAAAAATACTTAAGTATAATATTTTAAATCACGCTATCGAAAACTCCTTTAAAAGAAAACCGTTCCACGGCGGTGACCTCTTTACTAATTGAAATTGATGAGAATCCACCCTTTCCAGTGACTCGAAGAATTTAATAACAATAACTTTTCTTTCCAGTAGTTAAGGGAATAATGGAGATGTTGCACGGAAAATAAAGCTCCGAGCATGGTATAATAATATACTCCGCCTTACCAGGCGGGTATATTATTATTATTAGAGAGTACCCTCTCTTCCCGTCTTTTCGTGGTCACGTGACTGACACAAGCCTACGTCATCATGCGACAGCGCTATATGATAATATGCGATAGCGCTATATAAAGTGGCAATGTTATTGTGACGTAGGCTTGTGTCACTCTGGGAAGAGAAGAGTCAAGAAGACCATGTTTTATTAGACTATGGCTATGGCTCCGAGGGACAAAATAATTCTTGTTATGACGCGGCTTTTAACGATATTGTTTTTTGGTTTTCTTGAAATAGGAGTACCTAAGTACCTATTTTCGGACAAAATTAAGATTTAGTTAAATAAATGAATAAACTTCCAACAGATACAATAGATATCATTCTATTAAAACATTTTAATCTATATTTTTCGTTTAAGTACATTTTCCTGGCAATATGTCTTATATTCGTAATAAGTTCAGGTAAGTATGTACTCGTAAATACATTTTAGCGATATGTGAGTTTCGTTGCGAAGTTATACCTACGACTTGACTTGATAACGTCTGAGAATATAGTAAAACTTTTTTAATAAACAACAAGTAACCAACTTAAAGGTTTTGTACAGTAGAGAAGAGAGTTAAGATTTGGGACATTTGAAAGCTTTTTGCAATTTGAAATTGATATTAATGTGGAAGTAACATTAAGGTAAATTAATCTGCTCAAGAAGAAGTAAAATACTTCATTGTAGTTCTTACAAAATAGATCCCTGTGGCCTGTACCATTGTTATGAGGATTTTAGCATTATTTTAAGGCTAAGATCGCAATGCTTAGCGTTAAGCGAAACTGACATTGCCTTTGGCCTTGTTGTGCTACTGGACCCCATGGCCGAGTACTGACTATAAATACATTACTATAGTTGGTCAAACCAAATTGTCAGTAAATAAGAACAAATAAAACTATACTCATCCTTTTCTTTTGGGTGCTAGTACTAGTGTAAGACACAGATAGTATGATTCATCTATGTTTGAAATGAGACAGTCCTTTGACAAACTATAATATAGTTTTAATATTATTAGAAAAAATGTTTTCAATTTTTATTCCTTGGATTTTGCACTGGAGGCCGTGGTCACTTTTTCTTAGTATATGTCATTTATTTCAGTTTAATAAATATTTTAGTTATAAACATTTTAAATATTTTGCGTATTGTTGTCTCTTCAGCCGAGTCCACATAACAAAGGCCACGCAGCTGCAGCTAGGCGGGCGTTTCGAGGTAGAACCGGGCGATGGAGCCTCCAGAGAGGGCTACTTGGCCGACCACAAAGTGGAGACCTTCCTGATTATACCCCCAAAGGTAAGATGTTTCAGCCAAGTCTACATTTATCAATGCGTAGTTGCAGTCACGCTTCTAGGTTGAGGTGAACGATGGAGCCTCAAGAGAGGGCTACTTGGCCGACCACAAAGTGGAGACCTTCCTGATTATACCCCCGAAGGTAACATGTTTCAGCCAAGTCTACATTTATCAATGCGTAGTTGCCGTCACGCTTTTAGGTGGAGGTGAACGATGGAGCCTCAAGAGAGGGCTACTTGGCCGACCACAAAGTGGAGACCTTTCTGATTATACCCCCGAAGGTAAAATGTTTCAGCCAAGTCTACATTTATCAATGCGTAGTTGCAGTCACGTTTTTAGGTGGAGGTGAACGATGCCTCAAGAGAGGGCTACTTGGCTGACCACAAAGTGGAGACCTTCCTGATTATACCCCCGAAGGTAACATGTTTCAGCCAAGTCCACATTTATTAAGACTGCGTAGTTGCAGTCACGCTTCTAGGTTGAGGTGAACGATGGAGCCTCAAGAGAGGTCTGTTGACCTTCCTGATTATACCCCCGAAGGTAACATGTTTCAGCCAAGTCTACATTTATCAATGCGTAGTTGCCGTCACGCTTTTAGGTGGAGGTGAACGATGGAGCCTCAAGAGAGGGCTACTTGGACGACCACAAAGTGGAGACCTTTCTGATTATACCCCCGAAGGTAAGATGTTTCAGCCAAGTCTACATTTATCAATGCGTAGTTGCAGTCACGTTTTTAGGTGGAGGTGAACGATGCCTCAAGAGAGGGCTACTTGGCCGACCACAAAGTGGAGACCTTCCTGATTATACCCACGAAGGTAAGATGTTTCAGCCAAGTCTATATTTATCAATGCGTAGTTGCAGTCACGCTTCTAGGTTGAGGTGAACGATTGAGCCTCAAGAGAGGGCTACTTGGCCGACCACAAAATGAAGACCTTCGTGATTATACCCCCGAAGGTAACATGTTTCAGCCAAGTCCACATTTATTAAGACTGCGTAGTTGCAGTCACGCTTCTAGGTTGAGGTGAACGATGGAGCCTTCAGAGAGGGCTACTTGGCCGACCACAAAGTGGAGACCTTCTGATTATACCTCCAAAGGTTCAGCTGAGTTCATAACATAAAGACTCTACTATGATGCTTCTTGTGACGTGGAGTCGGACAATGAAAGCTAAATATGTATGTACATATTAAGCTGACCCCCAAGCCGACCCTAGGTAGTATAAGAATATTTTAGTCACACAAAATATATGAAACTGGTTTTAAGATAACTCAGCCGTAAGTAGATAATATTTAGTTAAAAGTTCACTGCCACAAATAGAGTCTTGGTCATAATGATCACTAACAACCATACGTATTTAATCTTGAATTTCTGCAATAACCAACATCTATAAATATTTTTTAATCCAATTTGACTATTCGAACAACAATTAGAGCCAACAGGAGCTGAGATTTAAATATTTTAGGTAAATATACCCGTCTCGCTAACGGAAGCGGCTCCTAAAACTAGTGCGATAAGGACAAGGCGAAAAATCCTGCGTAAAAATCTCAAATATCGAGGTTTCGTACTCGACTGTTTCCTCCTCCAAAACTTAACCAATCGTAACCAAATTTGGAAATCTAAATGATTATTAAATTATCTGTGTCGGACCGTTTTGCTTTTTTGGCTAATTGATATCAGTTTTGAATACCACGTCTCTCATTGCGGCATAGTCAATTAGGCCATTTTGGCCATTTTTGAAGGGCTCTAGCGCCTTAAAAAACAAAAATATCAAAAAAAGCAAAACGGTCCGACACAGATATTGACAATATTAATCTGTGTTAAAAAAATCATTGCTCTAGCTTCAAAACCCACGGAGGAAACAGTCGAGTACGTTTGTATGGAGAAATGACCACTCCTGTTGGCTCTTAATGTGTCAAAGTACTAAATCGACGTACCGCGGTATTCGGAAAACAAGATCCGTTCTAAACTAGAGAACGATACGATATGTACTAGATACGTTGTAGTTTACATTTCAACTAGTTCTCTTTTGCAGCTCAATTCAGGCAAAAATGTTACATTTACGTTAAAATATCGTAATAATATTTATCTTGTGGAAATCGGTCAAGAGTATCTTCAGAATCGCGGAAATGTCAAATTTGACAGGCTAGATCTTACAATTATCGTTATCGTATCTTGGTGATGTCTAATAGATGTTTAGTTCAAAATCCGAATCGGGCCCCTACTGTGAAATTGCCTTGCAGCGAGTTACGTTCGCCCGAACAATTCGCATCCTTTCCCAGATTGCAGCCATTCAGTTAACACAGTCGTCAACCCCACGCTGTCCAATTCGAACAATGCTTATAAGATGTCACAGCGAAACGATACCGATCTGTCCGTCTCAAAAGTGACGTTTTTGCTTGAAGAAATGTAATTTTTGACACTGACAGATCGGTATCGCATCGCAGTGACATCTTATAAACATTGTTCGAATCGGGGCGCTAGTCTCGACTCGACATTGTTCGCATCTGGTCCCGAGTGCAATTTTAAGGGAGTTCTGTTCTACAACGTTCACTCACACATAGATGTCACGCTTTGGAAAAAAATACACATAAGTACAGTTGTTACAGATAAATTGAAGCAGCCAAGGTGTTCAAAAATATCTGAACAAAGCCTCCATTGTAACTATTATCAAGACGGTAAAGTGCGTGTTCAGATATTTTTGAGCACCTTGGCTGCGTTGATATCTATGATGCCTACTCTACAAAGAGTGATAATCTTTGGTACAAATTCGCTGCACGTTGGCCCCAATTTCTGTGACCCGGTGTTACTAATTGCCGCTCTAACAATAAAAAAATGAAAGGAGTCTGCATACAAAAGCGTGATTTTGGCGTTTTCTTTCTGTCTATGGACTGTAGATAGGTATTATGAATCGTAATTGTTGGGCTGAGGGTTTGAATTTTCACAAATTGTTTATTTGTGTCCGGGATAACAAAAAGCAATAAAAGAAAAAATATATTGATATAAAAGTTTATTTAAGGCCGTGGCTTTTGGTTTTGAATTAGGTAATGGTACGAGGAAATGTCAATTTTAGATGATCCGACTCGAGATTCGACACGAGATTACTTTGGACAAAGGGAAATAAAACAACAAGACAAAGTTGATTGATAAAACGATCAAAATAATCTTACCAAAATAATCTTTTTTGAGCACCGGCTATCAGCTATTTCCAAAGAATTAATAAATTTATTTACTCCTTTATTTAATCCTAACTTTCTTATTACACTGAATAGGGTAAAGGCACCAGTAGTCAGCCTTATAACGACTTTTTTAAGTTTGAACGTTCGGCATTTCTACAGGATTAGTCGGATAATTAAACAAATGACATGGTTAGATCAATTGTTTATCATAGTTTTAAAACAAAATATTAAAAAAATAACAATCCTCTTTATAATATCTCTAATTAAGTTTAAACAAAAAGTGGCACTTTTCTCCAGTAGTCAGCCTCCAAAATCCAGTAAGCAGCCTCTGTGTACCCAGTACTCAGCCTA
Organism: Cydia amplana; assembly: GCF_948474715.1. Taxonomy (NCBI): domain Eukaryota; kingdom Metazoa; phylum Arthropoda; class Insecta; order Lepidoptera; family Tortricidae; genus Cydia; species Cydia amplana. The sequence continues at coordinate 15,004,392 of NC_086079.1, read as the reverse complement.
TATAAACTATTCATAATAATTAGTTCAAAATCAATAATTTTTATATCAAAATAAACGATATTATAATATTTATTTTTTCTTTATAATTTTTGTTATCGTTATTGTAGTTAGTTGTAGTTTTTAATTTTTGTTTATAATTTTTTGCATATATCAAAATCAGCGATGTTATAATTTATAATGTCTATTTTTTATTTATAATTTTAGTTATTGTTATTGTAGTTAGTTGTAGTTTTTAATTTTAGTTTATATTTTTTTGCATATAAGTATTACTTAATAAAAAAAAATCTTATAGGTACATACAATTCTTATGACACGAAATTTGTTGGCCATAGGTATTTAATTAACTAACACTATTCTTGCAAACTAAGTATCGCAATATTTATTTTCTAATAATTAATCCGTCAAAAATTAACGAGGTATCAGGTAATATATAATTATATTCCTAGTAGGTATTCGGTAAAAAATAATTAATTGAGTCTATGCAGATCTAATTATCATTAATATACCGACCAGGAAAAAGCAAAATGATAGTTATGTATAGTTAACGTCAAAAACATGTATACACTTTTGAACCTTATTTCAATGAGATAGGGTTTAAAAACGAGGGCATATTTTTGGCGGCGACGTACCAAGCCAGGTCAATGGCTGAGTACTGGATCCGCGAAACCCAGTGCTCAGCTGCATTAAAACGTTATTTCAAATGCGGCTGACTACTGGGTTTTACTTTAAATTGACTAGGACATGCCTAACTAAATTTGAAAATGTAAATTTAACGGTCCTAACGGTCGCATTGGCTCGAAAATAATAAAATAAACGAATAACCCAAAGGTCAGCCGTGGGGGATTCTTTGGAAAAAAGTGTTATCCAGTGGCCAGCCCCCTCAAAAGTGAAATATTAATATTTTCATTCAAATATAATGCAATTTATAGATAAACTAATAAGTAAACCAATCATTAACAAAAACAATTACTTTTAACATTAAAACATACTTTTTGTTGCCTGTTAAGAGAACACCACTTGCAGTAAAAAATATGGCGGACATGACACTATTGCACTCGTCGAAAAACAGCACCTGTATGAACGAGTATATTTCTTCCCCCCGTTCCCTCACCGCACCTGTCGTGTGACGTATTAACCAATAAGGAATCAAAGCTCCTATTTGAGTACTCGCGATTTGTTTAAACGAATATACCAGATATTTTTAACCAATAAACGACTCAAAAGGCTGACCACTGGTACCCGGCTGGCCACTGGTGCTGTTACCCTAAATGAAGTTGTTACTAGGTAGGTATATTGCTACGTTGAGACATAATATCGTACGGATTCAGTTAAAATCATTGTTCTTAAAAGTGAAGAACGCTAGGTCTAACCGAAGTACCCGTTTGTAAACTCCGAAAATAATACAAATGTTATAGGTACCTAATACCTATGGATTAGGGAACGAGCGCCGTACGGTACTCGACGGACAGTCGACGTCAAAGATATATGTTTACACTTTTGCACCTTACTCCTATGTAATAAGGCTAAAAATGTAAATATATCTTTCACGTCGACTGTACCGTCGTTCATCTTTTATACATGAGCAAAAGACTGTCTGATGTAGAAATCTCAAATTTAGATCATTTATTTTAGCCACAAAACAGTGCAATTTTAATCAAAATGTAGCGTTTGAGGGATTTCGGTAATCTGCTGTCTGTTTTGGCAGTGTTGTGGAGATGAATTTGATTAATCAAGCTTAAATGAGTTTAAGTAGCTATTCTACTGTTCGTACTGGAAGCTTTAATATTGGGAGATATACACTGGTATATTCTCCAACTTGTATGAAAATAAAGTACGTATGCAATCAAGTCTAGAGTAGGTTTTAAGGTTTTATTCCATTACAGATCTCTGATTGTAGGTACTTTTAACAGATTTAGCTCTTTTACTGCTAAGCTACAGTCGTAGCCAATAGTTATTGGTTTCCCGACGTGTAGCGAAATGATTCGTAGAGGCAAAGCGACTGTTTTCTGAATGTATTAAACACACTGAAGACCCGATTCGAAATTTAAGATGTCAAATATTACGTCTAGATACGATATGGATAAGATTTGTCAAAAGTGACGTGACGTAATATTTGACGTATCTTAAAGTTTGAATCGGGCCGTAACAGGCCAATTCGAACGTAAACTGATTTATTTATCGTGCATTTCGCTCGTACTTCTCCGTAGTATGGATTGGCGCGGGCGAGACGTATGATAACTAAAAAACATGATTCAAATATCATTCTGATGTCAGTGTTCGAATTGGTCTGTAACTCAAGTTCATGTAAATCAGTTTTCAGATAGTATTATCCAACGCTGTCGTCTATACTTTGCAAAATAACAGAATGCTTATGAATGAACAGTATAATATAGCTCTTAAGAGTTTTTCGCCAATGAATTAGACCATCTCGTCCAAAAAGGAGATTAATGTCTTCTCTCTGTGGATATGGCAGGCTCTTATACATAGAATGGGAGACAAATGAACAAAACGAACGCAACGGCGACCAGTCTGGCGTAGTGGGTAGTGACCCTGCCTGTGATGGTTCTGGGTTCGAATCCCGGTAAAGGGTCTGTTTGTATGATGAACACAAATATTTGTTCCCGAGTCATGGGTGTTTCCTATGTATATAAGTATGTATTTATCTGTATAAGTATGTATATGTATCGTCGCCTAGCACCCGTAGTACCTACAAGCTTTGCTTAGTTTGGGCATAGTATAATAAAGAGTAGGTACTACAGTATGGACACTCCCTGCCTCCCGTTGAAAGTGCCGCCCACCCGCTCGGTTACCTCACAGTTACCCTACAATATCTTATATCACTCACACAAGCATGGTACGCGTTCACATACACGAGCTTAGGCTGTGTGTGTAGGAACGCGTTTGTTTCATACATCTGATCGCCAGTGTCCGAGGTGTGGTTTGGGGCTAGGTTGATCTGTGTAAAATGTCCCCTAATTTATTATTTACGGTTAAAAAATGAGCGTTGTACGCCGTCGAAAATCTTGGTTAATGCAGAGGGTATATGAGGCACAATAAAAGTATAATGCGAGGGGAAATTTCCGTACTGATAAAAACAAACATGAAAAACGGGCAGTAATTAATTCAATGGGGATACCAGTGGAGCTAAATTAATTATTTTTTACGGAGCAGGCGGTATATGCATTTGGGGGTGAGAGGCTGTGTGTTTTTTGTTTGTTCATACAATAGAATATTCCCATTTATCTAAAAGACAGAGGGCTTGCCGTGAAAAACGAAAATTTAAATTTCGTGAAAATAAAGTTATTTTTATTTTTGTTAGGGTCTCAGCTTTGCCGATTTTGTAGCGATTTTTGAAGTGAAAACTCCTTTAGCGGCGCTGTGCACTTTTTGGAATGGGGAAAAAATGTTAAACTCGCGAGAGCGTAAGACGTAAGACGGACACGTGACGTGATCGAATAACTGTTCTTTATTGATTTAAATGCCATCTAGTGAGTTTCCCTCTAACTGGTACTTATATAACTCGAGTACTAACAGTGATGTGATTAGGGGTTTCAAGTAATGCGACGAAATAACGCTAGATGGCGTTAACCTCAATTATACATAGTGCTGCAGACATTTTGCACTAGTCGTTGAGTTTTCAATTCTGACGGCACTCCCGGAGTGCAACCCGTTGTTTGTTTTTATATCCAAAATGTTATCTTTAGCTACAGTTTTGCATGTTGCGGAAAGATTCCATAAGGTTGGAAATTTTCACAGGAAACAACGCAACCCCATTTTGGAAACGTAAAATTTCGATTCCCATATATTTTAATGTGGAATTTTGGTATCCAAAAGTTACCAAAATTACGCAATTTTGGTAACTTTTGGATGGCACAACGGTATCTTTAGCGTTGTTAACCAGCCAATTTCATCAAATACCTATAATGTTGAAAGTAATCAGGCGCTATTGTACGGTGTCTAAGACTGGCATCATAACCATATTAAGGCTCCGTCACACCTGCCTACTTAAAGTGCGGAGCGGTGGGTGTCGCAGCATCAGTGGATACTTATTTTGTTACATAGTAAAAAGAGTAGTCTCTCTACATGAAACAAACGTGTGAGTGCGGCACGTGCTCCAAATTTATCCAAGTATTTTAAATGCACTGTCAATATCTAACATTAAAAAACTGGTTCGATTGGAACAATTAGATTAGAATTTAAAGGTACAATACATATAAATAAATACGTATCCGGGTTATTTAAATCTTTTGAGACTTACCTATTCTCTACATCGGGTCTCCAAACTTTCTTACCTACATAATATACGTAACACTAAAATTATTTTCATAGTATGTCGTGTACACCTTGTAACTAAGGCATTAAAAGTGCCTAAGGCTGGATTCGAACCAAATCAAAATATTTAATGTAATCATTTGATTTATACCGTATCTGTACAGTCGCCATCACTCTAGCGCCTTGACAATAGAGGCGTGTTCAAATATTTGTGAGCACCTTGGCCGCTCCTATATATCGGATGGCCACTTTACTATAGTTTGAACCAATAACCCCCTTTTAAAAGGTGCATCAGGCGGCCTAGCCAAAGGTGACGATCGCTTGCGCTTCGCCATCGAACCGCTTTGTGTCTCTCTATTACTCTTCCATATTAGTGCGACAGGGACAGTTGCGTTTAGCTACGTAGCGTTAGCGATTGGCATGTTGTCTACGGGGCCAATTGCACTACTTATATTCTTTGACGCTGTGTCATCAGAGTATAAGTAATTTGTATTTACAGCGCAGCGGCTGTCTCTGAGCCAACCTCGCCAACATCGTTCAACGTTCGCCAACAAGCCAACATCGTTCAGTTTATAAATAGATTGAATGCTCACGTTGATCATACACATCTAAAATTAGAACAATTATATTAGAGGATGAAGCTAGACACCTCATTAATTGATAATCATATATGTTTCGATATTTATTGTCTCCTCAAAATAACCAAGTAAATTATCTGCTTTTATGACGTCGCTGCCTCTTTTCGAAGCTTTTTATTATTATTGTTTGTTAGCTTTGAAAGGTTATAAATATACTACAAGAATAAAAATTACCAGTCGCCGATGTCCAAATTAGCTGAAATTTAATACAATATCTGGGAGACTGAGCTTTGCTCTAAAAACATATAAAAACTCAAAAAAGCGCGTTTTCCCAGAGATTTATTTATTTAATTGCAAAGGGAAACAAACAGCATATAATTACACATACAGTTTAACAAATTAAGTTAATACAACAGCCAGAACAGTTTCCACTTATAGATAACACAATTATTGCTCTGAGCCCGTACGATGAGTCACTGAGAGTGTCAAAACTGACATAAACGCCATCGAGAACGTAATTTACTTTCTATACATCTCGTTCGCACTAATATGCGAGTACGAGCGAGATGTATAGAAAGTAAATTACGTTCTCGATGGCGTTTATGTCAGTGTCAAACTGATGGTAGCCGTACTGAGAGAAACAACATGCACGTATGTAAATTAACTAGGCAATTACAAACTAAACCGAAGATTATACTGATTATACAATCGATGACAAGATTATGCAGAACTTAATTAATTTTGAACAAATCAATATGATGAAAACATTCAGGAAAGAGAAAGAAGAAGCATTTTAGACAGATTAACTACATTAAAAGTTAGTGCTCATTGTTTATAAAATAATAATTGTTTTTGACTGTCTCAAGAAAGGTACATTTAGCAATATTAAAAAGCTTATTGTACTGTTTTAATAAAAACTTAGACAAGCATAAAAACCCATTCATTTTATAATTTCGACCAAAATTCTTTACTTACTTGAATTGGGCTACATTTTATGAAGGTAAGTATTTAGTGAGTGAGGTGGTCTTCTATCAAAATTTGTAAACATAGGTTGAATATATACAGATCCTAAACAATGATTTATGTTTCACTGAAATGAAGAAATTCTATCGATGTGTAGTAAGGCTGATATTGAGCAATCAATATATAATTCTGTAGTAACACAGTACCGTCTGCTGCCCAGCCATGCAACACACCAGTGGTCACGAATATTGCCAATTTCCGACACTATTGTCCTTCCAAATATGTTTACCTGCCCAGTGTCCACTATCGCTCGATTTAGATGGAGATTAAAGCTCCGGGATGTTGGAGTAGGTGGACGTAACGTGGGTACTTCGTGGTCTTATATCATCGATCGGATACCGGTATTTTTTGTCTGGGAACGAAAACGGTATTTTTAGGGTTCCGTAGCCAAATGGCAAAAAACGGAACCCTTATGGATTCGTCATGTCTGTCTGTCTGTCCGTCCGTATCTCACAGCCACTTTTTTTCGTTCTTTGCTTATTACTTCATTTCTAATTAGGCAATCTAATAATACGAAGTCGTAACCTAAAAACACAACTGCGTCCAACATTTCGAGTATAAAATAATTAGAAAAAAATGGTTATTTCAAAGTTTTTGCAAAAAACCGGTTCCAATCCCTGTCTTCTATATATATATATATATATATATATAAATGCAAGTGTCCTGACTGACTGACTGACTGACTGACTGACTGATTCATCAACGCAGAGCCGAAACTACAAAAGCTAGAAAGTTGAAATTTGCACACTAGATTGCATTTGTAAAGTGTACAAGAGATAAGAAGCGATTTTGAAAAATTCAACCCCTAAGGGGGTTAAAAAGGGGATGAAAGGTTGTATGGGGTTCAAGTTTTAGTTTAAGCTAGGAATTTGAAACTTTGTGAAAATGTATTATATTAAAAAACAAGAAAACTAATTTCAGCGTTTTCGAAAATTCATCCCACAAGGTGGTGAAAAAGGGGTTGAAAGTTTGTATGGAGATCAAATATTTTTGTGAGTGTGGGACGTGAAACTTTGTATATGGGTATGTTATTATAAGACAGTAAAAGTAATTTCAGCGTTTTTGAAAATTCATCCCCTAACAGGGTTAAAAAGGGGTTGAAAGTTTGAATCCATTACAAATGCTTTGAAACTTAGAAAGGTATAATAGCCGATTACAAAAAACAGTAATTGCGACGTTTTAGGAAATTCAACCCCTAAGGGGGTAAAAAAGGGAATGAAACTTTGTCTTGGGGTGCAAATTTTATTTTAAGCTAGGACCTTGAAACTTTGCAAAAAGGTATTAAATTAAAAAACGAGAAAACTAATTTCAGCGTTTTTAAAAATTCATCCTCCGAGGTGGTGAAAAAGGGGTTGAAAATTTGTACGGAGATCAAATATTATTAAGAGTGCGGGACTTCAATCTTTGTATAAAGCCATATTAATAGATCTCAAGAAAAGTAATTTCAGCGTTTTTAAAAATTCATCCCTTAAAAGGGTTAAAAAGGGGATGAAAGGTTGTATGGGGTTCAAGATTTATTTTAAGCTAGGAATTTGAAACTTTGTGAAAATGTATTAAATTAAAAAATAAGGAAACTAAATTCAGCGTTTTCGAAAATTCATCCCCCAAGGTGGTGAAAAAAGGGTTGAAAGTTTGTATGGAGATTAAATATTTTTGTGAGTGTGGGACTTGAAACTTTGTATATGGGTATATTATTATAAGACAAGAAAAGTAATTTTAGCGTTTTTAAAAATTCATCCTCTAACAGGGTTAAAAAGGGGTTGAAAGTTTGAATCCATTACAAACGCTTTGAAACTTTTTAGAAAGGCATAATAGCCGATTGCAAAAAAAAGGAATTGCGACGTTTTAGGAAATTCAACTCCTAAGGGGGTAAAAAAGGGGATGAGACTTTGTCTTGGGGTGCAAATTTTATTTTAAGCTAGGACCTTGAAACTTCGCAAAAAGGTATGAAATTAAAAAACAACAAAACTTATTTCAGTGTTTTTAAAAATTCATCCCCCGAGGTGGTGAAAAAGGGGTTGAAAGTTTGTACGGAGATCAAATATTTTTTAGAGTGCGGGACTTCAATCTTTGTATAAAGCCATATTATTAGATCTCAAGAAAAGTAATTTCAGCGTTTCCAAAAATTCATCCCTTAAAAGGGTTAAAAGGGGGTTGAAAGATTGTATGGGGTTCAAGTTTTAGTTTAAGCTAGGAATTTTAAACTTTGTGAAAATGTATTATATTAAAAAACAAGAAAACTAATTTCAGCGTTTTCGAAAATTCATCCCCCAAGGTGGTGAAAAAGGGGTTGAAAGTTTGTATGGAGATCAAATATTTTTGTGAGTGTGGGACTTGAAACTTTGTACATGGGTATATTATTATAAGACAGGAAAAGTAATTTCAGCGTTTTTGAAAATTCATCCCCTAACAGGGTTAAAAAGGGGTTGAAAGTTTGTACGGAGATCAAATATTTTTTAGAGTGCGGGACTTGAATCTTTGTATAAAGCCATATTATTAGATCTCAAGAAAAGTTATTTCAGCGTTTACAACAATTCATCCCTTATAAGGGTTAAAAAGGGGTTGAAAGATTGTATAGGGTTTAAATTTTTTTAAGCTACGAATTTATAACTTCGTAAAAAGTTATTTCATTAAAAGAGAAGTTTTTAAAAATTCATCCCCTGTAAGGATCCAAAAGGGGTTGAAAGTCTGTATAGGGTTCAATTTTATTTAAAGCTAGGAACTTGAAACTTCGTAAAAAGGTATTTTATTAAAAAACAAAAAACCCTATTCAGCGATTTTAAAAATTCATCCCCCGAGGAGGTGAAAAAGGGGTTGAAAGTTTGTATGGAGATCAAATATTTTTGAGAGTGCGGGACTTAAATCTTTGTATAAAGCCATATTATTAGAACACAAGAAAACTAATTTCAGCGTTTTTAAAAATTCATCCCATAACAGGGTTAAAAAGGGGTAGAAAGATTGTATAGGTTATAATTTTATTTAAAGCTAGGAACTTGAAGCTTTGTAAAAAGGTAAAGGTAAAGAAAACTAATTTCAGAGTCTTTGATAATTCATTCCCCAAGGTGGTGAAGGGGGTCAAAAATTTGTATGGAACCCAAATATTTATTTGAGTGCGGGACTTGAATCGTTGTATAAAGGCATATTATTACAATACAAGAAAAGTAATTTCAGCGTTTTTAAAAATTCATCCCCTAAAAGTTTAAACAGGGGTTGAGAGTTGGTAGAGGGTTCAAATTTTATTTAAAGCTAGGAACTTCAAACTTCGTAAATAGGTAGTTAGGTAGTAGGTTTTATTAAATAGTGGACTTGAAAATCTTCTGCGGGTTGAGAGAGATTATATCGAGAACAATAAAATTCAGTTAGGGGCTTGAAACTTCGTAGCCAGGTTGTGAAAGACAAATCTCATGCGTTGTATAATAATTAACAAATGATTAACCGTCCCTACTGCTATCTTTTGCTGCATAATGTTCTAAAGCTAAACTAATGTAGAATGTATAACCACCAATATACAAATCCACGCGTACGAAGTCGCGGGCAACAGCTAGTATATAATATAAGTACAACTCAATGATGAGATAACACTATTGGCTCGTTTCTTGCGGATAAGTTCGGGTTTACGAAATTATCCAACTATCCACCAGTGGAAACCCAAAACCCCGCAATAAACTAACCTTGTTTGACACCGTACCGTATCTTACAGGGTGATCTACTTATCGTCCCAGCGCTGAATTGCTTTAGATAAACCAGCCCTAATAGGAAAGGGACAGTCGATTCTCCATATAAACGTAGTTCTCATTTGCCTCCCTGGATATCGACATTATGGAAAATATGCTTACAGAATTGTATGTAGGTATTTTAGTTATAGCTATGCCCGACCGTTAGATTTTTTCATTATTTTAAATATTATAAAAGTTAGGAGCGAAAAACAGGTTTCGTACAAAATTTTAAATGCTCCTAACTCTTAGAATAAAAAAATCAAACGGTCGGGCTATCTATGATTAAAATAATTCAAATTGTGTAAAAATATTTTCAATAATTTTAATATAAAGCAGGAAAATGAGGACTACGTGTGTACGGAAAGGCGGTTTCGGGGCGGTCGTCCCCTTTCGTCCTAATTCGAGATCAAAGCGCCGATAGCGGTTCGTCTTAATTGTGTCTAGTCGGAAGGGTTAACGAGGGGAGTTTAGGGGAGTTTCCAAGTTCCCGTTTGGCTACGTATCTTGATCGGAAAATGTAGATAGATTTAGGGCCAGTTGCACCAACCACCTTTGACAGACTGATCAACGTCACCCGGCGCGCCGTGACGGTTTACTATGAATCTTTCCATACAATAAAATTTAGCGAACTCTTTAACGATGACTGATACAGTGTGGTGCAACCGACCCTTACTCGTAGTGCATAATTGTTTTCCATCGTATATTCTTGAAAACGGTGGTATATTTGTCATGCTACTTCATTCAACTTCAGTACTTTTTATGTCGACTGACTGAAATAGCAAGACACGTTCGTACGTTTCCGTGAAAATACGATTGAAAATAACTATAATTATCTGTACTGTTACACGTGTATTGTATAGTTTATTGTGCTATGCTGAAAGTTAGTAAAATATGTAGTTATAGGTGCATAATTAAATACGCAACTTTGCTGTTATAACAATGGTTTCACTGGAAACATTTTGGTCTTGCGTTTTTGCGAGTGTTCGAAGCGCCGCCGGTTGCCATTTGGCAAAACTGCTGTTAATATGTAACTGTTTTCTGCTGTACATGGTACATGTTTGTGGAATGAAGTTTGGAAATTGAAGAGAACTATAATATAAATTACGTGAAGTTACATAAGTACATATGTGGTTTAAGTATATGCTATCTCTTCGCGTTATTGATATCTTCAACTTGTTGATTAAAATCAAGCATTGCTGATAAGCAATGGAAGAATATTGGAGGATTAACTTAAAGCTCTGGTGGAATGAAGGGTTTTCGTCGAATTATCTAGATTTTTGCAACGAGAAGTAGGCTTACATATACCTACTGTTGATCCGGCACCATTACAAAGTTAATTTTTTTGTACAACAAAGGCATTTCATCATATTATTGTATTCAACAGAGCCTGCAAAAGTGCCCTTTCTTTAAAAGCGGTAGCGCTCAGAGGAAGGATGTTTACAACGAAGAAGAAAAGGGCGTAGTGCAAATTTATACTTATTGACATAGTTACATAATCACATCTTTTAAATAATCTTCAATTTATATTTCAGAAACCATTCGGCATATCCGAGAACGGTCGTCTATCCGTCTGCACAGTGGACCGCAAGGCCAGCATCGTGTCGTCCATCTACAACGACATTTCACCGACCAAGCCGCGCGACAACATCAGCCCGGTGCCGTCGACGAACAGCTTTGAAGATGTCGTTCCTAAAGTGCTCAGGACAGAGTCTATGAGGACGACTGTGGGAGCGCCTGGTGGTAAGATATCAGTGAAATTTCAGTTGAATGTTCATCTAAGACGGTTATCACCATTGACGTATATCTCAGGACTGGCCTTAACGGCAATAAGAATGGGGCATGAATGGGACCAGTACAGCGGTGTGACACCGCTAGAACGCGATTGGTTGATGAGTTCGCATCACGCGCGCGATTCGTCGCAACTAGTTGCGTTAGACTGCACGATTGGCTCGAATTCGTGAGTGAAACCGCTGAACTAGTACCATTTTTAGTGGTCGTAAGGCCCGTCCTGAGATATGCGTCAATGGTTAATACACGCACTGGCGCCGCATCTGGAAACCTCGCATCAGCGTGATCCAAAACCGCGGATTTTTGTTACGTGTTCATTAATTATAAGTTTTTTATTATCATCTGTATATTTTATACCAATAGCATACTATTCAAATAGCAGTCACAGTCAAGTGAGCTTTCTTCCAGATGACTTCACTTGATTAGGATCTCAATGTCAGGACCTGCTATTCTTCATGCATTTGATAGATTTAACATTAACAATGTTTTGTTATGTTATGATAATATTTATCTGTAAAATTGTACAGATCTCAGCAGACGAGCATCAGTGAAAGTTGAAGGTGCAAAAACAGTAGCGTTTGAAAGCCAAGCAACGAGCCCAGGCGAAGGATTAGGCAATGGAGTGGTACCAGCCAGTACTAAACCTAAAAGTCGAAGTGGGTCTATCATCGGAGCAATCAGTCCTATTATGGGAACAGGTAATGAAAAATTATCGAAAATTATATTCTTAGTTAAAATATTATTAATTACACTTATTTCTAAAGTATTGATAACTGTTTAAGATTTTGATCATGATTTAGTTTATAGAAGGGAATTCCACTAAACCAATTTTAATTATAATTTATACGCATTATAGTTTTAGGACAATTTTAAGAAAAAATAAATAGCATGACTGTGGCCTAAAAATGTAATATTTTCGACGATAATGATAAACAAATGACACTTAGAATTTAATTAAACTGTTTTTTTTTTATTTTTCTTTAGAGAATACCACTGGATTAGAACTGACTTTTGATATTGAGTTGGACTCTCTACCGCCTTGTGTATTTTCTAGAATGTTAAGTACTTCAACAACTATTTCAACGGAATCATCATCTCAATGTTAGTCTTGGGACACTTCCATCCCATGATTTGCATCTGTTGTTTTTGTTCATTTGTCGTTGTCATATTGAAACTTTAGATTACTGTCTTTAGTTTAGATTAAACTGGATTTAAAGCACGATTCGACTTTTCCATTAAAAGATTGGTATTCAGTGACAACCAATCGTTTGATATGTATCAATGCATAACATACCTACTGATTTTAATCTCACTCTCTTATAGATGTTTTAATCCGATTCTTTTTAAATGTGATTTTAGGGCTAATTACTAATATTGGCTTATCATATTACTTTTCAGCTATCCCTGGCGTGCCTACTAGATCTAGACCTTCTAGTAAAATGACAAAATACGTGGAATGCTGGGGCGCCGATAAACCCTTTGCCAACATCACCGATTCTACTCTTGCTAAAAATATTGGGATTTCGGTAAGTGTACCAAAATCTTTTTAATTATTAAAATATCCTAGAAGGTACATTTTTGTTAATAGTGTGATTTTACCCATAGATCTTATTTTCTTTCAGAGCCTTGCCATGATCGAGCACAATTTATTGCCTCAAAGGACAACGTGTTGCGATTGTAGGTTAGTTTGAGAATTTGTAATAATTTTCAGAAACACCATTGATTCAATTATCTACTCAGAATTTATGTTGTTACTTATCACCAATAAATAAAAACTCACAGTTATATAAGATCAAAATTAATAAATGTTTAAGTATACGCACATTTTACAACTGTGAATATTGTTTTCTAGAAAAACGAAAACATGGAGCCAGTCAATAAATTCAGATAACAGCACAGATCACACAGAGCACATCGTAAACGTCTACATGTAGAGTAGAATAACGTATGCCTAATATTTATTCGCAATTTCCACGTAGAAGAGCTTAGAGTCAATGATAATATTTCACATTATAGCAGTACATCGGAAGACATGAACCGCGTCACACTATGGTTCACCCGCGGCAGCCAGGAGCGACAGTACCGCAACCAGCCAGACGAGCACTTCAAATATAATGTGGCTTGCGCTGCGCTGCTGTTTCTGCTGTTAGCTGTGATCCAAATTCTGACTGTGCCAAGGTGAGTGCCATTTTGTAAAATTCCTATTAACGCAGGGGCCCGACGGCAGCGAGTAGCAGTGGGTGCCGAATTTCTTTGCGTGCGAGTGTGCTCTCATAGAAAAACATATTCGACTGTCGAAGCAGTATGACCGGCCAGCGGTTACCGATGAATATATAAATTAGTGTCCTATATTTACATAAAAATATTAAGGCAAAAAACTGCGAGAAAATATACTAGATTTCTTAAACAACAACGAACGAACGGCAACGAACATGTTACCAGTTACATTTGACCAGAAAACAGTAATTTATGAAATTATTTTAGATAAAATCCAAGGTAAAGCGCCGTTAAAGCTAAAACCTTAATACTAAACTACGAGTAAGTATGTTAAATTAATGTTGCGTTAAAGCGATTTAAGTTTTAATTGCTAAAGTTTGTTAGGGTTCCGTAGCCAAATGGCAAAAAACGGAACCCTTATAGATTCGTCATGTCTGTCTGTCTGTCCGTCTGTCCGTCTGTCTGTCCGTCCGTATGTCACAGCCACTTTTCTCCGAAACTATAAGAACTATACTGTTGAAACTTGGTAAGTAGATGTATTCTGTGAACCGCATTAAGATTTTCACACAAAAATAGAAAAAAAACAATAAATTTTTGGGGTTCCCCATACTTCGAACTGAAACTCAAAAAAAATTTTTTCATCAAACCCATACGTGTGGGGTATATAGGGATAGGTCTTCAAAAATGATATTGAGGTTTCTAATATCATTTTTTTCTAAACTGAATAGTTTGCGCGAGAGACACTTCCAAAGTGGTAAAATGGGTGTCCCCCCCCCCGTAACTTCTAAAATAACAGAATGATAAAACTAAAAAAAATATATGATGTACATTACCATGTAAACTTCCACCGAAAATTGGTTTGAACGAGATCTAGTAAGTAGTTTTTTTTTATACGTCATAAATTGCCTAAATACGGAACCCTTCATGGGCGAGTCCGACTCGCACTTGGCCGCTTTTTTAATATATGTCCTGCATAGTGCACAATGCGAGTACCTGTGTGTCGGAATTTGTAAGCAACAATGCATTAATTTAGTACCTATAGCAGTTTCAGCTTTACGCCTCAGGATTTGATTAACTTTCATTATCCAGCGCACCGTATATTCGTCTTGATCTTCGAATTCTAGATTTATTAAGACATGTTGGAAGCCATCTTTCATTTTATTAGAAAATTTATGGAGCTGATAAAAGTTTCAAGTCAATTTCTTCATTTTAATTTTAAGTGAGGAATGTTATCTTGGAAGATTATCTTCGGTGTCTATTAAAAGCGAAAGATTATAAAAGGCGAAGATTATAAATGTTTTAGTCTGGACGTAAGTCTGTGATAAGGGATCAATGTCATTTCGTACTTAAGCCCTTGCTACACGGTCGCCGACAAGCCTTCTAACCGTCTGACCTTGGTCTGTCCTTGGTCAGTTTTGGTCAAATTTTGTTGTAAACAACTGTCTACACGGTCCGGGACGGACCAAGGCCACGCGGTCTGGGGGCTTGTCGGTGACCGTGTAGCAAGGGCTTTAGAGATGAACGACTCATTGGATTTAAGCGATCGTAAAATCGTTGGATGCTAAATGTTCTTTTCTGACTGATTAAGTAGTCACAGACTTTTCATTTCATCTCATTTTATCGTTTAGGTTACTTACTCGATTGAGTTAATCTCTAGACCATCGTTCTGAACTTGTAGGTTTTTTTTATTAGACTATAAGATTTTGCGTGATTTCAGATCTGCCACCACGGGCCCGTTTCTCAAAAGCTTGTAACTTGTAATACAAGCGGATGTCACTTTTTGACAGCTTTTGTTATAAAGGGACTTCCACTTGTACCTATTACAAGTTACAAGCTTTTGAGAAACGGGCCCCACATCGTAAGGCATTGAGGAACCACTGTAATTTATTGCATATCTATTTTTCGAAAGAGACATATGCCAAAACGGTTTAAGATGTAACAAAATCAGACTAGTTAAATATTATCTATTTACTTATAGATGTTTATGGACCTTTTCTTGATCATAACAATTAAGGTTACCAACCACTTATTAGTATCTAAGTATACCTTCACTATGTTTATATCCTCCGACATGAACTTAATTTACCTAACTTAAGTTCCTAACAGTAAGACGTATATAGGCTAGTGATGATGATGATTTCTACAAGCTAGGTTGCACTAATTAAGCTTGCAATTTTCACATCGCTTAAGCTAAATCTTACAAACTCGAATAGCAAATCACGGACCGCCAGTAAATCTTAATTAACAGCAAATTAACTGCGATAGAAATTAACTGCAGCCGCGAACACTCAACTTTAATGGGATTTATTTAGTCTTTATTTAAAGCTAATGCTTCATTAACCGACCTCATTTATAGTAATTACTTCTACAGAGGTTATGATGGAGAAAATTCATAGTCGATCATTTTTAATTAATATTCTTGCAAATCATTTGATCGTTATATTTAATGGTGACAGGGCCTTATTTTTCTAGGTAGAATACCTGTATTACAAAACAATTATTTTTCTATTGGTAATTACTAAAACGGGGACTTAATCGCGTATAAAATGAACTTAATAAAATCGTGCAACATTTCGTGATATTGTACTCGGGGTCCCGGAAAAAATGCTTGTACAACTGTTTGGTTCACTCTAAATCCATAATTAATATTAGCGTTAAGCTAGTTTTTTGACACGAATATGGATTTAATATAGACTATTCACATTATTTAGGCGTAGGTAAAATGATATAATGTATGCTCCATAGGTATTCTTAACTTGGGCACTCCAAGTCATGCAACGATTATACTTATACTAGGTATTAACTAGTTACTACGAGTATAGTTCCTATTAGATATATCGGAGCTGCTAAGGTATTCACAAATATCTGAACAAAGCCCTTATTATTAAAACGTTAAAGTACACGTTGAAATAATTTTGAGGACCTTATCCGCTCCTATGTATCTGACGTACATTTATTGTGGCGACTGTACATTTATACAATGCACACAATTTCTATATTTCAAGGGGTATCGTCCTATATGCATCATTCGGGCCGACGTTCTTCACCCTCATGGTGTTCGTGTACCTGTCGTGGTACGACGGTACGTTCCCTCGACGGCCGCTGTCCGACATTCCCGCTGCCGATGACCTGTATGCTGACAACTGCACAAAACCTGGACAGGTGAGGTTCTTTTTTATTAGAAATAGCATTCAACCACAATTTCACCTGATGGTAAATGCCGATGCAGTCTAGGATGGAACATGCTTACCGAAAAGATGTCTATTCACTCTCGATTTAAAAAGATCCAAGTGGACTGGGAATAGATTTGCAGGAAGTGAATTCCACTCCTTAGCCGTTCGCATTGTTCTATTTTCTTCCATATGTTTGCATTTTTAGAAATAATTTGTGCTTGTCTTAACTGTGTCCGTTTGACGTGATGTATAAGTATCTTCAAAATAACTTTAACTGATTAGTCAGCCTCTTTTTGCACATTATAATCTAGTTTCGCTAACTAATCCAAACAAGTACAGAGGGCAGATGAGTTAAGTTTCAGTAAAAGTTACCTATTTCCTGGTTATTAATTATATCAGTTTCTTTTTTATTTTATGCCATAATAATATCCTAGTTCGTGTCAGTGTTAGTTTTGAAATATGTAGGTACATCGATATTTTTATACATTTCAGGTGGTGACGAAAAATAGATACATCAGAATTACAATGTTCCTGGTGTCAGTTTTACTGATAGGCGCTTGTGCTGTCATCAACTTAGTAAGTATCTATCTAAGAAATTCTCCCAATACTATAAATTACCAAATTTTATACTCATCTTATAGAGCTTTCAGCATTGACCCAGAAGTTAATGGAAGGACATCAAATATGTAATTGCAACATCTTTTGTTCAATATAAGAATTACCGTCTTGTCTATGAACCTGACCAAATAAGGAACCTGGCCAAATTTTTATTCATCTCTGCATTTTTTTCGAGAACGTATATTTCTGCTCTTTACAACACAACCGAGGTTTGATTCGAAACCACAATCTTTTCACCACAACACACATAAAAGGTATACTGTGTGAACAGCTGGCGTCAAATCCGAATTACAATAAGTAAATACATCGTCTCCAAATGTTGTGTTTGCGTCTAAATCTCAGAGTTATTTTTTGTGGAAATTTTATTTATTTATTTATAGTTTCAGCCATTACACCTCGACGACCAGCCCGAGTTACTGAGGTGGCAGAGGCTACATAACGACACCAACTTTACTAGCGATGTAAAGGCCGATAGAGTGCGCCACTTCGAATTAGAAGAAGCGCCGGTAAGTTTGTCATGGAAATGTATAAAATATAGTGATTATTTTCATCCAAGTTTAAGACTAACTTAGGAGTATTCGTATACATATAACGCTATTATTAATCCCACTTTCAACAGCTGCATTAAACAAAAAAACGTAGCTTATAAAAAATTGCAATAGTTATTGATTATGAGTAGCCAGAACTAAAAGGTATTGTACTCCACACTGAAATGTTGCCGGTATTGAAGTTCATTGGCATGTTGAACCATAACGAAGCGGATAAACTTTCAGCGTGTTTTTCGCTCACTGCTAAGTATATCATTTGTTTCGATCCCACACATTAAAAACTGACTTATTGCAGTGGAAATCTATAATCACAATAAAGTATATTTACCTAATATACATTCCAGAGCTATCTCTACAGCTCAGTGCTAACCCTGGCCTCAATCTCCGTGTTTCTCCGCGTGGGCTTTGTCCTGAAGTTGGCAGTGATGTGCTGCGTGCTCACCGCGCACATCGCGCTGTTCGCGTCCTCGGAGCTATTCTACCACAACCCGCTGTTGCAGCTTAGCGAGGAGATAGATGAGTAAGTTAAAAATATATTTAATCTACATTACAGAGCTATCTCTACAGCTCAGTGCTAACCCTGGCCTCGATCTCCGTGTTCCTCCGCGTGGGCTTTGTCCTGAAGTTGGCAGTGATGTGCTGCGTGCTCACCGCGCACATCGCGCTGTTCGCGTCCTCGGAGCTATTCTACCACAACCCGCTGTTGCAGCTTAGCGAGGAGATAGATGAGTAAGTTAAAAATATATTTAATCTACATTACAGAGCTATCTCTACAGCTCAGTGCTAACTCTGGC
Organism: Cydia amplana; assembly: GCF_948474715.1. Lineage (NCBI taxonomy): Eukaryota > Metazoa > Arthropoda > Insecta > Lepidoptera > Tortricidae > Cydia > Cydia amplana. Next base: position 14,985,665 of record NC_086079.1, on the reverse strand, counting down.
CTCGATCTCCGTGTTCCTCCGCGTGGGCTTTGTCCTGAAGTTGGCAGTGATGTGCTGCGTGCTCACCGCGCACATCGCGCTGTTCGCGTCCTCGGAGCTATTCTACCACAACCCGCTGTTGCAGCTTAGCGAGGAGACGGATGAGTAAGTTAAAAATATTGAATAAACACAATTTGCCAACGGAACAATAAAAACAAATTTAGCTTTAAGGTAGGTGCCTACCTGCATAATATATAAGGGGACGGTATATGACGTTTTCGATTTAGACCTCACTTTGTGCAATCAATTTGTTCAATGAATGATTAATAACTGCATTAAATTATACGCAAATCTGTTCACGAAGAAGCCGTGTACCGGCTCTTCACGCCATATTTTTTTTTATTTCCTGTAATTCTCTACAAATCGACACTAAAAGTGTCCAAAAATCAAAATATGGAGTTCCGTTTGAGCAAGACGCATTACAGTTTTGTCTTTGACAGTAATTGAGTTGTTGTGGGATTTTGAAGGCTAGATAACTAAACTACCAGATTATTATCTACTTATATTTTTACTCACAAATACAACACAGAAATTCAATCCCAAATGTAAACTTTCGTATAATTTCCATACATTGACGACATCACTCAAAACTCTTCTTCGAGTCAGATGGCCGTTGGCCTTGCATCGAAGCAGACGTGTACATCGTCATAGCTCGTTTTTGACATTAATAAAGACATTTAATCATATACGCATACGAAAATGTATACCAGTAGATAAATTGTATTTCATAAAATAGGGTAAATAAATATAATCACGTCGAGCTCCAGTCAAATTTTAAATGTGAGTTGTTGTTATTTACGGGTCGTAACGGTCGAAAACAGCAGTAAATTATCCTAAAACAATACGATTACAATCGAATTTAAGTAACTTGTTCCTTCAAAACCCGCTTAAAATGAAAAAAGTTTAAAGACTCGTTTTACTGATTGGGATTGATTTTCATTATGCTGGTATCAATTTTGCGTCATTATAAAAATGTATATGACTTCTGTACGTCAATGACTTTTGATGTCAATTAATTGTAATCTTGTATTTATGTTAGAGAATATTATATGTTCATTTAAATATTACTCATCTATTAATACGAAGCGTAATTCGTTTAATACCTAAAGACTTGCAGTGTCTACACCTACTTTGTTGACGTTCGTTCCGTCTATGTATGCGATTACGTAACGTGCTGTTCTGATAATCTTCAAGAATCAAGATAATTAATAACGGCAAGACCAGCATTTAGTACCAGCGAGTTTTGCGGATTTGGAGACCGAGATGAAGCTTACAGGCCAATATCGCTGCGGCCTGGCCTGCTTATTGTTATGTGTATAAATCGAATGTTATATTAATTTACTATAAAAAACAATGTTTTATTTCAATGACATTCTGTGCGTAGAGGTATGTATGTTTCGGTGATTATAAGAATTATGTCCACACAATAATCGTGCAAAGCAGAGACTGCATTATTTCTTTACGGTATAAGCGGTAAGGAAAAACTCATTGGTATCCTGGCTCGTACCAATGAGTTTTTCGGAACTTATGTACGAAATATCATTTGATATTTACCACTAGCTTTTCGGTGAAGGAGGAAACATCGTGAGGAAACCTGCATACTCGTAGTGGGTCGTTCTCGCATTTCGTGCAAATCGGTGTTTTCGGAAATTTACCAAAAATGTGGTGGCGTTTTCGAATATCTGTTAATGCAAGGTTGTAACATAGGGCCTAAAGTATATGTATCTCCAATGAAAAATTCTAAAAAAGTTAGTATTTTCTTTATATGTACAATTAACACCCAATTTTTTCATTCATCTCTATATGTAACGCGTGAAGATATAACTTTGACCTACATTTTAACCTTAAGATACTACAAATAGAAAATTCGTTGTTTGTGCAATAAATGACTTATTTAGTTATGTTTTAAATCGTATAATATTAGAAGCTAGAAATAAATAATAAAAACTATACAGCCTTATAAGTGTATGGTTCAAGTAATTTCTTCATTACCGACGCGAGAAATAGATTAGCTATATTTTGCTACATAGCGAGGGTATATAGCGCCTACCGCCGATGCAACACATTGTTCGTCAGTCAGTTGGCCGCATGATCTCGTAGCGGATGCCCGTGTGCCACTGTTAGCGAAAATATATACGATCTCTCGGGTCGGGAAGGAGTGTGGTTCTCGATAGTCTTCATCGCCATCGCGTGATTTATACAGTAAGTAGCAAGTGTACATTATTATAATTATACGTAATGAAGTGTTTTAGTGTCGCCTTTCAGATGGTTTATTCTGCAAAATTAAGGTCTGATGCCAACTGATGTAGGCGACAAAAACTTCCAAAACTTCATTCATATCGGTTTCATTCACTTCTTTTCCTTCCAATTTTACTGGGGAAGGTAATGAATGACTTAAGAAGGTAATGATAATATATTCGAGGCAGTGCATTTAATGAAAAGAGGCTTAGTAATTATAAATACTACGCTGTTATAAACATTTAAAACTGTATATGATAATAGGGGAGCCTTTGTAGTCTAAGATGGTCGACCTTCACCGATATGTCTGACGGATGAAACTTACATATTATGAAAGAAAATATGTTCCTGAACATAAATAAATAGGGTTGCTTAAAGAAATATGGTCAAGACTATTTTTAATTATTAAATTTCACCGATCTGTCTGACAAACAAAATAAGTTCCAATGGAAAGTATACAACTTGTACAATATAAATCAACTAGGTTGCCTATCTTTTCCCGGTCACTATTATGTGGTTATAGGGTTGCTTGCGAAAATCCGATCACAAATAAGGGTTGCCAGGCTTTTAAATAAAATAAGAAGGGAAGACTTTTAGCGATAACTCATAAACGGCTTAACTTATCAAGTTTGCTTTAATTTTGTTTGAATGAGTTTATTAAGCACTATTTTTATGATTTTTTTTTTCATATTTTTGGATCGATTTTTCAAAAGTTAGAAGGAATAACCGTTTTTTGTTCTTTCTAAATTATTATTTCCGAAATGATTCACTTTATCAAAAAATGTTGTTTGCAAACTCCTATTTATTTTTAAAGACCTATCCAACGACACCCCACACTATAGGGTTAAAACGATAAAAATAAATTACATAGGTACAAAACGCGAATGATTTAAATATATTTTGTCTATGCTAATTTTTGAAAATTTGAAAACTACGTTTTATGTGATATGGTGCGCAGATGTTCAAACCGACTTAACAAACACTTGGGGTTGACAATCTCGACTTATAATGATGATAAGTAAATGGTAAATGTACCATCTAGCTTGAACATTATAAGTTGAGATTGTCAACCCCAAGTGTATGTTAAGTCGGTTTGATCATCTCCACAGTGCTTAAGACACATGTTTTTAATATTGTCGATTTTAATTGGTGTTAATTTTCTTGAAATACAGTTTTTTTATGTTCGATTTCATAAGTTTGTTTCATTACCGTCCACAGATAAAATTACCATCTCGGCCGATTTCATTACCAGCGCGTAGTTCATTACCAGTAGCCTTATTAAATGAAAAGTAATAAGGTTACAAAGGTGCCTTTAGCAGAAAAATGTTAATAAATGAATCCACAAATTGACGAAACCCAAAAGTTTACCATTTAAAAGAAAAATTACAAATCGAGAGAATCTCACCGATTTGCACGAAATGAGAGAATGACCCTAGTGCATACATTTGCGAAGAAATTCAAAGCTGTGTGTGAAGTCCCCAATCCGCATTGGGCTAGCGTTGAGATTATTGTCTATACATGGTGGTCCAAACCGTGACGTCCAAAAATCGTGGGCTATCATAATGTACCCCATATGTATGTTAGCCGATTTTTCGTAGTTTTCAAGTTATGATTTTTTAAGATTTTAACTTTTCCTATGTAGGTAATATTCTCCGACCGTCCTTAGTCTGGGACCGGTCTGAAAACCAGCGCCGGGCACCTAGGCCCGGCACACGCTGAGACTGGAACCCTGTGCCTAATACAAAGATCTTCTCACTTTTGTTTTGTATATGATAACAACTGTTTTATTTTATTATGTAAGTAATTCTAACTCTATTTTATGTTCATGTATGTGGCAATAAACAATTCTTATTCTTATTCTATTCTTATTCTTATTCCTATGAAATTCCGGGGATCCCATACAGAGTGGCTGAAAAATAACTGCATTCCGTTGCCAGGGAGGTGTTGGGATTATACTGAGCAACTTTTATTATGGGACCAACCCCGAAATCGCGAAAAAAAAATTGGCTTTTTATACATTTTGGCTAGTCCATTTTCTATGGAAGGGTAATTTTTTTTCGCGGTTTCGGGGTTGGCCCCATTGTAAAAGTTGCTCAGTATAATCCCAAAACCTCCCTGGCAACGGAAATGCAGTTATTTTTTAGCCACTCTGTATGGGAACCCCGGAATTTCATATGAAAAGTTAAAAGTAAAAAAAAATCATAACTCGATAACTACGAAAAATCGGCTAACATACATGGGGTATATTCTGATAGCCCACGACGTGAGGAATCTAAAAAAAAATTTTTGGACGTCAAGGTTTGGACCACCCTGTATATAGGCTGAATTATTATTATTATTTATAGGCGGTACGGTACCGTTATTATTTATCAATACCGCTTCGTTTTGAAGGTACTATACCTGTTGAAATATAAAGTACGGTACCGGTATAAAATTGCAGCAGGTACAACAATTTTTTATAGGTGTACAGTCAGCTGCAGAGAAAAGGTACCACCCCTGCATACAATCTTCTATGCAGGGGTGACCTGCAGCTGACTGTACCTAAACCATCACTGACCGAGCGTAGGCGAAGGTCTCCGTTTCAGCTTGGGCAAAAATACTTTCGTTTGTTCGAATGTTCTCCTTTGCATATCACATTTCTCAAATATCTCGAGAAAATTTGTAAGCAGGTTCGGTAGTTGGATATAATTACTCGGTTTCTTTTTTTTTATAAGTTCTAATAGGCAGAGATTGGCATAAAGGACTTAAGCGACAGTAGGGTCTGTGGTACTTAAGACCATTGTGATTATTCGTAGTGTTCGACCGAAGATTCGGTTTCGGTTTCGGCCATAAAATCATGTTTCGGCCGTAGTTTCGGTTTCGGCCAAAAAACGGCCGAATCTTTCGGCCTGGCCGAAACATACGAAATAGTACTTCGTATTATGAAACTAAACTATGTGACAAAGACCAAAAGTTGGCGAGCAAGTAGGACAACAATATTTATATATACAGAAATTTGTGTTTCGGTCGGACACTAATTATTAGGTACTTACTGATTACGCTGCGCCGCGTGGAACGTGAGGTGCGTTGGGGTAAGTACATACAAATCATTCAAGAAAAAAATCCCTTTTAAGATCACTCGTGTGTCTGCCCCTAATAGACTAATTCAATTGAAATTTGGTACACATTTTTCACATATGACAAAGAGTCGGTGATCCAAAGATGGACTAGTAACGTAAATAAATAAACTTTTAACTTTGCGGCCATTTTTTTGTATCGTGTGATATATCAGATATTAAATTGTAAGATATTTACTAATAATAAGCATTGGTCACGTAAATTATTTTTAGTCTTTTTTTGCAAGTATGAATGATATAGAACATTATTTCAATTATTTTTAAAATTAAGCCTATCCAAAGGCGACTTGGAAGATGTGTCATGGGGATCTATATTCGTTGGGTGAAAAACAAGTTTTTTTGTCTAATTATCGTTTAAAACACAATCGATCGGCAATAACGCGGGCACATAAAACAAAAAACTTCTTTTTTCACTCATAAAACTCCTTAAACCTAATAAGAGCTAAACAAAAACAAGTGCGAGTCGGACTCGCATTCTAAGGGTTCCGTATATTAAGTCCGTCTCACGCTTGACTGCACATTTCTTATAGATTTTCCTGACATATATAGGTAAAGAACTACTTTGTGTATTTTTTTCAAAATTTTAGATCCAGTTGTTTCGGAGAAAGTGGGCGGAGAATGATCATTTTTTGCCTATTTTCATGAATAACTGCTGAACTATTAATCCTAAAATTATAAAAAAAGTTATGTTTGAGATTCTTACAATGAGCTCTTTTATTTGATATGTAACACTATATAGTTTAAAAAACATATTTTTTAATTTTTTCATTTACCCCCCCCAAAAATGGCTACCGTATTTCAAATTCTCTAAAATACATTTTATTTACGTTACACGTCCATCTTTGGGTCACAAATTTACATTTGTGTGCCAAATTTACATATGTGTGCCAAATTTCAACTGAATTGGTCCAGTAGTTTCGGAGAAAATAGACTGTGACAGACGGACGGACAGACAGACAGACGCACGAAGAATTATATGTATATGCACTTATCCCAACGCACCTCTCGTTCTACGCTGCGCGGGGTTCATTGCCGCTCCTACCGCCGTAAGTGTAAGTACAACTACATCATCAAGGCTACGATCGAAGATAATCAGTTCAGCACTGAAATAATAGCGGTGGAATGCCAGTATAATATTTAATTATTTATTTTAATTTTATAAATTTAATAGCAAAATAAATAGCGAATATAGGATACTCGTACAAGTAAATCTGTAAAGATCTTAGGGGTACATCAGCCGACATATATTATTAAATTTTATTTTGTCGGCCTTAATTAAATTTCCACCCTGCCGAAACTTTATTTATTTAAATTTTTAATTGAATTGATTTTTCGCCTTATGAATAACCGTATAGAGTAGTAAATAACATTTTACATCTGACTTAATGACATCTGGGTTTATTCGGTTTAACTTTACAAAACGCATATCTCGACAAAGCCATAATATGCAGAAAATAGTTAACAATCAAATGAATTAAATTAGAATTTAAATACGTCACGTGTGACATGAACAGACAAGGAGAGCAAGATTTAATGTATTGTTTCTCTTTCTTCTTTCAATGGAACGTTTTTACAGTTTCTGTTCCTCAAAAGAGGTCAGTGGTTAACACTAAACTCAAAACGCAATCTTAAAAAAACTTGATGGGTCAATGACCTGTCCCAGTAAAGTGAGGTAGTGTGCGTGAAGTGCGCTTGTGTGTGAAATGGGGTAAATTGACAGAATCTGAAAATTTACCCACCTCTACCGTCACCTTAAGAGTACCTACCGAGAATTACCGTAAGATTAAGAGTAAGGGCACGTAAGGGTACCTGACTTTCCCTTCCCAAAACCCCCTTCCGTCCCTTTATCAAAACGTTCCATTCAAAAAATGGCCCGTGCGTCTGAATTGCACAAGGAAGTCGTCTCAAAGTCGTATCATAACAAGATCAAAACGTTAACAAATTGTTAAATCAGAATCGGCCTTAATGGACCAAAATATATTTGACGCGTAAAATAATTCATACTATCACTATCTCCACAATCCCTACTATCTGCCTGTTTGTCTGTTTCCTCTTCACGCTTAAACCAATATACTTATCAATTATCACCATCATTCCACATAGGCGAAGTTGCGGCTAACTTCTCTTCATCCATAGCGTTTAGTGTAACCACATGATCTTGGTTGCATTGGCCGTCTTGTTTCCATTTATACTTATCAACTAAATTGTAGAAAATAATCTCAAACTTGCAGATTCTCCATGCTCCCATACGCAACCAAAGCCGGCCTGGTGCTAGTATTCGTGGCCGCACTACTCCACATCCTGGACCGTCAGATCGAGTTCACGTCCAGGACCGACTTCCTCTGGAAAGACAAGCTCAAGTTCGAACAGGAGGAGGTCGAGACGATGCGGGGGATCAACAAGATTCTGCTGGAGAATATATTGCCGGCCCACGTGGCGCAGCACTTCTTGACGTCTGTGGCTTCGGAGGTAAAACATTGGTGTTTTAAATTGTTGCTAATAGGGATGCTAGGCCTATTTGTGTAAAGAATATTTGAATGCTTTTACTGATATCTTTTATTTGGCTGAGATATTGTTTCTGTTGTGTAGTACGAGGGAGTTAAAAGGCTGGCCCAGCAAAGAGTGGCGGTTACTCCACCGACAAGAGCATAAGCTCTTAAATATTGATGATGATGACTGAGGTCATACTGAAAATTCCTATACCTAATCTCTAAACTATTTAATTTTTAACATTTTCTTTTATAATTCCTTTTATTAATTTCTTAACTTTTTCCTACAACATTTCTTAACGATAGGATCATCCTGAAAAGTACACGGCCCATTTTTCCTCAGGCAATTTTTGTATGAAAATTTGGGCCCTCAGTGACTTTGTATGGAGTTTATGGGGTAATCTGGGTAAAACAAAAGGATTCTGACTAAATGTTTAAACAGTGTTCTTAATTGTTTTTATTGATTCGAACCAAACACATAGCTTGACTTGACACTGTCAAATGTAAAAAAGTGTGAAGAATATTTAACTTCATGTCCGCATTCAGACCAAATCTCTTTGCGCATTTTATAAACAGTGATACTATATTCAGTGTGAGTACATCCCATATTTAATTTTAAATTCATAACTATTTCAGGAAGACCTCTACCACGAGCGCTACTCAAGCATCGCGGTCATGTTCGCGTCCATCCCCAACTACAAGGAGTTCTACGACGAGACAGACGTCAACAAGCAGGGACTCGAGTGTCTCCGGTTACTCAACGAGATTATCTGCGACTTTGATAAGGTTAGGCGAGTGTTTGAACAGGCCACATAGACTTAAAATAAGTTAATCTACCATTAGATTTGGTAAGAACTCGAGTGTCTTAGTCTAAATAAATTTTAACAACTCGAACCAGTTTACTATAGTAAGGTCACTAAGCACGAATTTCGTACACCCGCCCGTTCCTATCTCTATCGCACCCGCATATCTGCTAGGTACTTCTACTGCTAATAATATTTTGCTGATATATTACAGTTATTATTGAAACCGAAGTTCAGCGGAATAGAAAAGATCAAGACCATCGGAAGCACGTACATGATTGCTTCAGGCCTGAGGCCAGGGAAAGAGGACCAAACGGTAAGAAAAACCATTAAGAAAATAAGAAGCATTAATGAAATTGACTGTGTTAATACATAGTATCACTTGTCAAAGGATAAACAATCTTGACGTACCTTTTTATTGAAAAACACTTTTGAAAAATTAATCTCAGCAAATATGTAACAATTATTATAGAATATATATTATGATCACTTAGATTCTTTTGGTTTCATAAGGAATAGTTACTATTTTTAAAGCGATTTTCAATAAAAACGCACGTCAAGATTGTTTACCCTTTTTCTACAGCTAAAAAACGAAGTATACTACTTTTAGATTAGTATACTTCGTTTTTTTAGCTGATTTAGATTCCTAAAACACCCTAAACTTTCGCCCTTACGACCACGATGAAATACCTACAATTAGTATAAGTACGTCCATCTTAGGCACTCTACAAGTATACTCTTTTAACGTAGGACAGCCAAGAGGCTAAAGTTGTTAAGCGGGCGAGGTGGTCGAATTACCTTGACACGCTTAACGATAAAGTCGCGTCAAGATTATTTTGAATTCCTCGCCCGCTTAGCAACTATTGCTGCTGACTGAATGTCAATTAACTACAAAAATATATTATTTCAGGACGCAAAAGGAAAGGAAGAGCACACAGTGGCGATCCTAGTGGAGTTTGCGTTCGCTCTGATCACAATCTTGGACCAGATCAACCGAGAATCATTTCAGAGGTTCAAGCTTAGGATAGGTGAGTCACATTTCAATAAACAATGTTGTACACAAACTAGATTGGTATCTCAGTTACGAGTACTATGTTTTCTATTAAAAAATATAGGAACGGGACTGCGATGAGGATTGCACGATTCATGGAAGCTTGTATCTTTTAAACCATTCAGAAATATCGAGTAAAAGCAGTTCACGATCCATAATTCATTTATCGCATCCATGGTTACAACGACTCTTACGCTAATAATAAAATTTTAGTTTATGTGCTTACGCAAATAATTAAATTAAATTAAATTAAATATCTTTTATTGTCAGGCAACTAAGGCCCATTATACCTTACTAACTAACATACATACATAACATAACAAAAAATTATTTCGGCGATACGGTGGTTTTCTGTTATGTCGCATGTTCCGGTGTAGGATTTTGCAGATTCCCACGGAACCGCCGAAACATCACACCCTCAATAATGTGTAGTCTTAACCCTTTATAAGGCATAAAAGTGTCAGGAATTATGCAAAATTGAACCTTATCGCTTTGAAATAAAGTTCAAACTCACGTGGGAAATGTATTCCCTCTGCCTTATAAAGGATTAAATAACACAACCTATAATCACAACATTATTAGGTATATCATCTTTTTACAGGTTTAAACCACGGGCCGGTGATCGCCGGCGTGGTGGGCGCACAGAAGCCTCAGTACGACATCTGGGGGAACACCGTCAACGTGGCTTCAAGAATGGACTCCACTGGCGTCATGGGACGCATACAGGTCACAGAGGACACCGCTAAGTAAGTACTGGTCGAACAACAAAACAAAAAAAAACCGGCCAAGTGCGAGTCGGACTCGCGCACGGAGGGTTCCGCACCATCAACAAAAAATAGAGCAAAAAAATCGTGTTTGTTGTATGGGAGCCCCCCTTAAATATTTATTTTATTTTATTTTTAGTATTTGTTGTTATAGCGGCAATAGAGATACATTATCTGTGAAAATTTCAACTGTCTAGCTATCGCGATTCATGAGATACAGCCTGGTGACAGACGGACGGACGGACGGACAGCGAAGTCTTAGTAATAGGGTCCCGTTTTTTACCCTTTGTGTACGGAACCCTAAAAACACCAGTGGGTATTCAGGGTTCTCAGGGGTCGGCAACGGTTTGGTTCCTCCGATGCTACTTATGTCCATAGGCGACGGTGACCGTTTCCCATTAGGCGGCTCGTCTGCTCGCTTGATGACTATCACATATGAATGTGTAGACCTCGTGAAGTTGATGATAATGTTCCGTCACCGAGTGCATTCATAGGTATTTTTTCGACTTCAAAATGTATTCTAAGCTTAATAGCATCGTTCGCAGACGATTCTGCTTGTTACAAATTAAAATTGCGTTCATAGGGACGTTGGTACGCAGAAATATAGAGTAGGGATGACGTCACAGCTATAAATGACCATATTCACGACCACTCTATCAAGAGTGACGTACTTAGATAAGAGAATAAAATAAAACCCAATTAAAATTAATCCTTTCTAAAGCTTTATTTCTTTTAAAATAAATCAAATCAAATGCATTGTCATACGAGTTTCAATTAACTAAACTTACTTACTTACTTAAACTAATATAACAGCTCACTCTAGAAATATTACACTGTTTTTGTCTGTAGTGAAACTTTAAGCGAAAGTCGTATTATAAATACTTGGATCGGCTTATTAACGCCTGAAGCAACATGATATTTCTTCCCTTAAAACAAACTTTGCTCCGCAATACTTCCAGGCGCTTTATGTTTAAAAGTTAATCTGAAATGTTGTTTCAGGGTTCTCATGAACGCAGGTTACACGTGTGAGTGCCGCGGGCCTACATTCGTGAAGGGGAAAGGAACACTCACTACATACTTCGTCAAACCGCCCACGTCCATCGGAGGAATGTAAATGGGATGTGAGCGATTCTTGGTTTTTATGGTCTTTATGATGAAGAATAAGTGAAAGAGGGCTGACAGAGTGTATAAGGGAAAAGTAGAAGAGGGAGTTGGAAGGGGCAGACCTCGGTGGACTTTCTCCGATCAGATCGGGGAAATCCTGAAGAATGGCCAGGTCAAGAGCACCCTAAACCGGCGAGCGTGTATGAGGAATGTTATGAAAGTAACGGAAGCGAAAGAGGTAGGTCAAGATCGAAGCAAGTGGAAATCCGTGGTCTCTGTCTACACCTCCGGGAAATAGGCGTGATTATATATTATGTATGTATGTATGTGTAAAAAAGCGCTGGTGGCCTAGCGGTAAGAGCGTGCGACTTGCAATCCGGAGGTCGCGGGTTCGAACCCCGGCTCGTACCAATGAGTTTTTCGGAAGTTATGTACGAATTATCATTTGATATTTACCAGTCGCTTTTCGGTGAAGGAAAACATCGTGAGGAAACCGGACTAATCCCAATACGGGCCTAGTTTACCCTCTGGGTTGGAAGGTCAGATGGCAGTCGCTTTCGTAAAAACTAGTGCCCACGCCAATTACTGGGATTAGTTGCCAAGCGGACCCCAGGCTCCCATGAGCCGTGGCAAAATGCCGGGACAACGCGAGGAAGATGATGATGTATGTATGTATGTATGTATGTATGTATGTATGTATGATCTGACAGCCAAGCCAACATTTCTTCTAATGCGGGCGGGTGGGTGCAGTTGTTGGGCGGCTGCACTTACTACGCGGGTGTAGGTAAAATCCGTCGCACGCGTTCGCGTCAGTTAGCGTTGCTCAAACTATTTTTCGGTTACCCGCTCCGCTCCGTGCAACTGCACCAGCTTGCATACGCCCTACCAAACATTAACAATGTTTGTTGGAAGAAATATTGAACGAATTAATTTAATATCAACATGATGAATAACTTTATAGTCACAAAAAGTTTCATCCGCTGTAATCTTGGAGGATATAATCAAACGGAGACGCCATGTCTGTAATTTTCTGTACAAAACAGTCTGCCGATTTTTGCGGGGGAGGGGAACGTCAAATGTATGCGTAACGTAAAAATAGCCATGTCAGATAAACGTCAGTCCATACATTGTGTATGACCGTTGGCCGCCTATTTTCGACAGAGGGGAAAGCCTGTTAATGGCTACTCCGTTTAGTTGTATCCTCCAAGGCTGTAATACATACAGCGGATGAAGCTGTATCTTATTATACTTCGATAATTATTGATCACTTACGAGTGATATTTTACAACAACTGATAGAAAAGGCATTATAAATAGAAATGTTTGTCTATTCTTCGACATAAAGATTTGGTGTTTTCTAGGGTACCTTAATACTGGATTATAAAATATTGGTGAGGAACACTGAAATGTATATGGAAAATAAGTCATTTTAGTTTACTTTAGTTGTACAGTTTGGTCTTGAAATATAGGTCAGACAAAGTTTTATTTTGACTGGCATGTGTATTATGTGTAAAAGGTTTTTTGACTTTAGTGGACGATTAGCGATTGTTTTACTTACACTCGACTCGAGTTTAGTTTCTGTGGTCTATACCAGACCACACCTATATAGACCAGACCTATATAGGTAGATATATTTTTGTGTCAATGAAAATAATTAGGTATACACATTTTTTGCAACACATAAAAGCAGTTTACAATCTATTTACAAAAATAAGTATATTTTCAGAATTCTAATACATATCTAAAAATTTACAAACTTATTAACACATATTGAAACACTATCTAATAGGATAATTCTTATTAAATAGGTATTTTAAGAGTTGCTAAAAGTAAGCCTATTTAAGTATTTTTTAGTAATTTATTTTGATAATATTTTTAAACTGTCCCACTATTTTTAAGTAAAAGGTCCAAGACCTCGTTTTCACAAAATTGCCAAATTATTATTTATAACTAGAAATAGTTAGAAATCGTTATAAATAAGTAAATCTTTTACTTATTAAACTAAGTACGTAACTACTACTAGTTACCTACGTAAGATTACGGTCTATGCTACTGGTTTTTCGAAAAATTTATAACATCAAATGTGGTACACGTAGAATTTTGTTATAGAGTTATGTATGATTGGCCATACTTCTAAAATAGATACTGCACAAATTCAATATTTACCTAAGTCCGTACTTCTCTCGCATTAGTTATTTAGTTTAAATAGAGCAACACATCTAAAAACGTAAAATACAATCACTTTGTATAATTCTATGTTCGTTCCGTTTATTGTGTTGCTCTTCAAGTCTTCATAAATTAATCTTAGGTAGTTTAAATTATTCCATATATTTTTGTATAATTTTGTAAATAAAGGTGTGATAAATAATTATTTTGAATATGACAATATTATTTATAAATACGTTAATAAATTAAATGGCTAAAGTAGAGATTACAATTACTTTGCATTTAATAGTGAAAGTTTATAAATATTTAGGCGTTGTGTTTAATTTTCATTGTGTTAAGTTTAATTTTAAAATACTCATTAGTATGGTGCTAAATTGTTAAGTAGCCTAATTTTAAATGCATAATAAAATTTAGCATGATAAATATATCAAGTTTGTATTTTTATTATTTTGCTAAGGCGATATATTGAATGTGAATATGTTATTTAAAATGTTTGAGGTGACATTTAAATACTTAAAACCACCCAACTTCAGTCCACAAGTTTAATGCGTAATTATAATTAAGTCCATTATACCACTGTTGTATAATTAAAAAAAAAAACAATGGGTTGCACTCCGGGAGTGCCGACAGAAGTAAAACTCAATGACTAGTCCAAAATGTCTGCAGCACTATGTATAATTGACCCATCCTCCTTTCTATTGAAAAACTTTAGTTCTGAAATTGCTGGTCAGTGAGCTTGTTTAAAATTCGAACTTCAAATTTGTAGCGTTAATTGTTTAAAATTCGAATAGAAATTGTAAAGTTACCTTGCAGACCTCGCATCTAAATATATGTATTTGGTCATGATATTTTGAGTTTTATTCACCAGTACTAGAGTTCACTTTATTAGCGATTTAATAAAGATGTAGCTTTATTGAATTATGTCATTGAGTTTTTCTTTATTGATTTAAATGCCATCTAAATGAGTGGCCATCTAAACCTTACGGTCACGTGATCGCCTTACGCTGTCTCGAGTTTATAATTTTTTCCCCATCTCAAAAAGTGCCCAGCGCCGCTAAAGAAGTTTTCACTTCAAAAAATCTTCACCTAAACTAAGATATTCGATTTAGTTTTGAACCATAATAGTTGGAGTATTTTGGACTACAGTCGGGTGGTTTTGCGGTACAAACATCACAATACATACTTACCTCGGTACCTTGGCCAAATATCGCTTCGAGCCATTATGGACAAATACCAACGCAGATGGCTCTGCAAAAAAGATTCCAACATGGTCTATGTCGGGTTTTTGCTGTAATTTGAGTTAAAACTAGCACATTAAAGAATTTTAGCTTGTTAAAAATAAATACGTAATACAAACTGTATTTTAAAAATGTATTATCTCTTACAGTACATACCTATCAATGTCATCATATATTATAAATTTTATATTAGTTCACTCTAAATAAATAAGAAATTTGAAATGCTAGTTCTGAGAGATTATAATTTTGAAAATTTTATCAATTTAATAAAAATAATGTTCGATAATCATATCGTTTTATTTCAAATATATTTTTCATAAGTTTGGCATTTGAAATCAATAAGACCTACCTAAAAGAAACAACTTGGGTACGGTTTAAAATATTCTGAAATAAATATCAAAATATTCTTATAATAAAGGGTTAAAAATAACCGCCATTTTTATGCCCACATCCCAATTTCACGTTACCATTTTAGACGTGCATCCGTGGCAGCGGGCGGCGTCCGAATGAATTTGAATTTTGAATTCGGAACGTTCTCGGCGAAGCTAATTGGTAATTGGTGGTTGCGACCACCTACGCGTACGCATGCGTGATTTATTTCAGTAGAACCGCCTTGTGGACTATTGTTTGTGTGCGGTTTATTATTTTATCTGTATATTTTGTATACTAAATTGAAGTGAAAATAATTATTGTAGTTTGTTTATTTCGCTACTCCAAAACACATCGATTTTTGAGCTTTCTACGGCGGTTACCACACTAAAGCCGATGGAAATCGCCTCATCAGTGTGATAACCGCCTCCTTATAATATCATATGCACCTCATTTCTTCGACATTTTCATGGAATAATGTCATTGATAAAGTGAGGAATATAATTAGCTATCGAAGTAGAAAATACCGTTCAACCAGAGCGCCTATACCAATTTTTTTTGTATAATTCTGTTAATGATCTTTGCTCCTACATATTAGCAGGCGCTTGATAATATGAATACTTTTTCAATGTGGTTTGTTAATCGTTACGTATGCTTGTTTGGTTATAAGCTTTAAGAAAAATTACTATTAGACAAAGCTACTAAAGCTTAAAGCCTTACTGTGAATCCAGAAAAATAAACAAACTTTATCATAAAATCAGCTGAAAAACGTCTAAAGGCCGCATTCGGATTTTGAAATAGACATCTACTAGATATCATTTAGACGTCACCAAGATACGATAACGATATGTTTAAGATCTAATGTGTCTTTGACATTTCTGCGATTCTGGAGATACTCTTGAACGATTTCCACACGATATGACTTAGAGATCCAATTCACATCTAATAGATGCAGTACCGTCTTTACCATAAGGGCACACGGGGCCCATGCCCAGGGCCCCGCCCTCAGGGGGCCCCAAAGGACAGACAGTTACCATATATTTGATTACCCATAATAAATAGAAGATCATAGTAGACAAATGTTAGTTTAATTAGCTTTCTTTACTTTCCAAAAGGGTCCCAAATTCTTATGTGCCCAGGGGCCCCAGCATAGTTTAAGACGGCCCTGAATAGATGTCTAACACTATCTAACGTAAAAGTGATATTTGGTTGCCCGAATTGAGCTGTAAAAGAGAACTAGTTGAAATCTAAACTATAACGTATCTAGAATAGATCAAGTACGTGTCGTCTCTTGTAAATATCTTGAAGTTCGAATACGGCAGTAGGTACCTACTGCTAGAGGTCATCCTCACGGTCCTCATCCAAGGACTTCCTCAACGACTGGTAAGGTCAGTCCTCCTTATTGGGAGATAAGAACATTCTGTCCATGCTGCCATCAGCTCAGAACAGAAACAACAACACAAAACGTTTACTTGCACATTAATTGTAAGAACATACTTTAACCCAACTAGATCAGTCCGGCTGTCAAAATATAGATTAATTATTACCATTAGGTATTTAACGTGAGAACATTCACATTGATTCTGATTGCAGACCAAGATTATTAATTAGTGCTGGGTAATTATTGGCTTGGTTAATATTAATGTTGGGGCATGTTTGCTTAAATGTGATTTATTGGACTCTTTCAATGGATATGGCTACGTAATAAATGAATGAAATGGAATTACAATTGCGTTATATTATAATTGTTTAAAAGATGCTATTGAATTTGGCGTAAATATGCTTCTTGGTTTAATTTTCCAATAATTATCATCATCATCTTGTACTAAAAACTCCTTCTAGCTAGACTTTTCCCTTTCTTTTCAATCGGTGGAAATAGTTATTTGTGCAACAAGAGAGCAAAGTTCAATATTTTTTCGTGTGCTTATTAATGAGTCCTGTGTCTCGTTTAGTTTTTCTCTTTAGCTGTGAGAACATAATTATTAGAGGGAAAACCATAACATAAAATTCAATTTGTCTAGACATAAAACATACACATGACACACTCATTACTCACTTTTTAAGCAAAGAAAACTCTCCCTTATGGATTTTCGTACTTACTGACATAACTAAAAAAATCCAACATTTATACATGCAGCTCACGCCAAATGGCAAAACCTACGCCTTTCTTTGACTTTATTGTTGAAAAAGGACCAACAGGCAAACGCCTGCAATGATTTAATAAGTAAGGCATTGTGGTCTAAGTGGGCAGTGCAGTAGCTAAACACGAACCCGCGCTTAGCTGTCCTTTACCGTACCGCGGACCACGGTAGCTATCAAAGATCACTTGATGAGAAGAGGCGCTACTTAATAATACCATCTCAATAATAATCAATCTAATAGATATAAGATATAGTAATAATATTTAAGTAAAGAGAGCTGTATTTCGCAAACAAACTGTCAAAGTGTCCCAAAATTTCCTTACATTTTTGGATCTTTCCATTCCGTGACCGCCATACAAAGTCTATGAAAAATGGTAACGGAATGGGAAAAAAACCTTGGGACACTTTTTTTCTCCTATTAGGATAGAAAGAGCTCGTGATTCTGAGTAGAAATAACATAGAAATTCACAAATTAAAAAAATAAGTGTAAGGGAGAACTTTACATAAAATGACCCAGATATGGTGCTATTTTAACGCCCTATTGGTGTGGTAATTAGCACAACAAGTGCCTATGTAGAAAATTTAAAGGGCCATAATAATATGTACCTACTGTAAAACGTTGTACAATACACGTGCGAAAAGGTAATTCGCAACTCGTTTCGATTTCAAAATTCAATGACGAGTGGGTGGCGATACAATTTATTTCCTACTTTTCGCACTTATATCGTAATGACTACTACCTATTTTAGAACATTGGGCCCGATTCGGATTTTATAATAGACATCTATTAGACATCGCCAAGATACGATAACGATCGTTTAAGATCTAACCTGTCAAATTTTACATTTCCGCGATTCTGAAGATACTCTTGAACGATTTCCACAAGATATTACTTAGAGATCTAATTCACATCTAATAGATATCTAACACGATCTATCGTAAAAGGGACATTGGTTGCCCTAATTGCGCTGCAAAAGAGAACTAGTTGAAATCTAAACTATAACGTATCTAGAATGGATCTAGTACGTGTCGTCTCTTGTGAATATCTTGAAGTTCGAATACGGCAGATTGGCTTGTAATGATGTTTGCGAACTCGACTGTTCCATCTACACCACTTACTCTACATCTATTATTACGCTAAATAATATATGAGCCGATTAATCTCTCGCCACGCGATATTTCACGGCATTGTGCCGTTTCCGGCCCTAGTAGAGTTATAACTCGCGTTGTGTGGGATATTGTTACTGGCTGGAATGCATGTGGCATGTGCAATTGTGCGTCGGGACTAATGAAGAATACCTAAAGAAAATTTAATTTTGGACAAAAACTGCGGAAAGAGAAGAGACTAGAAATGTATGGGATCCAACACATTCTACAACTCTTCTCTTCCCGCACAGACTCTTATCAGAATCACTACTACAAGTTCAGAGCCATTGAATTCGAACGTATCTATACTGACATCATATTATGCACGATACCTGAATGACATCAGTTAGATGTGTTTCTGAGGCCGGTGTACGTTCGAATTGGCCTGTTATTAGGATAAAACAAGGTTGGTATTGTTCATTTTTATTTAAATTGGTGATTTTCAATTGTCATCTGGCGATATGCAGTCGAAGACAGTAGCTAAACAAAAATATGTAACATTAAAATGCTCTACTATATCTACACTACTTCAAATTATGAGGCGTATTTTTGTCACATTGCGAATACTCCGAACGAGATATGGTACGTTAATTTTGATTCGCAACCTATGCCCAGTGTTTTGAAAAGTAGCCTCAATTTCGAACGACATTTTTTCGTGCAAAAAATCAATATCGATAAATGCCGCATACTATTAAGAGCAATACGTCCATAATGACTTTTAAACGTTTCGCGGAAGCCGCGGCCCATCCATGGATGTGGTGTGGTAGAATTCGAAAGCAAATAAAAAAATAAGTCTTACTTCTTAGCACCACTTGCACCATCCCACTAACCCAGGGTTAACCGGTTAAACCGTTAACCTAGTGTCAGTACTGGTAACCATGGTAAATCCAGGTTTAACCGGTTAACCCTGGGTTAGTGGGATGGTGCAAGGAGCGCTTAATGATCACTTTAACAACTTGATTATTGCGAACTAAATATGAGATCAAATAAGCAAATCTTATATTTACAATTTACAACAACAACATTAATACAAATGTGTAAAAATTCAGTATAAAAACTACAATAACTTTTTGCGTTAGCCCCCACTTCATTTAAATTCCGTGCTACTGTTACTCGTGTCTAGTGAGTATTATATTCTTTGCTCGTGTCATATTATACTCGTACACAAATAGTCTTATTTATTGAAACACAAAGTATTTTTTTTTTCCATTTCCGTTTTCCCGTAATATTTGATATGGTTCATGTCTCTCGCACTCGTTAACACACAAATCGTCATTGTCATCTATGTCAGCAATGTCAGCATCATGGACGCTACTACATACGATAATAATATCTTGTATTATGCGTTAATAATGACTGCTGATTGTTTCACGGAAGGCTGGTATTTATTGGTTGAACCAATTTTGTACCGTTTGCAAGATATACCCTATTCTGATCAACTGCAATGGAATTTTAGCGTTACAGGCGTATTCTAATTGTAATAAGAGGATGTAAATAAGTTATGGATCTGATATGTGACGTTTATGGTTGAAGAAATGTCACATTTGACACTGACAGATCAGATCGAAATCTAATCCAAATCTAATTCACATTTTCTTATTACATATTTCCTATGTGTCCCCTTTTTATCAAGTAGTCATTTATAGCTGGCTATCTTCTTCTCTTGATTTTACATGGTGTCGATCAAATCATATTAGTTCTCGAAGAGGTTCGTTAGACCAGATCGCTGTTTGTTCGATTTTGGGCAATTCCGTCAGCAACTAACTATTATGAACTGAGAAACTACGAGCCCTTTAACAGAATAAGGCTGCCCAAAATGACGGGTGACCGCCCGTGGCAAATTTATGCGTTTTCATTGAACCAGATTTAATCAAGTTCGCCTGAGCCTGAGCGGATCGACGGTTTTCTGTATTTAATATCGCCCGAATATTCAATTTACGTGGATTTATTCGAACGACCTTCTATTATAAAAACTGGTCGCTTATTTCTCTGAAACTTGGCATTTTGGGAATTATTTCGCTGGCATTTCGGTGTTTTGGTATAAATTTTGTGGAAACACGACTTTTCAAGAGTTCATGAGGTCTTGTTCTAAAAAAAATACACTCGAATTGATATTAAGCTTCTCTTTTTTAGGGTTCCGTACCCAAAGGGTAAAAAACGGGACCCTATTACTAAGTTCGCTGTCCGTTCGTCCGTCCGTCCGTCTGTCCGTCTGTCACCAGGCTGTATCTCATGAACCGCGATAGCTAGACAGTTGAAATTATCACAAATAATGTATCTCTGTTGCCGCTGTAATAACTATTTAATACTAAAAATTAAATAAAATAAATATTTAAGGGGGGCTCCCATACAACAAACGCGATATTTTTGCTCTATTTTTTGTTAATGATGCGGAACCCTCGGTGCGCGAGTCCGATTCGCACTTGGCCGGTTTTTTTAACCAGTGGAGCGCCCTAGTATCACACGTGTACGATACTAACTCAATATGAGTCAAATTGATTTGCATCAATTTTTTGTCTGATTGGCGTTCGATGGGTTAAAGTCGGTTAAAATAAGACACACAAACACAGAACAGTGAAGTTGCGACACTATATAGTTAAGGAATACTTTTTCAAGTATTTAACAATGAAAATGTATAGGTACTTAATGAGGTTTTACAGTACCAGTATCCTTACCACGAGTTTGCTCGCTACGAACGTTTCCGAGAAAATACGATGGCAAAGGATTGTTCGCTACATCTGATGATGTCGATGATCCTTCCGGCCGATTTTGGGCCATGGCGACCACTTCGACTCCTAGTTTGCTGTACGTAAACTAACTTACAATGCTCCTCCCTCGTACTGTAATTGGTGCAAGCGAGATGCACTGCGTTTGAGTTGACGCAGGCGTTAGCGTTTAAGGCCACGTAAAACTTTACTTCAACAAAGTACCTACGAGAGAAGGTATAGGCCACAAAATTTTCGGAAATACATGATCAAGTCCAATAGCAAAATGTATTAGGCAGACATTCCATGTATGTATTAATTTGAAGTAAAAACTCCGTATATCAAGTTCGGTGTCCTTGTTATAAGGATTATTTGTCCCTTTTTGTTGGATAGAGTGCGAGAGAGACGGGTATTCTGGTATTTATGTATTATGCATACCGCACTTTAGCATTATTCACACGACCATGCCTGCTATATTCTCACCTCAGCAGAGGTTAAAATTACCAAGCATGAATTAGCGGGCAATAAACTTCATACAACACCATACAACCATACATTGCGTTTATCGCCAGCAAAATAAAGCATTAAATAAAGATGTTTTAACCAGAAACAGTTCTGTAATCTATTTGACAAGATTTAAAGGAAATTTCGAGAAGTGGCTTATAAGATAAAGACGTCTTTTTATCCGGTGAGCACGTACACTTTGAACTTGAGAAACGAGGGTTGTTTTTGACCGCGGTAGACTGTGAGTTTTCAAAATGTACTTTGTACTTACACAACATTTGTTCATAAGAGTACCTGAGGTTAATGTGGCTAATTCCGTCATAGGGACTATTCCCTCCACGAGCGTATATATGTTTGATTTTCAATCGTCTGAGAAAAAAATTAGAACAATTTTTAAAGTTTAATAAAAATTGAAATTGCATTAACGTTTAATGATTTAGACAGTTCCATATGAGCCTATCGAACCAAGCAGTAAAGTTTACTGTTTGTATGTTACGTACGGCGTACGTACATTTTTTGATATTGTAAAAGAAGTTAATCTTAATGAAAAAAAATTTAAGTGTGCTCGTTAGATCATATTTTTTTCAGTGTAGGGAATAAAAAACCGTCTGCATTTAATTGCTGAAACTAAAAGCAATCGCTGCTTTGCCGATGAAATTATCATTTTTGTTCGTTGTTCGAGAAAAGCGCTAGTAGACAGAATAGTCCCTATGACAGAATTAGCCACACCTATGTTTTGAACTTCAGTTCATTCAGCAGTTCAATAGGGCTTAAATATTATAAAGTGAATATATTTACTATGAAGGATGGGACGAGGAGGTTGACTTTGAAAAAGACAAAAGAAAAAATGTTATCATTAACAGTAGGTATTTCAAAAAAAGCCTCCGCCAGCTTGCACTAATATGCGAATACGAGCAAGATGCATATAAAGTAAGTTACGCACACGCTAGCGAATATGTTAGAGTCAAACTGGTTGTGGATTATTTGGAAGTGAAAATTTCTTTAGCGGCGCTGTGCACTTTTTGAGGTGGGGAAAAAATGTTAAACTCGCGACAGGTCAGGTCACGTGACCTGATCGAAAAACTGTTACAATGTCATTGAGTTTTCACTTCTGCCGGCACCCCCGGAGTGCAACCCGTTGTTTTTTTTAATCCAAAATAACATTTCCAAAACTGCACAACTCCGTAGTTTAAAAGTCCGCGTTTACCTTTGATTTGTAACAGACGCCTGTGCAATTATTACAAATTAACACGCGAACGCGGGCCACTAAATAAACCCCAAATAACATGCCTCAAACCGATATACATATTTGATGCTTTAAGCGATCCACTTCACACCTTCTTACCAAAAATGTACCTTACTACCACACTGTAGGATTGATTCTTGGTTGAAGCATTAATGAGTCGAGTGACATTTGGGTTCAATTGGTCGTAAATTTGCGAAAAATGCTCTGATTTTATACATAATTATTAACAAAATCGTTAAGTAAGGTTTAATTTCGATGTCGCAGTTCAGTTGTGTAATCAAAGATTATCAGATAATTTACAAAAGAGCCCACAATGTCGAAGATACTCCAAAGAGATTAAATGAATGGTACTACATAGTTCAAAAGTTATTTAGCTCATTGTAATTTTAGAGAAAAAAACAGTCGAATACAAAAACTGGAATATAATATAGAATTACTTAATGTTTGGCGATATTTATTTTTTATTAATTTATAACTAAAAAATAAACTTTACTTGTAAACTGCGCCAATTATGCCTGTACTAGTACAGT
Source organism: Cydia amplana (assembly GCF_948474715.1). Lineage (NCBI taxonomy): Eukaryota > Metazoa > Arthropoda > Insecta > Lepidoptera > Tortricidae > Cydia > Cydia amplana. The sequence goes on along the minus strand of NC_086079.1, from coordinate 14,962,017 downwards.
GTAACAATTTAATTTCCGTACCATTTCGTACCTTGTCACAGTGACAATCAATATGAAAGTCGCTAGGGACCGCATACTATTCGTCACTGGGACAATGTTACGAAATGGTACTGAAATTAAATTCCTTGACCGTATCTGAAGCAGACGTTATTAAGCTGAACTAGACATCATCAACATCTTCTAGGCACTCGTTATCTACTTCGTCAAATCTCGGCCATTTTCGAAAATGAAGAGACCAGGGGGACTAGCCAAGGCGACAATCTTACATCGACAACCGCCAAACAAATAGAAGACATTTACTTAACGGGGTGACAGACAATGTCATTTGACATGAAAAAGTTCGTACATTTGTTTATTGCGTTTAGTGGCGAATGTATGAACTCGCAATAAACACTAATCAATGTGTAAACAGCCCTCAAAGTTGAGGCTAGCCTCACTTATCCAGCAGTCACACTTATCCGTATTGATCTTAACTGAATTGTCAAAAGTCAACTGTTGACAACCAAAACTTGCCTATCGTAGAGAGTAGAGACTAGAGAGACTTACAGTCCAAGACGTCATGTGAAAGCCAGAGGGGCTACCGCGAAAACCGAATTTCGCAAATTGCGGGCATTTTTCTCTGTCCCTCTAATTACGTCTTGATTGGCGTAAAAGAGAAAGATCCCCACAATTTGTGAAATTCGGTTTTTGCGGTAGCCCCTCAGCCTGTAGCCAGTAGCGAAGGTGATCTACGTTTTCTTAATCCAGTATATTTTGTCCGCGTTAAATTGGCGGAAGTTGTTTTGCATATATTCATATTTATAACCTACAAAATTTACTCTTTCAGATAATAAATGCCGTAATAACTCAGCTATTTGTACAAAACTGTCTGATTATCTCAAATCATTATAAAGTCCACATTAAATCTGCCAAAGTAATCGTTTTCCGCCAAACAAGCAATTGTTCTCGCAAGATATTGATACGAAAGTACATTTTTAACCGCTTTTTAAAATAAAATAGGTTATTATCTGCAGCGCTCTTTGGTAAAGCGAATTTATTAGTTCATTCAGTAATAAAGTAAGAACTTTTTCTTGTTTCCCTTACTGAAATATGGTTCTGAGTTCCGTATGTGTAACTTCAGGGGTTCGGAACAAATGGTTTTTAAATTATTTTTATGAGCGCCTGCTGCGACTTTAATGACAGACATAAAGTGATTTTATTAAATTATACAACGGGACTTAATCGCGTATCTAAGTTTTAAGATTTACCTCCGACGTTGTATAATTTAATAATGTGTAAAAATCGTGAAAGTTTAAATCAGTGTTATAAAGGGATTTTGTCTTGTACTGGCTACTTTTTGCTGTTGTTAAATTTGCTTTCATGCGCATTGTTTGTTTCATACAGCGGTATTTATTAGTTGTTATTTTGCATATGATAGACGATAGTGTTAAATAGCTAAAATCTAATTACAATTACTTTGTGAATACTTGTAGATATCATCTATTGCATTATTTTGTAATGTGAAATGCTAATGCGGATAAAATATCCTTGCTTTGTTCTAGTTTTTAGTTGCTTACACAATTGAAATCGTCTAACATAATCTGCTTTGTAGAAAATATCATGGATAGCGCAAATTCAAAACTAAGTTCCGAATTAACCAATTTAAAGACAATCACTACATATGTACTTAGTATAAAACAAAGTCGCTTCCCGCTGTCTGTCCATATGTATGCTTAGATCTTTAAAACTACACAACGGATTTTGATGCGGTTTTTTTAATAGATAGAGTGATTCAAGAGGAAGGTTAACCCGTGAGGAAGGTTATAATTTGTTAACCCGTGCAAAGCCGGGGAGGGTCGCTAGTAGGCTATAAGTAGGAAAACAAAGCAAGACAAAAAACTTCAAAACCACAGTTTGTCTCCCCTGGCTTGGACGCCTCACCCAACTTAAAAAAGGCTTTAAAATCGGCTTATTGGAGCGGCTGATCCCGTTCCGATGTTCATCTTATTTACGAGGGTGCGTACGCGCAGGACCGACGCTTTTGGGGTTTTGAGATTCTGTGCAACTTGGGACGGTTCATGTTGTCTCAAGAAAAGGTTAAACATTGGGTTATAATATATTTGGATAATAATATAAATATCGTCGTTGTTTTTTAATGACTTGTTAAAATATCATATTATTATTATATCTGGAGTGGTGAAGATAAACCTTGCAGAGTCAACAGATTACATTCTTCTTCCAGTGCCATCTTCTACCGGAGGTCGGCTATCATGAGGTTTATACAAACTTTAGACACAGCTGCGCGGAATAATGAGCGTGTGCTGTGTTTGAACCATGTTCGGAGATTTTTGAGCCATTAGTTATGTCTTCGTCCGGATGATCTTTTCCCTCGGATCACATTATTAATAGATTACATTATTAACTGTTTATTTTGAAATTTAATAATAGTTATATTTTTGATGTTAGTAAATTTTAGTTCAAACTTAGTTATTTGAGAAAAGAACATATACCTACCTACTTGGATTGGAGGTACAAAGTTGAAATGTAACGTTTCGCTATAAATAGCCTTCGACTTCGGGTTTTAATTGAGCGTGATCAATTAACGTAAAATAATAATTAGAGCATGTCCGAAACTTATGTACCTATTTAAAATGTTTTAACTTTTCGCTACTTGATGGTTCCGGACACCATATACCTATCTAGTTTAGTTTTATTTGTTTTTTTTTGTACATGTCATTTCCATTCATCGTAAATTGGAACGCATTAATTTGCGACAGTAGGTAGGGTAGTTTTTTCGAATATTTTGACGTTAACAAAAGCCAGTTGAAGGTAGGTAGGTCGAGTCGATGGCTGCTCATGACCGTATGCGCAAGCGCGTTCGTCGTGATAAATCAGAAATACGCTAAAACTGTCGATTTGTGTGCTCAAAACCCTCGCCTCAGCCACTACAGCATCAGCTCGCCATTGGAGAGTGTCGGTACCGCAGCTGCTCGCCGCGCGGAGACGGGGTGAGTTGGCTTTCGATGGATTCGCTTTCTCTGGCATTGCATTGTTAAATTTCTCTCCTAATACAATTTCCCTACTCGAGGGCGATCGTACACTACTTTTGTTATCTAAGATATATACTTACCTAATACGTTCAAATTCCCTAATAAATAGTATCTATGTAAGAACCGTGGCAAATAAAAATAAATTATTATTACAAATTAAATCCGTTCTTCTAGATCTTTATCAACAGGAAATAAAATTCAGACATCCTTATAAACATATTTCAACTACCTAAAGAGGGCAGAGTGATTTACCAAAATTAAACTTTAGCGTCAATACAATAAAATTCATATCAGAGAATTAAACAAACTACACTGATTTTGAATAAATAGATATGTCATAATCCGATTAAAGTAATACAGAAGCTCAAGCAAACTTAAACGAGTGCAATCGTTTTCGTAAAACAAACTCCAATTTTTCTGCTTAAAACAGGGCTCTATTGTCTTAAATACAGAGTTGAAAATGAATTTATTTCATTTGTCGGTTACCACCTTCTTAACCTTATATTTCTAAATAATCATCATGACAAAGTGCCATCATTTGTCACACTTTTAATAGAAATTTTGGTCTTTAATAGGCAAGATATAAGATCTAAATTTGCAAGCTTGATGCGGGTGGTGCTAAAGATGTGCGTAAGCCATGATTTGTTTAGATATTCTATTGTGTTGAATGCGTGGCTTACTGACTCTTACAATCATTCATTCAATACCAGCAGAGCTATGGGTTAGTTTATGGAACGTTTTTTTTTAATTTTACGTATGAAAGTATTTACATTTTAAGCATGACAAAAAAAACTGACAAAAATCTCAAAATATTGGTCAAATTCTGGAAACCTATAGAAATAATGTACTTAACTAACTAAATATGAAATCGTAGGTACGAAAAATTCAAAAGTAAACAATGAAATCAGTAATTTTTATAAACTTCTGTAAAAGCACAAGACTAAATCCTCCGCAAATTTGATCTGTATTATACAGATCAAATTTGATTATTATCCAATGTTATTATGGAATAATATTAACATCAATAAATTGCTCTAATTAGATTAAGATAATATGTACTTAATCTAATTAGAGCAATTTATTGATGTTAATATTATTCCATAATAACATTGGATAATAATCAAATTTGATCTAATAAAGATAAGATAATATGTACTTATGTAATTCCTAATTACTATTCATAAGTGCTTGTTGCTAGGCCTACATGAATAAAGTATTGTTAAGAGGGTTCAGAAATGAGACAAAACTTGGACGTCTTAGACTTAAAATTATTTATTTTGGTTAAAGTAATCTCAAAAGCTCGGACGACGGGACGTGCGTGCCGTGAGAAGGCCGCGGGCAAAATGGACGAGTCGACTCTTGCGCCGCGGCGTCTGCGGGGCGCGGCGCAGGTGGGGAAGGGGAGCCCCGCTGGCGGGGCGACAGTCTTCGGATTTCACCTTCCCTTACAGTCGACCATCCTGATGGTAATACGTCCCCGGATTACCTGAAATTCATACAATACCTATAGTGAAGGTCCGAGGAATGTAACAAATGGAAGAGCATCCAGCCCGCCTCAAATCTGACTGATCTTAGCCTTTCTGGCCATGAACGTTGTCTAACTGACTTCGCTCACGAGGCGAACTTTTAAAATCTAGTCTATGATCTCAAACCTGACTGGTCTTAACCTCACTGGTCATAAGCTCCATCTTTCTGATGATACTGAGCCTACGAGATCTAGACAGGAAAAACTTTGTGTTGTTCTCAACAATCTGACTATAGGCTCCATCTATCTGATGATCCTGAGCATAATAATATAGAATGAAAACGCAAACAATCTCAACTCTGAGACCATAGTCTCTATTCAATCAATAACTCCGAAACTTGAAGTCAGAATCGTTAAAAATCAGGCAGTTTTCAAAAATAATAAATTAAAATATTTTACTAACCTTGTGTTGGACATGAGTGACAGGCCTTCAGGTATATTGACTTGATTTATTATTATTCTACATTGATGGATTATTAAATAAGAAAATCTGTTGAAGTATGGCAATATTATTTATATAACAACAATCTCTTTTTTTTAATGTCTTTTAACAAAACACAACAAAAATAATAATTGACTCAACAATATTATTTGATCACATACATACAATATTAAGATTTATTTTATGATCACATGTAAACTTAAATTAATTTTAATATCCGATCAATTATTTTATCAGGTAACGGATCATTACGTTCGGTACTACATATTTATGTCGATTTATTTGATTGTCAGCTGATTGAAAGCCTAAATGCACGTAGGCCATTAACTCAACATTATTGATCATAACAGTTTTGTGATATTTTTTTTTAGTTATTTATATTAAAATCTGATATTAAAACAATTTTGGTGCTTTTGTATTTGAATCTTTCTTGCGAAAACAGTTGTCAGGGACGTGACCCCACTTGTCACAATTAGTGCAATGTCTCTGCTCCTTGCAATCAGTACTATCATGCCCATATTTAGAACATCGATCACATTGCTTTACATCGGTTTTTGTGCAATTCGAAGAGAAATGACCTTTAATACCGCATTTATAGCAAGTGACATCATCGTTCTGAGACTGTTTCCGCGCTGTATCAGATCTACCCGAATCGTTTTTCATCGGGCTGTCCTTACTTTTATTTGTATAATCAAAACCGGCATCTGTTAAGTATTTCAATAGACTTTTAGTATCACGGCAAGCGGCACCCCGCGCGCCAGCCCTTAACAAGGAATCGTTCAACGTGAAAATAATGACGTCAGTTATAACGTGATCTGGTTGGTCACATTTCTTTCCTAATAATAACTTTTTGTAATAAAAGTCCAAAATGTTTTCATTATTCTCGCGTTTTACGTTAACAAAATCATACAATTTGGAAGCTATGCCCCGTCCTTCAGGAAAATCACTTATTAATTTATGTTTCCACTGGTCCCACGTATAATCAATATCTTGTAGGGAATTAAACCACAACCGAGCGTTTCCGGAAAATTTAGTCGTCATTTGATAAATAAGAAAGCGTTCATTCCAGTTAAATATTTTTGCTAGCGCCTCTAAACGTCTTATCCAAACTTGCACTGTCATATCACTTGATGCATCTCCGGTAAAAACAGGTATATTATCTGAGCCCGATAATAATTTGTTCATCTGACCTTGTTCCGATGTACAAACTGTGGAAGCGCCGCAGTTAGCTCCCGAGCAAGAGGCCGCGGCAGGTCCAGCTTCTCTTGGCGCACATCGGGCGAAGGCGGCAGGTACCGGCAGCAGCGGCGACTGGGGAAAAGCGCGCTCTCCGCTCGCTCCCGGTGACGTCAGCTCGCCCGCCGACAACATGGCGCCAACGCCGCCAAGCTCTGAGGTAGACCTTGCTATCGGTGGCGTCGTTGACATCGAAGTGCAATCATTCGTTGGGTCTGCTGTAACTGAAGTGGCGGTGGTTATATTTTTTTGTCCCTTTGACTTATTTTCCACCGTCGCCGAGCCTTGATCAGATGTATTTACAAATTGTTTTATTAAACGCTCTAGTTTGTTAAGCCTCTTATCGAAACCAGCATCAATTTTATTAGATTTTCTCCTTTTTGGAGTACGCTCTCTCGATCTACTTCTACTATAACGCCTGGTACGCGAACGTCGCCCAGAGCGCGAACGCTGCCTGGAGCGCGAGCGCGAACGTGATTCTTTATCCATCACAATAAAAATATATGTGGGTAGTGGGCGGGTGATGTTTACTTTTTTTTTAAAGTAAGCTCGATCGCACTTCTGAACTGTTAAGAGGGTTCAGAAATGAGACAAAACTTGGACGTCTTAGACTTAAAATTATTTATTTTGGTTAAAGTAATCTCAAAGGCTCGGACGACGGGACGTGCGTGCCGTGAGAAGGCCGCGGGCAAAATGGACGAGTCGACTCTTGCGCCGCGGCGTCTGCGGGGCGCGGCGCAGGTGGGGAAGGGGAGCCCCGCTGGCGGGGCGACAGTCTTCGGATTTCACCTTCCCTTACAGTATATTTTGAATTTGAATTTAATTTTAAACCGCTTACATTGACAAAGAATTGAAGAATGTTGAATAGGTAAACGAAATCTAATGACCTGCCATTTATTATATTTATTAATTAATGTGTTTACTACGTTACTATTTTCTACGTTAAAAGTCTTATTTTATAAACGTAAATTCTTACAGTTGCTACTCCTTCTAAATCGTTGGAGGTAGATATATTTTATACTGGTTCAAAAATATAGGTTTATATATTGCACACCTTAACTGCGTCCCAGATTTTTGCGACCACCAGAGTTGAAATATGTAATTTGAATTTTTATAGCCCCTCTGTGAAATAATACTCATACTCAGTTTGAGAACATCTTAACGTTTAATTCAATAACTGTTCCGCAATTATGACCGACACATTTATAAACGACCATCAAACCTTAAATCCCTTCATAATTAGCAGTGTAGCAGTTAACCAAACATTATATCCGACGTATCGACAGTCGAAAGTAAATGACTTATAATACATGTGTTTCGACCAATATGTTATTATTAAATGTATCTTACACGGCCCCATAAAGACTCTCATTAAAATTGATGAGACCGTACCTTATGATTAATCCCATACATTCTATCTTACGAAAGAAATCACCGCGTTGAACTAAACGTTATTTCATTAAAACATACTTAAATCAAAAAGTGAACGATAATAAATATATGGATTTTTTTGTAAAATGAAAGTGGAGTTACAAAGCTGAAAAATCAATCCGAAAAAACTGTTTTCTTAAATTGGCTTGTTCACTGCATGCTTAAAATGTCATTCGACAGAACTTGCTAACTATGTAAACAAAAGTTACTAGTAAATTGACATTCAGTGTCAATTTTAGAATGGCGGTTTGTTTACATAGTTAGCAAGTTCTATTGAATTACACTTTACTACTTTACATCCAGTCAACCAAGTAACCGGTTTTTTCTTGTTCTTTATTTTAATTATGACCAAATAATAAAATAAGGATTACCTAATATTCATCGTATTTTCGATTCAATTTTAAATTTCATTTCGAGTGTAGGTAACTCTTTGTGCTCGGGCAACCAATTAATAATATGTAACGTTAGTAATAAACACCTACATACGAATACGTATGTATTAAGAGGTACGAAGTACGAAGTATATACAAAGTAGAAAATTAATTCAATCTATAAACGGTTCATAATATTTTAGATAGCACAGTGCCCGTAGGTATGTGACAATGCGAGCGCGCGAATCAAAACGCATCGTGTGTGCGCCAAAAATGGGTGGGCTCGGTATTTTTGTCTAATTTCGGTTCGAAGTTCCTGTTACGAAGAAGTAATTAAAGCATGATCAATGTCGCATAAGAAGTTGTCGTTAACAAGTAAGTAGTTTAAAATAGGTGTACAGTGAGCAAGGGCCTTTAAAGTAAGTGTGTGATTGCAATACGCTCGAACTAATTGTCGAGCGGCAATCACTGCGTCGGCATTCGGCGACACTTCGATTTTCACTCAGTTTCTTAGGGTTCAGTTATCAAGCATAATATAACGCAATCGCTAAAAAATATATAAAAGATTATTAATTATATCGTTTCGTCCAGGGCCCAGTCCCAGTTTTGTACAACTGGAGGGTCAGATGGCAGTGTGCAACTTGCGACCTATGTAAAGTCTACGCATTATTATTTGTAGGTTACTGCCTTTACAATGCTGCCAGGAAAGCGTTTGTGCTTTGATGTAATAAAAGAGAGGGGGAGGGAATATTCAAAATGGGGGTATTTACCATGTAGGTATATTTGTGTTTTTTTAGAGTTCCCGATATTCGGGCACAGTTGCACTTGCCATTATGCCCTTTATCGCTGTGCAAGTCGGAGATGATGACACATGTCTTGAAATGGTACGTAGGCTTTATAACCTATGTACATTTTTTTAATATATAATCAGGTGTTATTTTCCATATTAATTAAAACAATAATATTGTTATTGTGCTATTCCGCGATATAATAGCGTGCAAGTTAACTAGTGCTAACCTGTGACGGTTAAAATGCGTGTTGCAATTTGCAATGTAAAATATGTAATTGCATGAAAAATTAATACGCAAGTGCCTGAGTATAACGAGTTAACACTAATTGACTAGTACGTTGTTCTATCCCTAATATTGTTTTATTTGCTACAGATCGTGTTAAGTTTCGCGCCAGCTCACTCTTGTCCGCTTTTTTACGATGAAGCCGTTAACCACGCCGTTTAGCGCTTAATCGCCGTTTAAGTAAACTTAACGCGCAATTAGTGGCGATAAACGCGGTGCGCGTGCGCGGGAGCTGGTGGCAAAATTGCGACATTATTTGTCACGTTCTGTTCACGTTCATCAATTGTTTTCTGTTAGCTGTATCTTTGTCTAAAGTTTGCCAATAAAGAGTATTATTCTATTATATCTATTTAATCTAATACATACAGTACCGACAGATGGGAAAGAAAGTTTCTTCGCGCAGCACGTGAAAGCCCCCTAGAAAAACGAACCGACAATCTAAACAACATCGCAGGGAACCGTTTGACAAGGGTAACATACGACTAGTTGTTGGAGGTATATATATATATCACTGCTAGATATCAGATTATCAAGATATAGGTACTGACCTATTATATATCTTGATAATGTTAATGATAAAAAAGCTGATAAGTAATTTAAGTTTTTAACTCGGTCATTTCAATTAGTTCAAATTCGCAGGTACCTGATATATAAGATATTTTATTGATGCATATGTTTTTAGATAAATAGTTATAAATAAACTCAGCTAGGTATAAGAAGTTTCACATCTCATGCAATATTTTATCAATTCAATCGCCTTACAAGAAACAAAAGTTGGTCGCTAATAAAACCACAATTAAATATTTGACATGGTTAAAAAATATCGCCTCATCTTTTAACCTCGTAAAATATTGTCAGCTCCCGGGCTAGAAGGAAATTATAATTTTATTTGGTCACACTATAACTGTCAGCCAACGATCTTGCGCAAATTGTCATAAAAGATTTCCTGGGAACCCGAGCAGATACAGTGTGAAGATTTTATGTAGTGGATTGAATTCCTCATGCTCAATATATCCCCATTTCTGAGTAGAGTATGTGCGGAAAGAGATGAGTCGTGGAATGTATGAGCTTCCTTACATTTCAAGACTCTTCTCTTTCCGCACAGACTCTATCACTCTAACGGTACTCTCAGTATCATTTCCTAAGAGTTTTGTATGGTTATTTGTTAATATCCTGCAATCAATACATATAAAGTCTTACCAATCTAACTCTGTATAGCATATGCAATAATAAAGTTTAAAAATGTCATAATTATTGTCAAGTTTCTATGTAAATATGACGTTTATTACGACACTTCCTCACTTTACTCTATTCAAGTTGGTGCAAGCTTAGACGGGCTCTTAAAAGCTTTGCTGATTTTTTTTTGTTTAAGACACTTTTTACTAATGTTTTTGTTTAGGTCATTCGGTCAATTGTGTATCTAAAGAAGGGGTGTCCCTCATTACACATTAATCCATATTTAGAATACAATACGTATCGCCAATATTTGAGCTATATTAAATACATATTATCCAGGTCATTTTCATCATTAGTAGATAACATCCAGAATAGGAATTTGAAAGTTACTTCCCTCGTACTTCGTTATTTAAAGTTAGTTTTCTCTCAATCGGTCGTTCTTTATATCCCCGCCTCTTTAGTATTTGATAGAAGACATAATTACAGCAATAACTTGCGGGCCGATGGTCGATCATGTCGCATAGTTGGCTATAATCGCCATAGATCTAGTTGGTCTCGTTATAAATCATGGAGTTTTGCGTTCGGATACGTGTAGAAAGGGAAAAATAGAACATATGCCGTGTTTTTTTTTTAATTACCGGAAAACATATCAGACAGCAATTTATTAGCTATATTTGTATCTAGATTTACGAAAAACCTTGCCCCCTTATTCTCATTTTAATTTAAGGATTCATTATATTTAACTAAGCAGGTCGACGTCTCCATCAGTATTAAGTAAATCTGTTTGTTGTTTAAAAAAACGGATAAATTACGCGGAAATGTTTTTGAAAATCTACATCTATAAAGAATATCAGTTTTGAATGATTCAAAAGTTAGTTTCACTAGACTTATATCGACCGGGATATGAACCGTGATTACCTTTTGTTTTCGAGCTCCCGATATTTCGACGCAGTTACATGCATCTTGTTTACGGGTAACGGGTGGGTGTCAAAGTTGTGTAGACCGCGCACGGTCCACCCTCACCAAGGTTGTAAGTTAAATCACGGTTCATATCCCGGTCGATATAAATCTAGTATAAAGTATTTTTTTTATAATTCTGTTTTTTAATTTGTTTGATTAATGACGGAAATTATAAGTTTATCAGCAATACTTCTTCTTCCTTGTCGTAACCTCATGGCTGAGGGACGTGACGATTGTAGGCACTCTTCACCAGTGCTCTCCAGGCCGCTTTGTACTGGGCCTAGTGCATGCTAGCCTGCAGTGTGGCGTTTGTCACTAACGTTATTCTGTCCGCCCAACGTGTGGACAATGGACATACGTCCATCCCTACGCTTCCTTGCCATGCGGCCAGTCATAATGAGCTTTTCCAAGCTATCTGGCCCTGTCCTGCTCAGATGGCCGAAGAAGCCAAGGTACTACACCTAGGTAGTTGTTACAGTTACAGTTCGTACATATATCCGAACGTTCTCATAGACAGTGCTCATTAGCCGCGCGCGCATCACGTAGCGCCATTATTGTATGGACTCCGCGCGTGACAATATGCCGATACAGTTTTGTTCCTAATGATGTCCGATCGGAACATATTTGTTTTTGACCGTCCCTATACGTGAGTAATGTACGAATTGTACGATACATCGCCAATATAAAGTGGTCTATTAAGTAACGGCTGTCTCATTTAACCCATATATGCGCACTGAGCCGTGACTCACTAGAAAAAAACTCCGTGTTACTCATTAAAATGAGCTCCTGAGCATATCCTGTAATCTCAAGGATTTTAGGTAGTACTGGGCTACTGGGCATATGTTTGACAGATTGTAGACTTTTATAGGGAAATAAGAGGGAATAATAGGAATAAACAAGACATAATGTATGTTGTACAAAACTTTAATTAGATATTGTTAAAATTGATTGTCCTTGATTTTCACCCAGAACGCATAAAACTAATTGAAGAATTTTTTTTTCAATGATATCAAACATATCTTTTTGTCAAGCCAACCAATCTAATATCACGTAATGTTTTGAACATTGCTTAGGTAACGTCTCGAGTTTGATAAATATGATGAAAATGAATTCAAACAGATGGCAAACGCAAAACTGAACAAACATTTCGCAAGCACAATACAGGCATTAAATATTCTAATGCATGTGAGAGAGATCAGCGATCGATATCTGGAGATATCCATCATGAGATAGACGCACCCGGTTGTCCGTCATTTGTCGTCGGACGTCAGGCTTTGGTGGGCTTTAGTCATAGACTAGGAATCCTCTAGACGGAGTTTAGAGCAATTATTTCATGAAACCCAAGCTGCCAAAAATACTGGGGTGCGGGGGACGAGGTGAGCGATGAGCGAGTCCCGTGCCGTGATTGGTCCGTTCAAAGACACGGACGTCACACAAAGACACTTTGACTCGAAAATGCATGGAGTAAAACTACCGTATATTTGTGGCAGAGGGGGTAGCGCTACTATGCTCAGTCTAGAGGATGTCTTGTCTGTGGCTTTAATGTAATCGGTACAGACGACTCGGATTAGAATTGCGTTATTCATACGGCAATGACAACAGACAAGCGTGGTCAACTTGAGCACCTAAGAGATCCTTCTGTCGACCTAAAAGCATTGGGACTTGTAATTTTTACTTGAAAATGTATGACTTGTATTTTCCTCGAATAGATATTTTTTTTACATACAAATATATAAAAAAATATTTAAGATTTTAGAGGAAAAACATATAAGCTGAAATTAAAATGGTATTTTGCGTTATGCGTCATAGAATAACGAAATTTATATGGACAAGTTCAAATCCAGAAACGTAGATAGGTGTGACTAATTAATTTAAGTGTGATCTTCTTTCTTTCAATCTTTAAAAAATATATTATTGTTATTTTTTTATATATTTGTATTATTCATTAGTAAAATTCGTACCCGTACCTAATATTAAGTAGGCTTATAATATTTAGGCTAAGACAAGACATTTTCTACAAAAAAAACTAATACATATCAAATTAATTTGGCCTCGACTACAATTTTCAGATATAGGCATTGGAAATTAACTTTTGATATAAATTATATAATACAATTAATGATGGAACAGGTATCACTGAAGTAATTTTAAGCAACAGGTACAATTCAGACAGCAATTTCAAAATATTCAAATAAGCACAAACGGCAATACCTCAACAAATCACACAAATACTCGCGGTTAAATTATCGAGTGGATTCTCACGTCCCGTCACAGCTAATAAAATTTATGTCACAGCGGAATCGATTCATCGGATGCACAGTCGATTCTATTCGGAATCGAATGCGTGTGAGGAAAATTATTAGGCGTAGCGGTAGGCGTGCCACCTGCCATGAGCGGCGATAGTCATCTAAGAACTCGGTAGGCGAGTGGCTGGCGTGCGTACGCAAAACATGCAACCTTGCGTACCTACTGCACAGTATGCAACTATGTTTTTAAATACAATACTTACTAGAAATCTTAATGCAGTTTTGTAATTGTAATGACTATTTTATCGCACTAAACGATTGCAATGAATTCAAATCCTACTAAACTTTTAATTTCTTGTACGATTAAGAGTAACGGAAGATTATATTTTCCAATCTGAATCAATACCAGAAATATGTTTGATTTTAATATAAAGATAAATTAAAATCAACAATGACAAACAACACCTGACAGATAAAGGCCCTTTCACACGCAACAATTAGTGTCAAATTACACAAAATATGATTTGTGCCAACATTAACAATATATTGTCCTATAAACAAACAATATCGTTAACCGGTGTCAAAAGCGACACTTAAATTTAACTGCACCGTAAAGTTAATGACAAAAGAATCGTTAAAATATAAAGCAATAATTATTGAACAATCATTATAATTGACGTAAACGTATGCTCGTATTATTTTATGATCCAATTCATATTGAATAAAGTTTACGGCACAAGTTTAATGTGGGCTGTTCATTAACTAAAGGTTTAACTGTCATATTTGTCGGTGCCTTTCCGGGTTGTTAAGTTGCCTACAATTTAGTATTTATAAATCAAAGGTATTTTAATGTGATGTGACGGCAAGCGTTTTTAATCTCATAATTTATATTGTTTATGTGCGACATCCGTGGTGGAAAACTAAAAGCAAATGGATCACGCTTAACATGGTAAATATGTAATGTAGTCTTAATTTTATTTTCGTGCTAAAATAAGTCGTGCCAATGTATGACTGTAAAGTCGCCTAATGATTGCTGTCATAGACAACAATCGGTACCTACTAATGAATTAAGATAAGTACCTTAAAAAGCTCGAAAAAATCACCCATACTGTGACCAAAACCGACCGTCTATGCTTGACCTGCGCAATAGATAATTGAGCATAGACGATGTAGAGTAAGGTCATCCAAGTGACTTAGGGCCACATGAACCATCCCACTAACCCGTGGTTAACCGGTTAAACCAATTTGATACTGAGTTAACAGTTTAACTGGTTAACCCCGGGTTAGTTCCCACTAACCATCCCTGGTGCAAGTGGCGCTTAGTCAATACGACGCCAGTACCAGGTTGGTGTTAAAAGGCAAAAAAATATCAAATGTGGTCAGTTTTAGTTACTTAAAAAAAAAGTACCTCCTAAGACCCTGCGTAGAAAAATTTTGTACATATTCCAAAATCTTTTTTGAACTTTTATTGAGTAACTAAGGGTTCTAAATTCAAAAACAAAACAAATGCTACTGAGTCTCAAGAGACTAAAAAAATTGGTCTGTCTGAGTCCCGGTAGCCATCTTAGGCGACCCTTTTCACTATATATTTTTTAATATAGTTAAAAATAAAGGTTAATTGTTATTATCTCAATTGTTTACGTGACATCGATCAACAAGCATGTCCTCAAAAGCCATAAACATAAAAAATAATTTTAATATGTGACAGATTTTGAGGGTAAACTTGTTGATCGACCAATATTGCTCAAGAAAGAAATTATGTCAATCGTTATGTTTAATGGCTCCTCTACGCGATGGGCCAGCGCCGGCCACTCCAAGGGACGCCTTTATGCGTTAGAGGGAGCAAGTGATATTGCTATCTCATTCTACCGCATGGCTGCGTCCCTTGGAGTGGCCGGCGCTGGCCCATCGTGTAGAGGAGCCATTATGTTTAAGTTTTATGATAAGCGCGGCCGTGATGGTTGGCTTGACCTAAATTGTGTTGTGACCTTAATTTTGAACCCTGTTTTTTATCATAAAAAATACATTGGTAAGTAAAAACTAATTAGGCTAAAGTTTATGGCTTAGAAAGCTTGAAAGTGATTCATGATATTTGAAATGCATTTGTAATACTGCTGTGCCCAAAGCTTATTTCCAAAATATTCAAAGATGATTTAAAGATGTAACGTCGAAATTATTCTCTATCCAATCATGTTTTGATTACAGTTACAACCTTGGCAATATGAGTAGTCAAACAATTTTCTTGTATTGTTACTTTCGCAACAACAAATCGTTTTTGTTGAAAAATAAATTACCTAACGTTAATTTGAAGGTCATTGGCTATAAGATATCTCTTAACCGTTTAGATGCAGATGCCATGACATGCGTGTCAGCAATATTTTTAATATGTGGCGTATAACATGATAGGCGTGCCATCCGCAACGAATACTGGAATCGCCGCCACAACCAAAAGTTACTCGTACTTTGAATAAGTATAAGTATAGTATTTGAGCTGATATCTCAGGATCAGCATTAAATTGTACGATCAATTCAATTCCTTTAGCTTTATAAAAGTTCTAATATTCTTTTAAACAGCTGGCTCGTATTGAAATGCAGTGTGAGCGTGCAACGGTCGCCGGGTCAAAGGCATAACTCTCGCCTCGCATGCCAATGAGGGTATATTTCAAACTGGCGTGTGGTCGCTTCTTCATACGGTACTTCTATTTCTATATTTTTAACGGAATTCTGGTTTTCGCTAGCGCTGTTGCACTTCTAACACTTGCTGTTCTGTTGTTTTATGCGAATAATTTGTATTTGATCCTCACTTAACTCACTTGTTACTTTGACATCGAGCATTCGCGATACATAGTAAATTGCGGACGCGTCCGAGAAGATATTCGTATAGTCTATGGTATAGTCAAGGAATTTCATTTCAGTACTATTTCGTGCATTGTCACAGTCACTATAGTATGAGGTCCCTAGCGACTTCCATATTGATTGTCACTGTGACAAAGTACGAAATTCTTTCACTGTACATATTTATATGGTTCAGTTTCGGTAAATAAATGTAATCTTGTACCTACCGGCCAGTCTCCAAAATGAGTAATCCTTATTGAACCAAATCCGACACTTATGATTATGTTATGCTTAAGCCCACTTGCACCAATCCACTAACCCGGGGTTAACCGGTTAAACCTGGAGTTACCATGGTTACCAGTACCATTTGACAATAGGTTAACGGTTTAACCGCTTAACCCTGGGTAAGTGGGATGGTGCAATTGGGCCTTAATGGTTAACGATGTAGGGTTAACATAAATTTTAAAACAAAAAAGGTCTTTATGACCTAGATTTTTAATTTTATTTTTGTGTAGGTACCTACTTATTTATTATATTCCACTATTCAAACATTCAGCAGATGTTGAATTGTATGGATTAAAACATCTGCTATCACACCTTAGATTTCCATACACGCGAGGAATGTGTGAACGTTCATAAATAAATCGACTCCCGCGCAGCCTATTTACTAATCAATTAACCAGTATAAATTGACCCTCAAATTCATACTGAATTTTCGTATTTTGAAGTCAGGATAATGTTAGAACATCTATAAGAAGTGTACAGTAAGAATAGTGAATTACCAGGGCAGAAGCTTTTGATATGGAAATAATTGATAGGTAGTTAATAGGGGTCTATTGTCATGTTTATTTCTAGAAGGCTGACGATCATGCGATCTAGTAAAACTGCAATAATATCAATGAAACTAAGCGTTTCTTGTGTCTTTTCTCGTAAAAATTTGAAATTTTAACTAAATTGATGTCGAGAAAACTAGCCCAACCTCGATTTTTCCCACTCGAATTCAAAATTAAGCTTTTAGCCCTACCGAGTTAACATTTTTTTATTTATTTAAACTTTTTTGCACAAAAAACCGAAAAAAAAAAACAAATGGCAGACTTAATGTCTAATGGCATTCTCTACCAATCAAACATAGAAGCTTTGAATGGCCTGATTTTGCGATATTTCTGCAAGTGAAGAAATTTGCAACATTCCTCAAAAGCTATGATAAAAAACAATGTAATTTTGCAAAGGTCTTAGAAACATATTGGTTAGTTATAGCTACATCTAAAATCGTCTTAAATTTAAAATCGTTTAATGGCAACAACTTTTTTCTTTGCTACAACAAACAAACGAATTCGCCTCCTCAATTCCCCTTACACACTTATTATCATCGCATAATACGAAATGCTCCATAACGGTCGGTGTAACGAGCACGTGAAATATTAGCGCGGCTCGATGATGCATGGCGCATTAAGGGAGTCATTACTGCATTCCTTGATAAATGCCCGATTTTCGGCCCTTTGGGAACTGGGTTACGCCATAGAAGGTGCAGAAACTCACTTAGATTAACTACAATCATGAGCTGAAAGAGAAAGTCAAACGTTCCAAGACAAGCAAATTTTAACGCAATGAATACGTTATCAGTACCTAACAGGCGATTTGGTACCTCCGGCTGCCCAACCCACCCTGAGTTGCACCAACTACGCTTGAAAAACTGTTAAACGACACTGCAATGAGCTATGAAATTTCCCGTACCTACATTAAAATTTAGTAAGACTTTTAATGGTGGCAGATTGTTTAGTATAATCCAGTTACCGAAAGGCTGTACACTGGTAGACTTTTAAGGATTTCTTCAACGACCGATCGTTGCTTGCATTGCATGATTTTCTGAAGCGATCTTGACCAGACCGTCGGGCCGTCTTGTTTATGGGCTATCCCTGCTAAGTAAGTTTTTGCGTTTTTATGACATGCCTACATATACGCTTTCCGTTCTTACAAATTTGTGTATCCCTCTTGGCATTTGTGTATGACACGGCCATAAATCTTGATCTATCAGCAAACTCATTATAATGGTATTCTAAGTCGAACGAAAAGCGGTCGTCCCCTTAAGGCGCATGCGCCTAACAAGTTCAGTCACGCTGCGATACCAATACAATAATTTAATTTCCATCTCTCCATACAATAAAACATTTATATTGTCGCTTCCGTATTAGCCTGAAGTGCATTTAACTTCTCCGCAACTGTGCTAAAACGAATCATAAGGCTTGGAAGATTAGGTTGAAATTCCTTTGGAAGTGGGAATCATTGTCGTGCATTATTTAATACCGATATTACTGGTGGCGTGAAGAGTGAATAGCGTAGTAATAAAAGCCTAGTTACTGAGGCATGATGGTGATACTTGAAATAAGGTGACGTTATTTACAATTTGTTTTGAAGCTATTGATTTTGACTCTCGTTTAGATTTTTTCTGCTTTATACGGCACGACAGAAGTTTGAACCCACGATTGTTGAGCACCACAAATATAGGAAAGATTAATAATCAATGGGAACTTAGAGTGATATAAGGACATATAAGGCGCGAAGAAAGAGAAAAAGATTTGATAAAAGACAAAGGTATCAATAAAAACTGCTGTATACATATAAATACACCTACATATATATAGCTAACATGAACAAAAATATAGGTGTCTACCAAAATCCCTTTTCTGCCTGATTCCAAAGATACCTCTCATATAGAATCTAACCCTTTCATTCAACTTTACAATCCTAAATTTGCTAATATGTTTAATCCTAAGACAATCGATTATTGGGTAAAACTGAAGCCTGTAGCGCGATTATGACTAACGGGCGGACACGCCATACATCAAAAATCATTTGCGTTTAGATGTGCGCACGGCACGTCTGTACACGCGTCATTGTATATGTGTGGGTAAGTCGCTTTACTGAAAGTACGCCAGAAGTGCGCCAAATTATGGCCAGATTCGTGTCGCGGGGCGAGGTAATGCGAGTCGAGGCGGGGCGGTGCGTGGCCGTTCTGTATGATAATAGAATATAATATAATATAATTTAGAATAGAATAGAAATAATATTACTTATTCTGTGCTGACGCCGTAACTTGCACCACACCATACCGTAGTATATCGCTGTGCAACGAGTTTGCAAGTAGAGGAGATAATTGTATCACTCCTGTCTGCTGGCGTTACATTTAACAATTTCAGTTCCCACACCTTGTATGGAGCTTTTGTATGAATCTATTATTTGTTCAATAACTGTTTGTATTGTAGGTTATGTATATCTGTTTGGGTGTGAGATGCGTTGATTGCGATTGGGTTCTTTATAGGTAGTCTCTCTAAACAATTGATGAAATTTCGCATAATATATCGGATCAACTTATTACTAGTAGGTTTATTTTCATCCTTAATTTTAATTGAAGTGAATGTTTGTTGCAAGTTAGCAATAACCAGTTTTTTGCGTACAAAGTCGCGAGCAAAATGTATTAAATTCTCTCATCAGATCGGGGAAATCCTGAAGAAAGGCCAGGTTAAGACCACCCTAAACCGGCGAGCGTGCATGTATGAGGAATGTTATGAAAGTAACGGAAGTGAAAGAGGTATGTCAAGATCGTAGCAAGTGGAAATCCGTGGTCTCTGCCAACCCCCCCGGGAAACAGGCGTGATTATATGTATGTATGTATTCAATTAGTAATTTAGTAAGTACTTATATGGCATACGTAAAAGACATAGGCAAAGGAAAAATTTACTACATTTCGAGTTTTATTACCTATTTAAAATGAAATATAAGTAGTAATCATTTATTTACAAACAAGATATATACAGTGGTATTACTAGAATAAATTAAAAACTAGCTTAAATCTAAAATAGGCCCTTGAGGCATTGTACCAAGGATGCTGGCGACATTTCCTTGCTGTATCGCAATGCTGATACGTTGTGCGAGGTAGCCGCCAGCTCTTCGGTCACCAGTTACGTCAACCAGACGCTTTGCGATTTCTGCGAACAACTTATGCGCGCTGGGACCCCATGGACCTAGAGTTTGATATTCTAATTTTCCACCAGGTGCGAAGAGATTGCTGTTTACTTAATATAAATTATGCATATTTTCAAAAACTATTTTCTTTATCCTTTACAGAAGTAATAGGTACAATCTAATCAAAAGTTTACAAAGATATAGGAACTTTACAGTATTCAACGATCCCTATAAAAAAATAGAACGTTGATCTCTTAACGATCGATGGTCAATTTAAAGACAGGTCCAAGCGAGACAAAAAACAAAGATCTTATTGTCAAAATGGCCGCGTCACGATTCTTAACACATTTAATTAGGTACATTGTGATCCTTACAATTTGATAGCAATTTCGTATCTGTAACGCCGGTCTGGTTTTAACATGCATTGTTAGTGTCGAATGATCGACATTGGTTTTTGGTTCAAGAGTGACTTTACATATCGACCGGGAGGCCAACTCAAACTTACATTTTGATGTCAAAATGAAGCCATTTTGTTATCGTTCGTCCGTGCATCTCGCTTGGGCCAATACTATAATGTAGTGTAAGGGTAAAAACACCAGAGCACCATTTTAAACAATATTTATTACGGAATCACAATAATAATCAGAGTTTTGGACTTAGGTAATACGCAACGCCGATGACGCGCAAAAAACCGATCTCTAGATGACAGACAGCATAGTGTTGCTCTATCCCCGGTTCTCGTAGTGATGTCAAGACCGCTGTTTGACGATGCCGCCTTTTAGCTCGGCCATCGCCTGACCCGACCAGCGCCCCGCAGGTCACTGTCATCAGTGCAGCCACTGAAGTCTGCCACAGCCAACGCAGTCGCAGCAAGCTGGGTCTTCACCAGGTGGATGTAGCCTCCACCAGTTCAATATTCTGCGAATTGAACAAGCACCTTTTACGCTCAGCCGATATACAAGCCTTGGTCCTTTTGAGTAATTCGACTCGAGTTCCGTTGAAACGGTCTATTTCGTTATTGTCAACTTACACCAAGATATTTAGTTCTATTTCAGTCGAATTGGAGTAAGGGCTTAAGCCGACTGAACCAAATGTAAGAAAGCATGACCAGGCTAGGTACCAAATAATCCGTGGTATGAGAGGTGTTAGGATATGCAAGTCTGCTCAGCACTTGCTTGAAATACACAAAAGGCTTAATTCACGTGCATATGACACCAAGAGGATATAAATACCAATTAATTAATTATGCAAAATAATAAAATATTGCGATGAGCGTGACATCTAGCGGCAGGTAGATAAACCACCCCCTTTTTTTGTAACACCATCTAACATAAATTATTTTCTTGTGAATAACGTCATATAACTTTGAAGGATTTATTAGATTTTGATAAATTTCTAGCATGTATACCCATGCAGCTAACCCAAACCTTCCATTGAGCGGTGCGTTCATACTGACCGCTTAACGTAACAATGACTATTTGTGTCGTTTTAAAAGCAAAGACTTGGAACAAACTCACAATTGGCTTCTCCGTTGTAGGATGTAAGACTCCCTCGCATGCACGCACAAAAATGCGTACAACTCGTGAGAGGCTAACATGGGACACGTCTCATGCATGTGCGGAGCTGCCTAGGCTAGGACACCACTGCCCTTGTAGGCGCAACGACCGTAGAAGTCGGCCCTTCACGATAAGGTTGTCACGGAGCCCGGTGCACGCACTCGCTCCAACTGGGTATTTCGAACAGGCACTCCCTCCAACTCTACTGGATCCGGTACTTCGCCAGCGATCCCTAGAAGGTATAAGTGCAAGCAACCCTTTCAAGGTAACCTTGAGATCATCAGTCTTAAGGTCATTAAAATATCCTTTTGTAAACAAGGTCTCAAGCCAACCTCTCAAGGTCAACAACAAATAGTACGATACGATATAGATAAAACATTCATCGGTAGTAGAAATAATGGTCCTCTTAAGGATAATATCATATCACATGCAATGGTCCGCCTCTTAAAGCCTGCACTGCAGATACCAGGAACAAACTAGCCTGTTAAAGATAGTCTTGTATCACATGCAATGGTCCGCCTCTTAAGGCCTGCACTGCAGATATACCAGTAACAAAATTAGCCTATTAAGGATAATCTAAGCTCACATGCAACGATCCGCCTTTTAAGGCCTGCATTGCAGCAAATACCCGTAACAACCATCCTCTTAAGGATAGTCTTATATCACATGCAATGGTCCACCTCTTAAGGCCTACACTGCAAATACCAGTAACAACCATCCTCTTAAGGAAAGTCTTATATCACATGCAATGGTCCGCCTCTTAAGGCCTACACTGCAAACACCAGTAACAACCATCCTCTTAAAGATAGTCTTATATGACATGCAATGGTCCGCCTCATAAAGCCTACACTGCAAATACCAGTAAACAACCATCCTCTTAAGGATAGTCTATATCACATGCAATGGTCCGCCTCTTAAAGCCTACACTGCAAATACCAGTAACAACCATCCTCTTAAGGAAAGTCTTATATCACATGCAATGGTCCGCCTCTTAAGGCCTACACTGCAAATACCTGTAACAACCATCCTCTGAAGGATAGTCTTATATCACATGCAATGGTCCGCTTCTTAAAGCCTACACTGCAAATACCAGTAACAACCGTCCTCTGAAGGATAGTCTTATATCACATGCAATGGTCCGCCTCTTAAGGCCTACACTGCAAATACCTGTAACAACCATCCTCTGAAGGATAGTCTTATATCACATGCAATGGTCCGCTTCTTAAAGCCTACACTGCAAATACCAGTAACAACCGTCCTCTGAAGGATAGTCTTATATCACATGCAATGGTCCGCCTCTTAAGGCCTACACTGCAAATACCTGTAACAACCATCCTCTGAAGGATAGTCTTATATCACATGCAATGGTCCGCTTCTTAAAGCCTACACTGCAAATATCAGCAACAACCACCCTCTCAAGGATAGTGACAAGCAACAGGCCGCTCCTTAAAGCCTCTGTTGCGATTACCGGCGCCAGGAAGTAGCCTATTAAGGATAGCATCCCTTGCCAAGACTAAAGTAACAGCCCTTCTTAAAGAGCACATAATAATTAAAGCTCTATAGCAGACATTGAAGAGAGTAAGTAATATAAATAAAATAATCACTCAGTTCTCAATCCGAGTGTCTAATAAAATTAATCAAGCACAATGTGTTTATTTTAGTCGGCAAACCCGTTAACAAAACACATAAGTATGACAACAGTAACCCAGTTCTAAATCTGGGATAAAACAAAATCACAACTCGATTCCAAACTCGAGAGTAAGTAATATAAATAAAATAATCACTCAGTTCTCAATCCGAGTGTCTAATAAAATTAATCAAGCACAACGTGTTTATTTTAGTCGCCAAACCTGTTAACAAAACACATAAGTATGACAACAGTAACCCAGTTCTAAATCTGGGATAAACAAAATCACAACTCGATTCCAAACTCGAGAGTAAGTAGGTAATATAAATAAAATAATCACTCAGTTCTCAATCCGAGTGTCTAATAAAATTATATCTCAGTTCCTAATCTGAGAATATACTCGTAGTCAGTTCTTAATCTGAAAACGGTACCTGAAATAACAGCATTTGCCCTTAACATGGGAAATATAAAATAATAAGCAGTTGCTACTATGCAACCAATTGTAAATGATCATGTGCAACTTGGCTTGCCTCTTCCGTGCCCCTAAATAAAGGCAACACTCTTACTATACCAACATTGAACTACAGTAGAGCCTGAACAGAAGTTCATGTTATCGAGGTTCCTCTCTTACCCAGGTTCGCCTTATCGAGGTTTCACAAATTGTATTTTTCAACCATCATGAAGTGTATATTGATAATGACCAATCAGTCAAATCATGGCACATATGCTTAAACCATAAAGCTTCCAATCCCAAGACACACATGGTTGATTTTCTCCAGCTGTGTATGTGCATTTTATGTGTAGATAACTCAACACATCATCATCCAGGTTAACTTATACCTGCACAAAACTAAATAATTTTGTTAAATGCCATGCAAGCACACATTGTAAGATAAATGAGTTCATAACATAATAAACCACAATTTATGCATTTTTCAAAACAATGAAATACATACTTAGTGAACCCACAAAATTTGCGAAACATATTATTATTTATAACTTCTGATTTATGAAACCCAGAAGTAATAAAAGTGTACTGTTTATTAATGCAAACGGTACCATAACACACTACAAGTTCAGACGAAAACCGTCAATAACTTCAAACAGTAGCTCATGACATGATACTCTTCGGTCAATGTTCATTAGCAGTGAATGGGTTAAAATAGTTATTAGGAAAGCTTTAACCAAGCTATTTACCTTCGTTTAATATTCACCCATAAAACACTTATCGGACTGGAACGTTTAGAGTCCAGTCGCACTTGTATGTAAAAGACATGTATCATGTAGACCGTCAATATCCATATTGACTCCTGAAAGTATTTACCTCGCTTACCATTAGCAACAACCTGCTTTACCAGTGTCATACTCAGCTCAGTAAATATCTTGTTCAATATGTCCATCTCTTTGACAAGATTTTAACCTTGGAAATTCATCAAACTTCATCAGTAATAAAGTTTTGTTATAATAAAATGCATCTGAAACATACTGTTAGAACACAAATGATTATCATTGTCAATAACTCAAACACTTGACAATGTCATGCCAATAAAACTTTCATTAGTTTGGTAAGTCTGTTTAAATATATGTCTTTGGTTCATATTATAACATGACATTTTGTGAAAAATATTTGCAATGCAAACTTTAACCAACATCCCAATGAACAAAACAACAACCACAACATACTATAAGCTGTATGCAATTAATTTGTATAAACATTCATAAGATTTTTCATACATAGAACCAATCAATAATATGTACAGACAGAAATTTTCTCAACATCTCAAATGATTTACTGCCTTATTTATCAGTATGTCTGCAGCTTAATGTTAATTGCAAAGATGCAGGAGGTTATATGTGAAATGAACTGTCTTAAAATATTCAGTCCGAGGAGGCTCCGGATACATAGAGTGACTACATTTGTCACAGACACTACTAACCAGCTTGAAATAAATGTCACCTTTCGCTTATTCACAAAGCGCATTTTACTAACCACACACAGTCAATGTAACACGTACTGACCGTTAGTATACATGTACAACATGAACAAACATTTTATTTCTAAATAAATACCTCATTTTCCATGACATCGGAGATTAGTCACTTATCAACATATTTTCTCCATATAATGAATTAGTTGAACACTAGGACATATTATACCTGGCATCCATAACCAACTAATTTTGAAATATTAGCCATGTCCATCCGGGTTCATTACAGAGGCCTGACCCGATAGCCACTCTAGTGCCTTCAACGACGGTATGGTCGTACAATTCAAGAATCATTGCTGTCAAATTTCTGGAAATTACACAGACTAAAAACATACCAACAAAGCATTATTTCAGTTGCAATAAGCATGTGTAATATCACACACACACAAACACATATGAAACAACAAGTAATTTCTCCTCATTGTTGTTGTAACCAATATTCCAGTGTTTTTGAAAACTTGTAATCTATTTTAATTTGACTGAAAGGATAAAGTATTAAATAGCACTCATTGTTAATCATGAAAGCATATTACCACCATACATATAGCATCAATCAAGGCTACATTACCAAACTTGTTTTATATGCTTTTTACTTGAATGTAAATTTCACCACGACACAGACTTTAGAAAATGTTCATAGCATTTTGTTAATATGTCATGTAGACATACTTAATCACATTATGTTATGTATCTGAAAGCACATAGATTACAAGAATAACACAACATATAAGTGAGGCAGTGAATATTTACCACTATGGCCCCGGAGCATTGTTAGGTGTTGGATCAACACAGACTTCTTACCTGAGTTAACTTTTACCTGAGTTACTCTGTAATCCCAAGGATTTATTTCATTCATACCAATATCAAAATTCAATTGTACCTAATGGTATCTGTCAGCTTATGTCTTGTGATCTTCTGCTGTGAATATTGTAATACATACATGCCAGCAGCTTTATTACACTGTCAATATGTATTATTTTTGACAGTCATGATCATTGATGTACATAAACTGAAATAGGTATCTGAAATCAAACACAAAACACACAAAACACACGGCAAAGGTACGATACGCCAGCCAATAGCCGGCACAGGTTAGTTTTGTAGGCTATTCTTGTAGGTATGATTTTGACACCAATCTTGGACTTTGTATATTTAAGTCCCTAACTGATGAGTGGTGTTGGTGCATTTACTCATTACAATCAGATTAACGATCAGAACAATGAAACAAGGAAGGACTACGCGCGGTAAATTTCGTAATGTCAATTTCGACAAATTATATCGTAGTAGGCGAGGAATCACTATCGCACTTCTGAAGCTGTAAGGGTAAAAACACCAGAGCACCATTTTAAACAATATTTATTACGGAATCACAATAATAATCAGAGTTTTGGACTTAGGTAATACGCAACGCCGATGACGCGCAAAAAACCGATCTCTAGATGACAGACAGCATAGTGTTGCTCTATCCCCGGTTCTCGTAGTGATGTCAAGACCGCTGTTTGACGATGCCGCCTTTTAGTAGGTTAAAGTGAAATGGACGCGCAAATGATAACAAAATGACAGCATTTAGATATCAATTAAGTAAACGTTCGAATTGGCCTCTAACCTCTTGGACAGACAAACATGGAGGTGATTATTATAACAGTGTACAGTTTTGTACATTTTATACACGGAATATTAAGCAACTTTTTTCTTGTAAATTGTCAAAATCTACTGGAAGTTACGTTGTTACATTGCACTAGTTACATTGCATACCTTCTCGGGTGTGCAATCCAAAACGTTGTATGGATCAGTACAATCTGTACTAAGATCCGAATATATTCTGATTGCAAACTCTACCCCACACTAATTAACACCTTAGTTGTGAACGTAAACACATGGGCGAAGCGGCGTTCCTTTCATGATTGATTCAACTCATACTTAGATCCTTTTTTTAGGAAGAACTACTGCCGTATTCGAACTTAAAGATATTCACAAGAGACGACACGTACTAGATCCATTCTAGATACGTTATAGTTTAGATTTCAACTAGTTCTCTTTTGCAGCGCAATTCGGGCAACCAATGTCACTTTTACGTTAAATAGAGTTTGATATCTATTAGATGTGAATTGGATCTCCAAGTCATATCTTGTGGAAATCGTTCAAGAGTATCTCCAGATTTGCGCAAATATCACATTTGACTGGTTAGATCTTAAACATATCGTTATCGTATCTTGGTGATGTCTAAAAGATATCTAATAGATGTCTATTTCAAAATCCGAATCGGGCCCCTACATCTGATTCCAAGTACTATCGTCCACACAGTTAACTGAAAATTCTTAAACTTACTCCAAGGACATAAGTTTTACCGACAGTCAGTTAAAAGTGTTGCTGTAAGTACAGTCGCGTTCACAAACATCTTTACAAGCCAACGTTTCAAAAATATATTGAAACGCCTCTAAGACACTGACAATAAGGTCGTGTAAATATATTTTTAGAACTTAATGCCTTGTAAAGATGTTTGTGAACTCGACAGTACAACCGATTTAAGACGCCGACGGCGTGTCAAGTAAATAGCTAATAAAGTTTGTGTCACATTTAAGGGCCAGAATTGAACCTGTCGCTATTACTTAGTATGGCAAGTTGAGGTTGGAGTTAATTTACTTGGAATCACGTACGCTGCAGTAGTAACGGCGCTGCTTCTATGGGCAATATGCGTTTAGTCACATTTATACGTTTTTAAGCATTTTGTTAAGGGGAAGCTACTCTCTTTTCCGATTATTGAAATAATTATGACGCAATGACTTTACATACTCGTGCGTATGGTTCGTAAAGATTATTGACTAGTTTGACTACCTAATAATATTAAATTCAATTTATGTGTAGTAGTAGTACCTAATATATTTAGTAGGTACAACAAATTAAGAGATTAAGTATAGTATAGCTTCTATTAAAATTTGTTATATTATATTTTTATACATATTATAGGTACAAAAACATGGCGAGGTGTGAAAACTTTAGCGTCTTATGCAAGAGCTAGTTTATTCACCATAACCAGCCTCCAGACCCTGTCCAAAAACAATTGTTTTATTGTAAAAGGTAATACATATATGAGTAATATAAAATAATCACGGAATCATTAATAAAATTATATTTAATCATCGAACCCGCTCACAAAATTTCACCTAATACGACATTTTTGCCTAAGCTGAAACGGAAACTTTCGCTAACGCTCGATCAATAAATTAAAAAAAAAAACGATGGGCCTTCTTAGGCACGGGTAGCTTACAACTTCCCCTTGACATTGCCTCACAATTGCCACCCCACTTCTAACACCAGCTCTATTTAAGGCTACATTAGTGTAATTACCGAGAAAAACCCACTCTTATTAGCCCAAAGGCAATTTCTCACCTCGCGCACATTTTATACAGGAATGTGCATGTAAAAACGGACGAAGTATTTCTCAGAATGTCGGCAAAGGGAGTAAAGGCGAATTAGAACTAATCTTCTGTAATAACAGGTGAGTTAGGATGTCCTCTGTGTGTAATTGGGATCTATATCTGAATCCCTAAAATCTTTTCTCCTATCTTTGCATTCCCTAATATTGTTTGTCATAATGATCAGTTGTCCTAACACTAAAGACCCTAATTTTGGTTTCCCTAATTATTGATTGTTTATCCTAATCTTATTAAGCATATTTTCTTTTAAGCGAGGGTCGCAGTTCTAACCCTAACCTAACCTACTTTTGTGGCAGCAAGTTCTAAAACCTAACCATTTTTCAGAACCTTGCATTATGGAAAATAATCGTTATCACAATTGATCGTTAGGGCATGTGCCCATTAGGACAAACCAGTTAGGGCAAGTGACTTTAGGACAAACGTTGTTAGGGATTCAGAATGACACCCGTGTAATTGAGCGTTTAATTAAAAAAAAAATGTTATTTTGCCTATGGAGCACAGCATATTAGGTGTGAAACTAGTTAAGATATCGCATCCGGATATATCACGCTGCGCTTTAAAACTCAAATTATCTAAGAATAGATGTAGCTAGCAATGTGCAAGTTGCGGATTAACATACTCAAAATTCTCATGCAAGTTTTCACTAAGAAAGTTTCAAAAATACCGAGAACATTTCATGGTAAGGCTCACAATCAAATTTTCTTATGTGGAGATACCTATTTTATATCTTGATATAAAATTAAATTATGTATGATTTTTATACATCTTAGGGGTCCTCCATTAATTACGTCACACGTTTAGGGGGCGGGAAGGGGTCAAGAAAATGTGACATGTTGTGACATGGGGAAGGGGGGAGTCACAAACATTGTGATGTCACTTTAACTTCATCAGTAACCGAAAATTAATTTATATTTTTTTATTCGCTGTACAGTTAAATAATGAGATTTTGGATGTAACTTTCGTTGTGTTATACAATTACTAATATTTATATAGGTATCAAAAATAGGTATAAAAAAAATAATGCCGAGTTAATATTGTCGATTTCGTTGAAAACAAAAGTGCCTAAAATGTGACGTCACACTAGGGGGGGAGGGGTTTGCAAAATGTGACCAAGTGTGACAAGGAGGGGGGAGGGGTAAAAAAACCTAGAAATTCGTGTGACGTAATTAATGGATGATCCCTTATAATAGATTTTACGAAGTTTTTCAGAGAATATTTCCCCCAAATACCTATCCTAATAGTAATATTTTCGCCATATGAGACATTTTCAAATAATTTAAATGTAAAATTCACAGTAATGTAGATGTTTAAATTCAGTAACACTGGAAGTTAAATTACTTGGGTTTAAAGGGTCGTCAAATCTCGAACGACCCTTTTAAAGTGTCATTAATAATATTTACATTAAATGAAACACGATTTTTATGATCGTCAGAATATATCGTTCTGATATGGACGATATCTCAGCATAAATACGCAATAAAAATCAATTACAACATTGCATGCGTGTTTTATGTATTTTAATTTTGAAAGTAAAAAAAAAGCTGTCAAGTGCGAGACGATGCATGTTTTATGTTAGTATTTTAATATTGAAAGTTAAAAAAAAAGCTGTCAAGTGCGAGACGGAATTTGGCAATTTTCTGTTTTTGTTGCTAAGCAAAAACTTTTCTTAGTGTAGGTAATGTAGGTAGGTATATTTTTTTAGTTAAAATCTAAGTACTAACACTTAATTTTCTGCATAACGCATAAAATAAATTAGTATAACTAGCTGACTGACTAGCCCGCGCTCAGGTGCCAAATAGAATAATTAGGACCTTTTTTTGCAGGTAAGTAGCACGTGCGGTTTTACTGAACAATAGACAATAGGATAAGCCTTCGGGGTCTACTAGAAAGCTACAAACTATAATATCGCGTTGTTTTCCTACTTCAAGCAAAATTGTCCATTGGAATAATCACGTTTTTTTAAATGTTTGTTTACCGATTATTTGGTGCTAGTCTGAAGGTTGCAGTATGGTGTCTTTTAATTTAATATTAACATACATTTTTCGTGGCACTATCTCCTTTTTATGTTTCTCTGTTTTTTATAATTTTCCATTTTGTGTTTGTGTTAACGAATATTTTTTTTCTATTCTATTCTATTATATTCTACATAACGCAGATTGGTTTTCAAGAAACATTTCAAAATGAAATTATTATGAATCCCCCAACCCCAAACAGGGCCAACGTACCTACAAGGAACCCTAAAAGATACGCACAGTGAAAGCATATCATGAAAAATAATGTGTTGGAACAATAACATTTTACAATCAGTCCGATCGATTCATTTTTGGTATCGAATCGTTGCCCTGCTTACACATAAGGGCGTATCTTTATACTAAAACCTTGGTGACGTATAATTACGGTTGTGCGGTATGCATGAGATTTTTAGCGAACCAGGTTATCGGGATCTCAGGATCCGTAACAATAGGGATGTTTCCTGTGTTAAAATAAATTACTTTACACCAGAGAGCAGTTGACACAATTTTTATTTATTAATTCAGTTACAAACTAAGGTGACTTGACCGTGACGTCACTTGTGGAGTTCCCATAGTGGCTAGAGTCAGACCGAGAAAAGTCTGCAGCGATTTTGATAGCCCACGCAGTGCAAGTGTCATTTTAAACGTCAAACTTCTATGAATTTATGACGTGTAAATAACACTTGCACTACGTGGGCTATCAAAATCGCTGCAGACTTTTCTTGGTCCAACTCTAATCGTATTGACAGTTCGAAAAAAGAAACTGATTTGACTAATAGAAAGTACTTACTGCTTGGCAAAAAAAAGTAGAAATAAAAAAGTGACAACACTGTAGTGTCGTCCCGTTTTCTTATATAAATTGGTTTGAAAGGGACGACTGTTGCCACTTTTTAATTTCTACTCTTTTTTGCCAATCTGTACCATACATATTGTCTAGTCAAAGAGTGCTCTTATACTGGTTGGCCTAAGCGACTAATAGCCGCTCGGCGTGCGATTATAATAACAGCCCTGGTTGTTACGGCTTTTTATCCACAGATGGCAGCACCATCACATCGATTGGTCACGGACCGATTTATCTGCCGAAATCAGTTGATTGATTATTAATGCGTAACAGAATTTTTAATTTAATGTTTTTCAGTGAAATCCCGGTAACGTTGTTCTTAATTTATTGGTGGTAATTAAAAGTTATTATTTTTATGAGCTTGAGAATGATCTGTTTGGCCATGACTTTAATACAGATATAAAATAAGTGTTGTTATTTTACGGCATGAAAAATTGGACACTAAAAATGTACCAAAAAAGTATTTAAATTAAATGTACATAATAAATAGCATAAAAGCATATTTTCACTCTTAAACTGGCTTTCCAACAAAAACATGACGAATTAAACTGCGAAAATGCTGCAAATATAAATTATTTTACTAATTTAACAGGTCTTTTGAATAGAAGTTTTCTGCCATTTTCGATGAAGTACCTACCTTCGCCGACTGCCATAACCATCCCGAAATTAGTTAATAGGTAGGTACTTAAAAAAAAACAAATGGGCGTTTTTTTTTTGTTGTCCCAAACACTTTTTTTTCAAATTTGGGTTTTTTTTATGTTATTTCTACTCAGAATCACGAGCACTTTCTATCCTAATAGGAGAAAAAAAGTGTCCTAAGGTTTTTATTTCCATTCCGTCACCATTTTTCATAGACTTTGTATGGTGGTCGCGTAATGGAAAGATCGAAAAATGTATGGAAATTTTGGGACACTTTTTTTCTCCTATTAGGATAGAAAGAGCTCGTGATTCTGAGTAGAAATAACATAAAAAATCCCAAATTTGAAAAAAAAAAGTGTTTGGGACAACAAAAAAAAAACTCCCAAGTGCGAGTCGGACTCACGCACGAAGGGTTCCGTACCATTACGTAAAAAATGGCAAAAAATTCACATTTGTTGTATGGGAGCCCCACTTAAAAAAAAAAAATATTTTTTGTTATAGCGGCAACATAAATACATCATCTGTTAAAATTTCAACTGTCTATTCTGACTATCACAATTCATGAGTTACAGCCTGGTGAAAGACAGGCAGACGGACAGCGGAGTCTTAGTATAATAGGGTCCCGGTTTTATCCTTTGTGTACGGAACCCTAAAAATTTGGGTTTCCCTGATTTCATATTTAACAGTCGAGCGACTGTATGTGGTTAATAGAAATTGTAACATAATTTTAGTACACATAATCACATACCGCAGGGTTCAAACATATCATTGTTTATTCACGAAAATTTTGGGCTGCTCCATTTTAATATAAGTATTGGTCATCTCGGTACTATAAGTATGGGGTCAGACAAGCATGGATACTTTTAAGTTGAAATTAAGCTATAACACTAACTGTTACATAAAAGGTCGTTTCGGTCTCGATGAAACGCATAAAATTTTATATTTTCAGTGGAGATGGTGCTGGTTACGGGAGGAAAGCGTTTCTTGGCAATTTTTTTTTAACTTTTACTTTTTAAAATTTTTGGTCCCTACCAAAAATAATCTGGTTCCTAACCAAGTGATTGTATTTACCTAAAAGTGTTGGATTAGTAGGTACTTACCTAAGTTTGTTATGGATGTACTGGCAGGTTAGTAAATTATGCTGAGATAAAGATTAACGATTAACAAATTTAAGTTAACATACTTAATGTCCAGATACCTATGTGCAATTTAGCATCTGACACACGGAGAGCTATATTTCGTCAGTAGCAAAAAAGCATGCAGCGTCAAGGATGTGATATGCGCTTTGAATTTGCGCATTATATTTTTAAGTAAGTATGTAATTTATCTTCTAGCCGCCCACACGTCAAAATTTGCTAAGACAAATGTAATTTTGATTTGTCAAAATAAAGTTACAAAATGGAATGAAATGAAAAAACCTTTTTATAGGTCTCAGGCCGGGCAGCACGGTCGCATTTTTATCGCCTGTCACCATGCCTGTCACGTTCTAACAAGTATCTAAGTGCGAAAGTGACGGGCATAGTGACAGGAGATAAAAATGGAACCATGCTGCGACCGCTGGGCGTCTAGATGTTATATTTATTATAAATCGGTGGTGCTTCTAAAGTCCCACCGCTTGTAGCTTGCGCCGCCCGCTCAAAGCCCAAAGCATATTGTTGCTCGCCTTTATTACGACGCTACCGGAGATCTGCTTCAACCAAATTAAGTGTCATAAATGTTAACACCCCTCGTAACGTTTAACGTTCACATTATCCTCAAACTAACCGCCCAAAAACGACCAATGTGCGGTCAAAATCAAACCACATTTATGACTTTTTTAAGACAGAAGTGGCCAGTTAATAGGTTTTGGTAAAATTTGTATTCGGAAGTGATAGGGACATTGATAAAATTGGACGAAAAGGAATCGTTCGATTACTTTGTTACGTGTAATGATGATGGAATTGTTGATGCGGCTGGGACATAATAATACATGTGGAACAAACTTGACCATTTTGGTTAAGCGACTTATTATTAAATGTAGGTTAAAAGTTTTGAAGTTAATGAGTAGCGCTTTCATACTGTACTTAATTATTTTGAAATTCAATGTCGATGTACCTATTGTTTAATCGATAAATACAACTAAATTATCTACATGCATGAATCACTTTCACATCGTTTGGTTTATTAACCGCTTGAAACAGATATGGGAAAATATTTGCTAATATAAGTAGCTTTTCTACTCGGTCGTAAGAATGACAAATTATTGTTTCTGGAGGCCGCTCACGTTTCTTTTTTTTCTTGGCAAATATATAAAATCGTTTATGATAAATGGAAGGAAAGTCAAAATACTTTCTAAAGGTTGGCCGCTACTTAATTCTCTCCTTGTCAAATAAATAAAATCGTTCAAGAGAAAATAAATAGCGTCAAATGTGTGTATCACGCGGAATACGTTTCTAAATAAAGAGTTATATTTCTTCCATTCCAAGAATTAATAATGCTAATACATACTTTAGGCAGTTATAAGACAAAATTAACGATAACGACCCTCCTTTATACCCCTTCAATCACTCAAAGGAGGTCCAACTCGTTTGTCAGACTATAACCGATTCCTTTTACGTCCCGACGCGTCGTGACAAACTTTAAGGTGCGCAAATAAATCAAGCGAGGCGGACAATCATAGCTCGATGCCGAGCGATATTGCCTAAACTAGAAGAGTACGGTTCCCACGGACTCAGGGAGGTGAGAAGAACCTAAGAGTAAATGCTTGGAAACCGTAGGTGGAGGCGATTTGTAAATAAACAAAAAAAATCATCGGCATTTTTGTAGACCTTGGGAAACTGTACCTACTGAAAGAGCTATTATGCTATAGGTATGGTTCTCTTTCACTCAAATTTTCATTATAGCGTAGATGACTAAGCATAATTGCATACTGAAATAAAAGTATTAATCGCTCTCATTACACTGAAATTATGTGAGCAATGTTTGAGTATCTAATGTTATTATAATTATTTATTCCTACACTACGATGATCCGGACACGTTGGTCTAAGGAAAGAACACTTGATACTCTTGATAGATGGTAACGTTTTAAATACATGTAATTTATAATAAATATGTCATATTGCGTCCGATATATAAGATTTACCTTTGATACGTTTCATTATCATCATCATCTCCTAGGCGTTTTCGGCCACAGCGACTGCTTTCAACCGCTGAGAGCGTCACTGGTGTGCTCTCAGGTGACTGACATAGCCAATCTTTGCAGCAAATGTGCGGCCACACTCGCTGCAGGTCAGCACCCCTCCGACGTAATTATATGTGATGGCCACAGGTGGTCTGGCCTTTAGCTCGTCACGCTATTCGCGTTACTATTTAGTGTCGAGTTCTGAGAGTCGCTTGGTTTCCAATTCACGCACGTGCGTCTGCACAGTATGCCTCCAATGTGGACGGTCACTAGCTAGTGTCTCCCATGTTGTTGGCTCTATATGAGCTCTCTTCATATACCACTTCAACACATCTTTGATACGTTTATAGTTATCGCAACAACTTTTTTGCAATCCCAGTTCTATTTTTTCCGTATCTGCCTCATCCTCTTACGCTTGCTTCGTTGGCGTGACAGCAGAGAGATCTATATTAAATTGCCGCAGGGCCAAAGGCCACTTGTTGAACCCGGCCGGTAATGCTCCCATTGTGCCCGAATTGGGATGATTGACCCCCTGTGGGAGATTGATTGCGATCTATATCGATGTGTTTATTGATAGACTACTAAAGGATTTGCGGAATTGAAATAATTGAAAGCCGAGTTTGTCACTGATAATTGGATCGAACGGATGTAAATAGCCAGTCCATTTGGATGGTGACGTTCAAAGTCGAATTAAGGATCAACGGTAGACTGGGCCGAGCCCGGGCCGAGACGTCCGACGCGTCATTTTCTATGACAGCTGATCGGTGATTACGTGGTGATTTCCATAGAAAATGAAGCTCTGGAAGCTCCGGCCCAGACACGGCCCAGTCTAACGTAAGTATTAGTCACTAGGGTTCAATATAATAAAAAAATAATATCAGCGAACAGCTGACAGTTTTTTCTTCTTTCTTCAGAGGCAAAATCAGATGTGTTGGAGAAGAAAAAACAGTCAGCTCCTTTAAACATCATTTAAAAAAAGGAAAAGAGGAAAGGAGGACGCATTGGTTCTCATTCATAATAGTTGTGGACACTATTAATTCTGCACATTTCGCATCGTTCTTATTTCTAGTCTGTTTGCAGTTTCATAATTTTGTAGTATATCTTAAAGCGTTCTTGTGTTACGTTGTGTAAACTGTAATTTATAAACTAGATTTACATTTCTCCATAAAATTCTTACTAATTTTCTTGCCCATATATGCCTACTAATTCTTTTAATTATGTGCCTGTGTAATCTCACCTAATATAGGTAACAGTTCGCTATTCAAAACCATCGTATCGATATTACTACGACACTAAACACATTCTATCCTTCTCACACGTCACATGTAATGCGTAAGAAAATGAGACCAAACACTGTGCCTTGTGGAATACCAGGTTATGCTGGTGCTGCAAAAAGTAGTGCGACTTTATAGGGAGAGCGGGGTGCTGAGTACGCGGTAAACTGTTCGTATTGATCACGTACGTGTCATAAAATAGCAATAAATCACTGGTATTTGGTAAAGGTGCGATCAGTATGGCGATTCATTTATTTATTGGAGTTTAAAAATCGGACTAATCATTTTAAATAATAAAATAACTAGGTAACATATTTTTAAGCCATATTTGGTCTGAAATAGATAAATAACTGAATGAAGGGTACACAGAAAGTGTAGCGGAGCTCCCTGAGCACGCAGTGGTTAAATAACAATACTATTTAAGCATTTTATAGTATATATTAACGAACGTATATCTCAATGTAAACAACCAAAACCGAGTGACATGATGATGTCAAGCAGACACAAATTAGAACATATGCGAAATACAAAATTCAAATAAAATTATCATAGAGATACTTACATCATCATAAGCCAGTATAAAACTAGTTCACAAATATAAGTATATACACATTACATTGAAATCATACTTTAACACGCCCTCTTAATGTGTATATTCTGGATAACCTCAGGCTTAAGAACGAAATAATAACTAAAACACAATAATATTTAAGACAAAGAACTAAATAATGCCTAATCCAGTCATACAAGCGTGGTGCTTTACCTTCGGTAAAGCCTTTGTTAATATATCTGCCAACATGAAATCCGTTGGCAAATACACCAACTTAATATCCCTATTCTCCTTTAAAGCATTTCTAATAAAATGGTGTCTTATATCAATGTGCTTGCTTCGGGAATGAAACACTGGATCGTTGGCTAGGCAGATTGCTCCCTGATTGTCCGCATTTAAGGTTACTTGTGCAAACTTACCCAATCCGATTTCAGTTAGCAAGCTGTTCAGATACATCGCTTCCTTCATCGATGACGCTAAACTAACGTATTCTGATTCACAGGTGCTCGTCGCGACACACTTCTGTTTCTGTGACTTCCATGACACACACGCACCACCTAACACAAAAGCATAACCAGAGTATGAACGCCTGTCCAACGCACAACCTCCCCAATCTGAATCGGAATATCCCTCTAACGACTTACCCGTCTTTGTAAACATGAGACCATACTCCTTCGTACCTTTTAAATAACGCAATACGCGTTTTGCAGCGATCCAAGCTTCTTTACGCGGAGATTCTACAAATTGTGCTAACTTTGAGACGGTATTTGAAATGTCGGGCCGTGTACCCACGGATAAATACATCAAACTTCCAATCAATTCCCGGTATGGATATCGCTCTTTTGATTTAACATCACTCTGTAGCGGTTCAAATTTCAAGTTCACTTCCATTGGAGTAGATACGGATCCCTTACAATTCTCAAAACCAAATGTCTGTAAAAGATTTTCAATATATTTTTGTTGTGACAACTTAATTTTGCCATTGACATTTCTTTCAATGTCAATACCCAAAATATATTTCGCAATCCCATAATCTTTGAGTTCGAACTCGCTGGCCAGTGACTTTTTAAAGTTTTCTATGCAAACCTTATTTTGTGAGGCTATCAAAATATCGTCAACGTACACCGCAACAAAAAGTTTGGTATTTTCGTCTATATTTTCAAAGTATAGGCATGGCTCATTTAACGATGGCCTTAGTCCCATGCTTTGAAGCTGCTCATCCAGCCTGGCATTCCATTGGCGTCCAGCCTGTTTCAACCCATATAATGACCTCTTAAGTTTGCATGCATTACCTCCCGCGCTAATATCGGTTAACATTTTCTTAGCCCGTTCATGTATGACCGATCCTTCTTCTTCTAACTCCAAGAGTTTCTGTAGACTCTCCTTAAGTAATTCTGGTATTTCCATATATATCTCTTCATCCAATGTACCATTTAGATAGGCTGTATTAATATCCACTTGGTGAATTTCCATATCAAGTTCAACTGCAAGTGATGTTAGCAATCGTATGGTATCTAACCTAACTACCGGAGCAAAAGTGTCATGATAATCAACACCATGTTTTTGGCTGTATCCTTTCGCTACAAGTCTCGCCTTTTTCTTTTCTGTCTTGTCGATGTTCAGTTTCGTTGTTAAAACATAGCGGCAACCTATAATAGCACGGCCGACCGGTCTTCTAGTTATTTCCCAGGTGTCATTCTTTACTAGGCTATTTATTTCCGATAAAATAGCTTCATTCCATTTCTGTTTTTCTTCACTTGATAATGCTTGTTTTAAAGTTATTCCTGCAGCACCAGCGAATTCTTGGCAGTCAGAATATTCCTCTGTGCTACTTTCTACTTCAATCTCTGGTTCCACCTTTTTAGCTGTGTCTGCGAAATCTTGGCAGTCAGATGATTCCTTTACATCACGTTCTGCTTCAATTTCTTGTCTCACTTCAACCATTTGATAAATTTTTCTTGGTCTTCCAATATGTCCTCTTTCTAAGCGTGGCCTACCCGGTCCTCTCTTCATATTCCTGTTTTCTTCACTATAAGAGCCAACATCTTGGTCAGGACTATGAGATGAACCTGCAATCGGTACGAAATCAACTGTGGATACCTGAATGTTTTCTGCGTGCGGTTCTAGTAGCTCTAAATGACTTCTAACTTCCTGAACGCTCTCTGTTTGTGTTTCAGTTTGTTTACTTTGAGGAATGCACATGACCGGTTCCGTGACATTACCTTTAGCGGGAAAATTTATCTCAACTAAGTTGGGTTCTGGACTCTTATTGACATCGATCTGTACCTCATCATTTTTGACTTCCAGTGGATCTGATCTAGGATACTCACACTCGTTTCTCCGCTCAATAAGTT
Source organism: Cydia amplana (assembly GCF_948474715.1). Lineage (NCBI taxonomy): Eukaryota > Metazoa > Arthropoda > Insecta > Lepidoptera > Tortricidae > Cydia > Cydia amplana. Next base: position 14,922,290 of record NC_086079.1, on the reverse strand, counting down.
TTTGAAATTTGACATCTCGAGATACGATAAATTTTCGTTCTTGCGGCAGCCAAATCTTGTAACCCTTTCTGTCACTGGGATAGCCTACAAAAATACCATCCATGCCGCGTGGGGCAAATTTGTCCCTGTTCTCTTCTTTATTCAAGATGTGAACCCTAGATCCGAAGGATTGCAGGTAATTTATCGTAGCAGGTCGACCATACCATTTCTCATACGGCGTTTCACCTGCTAAGCTACTTGTTGGACATCGATTTCGGATATGACATGAAGTCAATACAGCATCACCCCAAAATCCTGGCGAGAGGCCTGATGAAAGTAACATACATCTAGCCATTTCCGTTAATGTCCTGTTCATCCTCTCTGCAACTGGATTTTGCTGAGGTGTACCAGGGATAGTCAACCTTCTTCTTATACCTTCGTTCTGCAAATATTCATCAAACTCTCTACTGCAATATTCTCCAGCATTATCTGTGTGCAAGTATATAATTTTTTTACCGGTAAAATTCTCAACATGGTTCTTATAGATCTTAAAAAAATGTAAGGCTTCACTTTTCTTATTAAGCAAATACACTTCACACCATCTAGACGAATCATCAATAAACGTGATAAAGTATTTTCCTCCACCGAGGGCCTCATAACGCATAGGACCGACAATATCCGAATACACAATCCTCAATTTTTCCTCACACGGTCCACTACCTCTCGGGAAAGGAGACGCAATCATCTTCCCACTTGCACAAATACTACAATCATACAATTGATTTAAATCCGTCATTGTAAATTTCACGCCAGCTTTGTTCAATAACTTTGCTAAATCTCTTCCATTTAAATGCCCAAAGCGCTCATGCCACGACCTTACATCATCATTCTTTCCAACAATTACTGAAGCAGTCCCAAGTCGTTCTTCCATTTGATAAAGGTTACCCGAACGATTTGCGACCATAACAATATTGCCACTGTCATCCACAACATGAGCTGAGTATTTATCGAATATAACACTATAGCCCCTATCTGTAATTCTTGCAACTGAAATCAAATTGCATCTTAGATCCGGAACAAATAAAGTATCTTGTAATTCCACTAATGTTTTTAATTTGTCGTTGCATGAAAGTAACCTTACCGTGCCCTTACCTTCTACATTTGCAGACGTATTTGTAGCCAAGCTTAGCTTACCGGATACAGGTATCAGAGAATTGCCAAATTTAGGAGCCTCATTGCAAAGATGCGAAGTGCACCCGCTATCCATGATCCAGCCCTCATTCCCGTTGCACGCAGCAGCCTTATTCTCTGAAATACAATTGAACGTTACAAGACCAAAATTATGACGTTGTGTATCGCGGTCAGACTTTGATACGCACTTATCACCACTCTCTTTGTACCGTTCCTTGTTGTCATTCATTTTACATTCGAAAGCTTTATGTCCATAATCTTGACATTTCCAGCATTTACCTCTGAAGTAAGTTTTACTGGCACCACTCATTGGCTTAAAATTTTTCATTCTTGCAATAAAAGCTCCATCATCTACGCCTTTCTGCTTCCTCGAACAAAACTCTTCGATGATTTTTACCTTTAGGGCCTCTGGATCTGGTAACTCATCCCTGGACTCGATGGCGCACCTAAAATTTTCGAAACTCGGTGGGAGACTATAGAGGAGCATAATGGATATTAAATCGTTATTCATCTCAATCTTCATGTCGGCCAGTTTGTTCCTTACGTCAAAGAAATGCATGACGTGCTCCCGGATGTCACCGTCTTCTTTCATCTTATGAAGCAACAACTGTTTCAATAATGTCGCCTTTTTAGCGGGTCCTTTGGACGCATGCACGCTTTCCAGTTTCAGCCACACATCTCGCGATGTCTTGCAGTCACGTAAATGCCGCAATTCGCTAGGACTTATAGCAAGTATGAGGTCCGACTTAGCCTTTGCATCTCCGACCCTCCACTTGCGCGCTTCTTCCGGCTCGGCCGGTTCCAAACTACTCCCATCCACGTAGCTCCAAGCATCGTTTTTTACAAGAACCGCTTCAGCTTGAATCTTCCACGTCTCATAATTTTCTTGTGTAAGCGGTTCTATTTTGATAGTAGTATTCATTTTGTTAGCCTCTCTACGCCAACTCTACTTCTTCATCAAACGCACGTACCTCAAATCAAGTGTACCTAAAACAGACTCGACTGTAATTTTAAATATACCTCGGGCTCCCTGGGCCCATAACCACTGTAGCGGAGCTCCCTGAGCACGCAGTGGTTAAATAACAATACTATTTAAGCATTTTATAGTATATATTAACGAACGTATATCTCAATGTAAACAACCAAAACCGAGTGACATGATGATGTCAAGCAGACACAAATTAGAACATATGCGAAATACAAAATTCAAATAAAATTATCATAGAGATACTTACATCATCATAAGCCAGTATAAAACTAGTTCACAAATATAAGTATATACACATTACATTGAAATCATACTTTAACAGAAAGAATATAGTCACATTAGTTTAAAGTTAAAAAAGTTGTGTTAATTATATTATACATACAGTGGTAGCAAAAGATATTAGTATTAGGTCATTAAGAGCTCATTTACTTTTTTAGAGTTTATTTATTTATTTATCAAGCTGGTAAAATGATCCATGTAAAAACAATCTATGATATAAAGCAGACTGTCGAAAAAAGACACTCTGCGTGTCAGTTTTTGAACAAGTGAAATTAAATTAGACAATTGCTGCTTAATTACATCAATTTATTTGAAGATGGTTAATACCTATGTGGTAGTTGTCAAAACCCACTTACACTTCAAACATATTTAACTAATGGTTCTTTCAAAAAGTGTTAATCAATCTAACACGACATAAAGGATTTTAATTTTTTTGATCAACTGGTAAAGAGTAAGTACTCTTAAACACATTAATTAGAATTATTGTTGCTGAGTAAGGGTTCCTTTTTCAGTGCCAAAAAAAACTTTTATTTATTATTTTTATGTAGGTACCTATTGATTGTTATCATCCAGTAAGAAAATATAATGTTCCTTTTAAAAATGTGTTCTAGTTTTCCTCTGTGAATGCTGCCTTTAACCCGCCCGCTTTGGCGACGTCAACTCGTGCGCCGCTTGACGTCTGCGCACGCGTTGCGCATGCTCAGTACATACACGCCTTACAGTTAACCCTGTGCAAACAGACATACGCAATTAGCGAAGACTGATGGGCCATTTTAACCTACTGATTAATATTGTTGTCATTTGTGAAAAGGTGTGGAATGATTTGAATAGTTTGACTTTTTTATTATTATTTTCAAAGTACATAATATACTCGTACTTACATTATAATTCATGTTCGTGATTATTATTACTTTGATACCATAAATTACGTAGAATGTAAATATTAAGGGATTGTTACTGGGCTGTGTATATATAGACTAATCGTACATACGTACGAATAGTTGTAAGTCATTGAACTCATTGAATAGACCATGTTATTGTTTCTTTTTTAACAAAAGCTTGGCCTGGATATTAAATAAATATGTTATTCATCAGAAAATGTTATGACTAATAATAATCATTTACACCAGTTAAATAATAAACAGAAATAAAATTACTAAGAAATTTAATACGTAGAAATAAAATTTGTTGGCATCATGACAGTGTTCATTGATAGTATAAAAACAGTGATTTCACACAAATAAATATAATGCATTTCATATCAGTTTATTTATCATCAAATAGCTTCTAATTTAATTTTAGAGGTATTGTATCGAAACAAAAAACTAATAATTTTTCAAACATTATTTATTGAGTCTGTCTTAATTATGAACACTTAAAAGGAAAGGGTAGCTTTTAGATATTTAACAGTCTTCCGATCTTTCTGAAGAATCATGGTTGGCTGAAGAGTCAGATTGTTCCGAAGAAACTTCGTCTTTATTATTTGAAGAGTCTGACTCTTGTGAGGAACCTTCACTTGTTTCTGATTCTGTTTCATTTTTATTTTCTTGTGATGATTCAGACTGAGCCTGATTAGATTCTTCCTTAGCAGCTGAGTTGTTTTGATCTCCTTTCGTTTCGTTGACAGCGGTATCTGGTGACATTGTAAAACGAATAAGTAATACCACGAAATATTTAGTATATTTTATTTACAAACAAGATATATACAGTGGTATTACTAAAAAAAATTAAAAACTAGCTTAAATCTAAAATAGGCCCTTGAGGCATTTTACCAAGGATGCTGGCGACATTTCCTCGCTGTATCGCAATGCTGATACGTTGTGCGAGGTAGCCGCCAGCTCTTCGGTCATCAGTTAGGTCAATCAGACGCTTCGCGATTTCGTTGTACGTATGGAAAAGTTGCTTTGTTTCCAAGCATATAATGTTTTTACTTTTTGTACTTATGGTCAACTAAGCGAATAGCTTAATTGTAAAATATAGTTTTTAGGCTTACATGAGGCTGACATGTTCAACTAGAGTGTCCAAATTCTCAATAAAAATCAGATTAAAAAAAACTTACCATTAAGAATGACATCTTTTAGTGGATTATCTTCAGATTTTTCAACGTTACAGTTTTCATTATCATCAGATGATGTACCTGAAATGATATAGTTACCGTATCATGTATTTTATATTTAGTCAAAATTACTTGCAAGAAGTTTGGTTTCACTTTCACTTTGTTTCACTTGGTTTACGCGAGTATTTTTTTTGTATAATATTCTTTTCTATGTTCCTCTTTGAACCTTACCATTAAGAATGACATCTTTTAGTGGATTACCTTCAGGTTTTTCAACGTTACAGTTCTCGTTATCATCAGATGATGTACCTGAAATGATATATAGTTACCGTATCATGTATTTTATATTTCGTCAAAATTACTTGCAAGAAGTTATGTTTCACTTTCACTTGGTTTCACTTGATTTACGCGAGTATTTATTTTTGATAATATTTTTTTCTATGTTCCTCTTTGAACCTTACCATTAAGAATGACATCTTTTAGTGGATTATCTTCAGGTTTTTCAACGTTACAGTTCTCATTATCATCAGATGATGTACCTGAAATGATATAATTACCGTATCATGTATTTTATATTTAGTCAAAATTACTTGCAAGAACTTTTGTTTCACTTTCACTTGGTTTCACTTGATTTACGCGAGTATTTTTTTTGATAATATTCTTTTCTATGTTCCTCTTTGAACCTTACCATTAAGAATGACATCTTTTAGTGGATTATCTTCAGGTTTTTCAACGTTACAGTTCTCATTATCATGAGATAATGTACCTGAAATGATATATAGTTACCGTATCATGTATTTTATATTTAGTCAAAATTACTTGCAAGAAGTTTTGTTTCACTTTCACTTGGTTTACGCGAGTATTTTTTTTTTGATAATAGTCTTTTCTATGTTCCTCTTTGAACCTTACCATTAAGAATGACATCTTTTAGTGGATTACCTTCAGGTTTTTCAACGTTACAGTTCTCGTTATCATCAGATGATGTACCTGAAATGACATAGTTACCGTATCATGTATTTTATATTTAGTCAAAATTACTTGCAAGAAGTTTTGTTTCACTTTCACTTGGTTTCACTTGGTTTTGCGAGTCTTTTTTTGATAATATTCTTTTCTATGTTCCTCTTTGAACTTTACCATTAAGAATGACATCTTTTAGTGGATTACCTTCAGGTTTTTCAACGTTACAGTTCTCATTATCATCAGATGATGTACCTGAAATGATATAGTTACCGTATCATGTATTGCATATTTAGTCAAAATTACTTACAAGAAGTTTTGTAAAATAATAATAAAATGTACCATTTAATATAACGTTACCCAATGTATTACCGGTTTGCTCAGTTGCGTTATCTGTCGATTTTGACTCTGATGAAGTAAATATAATAGAAAAATAAATTAAAATATAGATACTTGAAAATAAAAAACTAAAGACTCTTATGGTGGTTAAGTACTTTTTGACAATTTTCGCTATTTTTATATTTTTCAAAAAATTAAACAACCAAAAAAAAAATATATCTATAGAACCTTGTAACAAAATTTCAAGAGAATCGGTTAAAAACGCGACCTGTTATTAAAAGAGAACATCCGGCCATACGAAAGCATTTTTGCCAAAGCTGAAACATAGACCTTTGCTAACGCTTGGTCAAAAAGAGGTTTCAACCTATTTTAGTTTATGTACCTTCAATGTTTTAACTTACCATTGAGAATTACATCCTTCATTGGATTTTCTTTGACTTCCTCGGGTTTTTCGTTGTCCTTGTCATTAGGCGAAGTACCTGAAATGTTATAATTATAATGCCATATGGTTTATTCATTTTAAAATTAACAGGCGCACATTACGTCTTTAATGAATAATTAATTTTAATTGTTATTTACCGTTCAAAATTAAATCTGAAAATGGATTTTGAGGCTCTTCACTTGTTTCATGCGAGTCCTCTGTAGATTTATCTTGCGGTTTCTCCGTTGTCGTATTATCGGTGTTAGCATTTTGTGAGATATTTTCATCAGATACACCAGGGTTTGTTTCTCCTTGACTAGGCTCAGTATTGCTGCATTCAGTATCGTATTGGTTAGCATTTATTGGTGATGCTGAGTTAGTATCTTGAGAGTCACTTGTATTTATGTAATCTTCTGAAGTGTTTTCTGCTGTAGTATCTTTTGTATCATTTGGTCTACTGGGTATTTGAGATTCTTCTTTAGTTTGACTCGGTGTCGGTGATAATTCCTCCAACTTGTCAATGTTCTTAAAATCTTCAGTAGTTTTATCATTTGGCCTTACTGGAATTGGCGAAGCTTCTATATTATCAACTGGCTCATTTGCTAAGTCCTTAGGATTAATTGAAATTGTGTTATCATTTTCGGCTGAATCGGGTTTAGCAGGTATTGCCGATACTCCTATTGGGTTATTCGGGACTGGTGATAAATCTTCTGGTTGTGAAGTAGTTGAAACTTTAGATGACAATGGGGCTGGGCCTTCAGGAGTATTTTCAGGTTTATTTTCATTACTGCTTGCAGGTACTAGCAAAGTATTTGAAGCTGCTGGTCTTAATGGAATATGCACAACATTCAGAATTCTCCGGTTACCGCTTGAGGGTGCATATGAAAGCTGCCCAGTATAATGATGATTTCTTGGCTTCTCTGGTACAGATACAGGTGGAGTTACAGGCGCAGATGCAGAGGAGGGGTATAAATCACTATATGGAAGTTTTACTTGATTTCCTGGATTAGTCGGTTGAAAATTTGGATGTCTGATTGGTTGACTAAGTAAGTATAAAATAGACGGCGGCAATGGATTCGCTGAAAAAAAAATATCTTTGAAACAAACGGTAGCAATGCTGTACTTACGAAAGATGTAAAGTTGGTGTCAATGCAGTCATGCATGCCTTATGCCTAAAAATACTATTTTAATTACTTACAAAATTCCAACTACGAAAAAAATTGTATTTAAAAAATATTATGAAAAATAATTAATTAATTTAGTGACTAATTTAACAAATAATCATAATAATCATAATCATAATTTTTTATTGCATGAAAGTGAGTACAAAAGGTGTTAGTATATACAAAAAGTCCATCACAATCTGCCGAGGTCCAGCACGCAATATTTCTTAAATCTAAAAGCTAGGTACAACTAAATTAATTTAGCTATAACTATAAAATAACAAATTAATAAATAACATAATAGGTAATTAAAATATTAAAAACGTGCTAACTACAAATCTTTACATTCCAAATATTCTTTTAGGGAGTAAAATTGCTTGTTCATAAGCCATTCATGTAATTTTCTAGAGAATAGTGGTTGTTGGTTTTCCCTTATTTCTATTGGAATGTTGTTAAACACTGTTATTGCCATGCAGTAACAATTCCTGCTGCATAATTTGGATTTTGCTTTAGGCAGCACAAGTTTGGTAGGGTATCGAGTATTAAATTTACATACACTCTTTAACTATGTGAAAAGTTCTGGATATGTTTTTACAAATTTACCTACCTCTAGTACAAACATTGATGGCAAAGTAAGGAGGTTGAGTTCTTTGAACAAGGGTTTACATGTTGTAAATGGTGGTACATTACTTATTGCCCTTATGCACTTTTTTTGGCTGATGAACAGCCTATCAACCTCACAAGAGTTACCCCACAATAGAAGGCCATATCTGAGAACTGATGCTACGTACCCATGATAGGCGAGGAGAGCTGTTGGTGTATCTATTAGAGTTGAGAGCATTCTTAGTGGATATACAAAGCTATTATTTTTTTTACATTTCTTTTCAATTTCAGGCTTCCATTAAATGTTTTTATCAAGTAACATTCCCAAAAATGTATGCTGATCAGTTTCAGATATTAAATGATTGTTATACTTTACACATATTTTTCCATGTTCTTTCCTGTTACAAAATTGAATATATTTAGTTTTATCTAAGTTAACATTTAAATTATTACATTCTAACCAATTAACTACAAGATTTATTAAATTATTAATGTCATCATTATATGTAGTTACATTTATACAAGGAATAATTATAGAAATGTCATCAGCAAAGAGTATATATTGGTGATTGGAAATGTCAGGTAGATCATTAATATATAGGAAAAATAATAATGGGCCTAATACACTACCCTGAGGCACACCAACTTCATTTTTTAAATAATTGGAGCGAGTATTTGTCTGCATATGTTTAAGCTTGTCCTTGCTTAAGCTTTAAGCTTAATACAATAGCTTAATGGTGGCCTTCGAAAATACACTTGCAATATTATGAGAAAAAACGTTTGAATATTAAATGCCATAATTTGTTGGTCAGTGTACCTGTATTTGGTGCAGTTGGTAGTGCTGATGGTACGGGGAGACTTGGGGCTACTGGTGCCGTCGGTGGTACGGGGAGGCTTGGGGCCACTGGTGCCGTTGGTGGAAAGGGGAGGCTTGGGGCCACTGGTGCCGTTGGTGGCACGGGGAGGCTTGGGGCCACTGGTGGCGTTGGTGGTACGGGGAGGCTTGGGGCTACTGGTGCCGTTGGTAGTACGGGGAGGTTTGGGGCCACTGGTGGTACTGGAAGGCTTGGTGCTACCGGCGGCGTTGGTGGTCGCGGCCATCTAATCGGTTGTGCGTGAAGTAGGTATAGAAGTGAAGGCGGCAATATTTGGTGCGCTAAAACCAGGAAATAAATTAGTAAGGTTGTATAAAAACTGTGTTAAACAACTGTTAGATATTTGCTTACTTGCTAATTGCTTTGGTGCCGCCGGTAGGTCTGAGTCAACATTTGCGCCTGAAACAAATACATGAAGTCCCATAAATTTTAGAATATTAATAACCGTCTTGAGCTCTATTTGACAAATTTTTATTTACTTAACTTGCAATGTTAATATGAGTACATACCTACTCATATCAAGCAACAAACTATGTGTGTAGTTTTGTTATGACAGATTAGGTAGACAGGTAATAATGCTCTTACGATGGGATTGAACTGATCTTTTGGAGGATTTCAGAGGTGACCATAGAAACTCATCTTGAAATAATGCAATCTGATTTAGTTGACCTTTTTTAAAATTGTCTTAATAAGTAATAGACGATTGTTGATAAAAAAAAGTACAAACGTGTATCAAAAATGGAATTGTTGACAACAAATCTTATTTCGTAATAATCTTGTTCCATGCTTTTGCAGGTTATTTGGGGACAACTTTCCTTCTCTCGTCTACCATCTATATGCTTTCTTATGAAATTCTATTCTATTTAATAAGAAACTAATAAAATATTAAGAAAATTAGTAGAGTAATTAATTTAAAATAAGTCTTACTCGTATGGCAACTTTAACTTGAATTTTCTATAAAGCGTATAAATATTTCGTTGTACTAACGCAAGCCAAGATAATCATACTCATATTAGCAAACTATTTAACTTAAATTTAATACATTTGTAGCTAATACAGATAGATAACCACTATGCAAACAGTAAAAAAAATCAATAGGATTAAGAAAGAATTAAGGAACAGTAAATAAAAATGAAATGCTTGGGTATCAAGTTCAGCTCAAAAACAATAGAAAGTTACAGCCAGTTGCATTTCACTGTCTGTCATCGTAAAAACGTTTGCTAAAATCTGGGTGCATTACATTTTTTATAATTACTTTTTATATATTATAGTTTGATATATCGTTATTTCGAATAACGTAATGAATGGCATACTACCGTAAAACCTAATTAACGTTACACATAATGTTATTATTGGTATAATGGTCATAAGGTATATTTACACTTCGTCTAATATACATTGCCATAATTATTACATACTCTAAAGCATATTATTTGTTATAACAAGTGATATCGCATAATTATTTGTGTGGCATAATAGTTGCATGACATAAATGGGTTAGGTTAGGTTGGAACTGCGACTCCACACAAACGAATAACTACCTAGCAAAAGGAGGGTTAGGTTAGGTTAGAACTTTGACCCTCCGTAGAATGAAATACCTAGCAAAAAAGTGGTTTAGGTTAGGTTGAACTGCGGCCCCCGCAGAATCGAATACCATGAAAAAATTGGTTAGGTTAGGTTAGAACTGCGACCCCCCTAGAATAAAATATGTAGCAAAAGAAGTAGCATAGCATAAAAGACGTAACTAAAAATTCAATATTTTATTAAAAAATAATGCAGATATGAATAATATGTAAATTTTTATGTTATTATTAAATGAAATATGACAAAAAATGTTATACAATATATGTATTTATACTTGATAAAATTGTATAAAGTATTACGTTATACAAAAATATAATATAACAAATGTCATTATAGGACATGTGTATATATTATTTAAAAATTATATTACAATAGGCATTATATCAATGACAGTTTAGATGAAATCACAATATAACAAAGGAAATGTATAATGAAAATTACATTATAACATAAAATAATATATCAAATGGCGTTATAACAAATGTATGATAGTTTTTTTATAATTATATTAAGCATTACACACCCGCTAAAATGTATTGTACCGAATAGTTTATAGTACTCTGTGACTATATATATGTTAGTCAGTGTGGGCGTGGTCATAGTCTCGCAGTCTGCAGTTATACATGAAAAATATTGATTAACATAATAGTTATTTATTACAATAGTTTAATAAAAGAATCACTTACGTATTTCTCCAACCAATGCCAGAATAAATACTATGCACAATACTTTTATAGACGCCATCTTTACCCTAGCTTCATCACACTTTTGCGAAGTTATAATTCACTCCGTAACTATATAGCTGATACTTTTATACACATTTAATAACCACCTGAACAAACATTTGCTTTTAAATCGTTAATATGTGGCATCGTACGTTCGAAGAATTTTCTTGAATTGACGGAAAAATAAGTGACGTAAGTTAATGAGATGGTTTTTTATACAAATATTTTGAATATTTATGTGGATCAATATTTTAGCGACCTCTTTCATAAATTCGTCTGCGTCGCGTTTTTCTTTCATTGTATCCATGGTATAATAAATATAATATACTCCGCCTGGTACTCTCTTCCGAGATTCGCGAATGACCTAACTGTCACTTGCCTACGTCATCATGCTGTTTACAGGTTCTCAAACTTTAAAATGTGGGAGAATTTTAACCAACGGTGAAAATTATTTTAACGGCATTAATTTTAAGTTATTCATGTAGAAACATAGAAAAATAAAACAAATCTATACTGCACTTTTCACTCCTACTCTTACAGTTCCGAATAGAGCAGCCAACCATTTTCGTAACAAAACATTAATTACGAAGCTTACGACGTGAAAAGTTTGGAAAACACTGCGACTGCTGACACTGAGCGAGAAGGAATTAACAATTAACACGCGTTCGACAAGGACGGTCGGTCAGGGACAAAATGGCGGATTGTCAAATGTGACAGCGCTATCCTGTGTTGCCAGTAGTGTAAACAGAATTACCCGAACGTCTGAAATTTCTTTCGGGAATCGGAAGATATTGCTAACGAATAATTAAAAATGACGTGTTATTGTAAAATTTAAGATAAAATACATATAAATGAAAATTATTAAATTATAAAGAAATAAATTAACTTATTAACCATAGATATAATGTACCCATGTAACATGTTATGTTGAAATAAAGTGGCAATGTTATTGTGACGTAGCCAAGTGACACTCTGGGAAGAGAAGACCATGTTTTATTAGACCATGGTATCTTGATGTTGTTGTAGTCATGTAGGTTTATAGTAATAAGCAAATGTGTTTTGCCATAGGTATTTTAACACGTTTGGACTCATATATTTATATATGGAAAATTAATCTTAACTCTAATCAACCCACATATTATACGTATATAACGTCAGCGTCAGATGATACTGCCCTAAAGTATAATAATCATGTTTAAATTAAAACACACCATTTCCTGTATCTAATCTATCTAATACCTTTAAACGAGCAATTCTTGTTTATTTATATATTTATTTATTTATATATATATATATATATATATATATATATATATATATATATTTCGGGGATCTCGGAAACGGCTCTAACGATTTCGATGAAATTTACTATTTGGGGGTTTTTGGGGGCGAAAAATCGATCTAGCTAGGTCTTATCTCTGGGAAAACGCGCATTTTCGATTTTTTATATGTTTTCCGAGCGAAGCTCGGTCACCTAGATATTGATTGTTAAATGGAATGTAGTTAGGCTTAATGGTAAATGGGTTTATTCAGGACTTAGGTCAACCAGACTGATAGTAGGTAAGTAAATATGAAAACAATAACTGTTCAGTCAGAATATATTTATTTTGTCAGAAAAACCAAATGTCCACGCATGTCCATTCTATGCTAAAATTATAAAATGTACTTATATTTAATAGTCCTTTTAGGTGTATCACCTTTATCTTCCTAAGGCCCAAGGTCGTACCTATAGTACCTATTCAGTTCGATGTAATTTAAACCATGTTCAATTGGAACAGAGTCGCTTTTGCTTTGTTTCGTTCAATTATCAAAACAACGCAAAATCAACTCTATTTCCTACGATTTAGGTTCAAATTTCAGTGGCAAATTTTCGATGTTTTGTTTGTATGGCTGGGCCTTAGGAGGTTAGAACCTGTTTCAAAGTTTTTTACACTACATTTATAGATGATTAAACTGAACTAATTTTAACCCGGAGTTGAAGGTTCAAATTGACCGTGAGATTAGACGGTAGCTCGGATGCTAAGTAAGAAATTAAAAACATGGTCTAGCGTGTTCACACTTGGCTACTGCCGATTGATAGTATTTCTCAAACTCGGTGGGTAAGCTGACATGTGTCATTTCAATACAATTTTGCGAGACGTTAGGGTTTAAATTATATGGAGATGACACCTGTCACCATATCCATCAAGAGTGAAAATTTTACTTATAAGTCAAATTATACCAGTACTATACATATACAGACTGTACTATTAGAACAGTATTTATAAAACGACGATCTACAATTCTACACGAACGAAATCACGGGCAAAAGCTAAATACATTAAGTAGATACCTTCCAAAAAAAGTCGCTACCCTAGAATATATCATCAGTCATCACGTTATTAAGTATTATAGTAAAGTAACTACAGGCAATGTATTGTTTTAAATTAATTGTACCTAATTTATTATATTAAACTTCTTTGCCTAGGAAAATTGGAGGAAGCCACATAGCATACCGATTATTTTGCGATGTCATGTTTAGGCAAATTTAGAAAAAACAAAATGAATGCATCGCACGTACGCTCATTATAGAGATGTAAACTAAGGTGTGATTTTGATATAACACACATTTTATGAATTGAAGACTACTTGACCAAGTACTCTAATCTAAACACGCTAGGTAATGATAATTACTTTCATTCCATAATCATTTATCATCAATTCGAGCATTCGGCAACCATCAATCAAGAATGGCGCAGCACGGGAGCCGGGTAATGATATAAAACTCGACTCAATCCATCACCAGTCTTGTTTTTAATTGAATTTGAAATAATTATTATAATGAAAGCTACTTTCATCCGGTTCGGAATGAGTTAACAGGGTTTTTTATAGAGCAAGCTATAGACAAAAAATATAATAATACACCGGCAAGCCAGTTCTGTCATTAGAAAAAGGCGGATCGATCTTTCACACAAATTTTGAATTTAGCACCTTTCTCTAAGTACTGGCAAAGTTGGCTATATATTATATGTATTATGCTATGGGAGTATCTGACAAAGTTGGCTTGCCAGAGTTTATGTATTACTATATATGGAAATATAATTCCTTGTTTTTTTAAACTAATAACTACCACAACAAACCCGTAACTTGTATTTACGAGTTACGGCACGAGTAAAGCATTATGTGCGATTGCCAAGTCATTATACGTATTACAAATTAAAGATATCTTATTGATACGGTTTTAACACCCCCTGGCACTGATTATAAAAACCGACTTGGTTTCACATTACATCTCAAAACTTTTTTGTAGTAAAAGCGGTGCGAGACTGGCACCTTTTTACATGTAATGTTTTTGATGGGATTTGATAAGATAAGATAAGATAATCTTTATTGGTACAATACAGGTACACGTCAGATACAATTTTGTACAATATTCATACAAATTCCACATTACAGAGTATTTCAATTGAAATATAAACAACATAGTAATGTCAACAATTCAAAATAGAAACAAAATAAATAAATTAAAACATGTTTTACATAGTCATTGGCAGTGCCATTATTGATTGTCTGTGAAAACTTGTCAAAAAACAGTTTAAGGTATAGTATGTATAAGTTACTCTATGGTATACTTAAGTCAGTAGTGCTGCACTCTGGCGGCACAACATTGCAATAATACTCCCTATTAATATTTCCTAAGCCACTCAAAGCAGTTACTACGATCTTATTACGTCGTTTGGTGTCCACGCGCGTAGTATTATGATTATGAATGAAACCGTCATGAATGGAGTTATCTTTTATCGCGCGATAATTCTTGTAGATGATAGGTCAGCGTGCTTTAGATCTCGTACGATAAGGATAACGGGTTGTGGTTTATAGGAGAGAGTTGAATATGGGTTTAAAAATATGAGCAAGCGTGGACCGAGTAAGTTTGAGATGAGTTCTTTATACTACTAATATTATAAATGTGAAACTTCGTGTGTTGTTTCCTCCATCACCTAATCTAAAATAAATCAAATTTTTTCGCTAGTTTGTACTCTTATAGAGATCGGTTTTAGTAAAATTTTACAGAATTCGCTTTTCTATAAATAAAATATAAACTAAGTACCTATACAATTATATATGATACGAGTAAGTTAGCCAGAATGACTAGTATACATTTTTATAATCTCCTAATAATTTGTTATTGTAATGTAAATTAGGTATATTACATTTAACATAGAGACATGAACGCATATAAACGTACGAGTGCTCAAAATGCTACTGCCCAATAGAGGACACCCTGATATCACCTCTATTGACAGTGACTTACTTAGTTTCAAGATTACATGTGCTGGGACCGCGTCGAGCACCCAGTACGTTTACCTTACCTAGGTATTTATTAAATTTGAAAAAAGAAACTCAAAGTTACTCGCCCGGAGCCGGCGATGTAATCGACTAAGGAACTTTCATCGATCCATTTAAATCGGTTCGCGCCCCAAACTCAGAATTAACCTTAATGTGCCTTGATGACCGGCCGCGGTGCCAGATTTGATGCGTTCTACTAGGGACCTCATATCTAGAGGGACGACATCAGATTTTATTATTCTTTATTTAAAAATAAGCTTTTACCTGCGACTTTGTCTGCGTGGTATGATGATGGTGATTGGTAAAAACTATCATAAATCCTTCCACGGGCCTCAACAACTGTGAACAACACCAGCTACAGCAAAGTTAATGCTTGCAAAGTTAATTAGCTGCAAGGTTTCCTTGTATTCTTACATAGGAATTCGTGGGGAAAATTTTCTTGACAGGTAGGGACTTCCTATATCTCCCTATAACTCAATTATCGATGCTAGTTCTATATAGGTACTGTGATCACTCAAAGGTTTGCTTGTAAAAATATTATGTTTATATTAAAAGTGTAAAAATCAAATAAATTAATAACTCAATTCGCTTTGATTGATAATCAATCAATAAAGAGGTTGAGATAATATTACCTATTTTATAGTGCAATAGGTTTTACGCCCTTTATATAACCTAGCCATTATTTAAAATATGCTATGTGTGAATTTCATACTTGTCTTCAAAACAATAGTTACAAAAAACACACACAATGTTGGGGGATATCACTAGTATATAGAACGAGCATCGATAATTGAGTTTATCGATATAGGAAGTCCCTACCTGTCAAGAAAATTTGCTCCACGGATTCCTATGTCTGCTAATGTTATATTATGCGTGCACTTTTACATATTACGTAATAAGTGAATTGTGAGGATCCAAGAGGAAAGCATTCTTCAGTTAACCGATTTACTCGATATTCGTCACAGCGAATCGATACTTACAAGTCGACAGCGATATCATTACGACGTGATATTTTAACTGAAATATTGAATGCCTTTGTATTGGGCCCCATTACGATATTGCTGGGTACAGGCCCTGTTTAATTTCAATTAGGTACTCTCGTTTCGGAATTTGAGGGGGTTATACAGGAGGATGAAAATTAAGAAAAAAATAAAGCGTTCCTGGATTAAATAGTCGTTTGTAAGGTTAGCAACGCGCTCAGGAGGGACGATTGTAGTTTGTCACGGGCGTATTTAGTAGAAAAAATTAGTTAATATAAGTAGCGCGCGAAGGTCCAATCTAGATTATTAATACTTGATCTTATTTCTATATTAAAAGTGCAATTCAAAAGTTTTTAAGCACCATTACTAGCTAAGTAGTTGATATCATTGCAAAATGAATAAGAAGGCGCTCATAAATTAGGTACCTATACTTATTAATTTAAAGGAAGGAGGGGTAGACAGACTTCAGACAAGTGACGCAGCAAAAAAGTCCACAACAAGGTGGACTACTCGTACCGATCTTATCAAGATTGCAGAAATCCTTTGGACGAGTCACATGTTCGTTGTACTGAAGTCCAAATGCCAGAATCAGAGTACTGACCACTGAACGTCTTTCGGCTGCTATCATAGAATTAATATGACTAGAACAACTGTCAATCTTCAAAAGTGCGACCAAAAATGAAATGCAAGTGTGTGCGTAAATTGTCTATGTGAGATCAAAAATAGTGATGTCATGTTACAACATATTAATAATCTGTCGATGTTTGGTTGCTTTATCGACTACCTTTTCAAATGTGTTATTTTAAACGTTAAAATTCTACGACATTATGACGTATAAATAACACTTGGACTGCGTGTGCTGTCAAAATCGTTGCAGACTTATCTTAATGTAACTCTTACTGTGTTGGAAAGTGAAGTTTAAATTTACCGCTAAACATGAGCACCTTCAAAAAGGTATAACAATCGTTATTATTTGAAGTCGGTTATAAAAGCTAATATCTTAATGATGTCTTGTGAAGAAATAATTACATAGCTAATATAGCTATTAATATACCGAGAAGTCATCGATACTGTCATATGAACATTTTGTCAAGCTCTAGCGTAAAGTAACAGGTTATGTTTTTACACAAAATATTTTAAATTATAGACTAATATGATAAAATATTAGCACACAAAGGAAGAAAAACTTATAATGAACTTTATAAACCGGCTTCTTACACTTTTTACGCTGTTAATTTGACAAAAATATCGTTATGAAAATTTCGCTCGGAATATCATAAATCCTCTGAAATGAGTATTTGCTTGGATTATTTGGCACTGTAACACTGAAATCCGGCACACTACAAGACACCATCTTCACTGAATTACTTTATTTAATACTTTTCGTCCTAATCCGTGTATATTTTTCAATTTGAAAATTACCGTGATACGATCTTGGCCGTCCGCGGCCGTCGTCAAAGTTAAAAGTGGTTACGTTTTCTCATTGGTAGTCTGACTTTTTCGCACTCATGGGATGTTCATATACGCGATGGCTTCCCTTTCGCACACTTAAGCTGTCTGTCAAGCGCGAGCGGGAATCGTATGTCTGTGGCTGCTATGATGATGATCACAAAGACGATCGAGAATCTACTACAAAGCAAAATTTTACATCATAGTTTATTATCATGATGTATCAGTGCCCCAAAAACATGCGCCTGACCCGGGTGTCGGAGTCACGTTCCTGAATCGCATGAAAATTATAAAGGAGTTAAGTGAATTCGCCGCGATCCGGCCGTAATGGCCGCCGCTAATGACAGCTGTCATCGGTTGCGCGCTGGGAAATTTACGAGCTCGATAGTGATGGGAAAATTGTCGATAGAATCGGAGGCAAGTAACCATATCCAACTAATAGGTGTGTATTAGCAATGTGTAGCTTATGTAACGCCGAAAAAATGCAGGAGGGTAGGCTGTGATGGTATGGCCACGTAAGAAGGAGACCACCAGACTGGAAATTTAGCACTACGATTTTCCATCCCTGGTAAAAGAGGCAGAAGTAAACCGAAAACAAGATGGAAGGACGTAGTGCTAACAGATATCATCGAGTTCAAATTATCCGAAAACGACGTCGAGGATAGGGCGAAGTGGACGCGAAAGATACGGAAAGCTGGCCCCATCACTATGTGGAATATATAGCTTGGAAGAGAGAGAGAGAGAGAGAGGGAGAGAGAGTGAGGGTAATGTGTATATACCTAGCTTTCTGTGTATCAAAATCATCATCTTGTCTGTTAAATTGAAATGTAAAATTGAAATTGCAAATAGCCATATTAAACTTACACAGTTAGGAGAGGAAATATTTACGTTTATCGATAAATCAATTATAAACTATCGACTCCTTCGTCTCTCTATGTGGTGAATAAATTTGTGCACAGCCTAATAATCATTGGGTAATAATTTTAGAAAATGACTGCATCGTACGATGCCGTTGTTTTGGTTTTTTTTATTATAAAATGAAGATTTAAAAGTTTTTTTTTCTCTGAGCATATTTTGCAGCGGCCAAATTAGTTATATAATACGAATTTTAAATAATCATCAATAATCACGTGATTTTTGGCTCCCATCTATCACCCACAATCTTTTTTTACTTTTCCTTGCGTCAGTTTGATAACGACACACGATACGTCTACAAATAAATATTAGTCACAGTAATCTCTATAATTTATAGACCTTAAAGTAATAGTTACATATAAATACTTACTTATACACATCCATAATGAACAAATATTTGTGATAAACACACAAATAAAGCCCTTGCTACACGGTCGCCGACAAGCCCCTCAGACCGCGTGGCCTTGGTCTGGACGAACCGTGTAGACAGTTGTTTCCAACAAAATTTGACCAAAACTGACCAAGGTCAGACCAAGGACAGACGGTTAGAAGGCTTGTCGGCGACCGTGTAGCAAGGGCTTTAATGTGTAAAAGTGCTTCGTAGGCAGGTTTACTTCCGACTTGGCTAGGATGCCGTTTAAATATGACATCTATTTTGTCATGTGGAAAGCCATCATAGTACCTACGCCTGCACAGAAGCGCTTGGATTTAGAAAGTTAACCATGGGTTCTCTAAATCCAATGGCGCCTGCATTTAAGTCGCAGCAACATTGTAGGCTTGACGTTCATTTGTTTTTGTTCGGCACCATTGTCCGACGCCGAGTTATAAAATGAAAGAACTGAAAGGGATTGCTTCTTTAATTGGCTTTATTTTTTAACTAGCGACCCGCCCCGGCTTCGCACGGGTTAACAAATTATACATAAACCTTCCTATTGAATCACTCTATCTATTAAAAAAAAAACCGCATCAAAATCTGTTGCGTAGTTTTAAAGATCTACGCATACATTATGTAGTGATGTTTAAACCTTTATACATATTTTTTTAAGAAATAATATAACTGTTTTTCTTTTGTGATTGGAAGTTGACTGTTGACCTGTATAAGATATCGCTATTGACCTAGCAATAAACGATCTATCTATTTAAAAATATGCACTCCAGTAGAAATTACTTTAAAATATAATTATAATTATTCAAATATCATTTTGACGTCAGTGTAAGTTCGAATTGACCTGTTAGCCTTAAAAAGAGCTTAAAAATCTTAAATACCTACATTTGATTGAAATATCAGTGCTTCATGTTTTTTGAAGTGAAAACTCCTTTAGCGGCGCTGTGCACTTTTTGAGGTGGGGAAAAAAATGTTAAACTCGCAAGAGGTAACATTCGTAAGACGTAAGACGGATACGTGACCTGATCGTACAATGTCATTGAGTTTTTCTTTATTGATTTAAATGCCATCTAGTGAGTTTCCCTCTAACTGGTATTAATATAACTAGAGTACTAACAGTGATGTGCTTAGGGGTTTCAAGTAATGCGACCAAATAACGCTAGATGGCGTTAACCTCAATTATACATAGTGCTGCAGACATATTGCAGTAGTAATTGAGTTTTCATTTCTGCCGGCACTCCCTGAGTGCAACCCGTTGCTTTTTTTTTCTAAGTGAGCCTTAATGTTAATGGAGCATAAAATAACAGCCAATGTAAATAAAGTAAAGCGTCTTGTTCGTCTACGCTCCAGTTAAACCGGAAGTATTGTGTGTCGGAAACACGGCAATGTTTACTTAAGTTCGCTTCTTCGTTTTAGCTTGACTTGTAGTAATAAGATGCAGCTAACATTCTCACGAGTTATCTATATCAGTGGCCGTTTCGGGTTACTGATCCTGTCTGATTAGTTAGGGGTATTACAAAAAACTTTGCAAACCTCTGTTATAGTTTTATCTTCTAACAAAAACAAATTCAACACGATGGGACGTCAAGATATCAAAAGCCTCACTGCCGTATCCGAACTTCAAGATATTCACAAGAGACGACACGTACTAGATCTATTCTAGATACGTTATAGTTTAGATTTCAACTAGTTCTCTTTTGCAGCGCAATTCGGGTAACCAATGTCACTTTTACGTAAGATAGAATTAGATATCTAATAGATGTAAATTGGATCTCTAAGCCATATCTTGTGGAAATCGTTCAAGAGTATCTCCAGAATCGCGCAAATGTCAAATTTGACAGGTTAGATCTTAAACATATCGATATCGTATCTTGGTGATGTCTAGAAGATATGTTATAGATGTCTATTTCAAAATCCCAATCGGGCCCTCAGACTCTTGGCCCGTTCCGAAATAAGCTGCCGTATTCGAACTTCAAGATATTCACAAGAGACGACACGTACTAGATCTATTCTAGATACGTTATAGTTTAGATTTCAACTAGTTCTCTTTTGCAGAGCAATTCGGGCAACCAATGTCACTTTTACGTTAGATAGAGTTAGATATCTAATAGATGTGAATTAGATCTCTAAGCCATGTCTTGTGGAAATCGTTCAAGAGTATCTCCAGAATCGCGCAAATGTCAAATTTGACAGGTTAGATCTTAAACATATCGTTATCGTATCTTGGTGATGAGTAAAAGATATCTTATAGATGTCTATTTCAAAATCCGAATCGGGCCCAGGGTTCCGGCAAAATCACATCCTGCTTTCCGCGCTAGGCGAACACACAAGCTCGGGATAATCGAATAACTATAACCGCGAAAATCGAAGTTCGCAAATTGCGGGCATCTTTCTCTGACATTCTAAATACTCATTGGAGTAAAAGAGAAAAATCCCCGTATTTTGCGAATTTCGGTTTTCACGGTACGCTCTCTGGTCTCGGAATCTGTGGAGCTCTTGCACGAATTGTTGTTAGTCAAGATGACAATCGTACATCGACAAACGCTAAAGGAAAAAAAAATCGGGATGGCAGATGCTACGAATAGTCATGTGACTATTTCCATACATTATTTAGGTTTTGATTGACGTTTGTCATCTATCAACGATTGTCATCTTGGCTAGGGCTTTAGGTAGTTAAGCGATAAAGCAGAAGAGGCTTTCGGGCCTCAGATGTCGGACGAGGGAATGTGAAGTTTTTTTCTTTCGATACGCTGCCACGAAGTGTTGGAATAATCTGCCACCACCTATAAGAAATTGTACTTCGACAGCAACTTTTAAAAATAAGATAAAAAAGTATTTAATTGATTTTCAAACTTCCAATACATAAGCTATAAGCTGACGTACGGTGCTAGAATTGAGATGTTATTATTAGTTTTTAGTTTGCAAGTTTGTTTCAAGTTTACAAACAAGTGCGTACAAACCTACTCTATAATTGTTAAAAGCACGGATTATCTACTGTCTTATTGTATATTCATAGTTTATACTCACTTTCTCCCACATGTTAGCTTGGTTTTGTTTTATTTTATTTTTATTTTCATTGTGTTTTCCCTGGTTGCCCTGAAAACCAGCGCCATGGCTAAGTGTCTTAGACATCGGCATATGCTGAGTGGCATCCATTTTGGTGTTAAAATATATTAGAATAAGATGTATATTATAGGTTATTCTATTATAGGTTAAGTTTTATGTTTTACACCAAATAAAGTTTTTCTATTTCTATTCTATTCTATTCTATTCTATTCTATTCTATTCTATTCTATTCTATTCTATTCTATTCTATTCTATTCTATTCTATTCTATTCTATAAGTAATGTATATTTCCCGTCTGGGAAAAAATGTTATGTGTGTGAATTAATAAAAAGGAATATATAATGTATTGAACAATCTAACAAAGATTATTTTAACTTTAGTTTACACTTTATTTACAAATAATATGAATCACCTTTAAACCCTCACAGATGTTGAAACTATCACAGCCATAATCCAGATATTTACAACAGCAAGTATTTTGAAAACTTGTCAATTAACGAATTATCTACGCCCACCTTTAAAAGAAACTACGATACGTTAAATCACCCAACTTGCCTTATAAGCTTAATGAAACAAAGGCATTATTCATATGATATTTTTTCAACCCGTACAAAATAACTTACACCCAATGAGTATTATCGGGCACTCGATACGGGCATAAAAGCCTATAAAATACAATACAACCACGTAAACTTAAAACTACGAAACTAAAATTCATTCAAATTGGGACCTTATCACTGAGGTTTAAAACCTTGCCTGTTAAATAACGGCGGTAAAAATATGTTGGTGTTTCCAAAAGGTCTGCTTTTCTTTGTTGAGTGACCAAAAATATGGCGGAACGATCCGTTACGTATCGAAATTTATTTGGAGATTCGAGATCTTTCGATTTTGAGGACACCGTAGACGTGACCTTTTTCACGGCATTTAAAAAAAGATTGCAGTATATTGCGTGCAACTGAATATCGAGTTCTTTTTTCAAAAATATGAGGATATCCTGTAATATGTCACTGGAGTTGTGTTAAATTTGCGATGACTTGAGTCGTTGTTATAATAACTGTTCCGTGAACAAAGTTTTGTACGGAACACAAAAAATCTGTTGACAAGTCGCTCGAGTTTTTTTTATTCGATATTTTTTATAATATTCTATATCAGAGGCCACCAGTTTATTTTTGTTATGCTTTTCCCGTGTTTTTAGGGTTCCGTACCTCAAAAAGAAAAAACGGAACCCTTATAGGATCACTCGTGCGTCTGTCTCTCTATCCGACTATCCCCCTCCACCTTTATCTCCGAAACTACGGGGTCTAAAATTTTGAGAAAAATACACAAAATAGTTCTTTACCTACAGATGACAGGAAAACCTATTAGAAATGTGCAGTCAAGCGTGAGTCGGACTTAGGTAATGTACGGAACCCTTGAAACGCGAGTCCGACTCGCACTTGGCCGGTTTTTTTTAATCTACTGTACACTCCAAGTAGAATACACTTGGCATCCCATGTATTATTCCTCGGTTTTCTGTGTGTACTTAGGTTGTTGCTCTGTTTACTTTACACTGTCATTTCGCCTCTTTCACACCCAAAACAAACAAATAAGACAGCAGATCCAAATCTCAGCCATAAACTACTAAAGCGTAACGCAATGTCCTATTATACCTATATGCGGATTCAGAACAATCCTACACTATTAACACGCTGCGTCAATCACTTAACTAACAACCAACTTAACCAGTAAATTTATAACCTCTTATTACTTAGGTAAAAAGGCTGAATATCCTTTAATTTAGGTATAGGAAATGTTGGTCTGTTAGTGCATGCCGCCGGTAGGGTACTTTCATGTCAATCTGCTTGGATATCAGGGGTGAAAGAGATGGTATCGCCCGCTGAATAGGATTCCACGGTCCGTGGTTAAGGTGAAATGGCGTAAATTGTGCTTGAAGATAAGGTTTGGATTGTTTACATTTTTAAATACATGTCCACTTAGATGCAAAATATTCGGTAATTAGATAGGCAAAATTGTCAGAACCTCGGCATAAAAACCTATACAAGTGTTTGAAGTTACTTAGTACCATCTCCCGGTCAAGGCTTGGTCAAGGTTTTGACAATTGTAACTGAGTCTCTACTTATTTACTTAATGATGACTCACTTAAGAACGGTCTTGGGTTCGGGCCGAGGTGTCCGACACTTCAGTTTTTTTTTTTAAACCCGACGATTAAAAATAATTTTCTAAATCGGTTCACAGTTCACACATGACGGATTGTTGGGGTAACAAACATAAAAAAATCGTCGAATTGTTAACCACCTCCCTTTTTTTAGGGTTCCGTACCCAAAGGGTAAAAAACGGGACCCTATTACTCTAAGACTTCGCTGTCCGTCCGTCCGTCCGTCTGTCACCAGGCTGCATCTCATGAACCGCCATAGCTAGACAGTTGAAATTTTCACAAATGATGTATCTCTGTTGCCACTATAACAACAAATACTAACAAACACGATATTTTTGCTCTATTTCTTGTTGATGGTGCGGAACCCTGCGTGCGCGAGTCCGACTCGCACTTGGCCGGTTTTTTTGAAATAGCTACCTAGGCTAACAAATACAAATCGCGTCACATAGAAAGCTATTCCACGGAATGCTTTAGATATTCACCCTATCTATGGCAAGAAAACCTCATTTTGCGCTCCGAACAAATTTAAGATAAAAGATAAAAGATAGTTTATTCAAGTAGGCATAATTACAATGCGCTTATGAACGTCAAATAAAGCTAGGTAGACCGGCTCCAACCCTACACCTCTGCCCCGAGAAGATTTAAATCCCCCCTCAATTGGAGGAGGGTATCCCAATATGGGACCGGCAACAAACTCGGCGGGACACATCTTTTCAAAAATAATTACATCTTATAATTAACATGCATTACGAGAAAATAAGGGAAAAAATACAATTTAAATTACTATAGAATTCATGCAATTATACACATAAGGTGTAATAGAAATTTGATTTAGAAAATATACATATGTACATGGAATCATACAAAATCGTAGCTCTTTCAGAAAACATATCAAATTCTTACAAAAGGAAAAGAAAATAAAGTTATTAAAAGAAATGGGAAAACATATTATATAAATCTAATTGATTATTATTAATTACCAACATATAATATTTGATGTGCTTTCCTGCTTACCTGAGCTGTGTCACCTATAACTCTATACATAATACAATGTTTTTAATTGCTACTACTTTTTATTAGTTAGTTTCTGGTTTGGACCATGCATGTTTGTCTGTCAAGTAGTCCTCGACTCTGTAATAAGCTTTTAACATCAATGACTTTTTTAAGTAATTCTTAAGAGCTGGAAAGGGTAATCTTAAAGCATCCTCAGGTAACTTGTTATAAAAATGAATGCATTGCCCAACGAATGACTTTTGTACTTTACGGACACGAAACTTATTCCACTTCTTACCTCCTTCTCCTTAAACTATAGGTATTTTCCCCGCATGTCTACTCCGTGTGACCGACGAGCGCCCAACTAATTGTTTCTGAGGCAATAATTGCCTTTTCCAGACTTAATGGGCCTATTAAAGCTCTGGAGCTGA
The DNA here is from genome assembly GCF_948474715.1 of Cydia amplana. Classification (NCBI taxonomy): domain Eukaryota; kingdom Metazoa; phylum Arthropoda; class Insecta; order Lepidoptera; family Tortricidae; genus Cydia; species Cydia amplana. Next base: position 14,896,430 of record NC_086079.1, on the reverse strand, counting down.
GCTTTGTGCCTGAGCTTAATTATTGAGCTTCGGTGCGCTTCTTTTAGGTCATTCTGCGAAGTAAAGCCAGAATGAAGTGTGTCTGATGGACTGTTTTTTTTTACAAAAGCTACTTACGGTTTTTGGATGTTATGATTGTTATGTTTCAATTGAGTGTTAGAATTTTTAAGTTTTTACTTACCTAAGTATATTATTATTTTTTACTTTTAAACTGACTTGTTATTGAGTATGTACCTAGATATAAGTAAGCACTTAATTACACCTTATCAGGGGTCGGACAAAAAGTGCGGATGACGTCAAACCACTTATAGGATGATTTCAAATAGTATTTTTGATTTTCATAAACAATTATCACTTATCATTTATCAACCTCTTTATTAAACGATATCGCCACTTGAAATGAGTAAGTACGTTTTTGACTGACACATTGTCAATCAGATGAACAATAAATTGACTTCGTTATTGTTTAGCTATTGTATCTTCACGATTATATTTAGCTAAAATTTAGCTATAAAAGTATAATAACATCAAATTATCTTTATTTATTTTTACTAATCTTACCTACTGTTTCCACTTTTGACTATTAAACCTATTTATCTGAGGATCCCACAGACTTGTTCTAAGTGTTCTAACTAATTTCAAATAATTATACCTTATGGTAACAAGTTTCGTGAAATTTATTTTATTCGCTACATCACCCTACCACCTGATGTATTATTAATTCCATGGATTTATTTACGATTATTTTGTTACTTCATTAATACTACTTTGTTACTACATGTCACACGGAAGTACTACATGTCATACAAACTCAAACATCATCCTGTGTGCAAGATTACGTCATTTTTACGTCATCCGCACTTTTTGTCCGACCCCTGCACCTTATGTTATAAAAATATCTTCAATATTCGTTTTCTTTGTTACATTAAATTTATCTACATTAATTGATATTAGAACTTATAAATAATCAAATCATAAGGACTGGTGATATTATTATTATCCGCCGCATGACATCCACCGTTGGACCAGCGGGCGCAGCATGGTTCCATTTTTATCGCCTGTCACTATGCCTGTCACTTTCGCACTTACATACTTATTAGAACGTGACAGGCATGGTGACAAGCGATAAAAATGCGACCGTGTTACCGCCGCTGACCTTGGTTAACGAGGCCGCCCCGTTGGACCTTAGTGGTGGTGGTCAGTCCACCTTATTGGTTTTTTATGCTGAATTAAAAAAGCTTGAAAACGCGACTTGAGCAGCGGCGGAAGCAGCAAGTAACTGAGGTGATCCATTCCGAGCTCTAGTCCCGACGCATTGCCTCTCGCCACTGCCGGGCTAGCACATGATTGGCGCGACAGTCTCTCACGGCGAGATAGACTACCCGTCCCTCTTTTATTTTATTAACATAGAAAAATACGGGTAGTCTATCTCGCCGCGAGATACTGTCGCGGCAATCATGTGCTAGGCCTACTGGCTGTTACCGCTTACCACCGCCGGGCAGCTGAACCTTGTCAAATTGTCACCATATCGATGTCCCTTCGTTGCGTTTCATCGTTTGATTGATCCAAACTACAATATCAAAACAACCTATGTCTGTACATTAAACAAATCTGATCGCGGTACCATTGTTGCGTAGTTTACGACACGTCCTCTTAATGGTATGATTGTTCGATATAATTGGTGGGCACCGTCATAAGTTTATTGGAATTATGGAGCTTGGCTGCTGATTTGTGTAACTGGGAGTAATGAGATTGGATGAATGGAAGGGGTGCATGGAATACGATAGTAGATATTTGCTTTGCCATGTTGATTGTGACAAAAAGGAAGGACTTGAACAAATTACAGATATTTAGCGAGGATAGAAAAAAAAACCGGCCAAGTGCGAGTCGGACTCGCGTACGGAGGGTTCTGCACCATCAACAAAAAATAGAGCAAAACAAGCAAAAAAACGGTCACCCATCCAAGTACTGACCCCGCCCGACGTTGCTTAACTTCGGTCAAAAATCACGTTTGTTGTATGGGAGCCCCACTTAAATCTTTATTTTATTCTGTTTTTAGTATTTGTTGTTATAGCGGCAACAGAAATACATCATCTGTGAAAATTTCAACTGTCTAGCTATCACGGTTCGTGAGATACAGCCTGGTGACAGACGGACGGACGGACGGACAGCGGAGTCTTAGTAATAGGGTCCCGTTATTAGGTTATTACCCTTTGGGTACGGAACCCTAAAAAGCACATTTGAAGTTGTCTATGTAGCCGTAGCGTTTATAAAAGTAACTAGGTATACTTACTGAAAGAACTTTTTGATACCACAATACATGAAAACAATTAGTGAGCGGCCCCCACAGCCTATGGTAGCGCGTTGCCAATTTATTTCAATCCATTGTTTACTTCCACTAAATTGTAAAAAATAATGAAGACATGGGACACATTTTATCTGCTATTTAAATTGGTAGAAGCTACTTTTTTCTGACTTGTAATGAAATAAATCTATTTTTTGGTTATTTTGACAGTTACTGTAATATACCATTTCTTTTTCTCTTTGTTTTTCTACCAAAACTCCGATTCATATGCAAATTAACTTGTATAGGTATAATAAGTACCATCTTTCTTCTCAGAGTAGGTTGATTAATGCACAATTATGCATTGTGTTGCGCGGCGGCAGATTTAGACTGATAGGCCGTATCGCTGGCGCACCACATACCGACACGCATGCCGATTTATAGGCATTTTCATTTTAACTTGTAGGTATTGTTAAGGTGCAGTAAGTTCAGCCATCAGTTTTTGAAGATAGTAGTGCATTTTATGACAACAAATCAGTTGGCAAAAATTTTACTAGTAAAGTTGAGGCCTTCAGTCAGTGAGAAACCAGAAGCGAAAAGCGTTTCGTGGCAAAGTTTATTTTATTTTACAAGTGAACAGTCAGCGCTCAACGATAGCATCTCATACATACAAATACATAGGATATACATCAACATAAATTTTCCTTGGAGAAATGGTCGATCTCTACTGACTGGAACGTTTCGAGATTTTCTTGGACGAGAAAATAGTTGGTCGCGTTACTCACAAAAAATAAAGGAAAAAAAAACGTAAAAAGGGAAGGCCCTGCAAGGGCAGTTTGTCGCATATAGATAAAGTTCAATTTATTGCACAAAATATAAGCAGATAATAAAACAAGTAGAATTTGCCTTCAGGTAACTTTGTAACGATTGAAAAACAGTGAAACCTCCATTTACCGATTATACGTTAAATGCCTTAACAGGATATTTATATGTTTCACAGGTTGAAAGATACTTCGATAACGTGGTAAGGTCGCATAATATCATCATTTACTCACACTTAAGGTACCTGCTTAATAGTTATTGGCCACAGTGATTGTATCTAGGAAGAGATTTAAGAGATACAAAAAAGCTTAAAGATATAGTGTAAAGTGCACTTGTCAATGATGTTCGAGCTTGGTAGGTGGTCCAAAAAGGCTTTTAAAGGATTTTATGGTTATGATCAAATTTGTAGGTCATGAGATAAGCCCTGAAGAATGACCGTGGGGCTGGTGGTTCGTTTCTAGCGCAACGTATCGGGATAGCGATCCTAAGGGGGAACGCAGCCAGACTTATGGAAATCCTTCCGCAGAGGTCGGACCTGCCTAATAAAAGTAATAAACATTTACGTATTGGATCAAATTACCCGTTTTTTTAAGAATTACCTAGTTTTGTAGGTAGTTTTAATGTAAGGTTAGGTACGTTTTATTCTAATTTTGTTATGAACCAAGTAAGTATTCGGTTTTAAAATACCTGATAAAAATGTAACAACTACCTAATAAATAACAATCATAATCGTACTAACAAGATAATATAAAAATCGTGGGAAATAAATTCGTTAAAGCTATAACTCATGTTGATTTCCAATTAGTATAAAATAGTCTAATTATTTAATATCATAACTGTCTAGAAAAGACAGTGAAATATCTGCATCGTAAATTCTTTGTTAAGACTGTCTCTGTTGTGTTGTGTTGTGTTTGTTCTTGTTGTTGTTGTTGTTTGTGTTGTTTGTTTGTTAAGAGATAATATAAATAAATAGTTGAAATGCACCGCACCGCTCGCCGTCGGCCGGGTGTTCATCCTAACGCCTTAGAACCTGAACGGTCTCGCACTGTACGGTTTAAAAACAATTCCTTCCGCGGTCTCTCCAACTGTGGAATGAGTCGAAGTTTTCTCGATGGGCTACTACGGTATGGGATTCTTCAAAAAAGGAGTTTTTGAAGGGTCGGCAATACCCCTGAAAATTTTAAACCCAGCTGCAAAAAGTGCATGGCTACTTTTTCAATGAATTTTATTCACAAAGTTTCCATGCTATTGCAACCCGCTGTTATGTATAATGACCTCATGGGCTCCCTAAAAATAAAACAGAATTTAAACTCAACCATACCAGTCGTGAGAAAATCGCAAAACGTGGAACTTCTAAATACGCTCCCAGATATTATCGAGCCGGGCGATGACGAACGACGGCCAAACTGCGGATTTATTCATAGACCGCGAGAAATCGATCGCCGGCGGTCACGATCGATTGTTGCCATTCGAATCGATTTTAATGAGCGAACGGTAGTTTTGAGATAATTATGAGGTATAGCTCTTTTAGGTCTGATGATTGAAGATAGAAACAATTTTAATTTTATGAAAATTGATGGAATTATAATATTTACTATACTTATATACTGTTAAACTAAAACACCAATCATCATCAAATAAAGGATTTAATACAATAAAACAGACATAACTTGGAAAACTCCACTACGACGCCGCCATTGCGGCAATGCTCGTCTGTCATTCAGTCCTTGCCGCGCTATAGTGATGTGACATTTTCCAATACCGATTGTTGGGCTGCACTCGCGAAAGCTCATTATCGGTTATCAATACTTACTTACATAGACTTACGTGCAAATCTAATCTAATTGACACAGACAAATACTGGCAAATGGCCTAATTAAAATTTAAACAAAATTTGAAAGCTTTTCGTACTGTTTCAGAATAACCTAAAATTGAAAAGCCTTTTAAATATTTATAATTATGTATGTATATTTATAATAGTGATGTAGATTCACGAATGCTTACTTTTATAGGTATCAACTTTAGGTTCTCCATGGCGTATTAATACCGCTGCTAATAATCTAGGTATTTTTCGACTTGTTGATATATTGCTGGCAATGGCAACATATCAATGTTCAGTAAAGTTGTTCGCTGGTATGGAACAGTATCTTTTTTGAATTATTTTGTTCCGCTCTATATTCATAACCGGTACCGATATTGGGTCACTCCATACAATCCGGTATCAATAACGCAAATGGATATCATTTTTATTCGGGCAAGACTCGGCGGGCGATTTTATAAATGAGCCTATTTTAAAATGTGGGCTGGTTTGTTGAGCGTGTCCTGATTATGGGACTTAATAAGGGCCAATAGTATTAAAATGTTTAAACTATAATATAATATATAAATAAATATAATATAAATATTATAGGACATTTTTACACAAATTGACTAAGCCCCACAGTAAGCTCAAGAAGGCTTGTGTTGTGGGTACTCAGACAACGATAGATATAATATACAAATACTTAAATACATAGAAAACAACCATGACTCAGGAACAAATATCTGTGCTCATCACACAAATAAATGCCCTTACTGGGATTCGAACCCAGGACCGCGGCTTCACAGGCAGGGTCACTACCCACTAGGCCAGACCGGTCGTCAAAAACTATAACTCACTCACTCTCCTTGTGCTCTTGGACTTTAGTGGTGCCTTCAATAATGTAGATTTTGATATTCTCCTAGGTATACTTAATACGCTTAACCTTTCTCAATCTGCTCTTGCTTGGTTTCGAAGCTACCTCTTTGGTAGGCGCCAGCGAGTAAGGGTCGACGACAAGGTCTCCGGGTGGTGTAACCTTACCGCTGGTGTCCCCCAGGGTGGTGTGCTCTCTCCTCTGCTTTTTTCCATCTTTATTGACGGCATTACTAAATCTTTAAGGTCTAATTACCATCTGTACGCAGACGATTTGCAGATTTACGCGGCGGCTAACATTGACGAACTTCCTTCTCTTTTCAGTAAGATTAATTGCGACCTAAGAGCTATTTGCAACTGGACTTTGAATTTCGGGCTACAAGTGAATGCTAAAAAATCGCAGGCAATTGTAATTGGCAGTCCTCATTTTGTCTCCAAACTAGCGAATATGGTGTTACCCGATGTTACCTATGACGGGACTTTGATTCCACTTTCCTCTACTGTCAAGAACTTGGGTGTCATCCTAGACCAGACACTCTCATGGACGCCGCATATATCGGAGGTCAGTAGGAAGCTATTTGCTTCGCTGCACTCTCTGAGGCGAATGCAAAACTTTCTTCCTCTTTCTACTAAAATCTGTCTTGCTCGCTCTCTCTTACTGCCACTCCTCGATTATGGTGACATTGCTTTTGTGGACCTAAGGGAGGAACTGCTTGACAAGCTAGAGCGCTTGCAAAATGTCTGCATTAGATATATATTCGGGTTACGTAAGTACGATCGCGTGTCTGCCTTCCGCTCGCAGCTTGGCTGGCTTCCGATACGTCGTCGTAGGGATGTGCATGTTCTGTCATTACTCTTTAACGTGTTATTTAATCCCGCATCCCCTACGTATCTATCAGAGAGATTTAGTTTTCTGGCTACTGTTAGCGGTCACCGTCTGCGATCTAGTGAAAATCTGACTTTAGCCATTCCGCCGAAAAAGTCGCGTGCGTACTGTAAGTCTTTCACGGCCTACTCAGTTAAGCTGTGGAACGATCTACCAGTGGACGTAAGGAAATCGCAATCTGTTGCCTCACTCAAGGAGAAGTTGAAAAAGTTGTGGTTATTAGACTCCTGGTGTAGTTAGAACTGAATACTTTGTATATATATATTTATATATTATTTATATATAGATTATATGTTTATGTAGTTAGTGAACAGCGGTATGTTTATGTATACGTATATGTATATGTGTATATAGGTTATATATGTATAAGTATGTTTATAGTTTATGCGTATTTATGAGTAGGTAGTACTGGTTTTCTCTTTATTTATTGCTCTCGTCTTCCTTTATGTGTATCCAAAATTCTTATATTGCTATTTGTCCATATTAAATTGTCTTTCACCTGTTAGTGTTTGATCCTTTCGCATTTTCTCAAAGGTTAGCTGGAAGAGATCCCTTTTAGGGATAAGTTCGCCTTTGTACATAACATTCTTATTTTTGTTTTGTTTTTGTCCGTTTTATGTAAACCTGTTTATGTGCAATAAAGTGACATACATACATACATACATAACTATTAAATAGACAAGCTATCTGGACACATGTACGTAGATGGTCAAACAAGCTCTTGATTGTCACCGATTACACAAAAGATCGCCATGGGTGGAAGTTTATGCACAAATAAAACAAAACATTAGGATAAAATAACATACAACATAGATTTCTTCATTGCAAGGATCCGCCTGAGTCTGCGTCGGTCCGCCAACGCGTCTTCCTGTGGAAGCTCCTTTTTATGGAGCGAAAACATATCGATATAGACATTTATGTTGAGGTCTCCTAGTTCTAACAATGGCTGCTATTAACACTCAGAATAATAATTTATCTAGAGGTACAGTATTTTTTTTCATCATCTACTTTAAGTCAACCAACAAGTAGGTACCCCAATGTGCACCACCGATTAACCGATTAATATAGAAAATTTTCGTACCTCAAAATTACCGATCGATACCGATCGAGCCCGCCCCATATTCACGCGGGGACCACCGCGGTGGCCAACAAATATCGAATGAATAATCGATTCGAATAATCGACGCACTGGCTGCAACGTTACGTAATTCCGATTTTGAATTACGAATCCGTTGCGGTCATTTGTCAGCGGCGATGGTGTGAAATTGAGGTTATGTTTTGTTTGCATCTTTGGCATTTTTAAACGTTATGTCCTTCGGTTGCCAACGTAAAATAAAGAAGGTAAGTAATGGTTATAGGTATGCGAATAGCAGCACAACCCTTTCATCACCCTGTTTTTTCAACCGAAATTGCTTCAAGAAATTTCTGTATAAGTAGGTTTTAAAGTAAGCTAGTTAAGTTATTGAACTTGTTGCCATCACAAACATTAATAATTATATCACTTTTTAATTTTTCAAAATACAAAGAGTTCTATTTCAATTTGCGGCTTTTTCTAATGAAAAAACTCAGCAATGAAAATATTTAAGCGTATAATTAGTAACGCTAGTCATCTCGATATTTTCGATAATTACCGGCGCAGCCGCGTTTACTGATTTGTTTAATTAAGACCGCTTTTCATTACAAAATATGTACCTATGTAGCCACAAAGAAATATATTTCATCCGCAGAATCAATCAGTATTAGTGGCAATAACTGTCAAGCCGGGTCAGTTTCACGTTCCTAATAAGTTTCGCTTGTTTTTTATAATTGCACACTGAGTAATGCCATGCTAGCTACCCTGCAATTGCGATAAACTTATATCGACCGCACACTGTAAATATAACTTGATGTATTTTGGGTAGATATCCATGCGAATTTGCAAGTTTCTACCTATGGCTCTTGCTGGCTCACCCACCGAGCCAAGGTACCAACATTGCTAGGTAAAAAATCACTTTAAAAGGGTTTATGATCACCAATTACGATTTACGATACCTACTTATAAGATTTACATCAACGTAATATACATTGCAATTGAACTCAAGGAACTACTGGAGTCCAAATTCTACCTGTATACTATACATACATATTAGGCTGGTTAGGCGAGCTAATTCTGAATAAATAAAAAAAAAATACCGATACTTTGGCCACAATTGATGATGTTGGTACTCTGTGTTTACAATACTATTTTATGTACCTACTCACACATAATGTTTTTGCCTAGATATTATAACCTCCAAGTATAGGACTAAATACAAACTAAATACAAAGGAAGGAAACAGTACTTATACAAGAACAAAATTAACTTCTTACATTTTGTTACAACTCAGGATCAATAATATAATAACTATAGTCCAAATCTTCCTCGTACTACAAACTCGTAGCTACCTATTATAGTTTATATGTGAATTTATGTGAATACAACTACATATATGAATTAGGTACGTAGTTTTGAAATAAAATATTTTTATAAGTGGTAGGTATAAAAACAAAAAAAAAAAATGGTTTGATACTTTATTACGTATTGAGCTCGTCAACCAGAATTGTATTACTGGACTATTTTTAACGGTAGTACTTTTCGACTACTCCGGCCATATTTTTTAACCGTTGGTTTCAAGTGCCCGGTAATACATTTCCATGAACTTACGAGCGTACAATCTTTGCCCCATAACTTATTCCTTCAGAATCAATTTTCATGTTTACACTGACCACTAAAAGCTGGTATTTGGCACCCATTACTTAGACCAAGGGTTAGGGTTGTCATAAAACATAACCTTAATTCACTCGAGAAGTTAATGTGTACAATACAAAGATTTTTGTATATCTCGATGAAAGAAAAAGAAGACATTTTGATGTTTATGTATGGGCCTGGAAAAAAGCTAATGTAATATCTTAATTTAAAAGATGTAAAGTAAGTATCGTAAAATGATGTCTACTTTGCTCCCCATTGGGTAATTACGCTCCAACAGATTTATTATACATATATGAAAACTATATCACAACCTCATTTAAGTGTTACAACATGATAAAAAAAATAAAATTATCTTTACAATCAACATAGACTTACTCTTACGGTTGGTAATGAAAAAAAAAACACCAGGTATTTATACTATTTTTAGTCAATTTTATTTGAATAAAATGTCTAAATAGTTGTGTATAGAGTAGGTAAGGTATATAGTTAAAGTGACATTATCAAACATCATAATCATTTTCCATACCTTCTACAATCTGTCACAATTTTCCTGTTGAAAAGTTTTAGCTCAACGCAATTTTGAATATAAAAGTAAGTTGCTTAACCATTTTCTCTCAAGCGACAGCCCTGCGCCGCACTTTTCTACGAAAGTACTTAAAAGAATCTCGATAACCGAATTTCAATTAAGTGTCATAATAATGGCGGGCGATTTCTGGAAATTTACGCCGCATCACAGTTTCGTGGTCGTTCATTACGCTAAGTACGGGCTTGATGAAATTTCGAATGATAATTCGAGTGATTTGCTAGTAACGAGCCTTGTTCTCGTAGTGTGAAATTCTGTGTTTTTTTCAAGTAGGTAAATAACACAAAACGAAAACCTACTTAGTTCTGCATCCTTTTCTAAACTTTTTAAGAGCCAACAGGAGCTGAGATTTAAATATTTTAGGTAAATATACCCATCTCGCTAACGGAAGCGGCTCCTGAAACTAGTGCGATAAGGACAAGGCGAAAAATCCTGCGTAAAAATGTCAAAAATCGAGTTTTCGTACTCAACTGTTTCCTCCTCCAAAACTTAACCAATCGTAACCAAATTTGGAAATCTAAATGATTATAAAATTATCTGTGTCGGACCGTTTTGCTTTTTTGGCTAATTGATATCAGTTTTGAATACCACGCCTCTCATTGCGGCATAGTCAATTAGGCCATTTTGGCCATTTTTGAAGGGCTCTAGCGCCTTAAAAAACAAAAATATCAAAAAAAGCAAAACGGTCCGACACAGATATTGACAATATTAATCTGTGTTGAAAAAATCATTGCTCTAGCTTCAAAACCCACGGAGGAAACAGTCGAGTACGTTTGTATGGAGAAATGACCACTCCTGTTGGCTCTTAAACGTTCGAGTGGCAGAAAGCTGACAAATGATCTATTAAGTCGTTTGTCATGAATTTACTTACACTATGAAATACGAGTATACTATACAGGGTGACCTTAGCCATTGGACAAGGACAAGGACAATCGTAATTTGTTAATTTCTTTGTAACCGCTACACCGGTTGTTATGATACGTTGTATACTAGTTCTAGATACCCTAATGCGTATGTACATTTCGGCTTTGTCCAATGGCCAGGGACACCCTGTAGAATATAGGTAGGTATCCATTCCAACATCTAAAAAGTGAATTACCGAACTATGTCACGAAAGGGCAATTAGCAAATAATGGTAATAACGGCACGATTCGAACTTTAAGATACGTTAAATATTACGTCTAGATACGATATGCTCTATATCTAGCAGTGACGTTTCTTCAAACAAAAACGTCACTTTTTACATTGACATAATATGTAATCCGTATCGTATCTAGACGTAAGTAATATTTGACGTATCTTAAAGTTCGAATCGGGCCGCTAGTCCCTTTTCTTTTTCTTATTTGTATGATCGTTGTCAAAGGTAAGCCTGTTGATAATTTGTTGATACTCTGGTCACACAGGCGTATTCTGATTTTAATAACAAGTTTTTGAAAGTTTTGGTCATTCCATAAATTAGTCGTTCAGCTAATGACATATTCTATAAATACCTTCAAAAATACCCCATTGACCGAATGACTGAATCATACAATGATTAATCGATTTAAAAAAACAATGCCTACTTATTGAATTAACCGTTAATCTATCGATCACAATTAATCTTAGCTCCTGAGCCGATACTGGCTGCCATTTTTAAATAAATGGCTATTTCGCAATCGCACACATCACACCATAATTATATAGACCTCAAGTTAATAAGCACATTTAACGCAATAACGAGGATGGACATATTTTAAATATTTTACACTTCAAAAAATGCAAAAGTTTAATTTAAAATGACTGGCTGTCACACCGCAGCCTCACATAAAGTCGTAGTTTTTTAACAATAATATTTTACCACCAGACAATTTTTTTTTTCATCTTGATTTTTATTGCCTACAATTAATTTTTTTGTTCGGTTCATATTAGAGATTTTGTACAAGTATGTCAGTCGTAGAAAAAGCCAAAATATTATGCTGCTGCAGCCTTTTGTAAAAAGTCACAGTATGGCCACAACCCGATTTCGTTTTTATGCCATTTATTGACACAAAAGTTTACTGAGTTGTCGGTATTTTTTTTCCAAAATTACGAAATTTTCAACATGCTAAAATCTCTCAAACTTCTCATAATTATATTATTGTACGGGGAACAAAATATTATAACGATGAATGAAAGAGGTAATAAAATAATTTTACATAATAAAAACCCTCTGTTTTTCTTATACAATTTTACAAAAATGTTTAAGAGGTTTCCCGTGAATATTTTGGCTCTTTCTACGACATACATTATTAGTTGCGGTACGTTGTAACAGACAGTCGTTACCTAATTTTGTTGCAGTTCGGTGTGATAGGCGGTCGTGAGTAGCCGGAGTAAAAAACGGCCTCCCGGCGGCACCTCCGCTTTTGCCTACAATTACCCACATAAGGCACCGCTGGCACATCTTTGATTGCGCGTGCGCGATCGAATGCATTATTTATCGGTTATTAATTTTGAGGACAAATAACTAGGCGAGCAAGCTGGGGATGAAAGTTAGCAAGGGGTATAACTTTCATCCCCAGCAACTCAGCACTCAGCAAGGGGTATGAGTACTAAACTCACAATCAGTATATTTCGTTTCATTCGTTCGTTGAGTCTATTTTACTTGTTCTAATTCAATAAAATTATTGGCATGTTTAATACGTAATTATTTTAAGGACTGTTTAAACCTAAAATACACTCCAAAGCAACCAACAAAGTTCAGTTTCTAACGGCCAACACACGGAGGTAATTAATATGATCTCACCGCTTAAGCATCTTGTGCCAAATATCGTTGAAAAGACAATATTAGCACAGCCTAGCCTGTTGGTTCGTGTGCAATTGTGCATGAATCAAAAACCGACGGCCAAGGAAAGCAGACCGTGCGACCGCACACCGGAGTGAGATGTAGGTGTGTGTTCATTGAAAGCTATTTTCTGTTTAGCGATGAGCGATAACGTTTTATAGTTCGTTTTTTTTAGCATTAGTAATAAGGTAAACAATCTTGATGTGTCTTTTAATTGAAAAACACGTTTTAAAAATAAGTCACAGCAAATATGTAACAAATATGAACCTAACACGATCATTTATTTATATTCCTCTGCTTTCAAAAGTTACTGATTTTTAATAAGCGTTTTTCAATTAAAAGATATGTCAAGATCGCTTACCTTCTTTCTAATGCTAAAAAAACTAACTATAGCTACTTCCCGCGATTTCGTCTGCGAAAGATAATATTTTTTGATGAAAACTATCTATCTCCTGAATATTATCATTGCAGTTTCCTAATCATGCATTTTGCAGGGAGCTGTACTGTAACATAACAAGAATTTTTTTTTACATAGCCTACTCATAGCTCAGTTGGGCTTTAAACTTAGTTCACGTACAAACAGTTAATCAGTTAACTGATCATTGCTGAGTTGGGCGCGTGACAAATAATCTTTATCATAGTGATAATGATAATATATCCCAGTAATGCCATGGAACGAATACTTCGCTAGACGTCAACTCTAATCTTTATCATAATTCATAATATGACTTTTTTTTAATGGGAGTTCCACGACGAAGCAATTTGTTTTTATACCGCCTTGTAGGCAAACAACCGTGCGACGCGCCTAAGCAGGCTACACTTGCAACTCTATAGTGTGTCAAAGGACTGTCTCATTTCAAACAGACAGAGAGAATCATACTATCTTTGTCTTACACTAGTACTAGCACCCAAAGGAAAAGGATGAGTATAGTTTATTTTGTTCCTTATTTACTGACAAAAGTTAGACTGGCGTCGACCCCAAGCTTACAATATCTTAGCTTTTGCGTGAGCACTAAGCCTTAAACTTAGTTTACGTGCAAACAGTTAACCAGTTAACTGGTCATTGTTGAGGCGGCGAGTGACAAATGTTAATGTGCGAGCCAATCGGCAACTTAACGGCGATAGAGTGCGCTTTGTTGGAATAAGGTTTATGTGCAACGCCCAATATTAACTTCGTGTGGCTTAAAAAAACTATAGGCCTCTATGAGTCCATGAATATTTTAATTTGGCTTATTATTAACCGGGCAACTAAAATATTAAACAGGAACTTTCATTGGGCATATAATAATATAATTTGTCTGTGCATTAATATTCTTTTTTTAAACTTCCCAAATACGTGCCTTTTAATTTTAGTTAAATATTTAGTAGGCCATACAAGGAGAAGTCAAAAGTCGGATTTAGTGATGTTGATATTAAATGATACGCATTTTTGCACCCAAAAAGATCAAATTCACAACCTTCTATTACAATCGGAATACGCCTCTTGGTCTACCTATGTTCTGTTTTGTAACCAAGTAGTTGACAAGACTAATACTGCTGTCAAAGGATGCGTAATTTGTCATTACAAAAAGCTGACTACATGCAAAGCTGCTCCATCCATGTTCGAACATGGTATAGCAGCTGTTATTCTTATAGCATGCCTAAACATTGCCCCTAAACCAGTATGTTTACCCCCCGATTCATTTTTGTAATTAAATTTTGCAAATTAAAACAACGGGTAATTAAATGTATCAATTTATTTATCAATGTCCTCTTTTTTAACTGATGTTGCTAAAACGTACGAAAATATTAGTTTTCTTTTGTGAATATACCTACTATAAAATATTTACAGTAAATATCGACAACTTATGTGAAATTAAGTAATGTTTTAGTTTTCATATACCTAATTATTTATTAATCTCTTGATTTATAGATATTAAGTTACCTATTAAGTAATACATACGGCATTTGAACAGATCATTTATAAACATCTTTAAAACAAACTATAATCCGTCAACTTCAACTGTTTCAAAATTAAAATCATGTTTACGAAAATCTCACAAATAATTTGAATGTTGTGACAAGTCAAATGGTGTTGCCGTTATGATTCGCTTTCAGTTCCATTTTATTGTATTTTTTTTTTTCGTAGCATTTTATTTTGGTTTATCATAGTTGGTAGCTCGGTAAACCATGGGTATAACCAGTCCTGACGGTCTAGCACGAGTTGCGTTCTCGCGCGCGACTCCATACATCAAGCGCGACTTTAAGTATGGAGTCGCGCGCGAGAACGCAACTCGTGCTAGACCGCCTGGGCTTCCTAACTGGTTCATAAATCAGGTAAGTAATTCTAATGATTTAAATACCACTTTATTGATGGACATGGGACATTTACGTTATTTTTTTATTGCATAACAAGCACTTGGGATAATTATTGAAGTTTTTAAACAGTTTTTTTTTTTAAATTTAGCTTTACAGGTTAATCATGTCTTGTTTCTAATCATAATGACAATAGCTTTATTCATAAACGTCTGTTAAATCTAACAAACTGTTAATAACGGTTTTTTGCTGTCGTTTTGAAATTTCTGTTTGTAAGAAAGACACAACTTTTAACATAAGTTGCTAAGTTTTATAAAAAAGCTAAAGGGGTTTTCTTGTAGGTAATAAATTCCTATAAATTCAATAACTTTTTATGTATATTAATTTCTACTTAAGTCAGGATGAAAGATATAAAATATATTGCACTTTTTACATCTCAACACAGCAGTAACGAAACGTAAAAGTAATATGTACCTATAACGAACCTAATAAATACAATCTTGCCTGTCTTTCCTTTGATCAAACACCTTGAGACTGCATAATATGCTGGGTCAAGTGCGAGTCGGACTAAGGGTTCCATAGTTCCATATATTACAAAATTGATTAATATAATTATTATATTGGGATTTAAAAAATAAATTGTAAGCTGCTGTATTTAACAAACAATGATTAGACTACTATGTTGTCTTTAAAATAAATGAATTGAATTGTTTTAATCTTCTTCGTGTGATTTTGAAGTACTACCTATTCTTTATATTTACATTTTTTTTAATTGATGTTGATGTTTTGTAAGTTTAACAGGAAATTGTTTGTTTAGGTGCCGTAATTTTAAAATAAGATCTTAAGTAAAGTACAATAATTAATTCTAGGTTTGAACTCATAAATAAATAAAAGAAAGCTCCAATTTAAAAGCGCAAATGAGTTTTACGAGGATAAATAAATAATTACTTTGATATTTTTTAACCCCTGGAGCGCCCCAAAATTACCATAGTATGGAACTCCTATAAAATAATACTCCTGTTACTGATGCCAATTATAAAATCTACTTAAGTTAAAATTGACGAATGTGTTTATGTAGTTTCTGATCAGTCCTATGATTTGCATATGTGGTGCATGCTCAGAGAACGCGAGCATGCAGTCTTGTTACGCACAGACTACAATACAAACTGACTATATGTGTAAGCTATGTGATCCTCACACCATTTGCCTACGGAACTCTACAAAAACCATCCCATATCTCAAAGCAGCGCTCACATAAACCCCTACCACAAACCGGGCGACATTTCACGATATCGTATACGACATCGCATGTCGACACGTATGGATCCTCCATATTTATTATGAATATCCGATTTCAATTTATGGCGTGCGCGTGTTCATGGCTCGTTTTTTGCGCAGCTACTGGTTGTGCTATCGAGACATCTAAGCTTGATATGATTTGCTAAATGAATATCTGGACAACGAGATGTATCTAAATATCTGTGCTTAGTATTTATTACAAACATTGGTTGTATGAAATTTATTGGGGCATACGTAGCTTTTTAGAAAAATAAACTAATTCTTTTTTTTTTACAAAAGCAAAAAATCTGCCCGGATCCACAATTGCATGCCGCTGTAGGATGCGTGATTTTATTTCTAAATTCTCGCTTTACAGTCGAGCATTGGATGCTGAAATGACATGTTCAATTTATAATCATAATAACCTTGCTTACCAATTTACCAATGACTGTATTTTAATAGGGAATTTTAGACCCTTACGTCCTAAGAGCATAAATAACCCCAGGGTCTCTAGGTGTATTCGGAAATATGAAATATGATTCCATTTCAATGATAATTATCAGTATTTTTTTAGCTCAAATTATAAGTGGGCTATAAATGAAATAAATTCAATATCAAATTTTGAGTTTTCCTGAACTCACATTTTTATAATATACGACATCACAATATAACGCAATGTCAAAGCCGAGTATATATACGTAGACTGGATAAGGTCAATCAATACCTACGTGGTATACGGCCAAGTTATTTTGGTTGGGTTTAATTTAAAACATAATTGAAGAAATACGTTTTACAGTAGTTATTTTTCTTACTTAAATGTTATATTTCTGAGTAAATTAAATTTGCTACACTTCCAAAAAATATCTTCAAAAATTTTACGTGACAGCTACTCCACATAAAAATGAACTGTCATAAAGACCATTATTCGACGCGCGAGGTATAGGGGCACTCTATAGCTATAGAGAGTGTGTTCAATAATTATGTATGTATGTAAGTATAAACTCTTTATTGTACACAACACAGAACACAATTATGTGGCACACGATAGGCAGTACAGAGGCGAACTTATCCCTTTAATTATTACATTGATATTAAATTTGTGTATCTGAACACGGCCCCTAGTTCCTAATTACTGGTGCCAGGAATCGAACGCGGACTCCCGCGGTTATAGGGCCAATTAGAGGAGAATAAATTGGCACCTCCCAGGCGGATGTCAGCACAAAAACCATTTGTGGGGGTAATTTGTAAGTATGGAAGGGCAATTTGTTTGATATGTACAGCTAAATGATGTTGGGGTTGCTTTTTTAACAGACTATAGAAAAAATCAGATTGAAGTCATACTCATAAGTCTCTGTGAATTTACATTGAGTCTTCAGAATTGTTTAAATAAATAAAATAAATGTTTCATGCGTGATATTTGTAAAGTTGTGTTTATTATGTAAAGAAAATAAATAATACAATAATTCCTCTCACAACGAAAATATTCGTTCTAATCCACATCTGAAGTTTTTTTCGAACTTAGGTACCAAATACCAGCTTCTCTTTGGTGAAGAAAAGCAAAGAGAGTAAGCTTGCATACATCTACAAAGTACGAGTACGGTACGAGTAATATAATGGTCCCAAAACGTATTGGGCCATTTTTGTAACATGAGAAATATATGCCCAAGAGTGGGCGCATGCATACACAGGGTTCTGATGATCTGATAAGCGAAGCTAATGCCTAAGTACTTGCTTTTGAAGCTCATGGCACAAATACTTAAGTATAATTTGTTTTTACCGCCATTCAATTCTTTATTCCTATCTTCTGTGAATCTATAAAATCTTTACCGACCCGTTTTATACTCTAAAACCAGAAAACTGTATGTAACTATGGTCTAATAACAGAGATACGTCGTTTTTCTTTTGAGAGGCAGAGTTTTCTGGCATCTAAAGAAGGCAGCGACTAATTTCTGCGTAAGATCATGGCAAGGCATCTCACACCGCTTTGTATCAGCGGAAACATTGTCTCATCGGATGTACTAATTTACCACAGTGTTGGAGTGTGGGGTATGATAGAAGCGAATAGCGAGTTAATTGCAATATCCACATCAGCCTGTTGAGAAGCCCATCACATTTCTTCTATTCGGACTATTACCATTTTTTTTATGCCCTGGCTTTGGTCCTGTGCAGTTGGAGTGACCTTCTCACATGCGATCCGCTCGATCCGAGTCTTCTCAGTCGACACTTAGTAGGTACCTAATTAGTATAAAGGTCATATAAAATACCTACACAAAGATTCTGTATAACTAATTTGATTTATCTATAAAATCACTTCGACATTGTTTTATGGGTGGAATAATGGGCTAGTATGCCAAATATTTGCATTTACACAGGTTTCCTATTTTGCACTATTAACTACGTACCTACCTATTCATAAACATACTACCTAATAAAGTAGCCATCTAAAGTTACAACCATTACTTACCTAATTTACAATCCTGTTCCAATTTTAGTTAATTGCTTAGTACAATTTTTCCGAACCTAGTGTTAGTAAAATGAGACCTACTTTTTTCACCATTTGACCATAATCATAGCTTATTATTTTTTAAATAGCGGTTACCTAGTTCCGCTGGCTCCTGTAAATTAACATACAATTTATGAGCTGCAATGGGCGACAGACATTCAAGAATGCCTTTTTCTCACATCACGCGTAGAAACTACTCGCGCGCAAAAACCCATCCAATTAAAAAGATATACTGTCCCATTACTAGATCTACAGTTTATCTTTTATCATTTAATTCATATCTCACGTATAAACCAGGCTATTGAATTACCAATGTTTTATTGTTTATCTCGTTCTTTCGCACCTAAGTTTCATACGGCTCGACAAGGCTAGAGAGAAATTCCAATTTGTTAGTGGTGCTTTTTCAATTCAGGACGCAAGGCGTAAATATTGTTTTAAGACCACACATTACGGCTTTTTTGCTACATTGTATGAACCACTATCTCTTGTGGTTCTGGTGTTGGTTTTAATTTTGTTGACTCTTTGCAGGTTCGTTAAGCGGTCAGGTGTGCGACTTTCAATCTGAAGGCACGACATTTTAATGTTAACGATTCCTACTTTCCACGATCTTTTTTTTTATGTAATTTCACTTGAAGAGTTTTCTGTTTAAGGATGAATACCTCTCGCACGTCCATAAGGTAATGTTTATACTGAAGAATGGATTAAATATCAAGAAATTCAGATTAAAATACCTCTGTGTATGATTATTTTTATTATTTATTGTACTTAATGTATCTACTTATTTATTTTTGATTTTACTGCCAAATGCATACAGTATTTAATAAAATAAAATAAAGCTCTTCATTCAGTCTATACATAATGTGTGTAGACATGTAGGTAAGTCATTTATAGCTGTAGTTTATGTAGCTGATTATTTTCCATCCAAAAATTAGGTAGGTACATGATTTGTTATATGTATATCACCAATGAGAATGGAGTATTTCGAAAACTCAAGGTTAGGTTATATTATCATTGAGCTCATTCATTAAGTATGCTCTAAGCTCTTTCGTAAATTCCACATACTTTACTTTATAAGGGCACTTTTTCTCCAAATGTATTCTCACATCAATATGTATTAATGTAAATACATGATCTCATAATTCGTTCGTAATCCGACATAGTATTAAGAGCCTGGGATCGTCGCATTTATCTACCGTTTCAACATATCAAGGGACAAATATGTTTTATTTATACGGCGCGATAAATATGTCGCACGCGACATAGTAAATTGCGTTGTATAAGTTACCTTCATTCCTTTCGTTTGGATAAACCACTCTAGATTTGTATAGAGATATTCGAATTATTCAAAATATCAATTTGAGTAAATATTGAAAGTTGGTTATTGGATTTAAATCAAGTTCTCTCTCTCAATCTCGCTTTATATTTTAATTCAAAAATTTATGGAATGTACATAATCTTATTTTTATACATGTAATTTTTAATGTAACCGAAATTTACAACATTACCAATAAAATATCTCATGTTAATGCGTTATTATTATAATCCGCGAGCATGCATTTATAAATAATCACTTTTAAAGTCATTTAATTTCAAGAATTTAGTAACCGTGTTTCATTAGTTAATGTTAAAAAAGCCTAATGAAACTTCCATAGACATAAACTCGACGACTTTAAAACTACTGTAAACCATTAATCAAATACCAACCACTAATCTACAAACATTTATTTTCTTCTCCCATATGAATTCTCACTGCGCTTGCTCCTTGTCACAGTATCGATCGTGAAAATCGTCCAACACAGCTGAATTGCAGTTCGAAACATCACATTTGTCTGTAAATATATCACTCAACACTAGTAAATAAAGTCCATGGACAGCTAAATTGCTCTCGCTTCCGTACCACGCGGAATATCATCAGAAGGTGCTTCTTCTTAAACTTCTATTTATTTTTCAACCATATTAACTTAGATATTAAGTTTGTTTTTACGTAACATGTATTTGAAATCAAAAATCCAGTCCCACGATTCATATTCGATTCTATTTCCAACTGCTAAGCTAGAAATCTTTTTAACAGTACTCTCTCCAAGCAAGACATTCGTTACTCTTATTTAGATTTTAATTTATGGGATCCAAAGTTCATTTTTGCTTGGGTGGTGGACTCAGTTATTTTGCTACAATTATTTAGTAGCAACGCAAGATAACTAACGAGGTATCAGAACGGTCTAAGCGGGCCCTTGGAAATGTCTACTTCTAGGACCCCTTTAGGAGTAGCGACAAATTGTTCCCATTCAATGGTTTATGCTATGTCTAAATGGACCTAGCAATTATTGGTGGCTCGCTTTGGTATTCGTTTAATGAACATTGTTTTCGATTCCTTTAATGCGCTGAATGGAGATAATGCTGCAATGATTTGTTTTAGTTGATCTTTCGGTTTTGTATAATGAGGGCCTTTGTCGGCTTTCTTTAGAATGCTGAACTGGTATGGAAGTTTTAAGTATCTAATTCTTGCAATATTTTATTCTTGGAGGATTGTTTCTGTTGAACGTGTAAGTTATGCCAAGTACCGATTCAAACATTTGTATTGAAAATAAACTATTTAAATCAGTGGTTCTTAACTGGTAATCTACTATTTCCCTATGTCAGCTATTTGGTGCTTTATTCTCAAGTCTTGTTCTTTCTTTTATTTGCAATTTTCATGTTAAAGTTAAGTTGAGAATGCAAAGTGCAGGGAAGCATTTCATAGATTTATTTATTAAACTACTAAAACTCTTAACTACGTACTAACATTGATGTTACTACGTAAACTATAAGTTAAGTAGATATAATAGAAATAAAACCCACGCCCTCCAGTTTCAAAAGTCACACGTTTATAACCACAAGTTAAGTATGTACTTACAATTCAATATTATATATGAAAGTACAGTCGACGTCAAAATATTTTTACATTTCGCCTTATTACAGATGCAAAAGTGCAAACATATGTTTGAAGTTGACTGTACCTAATACTCAGGTTTAAAGGGTTATAACAATATGCGGAAAATGCAATAAAGCTACTTCGTGAATTTTATAACATATTTAAAATATTAAACATGACAGGATAAGAATTGAATTCTCACCAGCAAATATCATAAAAATAAATTGATATTAAATATTGTGGTTGAAGAATCATTTACAATAATTTTAATAATTATAAATTATAGCTATAAAGGAAGCAATCAATAATGATTTTAAGTAGTTGGCAATTGTGAAAATGTCACTCCCCGTAAAGAAAAAATCTTCATTGTGTGGTTATAATGAGATTTCGAACTGATGTTTATTTAAAAGTTAATGCATTTAAAGTGAAGATTATGACATTTAACTGTTATAATGTTTTTGCGAGACCATTGTATACACAAATTCAGGATTCAGGATTTAAGAAATGATATCGACTTAATATACAGCATGTGGTCTGTAACACGGGGGAATAATTAAAACGTAGATTCTACTCCTCAAACAATAAAACTTTTGTTCAACAACTTTTTGAAATTATGTAGTCTTAAGCTTGTCCATTTTTTCAATCAAACTAAATAATATTTTCAATGTACTTTAAATTCCGTCTAATTGACATTGCCTGTCAGTCTTGTCGCCGTACAGGCATAATCAATTTCGTAATACATTGCGTGTTCGAATAAATTTTAAAGTGTTTTAAAATCCAAACCACAAGTTATTTTTAAAAGTCGCTGAACAAATATTGTCTAGTTTGACAAGTAGAATCTACGTTTTAATTTTTTGCCCGTGTTACAGGCCACACGCTGTACATTATATAGCAGCCATATTCGAACTTTAAGATACGTCAAATACCAAGATATGTCAGTGTCAAACAAGTGTCAAAAATGACGTTTTTGTTTGAAGAAACGTCATTTATGACACTGAAATATCTTGGTGATGTCTAATAGATATCTAGTTCAAAATTCGAATCGGGCCCCTAATAGTGAGTTCGTTAGTTTAGACCTTGGGTTGTATCTAGTGAGTTTCTTGAGCTTTATGTACGAAAATTAAATATAATAAAATCGTGTACACCTAGTTTACAAGTTTATTTCCAGTAGGTAAAGGAAAAAGAGTCGTAAAGCTTTAAAATCGATGTTTTTATGTGAACTGATTTAACTGAGTATGATTCCTCGTAAGACCGGCCTAAATGTTATTGACCCTAGCTTTAATGATATTAGTTTGTTTAAGTAATTTCCATATAGCTGTTTAATGATTTCACCTTTCGGCTGAACATTCAATTAGCAATTATTTACAAAAAATATGTCAATATCATGCCATTAGATTAATTAAATCGGTTCTGTGATCATGAATAACACGTTTATGAACGGTCGCATCGTTACATACAAATAAGTTTAGTTAAACTAAGGCCGATTATGTTTTAAACTTTTGATAAGGTTATCATATTATTTTGATACGACTTTTTTTTAAAGCCACGTCGATGGCTAACTAGCATATGGCCCGCCGGACGATAAGCTCCTATGGTCGCCTCCAGAGGTGTTACATACGCGTTGCGACATAACATACTTATGCGATAAGATTTTGTTGTAACACTGATTTAAACTTTCTCGATTTTTACACATTATTAAATTGTAAAACGGGACTTAATCGCGTATCTAAGTTTTAAGATTTACCTCCAACGTTTCGAGGACGGCGTTGTCCCCGTGGTCTCGGAGAAGATTGGCTTAAGTTGACATCAGCATCTTCTAACCGCGTGAGTTTTTCGAACTACCCGCACTTGGTCTTGTTTATCAGCTTGAACGTTTTGCGCACTAGGCATCCTATGCATGGCTAGGGATTAAGTCCCGTTGTACAATTTAATAAGATTATGTTGTGTAAAAGTAGGGCACTGCTATTGTAGGCTTTAAGGGGGCAAAGGTTTCCAAAGGCCATGCCCATATCGAGCCGGGTCCAGCAATCGAACCCGCATCTCCCCGCTAAATACCGTCCGCCGCGGGCGCCGATAGCATCCTTACACGTCCCTTAAATCCCGGGCGGTGACGCACCGACATATCACTCGGCTGCGCCGGTATTCTGACCCAATACATGCGCATCTGTTAGAGCTGTTGGATATATGTCAATATATTGTTAAATATAACAATATATTGTTAAATTTCCTAAAGTAAGGACGCTAAGCACGAAGAATTTCGTACATTGACCCGTTATTTACTCGCTACTACTCGAGAGGGACAGCAATATAATTATGCGAGTGCAATAGAGATAAGAAATGGCGGCGGGAAATTCTTCGTGCTTATTAGCGTCCTTTTTATGGTATTTTGAGCAATAAATTCAAAATTGATTTCTAATGCTATCGCTATCGCTTTACTCGTAATTCCTTAAGTATAATTCCATAAGCAGCCTAATACCTTTCCGGTTATTTATATTAAATCTTAATTCTTCCTTATCAACTGCGCTGCACAATATAGTTTTCAAAGACTTTCGGATTTCCCTGTCTATAAATATTTCATACGTATTTTCCGTATGTGTCGTAAATGTGTTACTGTCCTTTGTAACATACATTATATGCATCTCAAAAACAATCCAAGCATTCAAACCACAACGCAAATTTCATCCAAACCGTCTTAAGTATATAAAATAACATCGAATGAATATGATAATCAGCTTTAAGCATTGTCAAATTAAACGAATGTCGCCATCATTTACAAACTTCTTCTGGATACCGTAAAATGGGGTGAGTAGTGGCAAAACTGACATTCAAACCTCGATAACATTTTATTTTTACATATGCAAACTGAATGGTGTATATAATAATTGTTTCGGACGTTTGTATTTTAGTTTTTATTTTATTTTAGGTAGTTCCATTTCATAACTCTGACGATAAACAGGAAATCCCACCTCACCCCGTAGTAGTCCCTCGTAATTGGGGTGAGATGGAAATTCATACAAAGGTGATTTTGGAAGATTGTTGGATCGATTTTTTTTATTATGAGTATTACTATAGCTCCATTTTAAATTGGAATATACGAGTATTATTTTTGTAGCAGTAGCCTTAAAATCCCATCTCACTCCCTTTCATCCCTTCTCTCCCCATTCATAACCCAACTCTCCCCGCGAACCCTACTAACCCCATTTTACGGTACTTACTTCAAATCCACAGAAACTCGCACTAAGAAATTTTGTTACACTCCGAAAGTCCATGCCCAGTCTTACCTTTGTTCTAACTGTGCAAAATAGAATAGAGCTCCCCAAGATTAAAAGATATCACATTCACATCGCCACATCCGAATACGGCGGTGCGTTCGAATGGCGGCATACCGATCTTTACTCAGCGGACGTTTCCTTAAGACATCTCCCATTGAAGATAGCTATCACACCGGCATAACCCCGGAGACACAAGGATGTTTCGCGTACCTGCTTGCTTTATTGGCGACCTGATGCGTAATTTGTTGAATTTCTTAATTGTCTCGTAAGTAATTGTTCGGTCGTTAATTTTAACCGATTGATTAAGTTGCCAACGACGTATTGTCTGCGGAATGTTGGTGTCGCGTTAAGGAAAGGCGATAAAGAGTTGTTAAACTGTTGGTTAACAGATTTATTCAAGTGGCCTAAATACAGAATTGCAAGAGTTTTTACAGTACCGTTTTCTTTTAATAAAAATGTTAGCTTGGTTGTTTAGTGATGAATTTTAAAAGTGTCTAACTAATAATTAATAAACTTTGTTATGTGTCTAAAAGTAATTGGGAGCGGTAGTAGGCAAACTCTAAGAAAAAAATATTGTTTAGCTATAACTTTGGTATGCTAAACACCCCTATTATGGATTCATGCCCCAATAACAAGACGTAAATCACAAATTCTGTAAATAAAGTATTTACATCATCATAATTTTAAAATAACAAAAGTTAAAATTATATTATGCTACTTACGAATATAACGATTTAAGGTTGTTTCTAGATACTAATGCCTGCAAGCCTATAACTAGGTATGTACTACATATAGCAACGACGTCTGTTGAGTGACCACTGAATGGGTTGGACTGATCCTAGCATCGTATGTGGACCCGCAAAATTATAATAAAGTCCTAAGTGCCTATGTATTGTAAAAGCACTTACAACGTTTTGTTTCTGTTGTCAAGATAAGCTACAATTTACAACTCGTGCACTAGTTTTAGAAGTATTTTACATATTCACACATGCTGGCAGTAAAGGGAGAGAACGACTAAACGGTAGAGCTATAATACTCTAAAGTTTCAAATAACAGATTTTTATTTCAATAATATAAAGGTACATATAAAACTTAAGAACTAAACTCTAAATATTAACCCGTTAGAAAAAGCATACCCCCTTATCTATAACGCATAGAGTAAGTAAACCGTTGAAACTGACACCATAAAATTTTAAACATAATCATCTTCCTCGCGTTGACCCGGCATTTCGCCACGGCTTATGGGAGCCTGGGGTCCGCTTGGCAACTAATCCCAGTAATCGGCGTGGGCACTAGTTTTTACGAAAGCGACTGCCATCTGACCTTCCAACCCAGAGGGTAAACTAGGCCCGTATTGGGATTAGTCCGGTTTCCTCACGATGTTTTCCTTCACCTTCAATTTTAAACATAATAATATGTATAACTATATGATTGTTGCTCTTTGAGCTCCGTTCCACTAAGAAATGTTTTTTTGAATATCAATCCCAAAGGGTGTTTTTTTTTGGATTAAACCTTTGGAAGGGAAAAAAACTGAAAAGTTTTTAACTATTTTTGCACAATGGAATTCGGGGGCGGAGGATACTAAGTCGTAAATATAAGATTTCTTAGTCTGATGTAGGTACTGTAGATCTAAATATTTATTATTTGATATAAAATTTTATAGTTGGCCCAAATAATCGGACTAAAAAGTGGTTATAAACCACTCTTATAATTGGTACAAAATTTATTTTATAAAAACAGAAGCTGAGTATTCGGACTGCAACTTGATTATACATTTTACTTAATATAATACAGTCTGTTAGCTGGCCATAATACTTCATACGAACCGCCTAAGTACTTAAAACAATAAAGCTATAGATGATATATGTATACGTATATAACTTGAGATATACGTCTGTAATGCTGTCGTTAATATAATCTAGGATAGTAAGTACCGATAGAAAACAGTGTGTACGGTACCTCGCCTTAAAATCAGAGACAGCCTCGACTCGACAAAATTTCCATAAAATATTGGCCGCCAATGCCATCTCTGAAAGACCAAGCGCACTTTTTATCTAAATTTGTCCATTTGCAGTTTTTTCCTCACCCATTTGAATCAAATAGTGTGAACAGTCTATTGAATTCAATGAGATGTACAAGAAATTAATTCAATTGATCATTAAGTGCGCGCGTTAAGGGGCTACTGTCTACAGGCAGCGTTATTAATTGGTCTGCGTTAGGTTTAAGGTAATTTACTAGAACTTCTCTTCGACTTCTAAGCTAGCCAATCGATAGACCTTATCACTTAAATATAAGGTCCTGGTTTATTTTACTCACGTAATGGCCACGTGGAGTCGTGGTGTGATGAAATTTATGAGAGTCGTGGTGTTGGTGTTTAATTGTAAAAATATACGGTTTTTCTCATTATGTGCTAAAGACGGAAGAGGTAGGCTTTCATCTGAGACCGCCTTATATCGGCCACTATATACCTAGTGACAGAATTTACACACGATGCGGTTAATAGGTACTCTTGCCTTATGAGTTTAAAGACTTTATATTTTTATCCGTATTATAAATATTTTGATTGTACAGACATGTATCTGATATTTATAAGAACGTTCGAACCTTTCCTATGTGTCGGGTTGTCAAAAATCGTGGGTTCAAGTTCAAACCTCGGTTGGACTGTATAGAGCAGAAAAAAATCGTCCTCGAAAAGGTGACTTAAAATAATATTTAATTATTTGGCCAGGATCCTTATCGTTTAATAACAATAACAATAACAATATTTACAGGTTAAGTTTATTGATCAATGATTTTTTAAGCTATATGATAAAAATTGGTATGTAAACATCAGCTTAAGAATTTATTAATGTAGTAGGCAACATTTTATAAATGCGATCAGAAACGATCGACCTTTATAGTCCGTCAAGCTGGATATGTCAGTAGTAATGTAAAGCAAACAAAGTATGGTATCCCTAGGAAATTAACCAAAAAGCAGCAATGTACATCGAACAATAATCAAATGTAAGCAAAATAGTTCTACAGATAAGTTATAAATGACACGCGATTTTCGAACAATTCAACCGTAATGTTGCTAACCCGCGATTTTTAAAATTTGCCGCCAAATATCAATATAACCCCACGAATCAATGTTATCCCAGTCTACGGAACTTCACTTTTCTAGTTTATTTTATTACCATCATTACCACGTCTTCATTTATTGTATCTTAGAATGTAAACCGTAAACCTTATTAAGAAAACCATTTTATACAAAATTACATTAAAAACACAAATCAATTACTTAGGAATGTAAATAGAATACTGGCTTCATGTTCATTCAACATACAAAGGTATTACTAACACCTAGCACTTAGTTTCACAATTAACCAGTCCTCATTAAACCGCGTAAATTGTGCACTTTTTATATGTAATTACTTACTATGTATACTCTAGGAAATAAACGATATTTCGCTGAAGGTTTGAGTAACGAGATGTAGCGCCGAATGGTTTTTTATACTACAGTGGAACCTCGATTACTCGATCCTCGATAACACCAAACCCACGTTAACACGGAATATATGCTATTTCCTTCCCTTCAAAGCCAAAAATCTAAATAACTCGAAATATTTAACATACTTAAGACGAAGTAACCAACAATTCATCAAGCAACCATCACGGTTATCCGCACACTTTTTACCTAAATAAGTCGAATTATTAAAAAATTTACCTCTAAAACTCTTCGGTGATTTGAATTTTCCAATAGTTGTATCTCTGTAAGTAGAAACTTTTTAAAGACGACCAAAAACCTAAGTTGATACCACTCTATGAGACGAAAACTCGTACACCCGAACCTATGGTGTTTCCCTTTTAGATTCGAGCTAATAAGGTTCTACTGTAAGTACCAGTAATGATACAAAAAATATATTTAATTACACAAACGGGTCTACCGCGATATAATTTCATTGTTTTTACCTTTAATTCCGACGTTTCAGCTGAGTTGCACCAGCTGTGGTCACGGAAAGAGTGACGTCCCAACAAATGTCAACGGAGATATTAATAAAACACCACTAAACTACCCGAAATTAGTTAATAAAAATGTTCGGGGTAGACAAAGAAATTGCAGCTACCCGTCAAAGTTTAATGTCGTAAATTATCGTCTACTTGGGGACCAGTGATTCAAATGTTGAAACCAGCGGTTATATCTTCGGACCAGTGTGCGGATACTGTGAGTGTTGCGTGTTGTGCCGTGGACAATAAACATTAAACTTTGACGGGTAGCTGCAATTTATTTGTCTACCCCGAACATTTTTATTAACTAATTTCGGGTAGTTTAGTGGTGTTTTATTAATATCTCCGTTGACATTTGTTGGGACGTCAGTCTTTCCGTGACCACAGCTGGTGCAACTCAGCTGAAACGTCGGAATTAAAGGTAAAAACAATGAAATTATATCGCGGTAGACCCGTTTGTGTAATTAAATATGTGTACAAAAAATATGTTTAGAACCCAGTAATTAACATTGTACGTCTAAATCCCTAGCAGATGCACCTGTTCTACGTTTTACATCTGTCTCTTCAGAAGGATAGTAATTGATAAATCATGAGATAAATCACTAGTAAACGCTACTGCTTATAAATTATACCCACGCGTTAATAGGGCTAGATCATGGTGACAAGAAAATTGCTAAATTGTAACCACCGGCATGCCTAAGTTGATTTATTAGCGTTTAATTTACCATAGGAAACTCAACCTAAAATATAAAACGACAGAGCGTTTTTTAGAATAATAGTTACAGCACCCAAAGGTAATTTGATGGAAAAATGTAACCGCAGAAACTGAAGTTGATATATTTCTGTTTCAGTTAGGTATTTGGGATACGAAGAAATAATTATTAGAAGTGGAAAATAAGGAATAGTGGATTATTTAGTGCCTTCCCGCAAAATTCCATTCTTAGTGTCTTTCTAAATTAAATTTCGCATTCCAGTTCAAATTGCTTTCACACAATAGTGATTAGCTGTCCCGTATATTTGTGCTACTGTGCAGCCCCGTAGAGAATTATTAATTATTTTAAATGATATAGTACCTATTTACAAAGCCAGCTTTGTTATTTATGAGTTTAGAAAATGTTCGCTGTCGTTCGAGAAAGGAATTTTTATGCTGATTAGTTAAAAAGTAACCAAACACGTGTATGAAAACAATGAGTAAATAAAGATTATTCAAACAAATTCAATAAGATTAAGGATACTCGTATTGTTTCTTCATTGTTTTACATTTTTGATAGTCCTAGTAGTTTTGTTACTACATACGAGTGTTAGCCGTCGCTACTGAATTGTTACGTTAGAAAATCCAAACTGTTCGCGTTCAGAATTTTATCAATAAGTACTTGTAAAATAAAAAGTCTCGAAAGTAGAAAAGAAGATAATAATTTGTACTATAACTATTAAAATCAGTCCTCTCATTGTCAGGAGCACTAAAACTTATATATTTAATAAAATGGCTACTCGTTTTTTATCTCTCAGTGTCAATCTTTGCAAGTTGGCAATGTAAGCAGGTATTTAAGATAATTTTAATAATCAAGGCGTAGGAAACAAACTAATTTGAGTACCGTAAAACCTTCCAAATAGTCCAAAGATCCCAATTATGGTTCAAAATTATCTTAAATATCTTCGTTCAGGTATGATTATTATTTGAATGTTGTAGTTGAAAGGCTAAATATTTCAAACATTTTAGTGTTCATACGTAGGTAATTAAGTAATGAACTTATTGACCACAGTTGTAGTACCTACTGGACTATAGTTAGGTTAAGTTAGGTTACTATTAGGTTTTATTGTAACTAAACGTTAAAATTAAACGAGAGGACCTTCTGTAGTAATATTATTAGATATTCTGTGGCTACAAGCAACATTGTATTTATATTGATAGGTATCCCAATTCTAATAGTTGATAGCCCGTTTGTCACTTCTATTGCAATGTGTTATAGACTTAAAAGTGGCAAATAATGGGACAGTAGTTAACTTGTCCATTTACGTTATAATGTATTCAGAGAACCATTTGTATTTTAGTACTGTTTTGTGCCGGCGGGCAACATTGTAAATCGATATCCAAATTCTGATAGTTGATTGTCCGTTTGTGACTTTTATTGAAATAAGATTTAACGTGGAAACTAATGGGACAGTGACAACTGTGACATGCACTTGGCCATCTACTTTATAGTGTTTTTCATTGTAATGTACTTCAGGCAAGACTAATGTACATAATATATATATTACTCGTATTTTTATAGCAGACGATGTTTTACGGTTAAATAAATATGTATTACTAAAAGTTAGCATTTAGGTAATCACAGGGAAAGTTAAAATTAAACATGAAAAAAAAACTTCTGTTTGCATCTCAAGAGCTGTTAATATAACTGGTACAATTCATGTCTAAAGTTATACACATTATTATTCCGTTTTGTCTAGAATATATTTGCGAACACACATTTTTGATGTTTATTCGACAGTGTAAAATTTTTTTCCTCAAAATTTATGTATTTCAATGTACGAGTGTCTTTAAATGTTTTGCATGTAAATTGCACATTTTAAGATTGACCAGGTTATTCAGACTAAAAAAACAATAGAATAATTTTGTAGATTTTTTGTGATTTCTATGTTAATTTGATATACAATTTTGAGAGTGGCACTTAAGTTGGAAATATTTTGCAATACAGTAAAACGGGGTGAGTAGGTTTCGCGGGGAGAGGTGGGTTATGAATGGGGAGGGAAGGTTTGAGAGGGGGGTGAGAAGGGATTTTAAGGCTACTGCTACAAAAATAATGTATTCCAATTTAAAATGGAGCTATAGTAATACGCATAATAAAAAAAAAATCGATCCAACAATCTTCCAAAATCACCTTTGTATGAAAACCCCTCTCACCCCAAATACGAGGCACTACGAGGCGAGGTGAGGTGGGTTTTCCTCTTTATCGTCAAAGTTATGAAATGGAACTACCCAAAATAAAATAAAAACTATGATACAAACGTCCGGAACACTTATTATATACACCATTCAGTTTTCATATGTAAAAATAAAATGTTATCGAGGTTTGAATTTCAGTTTTGACCCTACTCACCCCATTTTACGGTACGTTAGGACACATAAAAGTTTTTTTTCTGGGGCCATAACCAAGATGACAATTAATTGTTAAATAAAAAGACGGATACCAACAAAACGAAATCGTCTGATGGTCATTTTCGTAGGTAACTGATTTTACTTTTCGGTTAAAGTTAACGTCAACCAATTATTGTAGCTACACCTCCGGCCAGTCCTATATATCGAGGCTTTTGGGGAAATACTCGTTTCGTTTTCAATAATTGCTAGCTTAGTGGTATTGAGCCCTTATTAAAACCTGCGATTCTACCCACATGTTTGACATTGACATACGAAGCAAAATAACAAATGCAAATTCACGTTATTTAGCTTAAATTGAATTCCTGTTGAGCGTTTTCAATTGAAAACCGGCAAAAACCGGAACAAGTAAAATGATTTACGATGCGCAGGCGGCTCCCGAAACAATCCGCCATTTTACACCGCGGTTATTAAGCGAGACAAGCGCGAGAGGGTTGATGGGATGCCGGTTCTAAAATAATAAATAACATCTTAAAAGTACAAATACAAAATAAATAATATCATCATTTATTTACAAACAAGATACATACAGTGTATTACTAAAATAAATTAAAAACTAGCTTAATTCTAAAATAGGCCCTTGAGGCATTTGATTGTACCAAGGATGCTGGCGACATTTCCTCGCTGTATCGCAATGCTGATACGTTGTGCGAGGTAGCCGCCAGCTCTTCGGTCACCAGTTACGTCAACCAGACGCTTCGCGATTTCTGCGAACAACTTACTACAACATTATTTATTTGTCCAACATAGGTTATAGGGTGTTGCAGTTCAGTCAGTTTCACTATGTGGCGCCTAACGGCATACAAATTTTGAGAGCATGTCAAAATATAATAGGTAAAAACTAAAAGTTAAGACGCTTTAAAAAAATCTACAGATACAGAAAATAAACAGATAAGCTAAACAATAGATACAGACACTATGTAGAGTCGGACCAAGGTATTTTAGCCTCTAATCGAATACTCCCATACTGGTACTCCCATCTCATACTTCAAGGGAGCATACTCCCGTCTTAAAGGGCGGCAACGCTTTTAAAATTACTCTGATGTCGCGGGTGTCCATGGGCGACGGTAATCGCTTACTGTCAGGCGATTCGTCTGCTGGTTTGCCTGGTATAACATAAAAAATATGGCTTTCTATAACTTTGTAAATTTTACGGAGTAATTTTTTTGTATTCTGAGATTCCAGGCGATTTTTATGACTACATTCCAGCCTCAGGCACTGGAGGTTTTAGTCAGTTACTTTTTATTTCGTATATGACATCTCTGTATGTCCGTCTGTCTAATTTTCTTCAAATCCTTTCAATTGTTTTAATCATTTACCGAATACAGAAAACGCCCGTTTCTTTAAAACCCACCCAAACCAGTATAGGTTACAATAAAACTGATAACCTATCAACGTTGTTGTCAAGAGCCATTGTCACAGTATCTCACTGAACCCTGCGCCCGCCGCTATCAGCAACCGACTCACGTAAGTGCTTTTTGGAGGAAACCCTATTAAATTTTATGGTTCTTTTCCATACCTGCCTTGCTCCAATTTTTTGTGTCTTCGTACGTAAGAAAGTACGTTTCGGGGAAAAGCTATAGTATACTAGAAGGGACCTTTTTGTATAAATTGATCACTTCTGAAGTTGAAGCAGTGTGGGCGAATTACCGAAGTTCTTGATGTAAAAAATACTTTACGAATTATGTGTATTTTTTACGTTGCCTTTTATAAACCTATCTAATATTTTACTGCGTAGATGGCATCGGTAATTACGGTTTATTTCTTATTTTTTAAATTTGAGCACAAACATCAAAAATCATAACAATCGTGAGTCATATACTGGATCTAGAGATGTTATTATTTATTATAGTGCATTAATATATTTTTTTAATAATAGAGTCGTCATTGGCCTCAATTGTTAATCATATTATTTGTATTTACTGCTTATGGATTTCAGATCAACCATTTAGGTCTTCTTAATGTTAACGACAATTTTCGGGTCGAGCTTTCTTCTGCAAAATACTTTGTTTACCTATATTAATTAATTTAAAAGTTACTCTATTACCTATCTTGAGCTGTTCCTGCATTATATAGAAATGGTCAACAAATAAAAATATTTGCTAAATATGAACCAAGATTTATATTATATATTATGCTAATCAGCCGCCCATCAATAAAATTGGTTCAGCACGGGTCAAGAAAGATTTCAACGGCACATATTTTGCATTAATCACTAATTTATTTCGTAAATCGTCCAAAAACCAGTCCAAAGATTGGTATCTCGCACCTTCCAGCTCTCTACATCCACAATCTGTGGTGGTCGAACCACTGTGCACAGATCTTGATCCTCGTAAAATTTTATGTGTCTCGGACAAAGAGAATTTTGTTAATTAACTCCTTGGACCGCACAGTGGTGCGCGCTCATAGATAAACGCTTGTTATCGCGAAGAATCTTAACAAGTCCAACATGCTTTTTATTGACAGCCTTTGTTTTTCCGATAGAAATGAGATTCGACATTTGAACGGTGTGTGTTCTTGTTGTGTCTGGTTTCGCTTGAATGAGAAATGCAACGCAATATCTTGATCCTTGTTTTGATTTTATAACGTCTTTATTGCAGATTTACACCGGAGCAGATTCTTATCTTTTGTTATTTATTAAAATCATTTAAATAAGCAAATCTAAACTGGATTTGGTTTACGTGATTTAGGTTAAATATCTGTAAGTCTTTTCGATTTTCGATCAATAAAATAAATTTATTGTTTTATATATTAAAATAAAGTAATGTCGTGTGTTTTTTTTTTGCGTACAAAAATTAAAATAGCGTTAATACAAAATATTATGCATGATCAGATAATCCTTGCTTCCTGTTCAAGAAAATTCAATAATTTTGATTATTTTTTGTCATTGTAAACGAAACCGAATTTCACTCTAGACCATTTACGCAACCTTTTTATCCCACACGCATAACATGTACAAACATTAACACAAATTAACAGAACAACTATACACGCGATCGGAATTTAAACAACAGGAGTCGATTCCGCAAAAGTGTCCTTAATTACTGCCTGTAAATGCCCACTGTGGAAAAAATGTGCAGAATTGGCCCCTCGAGGAGTCGCGGGCATTTGTGGACATCAGAAATGGGACCGTTAAATGCAGGGGTGACGTTTCACTCGCATACCGAACACCAGCGATTCAAAGGCAGGGATAAACCAGTGTAGCATCATTGCTTTCTGACTCCCACATGCTTTCGTATCTCAAGCTCATGTTACACTGGTTCAAGAGGGTTCAATCCGCATTTTGTCGCGTAACTAATAGAATGAATGGTCTGCGCGTACGCTGGCACGATGTTCTCGCGATAAATTTGTTATTTATGATCGTACGTGATGCGCGGAGCGCAATGTCGTCCAATTGTGTTGGGGCGACTTATTCTGGAGGGAAAGTTTGATGAGTAACTAATGTATCGGTCAAAGTTAATTGCTATTTGTTTGATATGCGCATTCAATTAAATAATAGTTATGAAGTGATTCTCTTCGATTGAATTGTAAATGAGGATATAAGTGCGCTAGAAGAGAACCATGTGCGTTGACATAGAGTTAACATAAAAAGTTTAATAAGGCCGGATGCATTACTCCTTGGCTGTTAGGGCGAAAGGTTTTGAGTGGTGACCGCAAATCAGACTCAACACAAGACACTTGTGAAAATAACATCGCACGTGTCTACGTGTTTACGTGACAGCGCGCAGCATAGTGTAGAACGGCGAGCTCCAGTAAAACGCACAAAGCACTTTAACAACTTTTATTTGCTTGTATCAAAATTAGATAACAGACACTGTCTTAGTAACCGAACGTCTGTCCGCGTCAACGCATGCTGTCTCATTGTGTGAACCCCGCCGGCCGACGTTAGCGGACGGTTTATGAAACTATGGCGCCACTGTGACAGTATGCGTTAGCGGGGACTTGAATCCTTGCAACAATTTAACTACTAATTTGATTATTATCAACATTATTATATTACCTAATTCATGATAAACTCTAATTTAAACAAAACTTGAATAATGCAAGTAGTTCAATGTCTGGGTAACGATTAATTTAGTTATACATTATGCACAATTCTAACAATTCGGCCATCCGCAACATGTACACGTCCCGTGTACAAGAACAGTAACTTGAGCCATTGACTTAAATCGCAAAATGATTACTAATAGACTGCCTCACTTATATAAAATCGTTACCTTCACATGGCTCAAATCATTTCTATATACGCATATTAAACTAGAATAAATATTATATAAACTTATACCTGCGGTACAAGTCGTTTCTATCTTGAAACCGCGTTATACTTATCTAACCACGAAATTAGTGGCACAAGTCGCTACTACCTTGAAACCACTTCAATCATGGCGCAGTCCAAGTCGCTTCTACCTTGAGCCTGCCCCTACTGACTCTATACAAAACTTATAAATGCGGTACAAGTCGCTTCTACCTTGAAACCGCAACACACTTAATTAACCATGAAATTAGTGGTACAAGTCGCTACTACCTTGAAACCACCTCAATCATAGCGCAGATCAAGTCGCTTCTATCTTGAGCCTGCCACACATCTTACAATTAATAACAGTTCAAGTCGCTTCTACCTTGAGCCTGCCACATATGATATAACTAATGACAGTTCAAGTCGCTTCTACCTTGAGCCTGTCAGTCTTTTAACTGACAATATTTACATAATCATCTCATAATAGTCTCTTTAACTGACAATATTTAAATATTTCAAAACAAAACAAATTATTGGCTAATCACTCATGACACAGCCTCTCCTTCGTCACTACTAGGGGAGGAATCGTTATTTGCTCTGTCAAAACTGAGCCATGCCTTCATTTTATCTACAGAAACTACAGCGCAATATTTTCGGTTCGACTTCTTTGTTAAAGGCGTATCTTCTACCTGATACCGATCATTATCTAAGACCGCGGTGACACGATATGGCCCTTGATACTTAGGTACAAGTTTTCTACTCTGACCAGTAGACGGGATTTCCCTTTTAATGCTCACTAAATCACCAATTTTGAATGTTAACGGTGTACTAGCTTTTTTGTCATATGCTTGTTTTTGTTTCTCCTGATACTCTGTAATATGTTTGTTAATCGTTTCTCGGATCTCGTCAACCGTACTGCTACAATCTATATGTTCATTATCTAAATAGGCCTTGATCCTACCTTCTGAACTACCTGTTAAAGATGTGCCAAATAAAGCTTGTGCTGGAGTTGTACCTATCCCTTTGTTTAAGGTGTTATTTAAACCCCATTGTACGTCAGGTACGCTTAAATCCCATTTACGCTCGTCCTGACCTAGACATTTGGCTGTGAGTGCATCAAGTAACGTCCGGTTGTATCTCTCAACCTGTCCGTTCGCTCTTGGTGTAGCTACAGCATTGAGGATATGTTTGGTCCCCAACTCGTCAATGTACGCCTGAAACTTGGAACTAGTGAAACACGATCCACGATCTGAAATTATCCGCTTTGGTACACCAAAGATACTAAAGTATTCGCGTAATCGATCTATGACAACTGACGTTTTTGTGCTTTTAACAGGTCTTAAAACAATAAATTTTGTGTACGCGTCAATTATGACCAAAATATGTGTGTTCCCCTTTGAGCTTTTCACAAAGGGACCGACATGATCAAGATGGATGGTTCCAAACGGAGTGTCTATTTTTGGAATAGGGTGCAATAATGGTCTTTTTCTCCCGGAAGACTTGGAGTAAGCACACTCTAGGCAAGAGTCAACATATTTCTTGATAAACCTTTTCATTTTGCCGAACCAATAAGTTTCTCTTACTTTAGCATAAGTTTTATCAAACGCAAAATGGCCAATGTCATCGTGACACTGTTTAAGTATTTGCCATCTCACTCCCCTTGGTACCACCCATCTCTCACCCTCATCTGTTTTCCTGTACAACTTTTTGTTACGAACTACAAAATTTTCCATCACCTCTACTACTTCCGCTGATTTCGGGTCTGTTAGCATGCTAATCTTACTTTGGATTTCCGAATCAGAGCTTTGTACCGTGCTTAACCAGTCAGACTCTACAATCGTATTTATTCGCCTGATGGGAACGCCGCTAGGCGGTGGATTTCTACTGAGAGCGTCGACATAAGTCATCGACTTTCCTGGTCGGTACTCAATAGTGTAATCAAACTCCTGCATGGAGATCCACCACCTAGCGACCCTCGGAATTAAATCTCGTTTGAGGAAGGTCGCCCTAAGAGAGTTACAATCGGTAAATATCCTAAATGTGATCCCAATGAGATAGACCCGAAACCTTTGTAACGACGCTACAACCGCTAACGTTTCGAGCTCATAAGACGTCATGTGTTGTTCTTCGGGAGTAGTTTGTCGGCTAAAATAAGCTACCGGTTTGAGAATACCATCGTTATTCCTCTGCATTAATATGCCTGCAATTCCGATTTTACACGCGTCAGTATGAACCTCAGTAACCGCCTTTGGATCATATAGTGCCAGAGTAGGTTTTCTAACTAGTTCGTTTTTCAGGGTTGTAAATGCGTGCATCTGTGATTCGCCCCAAACCCACGGCGCATCTTTCTTAAGTAAAGTAGTAAGTGGCTTTGCAATAACTGCAAAGTTTCTCACAAAACGACGAAAAAAACTACATAGGCCTACAAACTGCCTAACTCCGTGTTGGTCCCGAGGCTCAGGAAAATCTTGAACTGCCTGTACTTTACGAGCACCTGGTTTTATTCCCTCCGAACTTAATTCAAACCCAAGATAGTCTACGGTTCTACTGAAAAAGCAACACTTAGAGAGTTTAAGTGTCAGTCCCGCGTTTTCCAACAATTGTAGGACCGATTCTAATTTAACAATGCCCTCGTCGACACTTTTGGACGGTATTATAATATCATCCATATAAGCTGATGCTAGTTTACTGGTCGTATCCGACGAGTCTTTGTCCCTGTCAACACGATTGTTAGCTGTACCTAATACCGAATGAACCATACGCATGAATGTCGACGGCGCGTTAACGAGACCGAAAGGCATTCTTTTAAATTCAAATTGCCCATCAGGCGTCACGAAACTTGTTTTAGGCCTATCACTTTCTATCACCCCAATCTGGTAATACCCAGATGCTAGGTCGAGCGTAGTATAAAAGTTGAATCCTGATAACTCATCAAGCTGATCATCGATCCTAGGTAGTGGGAAATTTTCTTTTATAGTTTTCCTATTGAGGGCCCTATAGTCCACGCAAAGCCTAATATCACCAGTCTTTTTCTTGACGAGAACTATAGGGCTCGCATAGGGGGACGTCGACGGCTGAACTATGTCGCAATCAATGAGCTCTTGCACCATATCTCTTACTTTTTCCCTTTCAACAAATGGTAACCTATACGGACGATATACTACTGGCTCATCATCTTTTAACTGAATTGACATTTCGATTAAATCTGTTTTCCCTAGTTCCTGCAAATTAAATGCCAAAGTCTTACGATATTTATTAAGTAAGCCTAATAGCTTCGTGGTAGTTTCATTGTCCAACGTGTTAGGCCCTAAATCTTCTGCCACAATAGCCCGCGTTGGTTGAACTACATTTACTCGCATAACCTTATTAAGTATACTACCAGGCTCAGCTTCTTCCGCACGCTTACACCTGGCTAACAACGATCCTTTATCGATGGTAAATGGTCGAGTTGATATCCCTTTCACTAACGCTACCCCACTACCTTCTGTCACTGTGAACAGTCCCTGTACTATATAATGTTCACGCCCTGATTGGTAACGCGTACTACCATCGATGTAAACTTCTCCCGTATACTTGGGTTCTGTTATAAAATCAACAGCTGTCAACCCATCAATCGTTGTATCAGATGAGCAAATCAATTTAACCCTACAGTCTAAATAGTCTTCTGAACTACTTATTTCCAAACGGGTACTATCCTTGTACACCACGATATGTGGTAGCTCGGTAAAGGTTTGCCCGACAAGTAAAGGTTTCTCTAAAAAGTTATCAGGTACTATCAAACATTCTACGAACGCCCTTGCTGCGTCTACTTCTAGTTCTACTTCGCATTTACCTAACGGCCTAACGATACCATCGCCGAATCCTCTCAATGGGTCTAAAGTGACATCATTTTCCCATATCAAGGATAATTCTCGCGCAAACGTTGCCGTGATCATTGTTTCCGCACTACCAAAATCAACAAAACACTCGCAAACCACTTTATTAACTAACACTCGCTTAAAGTACTTAGCCGATTTTGTGTCAGATACTTCTAATACCCGCATAACTGGTTTTGACGTTTTGGTAGTGCTCTCAACGTCCTTATTGTTATTGGAACGACAATTTTCGGTGGAGTGACCGAATCGCATGCATTTACCGCATTTCACAACGGGTTTAGGACACTGAGATTTATAATGACCGTCTTGTAAGCAGTTAAAGCACTTGATAGTCCTATCGTTACTAGTTGTATTCTTATTACCTAATTCGGATTTAGTTTCAACCCTAGCTTTAGCTTTCCGATCAACGTATGAACTATTCTTGGCGCTCTTCAAGAAAGGCAAGAGCTGATCTGGGCTATCGAAACGAGCTGCTTCAGCTCCTAAACGGACGCTACGATCATCTATTCCAAATACTAGACAATCTACGGCCTTCTTGCCAGTAATCCCGCAACGGTTTAACAACATTATTTTATCATAGAAATATTCTTCTAATGAATCATTAAACCTAGCACGTTTGGCAAGCATCGTCGTAAGTAACTGTCCATAATTTTCATCGCTAGGAAATGCCAGTTTTAACTTTTCCTGCCACTCTTGCCAAGAAAACATAACAGTCGAGAGACCAGCGTACCATTTTTGAGCCAGACCCTTAAGTTTTGGTAACGCAAAGTGAACGGTTTGACGGTCGTTCCAGTTATATATAATTGCACACTCGTTCACTTTGTGTATCCACATCGCAATTGTTTGTTCCTTAGAAGCTGGATCAAATTCAGGTACTGTATTTTGATTTGACAATTTTTCGTTAGAACCTTTATCGCCAATGGTACGCAGTGCCTCTACCAGTTCTGAAATGGTAATATTATTACTAGGAACTGACCGAGTATTCATAGACTCACGCACAAGTCCGCGCTCGTGTTGTCCCACTTGTGGCGAGGTCGAGACGGCCGCAGTCCTGCTGTGAGCCCGTCGTCTCTCGCTACGCAGCCGGTGGCCGCGCGAGCGAGACCTGCTTGGACGACCGCGTCCCCGGTGGCTGCTCCGACTGCGCGTCCGGCGCCTGTCGTAGCCATCGCTGCGTGACCGACGTCTGCTAGCGCGCTCCCGTGCCCGCTGACTGCTCCGGCTGCGCGGCCGCCGTGTGCCGCCACGTCGACTCGACCGGCAGTCGCTCGCTCGGTCGTGTCCGCGACGATTGCTCCTACTTCGCGAGCGATGACCTTCACGTCCGTCTGCGCGCCTGGTCCTGCTGCGTGACCGATGCTGACCCGAAGGTGGCGTCGTCAGTACACGCGACCTTCTCTGATCGCCCTCCATATCCTAGAATATAAATTTCTAGCACAAATATCTGTCTCCGAATTAACATAAATAAATGAGGGTGGTTAGGGACAGCGAGCATTAAAAATATACAGCATAAAACGAGCGTAAAAGGCATGAGCAGTTTTATTTTACACTTGCCCCCCATATTCATGAGAATTGTACACCCCGAGACATAATTTCATAGCTCAAAACAATTTCATTGTGTAAGATAAACTCATTTATAGTCGGGTAACTCGGGTAGTATACGCAAGAAATCGGTGAGGTAATAGCAATATGGTTACCATATATCGGACTTAATTGAGTTAGTAACTAAAACTACTTCAATACACAACCAGTACTAATCATGAATAACTATCCTTATTTAACCCCCTCGCGTTTTGTTCCGTAATTAGACACAAAACTTC
Source organism: Cydia amplana (assembly GCF_948474715.1). Lineage (NCBI taxonomy): Eukaryota > Metazoa > Arthropoda > Insecta > Lepidoptera > Tortricidae > Cydia > Cydia amplana. The sequence goes on along the minus strand of NC_086079.1, from coordinate 14,854,318 downwards.
AATTTGTTGTATTGTAATTTACCGTTAAATAAAGTAAGAACAATAACGCACAACGTGAAAAGAGTGAGAAGAGAAAGAGAGAAAAAAAAAATAACGGGCGGTTCATGTATCCGGTAAACAATGCTAATATCCCATAACGTATTTAATTTATCTCTGACATTCATTTAAGAGAGATAAGCTTAGCTATAGCTATATTGTGCCTATAAGCTGGTACTGAATAAGTATACATAATTATACGTATTATAAGTATACATTTTTGACATATAAAGTTTGTAATTTTATGAATAAAGAAATATGAAATATGAAATATAAGCATTAAGCTCGTAGACACTAATATTCTCGTAGTTTATTTACGCATTATCACCACTGAGCATAATTTATTTAATCGAGCGACAACCATGAAATCACTTTAATACTCACGTTTTATTATTCAGGCCACTGGTTCGACTCAAGGAGTTACTCACAACTCCTTTACATCCCACTTCTGAATTTGTAGAACGGCGAGCTCCAGTAAAACGCACAAAGCACTTTAACAACTTTTATTTGCTTGTATCAAAATTAGATAACAGACACTGTCTTAGTAACCGAACGTCTGTCCGCGTCAACGCATGCTGTCTCATTGTGTGAACCCCGCCGGCCGACGTTAGCGGACGGTTTATGAAACTATGGCGCCACTGTGACAGTATGCGTTAGCGGGGACTTGAATCCTTGCAACAATTTAACTACTAATTTGATTATTATCAACATTATTATATTACCTAATTCATGATAAACTCTAATTTAAACAAAACTTGAATAATGCAAGTAGTTCAATGTCTGGGTAACGATTAATTTAGTTATACATTATGCACAATTCTAACAATTGTAATGACCAGCGTCCGTATTTTTCAATAGCGCTGTGTTAAATAGTGACATTTATCACAGCGAGCGGATATTGTCAACACTTTGCTGGCTGCAACTCTGGCTTCCACCAATGGACGTGGCACAGTCAAGCGACAAACGAAAAGGAATACCTTTATTTTACTTTTCTTATTATTGCTAGATAATAATTAGGACAGTATAGCAAGTTGCTCGAGCAGTTTTGTTGCTCTCATAGGTATTTATAGGACTGCTCAAAGGCACAGAGCGAGCTAACGTGAGTACCAAAGAAACTATTGTTAATTATACGTATAATTTAGTTTTGTTTCAAAGTGAAATGAAATTTTAGAAATCATACCAAATCCAGAATAATCCCTCGCTCTGATTGACTCGGATTACTGAGAACGGGGCGGAGGCATTTTAACACTGAGCTGTCCGGCTAATAAGCCTTAATGCGTCACAATTATCAAGCAAAATGTCTTAGAAATGCCCTTTTTTGTGGACACCCGCAGACAGTGACTGATCTATCAAACGTGTCAGTCATACTGTAATTTCTGCCGGGACATGATGTAATGAAGTTTACTTAACTTTATTTGTAAGGAATTATTTATATTGATGTAGGTACATACTTACTTACCTTGTGATAAACATTTTGTCATTATGTATGTATATATATACATAATACGTACAAACTGGAAGTCTACATTTAGCTATCGTAAAAATATATAGCTAGTGACCGCACTATTGTTGTCAATCAAACACCAAAATGATAAAACACTTTCAACCTTAATTTTGATTTTTTTTCTCGTTTGGATCAAAAAGCGTGCCGAAAAAATTAATATACCAAACGTTAAAAGCATAGGTTTTCTTTGAAATTTCAGCCAGCGTTACACAGACGAGCCAATAAATCTTTCAGCATCAATACAAAGCTAATCAACGCCATCTTCATTGTTTAAAAGAAGAAAACACTAAAACTTACAATCCCACAAGCAGCAGATTTGATCAAAGCTCACGTCAAAGTAAGCACCGGGTTTACGACATTTTACATCGTTTTTATATACCACTGTTTACAATACGCACGTGTAAATGCATATTTACACTTCATTATCAAAATCAGGGAAGGCTTTACGGCGTTGTAAGTTTCGCGTATCGCTCTCAGATCATGACGGCGAATAAGGAGCGGCTTTTTGCCAACCATGATACTCTTTTTAAACCATATTTTGATAAATATAAAAAATCCATTTAGGAAAAAGAAAATTTCGATTTCATACAAAATAATGGTCTAGCTTTGGTAACCTTCCGACAGCACAACAGTATGCTAAATAGGAGATGTGAAGTGCATCTTAAACTATGTCGCCAAGTTAGGGACTAATGAAGAAGGATGGCAGATTTATTCAACCACTTACGTTTTATACACCCGTTTTATTAGACCTAAATTCTATCCTAAAAAATCTAAATTAATATTAAAGTAGGTAGTCCGAAAAAACTGATTTGAGACATGAAATTTTTAAATTTATCCATTACGTAATTGTAGAACACATTTCAATACATGTGTCGAATTACAATGGGTATTTTCAGAAAACAAATAATAATTTGAAATATAGGTACCTAAGTATTTTGTAAAAAAAAATATGCTGCTAATGCACAACACAACTTTTAGGTAAAATAATTTGTTACTTCTTTTTTTGTTCTTCCTATCGGTATTAAAAATTAATCATTAAATTAAACAACTGCCTCTTAAGGGCATGCAAATTACGTCTTGCTTACTTTATTGCCTGAGTTTACGGGTTTACAAATAAAGTGTCCACATTAAGATAAGACCATAACCAACTTAACGAGGGCTCGCTTAACAAGCCCGATTAAAAAATGTAGCAAAGATAACAAAGTTAAATTTAAATTTTAAAGTGACTAATTTAACACGGAAGAGATAGGGTTAATCTGAGTTTGCACTTTTTATTTTTTAACTTAAGTTTTAAGCTTTAAACTTAGGCTCATGACGCTGGTTGACAACTGACCATACACTAAGTACCTACCTAATAATTAATACACTCACTGATGAAATTTACTAAGTAACCAATACAGATGTAGTGCATAATTGTATTCCATCGTATTTTCTCGGAAACTTTCGTATTAGTCATGCTACTATAAATAATTATGCACTAGTAGGCCAAGCTAGTGCAGTGGTTTTGATAGGATAGACGGTGCAAGTGTAATTTTAAACGAAAAAATCCTTGAAATAACGTTTAAAACTGAACTGAACTTGCAGAGTCTGTGCTATCAACATCGCTGCAGAGTTAATTTGGTCTGACTCTAGTAATATATTTCTCAGTAGACAACGGAACATTTTCGATTATCAAGACTACAAATTATTCAAACAGACAAATATTATTTGACCTTTCTGTAGCATAGCGTCGTCATGTCACACATACACGTTTGACTACTCGAACAAACCCTAAATAGTGTTGGCTAGTCTTTGATACAGTTTAAGAGGCCTCTGTTAACAAACTTAGAATACATAATCGTATCTTTCGCTGTTCTGCGACTGTGTCAGATTAATATCAGTGACGAAGTGTTAATACTAGTTAAGAAAGAGATTGGCACGTGTAGAATTCCGTAATGTTATAATACTAATTTTAAATTAAAGCTTTGCGGATCAGCAGGCCTAGCACATGATTGGCGCGACAATATCTCGCGGCGAGGTAGACTACCCGTCTTTTTCTAACTATGTTAATTAAAGATGGACGCGTAGTCTATCTCGCCGCGAGATACTGTCGCGCCAGTCATGTGCTAGCCCGGCAGGATAGGTAAATTACCGATAAAAGAGATTTGGCACATTGGATACGGCACAGTCATGGACATACATAACCAACGAAGTAGGATAACTAAATTTTAATTTTAACTTAAATTTTAGTTAATCAAAACTTCTGGTGATCATTAGTATCATTACCACCTTTTTTAAGCCGCAGGTGGGGTATATTTATTAAGAATGGATAACTGTCAGTGTTACGTGTCAGTTGGGGTCCCTTTGTTTCCCATAAAGTTTTAAGTCATAATGTATTGTTAGTCATAATTATCATTAGTCATACAACTGAAACCGTTAACTTATTCCAGGATTTCCTAAGGCTATCCTATAGATACTCGTAGGTTAGATTAGGTTAGGTTTGTTTTATGGCAATCCTGAAAAGTGACGCGTTTCTGAACCAAATGAATTATGAGTAACGAAAATGCGGGAAACCAATACATTATAAATTAAAACTTTTTGGGAAACAATAGAGACTCGTGGATCGTTTTGTGAAGTAATAAATGTTCTAAAAGCTTTATGTATTCCGTCAGTCCGTCACTATACAGAACCCTAAAATGTCTGAAATACGCGCGTCCGCGGTTAATACCGCTAGTGTCACAATAAAAACGCTGCGCTTTCTTCGTTGCGTCAGACGCCGCTCCCACATTGATTTATTGTAGGTACTTGTGCTGACATACAAGATATTTAAATCTTAAGATTTATCTTGAGACTGTAATTTTTTTTCAAGCTTTTATTTGTTTTCAGTCTTCAATCTAATGTTATGTGTTGTTTTCTAAATTTACAAAGTGGCGAAATAGTTGACACGTTGATGGATTGGTAATCCAGATCTCCGGTTTTATTCCGCCATTGTTTCTATTTTATTTAATATTATTTCGGAAAACTAGGATTTCTTTTACTTAAAATACATATAGTTATTCTGTAAACGACTGTGTTTGTAATTCTGTGTTTATAAGTTTTTCTGAAATTACTACAAATAGATAGCTTGAACCTAAAAGCGTAAGTAGCTTAGCGGTAAGGACGTTGGACTTTCAATCCGGAGGTCGCGGGTTCAAATCCCGAGGTTTTAATGACCTAATTTTAATTCAAATATATTCTTCTTCTAGTCTTGGTAAAGCACATTTAATTTAAAAATTCCAAGACGAGTCCCGAGACCCCAATCTCTCCCACATCCCAAATAAGGTCCGAAGATGGCCGATCGGCAGAAAGTACTAATTGCGACTCACGCGCAGCGACCGGTGTTTTTACCTCAATTATTTAATCCAAAAAGTCGTAAGCGCCTTTAAATTCCCTGTAGGATAATCCTATTTATAAATACTCTTTTTAGCCGAGTGGCATAATACAAAAGGTGGTAAGTGCTCATATGTTACAAATATGATACAACTTTTAGTATAAAGAGGGCAGTTTTGATTTTGCAACTGGGTTTTCTTAAAAGGTGGTGGGTTGACAGTTGACAGTTATAATGACATTAGTTTTGCTACGATAAAGCTGAAGCGTAATTTGGCTAAAGTTTTTTTTAGCGTAGGTATAAGTTATAGTTGGTCAAACCAATTTGTCAGTAAATAAAAACAAAAAAATCTATACTCATCCTTTTCTTTTGGGTGCTAGTACTAGTGTAACACAAAGATAGTATGATTCTATCTGTCTATGTTTGAATTGAGACAGTCCTTTGACAAACTATATTTTCCAAGATCCTAATAGACGTGCATAAACTGTAAAGTCTAAGAAAATAGAACTCCCAATTTTTTCAGCTAAAGAAGATGGCGCTGTTCGGTGCCATTATGTGTTGTGGTAACTGTATTTTAAACTTCAACTTTTGACAGCAAGAGTGAATGTAGAAATTATTGTAGGATATCCGGAGGCGGAGAGCGATTCGAACTTTATAATCTTATTATGAAACGGTTATGGATACCTATATGTGTACCACCACCACCCACCACCTGGTGGACGACGATTGAAAAAGACCTAAAAAAGCTCATTTAAATAAAGACGTAGAGCAAGACCGCGCTAGATGGAAATTGAGGACAAGGAAGGCCGACCCCAAGTAAATGGGAACAGGTCTAGCAGGAAGAGGATGGATACCTATATGTATACGTCCTGTCAGCTGTCAACAGTGACGATTCTTCAACTAGAAATGTCACTGTTGACAGCTGACAGATCACATCCATAACCATTCCCAAACAAGAATATAAAGTTCGAATCTTTTTCCGGTACAATACAACACATAACAACAACAACACACACAACAACAATAAGGTGTAGTTTAATTTCTAGATTTAGGACAAGGCATAAAGTTGTTAAAAAATTACGATTTCAAAACAAAATGCAAATAAATGAATAATAAAAGTGTATCACACATTATCTAAAGTTTAAAGATTCTTGCATAAAATAATAATAAACATTGAATACCTCGTTAAGCTAACAAAGCGCGTGATAAAACTGTAAGAAGCGTCTAATTAATGAGGTGCAGTAGGCGATCCGCAGATAGCCTAGTTTAGTTCTAGATTTTAGTCTAACGCGAGCTGACTCACACGAGGCAGAATTCAGATCTAGCAGGTCAAGAAGGCTCGGGTAACTAATTTACTTGTTTTGTGTTTTTTTTAAAGTGAAAACTTCTTTAGCGGCGCTGTGCACTTTTTGTGATGGGGAAAAATGTTAAACTCGCGAGAGGTCACGTGACCGTAAGATTCGTAACACGTAAGACGGACACGTGACCTGATCGAGAAACTGTTACAATGTCATTGAGTTTTCACTTCTGCCGGCACAAACCGAGTGAAAACCGTTGTTTTTTTATTTGGATTTTTTTGGACAAAATTGTATTAAGTATAGAGTATAGAGTTAGCCCACGATAAGTCTGCTGCAACGATTTAGGTAGCATACGCAGTCTGTATTATTTATACGTCATAATTTCATGTGATACCTATTAAAATCGTTGCAGACTTCATGATCTAACTCTAAATTATTTTTTTTAAATGGCCCTCGAATTTTAAATTGTCATTGATGACACTTCTTTGTCATTTGTTTTCTCGATTTATTTAGAGTAAAATTTCACATAGCTACGTCATTTAATTAAAATGTTATCTGAATAACGAAATCAACATATGTTTATTAAATTAGAGGAACATAAAAAGATTAAAAAAGAAAAATGCTAAAACCTCGTTATCGTCATTGTTGATGGCCACGATTGTTCTAAAGGTGACAGTCCATTTCCAACCGCAGCTGCACTACTGTTCAGTTTACTATGGAAATTGACAGTAACAGCGACGCGTTCAGTACCAGTAGTGCAACTGCGGTCAGAAATGGAATGTTACCCTAACGTACTCGTAGAATTAGATCAGTTGCTGTCTAAATACTAAATCAAAACTGTTAAAAAACCAACCCCTGTGAGCTGGCGCCATCGCGTGCGTTACGAAGTCGTCGTACGCGCAGGAATTAATTGGGTGGAGGATGCGCGCGCGCAACAAGCAGCCTGCGACGCTACAACTTCATTCTAACCAGCGCAAAGTAGAGAACACTTAGTTAATTGATGTAGGTAAAGTCGCCATCAGATATATCGGAGCGGCCAAGGTGTTCACAATATCTGAACACGCACTTTAACGCCTTGACAATAAAGGCGTGTTCAGATATTTGTGAGCGCCTTGACCGCTCCGATATATCTGATGGCGACTGTATGCTTCTGAAACTACACGCTGCAAAAGTTAGGGTACAAAATTAAAGGTTATTATCATAAATTGTATCTCCGGGTACGTACAATTTTTTTATATTTCAGCCACTCAGGACTGGCAAAAATCGTATCAAAAACAAAATTTTAAATAAAATTTGAATAAGGCAAGACTCTGAGAGGCGTATTTTTTTTGTAATAATTTTGTAATAAAATTAATTATACATTTTATCTGGATTTGTTATGAATATGATCTGTCAGCGTCAAAAGTGATATTTACTTCAACCTCATAATTCACCTCCAGAACAGTAGTATGTTTCAATATTTTTTTTATTCGATATACATATTTACCGCTTTTTGGTTCGGTCATACCACTAATTAAAAAAATCTATATATTAGTGAATACCTCAACACGCATTGAGCCATTCCTTTATTGCCGATTTAATTTACGAGTAGTATAGAATAGATTATGTTGGGTGGGCATGTAGATGCTGTTATTTTGTTATTTATTATTTATATAATAACTTCGATTGTTAGTTATCTTATATCCTGTACATATTTAAATATTGATGTTCTTACACAATGTTTTTTCACATTGTTCACGAAGGCGTGTTTGAATTCGCGAAAAGAAAAAGTTTATCAACGCTCATCATTCTTTCATGTACCCTAAATTTGGATATGGTCGCTTAGGCCCTTTTTTCTCGTCTTAATATGGTCCGAAGATGAATGGTTGGTACAAATTTGGGTCGACCGCCTTTCTTTAGGTAATTGATTTTTCAGGTTCATTGCACGGAACGCGTTTGCTCGTGTCTTCAAATGCAAAAAAATATAATGAGATCCATTTGTAATAAAAAAATGCCTGAAAAATAAAATTTTCTTCAACACTAAGTATAGATCTATAAGTATCAGACCGAGAAGATAATAAATAGTACATGTCAGTAATAGGAAGACTCTAGACATTGTAGATAAAATAGTCTACATATACAACACAGAACATATTAAAGAGGTTAGAACGGCTATCGCGCGCAGTTAGTATCGGAACCGGTGTCACCGCTCGTTCCTCTCCACATTTCCACATTTCTCGCGCAACGGTATTGTGGCGCAAAAGGCATGTTTACGTTTTTCGGTCAGCGCGGGCGAGTACTAGCATGCGAGCGTTTGCTCATAACCGGCGGCGACACGTACCCTGCTCGCATCGCCATTCTACTTGTTCTGTGATCTACAACTTTTAAAACTTAATTCTGCAGTGCTAATTAGTAAAATTGTCCTGGGATATTTTCACGCATCACTTACTCCCAACACTCCCAAAAATAAAATTGATACAAGAACTAGTTAGGTATTAAAACCAACTGCCATCTGACTTTCCTACCCAGACGTATTGATGATAGATGAAATTATCTACATCTAAGGTAAACGTACTGGTGCTCGACGCGGTCCCAGTACATGTCATCTTGAAACTTAAGTCATTGTTAATAGAGGTGACAGCAGAGTGTCATCTATTGGGCATTACCATGTCGAGCACTAGTACGTTTACCTTAATGTGTGGTTAACAATAATTTTTGTTGCAATTGTTGTGAGTTTGAATGAGATTTTGATCTATTTCTAATAGATAGATCTCTTAAGGAAAATGGAAAACACTTTATAAAGGATGGTATCATGTAGCCATCAGTTACACAATGACAGTAATGAAAATGAAAATATGAAAATGAAAAAATCGTTTATTGGTCACAGTCATTATTCTGTAACAAATTGAGAAAGGGTTGGGACCTCCTAGTAAGTATATCAATACTTGTGACAGGAGGCCCCGCTCTTCCAGCAGCAAGTTAAGGGTATACAAACCAATGGAATACTCGTTAATTATGTAGGTACATTAGACGAAAGTAACTAAAGTAACAACAGTTAACAATTCAATGTAATGTAATAATCTGAGAGTAGGTACTTTATATGGGGGAAATAATTATTTTAGTATATAGTATGAAAGTTTTGTTTTAACATTAGGAAAATAATAGGCTATGCTTTGTTACCTGTTATGTTAAATTACCTATATTAATAATGTGGGTGAGTAAAGTTCGATCAAACATAGCTTAATACTGCCAGGACAGATATATGGAGTACCTACTTCACACTACTGCTATTATTCTTCCATTTTTTTCATGAGTCATATCATGAATCTTTATGAAGGTATAGATACAAATTATATTCTGTACTTAATGACCATATAGTACAGTTACTTTTCGGAGGATTATTCATTACACATAGCTCCTTTAAGCTCCATCATTCGCAATTGAAGGTTAACACGAATGCTTTATGGAATCACTTGATGAATTAAAATTAATGTTAACAATCTGCGATCTTGTAGCAATCCGTCATACGCTCGGCATTTCGGGAGCCATCTTTAAAAATAAAGGTGCTGATAGTCATCTAAAATTGACGACATAGCTTTTTGACAGGGAAATTACAACCTTACCATTAAAGCTTTAAGGGTTATTAAAATAAGATAATTTTCCTTGTTAATCAATACCGAATGCCATCTACTTTATTTGTAATTAAAATTCGTTGCATTTTAAAACTGTCTCTTCTTTCAACGAGTGTTTTTAATAATTCGATCTTTAGGTGCAAGTCATCTGTCATTCAGGATATGGCACCGACAACCATGTTGTATGATAAAGTTGATAGTAAGTGCTATTTATATTGATGTATTGTATAAATCATGATAAGTGATCAATTTAAAGATTTTATTATTGTGCAATCAGAGACGTATAATTTTGACTGAATGTAATTTTTGTGTTTTTTTTTAACATTACCTATGCCCTTAATATCATACCAAATCATTTGACGTTTGTCACTGCGTTTGTTTCTTAAGTATTTATTATAAGTATAATTATAAGCAAGATTATAATTATACCTTAAAGATGCAAATAATACGTATCTACAAATCTGATATTTGAATATTAGTCGCGATATCTCTGATACCATTGAATTAAAAATCTATTAAAATGTACCTATTTAAACAGGTGACATTCGTAGAACATTCGTTGCGACAAGGTGCATCCCAAATTTTGCAATATAAACGACCTGTCAAAAAATAATGTAAAATGACATCCCTGACCGTTTTATAACGAACTTCATATTGCATGTTCTTCTTAAAATGATTGATTCACCGCCCACCTATTTTTGAAGCGGTTGAACCTTTTTCGCCACCTCAAGCGAGTTCATAATTTTGCTAATTATTTATTATTTCCATACCGATACTTCGCACCGACAGTGAGAAATTTGCAACACCTACTGGACAATTTGCCTAAATTAACTTTAAATATAAGAATAAGGATGTTGCTTAATTGAAAAAGCCTAAAAACAGGTACAGTCTGAGAAAATATAGCGGTACCTAAGAAATTTCCTAACTATTTCCTTTTAAATTTTAGCCAGAAAGAAAAAAAAATGTTTAGTTAATTTACTTCGTATATAAAATACTAGATTTATCGAACATATCGAACAATACATAATATATAATTTTACTTCAGATTAAACTTTAAACAAATTAATTCCTGCTTGAATAAGGATAATTTTATGCGATAAGTTCACGCTATTGAATAATATATGTAAATGTTAGTTAAAAAGTCTATTAAATTTTTTTACAAATTATTTATTATGTGACTAGTATTTTGAGAAATTACTGCATTCTCTCTTGTTTTGCCAAATTCTTACTTGAACAATATGCTTTAATAATAATATGCTACGGATTTTCTTTTTTGTAGCAGACTGTACTTTAAAAAATATGCGCATTTTGATGAGAGGTAACACTTAATGAGATGTAATTTAAAATTAAAATTTTCGGTTAGTATAAAAGGATGTAGGTACTTGGAGACTCAATAAGCTTTCTAGGTCGATGTTAAGTCTAGTAAGTAAGCAAGTAAATTTTGCAGTTTAGTAGTTTTATTGTGACGACTTTTTCAACGATAAAGAACTTAAGTAACGCGCAAATGAAATTCACTGCCAGCTTTTGGTAGGTATGGTGCAATCTTTTCGAGCGATGGTGGCATAACCTTTGGCTTACACTCGGATAAATGGCGTTAATTTCAATATTTAACAAATTACATATTGATCAGTGAAAGAATAAGAGTCAAAGTCAAATGGCATTCTAACAGTTTTAATCTTTTGTAAAAAGATGGCAGTTATAATGTCCTGGGGCTACATAATTTACCATGACAGTAACTCTCTATTCACTCTATTCTCTTTGATTTACGTTATTGACAAATTCTTGAAGTGCTTTTGATGCTAAAATAAACACAAAACTGTTTGCTTGATGGTATACAATCAATCGCGATTAACAAGCCTACATATTTGTTAAGCATACTTGATCGTCTGAGTAGCGCTTTATTTAATTAAGTTATTTTCCTGGGTTCAAACCGGATAAATAAATAACAGGACACAAAAAAACTAACTCTAGTTTTGCTAACGAATGCTAAAAAAACATTTTTTCTGATGCCGACTATCTAGTCAGCTCCCGATCAGCGTCCTGATACGGTTATTAGTCAGTAGTTTCGTCTGCCTTAAGCGTACACCAGAAAAACTAATCCAGAAACACCCCAGTTCGTACAACTGAGTACAATAACTATAAATCCAGACCACCCATCTGTAAGAGCAAGCGCGGTAGTGCGTCAACCAAGTTAACAAGAAAAAGCTTGCTAAGCTGCAACTATTCCTTGCAATGTTATAATTTTAAACCAAAATTATTTTTAAATGTAATTGCTTTGCTTTGAAGACATCAATATATAGCTAGGAAAAGATGTTTATCAGATTGACTTATATTTATTAACGAAACAGACTGACAAAACTTTGATTAATAAAAACTAACCCCATTGCGGTAAGAATTCACGAGAAATTAAATTCCGCATTTTTTTAATTATATTTATGTCCTCCTAATTTAATCCTTAGGTACATTATAATAATATATAAGTAAGGTGTGATATGTGTACATATTTCTTTACTCACATTTTAAAAATCTCCTCAGTCTAATTGATAGACTATTATTATGAATAGGTAATATTTTTTACTAAGTTTCGTAGAAATGCATAATATTTCTTAGGGCCACTTGCGCCATCCATGGTTAGCCACTAACTCGGGGTTAACCGGATAAACCCGGAGTTACTAGTACAATTTAGGTAACCCTGGGTTAACGTTTAACTCCGAGTTAGTGGCTAGCCCTGGATGGTGCAAGTAGCCCAAGTTAAAAATGTAAGCAAGATTTTATGAACCTGTACAGAACTTGGCCCATCATCTACACACGTCAGATGGACCCAACATTACGGGAGTCGCCTAAGGCCGCGGAACCATTACCCCTTATATAGTACGGGCCACACCATAAGCTGCTCTTAATTAGAGCGGGCCGCGTAATGAGGAAGGCGAGGACTGTTTGTAGGTCAAAGTGTAAGTGGCCTTTAGAAGTCAAATTAACCTAACACCGTTATAGGTAGGTTATGTTACGAATTTTAATTACAAAAGTGACAGGTAGGTTATGTGGATTATACATTGTCACTTTTGAAAATATTGTATAATTATGCGACTAGTAGGTATTATGGTAAAGAGCCAAAAACGGGTAAGTAACATTGATCACCTAATTTTGTACAAAAGTTTATATTGTTAAACGCGGGTTTAATGATTGTTAAATATTATTTCTGTAAATAAAATCATGCGTATGATAAAAATGGATGTTGTACACAAGGAAAACGTACCTTTCAATGATATTTTAAAAAGAAAATCGTGTTTTTTTTTCTAAAACCGGGAAAAGGTGGCTTTTTAATTTTTATAGTATGCACCCATCTGAATTAATATAATATAAATTATGATTAATAATTATTATTATGACTCTATTTACTTTCTATCTATTTCTTTATAAATAATTTAAATGTACATGCATTCCATTCTTAAATCGCTAGTCGCTAGTACCGTAGCCGCATCGTGATTTGTTTACGCAAACACAGATTGGCACTGGTGCGAAAGCCCGTACCTTAAGCGCAGCTAATTACACTACTAAATTAGTTTAACGCTCTTAATACTATTTCAAACGTCTGGTAATTGGTCTTTCATGGTCCTTTTTGGGTTGCGTATAGGCCGTTAAAGCGCTTATACTTTCTTGCATGAGAATCTGTAGTACGAATACTACGAATAGGTATTCTGGACGTAGTCAAAGATCTATAGGTGCCTAGTGCCTACTGCTTAATTACAAAACCTAACAGACTCTCGCTAAATAAGAGCTAACATTTTGGACTTTGCATCTACGATACCTACTACTACTTGATTATAGTCGGATTTTTCGGAGCGTTGCAAATTGATTTAAGTGTTATTTCACATGAAATAAAACTATTAAAACGGATTATTTCGCGTATATTGAATTTATACTACATCCCGAAGTTTCCAACCCTTTACAGCGTTCGTGGTCAACCGGTGACTGAGGAAATAACTAGGTACCGTAAAATGGGGTGAGTAGGTTTCGCGGGGAGAGGTGGGTTATGAATGGGGAGAAAAGGTTTGAGAGGGGGGTGAGAAGGGATTTTAAGGCTACTGCTACAAAAATAATGTATTCCAATTTAAAATGAAGCTATAGTAATACGCATAATAAAAAAAAATCGATCCCACATTCTTCCAAAATCACCTTTGTATGAAAAGCCCTCTCACCCCAAATACGAGGCACTACGGGGTGAGGTGGGTTTTCCTCTTTATCGTCAAAGTTATGAAATGGAACTACCCAAAATAAGATAAAAACTAAAATACAAACCGGTCCGGAACACTTATTATATACACCATTCAGTTTGCATATGTAAAAATAAAATGTTATCGAGGTTTGAATGTCAGTTTTGCGCCTGCTCACCCCATTTTACGGTACACTGTGCACTGTGCTGTGTTTTTCCTGTCACCCGTTGACAACGAACGCTGTAAAGGGTTCGAAACGTCGCGATGTAGTATAAATTCAATATACGCGATATAATCCGTTTTAATAGTTTTATTTCATGAGTAACTATCGCGGTAACCGAAGACAATATTATGTTTATTCACAGTTTGTTCATTTTAAATAACTCTATTATAACGTGCGATATTATATGGGTGCCTTTGGGTACTTAAATTCTGCCGCGTTTTTGACTTTTGAGCGTTGCGTTTATAACAATTATTCTTTATTCAGATTAAAACGAAACCTGCGTTATTGTTGCAACGTCGCTGCTGCAGCTTACAATTTGACACGGGCGCAAGGTTTTTGATAAATTGCACTGAGCCCGTACCGTGAGTTGCTGACAGTGTCAAAACTGACGTATATGCTATCGAGAACGTAATTTACTTTCTATACATCTCGTTTGCACAAATATGCGAGTACGAGCTAGATGTATAGAAAGTAAATTACGTTCTCGACGGCGTTTATGTCAGTGCCAAACTGATGGTAGCCGTACTGTTGTCGTTTCCGCTTTTTTGTCGCGATTGAAGTTTGTCATTAATTGTATCGCATTCGCCATCTGAAAAATGCTTTGTCGCTCCTGCAAACTGACTCATGCCTATTTCTTACATTTTTTTTTAATTCTTGAAAGGTAAATTCAACTTAAACTGAATCATTGACATCACATCGGCAATTCCCTTGTCAGGCGACGGACGACATAAAGTCCTCCGTGCGGTGAATTTTTCATCCGGCGGCGGTGGATCTTTTTACTAGCTCCGGTTAATTTGTCCGCCGGTTCCTGTGATAGCACCGCAGGTTGGTCTTGCAGCTATGAGGAGTTTTAGCTGACATTTTCAGTGAAAATAATTTAAAATAATGTTTGTTGTGTTATAATTCAATCATTTTAAGAATTCATCTTGTCTTTATTCAATTTTGTTCATAAATAAAGAATTTCACTGTGGATTGTTATTACTAGCGACCCACCCCGGCTTCGCATGGGTTAACAAATTATACATAAACCTTCCTTATGAATCACTGTATCTGACGTCAATAACGACTTAGAAGTTTTGAGTTTTCATAAAAACATGTTCATGTCTTGGAAATAAATTCTTAGCTAACCTAACCTATGGTGGCTCAACTACATATGTCAAAAATTTAAAATTACTAATGTGTAAATTGCGAAGAAGGTTTTATCATATTAATATTTCTCAAAAAAATACTTTGTATGAATAGAGAATTAAAGGTACCTATGACCATTTATTATACCAATCCGAAAAATAAGAAGAAGATTGTCATACGTTTTCACTTATTTTATTTATCTTATTATTACATTCCAATACCAAGTATTCCATCTTCATGGCTGGGAGACCTACATGGCAGTATTTATCGTTCGTTTTTGCGTTCTATTTCATTTGATCATTGCGCTCCCAGGTCATTAATTAGGAAAATGTCCCTATGTGTCTGCCTGTCTGTCTCAACTAGGCTAGGGTTGGGAAAAAACCGATGTCGGCGAAGTAATTAAATTTAATTCGACGTGTACGTGGTAATTTATCGTCTTTTTGTGACGTGTCGATACCCGACGGTTTTGTCAAAGCGCCGGCTGAATTTGTATCGGCGGTTTTTGATCTAGGCGGTCTCAATTTGTTACTTTGTATGTGATCTGTTTTTATTTTGATGTTAAGCCGATGTCTAGTTAGCGGCGCGCGGCGTAAGGCACGAACTACATATCTATTTGTATACCGAAGTATACGTATATTATCATAGTAGTCTTGCCTTGTGACTACGCTGATGTGATCAATCCTGCACCAAACTGTATCTGGTTAGCCCAATGGTTGACTGGTAGATCATTTCTTAGGCGTTAGTTCCGCCACTTGTAATCTTTTGTTTGTTGAATTGTGCAATAAAGTTTAAACTAATAAATATTCTTACTTAAAATTGTAAAATATGACCACATGAAAAAATAACAACCATGGTCACTATGTCTATTACGTTGCACAATTTGCCGAAATACGAGTAGTATAATATTAGCAAAGTTGCATCAGTTAAAACAATAGCTATTTAAGATAACGTATCAGCATTGCGATACAGCGAGGAAATGTCGCCAGCATCCTTGGTACAATGCCTCAAGGGCCTATTTTAGATTTAAGCTAGTTTTTAGATTATCTTCTTCTTGTTCCTCGCGTTGTCCCGGCATTTTGCCACGGCTCATGGGAGCCTGGCGTCCGCTTGGCTAGTTTTTAGTTTATAATTTAGGTAGGTACCTAATATTTTTGTTTATGTTTAAAGTTTATATAAGATATAGTTTGATATTTGGCCTTTAAGATAAGTGACCCCTTATTCTAAATGAGTTCTTTATTCAAACATTTAAAAAAACGTCTTGCGCTCTTATAAAAAAGAGTTTACAACGAGTATACAATAGATGTAAAATTATTTGCAGATCGATTAATAAATATCGAACATATTATTGTTACAAAGAAATTTTATTATGAATACTAAAAACCTAAGTAGGTAACACGTTATTAACATTAACAACATTAACTTGAAGACAAAGATACGAGTACAATGTGTTCCTTTTTCTGAAATTTAATACACATCGTCGATACCCATTGAACTGTCAACCCTTATTAATATTTTAATGAGCTCAGATTATGTAATCAACACAAGCCACCAGAAAATCCTACGCTCTACAAACAATATTGATTTGTACTGAACACAACTTATTTTCGCATAAGATAATTCACTTTTATGAAACGTCGACTTTTATTTTTCTCTCACTCAAGGACATTTTATATGCACATTATTAGGTTCCTCTGTAGTTGTAGGTGTATATAAGACTTTAACCGGGAGCTGAATATTTGTTTGCCAAAACTTTGACTTAAATATTTCCATTGAGATATATTCATCATCTTAATCTTCCTCGCGTTGTCCCGGCATTTTGCTACGGCTCATGGGAGCCTGGGGTCCGCTTGGCAACTAATCCCAGGAATTGGCGTGGGCACTAGTTTTTACGAAAGCGACTGCCATCTGACCTTCCAACCTAGAGGGTAAACTAGGCCCGTATTGGGATTAGTCCGGTTTCCTCACGATGTTTTCCTTCACCGAAAAGCGACTGGTAAATATCAAATGATATTTCGTACATAAGTTCCAAAAAACTCATTGGTACGAGCCGGGGTTTGAACCCGCGACCTTCGGATTGCAAGTCGCACGCTCTTACCGCTAGGCCACCAGCGCTTTTTTTCCATTGAGATATATTATAGTTATAAATTAACCCCCTTATTCATAAAACTTTACGGGCTTGATTTAGTTACATTATTTTACTTTTATATTCATATTACATATAAATAATCTAACCTAAGAAGAGAAATAAAGAGAATAATAATAATAATAATATTCATATTATAAATAACCTAACGTAAGAGGAAAGATAAATAAATGAATAATAATAAAATTCTTTATTGTGCACTACTAAAGAAAAGTTCATACAACATATAAATACAGGACTTAAATGAGTAGGTAACAACAGGCGAACTTATCGCTATAAAGCGATCTCTTCCAGACAACCTTCGGATAGCGAATCAATGGCAGGAAATAAGCTATAATTATGATAGTAAAAAAGATTAAGCCTCATTTATAGGTACCTATTTTGAAGTCCATACAAGTACACTATCTTCCTATTTCCAATCTGTATTTCTACTAAGAGATAAGTCAAACGGAAAACACATCAATATGGAAAAGACAGCTACTTAAGAAGTTCTTAGACTATGTTCTAAAGACTTGGCCAAACAAGTGGACAGACCGAAATTAATAATTTGTGTTTGCGCGTCACACTCTCTTGTGGGTTGTAGACCACACACGTGGTGAGATACATTTTGAACTAAATCGTTTATGTTTGAAGTGTAAGAGAATTTCGTGTAGGACATCCCTAATAAAACTTCCGTGAGACACGGACATAATTACACCCCTAGTGTAAAGTAAGTAAAATTTTTTAGTACAAAAATTTACAAAATAATATTAAAAGTTCATTAAGACTAGAAGATAATATTACAAGAAATAGGTATAGATCAGTTGGTTCTGTTAGTTGTTACTGTTTTTACTTTGTCTCTTTCTCTCTTAGTAATCATCATTCTGTTTGATGAGCTTAGCATCTAGTGTTAGTATTAATTTAATAATTGTATTTAGTACCTTAAGAGTAGTTAAGTGTAGTATATTTCTATTGTACATGCCTTGGTGAGAGCTGTTAAGGAAATAAGTGAATGTCCTTACTGTGTCATTGTAAACTTATCTCCTGCTCACTTATTTCTGTTTGCTTTCCAAATAAATAAAATAAAAAATAAAATAAGACGAACAGAACATTTGTATTTAAACAAACGGGTTGTATATTTACATGTCAAGCAATTTTCTACTTTAAAATATGTACATGAGTGACACGTTTTAATTCATTTAATAGGACTCTATTATTGCACAAAGACCTATGAAACCTGTGAAATACAATGCGGGGTGTATAATTACATCAATTATATGTATACATACCTATATGATATTATCCTTTTAGTAATTTTACCTATGAATTTGAAATAGTATTTTATGCAACCGTTGTTTAAGAGAGGTCAAAAAAGGCGAGTGGCGTGAGTAACAATTTGAGGCGAAGCCGAAAATTGTTAATAAAGACGCCACGAGTATTTTTTGACTCAGTTAAACAACGTTGCATACAATACTCTTTCTACGACCAAGCACTTACTTTGGAATAAAATTGTAAAAACAAATATTTTTCATTCAAGAAGTAGCAAAGAATGGAGGGTACGGGCGGGAAAAGAATGAATTAAATAAAAAAAACATGTCTATGGTTCACTCATCTGTCAGAGATGACAATTAAAGTTAGGTTGGCAACAATGTATTTCATACAATATTTTTTAAGTGGTGATGACACGAAGTATCGTAAAAGTGCCAAAAAGATACTGCGTGTATGCACAAATACTTTTTTGGGGAATAGACTAAAGACTTGTCTTGACAACTATAAGATAGGTGTTTAAAGGTGTGTGCACGACCCTTTAAATGACAAATAAAAGTACGGGAGTAGAAAAAATTACATTAAAATATATGTATGTACCTACTGTATTAGTCACAAATTTTTTATTATACTTTATGTATGAAAAATATAAATTATATCGAAGTAAACGGTTCAAGCGCTTAACTATACCTTTAGTTTAAATAATTTACAGATAGGCAGTTATTTTTTAATTATTCTATTTATTTTAGAAACGTATAGGTATTTTTTTTGTCTTTAACATTGAGTTAGTCTATTGGATGAGTATTTCTTCAAACAAGGTAGGTAATAAAATAAAAGGTATTCGTTGTATAAATTAAATGTATTTGTTCAAACCGTATCCGTTTCCATAATTATGCACCTATGTACATACTAGCAGGTCTTTCATTTTGTATATGACAATAATTTAAAGCTATTAGAATGTAAGTACAAAGCATCAGTAAATAAAATAAATCGGCTAAATTAAAGTTATTCACTAAATTATAGACCATATTACATTGAGATAAAGTACAAATTTATTATTGGTGTTTAAAAACCCGTTTTCTAAATATGCAAATCCTTCATTAACTCTCTTGGCATATGTTATAATAATGACAGTTGGACAAATAGTTAACATTTGTTCGAGCGCATATAATATTTGTCTTAAATGTGGCGTTGAACTGATAATTAATGTATTTGAGGTGCGAAATTTCAATATAACATAAAATATTTAGTTCAGCAATCAGCACAGTATGTAAATTGAAATAGTTGTACCTGCGGTCAGTTACAAATAACTTGAAGTTTTGCCCAGCCTCAAACATAAGAGAGAATTTAAGACAGCATTGGGTCATCTACCCCCAAACAATACCGAACTCATAAGATAAACTAGGTACATATATTTATTTGTTTATTGTATGTTTTTTTAGTTATTCGTTTTTCAGTACGGTGGTATTAATGTATAAGGCTATTGAGGTGACATAAAATCAAGCCCGGATTCCTTTGTTTCACATAATGATTGAAAGTCATAGTGTAATAATGATTCTCAGATTATCATTAGTCATAATTCTGAAACCGAAACTTTTCAGGAATTTCCTAAGGTTATCCTATAGATAGCTTAGGTTACCTAACCTAACCTGTTAGGTTTGTTTTATGGCAATTCTGAAAAGTTACGCGTTTCTGAGAAAAAGCAAATTATGACTAACGAAAATGCGAACAACAAATACATTACCTATGACTTAAAACTTTATGGGAAACAATAGAGACCCAATGAAGCCGTCACGAAATATCAACGTCCCTGACTAAGGGCCCGATTCGGATTTTGAAATAGACATCTATTAGATATCTTTTAGACGCCACCAAGATACGATAACGATATGTTTAAGATCTAACCTGTCAAATTCGACATTTCTGCGATTCTGGAGATACTCTTGAACGATTTCCACAAGATAAGACTTCGAGATCCAATTCACATCTAATATACATCTAACACTATCTAACGTAAAAGTGACATTGGTTACCCGAATTCAGCTGCAAAAGAGAACTAGTCGAAATCTAAACTATAACGTAGAATGGATCTAGTAATGTGTCGTCTCTTGTGAATATCTTGAAGTTCGAATACGCCAGTAAGAACATGTTGTATTCCAACCGTGGTATACTTATTTGATCGTGTACCTATTTAATAATTTCGCCCCTTAGTGTATTTCAAGGTAAAGTATAAATAACAAAAATATCACAGATTCTAAAGAACCTTTTCTCTCCGATTTCACCTTTAACGTAAACCGATGCCTAAAGGCTTGGGTCTAAAAATTTAATATTTATGCGAAACCGGCGGCCATGTTTCTCGGCCCAAAAACGTGCGCGTGCGCTTTAAAATAAGAACATCTCCGGAAATAAGTTACGGGCGCACTTGGACAATTTATTGTGGGCTTGAGATGGTTAGAGTCTGTTCGGCTTACAACAGTGCGTGTTTTGTGGAAAAAATAAATAATCACTTTAAAATAGAAACAACTTCAAGTTTCGGACAGCATTTGGATAATTTATTGTGAGATTGAGATGGTTATATTAATATAACCATAAAAATATAATAATATAAGCGTGCAGTTTTAGTTTCAAGTAAAAAGCAGTCACATTTAAATAAAAAAGAAAAAAGTTGCTGGCGAATTTCAACAATTTGTTTTGGTCGCACCCTGGTCGCGTGTTTTAGATTATTTTCTTTATGGAATAGAGTGAGGAAATTCAAAATGACTATACATACTTTAAAATAACCTCCGGACATAACTAAGCTTCGCATTCATATGGATTGTTGTACATCTGGATGTTAATTATAGTGATTACATGTGTTGCTAATAAGAGTGCACGCTTCTTTAAGCGTATGATACTTATATCATTTAGGTTTTTAATCATATTCGTAATGACTATCTCTGAAACAGTTTAATTTAATATAAGAATGGGTACCTTATTGGAACTTCTTACGTAAGATTAGTGTTACACATTTAATACTCAGTGTCTTCTCACGTTTTACAATTAAAAGGGTATGTTGTAATGTATTTTTTTCAGTTACCTACTTTGATAATGAAGGATAAAGGGAAGTGAACACGAATTAAGCAGCACAAAAAAAAATACACACACACACACACACCAATATACACTGAAGTGTGACTTACTTATACAAGATTATTCACTACACAAGCTTGCAACAAAATGTTACACATGCACTTGATGCACTGTTATTTAGTGTATAAGTAATAGAATGAAATGGGACACCTTTATGTGAACCGAAAGATTTTTGTTACGAAATGTAGAGTAAGCTTACATGAGCTTTCTGAAATATGAATAACAATCTCGGACGAGTAAAGAGATCTGAGTCACGGGTGAAGATAACAGTTTTCGAGTCAAAAATATAAATTCCAGAGAAAATGAGATATGTGTACGAATGTGTTTGCCTGGTATTAGTTACTTTGATACGAGTAGGTCTTATGTCAAATATTTAAGCTAGTTAGCTACTAATTTAGTTTAGTAGTACCACCGTATATATCTTATGTACCTACTTAAATAAATATTTTGTCAAACAAAATAAAATAGTGAAAAAATTAGACTGCATAAAAGTTAAATACTTACGGATTGCGAAGTTATTGATTCTAACCAGTTCCCCTAGTGCCATCGTCAATACAATTAATTGATAGTTTGTAAACCTTATTATTGACACTTCAAATTGTAAAAAAATGTGTGTCATTTAAATAGTTATTAATACATCGCTTGGGGTCAAAGGCAAGATCTGATCATCCGTCAAAGTTAATTCTGACATATCAAAAGACAAGAACGCTTAAGCTTACGTTGCGTTCTTGAAAACACACGTTCTTGAAAGAACTATCTAAAACTGAGTCATAAGCTTTGACCCCGAATTTTCAAAAATACATAAGTTTAAAGCGTCATTAAATACCCAAATAGCTCCAACTGAAAGTACCTTAGATAATTGACTTTTATTTTAGGTATACTACGTTTATTAGGAAACTTAGAAGGTAGATATTTTTAAGCTGCCGCAGTGATAAAGTTTAACTTTAATCCAGCTGAGTTGACCTAAAATAAATTGCGAACTACAAATCGCTTTTTCTAGTCCTCTGAAATATTTAACGGTAAAGGCCTTTTACCGCCAGACGGCGACCCTCGGTACTTCTGTAAACGTTGTCACATATGATTTGTAACGCTCCCGACGTGCTACGTGCTTACATGAACTGGGTGAGGACAGGGTATAGTCAGGGGCGAGTTACAGTTAAAGCAATTGGGCTAGGACTTTTATAGTCATGTGCGTTGTGTCAGTAATATGGACCTAAGTATAGGCACATTATTAGGAATTACAGAACAGTTAGTTACTGCGGCTCAGCGCACCCCTGCGCTCACCGCTAGTATTTTTTTGTCACTCGACTATGCTCGGTAAATGCCTTTTTTTTATATACCACATCGGTGGCAAACAAGCATACGGGCCGCCTGATGGTAAGCAGTCACCGTAGCCTATGGACGCCTGCAACTCCAGAGGTGTTACATGCGCATGCCTACTCTAATTTTTCTTCAAGTACTGTAGTAGCCAAAACCCTCTCCTACAACGAAAAGAGGCATGTGACTAGCCATGCGTAGTATAAACTGGTGGTTTTTATTTTAGTGTACCGCACAAACTTTGTTCGCGGTACACTTATTATATATTATATATACGAGTGGGTATATTACTAAAGCTTGACTGATAAGCTTAATACTTAAATCTGCCGAGGCTCGGGCTCAGTAAGGAAAAGGATGTGTTATTCTTCTTCTTCTTCTACAAATGCAACGGAAACAGTGCCAAGATGAAAATAAAAGTGATTGACTAGTCACAAAACAAATCGCTTACTGCTCCGCTTATCGTTCCGCTTATCGCTCCGCTTATCACCATTCTCACGTTGCATGAGCAGATGTCGCGGGTCGACTACGTGTGTCGGTGCTTGTCTGCAACTAGTCGCAGCGACAGGTGACTGCTTAAGGATTTACTATATGCATTACCGACCAATCCAGTTATGTTTGGGAAATAAACAGTATTCCAAAAAGCGGCCAAGTGCGAGTCGGACTCGCCCATGAAGGGTTCCGTATTTAAGCGATTTATGACGTATAAAAAAAAACTACTTACTAGATCTCGTTCAAACCAATTTTTGGTGGAAGTTTACATGGTAATGTACACCATATATTTTTTTTAGTTTTATCATTCTCTTATTTTAGAAGTTACAGGGGGGGGGACACACATTTTACCACTTTGGAAGTGTCTCTCGCGCAAACTATTCAGTTTAGAAAAAAATGATATTAGAAACCTCAATATCATTTTTGAAGACCTATCCATAGATACTCCACACATATGGGTTTGATGAAAAAAAAATTTTTGAGTTTCAGTTCGAAGTATGGGGAACCCCAAAAATTTATTGTTTTTTTTCTATTTTTGTGTGAAAATCTTAATGCGGTTCACAGAATACATCTACTTACCAAGTTTCAACAGTATAGTTCTTATAGTTTCGGAGAAAAGTGGCTGTGACATACGGACGGACAGACAGACGGACAGACGGACAGACGGACAGACAGACAGACAGACAGACAGACAGACATGACGAATCTATAAGGGTTCCGTTTTTTGCCATTTGGCTACGGAACCCTAAAAAGGGATACAGGAGTAAAAATGGGTAACCGTTGAATAAGAGTGGCCAGGACATCTTGCTTAAATACAAGGCCATTAAAAATACTCAACAAAATGTGCAGTAGCATTGTAAAAGGTAATTTTGTATAAATTAGCCTTAGTATAAGAGGGCCTACCGGGAAACACGTAACCGGAAATTTCGTTATCTGCCTTTCTCTCGTTCCAATATGCAAAAGTGAACGAAATTTCGATTTTCGTGTTTCGCGATAGGCTGCCAGACCATTTCCTTTTTCTAGGTTTTTCCATGGTATAATAATATACTCCGCCTGGTACTCTCTTCCGACCACGTGACTGACACAAGCTACGTCATCATGCGACAGCGCTATATAATAATATGCAATAGCGCTATATAAAGGGGCAATGTTATTGTGACATAGGCTTGTGTCACTCTGGGAAGAGAAGACCATGTTTTATTAGACTATGGATTTTTCGAAGATTTTCATTCAGACTTAAAACCAAAGGGAGAAACCCTTGTAAGGTTATCCCTTTGGTAGCAAGTTAGTTTTAAGTCTGAATGAAAATATTGCTATTTCAATACAATATTATTAAGTAAAATAAATACTGTTTTGTATTATTTATTCCTATTAACTAACACCTCTTAGATTTAAATGTCAATCCGATCGTTTAGTGATTCAGAAAAAGTGATTTCAGTACGGATATGATGGTCGTTCTTGTCTACGTGACAGCGTGATAAAACGGTGTCCGTCACTTTCTTTCCCACGGTGTTAAACAGTGACAGTTATTTTATCACGTGGATAAAGATGGATAAAGCTATCCATAATAGGCTGGCTGAAAGTCTTCAAAGTCATCCTAATTAGCCATATCGCCTGAACTTTTTATAAACCGACGATAAGTGAAACTGTTACGGATAAATTTTAATATAATTAGCGATTGAGCTCAAACTGCACCTACAGCAGAATCGCTCAACTCAGTTTAACTTAATAGTTTTTTAATAATTATCTGTTGACCACTGCCTAAATATTCGCAAAAACCTCCTCCTTGATTTGAATAACTTCAACTGTAAGTTGGCCCCTGCCACTTAAAGCAAGTAGATACTTACTCGGTAGATAGATAAAGGGAGAAATTATAACCACCATACTCTACGTAGTGACTTTATAGGACTTTACAACTTTTATTATGGGACCAATGGCCAAATCGCGAAAAAAATAATTTAGAATAGAATAGAATAGAAATCATTTATTCAGACAACACATCAATACAAACAACAGATATTGCAAATACAAGGCAAAAATAAACAAATCAGTGGAAATAGAGATGTGAAGCCGAAATGGTCTCCACTCAGCAATGCAGCTGGCACGACTAGCGTGGCCAACGGCGCTGGTTTTCTGTGGAGCCAGCGGAGTGTGCGGGACAGCATGCAGTGCAGAACACGTTGTGGACGACGGGAACAAATAATATTGAATACTATTATAAATAAATATATATCAAAATTATATTATATATAAATATACATAACCTAATAACCATTTAGCTTGTTTATCTATACATTCCGGCTGATGTGATACCGCATATAATATTTCTATGGGACAGCCAATTTTTGTCGCGTTTTCGGCATTGGTCCCATAATAAAAGTTGTTCAGTATGACCTATTAAATCACTACGCAGAGTTTAGCTGTTGGTTAAAATTTCATCCTGTATAATAATAATATGTTTTTATATTTTATTTTTATTATACTCATAAATGACCTAACCTAAGATGGAAAATAAATAAATAAAGAAAATATGATCAAACCGAAAATAAAACTTTTCAGTCACCCAAGCAAAGTCAGTTTTTTTTAAATATCTTAGGAATTCAATATATTAGTGATACAATTCATTAATTCAATCTATTTAAAAAAAAAATCTTTTTTTTCATCTAACTCTAATTTGTTTCTAAAGTTATGCAGTAGGGCTAAGATGGCCGGCTCTTTATCTTAGGAATTCAATATATTAGTGATACAATTCATTAATTCAATCTATTTAAAAAAAAATCTTTTTTTTCATCTAACTCTAATTTGTTTCTAAAGTTATGCAGTAGGGCTAAGATGGCCGGCTCTTTATCATTTATCACCATGGCTGTCACGTTCTAACAAATATGTAAGTGCGAAAGTGATGCATAGCGTGACAGGTGATAAAAATGCGACCATGATAGGGTCTGGTCGATAGTTTTTTTGTATGATACAGGAGGCAAACGAGCAGACAAATCGCCTGATGGTAAGCGATTACCGTTTCCATGGACAAAATAAGATCATATTACGTATCCAACTGGACTAACTTATACCTGCTGGTCAGTAACCAAGTAAGCTTTGCGAATGTCCGCGCTGATTTTGAGCGGATGATTGATGATTATTTGATTTCTGCAGCCGGGGTCGTGCTGAGCGGGTTTTAAACTAATTTCGCGAGGGCACCGACCTCTGAGGTGCATCTTCTGGTTGAAAACTGAGAATATATCAATGATATTATATAACCATAGATAGGTTATACCATAGAGAAAAAAATTGGTGCTGATAGCACCAGCGCATCTTCATGAGTCCTGGACGCTCGGAGCAGAACCGGTCGTCCATCCGCGGCCGCGCCCGCGCACCGCGCCCCGCGCACCGCGTACGCCATTATCTCACCAACCGCGACACACGAAACACGACGGCTCGCGCCCGTCCCGCTCGCGATAGACTGTACGCGCCGCGCTCTGATTTATTGTAACGGTCAATTGGTAGTTTTTAATATATTTTTGCATAAGTTTTACAGTCCACTTATTTCTCTCCAGTAGCTAGACCAACATATGGTCCTTCGAGCCGGATCTGCTCCGAGCGTCCAGGACTCATGAAGATGCGCTGGTGCTATCAGCACCAAAAATACACAGAGTGCTCACTCCATACATCAGTTCAGACTATTAATTTCAGTGTCTACATCTAACATCGAGTAGCGGAACTATCAGTACTGCTACTTGACAATAGATGTAGCACCGACCGGAAAGTCTTATCTCAACAGCATAAGACTTTCCGGTCGGTGGCGACATCTATTGTCAAGTAGCAGTACTGATAGTTCCGCTACTCGATGCTAGATGCTAATAGTCTTTTTGGTACTAAAACTGATGTATGGAGTAAGCACTCTATGTATTTTTTCTCTATGGTTATACTCATACTTGAGGAGCACAAAAAATACTTCCATATTTATTTCTGTGCCTACGAAGAAATCTGTTATTTTTGATTAACTTTCTCATTCCATCCATCTTTGTCACACGCGTTGTTAAACATAAGGTCGTCTCTTTCTCTTTCGGTGTGCGGGAGCTCATTAGCACGTGCACATTTCTCGCTTGTCTAGCCGCCTCTAAAGGCAACTTGTCCAATTTGTCACAAGGTAAGCGCTTCAATTTTGGAACGCCTAATATAACCTATCTTGAGTTATAAATCATTGGAATATATATTATGTTGTACACACGCACTATAGTACAAAAAAACCGGCCAAGTGCGAGTCGGACTCGCGCACGGAGGGTTCCGCACTATCAACAAAAGAGAGCAAAACAAGCAAAAAAAACAAGCAAAAAAACGGTCACCCATCCAAGTACTGACCCCGCCCGACGTTGCTTAACTTCGGTCAAAAATCATGTTTGTTGTATGGGAGCCCCACTTAAATCTTTATTTTATTCTGTTTTTAGTATTTGTTGTTATAGCGGCAACAGAAATACATCATCTGTGAAAATTTCAACTGTCTAGCTATCACGGTTCGTGAGATACAGCCTGGTGACAGACGGACGGACGGACGGACGGATGGACGGACGGACGGACGGACGGACGGACAGCGGAGTCTTAGTAATAGGATCCCGTTTTTACCCTTTGGGTACGGAACCCTAAAAACTAAAACCCGAGGCTAAACTAGCTTGGTTCGACTCTTTTTGCATGCCGTTTGCAACTAAAATGTGTAGCAGTGTCAACATTAATGTCTAATTAAACAACTGTACCGATATTCGGAACCTAAAGTAATATATTGAGAGTGGCAACACTGTAGTTAGTCGTATTGTCCTTTTCTAGCATATACGTCCATCTCTCTCCCACACCCCCACCACTTCAGGCAGTTGCGTTTGACAATTTTGACAGTTAGAAACAAACGCAAATTACCTCATTGGCTTGCTGTTTTTCCATCTGGAAGGTCGTGAAGCTAAACTGCTGGTGAGTTTTTGAATTTGTACCCCAGTTTAGCTGACTATATTGAAAAACAGTTTCTAACGGCTTTTGCCGTTCGAAATAAATATTTAAATTTAGTTGTCCGTTAAACTATCTAGCAAATAAAAATGATCCGGAATAGTGATGTGCAAGTGTTTTCAAAGGCTGCCTGCGCGCACCGTGGCTATGCCAATGAAAATACTAAAACACATGGTAGAAAACACATCGAGCTGGTAAAGCGTGCACGTGTCACCATTATAATTTAATTTTATTAAGTCTCTTCCGAGTCTTGTTAGTTTAAATCTTTGTGTGTGTATAATAACGGTTGAAATTATATAATACTTAAATGGTGATGTGTGGAGGTATACCCTTTCAAGTGATTTGTGTTTTCAAATACGAATGGATCGGATAGTTAATACGTGTTACGTAGAACCTACGTATTAAGGTAGAAGCTTATAGACGTGTAGGTTTTTTATCTGTCCAAGTATCTATCAGCAATTTATCTTTTTATCCCGTTCCGGGTTAATATAATATTGCTAAATTAATTTTTTGGTAATAAACTTGCTGATAAATAACGTGTACCCGAATAGGAGTCGACGATATTTCCGCTCTAAGGGACACAAGGTAACGAACAAACCTACATCGCAAACATTGCATTTATTTTTGTGGAAAGTGAGTACTTCGGCAGTACATAAACTTAAATCTGACTAGACATAGAGAGAGATTAGCATGGCTCTGCGCAAGAATGACATGCGAATTCGTGAAGTAGTTCACTCTGTATCTATCAACTTATATCTCTCCAACTAGATCTTTGATTTATGTAGGTAGGTACCTACTTAAATATACCTATAACTTAGCAGGTACTTACAGCTTTAAAGGTTAAGGAAAAGAACTCTTGCATGTAGGTGCTATATGTGCTTGTGTTATTTTGAATTTGAATAACTTGATTATTAATTCTATACGTAACTACATACAAGAGGGTCAATTCTTAAGCCTACTTACCTACCTACATAAATAGTACACTTAAATTAAACGTTTCAAATAAAATCGGAAGCCTGTGACATGGAAGGGCATTAACGATACGGGAATCTTTAGATTGATTCATTGACGAAGACGCATGGTTTGGTTCATATTGTCAAATTATATTAGTTAACTGTAGAGTTAAAGTTTAGTTTTGGCAAATCTGCGCGTCACCGTGAATGACACTTTCTAAAAGTGCCTGTTAAAGCCGGCGTAAAGCCTTTCACCTTGTCGAGCAAGGAACCCGCAACTTAGGGAATATTACCCATAAACTCAGGGTATTTGATTTGAATGATACTTATTCTTAAACTTACGTTTGTTATGGTTCCACCTGCTAAGGTGCGCCTAAGAGAATTACACCTGCGTAAGGTGTGCCAAAAGAATCTTTGATTCGTTCACAAACTAACGTCAAGTTATTTGTGATGAAACCAATATATTATGTACCTATCTAAACCTGCGCAAGGCTGCCATGTTTACACCTGCGTAAGGTGTGCCAAAAGAATCTTTGATTCGTTCACAAACTGACGTCAAGTTATTGATGATGATATCATAACCTATGTAAGCCTGCGCAAGGCACGTCAGACATATTCACAGAAATATAAATGATATGGTCATAACACAGGCGTGCGAGTAGACCACAATCACAAAAATATTACAAAGATTAAGTTGTAAATATCTCTTTTTAGAGAAAGTAAAAATGGTTTAAAATAATGTTTTGGGTAAAAATCAGTCGAAATAGGCAAGGCTTCGTTATTCGTTATTAGAGTTTTCATTTTTGTTTACCAATCTATTTCATGGGTCCCGAACACCCTATTGGCTAAACCCGAAATTGGGCTAATTAACTGTGGTAAAAGTGAAAACTGCTTTCCATTTACATAACATTTCTAAAATTATAATAGGTAAAATAAAAACCTAAGATTCCAGGCCTATCTCGACTCATTTTTATTTTAAAGATGGAAAAAATCTTTGCACCCTAATATAAAATTGTGGTCTGGAGACGCTAAGCCTCATAACTTGGGTGGCATAGATAATACTAAGAGATTTAGTCACCTAATTTCGACTATAAGCCCAGGCAGAATATTGATAATTAGAATAAGGAGTGGTCAATCCTCCAAGGTCCATACAATCTGTGGACTCTAATTAAATCAGGCTCGGTAAGCTCACGACACGACAGAGCTTACGATTCCATTCTGAAATAAGCTATGTTTACAATATATATTACCCATGGTGTGAAACAAACAGCCTGCTCAAGGTGTACAAAGGGTCCGTTTAACGGCCCTATAAACATCTACAAAACTTTGAAGTCTAGGCCTGCTACAATATGACAGACTAGAAATAAATACATATGATCCCAATGTAAGAGCAGCTCACAGTTGCATAAATTATATTTGGCTGGAGAGCACTTGTCTTTCAGTTAACATGTTTACGAGTACCTACCTATGTACACGACATGACCAAGGTTACCTACCTTTTTACATAATTATTATATCCCTGACTGCCATGGTATATTAGGAAAATTATCATGTGCTGGCGGTGCTGCACAAGCATGTTTGAAATAAAATATACAAAACTGGCCTAACGGGCGTTTATGAATTATGTATTTTACACCCTTGTGTCTGTATTGTGACCCTGGAAGTTTTAAACCACCTGTATCGTAAGTGCTCCTATGCACGGATTAAGTTTATAATAAACTACCCATGCCCTAACCTCAAGGGCAAGTGCTTCTATGCACGGACCAGATACTGTTGTCACTTATTTCACTTATCATGACTTGTCATAGTTTGATACTACACGTTTAATAAATTTAAGACCGTGGAATGTACCCACTACAAAAGGTTTTTAAAAATAGTGACTGAATGGTTTGTACGAACGGTTCTAGCACAGTTTCTGGGCGGTCACGTCTAGGGCATGACCCTCTAGTTCTCAATTTATACAAAATTATAGCATTGTGATACTGTTCGCTTTGCACAATAAAATAGGGGAACAGGAGCACGCCTTGCGAAAAGGCGAAGCTATTTTGAAACGCAAACCTTTCAAAAATAGATTGAAATATATAAATAATTATGTTTTTGGTGTGGAACATGTAATTGTACACCCAAACAAATGCAATCATTTATTATATGTTAGCAAAACTCTGCCAAAGTGTTAGTCTGTCTCTACAGTGTAACCTGAAGGCATGAATGCACATGAATCTCTTGAAACATGGTGGATTAACTAATTTACACCCCGTCTGTGTCTTGCTCCTACCAAATCCACAAGTTGAGGACCTCAACCTATCTAGGCACCCTTCTTGCTCGAGACCTGAAAAAATAATCTCATGCAGTCAAGTGTCGGAAAACCAGGTCCACACTCTTAGCACTACCGTGAATATATCTAAGAAGTCTGTATACTGCCTTCCAGGAGGCGGGATGTTAATAGACTAGCCTATATAGTAGGCCAGAGATATAGTATACAAAAGCACACTGGCCCAAATCCAGTAATATTATATGCACTTCAGAATACAAAATAATTGACTATTCTACGTATATTTGATATCAAAAAGTTACAATTACCTACCCTTAGGTCATAAGGAGGATAAATATACATAAATATCAAATATATTCGACAAAGTGTTGACCCTAGCATTGGATAAAATAGAGGTTCCTCTTAAACGGCATCTGCGCTGTTGGCTTTGGGCCCACGGGTGCCCGGCAAAAGGTCGGGGACCCCATGGTTCCGCACAGTTATTGCAAATAATGTAAAATCACAAAATAAACACAAATTTTCATTTTGGTTAAAAACACATATGCGATGAGCTAAGGTTTCGAATTAAGTACCTTATTCTTAATCTGGAAAGAGAAGACTGAATATTCAGAATTAAGCTATGTCTATGAATGGTTTACATAAATTAAGCCACTTTAGCGTTCAGAAACAATCAAGTTTATGTCTACTAGTAGGCACCAGATAAGGTAAACTACTCATACTGCATATATAGACAATAATGAGTACAATTAAGGTCACTTGATGATAGCTAAACATGAACATAAGCAGAATGAGCTGCACCTATACAAATATCATTGATAAAGCTCTGTGGCAATTCTACATTTACCATTTGAACGCCAAGAGCACCAAAAAGCGTCGTAACTAGTGCCCACATGAGTATTATGATATGGCTTAAGCTCTCAAAGTAACCTTCACAATTTTAAGTAAGGTTTGTTTAGGTCCATTAGCTCGCGTTCGCGTTAGTAAAGCGTACAAACGATTAAATGCATTTTATAGCTATAACCAAATAAATAGCTCACACTGGCTCACAGTCATTAAAAGAATTCAGTAAAATCATTAAAAGTATTCCCTATGATATTTTATTAAGTACCTACCCAATATTAACTTTGTGGGTAGTGATAGTGATATAACGAATATTTAAAATATTCGTCTACTTAATCCTGAGGGATTCTGGAAATAAGAAAGGTCTTGTCCTTGTTATATCCTGCAACTGCTTACCTTACTAGATAATTATTATCAAATTTGTCAATAATTGGGAGTTATAAATAAAAACTACTCGAGTACTTTATGATTTTTATCTTTTCATATTTTAATTACATCACTCCATATCACAGATGTTGTATGCTCCCTGAAGAGTAGACTGACTTATCTTCTTTTACATAGTCTCACATACATATAATTAAGTACTATAGCACCCTTGTGGTGACTCACTTATTTTCGTTGAAAATTTATAAGTACCTATTACATTAAATACGTATATAAAATGGAAAGTTAGTATCATAATATAATGGTATATAAAATTGTATGCTTTACTAAATACCTCTCTCCTCACATGTATTAAAATAAAGGGTGTACTACATAATTAATTAATTAATTAAACACTCCTAATATAATAATATTACATATACATAATATGTAAGTACATGTATAATCACATTGGCTTGGCGTCTTCCCACCACCAGGCGATAACAAACACGTCTCAATATATTACTTTAGGTTCCGAATATCGGTACAGTTGTTTAATGACAGCGTTTTACACAAAAATAAAACGCTAATTAAATAACTTACCATATTCGGAACCTAAAGTTTTAATCCTGCCTGGTGTAAATATGTATAATTTTGAGACAATGAGGTAATTTGCGTTTGTTTCTAACTGTCAAAATTGTCAAACGCAACTGCCTGAAGTGGTGGGGGTGTGGGAGAGAGATGGACGTATATGCTAGAAAAGGACAATACGACTAACTACAGTGTTGCCACTCTCAATATATTACTTTAGGTTCCGAATATGGTAAGTTATTTAATTAGCGTTTTATTTTTGTGTAAAACGCTGTCATTTCTATGAAAATACACCGTATATTTAATGACACTCGCTCACTTTGTTCAATTCAAATCGGTGCAGCTCTAGTCCACTTCCACAATGCTCTTCGCCTTAAATGACAGTTTTCAGTAGCTTCTAAGAACCACCAGGAATCTCTATAAGGAAACAAATCAGTCGGAAATACAATGGCGCCCGATGTTACAGAGCGCGACATAAACTAGTCTACATTAGTGGTAGTTCTATAAACCTGTGGCTATACGACCTATGCTGCCGACCGTACGCTCGTAAATAGTGAGCATTGTTCGGGTATCTTCGTGTGGTCAAGGATGTATGATCAGCAAATATGAACTCTACATATATTATTTCATTAAATCAAGAGGCATGGGTTTTGGCCTTTTAGAGCGTCAATCTTGACCACCGCTTTGAACATCTTTCAGTTATCCTAGAATATATATCGAGATTGACGAAATTTTTGACTATGGCTTTTTTGCATAGTCAACACTTCAACAGAACTAACTTCCCTTCGTTAATTTTTTTTGGTGGTTAGGTCTTGGCGGACATATATGTCGGCGGCAGATCGTAAAATCGGACAGATTGCGATATTCCTAGGCATATCATGAAACGCCGCCATTTCATGATCGGCCTAAGCTACTACCAGTTATATGCTATTATCATTCAAACCTCATCGTTTGAAGATTTGCCTGGCGACGTTTAGGCATATCGAATAAGTAGGATGTGATATTCCTAGGCAGAGATATCGATTTTGTATAATATATATGTCGAAAAGGGAAAAGGGGGGGCTGCTATTGTGCGGGTGGTGGGCGTGGTACCTCGATGTATTGCTTCACAGCTAAAATAGTAGGTATGCTACCAACGCATGAAATAAACATTCGGACTCGTTAACCATACTAGTGCCTACTATATTTCAGTATTAAATAATCAAAACGACCAATCACTATTTGGATCCAAAAGGATTTGATTTAAAATAAAAAGATCACATGAAATCATTCAAATCTTTATTTAAGTCAAACTAAACCGGCTCCAACCCTACACCTCTGACCCGAGAAGATTTAAAAGGGTATCCCAATGTGGGACCGGCAACAAACTCGGCAGGACACATCTTTTCAAAACAACACATATTTTCTTTCTTTTACAAAAGTAAGCTTTTAATCACACGTAAGAAATCAAATTAACACTTGGAATAAAACACTTAGCTAAACGGTTAAAGAACGTTGGAATCTATAAGCTTTCAGAATAATCCTTCAGGTATAAGCCTTCAGGAACGTAGCGAATTAGGCACGAGCTTGGCTAACGTCCGATCTCTAGCAAGGAAGCAATTCCCAGCGGCGGAGCCAACTGCTTCCGCCTCCAATTCAAGTTGGCAAACATGCCTGACCAGTCTACCAACATAACGACAGAAATGCCAACTCGTGCCTACGTTAACTCAAGATACACCTCTTGACGTTCCAAAGCCCTCTACCTGTCATCTTAGTTCAACAATACGCCAATAGATGGTGGCGTTACTCTCTACGCAACTTTATTATTCCGTTACAAGCAAATAATACGTAGCCAAACATTGCTAATCGACTTTATACAGGCGTCTAACTATGAACTGTAACGCTGCAATACGTCCTTCTGGTGTCTCGCTCCGACATATTTTTTTTAAATATTATGCTTGATTCTGCTATCTCTACACAACTGAACTACAATACAGTTTCAAGCCAATAAAATACGAGGAGTGGCCTACATAGAATATTAGTTCCAATAGGTACTGCGAAATAAAGTACCCAGTTCATACTCCATAGTTCAAAAATGATGACTCCAGTGTTAAACTTTCATACATTTGTCGAATGAGAACGCTGGGTCTGTTCTGTTATAGTCGTGATTAATCAGTTCTTAAATAAAAAAATCAAAATCAAAATATCTTTAGGTATTTATCTTATAAGCATTCCTACAAAAGCACATCGCAGTGAACCCCACACTAGGCACAGCCGGGGATCCAGATCATAACGAGTTACCAAAATGAACACAGCTATTGTTTTTTTGCTTTCTACAGTTCAGTAAGGAATTGTTAACATAGTACAAGTAATCCCAACCATTGCGGGTACGAAGACGACACTGCCTATCACACGATGGTGGGATGCCCAACCTGGGCCGCTGAGAGATGGGAACTGGAAATGGCCCTGAACGTAGATGATCTCTCGCTGCACAATATAGTAGCAAAAATTCTAGTCAGCGAGAGATCTTGGGCGGCGTTCCATAACTTCTGCGAGAAAGTTATGAGAAGGAAAGAGGAAGCGGAGCGGGCGCGGAAAGACAGAGCCAATGCGCATCCGCTACGGCAAAGACGGAGGGGAATCAGGCGGCGGCAGTTCGTCAATGCCTTGATTCCCCAGTAGAGCTGCGGGCTGGGGACCCGCAAATGAGGCTCTACACGCTTGAGGAGGGGTTGTAGCGTTACACAATCCCTCCTCCTTTATTCTGAGGGTGCCTCCGGTGAACAGCCGGGGAGGCCGGGGGAGCATCGTGGTAGAATATTAGTGACCTCGCCGCAGGGGTTTTAGTGGGTATTCTCCTCCCCTCCCTCTGATTAACAGAGGGAGTTACGGGAGGAGCGAGTCCCACATACCACCCCATAATGGGAATCTCCAGCCCGGGGGTGGATGCATAAATGCATTTCCCCTGCGTCAAAAAAAAAAAGTACAAGTAATCCCAGTCATTATTTACGATACTTAACGCTTAAAAATAAAACGGCAATAAATAAACACATTGGACCTTGTCATTTTAAATATCAGCTCACAACGTAATAATCAACATGGTTTAATTTCAGTTTGTTTGATGGGCGTTTCACAGGATTATGATCATTAAAAAATGTTCATTGGTGATCACTATGACTAATATGAACAACTATACGAGTATGCTACGTACAAACAATAACATACTCGTAGCGTTCTACAGAATAGAATAGTAATTTCTTGTCAATTTGTTTTGTTTCTTCAACGAGAAATATAACTGTTTTTAATACCGCTGCTCCAAAACTTATCTGAATTTTATTGTCGTGTGCACTGCGCTGGCATAATGTGGATTAGGTTAATCTAATTTTCAAATCAAGGCAAGGAAAGGATTCTTCAACTCAGGGCAGGCGTGGCTCACTCCGCGATTTCGTCGCGTCGCTACAAGTACCTACAAGTACATGCGGCCCACACCAACTTTGGTGTCTAGCCATAGTAGTTTTCGCGCACAGCTACGGAATGGACGCTTGCTCGCGCTTGCGCCACCTAGCGGTCATATCTGTAGTAATAGACGCGTTTTGTTAGAGAGTGAATCTTCTGTACCTAGTACTAATAATTTATTCTGTGCTCAGGGCAACAGGGAAAAATCTCTAATCATTAGTAACTAATAGATATGATATTAGCTGCTACTTCTTTGTATTTTTTTCTGGCGTGCCTTGCCTTGCCTCTACTAAACAAGTTCAAAAACCTGTTTAATTATTTTCAGAAACTCCCAAGCAGTAAGGTATGACAATTTCTGTCAATCGATCGCATAAAAAGTACTTTTAAGTGCCATTATGCTTGTCCTTTGGTTCCGTTTAAAAACCTAATTGTGTTGATAATGCCAATACGCCGTTATGACGCATCCGATGAGACCATCCAATAATTATGGTCATAAGAAGTTGCTGGTACTTAGTTATGAATATTTGATCTATACGTTCTAGGTATAGGCTCCTCTCAATATCCTGATATCAAGAATTATATAAAAATATGGAACAATATTGCACAAACTGACCTTGTCCCACTGTAAGCTTAGTGAGCAACTGCGTTTTAATTACTAGACGAAGATATATATGTAATATATAAATACTTATATACATAGGTAACATCCATATAGATAATGAACAAATATCCGTGATAAACACACAAACAAATGCCTTTACGAGGATTTGAACTCGGGGCCTCCTGCTTTTTCGGGAGAGAGATTAAAGTTAAAATTTTCGCACCAGTCAAAAAATTTTGCAACTCTATCCATTAAAGGACTTACTGTACTTAGGCAGGTTAAGTACGTGTCGCCTCACAGTTTCAAAGAATGCCAATTCAGGAAAACATTTAAATCTAATTAGAACACCTAATTGCCGTTAGCCAACTCATATTCAAATACCATACCACGCCTGCATTTAACATGTAAGATGCATGTTTCAATCATGGCGTGTGTATGGTCATAGTATGAAATAAATGCGAGCCGCACATATCATTGGGCCATACTAGGGTAACATATTAGCGGCCGAGAAAAAATCTACCGTACGCGGTGTGGTATGCTCCACTTTGTACTTATTTATGACTTATTTATATATTGCTAGTATTAGTTGAAAAGCCCTTCTGTTATATTCAGAATATATACCAATTATATGCTAGACATAAACACGTTATATCTATATTTTTAACTTAGATGCCCAATTGCCCATCGAAGGAATTATTTGGACATTTTAATAAACTCAGTATGAACCTGGTAGAATTTGACGAGAGTAGTAAAGCAGAATGTAAATTAGCTTGGGTTTTATTTTTATTTTACATACTTCTATCTGACCAAGTCTCGTGACGAAATGAAGCATGATGCCAAAGATAAAACTCACTGATTTAGTCCTTGGTCTCTTTTGCTTTAAAGGTGCCTAGATTGTGAGCAGACCAATTTAGGAAATAGATAAACTTTACAGTATTCTACAGCTAAAATATCAATGTTGGTCTACACAACATACCAACTCACGTTGAGTTCTTGTAAAATTAAATATCATCGAGTCAATCTGTCAAATAAGGAGAAGGCAAGAGACAGAAATTAACTAATACATGGAAATTGCTTTGTCGGTTTTGTCTTCAAGAGCGTATGTTAATGATGATATAAGGCGGCCTTTACTTTTAATGCGGACTCGCATGCCGCTCCGATTTGTGAGGGACATCGCTATATAGCTGTCATGCTTATACACCAGAGCGTGCAAATTCATATCAGTGTGATAACCGCGTGGGGAGTGTAGGCGAGTGGCAAGCATCACGTCTAATACACCCCAAGTGGCACACACCAACCTAACTCCACGATCGGTACTGATATAGTATCAATTCCACACATCCAGATCACCCGCGACCAATAAATCAGAGAACGCCAAATACAGAAGATGGCCGCCATGTAGGGCGTCCCGATCTTAATGTTACGCGCTCTGAATTACGACGGCGTATGGATTTGATCTGTTAAGCAATGTAAATATTTTAACGGTCGGTCTGCAATTTGCTTAGCTTAATGTTTTACCGTACCAAGACGGAATTTCTCGTAACGCCTTGGACGGTGGTCTATTTATCAGATTTTGCGACTGGTTGAAATACTTATAGTTTTAGCTATTAATTATCGACAGTATTGACTTATTTAGTTCTTGTGATAAATGGAGATTTCTTAAATAAGTATTGTTGGTACTAGATTATTATAATTGCATATGAATCTATCATTTAATCCACAGTTAATTCAGAATTAATTCTCAGATTCATATATTAAATAATGCTTTTGATCACACTCTGCGTCTTCTATTGCGTGCCTAAGTAAGAATAGATAAAGGTGTCTATTTGTCATTCGCACAAATACCTATGTCATGTTATATCTCAGGTTTGGTCATGTGACGTGTGACGAGCTAAGTAATTATCTATAATGAAAAGAAAGTTACGTTCAACGGAATGATAGGAGGCACTTCAACAATTTCTTTAATTGTAGATACTCGTCCTTCTGTAAAGTAATTATTTGTATTTCTTGTTTAATTTATACACGCACTGTTCACGGCACGATCAGTATATGAAATAAAGCAGCCGTTTATAGCACGTTAACGCAAAAACGAAATAACACTAAATAAAAACCTTTTTAAATCAGCGCTCCCCAGTGGTCTGAATATGCAAATGATGCGGACGAAATTTCACAATCGAAAATTAAGTCTAGAATATTTATGGCTCAATTTTGGCCACGAGACAATGCTGCGAATTCGGACGCACTGTGCACCGAGGCATTCAAAGTATGGAAGCAGTTTCGAGAGGCCGCTAGGTTCTTATGATTAAAAAGTGTAGAATGGACACTTGGTGATAATATGAAAAACTACCGGGCAACGTGTCTCCGTATAAGGTTGGCCTCCGCTGATGTGTCAGATTAAGTGCCGTTTAGTGACTTATTATGAAAACATGGAGAAAAACTGGAAATATTACCATGTTGTTACACGTAATCCATTTGCAGTAAATAAATTATAATAATCTATAAATATGTATTTATGTATGTCTATTTCTAAAGTACTCTAGGTAGGTAGGTAGGTAGGTATATGCTCGACGCGGTCCCAGTACATGTCATCCTGACAGTTCTCTCTGGGCACTTGCATGTGGAGCACTCGTACGTTTACCTTATATGTGTAAGTTTATCGATATGACTTAATATTCATCAAATGTCTTGGTAAGTAATAATTCCATTTACTTTAAAAGACCCTGAACCTGCTTAATCTTTCTGGTTTAGCCCATAAATTGGTTGACTGATGGAGAATGCCTTAAGTCCGTCATTTTTACTATCACGTATTGTGTAATAAATATTAAATAAATAAACTATTTAAAATCTTAATTGATAAATCATTTCAATCAATAAGCCACCGGCCCAATGTATTCATTGTGATACTGATACGTAATAAAATGTATACGCTTATTTATAAGTGTCCAAAGTTCCAAACGGATCGACGACGATCATTTCGGCACCAGACTGCGGTTAGTGGTGATGCCTATATAACCATGCTATCTACTTGTATACTTACATAACCGTTTGTCTTATTAATAGGTTTTTTTTTTATTAAAAAATAAAAAGTTTTTATTAAAAAGTGATCACTCTCCGAACGATTAGTCGACTTCGCGCTGTTTCGTGAGAGCCCTAGCAAGTTTAATTACGGAGTCCATTTTTTGCGGCGCATCCCGAACATGCGCGAGCGCATTTGTTATTTACGAGCGGTGCTTTTTGGGCTGTCACCACATGCGGAATGATACCGACATTACGAGGTATGAAGTCTTGGAACCACTTGTTTAAAATTGGTTCGATTTTACCGTACCAAAAAGGTTTTTTATACCGTAAAACCACCCAACTATAGTAAAGTACTACCACTATCATAATATATCTGGTTGAAAACAAGACAACTGTTCCCTCATGTTCCTGAATGATCGGTAACAATGTCATTTTATATCTTGATACGGGACAGAAAGTTTATATTCTTGTAATGAATACTCAATCACAGGTACTTCTCCAAGCATGTGTTTGCACAATACGATGTTCACATGTAACTAGGGCACACTGCCTTGTTTCCGTTTAAAGAAACAAGTCATAAATTAACAATAATTACAGAATTAAAGAACGAAGCGAAGCAATCAATTTCGCCTTAACAAAATTCCCTCAAGTTAGTGTCGGTACTGTCAACAAGAGAATTATTACAATTTATCATTGTCGCATATAATCGGTGAACATAAAACATCTTTATGCGACATATGATAATTATTGTTAAATATATGGGCAAAGAGACCAAAGTTCCGTCGGTAGGACGTGGCATTTAAAAAGCGTAATTGTAGGGCTAATTACACGCCAACTTGATAATTTATCGCCGTTAAAGAGTAGTGTAAATACTGTCAATAATTCGGAATAATAAAATGCAAGGAATGTGTAACCACACTTGTTACTAAATATCAAGGACTTAGCTACATAAGTACTTAAAAAATAAAAAACCTTTTATTTCAAGTCCAATTCGTTACATTACATTACAACAAAATAAGTCAGTTTTCCACGCATTTATTTATAAGTACCTATTTATTTTAGATATGTCAATTTGATTTATTTATTGTTATTTGT
This sequence comes from Cydia amplana, assembly GCF_948474715.1. Classification (NCBI taxonomy): domain Eukaryota; kingdom Metazoa; phylum Arthropoda; class Insecta; order Lepidoptera; family Tortricidae; genus Cydia; species Cydia amplana. Next base: position 14,812,481 of record NC_086079.1, on the reverse strand, counting down.
TAATTTTCACGTATATTTATTGTAGTACACCAAAATATTAATTATTTTTGGTGGACAAAAACCCCTCATTGGATGAAGTACTTAATAATTATAATAATCGTAATGTATATGATTATTATTACGACATTTCAAACAAAAAACCATTAAATTATCGTAAACATGTATATTAAAATTAATAATTCTGAAAAATACGATTTAAAATCGTACTTACAATCTTGAAATTGGGTTACAAAACGTGGAATAAAATTAAAACAAAAGACGGCACCGAGCAAACGTGTACCGAGTTTCGAAAAGCGTTTAAAACAAAAACCGCCCGACGACATTCTTCCTTACAACTCTCTCTATAAACACATATGTGTAATCGTTGCATCGGCAATCGAATCGGTCGTTTAATCGAGTAAACTCGGCTCGGGCAAGTCCGAATGATTTATTGCTGTGACACGTGTTTTTTGTGCCGTCGCTTACTCGCGGAAACAATTTCGAATCATTTTATGCCGACCGCCCGATCGGCCGCCAAATATGGCGACGAGATGACCTGCTGCGCTGATGTTTCACCTTAATTTCGGGAAAAATGGATGGATGACTTTTTCGAAACGGTTTTTGGATATATTGAAATTGTCTCGCGATCATCGTTAAAATACAGCGAGAAAGTAATGAAATATACAAAGGTGTATAGGTATGGTTTGTTTATATGTATAGTAAAGTGTATGTACCTAATCCATAATGTTTACGGTTTCAATATTATATATGAATTCTTAATATTTATTAGAATTAAACAATCAAAATGAAAATAAACCATTGATCTTCTTCAAATATAATACCTTCAGTATTCCAAGGCAGTCAGCGATTTAAGCATTATTCCATAATTCAACTGAAATCTTGAAAACGCATTTAATTTAACAGACAATATTTAACTTCAACATAAATTCGAGAGAACCCCAAACTCGATTTCAGCTTATTAATTTTCATGAGTAACCGTGCTCCATTTTTTGTCCGACGAAATGCACACTTCAGCCCACTGTGCCGCGTTCGATCCTCATAAAGTTTTATAGCGCCTGTCAGTCAAGCGGCATCTTCGCAGATTACGTTGACTTATGATAGGTATGTCCGCACAGTGGGCACTTGCTATGGTTTATGTGTTGCGTGGGAAGGCAAATTGGGTTGGAGAAATTATTGAGGCTGCGATCGTTATCTGTCATTTATATCATACAAAGTTGGGGAATTTCGGAGATTTCTGCACAGTGGTCGGGAAAAAATAGATAGGTAATTGAGTTCAGTATAAAAGCTAAATGCAATACCTACTATGCAAGTTGCAAATTAAAAAAAAGCCTCACTGCAGACTCTTTGCAGAATGTAGCATTTTATATTTTCATATTTTCTATTTTTTCTATTTTCAAAATCAAAACTGTACTTCGAAAGAAAATGTCATTCTTACTTAGGTTATTAGTCAGTATTGATTTGTTGTTGTTATTGTTGTGATTTTACGTGGATATATCTATTGTTAATATATTTATAATAAACAGTTAATATTGCAGGTTAAATTCTCGTTTTATTCTTTATTTCTAACCCCACAGGAATTGCTGGAATTGATAAATCAAATTCTTTAATTTTTATTCTGCTATTCCAAGCGCATTATTACTATTTTAAGGTTATTAATTTCCAATAGCAAGAGATCTAAGGTCCACCACCTTGCATTTTGGAGACAAAGCAAACCGCTTGGAACAGGTGTTCCTGGGGGTGATCTGAGCTGATTTAGCCCGGTTGCCGAGAGGTCCCCCCAGCAGGTGGGCAGGGGAGGGGGGGCAAAAGTGCCTCCGGCGCGCCTCACTCTAAATTTTATATCTGCATACATCTAGCAACTATATCAAGTTTGATGTCTTTTTCGTATAATTCGAGGATGGAGAATTCATTTCTGTGACTAAACTTTCACTCACCCATACAAAAAAATCGAGAAATTCAAAATTCCAAAAAAATCTTTTCACTTTTTTTTTCGAAAATCCTCTACAAAATTAAAACTACGAGGATTTTCTCTACAAAAAAAATACCTGTCAATAGCCTAGTTATCCTTATATATAGAATAGTAAACTTCTCAATCATTTTTCTTTTATAACTCTATAAAAAAAATTATTTATGTCGCGCGGCGTACCTGCATTGTAAGAGCAGTATGCAGCTTTTGGGATTTTTAAGTATATTTTGATGGTTTCTTATAAGTTATTATGCTTCTTTTTGTAGATTACATTAATATATTACTTCTGGACGTGATATATATGCAAATATAAATGAAATATATAAATAATAATAATAAGTGGCAGCACAATTCCAACAAGCCCTCGAGCTTGGTTCTCTCCCACCTTCCTTAACAACTGGTGTCACCTTCCTGCTCTTCAAGTCCGGTAGTACTAGGGAAGCAAAAAAAAACAGACCCGTCACATGCTTGCCTACACTCTACAAGCTCCTTACATCCATTTTGAGAGCAAAAATCAATGCGCACATTGTCGCAAACAATATTTTGGCTTCCGCTCAAAATGGATGTAGGGTTGGCTCCCGTGGTACTAAAGAGCTCCTCCTCATAGACATGACCATATGCCAATAAATCCGGCGGAACAAGGGGGCCCTCTCAGCCGCTTGGATTGACTATAAGAAGGCCTATGATTCGGTGCCTCATTCATGGCTGGGGAGGGACTTAGAGCTGTATAAATTTGATGCAGCTTTGAGAGCCTTCCTAAGCGCGTGTACCACAGTCCTTCGTCAACCAGGAGGCGGGGATGACCGCTCTGGCCCGCAGGATTTTATAAGGATTGTGCGAGGAATCTTTCAGGGTGACAGTCTGAGTCCCCTGTGGTTCTGCCTAGCTCTGAATCCCCTCATGAACCTCACCCTGCTGAAAGATTTGGGACTAGGTTGCCGGCTTCGGAGAGAGGGTGAAGTCATTTCTCACCTTTTGTACATGGATGACCTCAAATTATTTGCACAAAATAGCCAAGACTTGTTGGACCTACTGAAAACTACCGAAGTCTTCAGTAGTGCCATCAACATGGAGTTTGGTGTCGATAAATGTGCGGTTATACATGTAGAGCGGGGGAGGGTTGTAAATTCAACAAATTTACAACTCTCTGAGACAATGATCTATCTCTCTCTTTCAGATCTATCTCTGAATCAGAAACCTATAAATACCTTGGTATGTCACAGTCGCTGGGTATTGAGGACGAGGGTATTAGACGGTCGGTGAAGGAGCGCTTTTTCAGTTGGCTCACAAAAGTCCTTAACAGTCTTTTGTCAGGAGGCAACAAAGTGCGTGCCTTTAACGCCTGGGTAATGCCCCTACTCACATACTCCTTTGGCATACTAAGGTGGACTCAGACCGAACTGGACGCCCTAGATCGGAGGGTCCGATCACTGCTCACCATGCATCGCATGCTACACCCACGCTCGTCAGTTATGAGATTGTACATCCCACGGAAGTGTGGAGGCCGAGGCTTCCTAATAAACGCCAAGGATCTCCACAACCGTCAGGTGTACAATCTCAGGAATTATTTCCTTAACAACGAGTGTGGGATGCAACGTGATGTGGTGGCAGTAGACAGGAACCTCACGCCGCTCTCCTTGGCAAACGAGAACTGGCGCAAACCTGTGGTACTAAGTACTGCGGATCGCAAGGCGGCATGGGAGAGTAAGCTACACGGGCGGTTCTACAAGGCCCTCACGGGACCCGATGTGGACCTGCTCGGGTCGGTGAACTGGTTACGATTCGGGGACCTCTTCGGAGAAACCGAGGGTTTTGCCTGTGCAATTGCGGACGAAGTAATGATGACGAACAACTATCGGAAATATATCCTGAAGGACGGTACGGTCGACATTTGTGGGGCATGCCGCCGTCCCGGAGAGTCACTCAGGCATATCATTTCCGGTTGTTCTCATCTTGCTTACGGCGAGTACTTGCACAGACATAATCTCGTAGCCAGGATTATTCATCAGCAACTTGCTCTTCTATATGGTCTTGTGGACCGCGAAGTACCGTACTACAAGTATTTACCTGCGCCTGTTCTCGAGAATGGTCGTGCCACGCTCTATCGGGATCGATCTATCATCACTGACAGGACTATTGTAGCCAATAAGCCTGATATTGTGATAATAGATCGATCGCAACGTCAGGCCGTGCTCGTTGACATCACCATCCTCCATGATGAGAATCTCGTGAAGGCCGAGAAGGACAAGTCCAGTAAGTACTTGGCTCACGAGATAACCGCCATGTGGGATGTTGATTCGACGATCATTGTCCCGATAGTCGTTTCAGTGAACGGTCTAATAGCGAAGAGTCTCGACCAACATCTTGAGAGACTCTCGCTAGGTGGTTGGATCAAGGGCCAGAAGGCGCCAGATGCAGAAGGCGGTGATCTTGGAAACGGCGCGGATAGTCCGCCAGTTCCTCTCTCTGCGGCCCTGACCACCGGCAGCTTGGGCCTTGCCCCGCTGCTGGCGGCACCCTAGGTTAGGTTTTTTATAATGTGTTTATATGTATTTTTTATTGTTTTGTAAGTGTTTTTATATTTTACTTTTATATTCATATTATAAAAAAAACCTAACTTAAGATGAAAGATAAATAAAGTGAATAATAATAAAATGCTTATTGCAATAGCACACTACAAAAGAAATGTTACAAAAGTATGAACAGGTACAAAAATGTAGGTAACAACAGGCGGACTTATCGCTAAATAGCGATCTCTTCCAGACAACCTTCAGATAGTGAGACGGCGGAAAAGATTCAAGTTAACGGAAGTTAAATAGAGATGTTGGGAACTAATACCAACGGTCCCTGAGCGCGAGCGCCGCTGCACTGCACCGCATTCACCTCCGTTTAGATACCTACACTACACGCAAATTTAGTATAATTTTTATGTATACATAGATAAGTATCTCAAAAGACGTAGAAGATAAAATAAAAAATTGATCTGTCGTGAAACTATCCAGTAGGTAGACAACTCATTCTGCATAGGATAATCCAATATTCAGTTATATCGTACTTATTGTAAATTCCTTTATTGTTTTAAATATTTACTTTCTGTACCTACTTGCGTTATGCTGAATAATGTTTTGAAGTGAATGCGTGTCTAAACTAAATGCGTGTAGGTATGCCTACTTCAGCACGGTCCGCCGTGCGACACAAAACATTTTTTTAAATACAATTATTAGTCAAAAATGGTTGATAAGTTTATTATTCTATATAGTAGAATAACTGGGCTATTCACATGTATTTTTTTTTAGAGCAGATCCTCATAGTTTTAATTTTGTAGAGGATTTTCAAAAAAAAAAGTGTAAAGATTTTTTTTGAATTTTGAATTTCTCGATTTTTTTGTATGGGTGAGTGAAAGTTTAGTCACAGAAATGAATTCTCCATCCTCAAATTATACGAAAAAGACACCAAACTTGATATAGTTGCTAGATGTATGCAGATATAAAATTTAGAGTGAGGCGCGCCGGAGGCACTTTCCCCCCCCCCTCCCCTGCCCACCTGCTGGGGGGGACCTCTCGGCAACCGGGCGAAATTAGCTCAGATCACCCCCAGGAACAACTGTTCCAAGCGGTTTGCTTTGTCTCCAAAATGCAAGGTCCCCTTAGAAAACGGGATCTAAGATCTAGTACTACAACAGAAAACAACGTTTATAGACTCCGTGGATATACCAATGCCTATATAACGGGTTTGTTTAGAAACTGTATTGTAAAAAATGATTTTAAGCAAATGCAAAAATGTGAACGCCGTTAAACGCAAAGAAACATAAAAAGATAGTCGGAGCGTTAAGGGTTGTGGCGCAAGTCAAAAACTGTAATGAAAACCTGAAATATACTGTCCATATTCAGGTTTTCATTACATAATTTTATTTTTTATAACACGACGGTGGCAAACAAATGTGCGGCTCAGCCCCCTAATGTGAAGCAGCACCCATAGATGTAGACTTAAATCTATTTTAGAGGATTTGACATAATTTACGTATCCGTGTTGTGATTTGAAAACCTATTGTTCATGTCAACTGATGAGTAATAATACTTTCGATTACTTTAAATAAATTCAATAAGTTATGGTAAAATTAAGATAGACCAGAAATTAATAGATGTTAAACTCTAAGATATTACCTATACCTATAATTATGATTTTGGTTTTATGTGATGCCGATGATGGTACTACTTCTAAGGGACGTACCATTGTACACAGCGTGGTGCGTAAAAAACTTGTCTTTGTTTTTTTACGCACCACGCTATGTATAATTAATTATACGTCCCGTAGAAGTAGTACCATCAATAATCTATTAACACTTTAGCAGGCTATGTGCCACATACGGCACTTCAAACATGTGTTTTATTTTGAATGAGTATCACTGACATTGGATTATCATTTTTGAACTGTCAGCCTGATAAAGGGTTAAAAATGCAGCCGGGCTAGCACATGATTGGCGCGACCCGTCCCTCTTTTATTAACACAGTTAGAAAAAGACGGGTAGTCTATCTTGCCGCGAGATACTGTCGCACCAATCATGTACTAGGGGTGCAGAAACTCGGATTTTAATTCTCTCCCGCTTATATCTCACGCCAACGCCAAAGTACACCAAAAATTTGTCCTCTCGCCGACAAAAAAGCTCCCCAGCCGCAATGTCGGCGCTCTGTACAATTAATTAAATAATTAATCAGCTAATTACCCGATGATTTGCTTCTTGCGGCATTTATACGCATTTACGTCAATTTACTCGACAATCTGGATCTCGGAACGCGTTTGGACCTTAAAAGATTAATTTGGGGCTAACGGAGCTTTTTAAGGGGAGCAGTTTTTGGTTGAAATACCTAGACAGATATGGTGTGGAGTGTGTGGAGTTTTTGAGACAGGGTACGGGTAGGTAGGTACCAAATAATATTTCGTGGTGTTCCGCTACCGGTAACAACACTTTTTATTATTAACAACACTTTTTATTATGAAATAATTCCAAAAATTGAGATTCTCTCCTTATTTAAGGGAATAATATAACTACTTAGCATTACGGTCGTAATACACTTCGATATCGAGGTACCGCAATTACGACTGTGCCCACAACTTTTTTTTAAATTTACATTTAATTTTTACACGCGTTCTCTGTGATACATATGACTTGAGCCAAACATATAGGTATGTATATATGTAGAATAACCTTCTTTTTAGGTTGATAAAAAAACAACATTTTTTTAATGGAACGGACGGCAGTTTCAGGTGCAGAGAATGGGAAAAATTTTTGACGTGTATTTTTTTTTTTCATTTTTTGGTCATAGAAATAATCAAATGTACCTAATCTGTGTTTTCTTTGAACAACGAACTAAACAACCTTTTACTTTGACGAGTCAAATACACCTAATTAAGGTTTGATGTAAAAATATCGATTGCGCCACGCAGAGCAGTTAACATAAGTTTTCTATACAAATCTAACTTCAGATCCAAATTGATTATCCCTAGCTTCCTTTTGTTTTCGAACTACGTGACAGCATGTGTTAGAAATCAAAACCCCGCCCAGGGCGCCCTAAAAAACGAGAACATGTCATCCGTACAGTTACCACGTTATCGCACGCGCACATCGGCTACTTGTTAGTGCTATCTGATGACTGCGGGTCATCAATTTCGCTCATGATTTGCAAAAAAAATGACAAAGTACAGTCAGGCGTGTCTCACTCCGCGATTTCGTCGCTTTGCTACAGGTAGCTAAAAGTACATCCGTTCGGCCCCAATTTTGGGAAAAGCCATAAGCCGCGCGTGGCGCTGTCGCCACCTAGCGGCCATATTTGTGCTGATCGTAACAGACGAGTTTTATTAGAGAGTGAGTCTTCTGTACTTAGTACTATTATTTATTCTGTGATACAGTTGAATCGCATTTTTGGTGATGACAGTTTTTTCAAAGTGGCTACTAGAACTTGCGGATAGTACCAAATTAATGTCAAAGTGCTATAATGTCCGATTCGAAGTTTAAGATATGTCGCGTATTGTACGTTTTGTTTGAAGAAACGCCACTTTTGACACTGACATATCTAATACATATTGTATCTAGACGTAATATTAGACGTATCTTTTAATAACGTAATCATTATTTTCTTTTCATATCGTTTTTACGAAAAATACCCTTTATTTACCTTTCTACAGGATGTATGTTTTTCACTATTAAATTATGATTATATTTCCAAAATACGGTAAAATAAAGTCATAACGGCGGCGTCTTTGGTTTGGGTTTCTGGTAATTTAGTAGCTACCACTGTTTTAGTTAGATATTTAATTATATTACATTAACCTAAGTATTGAGTGCTACGTGTAATAATATAATATATTATAGAATATAATATATTAGAATAGAATGAATAGGAAAATTTCTTAAACTAAAAAATATGCAGAACTAAAACCTTATAACTTCAGTGAACTGTACATCGTGCATGTATTTTGGGATGATGATGTTACGGAATTCCGACGATAATTTTGGAGAACAGGAAATGACATGAGATAAGCGGTGAATAAGGAGGCAATCTGTGCAGGGTCGTGGGTTAGAAGCCGGGGGCTTCATTTGGGATAAAGAGTCACAAGAAGCCGCCGCCATACAATTCAAGTTAAGTACGCTCTCATTTTGAAATGACACACTGAAATAATATTATGAAATTATGCTTTTGCCCAGCAGTGGAACACCATATTATTATATATTAATATAAATGTATATCTTTAAATAAATAAATTATTAATGTAATTTATTATTTATAATTGTAACAGTCCTCAAGTAAGTGTATTAGTTGTTAGCTGTATATGTATCTACAGACAATTAAAACCTCAAATAGATTTACAAACCTGCCCACCGCATAACGAGGCAACAAATCCAAATCAAGCCCCCATACAAATTGCCTAAAGAGCAGGAATTAATTATAAAGATCATTAGACCGGCGGTTGCGTGCCGCTGATCGATCGCCGGTTCGATTCCCGCGAAAATTAAGTCGCTGGCGCACGAACGGGTAAGCGGGAGTCGCAGGAGTGTGAAACCGGTGGTTTGAATTACAAATTTGACTATTACAATGTTTTATTGGTATTAGGAGGCCAATTCGAACGTACGTTTGACATCAAAACGATATCTAAATGATGTTATTTATTTATTATTCGTGCATTCATTTTGCTCAATTCTCGCGTTAATTGTCCGTTTATATTGTATCGCCAGCGAGACGCACGAGTGAATGAGAACCAAATTACATTATTTTGATGTCAAACGAAACATTAAAACAGATCATTCACATATAATTTAGGTCAAATATCTCTCAACGTGTTTCGATTTACTGTCCGTTTTTTTTTACATAGATATAAATTAAAACATGTAAGTCACTTTTTAACCGCCTTCAAAAAAAAAGGAGGTTCTCAGTTTGACCCGTATGTATGTATGTATATATGTATGTATGTATGTATGTATGTATGTATATTTGTTCGCGATTATCTCGCGTTTGGCTGAACCGATTTTGATGCGGTTTTCAGAAAAGTGTTTGTTACATTCTAGAGAAGGTTTTAGTATACATAGATCTGAGCTGATGCTGAACCCTGGATGTACCTAGTGGAACTCAGGTTTGGTGCAACATAGGTAGACGCTGTTTTGGTCATCCGACACGCCTTGATGAGCACTTGGGAGAGCAGTACCCAAGATAGAGCTGATGCTGTACCCTGGATGTACCTAGTGGAACTCAGGATGTGCCTAGTGGAACTCAGGTTTGGTGCAACATAGGCCCACGCTATTTTGGTCAGCCGTCACATCTTGATGAGCACTTGGGAGAGCAGTGCCCAAGATAGAGCTGATGCTGAACCCTGGCTGTACCTAGTGGAACTCAGGTTTGGTGCAACATAGGCCCACGCTATTTTGGTCATCCGTCACATCTTGATCAGCACTTGGGAGAGCAGTACCCAAGATAGAGCTGATGCTGAACCCTGGCTGTACCTAGTGGAACTCAGGTTTGGTGCAACATAGGCCCACGCTATTTTGGTCATCCGTCACATCTTGATGAGCACTTGGGAGAGCAGTACCCAAGATAGAGCTGATGCTGAACCCTGGCTGTACCTAGTGGAACTCAGGTTTGGTGCAACATAGGCCCACGCTATTTTGGTCATCCGTCACATCTTGATGAGCACTTGGGAGAGCAGTACCCAAGATAGAGCTGATGCTGAACCGTGGCTGTACCTAGTGGAACTCAGGTTTGGTGCAACATAGGCCCACGCTATTTTGGTCATCCGTCACATCTTGATGAGCACTTGGGAGAGCAGTGCCCAAGATAGAGCTGATGCTGAACCCTGGATGTACCTAGTGGAACTCAGGTTTGGTGCAACATAGGCCCACGCTATTTTGGTCAGCCGTCACATCTTGATGAGCACTTGGGAGAGCAGTGCCCAAGATAGAGCTGATGCTGAACCCTGGCTGTACCTAGTGGAACTCAGGTTTGGTGCAACATAGGCCCACGCTATTTTGGTCATCCGTCACATCTTGATCAGCACTTGGGAGAGCAGTACCCAAGATAGAGCTGATGCTGAACCCTGACTGTACCTAGTGGAACTCAGGTTTGGTGCAACATAGGCCCACGCTATTTTGGTCATCCATCACATCTTGATGAGCACTTAGGAGAGCAGTACCCAAGATAGAGCTGATGCTGAACCGTGGCTGTACCTAGTGGAACTCAGGTTTGGTGCAACATAGGCCCACGCTATTTTGGTCATCCGTCACATCTTGATGAGCACTTGGGAGAGCAGTGCCCAAGATAGAGCTGATGCTGAACCCTGGCTGTACCTAGTGGAACTCAGGTTTGGTGCAACATATTCCCACGCTATTTTGGTCATCCGTCACATCTTGATCAGCACTTGGGAGAGCAGTACCCAAGATAGAGCTGATGCTGAACCCTGGCTGTACCTAGTGGAACTCAGGTTTGGTGCAACATAGGCCCACGTTACTTCGGTCATCCGTCACATCTTGATGAGCACTTGGGAGAGCAGTACCCAAAATAGAGCTGATGCTGAACCCTGGCTCACCTAATGGAACTCAGGGTTGGTGCAACATAGGCCCACGCTATTTAGGTCATCCGTCACATCTAGAAAACCAAACCAAATTAACTTAATACTAAATTACACTAAAACTAAATAGAGAACCTAACAAACTAGTATATTTTAGCCCAAAACTAAAATAAATGAAGTACCTACCTATCACTAAAAAGTAAAAAATAAAATAAATAAAAAAAGAATTAAAAAATTAAAAATAAACAAAAATAAAACCAAAATAAAATAACTTCATATAATATCTTTTTTAAAAAAAGGGAACCGCCTTCAAAAAACCAACCCACTGAAAAGCACAAAATAATTTTTATATGGAATCCCTATACGTCTCCAGTCCCTATCCCGTCGTAAAGCAAATTTCTGCCAAAAAGTAATTAATACCTAATAATAAGAAAATTAATAATCATCCGGGTAATTACTTAGTTTTTGAAGGCGGTGCCAAACCAACAAAAACATTCTTTACAGCAAAAAACTACGAGTAAGTACATAGTACTTACAAGAACTAAATTAATGAGTAAACTAAGTACCTATGTTTTTATAATGCAAGTAAGTGCAGTTCTTTGTTGTCTAAAATATTGGTTCTCAAAAATTTTGGTTTGGCACCGACTGCAAAAACTAAGTACTTTCCCGGATGATTATTAATTTTCTTATTATTAGGTATTAATTACTTTTTGGCAGAAATTTGCTTTACGACGGGATAGGGACTGGAGACGTATAGGGATTCCATATAAAAATTATTTTGTGCTTTTCAGTGGGTTGGTTTTTTGAAGGCGGTTCCCTTTTTTTAAAAAAGATATTATATGAAGTTATTTTATTTTGGTTTTATTTTTGTTTATTTTTAATTTTTTAATTCTTTTTTTATTTATTTTTTCTACGCCTATAATTCCAAAATGGCCTTTAATAATGTATTTTCTCAGTGCTCTACAGGGGGTAAAATCGCTTTTATTGCACACACCATATTCACAAAACAGGAATAACTAAATATAAACTAAATTAGGATTAAAAGAACTACTTAAAATCAAATTAATATTGATAAATAAAATAAATTATAGTGCTCTAAATCAATATTAATTTTATTCCAAATATTTAGAAAGGTTACGAACCCCTGGCTCGTAGCGCGGGAGCGGCGATCGACAAAGCTAGTGTTGCACGACCGTAACCCGTGTTTTACCTCCTTATTTATTGTTATAGCTCCCTGAACACTATCCCATACTAAATTCAATTCGGAAATTTATTTACAACAATTTCTAGCCTAGTTAAAGGGTTACGTTGGTAAGTGTCAATTAGGTAATAATCTCCTTTTTTAACCGCCTTCAAAAAAAAAGGAGGTTCTCAGTTTGACCCGTATGTATGTATGTATGTATGTATATATGTATGTATGTATGTATGTATATTTGTTCGCGATTATCTCGCGTTTGGCTGAACTGATTTTGATGCGGTTTTCAGAAAAGTGTTTCTTACATTCTGGAGAAGGTTTTAGTATACATAGATCTGAGCTGATGCTGAACCCTGGCTGTACCTAGTGGAACTCAGGTTTGGTGCAACATAGGCTCACGCTGTTTTGGTCATCCGACACGCCTTGATGAGCACTTGGGAGAGCAGTACCCAAGATAGAGCTGATGCTGAACCCTGGATGTACCTAGTGGAACTCGGGATGTACCTAGTGGAACTCAGGTTTGGTGCAACATAGGCCCACGCTGTTTTGGTCATCCGTCTCATCTTGATGAGCACTTGGGAGAGCAGTACCCAAGATAGAGCTGATGCTGAACCCTGGCTGTACCTAGTGGAACTCAGGTTTGGTGCAACATAGGCCAACGCTATTTTGGCCATCCGTCACATCTTGATGAGCACTTGGGAGAGCAGTACCCAAGATAGAGCTGATGCACCAAACCACCCTGGCTGGCAGGGATCACCCTGGCTGTACCTAGTGGAACTCAAGTTTGGTGCAACATAGGCCCACGCTATTTTGGTCATCCGTCACATCTTGATGAGCACTTGGGAGAGCAGTACCCAAGATAGAGCTGATGCTGAACCCTGGCTGTACTTAGTGGAACTCAGGTTTGGTGAAACATAGGCCCACGCTATTTTGGTCATCCATCACATCATGATCAGCACTTGGGAGAGCAGTACCCAAGATTGAGCTGATGCTGAACCCTGGCTGTACCTAGTGGAACTCAGGTTTGATGCAACATGGATACACGCTGTTTTGGTCATCCGACGCGCCTTGATGAGCACTTGGGAGAGCAGTACCCAAGATAGAGCTGATGCTGAACCCTTGCTGTACCTAGTGGAACTTAGGTTTAGTGCAACATAGGCACACTTTGTTTTGGTTAACCGACTTGTCGTCGTGTGCCTATGTTGCGGAGTTCCACTAGGTGGGTCGATGAACTTTTTTCTAACTGCCTTTAAAAAAAGGACGTTCTCAGTTTGACCCGTATGAATGTTCGTATGTATGTGTGTATGTTTGTTCGTGATTATCTCGCGTTTGGCTGAACCGATTTTGATGCGGTTTTCAGAAAAGTGTTTGTTACATTCTGGAGAAGGTTTTAGTGTACAGTACATGGATGGTTTGAAAAATCAATTGGACCCGGAAGGTGGCCATGCTATCGGTATACCTACCAACAAATTGGAGTGGGAGTCGGACTCGGACTGGGAATGGGAGTGGAAGTGGGAGCAATATACATACAAATCGTTTAGCACCAAAACGTCATATTATGTTGCGTCGCGATTATATCATCGAGTTAGGCCATCACCAACATTAGTAGACTAAATGGAGAGCCTAACAAACTAGTATTTTAGCCCAAACCTAAAATAAATGAAGTATCTACCTATCACTAAAAAGTAAAAAATAAAATAAATTAAATATAATTAAAAAATTAAAAATAAACAAAAATAAAACCAATATAAAATAACTTAATATAATATCTTTTTTAAAAAAAGGGAACCGCCTTCAAAAAACCAACCCACTGAAAAGTACAAAATAATTTTTATATGGCACCCCTTTACGTGTCCAGTCCCTATCCCACGGCGTAAAGCATTTTTTTGCCAAAAAGTAATTAATACCTAATAATAAGAAAATTAATAATCATCCGGGTAATTACTTAGTTTTTGAAGGCGGTGCCAAACCAACAAAAACAGTCTTTACTACCAATCAGAAAAACATTACGAGTACGTAGTACCTACAACAACATTAATGAGTAAACTAAGTATGTCTTTATAATGCAAGTAAGTGCAGCGTTCTTCGTTGTCTAAAATATCGGTTCTCAAAAATTTTGGTTTGGCACCGACTTCAAAAACTAAGTAATTACCCGGATGATTTAATTTTCTTATTATTAGGTATTAATTACTTTTTGGCAAAAAAATGCTTTACGCCGTGGGATAGGGACTGGACACGTAAAGGGGTGCCATATAAAAATTATTTTGTACTTTTCAGTGGGTTGGTTTTTTGAAGGCGGTTCCCTTTTTTTAAAAAAGATATTATATTAAGTTATTGGATTTTAACCTTAATAGTGGCGGTAAGTACCTACTATATTTGGCCATGGCTATTTTAACCAGGTACTGAACATATTTTTCTCTTATTCTAGGAGAGTTATATGCGCGTTTCTGACCCTATAAGCTTAAAGGGAAATCCTAGGATGCACTGAACTACCTATACTATAAATAGCTGGGCCGCGCCGGAGCTTCCGGCGCTTCGTTTTCCATGGAATGCACCACGTGATCACCGATCAGCCGTCATAGAAAATAACGTGTCGGACGCATCGGCCCGGGCCCGGCCCGGTCTATCGTGAGTCATCCTTTAGAAGTACGGTAGTGTTTAAAAAAGGCCTGTTACACTCTTTCGCTAGACATAAGTAACCCAAATCCAATCTATCACATATTTTGTATGGAACTAGAACGCCAATAATTATACAACTCCAATCTATTTCATTCCCACGCCTAATGTTCCACCCATAGTCCCACCGGCTCCGATCGGAGTCTATTTTGTATGGAACGGGCGCGCGCGGCACATCAAAGGCCATCAGTGTAATGAAGACGTTGCGACGACACTGCTGTAATTAGATGCCTTTATGGGCCTTCGATAGATATGATTGGGTGGCAAAGATTAATGAAAACTATGGGCAGGTTTGTGCCTACTCGTTGGATACCCCTGAGAGACTGTTTGTTTACAACATTTTGAATTATCATGTCTTAGTTTTCTGTTGGAAAATTATACCTATTTTACACATTAGATATATTGATTGTATTTTTTTAAGTTAAAAATAGGTAATTTGAATAGTTAGACATAATTCAAAAACTCCAATTTATCACATTATCCCAGCCATCGATCACACGCGCGAACGGGCTAACGTGAAAAAATATATACCTTTAAATGGGCTTTATAGGTTACATATGTACTTAGTGCATAATTATTTTCCATCGTATTTTCACGGAAACGTACGAACGTGTCTTGCTATTTCAGTCAGTCTCGGTACAAGTTGTATTAAGGTTGACTGAAGTAGCATATACGAACGTTTCCGAAAAAATACGATGGAAAACCATTATGTACTTCATTTTCCTTTAGAATAAAAATAAACCAAGATAAGTTAGTAGCGATTTTGCTAGACACGACTGTGCAAGTATTATTTCAACGTCATGATTTCATAGAAGTTAGTCTAACTTTCAATATATATGTAATTAAAGCTCGCACTTCGCACCGATTTGAATGAAGTCAGGGAGTATCATTATATTATAATCGTCATATTTTCATAGAAACTTGTCATGACTAATGGTATTTCCAAACTTTGTCTTTGTAAATAGTTAAATACCATGCAGTTTTCCTTTCCATCTGATTTAAGTATTTAATCGACTAATCTTTGCCCCATAATTAATCGTTCTGCCACGGTTTACTCTTCCGCGATCGGACTGGTTTGAGATTATTTAGCTTTAACAAGAGCTTGGACGTGAGCTTTAATAGGTAATGATGTGCGTAGCAAATAAGTGTACAGTCGCCATCAGATATATCGGAGCGGCTAAGGCTTTCACAAATATCTAAACACGCCTCTATTGTCAGGGCGTTAGAGTGCGTGTTCAGATATTGTGAATACCTTGGCCGCTCCGATATATCTAATGGCGACTGTACAATCTTTAGCGCGATGGTAGGTAGTAAACAACCTTAAGGAACATGGCCTCTTAACCCAAATACAAATACTGGTCTCATTGAGTAGCCCAAACCAGTAACTTACTGACAAAAACGGTTTTTATAAGCGCTAAAAAAAGAGAACAGGAACTTGTAAACTTGTTCATGAATAGAAAGATAATAAGGGCCCGATTCGAATTTTGAACTAGAACGAAGAAAATATCTATTAGACATCACCAAGATATGTCAGTGTCAAACAAGTGTCAAAAATGACGTTTTTTGTTTGAAGCGACGTCACTTTTGACACTTGTTTGACACTGACATATCTTGGTGATGTCTAATAGATATCTAATATTTGACGTATCTTAAAGTTAGAATATGGCTGTAAGACAAAATTATAAACTGAAAAAGTGACAAATATTAAAGAAAAAGTGACTAACGGCCCAATTCGAACTTTAAGATACGTCAGTTAATAGCTCTAGAAAAGATATGGATTAGATATGTCAGTGTCAAAAGTGACGTTTTTGTTTGAAGAATGTCACATTTGACACTGACGTATCTAATCCATATCTTTTTAGATCTATTAACTGACGTATCTTAAAGTTCAAATCGGGCCGCTAATCCTCCAGTAGCCGAGGCCGTGAACTGGCGTCTTCAGCTTTCGTGGCTAACGTGTGTCTCTCTCTCACTCTTCCGTAATAGTGGAGCGTTCAGTTATGGAACGTAAACGATTGGCGTGTTGGCTACGAACCCTGGACCACTAGGTATCCGGCCACGTTGGTACTCATCCCAGATTCTCTTTGAATGGCTAGGCGCTTTTGATCAACTCTAAAGAGCGAGCAGTACGTGCTTCGTGTCTTTTTTTTCTTAGCCTGTTATAGTATCCCACTGCTGGGCATTGGCCTCTCCCCTTGATCTCCACAACTCCCGCTTTTGTGCTTTTTCCGGCCAGTTACTGATGAAGGTGTCTGTCGTCCCGCCATCTCTGTCCGGGCCTGCCACGTCCGCGCTTCTTTTGCGGCATCCACTTGGTGGCTATTCTAGCTATTCTATCTGGATGCATGCGGCAGACGTGACCCGCCCAGTCTCACTTCAGCCTGGCGGTCTTCTCCCCCACGTCATCTATGCGTGTTTTGGAGCGCAATGTAGTGTTTCGGATGCGATCCGTCTTTGTGACATAACCTAGAATGCTACGCTCCATTGCTCGCTGCCAAACCTTAAATTTTCGTGTCTTTAGATTTTTTTATGTTATGCAGAACACTGCTAGATCATGAGATTATTACGTATACCTATATAAATATCGCAGCTCTCTTTGCTTGACATCTCTATAATCAAAACAAAAGTAACCGTACAAGTGCATAGGCAAAGGTTACTAAAATCAACGCTTATATTAAGCTTAATGCCAAGGCCGTTAAGATTTGTCGATAGCATAATAGGACATTTGAATATTCAAATGGTCTGCATCTAGATGCATTTTAATAGCACAGTTTTATATGCATATAACCCGCCTGATGAAGCGGTTACCGTATTCAAAAAAATGTTCTGCATAAAAGCTTATAAGTATATTAGTCCAATATTATAGCTGGTCAAGCAAAAAAGGCGAAAAATTCAAATTTTCTATGGGACGATATCCCTTCGCGCCTACATTTTTCAAATTTGCCGCCTTTTTCTACTGACAAGATCTGCTTGACCAAGTATAAATTAATTTTTATGTGAGAACCTGTAATTGGCTCTGTAAATGTATTGTAGCTCTAAGACATGTTTATAGCTGTTGGTTTGCCATGTAGATATGTAATTTAAAAAAAAGTTATCATATATCATTGTCAAAGACTCTATAAACTCTTGTCAAAGACTATACAAGACTCTATAGACAAAGCTAGAGTCGTTAAGTCTTTCATATCACGATTTTCATTGCGGAACGCTCTAGATTCCACTTCTTGATCATTTCGCTTGTTCGGGTATCAATATTAGCACGAGGGGTTAACCGAACTTTGCCACCGAGGAACTGTAACACAATTTTCATTCAAATTTAGCGATCTGATGATAGACCCCTGGAAAGCAAATACAGACATAAATATTCAACGCTTAGGTACATCAGATCCGCCTTACCTTTACTATTAAAAAACGTCACATAGTTATAACAAATTATTGACGCTTACGTCTTTTTAGAACACGTAGTCTCACAGAAAACGTCGTATGTTTATAAGAAAATGTTGGGAGTTACGTCAAAACGCGGCATGCTCATAGGGACATGTTGGGAGTTAAGACCTTTTATAATGAGGAGTAAAAGAGATCATATCCGCACAATGGCAGGTTCACAGCCGGTGTCATCGATATGGCGAGGTCGTTTTGCTATGAATTTGTGATACAGATCTTGATAGGGGGAATAAAACAGATGCGTCACTTCGAGTTTTTGGATACGACATTTGAAAATTTATGTTGAAATTGCAGCGAGATAGAAAGTGAAAGATTGTGGTGTCTATATTATGTCCTATGCGGTTTTTATGATGCGGGTGATGATATAGGCTATAATTTGAACCGAATGTAAACGATAGAATATTTTATAAGAAAACTAAACCTAATTAGTCGGCTAAAAGTTCTAAGATATTTTTTTCGTTATATACTTATAGGTCATTGAAAATTATAAACTTCACCTCAAGACCCTTTTTCGTAGTGAAAATGCATTTCTCTTACTTAAGTCTATTTTTCCGTATCAACTCAGTGAAAACATTTTTCCTTAAGACCTCGGTGAAAACTAGTTTTAACTGAGACTTTTTCGTCTAAGTTTTCTCTCAAACTGCGGGATTGTACGGTAGCATATACAATAAATTTCAGTCCAACAATAATAAGTTACAAACCCATTTTCCTTATTTGGTAATGGTTGACCGATAGAGAATGCCTTAAAGTATAATTTTATATCGTGCAATAAAGTTTAAAAAATAAAAGTAATGTGTCTGCTGCTTTATTAATCTGTACCACACCGATATCGATCTGTTGTCAGTCTGTTTGTTCAAATTTAAAACAAATGCGATCATTATACCATTTTGAATGCCTTCCAAATGTTAGATGTGATGATAGAATCATTCTCAGGCGTTAAAATGTCAGTATACGAGTAAAGAGCGGTGCATCCGGAATCATTATATTTATATCATGTGAAAACAGCTGAACAGATTTCGATGACATTTGGCATACAGTCGCCATTAGATAATATCGGAGCGGCCTAGGTGCTCAAAAATGTCTGTACACGCACTAGTGACGCACTCTGACTTGACCATAGAGGCGTATTTAGATAATTGTGAGCACCTTGGTCGCTCGGATATAATATATCTGATAGTTAATAACCTCAAGTCACAAAGTCACATATAGTTAATAACCTGAAAAATGACGTACAATTTCCTATCTTGGCAATCATGGCTTAGGAAAGTGCAAGTGGTTAATCCATTATCTATAATTCCTTATTCAAGAAGTTTTGATAAAGAGGATTTGACGAAAACTTGCATTTTGAAATGTTGGGACACTTTTCAGTCTAGAACAATAATGTTGTTAGTTATTCTGATTCTGAGTAGGAAGAACCTACATTTTTCTTTAAAACCGAAGATCCTATGAATTTTCATTAATAAAAAACTCGATATACCTATGGATTTATGTATGAATTCGTATGGTATCTAACTCAATAAATGCTTCTTCAATTCAATGCTCTGTCAGTCAATGGAGCTTAAATATCAATATCCATTTCTATGACTGATACTATTTGAATATTTTAATACATTACTTCCATACACGCCACGCATAAAATAAAGCACAGATGTGATTCACATACATATTTATGTACGTAATTATCATAAAAACCATTTGGCTGGGCAGCCTTTTGTTTTATAAATTGAATTAATTTAATGTGACTTATGAGTGATGTACCGTTATAATAGTACATTTCTGATCCTGAATAGGGTGCCGATTCTAACATACATTTTGATGTCAAAATGATGTCATTTTGTTATAATTCACGCATGCGTTTCTACGTACTTGTTCGTAGGTATACGTATTGGCGAATTATAGCATAAAGACATCATTTTGACGCAAGATATACCTACGGTTGAATTGGCTTGTACAGCTTCTCGAAGTATCGATGTCTTTTTATGTCATTTTATTGTCGGAAACATAATAAGTTTTTGGCAAACATTTCATTTTTGGTACAATCTTTTATCGCTGACTGTACTTTTCTTACGACAGACAACTAATATTCATCGAGGCAATTCTAAAAACCCCTAACACAATTAGGTTGCGTTGTTTCATCACAGAGTTCCTATGGCCACCTCCTGTCTCCATCATCAGATCAGCTCGATGGTACCATAATATTGCATTGTCACCCGATTTACATGTGTATGCAAAATTTCAGCTCAATCGGAAACCGGGAATTGGATCAAATTTAACTTGCAAGATTCCATTACATAGTTACATACAGGTCGACCTAATAAAAGCTTGTTAAAAATAAGCTCAAAAGTGCCACCTGTTTAACCATGTGCCCGTACCATGAGTCACTGATAATGTCAAAACAGACATACGAACGTCTACGTAATCTACGTATGTACGTCTGTATTCTCGATAGCATTTATGTCAGTGCCAAACTGTTGGTAGCTACACTGGTTCCACGAAACAACTAGAGCTGCTAACGATTCGATTCGAACCCTGGTCTCAAAAACTCCTGCAGCGGACATTTCTATTTAAAATTTATTTGATTCTCAGAACCGGCACATGAAGGGTTAACACGTTGTTATTATGACGCTGCATTGATGTCGCTTGTCTAAGAAATAACCATTATATCTGTACTGTATCCCAACTACTTAAAAACAAAACAAATAATCTCCCATCGAACCCCATAACGCACACGCATGCGAGTAACTCTATATCTACTAAACAAAGCATATCGCCATCGGCGCCATCTTGATACGAGCGCCACCTAGCGACTTATCGGGGAGATTTATACGCACCAGGGAAGATCGTTTGTTGCTACTAATTTTGGTCGTAGATTTAGATTGGTAGTGTTTGTTTTAGAAATGTTTTGGCTTTATTTTGAAGTGTTCAAAGCCGAGAGAAGGAGACTACAAGTTTATAAGGCGTAGGTTTTATCTAATCCTAAACGTTCCGTTATTTAAATATTTCATGCAGCACCTACTCACTGTAAAAATTTAATGTAAGTATGTATAACAAATTTTAACAATTAATTTTTACAAGCAGAAACGTCTATAAACGATTTTATTAAGCTTAGAATAAATTTAAAAGTGGAAAAATTACTGCCTTGGTTTAAGAGGTGTAACGCTCTTACGGTAGATGTCGCTAGAGTCCCCTAGACCTAGGGTTTGCACGACGGATCCAAAATGTATGGGAAGATCCGCGGATCCGGATCCAGATCCGGATAATTTCATACATTCCGGATCCGGATTGCGGATATGATGGAAAGATTCGCTGACTATGGATGAGGTCTTGGTGTCTCAGTTGGCAGGGCGCTGGAGTATCGATCCAGAGGCCGTGAGTTCAATTCTCACCCGAGGCAGTAATTTTTACACTTCTAAATTTAAATTTTAACAAGCTCATAAAAATCTCATACCAGCGGGCTCAGCACGGTTCCATTTTTATCGACTATCACTAAGCCCGTCACTTTCACGCTTACATACTTGTTAGAACGTGACAGGCATGGTGATAAATGATAAAAATGCGACCGTGCTACTCTACCAGAACGTAATTAAAAGCACTTTTAAAGAATCGTTAAATAACAAAAAAACACATAGCATTATGTATAATAACGTGTCAAATCGAAAGCTGTGTTTTACGCATTTTATACGAATGTTACTGCACAGTGTGACAAACCAGTAATTATTGCGAACAAAAATGTAAATATGATGTAAAAATTGCAGCAAAATTGTCACTCCGACGGCCATTTTACGATTGGAACGGTTTTTGTATGGATATTGTAACTCGTTATACCATATCTTTAAGTTCGATCGCCGATTATGTAAACCACAATATTGTAATTAAAAGGAGGATGCTATATGGTGGCAGGTAACGGGCTGTCATACCTTTTTGGATCGCGACATTTTACGCAGTCATAATCATTGCTGATGGGGACTTATGTTTGAAATGTGATATTATTGATATCGGTACGTAGGTGTCTAACATTGTAATAATTATTACAGTACATATGGGGCTACTTTTCCGCACTAGTGCGTAAAATAGCACATTTCGTCCGTATGTCGAAACTTTAAAGTGCCATATGTACTGTAAAACGTTGTTCGATACACGTGCGAATAGGTAATTCGAATCGAAAATAACTATTATATATTCGCTCGTTTTCGGCAGTTTTCCAAAAGAAAATAACTCTTCCTGTAGGTACAGGCAGAGTTCTTTTCTTTTGGTAAAGGTAGCTAAGCGGTACTCCGGCTCTGCTAACTTTACACCGATTTGAACAGAGACACTGACAGTGTCAAAACTGACATATACGCTATCGAGAACGTAATTTACTTTCTATACATCTCGTTCGCACTAATATGCGTGTACGAGCGAGATGTATAGAAAGTAAATTACGTTCTCGATGGCGTTTATGTCAGTGCCAAATTGATGGTAGCCGTAAAGATCAAATGACTGTCATTATAAACTTAGAAATTTGAGGTTAATAATGACATTGACTCATTTTGCTCGACTTTTTTTGATGAAGTTATTTCAATCAATCATATTCTGACGTTTTATATGCTCGCATAAAGTACACTCAAGTAATAAATCGATTAGAATGACTGATTGAATGAATGAATATGTTAAGTGGAACTTTTGTTTTCATAATATTCCTATAGAAAAGTAATCTAATACTGGAACATCTGTTTAAATTATTTTTTTCTACTCCAGCACTTAAATGTGTCAATTAAATGACTGACAGTGATATCTAAAGCAATGTCATTTGAATACTTTGTCTATAGGCTCATAAGATGACTGCTAGCAGTCATCTTATGAGTATAATACAACTGCTTAATTTTTTTTAAAGATACAAGTTCCGATCATCTTGATTGAAAGAGGTATGTTTTCATTTACAATAATAACTCTTTTTTTTTTAATAATAACTCTTTTTTTTTTAAATAATAACTCAATTGTTTTTAAATAATAACTCTTTTTTTTTAATAATAACTCTTTTTTTTTATAATAACTTTTTTTTTTTTTTTTTTTTTTTTTTTTTTTTTTTTTTTTTTTTTTTTTTTGCTGCAGCTGTCATAGAAAAAGTAATGTATGCAACAGCTCATAATTGGTTCTTAAAATTCTCGGGTCTTTTTTTACAAAACTCGACTACGTCTCGTTTTGTAACTTCGACCCTTGAATTTTAAGAACCCTTATTATATCACTGTTGCATAAACTACTATTATATATCTACTTACACCATAAAAGTGGGTCTATAAAACTGCCACTGCAAGATTATTTTGCAACACACTGTACAAAAATAAGCTACTGTAGTACATTGAATCAGATATCACGAACACGTAACAATTACGTTACACTTGCGGACAAATTTAACAAGACCACTGTCACAAAAAGCTGCCAAGTAAATAATTCTCATTGAACTCTTTATTCTTGTTAAGGCGGTATCTCAAAGGGAAAGGATGCATTGAATACCAATACCATTTATAAAACTTGCACAAGCCTCCCTTATTTGCACAGTTGGATTCGAAATTTGGAATCAGAAAATGTTCTGAATACATATTCAAAAGTCGATAAAAATGTCTATTAGTAACTATTTATTATCTGCTAAATTGTGTACATCATAATGTACTTTAAATTACTAATATTAACTAGGTAGGTAAATTACGCTAAGAGCTAGACTCAAATAAGTCCGATGTCTGAAAAAAATGTGTTTTTTCGATGGCGAATATATGAGAATTGTAAGGGGGAAATTGAAACGGCTGGTAAAGGCACCACTTTTCAGCCCAGCAACATCAGGTTTATAGGAGTCTAGGAGCACTACTACAAGGATCAGAAGTCAAACTGCGGTCTAATAATTATGCATACGACACAGTTCTAGAGATCCTGTTCTATGATTACCTATTTCTTACACGCTACTTGCACGCAAAAAGGCACACGCTCTTATGTCTTCTAAGGTATTCTGTCGCGTTTTTTACGTAACATATTAGAGAGATATTTACAATTTATAAGTATTACTAATAAGTATTACACTTGACGATTAGAAATTAAGATTTTAAAGCGAACTAATAAACGAACTGATTCTTCGTAAGACTTTCGGCAAAAAATGAATGAACTCACACAGTCGTAAATAAATAACCCATTTATAAACAACATACGCGAAAGAAAGCTTAAAAGGTCATTGCTCTCGATCCTGCCTGTCTATTTCGGCTGCGTCTTAATAAATCTGCGCCATCTTTGGTGATAATGACATGATTTTTTGAACGTCAGCGCGAGGTGCAATCTCAATTAGGGCGATGTATTTCCTCGTTAAATTCAGCAAACTGGACCTTTTCAATGGTACTGTCGCGGTCAGTGGTCATTTTGTGTGGGACAGTGAGTTACTGTAGTACCCTCAAACATCAAACATCAACATTTATTCAGCCAAATAGGCCACAAGGGCACTTTTACACGTCAACACGTCCCTAGTGTACATTTCATTCAATAGGGTGACAGCTTCTCAGCCTCGGCTGGGGACATCTATTGGCTAATAATAAATACACTACGTATATATTCAAAAGACTACTTATATTGTATTTGTTTTTATGATCAACCTCAGCTATCTCCTTAATACGCCTAACATATTAATTGTCATAATATGAATTCGCATAACAGATTTGGCATAATATAATTGTTCATAACATTGAACAGGCATAATAATAAAAAGGCATGATACTTATGCGAATTAATATAGACCCCAGCTGGGGACATCTATTGGCTAATAATAAAAATACTATATTAAAAATACATTTTTTATGATTTGAAAGTCAGACTGCATTCGATCGCTTCCTAAAAAACTAGTGCCCGCTTTTATTCTTGGGATAAGACTTCCTAGGAAGTTGTAAAAAGAAGCCGGAACAATATCAAGACAATGCTGCTGAAGTGTTTGGAATAAATCTTCGCGTTGACAAAGCTCGAAGGACTTTCGCGCACACCAGTACCCGGTGCAAAACCATTACACCACTAACGAGCCACATTTCTCCGCGCGTAAACGGTGCCCATTCCCAAAAAATAATGATTTGTTACCAACGACGCGGACCCTTAATTGAGTGACAAAAATTCTGTACGTCCGTCTGCCACTGCGACAAATGGGGGTATCTGCACAAACCCGGTAATGTCTAAATTGTATCTCCATATTGTTAGATTAAGTAGGACAAAAATCCTTATGTGCCCTAAAACCGGGTACTACGGTCTAAAATCGATACGATTACCTTCTATGCGAATGTCTTCTTAATTGAGTATAGGTAACTACAATTTTTTACGTGCGTCTCCTACTACGATGAAAGGTAGTATCTGCTCACTTAAGTCGGCTATTGGTGGTTTTAGTATATGTGAAGATTTACATACGTGGTACGTCATTATTTTACCTACTTTACCGGTAAGTAGTCTTTATATTGAAGTAATTGAATTTTAACACTGCCTAAGAATTAAGGCTGTTTCCTGCGATACGTCCTCTATATTGACTCCTGTCTTTCTGTTTCAAATACGATTCAATAAATTATATACCTGATAACTGTATTACAAGACTCGTTGGCAAAATTCGTAATTAGAATTGTCACGTTGTCAATTTCTACGCTTATGTACTTATTGTCTGTACGAATTGTAAGTATTCATGCATCTACAACGGATTCACAGTCGTCCACAAAAGACGATGGAAGACCGCCTCTCAAGGATGGGGCGCTACTGGAAACAGTCTCCAAAACAGAAATGCGGGAGAGACCTCCCTACCTAAAGGGAGGGTGTCGAATGACATCCATCATCATAAGTATTCATGCTACATTGTACAAACATAATTATCATTATGTCAACGAATCTCCGTTCTGAATTAATCTAGTTAATTAATATATTTTTTGAATAATAGATCAACTTTGCTACAGGAATTCGTCTTAACGATTTTTAACGATACCTACCAAGTTTTCACTGAATCACCCTTTTGGTTAAGTGTTGTTTTGTGCGTTACGGTGACAGAATTGGAACGGAAAGTATAATTATGACAATTAAATCTGTTAAGGTTTTATTGTATCCTTATTAGGATAACGACAGTTATTCCTTCGACAGAATGTCAATCAATGCCTTACAGAAACGTGTATCAAATCCTTCTGTCCGTTTAAAAATGAACCTTACTCTTTTGGAGCTAAGTTCGATTTAAAATGGCATAAACACATTTGATATGATATTGTTAGAGTTATTTTTTGTTGTACCGCGTGTTGACAATATTTTTTGTTTGGATTTAAACTGGACTAGACTGGTTTGATTGATGGATTAAGTTCTTGTAAGTCGTGACTTAATGAGTTGTTGACAAAATTATTAAATGTTAAATTAGTAAAGGAATGGGAAAGGGTGTTCTGTCCCGGCAACTTCCGATAGTACGTACAATTTATGTACGTCCAAATACGTGGCCGATAGTGTACCTAGCCTAGGAGCGATATTCGATATATAAAAAAAATGATTTCGATTTGATCAACCGTTTCGATTTGATTTCGTTTGATCCGGCAACCTTTAAATCAAGGGTGAACAGGCACCTTCTGGGCAGGCTCGCTCCATCGTAGGTTACGTCTTCGCCTCGGCTAGTCTGTGGCCATGAGTAAGCCCATTTATAATTAAAAAAAATAATATATATATATATATATATATATATATTAACATCTTCTCATCAAATAATTATCTACTTATATATGTATAATATACACTATTCATATCACTATTGATCGGCCTATAAGTTATAACAATATTTCTTTATAAATAAAAAAACCCTATTTCAATTTTCTTCAAACTTTTTATCAGCCTTTATTACAAATAATAATTAGGTGAAATGTCGCAGACCAATACTCGTATAACGAAGATACGATGTAACATAAATATGAGATCTTATAATCTTTAAGATCTCATAAGTTACTTTAAGTAATTCCAGATTAATTATTTATAACTTTTCAACAGAAATGACACCAGAAGCCCTTACCAACAAGACAATGATAATTAACAACAAACCCAATAATAACGCATTTCACGGTAGCTCTAATGAATAAAACAGTAGCCCATGGCTGGTTAGGTTCATGGAATGTTAAAAAGAACTTTAAATATACAGGACAAAAGACTATATTAATTTGGTTTGCATTGACGTCCAGGAAATCACATGTCATCTGTCAACATTGTTAGATTATGTAAATAGGTTTCAGATGTGTGTTTGTTTCATGCAGACTTCCATTTTGATATTTAGTACATATTTACGTTAAAACTCTTGTTTCTCTTCTGAAAGCTTACCTCATAAAGATGTTAATTTGTCCGTTGTGACAATTATCAACTAAGTTCTAGATTAAGGGTCAGTTGCATCGAACCGTCTGTAACCGTTAAAACGTTCCCTACATTTTATTGTATGAGGTTTCATAGTTATCTGTTGATTGGTGTTGATCAGTCCAGTCTGAATGTTCTTCCTACTATTCTTGAAAACGACTATAATCTACGTAATAAAATTCTACCAAACTTGTCTCTACTATAGGACCTGTCCCATCGGCGTCCACCTGCGAAACTGACTAAAATCTGCGTACTTTTAGGCGGTCAACAGTCATCACATTTGATGCGGATTCGCGCGTCGCTCCGGTGTGCGAGCGACATTGCAATAGCGCTGATACGCTTATTTTATTAACCGAAGCGGTGTGAGAATACTGCGAATTAACATAATTGCGATAACCGCGTTACTCGGAAAATCAATAGGTCTCCACCGTGTCGATTGTGGGATACAGCTAGGATATTAATACTTCTTCCTCATGAGCTAAATCTACTCTTTTAGTTAGCTATTGTTAATATTTTCTTATGAAAATGTTTTATTTTAATTTAATTTACAATCAGAATCAATTGTAAATTAAAAATACTCTTAGTAAATTCATATTTACCGTATAAGTGTGAATGTAATTAAAATGCATTTTTAATTCATTTGGTTTGAACGCAAATTCGACAAACCAATGGTTTCCTAACCCCATTCTAAGAATTATGTCTTGAAAATAAAACAAAGTAGTTAAAAGGCACTCATATTTATTTTCCTCCAATATATTAAGATTCATTTATAAACGTAAAACTGTAAACATAAAAAATATCGTATCACACAGCAACAACAACTTTATTTCATTAATTAAAATAATTACAATTGAGAGTATTGAGTAAAGACAGATTTCAACTAAACATTCTGTTTAGTTTATGTAATAAGAAATGAAAGAGGTAACTTTTTGTACATAGTTTTCACATACAAAGGCAGAATAAAAAAATCTACGGGTTTTTCTTTATAATTAATTCTAATTTTGCATGGCACCTAATAACTTAATAAACAAAAAGAGAACCAGCCTCAGGAATGTATACTAATTTGTAAGTGAATTGGAATCGTTTACTTATCATAAAAAAGTACGTTAAAAATGAGCAAATTCACAAATGGAATGTCTAAAAGTAATTAAAAAATCTCCAACAATCTAAACAAACAACAAAAAGTAATAAAAACACGCATTAACCTATCTACATAAATTACAAAAAAGGATATTACCTAAAATTACAATTTCAAAATGACTCAATACAAACTGGCCTATGCACTAATAAAATAAATATTATAAAAAATCTTTTATCCTAGTCGCAGTTATAATACAAGTCTCAATTAATTTTATTTGTACATTTTAATTTTGAGCGTTCAAACTGGCCCCCGTCCCTTTCATTAATTTGCTAAATCTGGTAAGACAACACTGGCATTTTAGGAGCAACTGGCATTTTATACTATAATTTATAAGTAAAACGAAAAGATAAAACACCGTTTCTTCTGTTTAGGTTAATTACTGGGCTATGACACTAAATGTAGTAAAAATTAATATAAATATGACAGTGTAAACATATTTTTAATAAATTGTGTACCAGTAAATTTGTCCTTTTAATTCAAATAAAAAAATAATTATATTAACTACCTATTTAGAATTACAAAATAAAACATTACAATTATGGTATTTAGGTCAGGTAATCAAGAAAAGAGAAATGAACAGACTTAATAAATACTGTATGGCAGAGTATTCGTATGAAATAAGCTAACTAAAACTTAAGTGTTTACTTATTATAAAGGAAAATAACTACATGGCCGTGACATGTCTTAATACTTAACAACAGGGATCGGAACCGGTTTTTTGCAAAAACTTAGAAGTAACCATATTTTTCGAATTATTTTATACTCGAAATGTAGGTCTCAGTTGTGTTTTTAGGTTACGACTTCGTATTATTAGATTTCCCAATTAGAAATGAAGTAATTAGCAAAGAACGAAAAAATACCGTTTCCGTTCCCATACAAAAAATACCGGTATCCGATCCCTGCTTAACAATACAACATACGCAAACATCAGAGCGCAACAATTCTGAATTTCAATCTTTAATAATTTCACTGACCATCTTGCATCTACCAGGCTAGTTTAAAAACGATTTTGCTGACATGTCTGTCAGTTCGTTATAACGAATAGTTTCAAAATTAGGCTGCTAGTTATTACATGTTACGTATACGGTATGTCAAACTTCAATGTACAATTTCAACGCTACAAAATTGACATTGAAATATGCCAAATTCAAGGCATGCATAGTACAAGTTAACCAGTTAAAGGAACTTCTTCCTTCCTTTTCGGTACCAAGGACAAGTCTAAGGGATTCTTCATAATATCTTTCGCGCTGTCCTCGCTCATGTCAATACTCAACTCCGGTTCTGAATCGCTCAACTCATCGTTCTTTGGACTACGGTATAGAACAGCCGACTTTATGGACAGATCGATCGGTTGGTCTTGTTCTATGGCCACTCCGGCCACTGCTGGAGAATGAAGGATCAGGTCACCACCATTGCAATTCTGCCATGTAGGAATACCGGTTGGTAACGATCGAAGATTTTGGACGGGTTGTTGGTACGCTCCCATTCTGGTAAAGCTAGGAGTGGCCCCGAAAGGAGACGCTGGAAGCGTAGATTTCCGTTTTCTGACGTCTTTTGTTTGGAACCTAACAGCATGTAGCCTGACGTCTTTTTCGCTGGATGGTGAGGAGGCAGGTCTCAATATACTTAGGCCGCTAGTGCTTCGTGAGCTGTTATCGTCTTCGGGATCAGCTGATGACGCTCCAGAGTCTGACGGTGATATGCTTTGCCGCGTCACGTCTTCAGTGAATTGGCTCTTCTCTGAGCTTTTGTAATACTCTGCTAAGGCTGCGGCTGGCAGTAGGTTTATAGGAGGAAAGGACGTGTTGATAGAAGAATTGAAGGCTGGAGGCGATTTATTCGTTTGCATATGCTGGATATGCTGTTGCTGCTGTTCTTGTAGTAAGCAGTGGATTTTAAACCAGTTAGATCTTCGGCCATATCTTGATCCGGATTTAGACATTCCTACTAACAGACATTTTCTTAGCCGGCAGGCCTTGCACGACGTTCGATTTTTCTTGTTTATAACGCACTCTCCGTTATTCTTGCATTCAGATATCGAAGACAGGTTGTTGTACGTCCGCCCGAAGAACGACTGTAACAAATGAGAAAATTGCAATTTTAATAAACGGAAATTAAGAATCCAATTTGATCGAAAAACGGTCGCTTTAATACGCTTAAAATATCGACTTCCGTTGGCGTCGCATAAGAAGTAGCGATTTATAATCGATACAGTTAAAAGAATCGTCTGTGGGGCAATTCAATTCGTTTGGGCGCGGAATTAAAA
Organism: Cydia amplana; assembly: GCF_948474715.1. NCBI lineage: Eukaryota > Metazoa > Arthropoda > Insecta > Lepidoptera > Tortricidae > Cydia > Cydia amplana. The sequence continues at coordinate 14,781,394 of NC_086079.1, read as the reverse complement.
ATTACATTTTTCAAAAAGTCATCATAAAGAGCGTTGTGGTCCGTTAAAATCTGGGTCAACGTGAATAAGGCAGTATCTCACACTTAATATTACAGATGCGAATTGGCTCGGTTACGTTTTTCGACGTAAGTAATGGCACGCTTACGCGAATTTTAAATAAATTCGGATGTTCCCCCGCTGAGCCTCTTTCTCAATTAAACCCATACAAAAGCGTAAAATATGTGATTGTGCTACAGTTTCGGCTGTGGCGGGTACACTTGGACTAAATAATGGGTTGTCTCGTTATTTCGGCTTATAACGATATTTATTTGCGTTTATTGCTGTGACTCGGTGTTTCGGTTTGGTATTTTCAAATGGAAATCCATTTACAAAGTACTTTTTACTCGATCTGCGGCACAGATTTTCATCTAAATTACAGTGTTATCGAAATGAGATTTTGAAATTAGGTTCTTAACTGTGTTGAAATTCTACTATAGCAAAAAACATGTTTTTTTTCACTTAAGCTTAATTGCAAAAATCAGAATAACACACCAACACGCTATTTTTCTTATCAAGTTTTAATAAGTTTAATTTATTTGTGTGAAACAAAATTATAAAGCGTTATAGAAGGAAAAAAAAAGCAACGTTTTTATTTATTTATAAGTATCGGTACTAATGGATATTTTAACGTAGTAAGTATCTATACAAGTTTCTTATTTCTCAATATCAGACATAATATTTAGTGTAAAGAGCACATGCTCAAATTAAGAGTAAATTGGCGAAAGATAAAGGCCATTTCGAGAAAGATAACATTTATAACACACTTGTTACCGGTGTTTACGAGATAAGTACGTGCTTTGGTCAGATGGGAGGCGAATAAACTGCTTTACTCTAGTTGAGATCCCAGAACATTCGGAAAAGGGTTCTGGCTAGAATAGGAATATTAATAGCACTCGATTAATTCAATGGTACGTAATTTACATTTTTTTTTTCAAGATTGTATGTTACTTTTTTTTTTTGGAGAAAGCTAATTTAAGTAAGTAGATATTCTTTATTGTACAGTAATTTAATAGGTAACACAATATTTAAAATCTGAGAAAATCATTTTCGACTCAAAAGAAAACGTCTGATTTCAGTGATTTCTTTTCAAGAAGCAAACATTTGAAATTATTCAAAAGGATCTCTGTAACTAACGTTTCAACATAAATTCGCTTACGCATGTATGTGAGTTGATTAGAAATTTCAGATAAGTCTTTCTTCCTTATGGGCGCGGATCAAGCTACAGATAGTGCTCTAATTGAGCGCTTGTTCTGCAGAATGCTGTACGTGACTTGATTTTATTTTGTCAAAATATTTTTTTTATGATGACTAAGTATGTTGTGTTTTACTGGATTACGAATATATCACTTTCCCATTTTTGATTTTTACCCTTTATGATTTTTAACATTATTATCATGACATTCATGACTTAATACTAAATTATTTGTTGTTCGTCCACTCTACTTGGCTGTTTCTATACCTAATTAAAAAGCTGCATTTAGTTTGCTGTAAAAAAGAGTTACATTTGTTGTGATTGAAAATAAGAAGAAAGAATGAAAATAAATTTATTTAACGCCACTTACTGATCGCGTACCTATATCCTTAAATTGGCTTCGAAAGTATAGCCCGATTTAAAGTTGGATATTTTTTTACTAAGAATTTTCATACAAATATTAGTCAAGCACAGATACTCGTACCATCACGTCCTTAACGCGATTCCACGTACTTACACTATTATACGACCATAATCTAATCTGACCCAACCTCTTGCAGTAGCGGCCACATACTAGTAATATATTCGTATTTATACAGCTATCACTATTAGATATCAGCAGGTGATATTTAAATACAGCTAAATTGCCAAATTGAGCAATCCCTTTGATTTATGGACATGTTAAATAGATACATTGAATAGGGCGAGAATTGCACATCTATACAAACCAGCGTTTAAATATAAAAGGGCTTAAATGGGTCTGAATGCTGTACACTTACTTCGTTTTAGATAGAAAGTAAAAGAAAATTAAGTTATCACGTTGAGATACCAGTTTAGTTACTTACAACTGGAATTGATACCCAATTCAGTGAAACTGATAACTTCAGTGTACGGTATTATATTGGGAGAAAATATCGTAATAAAAATAGTACCTTTGCTATCATCATAGTTGTAAAATATGTACAAAAGAAAGCTTTTTAAATAGGCAAGCGTTTTTGGGTGCCTTCGCTTCGTAGTTCCATACCTCTAAAGCAGAAAGTCATAAAATCACTAACTTCATCTGTCAAGACAAACAAAACACTTCTTAAAAAAATAGGAGATATGCACTGATAGTCATATGACTATATATTAGCATTCATTATTTTCGAAATTAAAGTACACTCGTACTAAAACCCACTTCACTCTGAAATCTTCAAATTAAATCGGCAAAACAAATACAACTTTCTTGCACCGCAAACCAAACAAAGCTCTCAAAATATCACATCCGCATAAACTCGACGTCCATAATGGTTACGCCACAATACATTTTTCAACAATTTTACAAGCCCCGTGACAAATGTCCGCGGCATCCGCGTGGGCGGGGCACAGATCTCACGGTGGAGGTATCATAAACTATTCTTTCTTATAAATTAGGTACACGGCTTTTGGTACCTGCTTAAAGTCTTAACGTTTGGGAGTTTATAGACGTATCGATTTGCGGAGGCTTCAGTAATTTAAAGTTGAAGTTTGTGTAGTTACAGCAAGTATTGTAAAGATTTTTACCTAATAACACCGCAGAATGTGACAAGTTTTTGCATGAATTATCAGGCCCCGTAGACAACATGCCAATCGCTAACGCTCCGTAGCGAACGAAACGCAACTGTCACTGTTACACTAATATGAGAGAGTAATAGAGAGACACACAGCGATTCGATGGCGAAGCGCAAGCGCTTGTCACCTTGGCTAGACCGCCAGAGAAACTGACTGACTTCATTTTTGGATACAGTCCGTAATATTTTGTTTCTTCATAATTAGGTAATCTTCGTAATATTTTGTTTTTATTTAATACTATTATCCTTATGTATCTATGACAGGAGATCATAATTATACATACAGGATTTAACTGACAACTGCTATAAATATTAGCGGACACCTGTAACATGATTTTCAATTATGTGTAACAACTAGGCTAAATACGTTTTTGGATTTAAATCATATAACCGAATCAAAAGCGTATTTGTATCCCAAAAGGCATTCTGTCAAAAGTAAAAGTCCCTTTGAAAAAGATTGACAGACGCAGTGTCGGACAAATTAAAGTATTACAGTCTGAAGTCGCCATTCACTTTCTATGAACCACGGGGTTAGGATGGGCGGAGATGAGTTTGAGGTTAGTTTACATTGGACGCGCATGCCACGATAGTAATGTTGATTTTACAACAGGTCATTATTATGAAAGGGTGATTTAACTAATTATACCTGTAGCCTAGATCATATTTATTTTCATATTTAGTTTGAATAGTAAAAACGCCCTTAGATAAATGAGATTTTAACCCCAAATATTATAAATGTTTCTATTAACTTATAGGGGCCCAAAAAAAGGCTGTAGTCATCCTTCTGTAGTTACCCTTATTTATAGTAAAAATAAGTTAGGTTTTACCAAGTTACCCAATTAGAGAAATCAGTTTCATTTTGATAAAACTTCCTTGATAAACCTCTTTATTGTAGTAATTTAACCAGTAATTAAGTAATTTTCAAAGTTAAAATCAAATAACTAAATTAATCTTCATTAACAAGAAATAAAGAGCTTGACACCTTCTTAGACAATGCAGATTAACCTAAAATGAAAACTAATCGAACTTAAATGTCAAACGTCATACCAATTAACTGGAACCTCATTGAACATCATCTCACATCTCGTTGCATGTGTTATGCACAAAAAGCTAACGTTTAATCCTCCGACAATGCCCGGCTACGTTGCGAGATGACCTCGAGTGACCCCTTGAGCAACCTGTGACTTATGCTAGTCGGGTATACACCGACTGTCTGGTTGTTAGGCGTGGATCATCTGAACTCGCCTGGTGTGCAAATTTTATTTTTCATTTAGTACATAGATTTTTTACAAGTTTCGGAGATCGACTACTATAATCAACTTCTTATAACATATTTACTTGTTTAACGTAAGTAACATATTGTGTATTTCACCTTCATTCGGCAAAGACTGTAAAGCCATATAAAAGAACGGTCAACTTGTACTGTTACACTACCTAAGTCAATATTACTGTAACAGCGCCTAGATAATAATATATAGGTCATGGTATATGACGTACACTATCGCATAAATTTACTTTTTGTAGAATATGTTGCACATTTTTCATTTTTCATAATATTTAATGTTCGATGCATTCGGTTAGTGAAGACCCTAACATTTTTGCAATCTATCTTTTGATCAGAATAACATTTAATTGTGGTTTGCGTGGTTTTATTACTTGAAGTAAATTGCTGGGCTACTTAATATGTGCTTGCGTCATTTCTCGTCAATCTTTATCTACATAGGTGAATGAGAGTGTGTTGCTTCGCCAGCGTGACGAACAGAAATGCCTATGTTCTTCATAAAACTGCGGATTCCGTAACCGGTCTAGGCAGAGGGCCTATGATAACGGGTCGGGGGGTTACCATTGCGCTGCTGGCGTGGCGGCCATGAGGATGACCACCTCTATAAAATATTGTTATGACAATCTGAGGGGGTGGAATCCGGGGTTATCCACCTCGCTACCGGCATGAGAGACCAGCGCGTGGTGTCGCCCTGCGCGCTGCTTTCGGTGCGCGGGAGGTTCGTGTCCAAGAGCTTTGGCTCCAGAGAGATTTAGAGTAGGATATTACTTATTTTCCATATCGCCATAGCGCAGAAAGAATCTCCCGAGTATAATTATGCTCTTAAAGGGTGTCATTCTGAATCCCTAACGTTTGTCCTAAAGTCACTTGCCCTAACTGGTTTGTCCTAATGGGCACATGCCCTAACGATCAATTGTCATAACGATTATTTTCCATAATGTAAGGTTCTGAAAAATGGTGAGGTTTTAAAACTTGCTGCCACAAAAGTGGGTTAGGTTAGGGTTAGAACAGCGACATAACATTACGATAAGTAATCAATAATTAGGGAAACCAAAATTAGGGTTTTTAGTGTTAGGACAATTGATCATTATGACAAACAATATTAGGAAATGCAAAGATAGGAGAAAAGACTTTAGGGATTCAGATATAGACCCGCTCTTAAATCAGCGACTTAGCTCAGACCTTAACGAGCGTCAAACTATCATCATCATCATCTCCTAGCCGTTTTCGGCCACAGCGACTACTTTAACGGCCTGAGAGCGTCGCTGGTGCGCTCTCAGGTGTCTGACATAGCCAATCTTTGCATAGGAAATGTGCGGCCACACTCGCTGCAGGTCAGCACCCCTCCGACTATAGAGGCATAGAGTGGGATAAAGTTTGATGTACACAAATAAAATCAGTATTTTCCAGCGCGATTGACTTGAAAACAAAAACGTAAACAATAGGCTCTATCAAGCCCCAGGCGACCCATACAGATGTCTGTCCCGAAAAGGCAAAAACGTGCTTTGATCCGATTGAATTATGACGTGATCACGTCAAAATGACGTCAACTGATAAATGGTACATGCAGAGCAAACAATAGTTTAACGTAATGGCGAGTGCCACGGCCACTTGCCGTTCTCACGCTGTAGCTATCAATCCTTATGGCACGGACTTGGTGTGGCGACAAGCGGAATTGGAGCAAGTCTGTAATGGTTCATGTCTTATGTTAAGGCTATATTAGCGGTAAAAATATTATAAGTTGATTTAAGGGCAGCTGCTGTTGAGTAATATGTTTCCTTTGGAGGGTGAACTTAGACTAATTTGTTCCGTATTAACTTGTACTAATACTATATTTCTCTAAAGAACCCTAGTCTAGTTATCATCACGCGCTGATAACATTTTGCTGACCGACACAAAAACTGAAGTTAATTGATGATAACGTATTTTATATTGTGACAATGAAATGTTGCAAATGTTTCCATTTATGTGATTTTTTTCGTTTTAGCGGCACTTTTCTCAAAAACACAATTCATACCTAAAAAACTAGCAAGTAGTGCAATCGACTTCGACATTATACGAGTGAATGTTGAATACCTGACCCTGAGATCTGTTTCCCAGAATGAAAGTCAATTATTCGTATCGTTTTCGCGCAAAATCAAGACAACGGGTCAGCCCCGCTCTGCTCGTCGCTCAGCCTATTACCCACCACCGACATAATAGCCACTGCCGCAGGCACTGCGTTGGTAGCGGTGCATCATTCCACCCTGATCGCTCTGACCCATATCCGTTTATCTTTAATGCACATTTGTTTTATTTACAGTAGTGCTAATAATAATAACATCACGACCATCACGCATAAATGTACAAACTCACGATTAAATTAACATCCCTATCGATTTAACTCAAATAGACATATACTGTAGGGAGTATCGGGAAACTGGCATATGCCATAATATGCATGTCTTCAAAAATAGATACTTTAGCGGATAATATCTGCCTACTATTTAATGATACTGATCCGTTATTTTAAAAGATATCAAAGTATTGGTAGTGGATTTAATGATTACATTTTACCGTTTATATGGAAAGTGTTAAAATTAAGGCCTACGATTCCAAATTGGATTTTATAGAAGGAAAATCCCAAGAATGATCACACCTGATTACCATATGTACCACCAAAAATGCATCAAAAGAAAATTCCACACTTAATGCTAATTCAATTTAAATTCCAAAACGTCGTAAGTCCCCTTTATTTTACAAGCAATTTTACTGCTGATATCTACGAGTATACGTCATAATTTTCCGTGAACATGGTATTGTTGGCTGTAAAGTTTTGTTAACTATGCGACGGTATGGGCGGATGTTTGTCTGTCCGTCTCTCGTTTTAGATTCCGTTGAGAATTCATAATTAAGTATTGTCTTGTTTGTTTTGTATAATTAAGTTTGTAGTGAGCAGATGATTTTAGGTTAGAAGGTGCAAGAAATTTAATCAAACATTTGAATTAGCATTTTACAATAATTCCTAAAAACGTTTTTTTTTTGGCGAAAACGGTTTATATGACCAATTTAATTATGACACCCATTTCATTATTATCATAGGATTATTGTACACCAGGAGTCGTATTTTGATTGTAATAACAGGTTATGAATTTGATCTGTATTTGTTATAGGCATGATCTGTCAGTGTCAAAGGGTTATTTTTAGGTATATGTTTCTGGTAGATTATTTAAATACCACTTTTGACATTGACACTATTGACAGATCCATCCACATCAAATTTAAAAGCTGATATTACAATCGGAAGACGCCTCCTTATTTGCATTTAGCATTTTTTGCAAAAAAGCGTGACTTGACAATATACCGGTCTAATTTCTAAATCAGTGTGACTCTCACGACATATCTTTTTCCTCATTTCACATGGTTCTGTGACCTATGACGTCATCTGCGTTTCGCGACATTTCTTCGTATTTTTAGCCCATTTGCCATCTTTTAGTGGTGTTTGCGGTCAGTCGTCACGTGATGAAGATCGTATTCGTGATGTTATGACGATTCGTGATATATTATACAGGCTCATAAAGTGCAAAACTTACTCAACTAGAAGAACCAGTAATTTTTATATACGATAGATTTATGAGCTTGAACTACAGATCCATCAATAGAATTTAAATAATCGAAACCTAATCTATACAAAAACCAAACGTAAAGGATATTTTAAAGACGTTTCCCTCATAATTTGGACATTATCATCTTATATATTAATCAACCAGATTTCATTTACATTTAATTGTATATGTACCGTTATGTACAATTTCTTGAATGAACCACTTCATATTGACGACCCGTCAATATCAAATCAACACTCATTCATCGTCATTCGATGACATTTGTGTAATTTGTACTCGTATTAAAATATGCTTCATCATCTAAACACAATACTGTGTTCAAATTTTCAATAGCAATTAATGTCAGTGACAGTAAAAACGCTCTTGATGTCAAAATCACATCATTGTTCAACTATCTTAAAGTAAAATAAAAACATATTAATCTAAATATTTAAATGTTGTATTTAATTTCATTTTTTTTAGGAGATATATCGCGCTCACAGAAAGTAAGCTTATTATTACCTACCAGTTTATTTATACATAGGTAGCTGTGTGTATTTAAGCTCTAAATTGGAGCATTACTGTTTAGCTTAAAATACCGAAAAAAATAGCGCTTTGAAATAAAGTCACCTTGTTTTCAAAATGGGATATTTTATTGATTTAATAAGTTTCTATTTTCTTCTAATTGCACTTAGGCCGCTCCTTCGTAAAGCCAACGATCGCCGCTTTTATTCAATTCATCAAAATAAAACGATTAAATCGTTCCTCAGCGTGATAAGAGCCTATAAATTTATCATCTCTCCCAGTTTGGGCTCTAAATCTCCTCCATAAAGAATACAATACGACACCAGCAGTGTCCGATGACCTGTGCTATAAAAAATGGCCACCATAAGCTCTGATTACGAAACTAAAATGTTAGTTTGAGTTAGAAGCGATTAGACGATACAATATCTTTCTTTTAATGTGTTTTTTTTAAGTATCTTTAGGTTTCTTGTGCTACTAATCATGTCTATTAGGTTAAAAAAAGGATCATAATGAAAGTGACAACTAACATACATATTGATAATCAGAGAGTTGCAGCTACAAAAATATATTCTGAAGTCGGTAAATTGTATGCTGATGAAATATTAAAAATAGGTACAGTTGCTTATCACATTCACTGCTAGCGCGAGCTACGCATGTGTTTTCAATTGTACCTATGTTTTATAAACATGTGTTTTGCGCTTTGAAGCGAAAACAGAGCCTGCCAAGCGGATTGCTGGCAGTACCTAATTGTGTAAAAAAAAACTTTGTCAAGAATAACTTAATCAGTTGGGGGTAAACTAGTAAGTTGTGTAGAAAAAACTTTATGACAGAATTCAGCTCGAAAAAACTTCTTCGTAGGAAAAACCTATTTATGTAAAAAGCTTATCCGCTATATCCTATAGCTTGTGGCCACACAGAAGGTATTTTATCGGCCCGTGTGCGACGGAGATAAAGCGTGAATAAACATAAGAGAGAAAGGTATAAAGAAGCTGAATTCATTAACAGAAATGTGTCCTGACGCAGACGTATGACTAATACTAGCGGTGAACGGACGTAAAAGGTTGTTGTTATTCTAGATGAATATGATTTCAAAACGTAGGGAAATGATGATTTTGTAAACAGACTTAACATCTGTAGGCTGTGTTTAAACGTAAATTGTACTAGAAACTACGATTTACACCTTATACGAGGAGGTTCCATGTTTTGCACTAGTTAGACACCTTTGTAAAATACCATGGTTGCATTGAATGAATGATTAATTATGATTTACTTTTATCTTGTAAAGTAAACTTTGATGGCAATTAGAAAAGCTATCAGACATAAAAATATATTTTTGGTAAACCAGCAGGTACACCTCAAAACGCTATACTGAACAGTACTCGTAGATCACAGAACTTGTCGTAACTTTAAAGGTGTTAGAAGCCACGCAACAAAACATACTAGTGCAAAATAAGAACATAGGTATTAGTCAAATTAAACTACACGTCAAAAACACTACTTAACACAGCCGTATTAAACAGTAGTTATGCCCGTCTCGTCGTATTAAACTCTCGTTAAGTCAAAGACATGACATGCGACAAAAGTACCGCCCACACATGGCTGACGCTCATTATATCACGTCCTAGGTCGAAAGGCCGTATGTGTATATGAGGCTATTATGATAAAGCGGTGTTTTAGCTTAACAGGGTAGTAATACGCTTCTATATTACTTGTGTTAAGTATGAAGGAGCATCTGGCTATTCTGGATTACACAATCCTCATGTTTAATTAAGCAACCTCGTCACATTTTTCTATGAGTGCAGTTAAAATGTTAATGACGAGACCTTAAAATGATCTATTTAACATGCTTAGATTTAAAAATATTTGCATCACACTCTGGTAAATTAGGTATATTCGTATAAATTTTTGGATTACTACGTTTTCTACAGTACATTTTTTTATACTACGTTGGTGGCAAACAAGCAAACAGCCCGCCTAATGGTAAGCGGTCACCGTAGCCTTTGACGCCTACAACACTAGAGGTAAACCTGGCTGTCACTCCAAAAACCAAAGCGTAGTCTACCCCAACGGCTATGAGCTGTATTACCTACAGCAAGTGCTAATTTCTCCCTTGCTTTGTCTATCCAATCATTGTTTTTTTATAAATTAATAAACATGAACTCAACGGCACAGGTCAAAACAATCACATTACTAATTCCAAACCATTTGCAAAATAAACATATGAGTGAAGAGTCACATCGTTATGACGCGAAAAGGCCGCGCCCACTCATTGAGTTGCCGCGCGCTCATTCAGGTCAACGATTTCTGAAGTATCGGGTAATTAATTAAAATTTCGATTAAAGTTATTTATCCATAAAAAATAAACTAATTTTTGAGGTCGATAGCATTGATCTTTAGATAAGGAGACGCCCTCCTTTCTACCCACACTTCAAAGACCATACGCAGGAACTTACTCAATATAAAAGTCGAAAAATTTTCACACATTAAGGGCGTAGGTTGTCATAGGGTTATTAATTAGATAAATTCCTTCCCAAATGTTTGTATTACCAGAGTTACTTTGCCATAAATACGCCGTCAATTATCCTCAAACCGTACTCTCCATATAACTACATATGGTAAGTTCGCTCCCGTCGTCTCTATACTGTGATAGATACGATTTAGGCTTAGAATTTAGGTACTCTCTCAGTAGACCTATTAGAAAAGTTTTGCAAATTAAAACTACTGTCTCTAAAGTTATCCCCTGGAATTTCTTAAGAGCATATAACTTGAATTATAGTACTTTAAAAACATCTATTCTCTACGTATTTCTAATTAAGTTATTATGTTTATTTTGTTATATTTTCTGTATGCCTGTGCCATTTAAGAATTTTTAAATACAATGTAATATTGTTAAAAATAATAATAATAATTCAGCCTATATACCATCCCACTGCTGGGCACAGGCCTCCTCTCATGCGCGAGAGGGCTTGGGCTATAGTCCCCACGCTAGCCCAATGCGGATTGGGGACTTCACATACACCTTTGAATTTCTTCGCAGATGTATGCAGGTTTCCTGACGATGTTTTCCTTCACCGTTGTTTTGTAATATTGTTATTGAATAAATAAATGAATATTCTTCTTCTTCCTCTCGTTGTCCCGGCATTTTGGCCACGGCTCATGGGGGCCTGGGTCCGCTTGGCAACTAATCCCAGGAATTGGCGTAGGCACTAGTTTTTACGAAAGCGACTGCCATCTGACCTTCCAACCCAGAGGGTAAACTAGGCCTTATTGGGATTAGTCCGGTTTCCTCACGATGTTTTCCTTCACCGAAAAGCGACTGGTAAATATCAAATGATATTTCGTACATAAGTTCCGAAAAACTCATTGGTACGAGCCGCGGTTTGAACCCGCGACCTCCGGATTGCAAGTCGCACGCTCTTACCGCTAGGCTACCAGCGCTTGAATAAATAAAAGAATGAATAAATAAATTCAAATTAGACTCAATTCTAACTCCCCGTTCGTACTCACACCCTTGACTCTGAAATGCCAGTAAATCTTGATTATCAGTAAAAATCAATTCGGATGTTAATCGCGACGGTTTTACGGCATGTCAAGTGGCATAAACAGTCGTTAACCTAATGAGTTGCGCGGCAGTGGGCGGGCCGTGACGTTCCGATTCCGACTTGATCAGATGGAGGTTTTGTGTTTGATGTAAATAAATTTTATACAATACAACTGAGAATTGCGGTCAGAGGTATAAAATTCATAGTGGTATTAAGAGTGAATTTATTATTTTTGTGGTATGTATATAAAATGTAATATCTGGGTGACCGAGCTTCGCTCGGAAAACATATAATAGCTCGGAAATGCGCGTTTTCCCAGAGATAAGACCTAGCTAGATCGATTTTTCGCCCCCGAAAACCCCTATATACCAAATTTCATCGAAATCGTTAGAGCCGTTTCCGAGATCCCCGAAATATATACATATATATAAATAAATAAATAAATAAACAAGAATTGCTCGTTTAAAGGTATTAGATAAGTATGTTTACTGATCAGGGACTGACAGACTTAATGTGACGTTTGGGTGTGAACGTGAACTGCAGCTGCAATAGGAACTGCTGCGGCGTCGTTGTTGCCACCAGTACATTTATCAATTTCCTTGATGAAATGAGTGACAAAATGAAAGTCATAACTGCGACAGTAATGCGGCGGCAAACGTCACTCACTTTATCATGAAAATTGACCGATACAGCGGCGGCAAAAACAACAGTAATGCAGCTGAAGTTGTACATCTGAACGTCACATTTACCTCATGAAAACTGACAACAGAGCCTAAGATGTAACTCACTGATTGAGTTACAGCCTATTATATTCTAACACTTGCTTATAATACGAGTATAGAACATAAAATTAAATTAAACAAACGTTTACCTATTGTCTAAATTTTGAACTAAATACATTAATAATGACCCATGATCCTGAGCTAGAAAGGGAGTTAAAGACAGTTCACGTATATATTTTTTCAATTAAAGGAAAAAATGCCGCTTCGAGGAAGATTGTGGGTGAATTTGCCCAGTTTTCCTTTATTCTTTATTTATTTATACACCAGCAGCTCTTGGAACGAATGCTTGAGTATCACAGCTTGTGTTTATTTTTCCCTTTTTAATGTTCTAACTAAAATAATATGTGTATCTAGTCTATTTTATAATTTCAACTTTTGTAGCACTTATCGTTTGCAGGTGTATCTGCTGAAAAAAAAGGTAAATTAGGAATGTATTTATATATCAAAAGAAATGGAACAAAGAGACATAGGTACGGCGACTTACAAATACCCTCTACACAGGTTTTCAAAACAAGTATGTGAGCGAGTAGCGGTTTTGTCGTAAATAAACGAAAACGTCATGCAAATTGATACAAATACGTCGTAATCTGTAAGTATACCGAATTTATTTTTAACACCTTATCAAAGAAACATAAAAGTTTACTCAGATAAGCCTCGAAACAAATAATAATAAAGCCAAAAAATGTATGTCAAAAGATAAATAAACAAAATTAGAATATAAAAGTCACATTTATACAGATCTAAAGTCACATAAAAAGCACAGATGTTCAGTAAAAAGGTTACCATAAGTAAGGTGTTATCTTAACGATGCTTAAGCAAGTTAGAGGAGGGTCATAGTGCATAAGAGAAGCGATAAGCGACAGAGATTATACAATGTGTACAATGGTGCACATTAATTTTAATCGAGATAGAAGCAGGTATTGCTAAAAAGTGACAATATAGGAGTACCTAATCTAAGCCTAGCTAAAATAAGTTGACTACAATATTACATCAAAACATATCCAAAGACGGAGTAACGTACGACTATAAGTAAGACTTAACACAATAAATTGAAGACCAGATACCAAGTAAGTTTAAAAATAGTAGCCAGATCTGTTTTATAACTACTAAAATCCCAAGTTCTGGTCAAATACCTACTACTTACTTTAGCAAAGTGTCAAACATATAATTTTAATTTTGTCTTCGGTTACCAAGATATTATTCATGAATTATTACTATTTAAACTGATTATATCACCTATATAACCATTTACAGATTACAGCGTTCGTGGTAAACGGAAGACTAAAGGTGACAGTCCATTTCCAACCGCAGCTGCACTACTGTCAATTTTACTATGGAAATTGACAGTAACAGCGGCGCGTTCAGTACCAGTAGTGCAGCTGCGGTCAGAAATGGAATGTTACCCTAACAAGGGTACAACCTAGTAAAATGAACAGTAGTGCAGCTGCGGTTGGAAATGGACTGTCATCTTAAGGGAAAATATATTCTACTCTTTCAAAATTAGTAATAATAAAAACGGCTGTTTATTATCTTATAATTTAAATTGTGAGATAAAAATTAGCCGCTTCATATAATATGAGTGGGAATCTCGGCTCCCATCACCCAGTCCCCTTGTTACCTCTGACCGACACTAGTGTGGAACTGTGTCTCGCAATAAAGGCCGATACCAGGCACCGATAACAGCGTCCTATGCAAGCGGTATGGAACTGTGAGATTGGTACAGATGCGCCATTTTAGATTAGCATACTACAGAACTATAGTCGCGCGCAGATTCTTAATTAGATCTGTGGTAATAGTCTATGTGCCTACTAATGCTTTTTTTCTTTTTTTTTTAATATTTCCTCGATTTTAAAACATTATATATTTTACTAAGACAGTTTAATATTTCACATACTAAGCCACACAATATTAAAAATAATACAACAAGAAATTCATGTCCGAACGAAGCCAAATCTGAAAGTTCTGTTTTGCTCCCGTTTCAGCTGAAACCGAACCGTCGGCCGAAAAATGAATTTTATGCCGTCAGAGTCGTCAGACACTAAAGAAATTATTTCAATCGTCATACGTTTGACATCAACGGCCTCAGATTATTTAAGATAATTATTAGGTACTAAAAAACGTATGGATTATGAGAACAGTGTATTTCTTTTTCACTTTTAACTAAATAATTTCATATTTTCGATGTCATTCTTTTAGTTCATTTTGATTGTTTTTTAGTTCATTTTTTTGTCAAGCGGACCCCAGGCTCCCATGAGCCGTGGCAAAATGCCGGGATAACGCGAGGAAGAAGAAGAAGATTCTTTTAGTTCATTTTGAAATTTCGTTTAAAATAAGACCATCAAAAATATGAAATTAAGATGCCTTATGAAGTAGGTAGCTTCAAAAGCTTCATACCTTGTCACACTTTTTTCGCAGTAGCTTCTGTTTGTCGTAATTAATGTGAGCCGTCAAATATCACATTGAAATTCATTTTGAATATAAAATCAATCATACAGGCTGTTAAGGAAGGAAACTATGCAGCTCAATTTATGAGAATAAGCGGAAATTGTTAGTAGCTAACCAGTAACACCAGAACATAAATGCAGCTTTAATTTATTATTTACAAACATACATATTATATGTATGTATATGGGTTGAGCGAAGTGCCTCAGCGTTAATCCAGACAATAACATATGTTATGTTAAATCATAAATTTTATCTAAATCGGTTCAGCAGTTTAAGTGTGAAGAGATAACAGACATACAGGTTACTTTCTAGTTTAATATACATACCTACTCCTAAGTAGTACTCGTAGGGATCGAGCTTTCAAAAGACTGACTTTGAAAAAAATACTTAAGTGAACAGGTGAACAGACTAAACTAAACTACTCGTACTCGCTTATCACTTATCCCCGATGTAAAAAACAAGTAATTGTTTCCACCATTATAAAATATGAAACATTTATTATAATTTTTCGGCCTGTCAGTCAGTCTATTGAAAGTCGGGCGTAACTTATCGATAATTGGATATTTATCATTACATCGGATTACTGGCGATCCGATAAATAATGGAGTGTGAAAGAAATACGACTTTTTTAATTAACGTGAATTTGGAGCGTCGTGGGTGAGAAATTTAATACTGTATTCGTACATTACGAACATATTTAAAGAGTTATCGAAAAAAAAAATAGCAGACTCTTCTGGTGATCGTAGAGCTGGCAGCTTCCTCGAACAAAGATTAAGTATTGCAATTCAGCGAAGAAATGCTGCCAGCATTTATGGCACCATGCTTTAAGATTCGTTTTACTTATTTTTAGATTTAGTTTTTAAGTTTTATAGGTTAATGTTTTTGTATGTTTTCGTATATTATTATAATTTCTATTACAGTAAAGTTTAAGACACAAGGTAGGTGTATAGTGTATAGTAAAAGGATAGTAGACTGTTATCCTTATATAGGGCGCAATCTGTATTGAAAGGCAATAATGACCACCCTATAACATATTTTTTTTCTTTTTTTTCTTACGTAGTATTTTAGTACTATTAATTAGCAATGAGGCTTGAATTGTGGATTTTATAAATAAAGATCGTTAAAGGTATACAAAAAAAATCCTAATGACCCGCGCAAGTCCCCTATCATACCTACTTATCTATATACACGGGCAAATAAATAATCAGAAATTCTATGAAACTATATAAATATTACAAACAAGTGGGATTCACATTTAAAAATAATATTTACATATTTTATATTAAAGGAAAAAATGGAAAAATTACGCTTCCGGCAGGACTTGAACCCGCAACCTCCGCAATCCGTGCGTTAGCTCTGCCAATCGAGCTACGGAAGCCTACCAGAATATTGCGAATTTTTCCATTCCTTAGAGAGACGATTACATCTCTTTAACGGCACCGGAGTCTCAAGTTGCATTGAGAATTCACCAGTAACAATGTGCTAACTCGTACTAAATCAATTTTTTAAACATGCAGATTACGTCTGCGAGCGATATTCCAAATTTTATATTAAAGGAAAAAATGGAAAAAAATACGCTTCCGGCAGGACTTGAACCCGCAACCTCCGCAATCCGTGAGTTAGCTCTGCCAATTGAGCTACGGAAGCCTACCAGAATATTGCGAATTAATTTAGTACGGGTTAGCACATTGTTACTGGTGAATTCTCAATGCAACTTGAGACTCCGGTGCCGTTAAAGAGATGTAATCGTCTCTCGGTAGATGTCGCTATACGCCACCCCAAAGGCGTGTGCATGAGGGAAGGAATGGAAAAATTCGCAATATTCTGGTAGGCTTCCGTAGCTCAATTGGCAGAGCTAACGCACGGATTGCGGAGGTTGCGGGTTCAAGTCCTGCCGGAAGCGTAATTTTTCCATTTTTTTCTTTAATATAAAATTTGGAATATCACTCGCAGACGTAATCTGCATGTTTAAAAAATTGATTTAGTACGGGTTAGCACATTGTTACTGGTGAATTCTCAATGCAACTTGAGACTCCGGTGCCGTTAAAGAGATGTAATCGTCTCTCGGTAGATGTCGCTATACGCCACCCCAAAGGCGTGTGCATGAGGGAAGGAATGGAAAAATTCGCAATATTCTGGTAGGCTTCCGTAGCTCAATTGGCAGAGCTAAAGCACGGATTGCGGAGGTTGCGGGTTCAAGTCCTGCCGGAAGCGTAATTTTTCCATTTTTTTCTTTAATATAAAATTTGGAATATCACTCGCAGACGTAATCTGCATGTTTAAAAAATTGATTTAGTACGGGTTAGCACATTGTTACTGGTGAATTCTCAATGCAACTTGAGACTCCGGTGCCGTTAAAGAGATGTAATCGTCTCTCGGTAGATGTCGCTATACGCCACCCCAAAGGCGTGTGCATGAAGGAAGGAATGGAAAAATTCGCAATATTCTGGTAGGCTTCCGTAGCTTAATTAGATATGAGCGCCGCGCCGGCGCGCCGCCGCCGCCGACAAAATTTTCGCGCCGCCGCCGCCGACGCTGCGCTATCGGCGTGGCATCGGCGTGACCTTGGTAGCTAGTACTACTTTCAGAATCAGATAATATGTTTTTAATCGAGTTTAGATCATTAACGGCGCCACTTCAAATAGTTTATAGCCATTCAAAAGGTATTTTAGGCCCAATATAATTCAAAAATATCGAAGGCAAATGCAAACTTATCTGTCTAGTAATCGCGCTACTAGTCTTGGGAAAACGAAATTATTTAATATCAATTTTAACATCAATATGCTTGTAATAAACATACTGATTTCCTTCCATTTTTATTGTGGGACATTCCACATTACAATTTATAGATTGTATATATACGATAGTCAATAGACATATGTCAATCACAATGAAAAAATTAACTGTGATCAACTCTGGCTAACGTGAGACTCGAACCCACATCTTTGGATTACCGATCCAATGCATAACTAATTTTGCCAGCTAACCATCACCATTTACAGAGATGTACAAAATGGTTTTAAAAAAGCATTTAAATACAAAATGCAAAATACTTTTCAGATTTACTATTTCAAATGCAAAATACCAAATAGTTTTGCGTTTTGTATTTCAAATGCTAAATGCAAAATAGGTATTTTCAAAATACTTTTTCAAAATAAAATACCTTTTGACCAAATCTCAGATATTTTTATTTATTTTAGGTATTTATCATGAGAAATAGAGACACAATGCCGAGCCGAACAAAAACGTCTAATAACATGGCACCTTATGCATGACATTTTGGTCATATTTATCAGTAGGCGTATCAATAAATTCTGTTATGTTATTAATAATAATAATACTCAATAAGCCTGACATTGTGATAGTAGATCGATCGCAATGCCGGGCCGTGCTCGTTGACATCACCATCCCCCATGATGAGAATCTCGTGAAGGCCGAGAAGGACAAGTCCAGTAAGTACCTAGACTTGGCTCACGAGATAACCGCCATGTGGGATGTTGATTCGACGATCATTGTCCTGATAGTCGTTTCAGTGAACGGTCTAATAGCGAAGAGTCTCGACCAACATCTTGAGAGACTCTCGCTAGGTGGTTGGATCAAGGGCCAGATGCAGAAGGCGGTGATCTTGGACACGGCGCGGATAGTCCGCCGGTTCCTCTCTCTGCGGCCCTGACCACCAGTAGCTTGGGCCTTGGCCCTTGCCCCGCTGCTGGCGGCACCCTAGGTTAGGTTTTTTTATAATGTGTTTATAATATTTTTTATATTGTTTTTGTAAGTGTTTTTATATTTTAATTTTATATCCATATTGTAAAAAAGCCTAACTTAAGACAAAAGATAAATAAAGATAATAATACTCACTTAAAATAATGTAAAAAACTAGACTAAGGCCCACTTGCACCATCCCACTAACCCGAGGTTAAGCGTTTAAACCGTTAACCCAGTGTCAAATTGTACTGGTAACCATAGTAACTCCAGGTTTAAGCGGTTAACCCCTGGGTAGTGGAATGGTGCAAGTAGGCCTAACTAAAAGAGAGCCATGGGCCCATGGCTCCATTTTGTGAATTCTGTGGCCATTTATTTCGGTTGATTGTGCATCTAGTTCTTATTTTATTATTATTACACTTTTCTTTTATTAATAACAACTGGACTGGTTGGCTAGCAGGCGCCTCTATCGGTCAAATTCGGTAATACAAGCGTCATTCGTTCATTTTATTTTGTTTGACTGGTAATGTTGGCTAAACTTAATCACAAAGTATTTTGCATTTTGAAATGAATATTAAAAATGCAAAATACATCTCGAAAGGTATTTCAAATAAAATACAAAATGTTTTTTACTAAAAGGCATTTAAATGCAAAATACAAAATAGGTATTTTGCATTTTGTATTTGCATTTTAAATAGAAGTATTTCAAATAAATCGCATCTCTGACCATTTACCGCGAATTTAACCATTGCAAGCATGGTTAAACGTCTTTAAAAGGTATAAAATTGGGTTAATTTTGAGATATTAAGCGTTTCCACGTCCAAACGTCCGGCCGTTGGCTTCGCACGGAAGGGCGTCGGAATCGGGTCTCAATTAAACTTGGCCACTGTTCAAATTTCAAGCTTTGCTCTCTCACAGCTCAATCTTTGGCTGTGCATCGCTCGCATGGAATTAAACCGCTATCTGAACCTGCAAGTTTTTGGCCCTGGTTGGAGCTCAACTTTCGGCCTGTTTTAAAATGCTTGAGCATTGGGCCTTATCCGATCTTAGCTCCATTGCAGCTCGGCCTTTGGCGTCGCACGAATGCGCCCGCAGGAAAGCTCCAGATCTCTTTAACACTATGGCTTCTCGCTCTGCTCTCTAGCAGCTCGGCCTCGCACTGAAGCGCGCCGCAATCGGCGCTCCAGGCGTTCGGCCGTCAGCCATGCTTACACTTGGCTTTCGAACTTAGCTGTATGCTTACCTGCAGCTCTTCCTCTGGCCTCGCATTAGGAGGCGTCGAAATCAAGTCTTCGGTGTTACATGGAGCTCGGAGTTGGGCCTCACTTTTTGATATAAATCGGTTTTATTGGGTCGATATTGGTTAATGACGGAGCTCAACTTTCTTTGGACTGTCGACAAGACGTTTCCCTGGTCATAGAGAAATATAGTAAGACAAGAGTGCTCACTCCATACATCAGTTCAGACTATTAATTTCAGTGTCTACATCTAGCATCGAGTAGCGGAACTATCAGTACTGCTACATCTATTGTCAAGTAGCAGTACTGATAGTTCCACTACTCGATGCTAGATGCTAATAGTCTTTTTGGTACTAAAACTGATGTATGGAGTGAACACTCTATGTATTTTTTTCTCTATGCCCTGATACAGCCAAACCGCAATTTTTAACTTAGCACAAAAGATAAGGGCCTCGCTAAGATCTTCCGGCCAGAGCCTCGCCAAGATTAAGACCGCCTCTGATGCCGCGCAATACCGCTTATCCACAGTTTATATGATATCAATTTTTTTCGTAATATTATTCAATAAATTATCCTTGAAAATAAAAGATGCATTTATTTCATAACTTTCTTACAGCAAAAACATGTTTTTTCGGTAAAATTTTGGTTTGAATTCTTTTTTCATTAATCGAAGGTGTTTCAAGGCCACGCCGCCGATTCGCCGCCGCCGCCGACCTATTTTGACCGGCGCGCCGCCGCCGGCTATATGCATATCGGCGCTCATATCTAAGCTTAATTGGCAGAGCTAACGCACGGATTGCGGAGGTTGCGGGTTCAAGTCCTGCCGGAAGCGTAATTTTTCCATTTTTTTCTTTATTATAAAATTTGGAATATCGCTCGCAGACGTAATCTGCATGTTTAAAAAATTGATTTAATATTTACATATTGTTAAATAAAAGATGTGAAACCCTGATGAAAACTATATCTCCAACAAATATGCCAGAAACGTTACGCCTTTCCCTTTCTATATTCCCTTGAGAAAAAAACCTAATAACCCAGCACAGAAATGATTAACACTTCGTACAATTACCATCAACTCAAATGGGGCCTGTCTCAGGATCCATACTCCGTAAGATATAATTTATCATTTGTATCTCTCAGATTGTGATCTAACTGTTCGTATAATAACATGAGGTAGCAGCTACCGATATAATTGTTAACGCTGCGGGCAGTGTTCTTTTTTTAAATGCCGATAGTGAGAACTAGAGAGTATTGATTTGAGATAAAACGTATAGTTACTAATGACTTCCATATTTGGTGTGTGAGCTCTCGCTTTTGTAACTGGGTGATATATTATTTTACATAATTATAAGTAATATGTTGTGATTTCACTTCATTTTGCATAACAGTTATAGTAAAATAATTTTTAAAATATTTTTTCCACACTGTTTTACCTACTTGTAATAAAAAAAAAACGTTGTTGGCCCGACTTAAACTAAACCCGAGCCCGAGCCCGACTAAAAGCGCTGGTGGCCTAGCGGTAAGAGCGTGCGACTTGCAATCCGGAGGTTGCGGGTTCGAACCCCGGCTCGTACCAATGAGTTTTTCAGAACTTATGTACGAAATGTCATTTGATATTTACCAGTCGCTTTTCGGTGAAGGAAAACATCGTGAGGAAACCGGACTAATCCCAATACGGGCCTAGTTTACCCTCTGGGTTGGAAGGTCAGATGGCAGTCGCTTTCGTAAAAAATAGTGCCCACGCCAATTACTGGGATTAGTTGCCAAGCGGACCCCAGGCTCCCATGAGCCGTCGCGAAATGCCGGGACAACGCGAGGAAGAAGAAGAAGGTGTTGGCCCGACTTGAAAATGTTTGAACCGCCTACGCCATTAATTTGTTAGGATCAAGGTATACAAAAATAAAATCAAAGATACGAACGACAATGTTTTGTAAGTTACCATAGAAAAAGCAATAAGATGTGATAAACCGTCAGACCTTGCAAACGTTTCTATGGACCGTTTTATATGCATAAGGCTATATATTTTACGATGACATTTGAACATAGGGGAAACTGGGGAGGGTTGATCACCCCTTTTGTTTTTAGCATACATTTTCTTAACAATTTGTAGTATTGAAAAACTTTATAGACCATACGATTCAGAATTTATCTCTTCATTAATAGTTTGAATTAGAACAGATTTGTGCAATAAATTAGACCATTATTTAATGAAAACCCATACTGTTGACTTTTACCATGTGTCCCCTATGTAAGGGAGACTTGTTTACCCCTGGTCGGGAGCCTTGATCCTAGGGGGATCAAGTGACCCTGGTTCTTGGGACACATGGTAAACAGATTTTTACCATGTCTCCCCATACCAGATTCTCATTGATTATATAACTCGGATCGCTATTAGTAATGCATCTATAATTTGTAAAATACACAGCAAACATATATATATTGCATCTTCCATGCTTTGAAGTTGTATTTTCGGTAATCAGATGTCTAAGCCGAAGGGATCAAGTCTTCCAGATTTGGGGACACTTGATAAAAAGATTTTAAGCGGCAATGTCATATTTCGAGGATAGTATCTACATTAATTTATTCACTTTATCTACAGAAAATTAATATATGAAGATATCAAACACATATTAATCCATAATCTTATACTTTTAAAAAACAATGTAATCGTATTATCCATAAAACAACATAAAATAGGGAATCAATTTTTGAACCAAAAAAAAGTTAAAAAAAAAAACAAAAATCTAAGTTATTAATATCAAATTTCTTGTAACAAGCTAAATTTTTTAAAGTTATTATGAAGGTATTTTTAGCGTCAGATACCTACAGCAATTTTAAATTTTTTACCCATCTCTGGTCGTTATTGTTTACTATAATAAATAAGTTTAGAAATTTACTGCTCACGTTTCGAGGACGGTGTTTGAGCTGCATAATCCTAAAATTCTTTCTATGGACCGTCGGTTCTATAATAGTACATAAGGTCGGAAAGCCATTGAAATAGCATTTCATCCATAAAAACAAATATCGCCGGTTGAAAACCAAATATCGTTATAAGTGTTGTTTGTCGACCGAGTAACATCCCCTGTGTGTAAAACGTTTAACTTGATAAACAAGACCAAGTGCGGGTAGTTAGTAAAATGTTGATGTCAACTTTAGTTAGTCTTTTCAAAGGCCATGGGGATAATTCCGTTTTCGGAGTTCGGTGTCGGTTGTATAATTAAAAACTGAATTATACGCCATTAAATCCCGCCAGTAAACAATAATGAGTCAAAAACCTTGAAAGTTTAAATCAGTGTTTCTCTGGTCGTACTTTTGCGGCATGATTTACTAAAGAAAAGAAAATATTTATGATAGCTCTATGAATCATTTTGTAAGTAAATTTATTACAATTATTACAATGTATATTATTACAATGTATCTTGATCGCTTTGGGGGTGACATGATCCCGGAATCATATCTCCCCAGAAGAAAAAGACAAAGTCTCCCCATACATAGTAAGATTATAAAAAGTGCCGTACTCGAAACGTGTGTTCGCGTATATCAATGTAATCCAAGTTAATCATCACTTCAATAAACAACAAATAAAATAAACACACTCACTAACATCATTTCCATCTCATATTATAAAATAAATCCAGTTAAAGCTTACCGAAAATTGAATATAGTACGCAGAAAATCTTTCACCGTCCGCCATTTTTGAACCACTGACTTTTCCGATACAGTGCCATGACAGAACGTGAAGTTAGGAACGAATGAATGACTGTTACCAGTGCAAAAAAATGTATCTCGTTTGGTTTGATTAAAAATGAAGTTTACCAAGTGTCCCCTAGGGATCGACCCTCCCCACCCTCACCTATATCAAAGATTGACACGCTGATGTTTTCAATTTCATTTTCACCGTAGTAATTGGCTTCTAATTAACCCCCTATGACAGGTAAAATTGATACCTTCTAATTATACAATAGGGATTCCAACAATAATTATAGCACATACTATGAAAGTGTTAAAATGCCAATATCGTACAATTAGAGGTCAAACTAATCAGCTACAAAAACAGTTCAGGTCAAGGGACTTCATTTTGGAACAAGCTAATTGAAGATTAGATTAGATTGGTTGGTAAGTCTCGTTTCAGCTTAAACGAAATCCACATAAGAGTATGACGAACCTCATATTATGATTTGATTGATATTGTATTTTAAAGCGTTGAATACATACTTCGAATCTTCCCATCGATGTCGATCATGTACTTTCGACGGCTCAATTACAGCAATATCTCAAAAGGGACTTAAAATAATACGTACTACTATGCACTTACTACGTTTTAGAAATAAAGACTCTATTAGTGTATTAGGCCAAATTATAAAGTAACGCATTAATGATCGTGTATCGTGTAATTATTGACGCCGACAATTATTAGAGATTATAAAATTATAGATTGTATGAAAGGTTTATTTTCTAGGTGAATTCGCGTACAATGTTAGCTGTGTTACTTGTGATTTCTATGATTCAAGTAGGTAAGTACTTAATACAGATTTTAACACTCGATTAAGTTTGAGAGATATTTATGTAAGTACAGAGTTGAAATGTGCGTCTTAGTACTTAGTTAATTATTTTGACAATTTGAATTAATTTGTATTTTTGTTAATTAGATCAAGAGTACCTACCGTAAGTTATATTATAAGCAAACTTTTTTTTAAAGAATACATTGTAAATTTATAGTATATATAAAAAATGGTCCCCTACCTCCCTAATTTTTGTCTTGAAAAATAAATACCTATCACAGAAAAAAATCATTATTACCTACTGCAAGCAAGTTATATTTTTAGGATATTATTTATCTAATAAAAAATGGGAAAAATACGATAAACTACAATCTAACTACATCCCGTCAAGACCAGCCTATACTTATAAGACCGACTTAGAATTACACATTTCTTCAAATTGGTGCAATAAAATGCAATGATTTCAAAACGATACCGGATTAAAAAAAATCGATCACGAAGAGTTGTCAAAAAGTGAAAGCATTCCGTTAGTCAGTGAAATAATAACACAGAGCATGTTATTACGTTTACAATCATAGCTTTGAGCTGTCGCGGCATAAGGCTAAGACATAGGGCGTGTGTGGTATGATCTCATTTAACAGAATGTTTGTAGATAGAAATTTCTTTTTATATTATAATAACATAACAATATAGATTATTGCACCAGACTACGACTTGTTTGTAGACAAACGCAGCAGGCTTCGTAACGTGCTGTTTTGTGAACGTCTTGCATGATGATATTATTTGGGACATAGATATTTCTTTATATTTATTTTACAAATACAAAATGTATTTAGGTACTTTTCTAATTGAATGTTTGATTTTATAGGAGGCAAACGAGCAGACGGATCACCTGATGGTAAGCGATTACCGCCGTCCATGGACACCCGCAACACCAGACGGGTTGTATAATTTAGTGTTAAATAAATAAATATATTTTGTATTTTGATTTTTAAGTCTACTTTGACTTTTTGCCTACTGCAAAACACTTTCGTATCCAGAACTTGTAGCTGTTTCTTAGGGTAGGTACATTTATAAACAAAATAAATAATAAACCCTGTTTTTTATTAAATAAAAAAAAACACTGATTTATATTCAATTCTATGTTACAAAACAATTAAATAAGGATCTTGCTCCCCCTAAAATCTCATTCTCATAGATCCAAAAAGGCCGACGTGACTATAGTTAATTTATCAAAATAGTTTCACCCCGTTGTACACAGAACCTTACAAGTGATCGTCTGCAACACGCCCTACGCACACATAGGCGGCGCGTAGCCACGGGCTGACCTCACGCACACAGGTGCAGGTTCACCTGCCGCGATCCACTCGTGCGCACTGTCACATGTTAGGGCGGGGGCACAATGGGCGGGATTTAAAATTTTGAAAATTTGATTTGATTTGAGCACATTTTCTTATTAATTTTCAGAAACCTTATTTAAGTGCGACAGATTGCGCGTTTCAAAATTATCTTTAATGTTTTACTAACTGGAGCATAAAGTTAGAACCCCTTAAATTTAATGTTCAACATTATTAACATTTAATTTGTCGGAAAAATGTATTTTATAAATCTTTGAAATTCGGCAGATAATGGGTAAGCTCGAATATTTTTTATTTATTTTGCGCTTATTTAACTTATTTTTATTTTTAGCTTTCGGTATTATCAATTGTACTGTAGTGAAAATCATCCATAAATAATTTAGACTACTCTAGTTGCTTATTCAAATTCGAATTACAGAACAGAATAGAAACAAAATAGGTAGCTGTAATTACATTCATATACTCTTTGACTGGGGTATGTAATAAATATATCAATAATTCCTTCCATCCGCAAGGAATTTTGATTTGGTTTTAATAACCAATACTTCAATACGCTTAAACACTGCCATTTTTAAATTACAAAGTATTTTACAAATCCGTCGTAAATTACCAACCGTTTAAGTTTTAATAGCACCTTATTACACATAATAGAATTAGAATAGCAGGAAAATATATTCAAAGCTTAATGTATTACGGATCTAAACAGTAAACTCTGACATTCCACACACACATTCAAAACATAGAGCATCGGCGTCACCTGTCGGCTGGCGACCTCCCATCCACTACGTTATTAATACACTATTGGTCAATACACAATACAACACATATACAATTGTCTACTTACCAAAGATGCACTTTGGCAAGTTCGAATAAGGTTGGAATTAGATTGCAGGGCGTAGTTTAATCCATTCAAGAGCGCCCGATCGGACGCACACGCACACATTTCGAAGGTGTTGCGATCCGCATGTGTGTAGCGACATCGGTTTTGAATGGATATCGATAATGCTGGATCGATTTTGTATCCTATTTTCTATCGGCAAGGTCTAGTTTCGTTTGAACTAGGAAGTAAGATTGGATAGAGCACAGCCCGAGGTCGTGGGAAGACCGCAGACCGACGATTTGGTTAGTTATATTTTAGAGTTAACGGTACGTTTTTGATAACAGAACAGACGGAGCAATATGATGGTTACAATCACTTCTAATTGTGTAAGTGCAAGTTGTGCTTTTCAGCACCTTTTTTTAATTATTGTTAGATTGTTATCATTGAATTAGAATAGAATAGAATAGAATATTATTTATTTCAGCATAGGTACACAGTTATACAATACATACACAGGAAGAAAGAAAAAACTTATAATTAACTTGTACACTGTCACTACACTGAAAAAGGTGAACACTCAGCATGATGCCGGGTCCTACTGGAGTAGCCCTGACGCTGAATTGAGTTGTCATTAAAATCAATGAGTAAATATTATTAAAAACTGGAGTGTCTAGTGAGTTTGCGAGTTAGACAACCACTCATTTTTTTCTTTTTATAGCTTTAATGAGATGTAGGTAAGTTTTTTACCGTTGCCGGCTAAAAATAGATATGTTTACAATCGACGAAACCAGTGATTCATTTCAAAACAATTGATTTTATTTTATTTGGCTTGATGATATTAACCTGTCAAATCCCACGATATGACGTCACCATAAGCGTTCTGGCTCATATATGAGCCTAAGAGCTGACAGATTAATAAATGATTGTATTAATGTGAGAATTAATTGTCATTCATCAACATCTACCTATTCGTACTTCTTGTCGTATAATTTGTAAAAAAAAAGTGATTGCAAGAATCACAAAACATTGTATTAAAAACCAAAAACAACTTTTAGCCAGTTTTCATGAAAGTTTTGACATTGACAAGCGTTATACGTTGATTTATTCAACTACTTACTTATAAGTACGTATTGGAAAAATGTACAATTTTAATACATATAAAGTAAAATTGTTTAAATCTAAATAAACAGTAAACACTCATACGAACACGTACAAAGTTAATAAAGGTCAGAAATCAAAATCAAATGTTTAATATTAGAGGCATCTGAATTAAATGCGATATTACGTGTGATTTACGAATCCAATCGAGCTCAGAACGCAAGCAAATATTACTTTAAAATAAGGTTACATGTGACATTTCCGAGCACTAACAATATGAATCTTATACTAATTGAATAAAGTTGAAATTCCTTTTTAGCTTTGAAAGTTTTCAAACCGATTCATATTTAATGTTTCAAATGCCAAGCGTGCAATATGTCAATGTAGTGATGAAACAAATCATAACATATCATAAATAATTGAACAGTGCATCCGTGCTGCAATTATAGGAGCAGATAATGTAAAGTTCTATTAAAGTCAAGTAACCTTGTGAGGTTTTTAGATTGCTACCACGCAACCATTACTTTATTGTGTATTTAGATCAATGTTTGGTGTTTGCATAACTTGCTACTCGTATATAGGTAAGTTGGTTGTCTCATGTAGTGCACTTTTCAACTTATTGCCGGTATCCCGTTGAGCTGATTCGCAAATGTGTATGTTTTTTAGGTTGATTATGAAAACGAAATAAGTATAAATGGGTCAATTTCACCAAACGAGCATTTTTGTCTAATTCCCATGGAATTTTGAAATACCAACATTACACAAAAAAAATTATGCTGATAATTTGATAAAAAATATAATAAACATTAATTTTCTTATGGGGTAAAAAAATTCATAAAACTATAAAAGTTATTTCAATTTAAAATTTTGGTCAGGGCACGGGAATTAGTGTGTCCATGGAAATTAGATTTTACTAGCACGGAAATTAGAACATGGCACAGGAATTGTTTTCTTAGCTTATTTTGGTAGTTAAAACTATTATTTATGTATATTTTAATCTACAATAATATACTTCAACCATACTGAAGCGGCATCGAACATATTTATCTTCTTTAATTTTAGTTTCGGACGACAAATCTACGAAAGTATGTTACACTAAAAACTACGTATTTGACTAATCGTTTCCTTGATTTTAATGGCAACTAATCTCTCTTTCTTAGTAAAATATACATATTTCAAAACAATACTTTGAGTAGTTGCGTAAACATGTCCGCCTTACATACAAAACTATTCATTAAAAAGTGTCATTATGTATCTGCATGTAGATAGGTACAAGGTGTATGATCTGGTATATGGCCGTATAGGAAATGATACTAAGAAATAAATAGGGGCACAGAGAGAAGAAGTTATTGTGTAAGTTAATCTGAAGAAATCGAATATGCTGCCTTCATAAATTCATAACACAAACAATTGTTTAACCACATATGAGGTAAGGTGGGGTAAGACTATCACCGGGGTAAGACTATCACAGACAGACAGACATGGCGAATCCATAAGGGTTCCGTTTTTTGCCATTTGGCTACGGAACCCAAATAAGGTATCTAATAGTATTACGGTTTAATTTATAACAACTAATCTATTAAACGAGCAATTCTTGTATATATTTCGGGGATCTCGGAAACGGCTCTAACGATTTCGATGAAATTTGATCATATATGAGGGTTTTCTGGGGTGAAAAATCGATCTAGGTAGGTGTTATCTCTGGAAAAACGCGCATTTTTGAGTTTTTAGGTAGGTAGGTATATGTTTTCCAAGCAAAGCTCGGTCTCCCAGATATTTAAACTTTATACGGCATACGCTGTCAGCTGTCAAATTTACAAAAACAAAACATTGCAAATGTGATTCATTTTGTTTCATGTAACTTTAGGTACAGGTATTATAATATGTAATAATTCCAGAAATAGTTTTATGTTTATATAATATTTTAATGTTATAATATGATCAATGAATAAGGTAAGGTGGGGTAAGACTAACAGTACAAGGATTCCATACAAGTGATAGTCTTACCCCGGTGTCGTCTTACCCCACCTTACCTTACGTATTAAAATTGCCCGGGTTATTCGGGTCCATCCTGTATGTACTATAGTACTTATACTAAAAAACTATTCACAGATTTTTGTGCATTCTTTAAGATTTCCTTAAATGTAAAATAGACAGATATACGTCGTATTATTATTACATATAATATATATTCAATGCCAATATATATATGTAATAATAATATGACGTAAACATTGCCAATTAACTTACAGTGCCCCCAATAAAAGATTTGTTGACAATATATGTAATACTTTCTAATTCCCGTGCCACTTAATCAGCTGATTTAGGTAAATTTGCTATGGGAATTAGGGCACGGAAATTAGAATTCGTAATAAAAAAATTCGCCAAAAATTTAAATCGTGTTTGACCAAACTGATATGTTATCGCTTACATAAAGATACATAAAGGGCTCCTAAATATGACAATTGTCATTGAAAAGCTATGTGGAAAATAAAATTTATAAGGGGCATCGAAATTAGAAAAAAATTGTCGCCCACCCGGATTCCGAAATACTTACGCGATTTCCTCGAACACGCCGCGGCTTGACTTACATCCGCTTGCTTTGAGAGACAGCCGAATACTGCCAGTACAGGTGAGGCGGGACACGAGGCGGTTCAAATACAAACGTCGGCTGTCAGAGCCCTTTGAGTTTTGCCGACGAAATTTTACTCGCGCGCTCGGACAAAATTTAAACATCGATCACAAGTTATTTACCACAATTAAGTTAATAGTATATGTGCTCAGTGATAGTAAATATCATCTAGTTTAAGTATTTGACACTAAATTAGTGATACTAATGTAGAATTTTTCGTAGGATTTTTCATTATGCTTAAAAGTAGATTCCGGACAGGGCACGGGAGTAGTAATTTGAGCCTTTAGGTATTTTTATGTGTACTCTAAAAACCAACTAATCAGTGAATTCATATGGAACTCGGTGTGAAAGTGTGACTTCTTTATGTAAAAAAAAAATGGTAAGTATTATCTGATGCTAACCCGCGATTTTCATCACGGACAGAAAAAAAATCGTGTTCAGAAATTGACCCAAATAGCATTTTCGGGGTTGGGATTATTATGAATATTTTTAAGGAGTTGTTGAAAAAGGCTTAGTCCACATTTACCGCCTAATAGCATGTACTAAATTAGGTCGCCCATCCAACTTGCCGAGGGCACTTTTGACGGTTCATTCCTGCACGTGGTCAACATTCTAGGGCTTAGTGGCGCTATTGTGTCGTCATCAGCAAGTTGTAACTGTAAGTCAAGTCCCTACTGAAAATCTTTCTTCTTAAGGTAAGTTTGTTTTATTTGATTTACATTTGTGTTAACTGTGGGGATTCATTATTTAAAGGATAAATTGATTTCTTTTTTGGTGTTAAAACAACTGCTGAAAAGCATATATAATTAGTAGAAAACCTACAAAGAAATGGTCATAAATAAAAGGAACATATATTTGATACTATAAATTTCCATAATATACCTATAATTACTATTTTAAAGTATAAGCGCAGCATATTAGCTGCGCTCTAAGACTCGAATAATAGACGTAGCTCGGAAAGCGGCTAAGTTAAAATGGGACTGGGCTGGTCATGTCTGCCGAATGCCGGACGACTTGTGGGCCAAGTTAACCACAGAGTGGGAGCCCCACGAGTCTAACCGGGGAGCCGACAGGCCTCGTCGGCGATGGCGGGATAGCCTGGACTCCTTCTTGAGAGGCTGGCCAGATGTAGCACTGAACAGGGACGACTGGAAGGAGAGGGGGGAGGCCTTTGCCCAGCAGTGGGACACAGTGGGCTCTGTATAATATAATAATATAATATAAAGTATAATACACTTGAGGTAACCTTTGCAGCTAGCTGCACAAAAAACTTGATTCGCCCATAAACAACCTTTATTTGGGTCTTCTAGATTCTTCTAATATATATTTAATTGGACGGTTTAAATTTCTTGCATAAACACAGCTATAAATGCATTTAAATGATAGCCAATGTGATTCAATCTTTCGTAAGTTCTCAAAAGTAACGGGGCCCTTACGATATAAATCATATATTTAATATCTTCATTATGGAATATTTTTCAATCGACAGTTTTCGCATGGAATGATTGCTTTAAATCCGTTTACTGCACTTAAGTTAATTAAAGTTAATGATTTTAATTAAGAAAGTTGTTAAGATAGCTTAAGAGTAGAAGTTTCGGTTCCGTTGAAGATATATTATATTATATTTCATATTTCTTTATTCATAAAATTACAAACTTTATATGTCAAAAATTAATACTTATAATTAGTCAATTTCAATTCATTAATATAATATTCATCAGTTACAGTAAAGTAAAACACTATTATAATAATTAACACAATTCAAAAAATAAAATAATAATATTAAATTACAATTAAATCATTTTTATTATATTCTGACATGTCATAAAAAGCATTTCTAGTGAGCCATTCTTTTAACTGAGAGTAGAATGTCAGGTAATTTTCAATATTATTGTATTTATTTGTGACTCAGAATTAAATGGAAATAAAATGCCCTAGCAATACATTAGTGTTTTTTAATAATAAATCTATGAATATTACTGAAACAATTGGATATCGACATGGTTAGTTTTTTTAATGATATTTTATTGATATAGTACGCCTTTTTCCTGCTTTTTTCACCAAATTAGTGTGTTTCCATAGGTCTTGTGTCAGGCGTAAAAACCCTGAGCTATCTGGTTGTCAGAAAAAAAAGACTCACTATACAACGAGCTCGTAAATACTTAACACTATTTATGATAATTGTGATTTTAATGCGATAAAAAGAACTTAATGAATCCGCCGCCAACATCAAAAAATAAATGCGCTATAGTTTCTAATAAGATAAAACCGATATTGAATTCCCAATAAAAAATTACTTCAGTGACATACTGAAAACTAAAGTCTATCTGAATCAAAATAAGGTTTGGTTTTCATTGACAACGTAAGGTCATACGTTTGATACTCATTTCATTGCAATGTCAACTTAATTTGAATGGCGTTAGAGTTTCTGGGCTCAAATACGAGGTTGATAAAGTAAGCAATAGGTATTAGGAGTCGATCGATATAGTCACGTAAAGTGTCTTATTAGGAAATTAACGGCTGCCCACTAATTGCATAATTTATACATTAACACTGTGATATGATATCCGCTGGACCATACAAACATTATGTACGGTAAAAGTTAAATAATTAACCAACATTTTGGTATAAATACTATAAATTAAAACAACAACAACTAATTTTGAACTTACAGTCTTGCTAGCTGAGTATTTAATTAGCATTAGGTCTAATTACAATAAAAAAATACTAGTAATCTCCGACATATTTATAAGAACGATAAACTATTTTCACTGACGATACGATAACCTATTGTTTGGGTTAATTTAAACACATATTTTATAACCAAATATATACCTACCAGAATTTATTAGCACAAGAAACAAGAATCAAAAGTACAATCTCAAAGTTATTGTCACTTCAAGGTCACGGTCAGGATTTAAGAAGCTTGATATAAATTAAACCTCTAACAATTTGACTTCAAAGTACTTATGTAATAACGAGACATCGTATTATATGAAAACTTGAAGAGCCTCGTTTGTATGACAGTCGGTGTTGAAGTGATCCTCTTAATGATGCAGCTAAGAAGGTTATTAAATCGAATTTCAATATCGGTTCTAAATCGTGATCTTTTATCGGAAGTCGAAAATATATTTAGTTACAACGTTAAGCTTGAGTTTTATGTCTTTTATAAATTAGAGTACGAGATATTTGTTTTCGTGACTTTAGTTGATATTGAATTAATTAGACTTTTCGGTGCCTTCGCTGCTTTGGGTTTGGTTTTAGTTTTTACATACCTATTCGTAAAAAAAAACTTTATATCATCTTTTGATTTTTCCTAAATACCCATTTGACTTTGACCTAATTGTGTGTAGGTGTACTCGTAAATACCCCTTTAAAAGGTAATAGTGATAGTGACTCATAAAATGACCTACTACTTACTTACTGCCACTAATGTTTACTTACCCCGTCAAACGTTAACAGTTGTCAAACCGGGGTCAATCCGCATTAACGGCGCGTTGTTGGTATAACCGTACGCTGTGTGCTTTACTAATGAGCGGTTAACTTTGTGGCCGTAATCGCTGATTTATGGTGGTATAACGCTATTTTTAATTATTTTTTTTCGATGTGGCATGGACAGCTCTTGTGAGCAAGGACCCCGCTAAGGATACGGGCGAGCCTTGCTCATATGCATATCTGTCGCCAGTTTTCCCTTAGTCGCGCCTTATACGACACCCACGGGACGAGATGGGGTGGTGCTATTCTTTTCTGATGCCGGCACCATACGGCACGCTATTTTTAATTTATTTAATCCAAAAAAAACGTGGTTACAATTACAGTTTTGAATGATTCACGGTTAGTTTCACTAGACTTATAACGACCGGGATATGAACCGTGATTGGGCGATTATTTTTTTTGTTTTCCCCTACACTTTTTTTTTCAAATTTGGGATTTTTTATGTTTTTTCTAGTCAGAATCACGAGCTCTTTCTATCCTAATAGGAGAAAAAAGTGTCCTACGGTTTTTATTTCCATTCCGTTACCATTTTTCATAGACTTTGTATGGCGGTCGCGGAATGGAAAGATCGAAAAATGTATGGAAATTTCGGGACACTTTTTTTCTCCTATTAGGATAGAAAGAGCTCGTGATTCTGAGTAGAAATAACATAAAAAATCCCAAATTTGAAAAAAAAAGTGTAGGGGACAACAAAAAAAAACGCCCGATTAACTTTTGTATTGTTTTCGAGCTTCCGATATTACATATAAAGAATACCGGGAGCTTCGGGGAATGTCAAGATTACAATGTAGGGAAGTCAAACTGCAAACTGCTTGTCAATTTCCTACTGTACTAGGGCAATGGAAAACGAATATCCAGCTGATGTTCAAGGGGCTAGCCAAGATGACAATCGTTGACAGAAAACGCCAATAGAAACTTAAATTATGTATGGAAATAGTCACTTGACTTTTCGTAGCATCATCCCGATACATTTTTACTTTTCGTTTGGCAATTGTCATCTTGGCTAGGGCCCCAACAGTTTAAATTTTCAATAAGCTGAGTCAAATAAGATGTGGCCTAATTTACTCAGTATCATGACTGAAACGTCACTGAACAAATCGCTATGCGCAAACGTGTATTTATTATAGTAACGTGGTACTATAATTACCCGCTAGTTAAATATTTATTTATACGAGCTTCTAAACGGTCACTACTCTCAATAAACAGGCTATAGTAGGGAGTCCACGTATCAAAGGTCACAGGTTCGAACCTTTAACCGACAAAAACCGCATCCGTCACTTTCTATCTGAATCAACATGTAAGAAAACTTGCCAAGAGACATCTTCGTACCTGAGCCACACAGTCTTGTTAAAATATACTTAAATGATACAGGATAAGGTTTAATTTAGCTTGGGGTTTGAATAGACAAGAAGTTCTGTGACAAATTTAATGGAAGCCAGTGCCGATCGAGTGCTGAGTGATTTGATTACTGATTGATGGTCGATGGATTTATATAAAGAGGTTAACGCCACTAAAAGTAATATTTATACTTAAGTACACAAATACGAGTAATGCAAAGACTTTTTAAATGTTCAATAAATTGATATAACAATGCAAATTATTTCATAAATATGCTTGTTTTAAATTTCTAAATAAATAAATAAAGACGACATTCGGATGGCAACTGCAGCTGGATTACTGGTGTGACGTCAGCATCCTCCTTGATAAAATGAGTGACGCGGCAGTAATGTGGCAGCAAACGTCACTCATGAAATGAATGTTACATGGCACAGAGCTTTGCAGCTTTTTTAAGGCCTTTACTATCTGAAGTAGTTTTTTAAGTTAGTAATAAGTTTTAAATTATAATAAACAACGGTTATAATTTAAATTACCCGGCGTACTATCAGCTCTAGCTAAATCCTAAACTCCCTTAAGTGTCGTAAGCCCAGAACGCTCGTGAAATGCGAAATCAGATAGTTCCAGCTTTTTGCTACATTACCTTTTATCCAGCTTTGTACGCGACTGTACCTGTGTAGTCTTGTACTGTTTTTGTTCCCCTGTGGTTTATGGCTTTTTGTGCACGTCTGTACCAATGTCACGTAGTCTTCTGGTTTACAAAAAAAAGGTCTTAATTTAAAGAGAATGTCCTAGTGCTTGGGACTTTTTGAACTAACACAATTGTTTAAGGAACTTAGAAGTTAGTGTTTTCGCAATTTGGTGTTATAGCCAATTTACTGAAGAGAAGGCCTTTGACATGGAGTTGTTTTATCATTAGCTGTTAAGTTTTTGCTCTTAAGAGCTAGTTGAATCAAAAATCCGCCTGATGGCAACGTATATCGCAATCACTCTTAAAATGCTACAAGAAAAAAAAAAACAACGTGTTTCACTCCGTGAGTGCCGGCAGAAGTGAAAACTCAATTACTACTGCAAAATGTCTGCAGCACTATGTATAATTGAGTTTAACGCCATCTAGCGTTATTTGGTCGCATTACTTGAAACGCCTAAGCACATCACTGTTAGTATTCGAGTTATATTAATACCAGTTAGAGGCAAAACTCACTAGATGGCAATCAATCAATAAAACTCAATGACATTGTTCGATCAGGTCACGTGTCCGTCTTACGGTTACGTGACCGTAAGACGGTCACGTGATCTGTCGCGAGTTTAACATTTTTTCCCCACCTCAAAAAGTGCACAGCGCCGCTAAAGAAGTTTTCACTTCAAAAACTGATTCACCATATTATAAGCTATCACTTACAATTAGTTTCATATAGGTAGATAGGTTATCATTGTTATCAAACAAATGAAGTTTACTGTAGACATATCATATACATAACATAGAATACTATACTATACTATATATATATAACATAGAATACTATGTTATAGCATTTTGACTTTATTCAATACCTGCTAGAGCTTTTAAAGTAATAAAATTGTTAGTGTATCGCAAATTTTCAGTCACATATACTTTCCTTTAAAATTGAATATAAGTAGAAAACACCAACCATCCTACGATTGTAGTAATCCTGAATATTCCGCAATAAACTTTATCTACCGGTCATACCGCCAATTGCGCACATCCTAACCTAGCAACATGTAGGTAACCAACGTTCAAACCTGCAAAACGTACTAATTCATAAAATCAGCAACACTAAACTGTTTACTCCATTACCCATTCAAACACGCCATTCTAGCCCATAACTTTAGAAGAAAACGTTACCTTTACGTCAAACTCACAGATCTGAACCTACTAGTTTTCTAGACACGCGCAAAACGTACTTTATTTCTTTGGTGATATGAGTTAGTTTTCATTGGATGCGCAAGAGTGGATCCTAGTTTGTTTGACGTGAAAACGACGCGTGCGACGTGCGACGACTAGGTAATTTGTGTACGCGTGCTAGGGATGAGGTTTCTACGTTTGTTTAAGTGATCTCTAGGTTTGAGCTAAGTGGGCACTTTGTTTTACCTCAAGCTAATAGGTACTAAATAAAAAAACTGTTTTCTGCTTTTAAAACTACAAATACAAACTCTTTAGTTGCTAACAGATAATTAAATGTTATATGCGGCTATGTCTCTAATACTGTATCCATATGCATAGCCTGCAGCCCAAAAACGCAAATCTTTAAAAATGGGGTGGGGTATCCCACATACTTAACTCTCTTGTGCCTTAATTTGATAAGCTGATGACATTAATTACTCTTTTGCGAAAAAAAATATTATTTTACACATGTTTTAAAATTGTAAGGAAATCTTTTCCAATGCGGTGAAAAAACACAAATTTTCGTATCGGTATCTAATAATTCATTATCTGTTCTATATGGCTCCATAGATTCCATGTAGCAGTCTTACCAGCCATATATTCCTGCTAATGCCTTTATTGGAGCGTATTTTCGTATTTAGGGCCCCGCACCTGTATATTGGTCTAATAGATTACAGCTACGACAGCTACCGGGTACCACACTTAAACTAGATTTACGGAAAGGAGTTACATAGCAGCCGTAAGTATTATAAAACGTATATGTATTTTATATTGTAGAAAAGAGGGAGAAATAGCGGTGTCTACGGCAGTATTAGAGATTTTTAATTAGATTTACGGAAAGCAGTTACATAGCAGCCATAAGTATTATAAAAGGTATATGTATTTTATATTGTAGAATAGAGGGAGAAATAGCGGTGTCTACTGCAGTATTAGAGATTTTTAATTTTGTTATAGGGGTGATTTTAAGTAGGTACCGTAAAATGGGGTGAGTAGGGACAAAACTGACATTCAAACCTCGATAAAATTGTTTATTTACATGTGGAAAACTGATTTTTGTACATAATAAATGTTCCGGTCGTTTGTATTTTAGTTTTTTTTACGATTTTGTGTAGTTCCATTTCATAACTTTAAAGATAAACACGAAATAGTAGGAAATCCCAGCTCACCCCGTAGTTGGGGTGAAATGGGATCTCATACTAAGGTGAGTCTTGAAAATTGTTGTATCGACACTTTGGGATTATGAACATTATAATAGCTTGATTTGTTATTAGAATATATAATTTACGTAGCAGTAGCTTATAAAAACCAACTCACCCCTCTGTCATCCCTTCTCTCCCCATTCATGACCCAACTGCCCTTGCAATCTTTACTCACCCCATTTTACGGTACTTAATATTGTACACTTCATTTTAAGTTGGATTTGTTATGTAATATATTTTTCCTCAGAATCACAAACTCTTTCAATCCTAATAGAAGATAAAAAGTGTCCCAAGGTTTCTTTTCCATTCTGTTACCATTCTTCATTTACTTTATACTCGTATGTCGGTAACGCAATGGAAGGAACGAAAATGTATGGATATTTGTAATACAGAAATATCTTGTAACAAGGAAATCATAGCAACCCTACCGTTAAAGGATTTAACGTCGCCCGTATCCTTTCAACCGCGCCGACGTCACATACGCAGCGCGTACGCATTGTATTATAATTCCCCCGTGTTAGGAATCTACAAATAACTATTCGCTCACAATAAATCTATTTGCGCAATCTAAAATCAACTATAAAACTAAGTAAACAAAGTTTAAAGTTTGCTGGAAAGCGTCGCGGGCGCAGCCTGATTGGCATCAATATTGCATAGGATTGATGATTGAATTATTACGATAGCGATCGGACTCGATCTAGCCAATATGTCGGGGTAGTGTTTTATGGAATAGGTTGGGTATGACTGTCCTGGTATTTGACAAATTGATTCGATTTAGCGATTTGAAATACTTTGTTGACTTACTAAGGCATAATGATATGTAGTTACTTCCTCACCCCGTAGTCTCTCGTAATTGGGGTGAGATGGAACAGTGTACACAGACAGAAACACACACACACAGACACAGAACACACAGACAGAACAGAACACACAGAAATAGACAGAAATAGTGTAATTTTTTGGAGTTTAATCATTAAATTTGCTTAATAATTAGGATCAAAATGATTAAAATGCTTGATTGAATTATTACGGTAAGATGGGGTGAGTAGGGTTCGCGGGGAGAGTTGAGTTATGAATGGGGAGAGAAGGGATGAAAAGGGGTGAGATGGAATTTTAAGGCTACTTTTTTTATACCACATAGGTGGCAAACAAGCATACGGGCCGCCTGATGGTAAGCAGTCACCGTAGCCTATGGACGCCTGCAACTCCAGAGGTGTTACATGCGCGTTGCCGACCTTAACAAACGCGCGTTGCCGGCTACTGCTACAAAAATAATGTATTCCAATTTAAAATGGAGCTATAGTAATACTCATAATAAAAAAAAAAACGATCCAACAATCTTCCAAAATCACCTTTGTATGAAATCCCATCTCACCCCAATTACGAGGGACTACGGGGTGAGGTGGGATTTCCTGTTTATCGTCAAAGTTATGAAATTGAACTACCCAAAATAAAATAAAAACTAAAATACAAACGTCCGGAACACTTATTATATATGTCGGAGGCAGATCGTAAAATCGGCCATATCGAGATATTCCTAGGCATACCATGAAACGCCGCCATTTCATGATCTGACTAGCGACTACCAGCCATATCGTTCAAACATCAACGTTTCGCGATTTGCCTAGCGACGTTTATACACCATTCAGTTTGCATATGTAAAAATAAAATGTTATCGAGGTTTGAATGCCAGTTTTGCCCCTACTCACCCCATTTTATGGTACCTACTGTTGTAAATATGTTAGCTCACTTTAAACTATAAATATGTCACATTCCTAAGATCTTATTCTAATTACCTATTATCAGCTTTAATTAATATAATTCATAACAGCCAATAGAAGCCAAGCAGTGGTTGCTTCTCAAGAACAACCTCGATTCGACTATCACTACATAGTATAAAATTAATTAAAAATTAAAAAACACGACTGCAGTTTAAAAGCGAACTGAAAAGCTAGAAATAATTTTTAGTTATGTTAGGTACTCAACTTAATGAATGTAAAATAGAATATAAGTGTTCAGTCAGGGTCATAAACAGCAATCGGAAAAGTTTAGGCTCATTTAGGATCGTGACTGTACCTGCATATTTTATTTCGATTGCAGTCGGGGACCTGTGAATGGGAAAATTTCAATATATCAAGGTCCCCGACTGCAATCGAAATAAAATATGCAGGTACAGTCACGATCCTAAATGAGCCTAAACTTTCCCGATTGCTGTTTATGACCCTGACTGAACACTTATATTCTATTTTACATTCATTAAGTTGAGTACTAACATAACTAAAAATTATTTCTAGCTTTTCAGTTCGCTTTTAAACTGCAGTCGTGTTTTTTAATTTTTAATTAATTTATTTTATTTTATTCATTTTAGTGACCATACAAACCAACCACATTTTTTATGATTTAAGACAATTTAGTTGCTTCAAGGAAATTTCATCACGTTGATCTTTGATATGTTAGCATAAAACGTGCTTAAAAACCTAACTAGGTCTGACCCAAAAACCAGACGTATTGAAAAGTGCTATATGGCTTAATATCTCTGCAACTACATAATTATTTCCTATTTGTTAGCTTGTTATTAGTTGGCTTTCGGGCTTCGCAATTAAGATACTTGGGGAAGCTGCAGAAAGCGTGCACCTTTCTTATGCTCCGGGCCTTCGGCCCTACGCGAAGTTCAGCCTTCGGCCTTCGCAATTAAGATACTTGGGGAAGCTGCAGAAAGCGTGCATCTTTCTTACGCTCCAGGCCTTCGGCCCTACGCGAAGCTCGGCCTTCGGCCTTCGCAATTAAGATACTTGGGGAAGCTGCAGAAAGCGTGCACCTTTCTGCGTGAAGTTCGGCCTTCGGCCTTCGCAATTAAGATACTTGGGGAAGCTGCAGAAAGCGTGCATATTTCTTACACTCCAGGCCTTCGGCCCTACGCGAAGCTCGGCCTTCGCCCTTCGCAATTAAGATACTTGGGGAAGCTGCAGAAAGCGTGCACCTTTCTTACGCCCCGCGGGCCTTCGGCCCTACGCGAAGCTCGGCCTTCGGCCTTCGCAATTAAGAAATTTGGGGAAGCTGCAGAAAGCGTGCACCTTTCTTACGCTCCGGGCCTTCGGCCCTACGCGAAGCTCGGCCTTCGGCTTTCGAAATTAAGAAACTTGAGGAACCTGCAGAGAGCGTGCACTTTTCTTACGGTCCGGGCCTTCGGCCCTACGCGAAGCTCGGCCTTCGGCCTTCGCAATTAAGATACTTGGGGAACCTGCAGAAAGCGTGCACCTTTCTTCCGCTCCGGGCCTTCGGCCCTACGCGAAGCTCGGCCTTCGGCTTTCGTAATTAAGAAACTTGAGGAAGCTTCAGAGAGCGTGTACCTTTCTTACGGTCCGGGCCTTCGGCCCTACGCGAAGCTCGGCCTTCGGCCTTCGCAATTAAGATACTTGGGGAAGCTGCAGAAAGCGTGCACCTTTCTTACGCTCCGTGCATTCGGCCCTACGCGAAGCTCGGCCTTCGGCCTTCGCAATTAGGATACTTGGGGATGTTACAGGAAGCACGCACCTGCCTTACGCTTCGGACCGTCGGCCCTATGCGGAGTTCGGCCTTCGGCCTTCGTAATTAAAATACTCGGGGAAGTTGCAGGAAGAGCCCATCTGTCTTAAGTTTTACTTACGTACGTACTACGTACGGACACAGCTATACTACAGAATGAGAGATGAATATCATTATCTCATTCTAACAAATAGCTTTGTCCCTACTTACGTAAGTAAAACTTACAAGTGTATCTCGGGCTTTATATAAAAATTACGTATAAAAATATACGGTTATAATGACACTTTCACACTTTGTTCCGTCAAAGTCGGTACAGAGTTGTATCTGAAGACGGACTCT
The DNA here is from genome assembly GCF_948474715.1 of Cydia amplana. Classification (NCBI taxonomy): domain Eukaryota; kingdom Metazoa; phylum Arthropoda; class Insecta; order Lepidoptera; family Tortricidae; genus Cydia; species Cydia amplana. The sequence goes on along the minus strand of NC_086079.1, from coordinate 14,739,265 downwards.
ACAATCTCAGACTCTCTACAAAGAACTTATTTACACTTTTCTATTCCCTTAGCGCAATTTAGAACATATTGGCTTGGTTTCAAAACAAGTAAAATATGATTAATATAATACCTATGTATAATTTTTTTTATGATCAACGGTCAAACCACTTCCTTTTAATATCCCAACAATAGGAATATTTGGTTTTATGAGATTAGCTTTTCTTAATATATTTTGTAAATTCTTACTTTCTTAAAATTGGACTTAAACCCTCATATTGTATATATATTATTGATCGTCTTTCAAAGCGCTTCATTTTGATGCCCTACTCGATGGGTTTGCAAGATATTTTTTTCTTAAGGTTGCGTAATATGGCGTATTAAGTCCGCCATATTGATTTTGTAATGACGTCACATAGCCTATGTCACCCGGGATGACGTAAGGATTCTAATGATATATCATACATCTAAATCGGTTAAGGCATTCTGAAGTTATCGTGGAATAAAGAAACTCACATACATATATACATACAAACATGAACGCTGAAAACAATACACTCTTTTTGTTTGGGCAGTCGTGTAAAAACAAAGTTGCTTCCTGCTGTCTGTCTGTCTGTCTGTATGCTTAGATCTTTAAAACTACGCAACGGATTTTTTTAAATATTATATAGAGTGATTCAAGAGGAAGGTTTATGTATAATGTGTTAACCCGTGCGAAGCCGGGGCGGGTCGCTAGTATTATTATAAAATACTTTAAAAAATTATACGACCGTAATAAAAGCTGCACTGTCAACAAAGCTAATAATAATCATAAATACTGGTCTAATCTTAGATTATATGCCAAGCGACACACAGATTTCATCATGTAAATTAATAAGCTCTGTAAACCACACAATCGTAACTAGTCATATAAAAGTCATATAAGTAGGAATGCAGGAAAACGCATTTATTTTACTGCCGGGATTATGATGTTTAAATTAATATGAAATTTATATAAATATTGATAGCCGGCTGTAACTCTTTAACAATTAAAGGTCAAACATTGGTTTTACGACGGATTAGTGGCATTTAATTAAGTAGTCATTAAAATTTTATGGGTAGGTATTTTAGTTGTACCACAATGAATTAATTTTCATGGCGCCTCTCTGATGTTTTTTTTTATTTTACCCTGGTAGTTCAATAGGCTACATGACTAATTTTTTTTATGGTATCAATCGATCGGGTTTGTTTTTAGGATCAAATGTCTACCTATATGGGACCCATTGCATTAAAGTAACACAAAAGTCAGAAATTGTAGTCAAAGGCCGACAGTCGCACTTCACTCGCGAAACGCCCTATACAAAACGGCCAAGGGCCGAGACGTCATCGCCCATCTTGTAGTATGGACAAAACAAGAAAATTGCATTTTTGTCGGTGAAATATTGCGTTTATGTATATAGTTGCAATACAATATTTTATTGCATGAAATGTAAGGAATCGAATGGTACCCTTACTTTTATCGTTTTTGGAAGTTAAAAAAAAACTTAAATTTTGAAACTTTCAGTACGGATATGATGGTCGTTCTTGTCTACGTGACAGCGTGATAAAACGGTGTCCGTCACTTTCTTTCCCACGGTGTTAAACAGTGACAGTTATTTTATCACGTGGATAAAGATGGATAAAGCTATCCATAATAGGCTGGCAGGTCCTGTATTTTTGAAATTTTTCAATATTTTATTTTAATATCCACATTATTGTGATAAATTGCTCGTTTGCTATCTATTTTACTAGATTTTGTTATAAAATTCAACATGTGTCATCATCCCTATTTTCTTAATATAAATAGCAGTTTGCTCAAGACCGAGACGAGTGAAGATCGAGGGGGAGGCCTTTGCCCAGCAGTGGGACACTTAGGCTTATAATAAAATAAAATAAAGCAGTTTATTTCTTGTTATAGCAGTTTTAAGTTTAAAAAAACGTTTTTAACGTAATACTGTCATAATTAGGTACAAACTGTTGTAAAATTTAGCTGCTTTGCTGGCAGGTACTTACATATTAGTTACCTAATTTAAATAATATTATTACAAGTTATCTAAACTGCTAAAGAGCAATCTATTTCAAGAATGCTCGTGATTCGTAATAAATTATATTTCTAAATAGAGTCTGTTCGGAAAGAGAAGAGTCGTGGAATGTATTAGCACAGATTAAAAAATTGGGCCCCATACATTCCACGACTCTTCTCTTTCCGCACAAACTCTAGCTACTCGTTATCTTATTTCAGTCACAAAAACGCTTCCACATGACTATCATACGTATCACCCCAAACTGTTTGATCTTAAACGCCTCTAAAGATTTAAAATTCGAATCACACATTATTACGATCAAAGGTATCGACTTAAACTAGATCCAAACACCTTAACAGCCTGTAAGCGTTCCACCATACGAAACAAAGTACGTAAATGCTAAGTAAAAAAAAAACAGTTTAGCAATCAACCCAGTTTCAACCCTATATAAACAGTCATAAGGTTTCTTTTCAGATACAGATGAAGTTGATACACTTTAAGAATTTAAAGTGTAAATTTGAGACTTATGTCAAAGAGGGAAGGTTTAAATCGGTTTAGAGATCATGAGTGTTATAATTAAAGACGTCGATGACGGCAGAGCACGCGCTACAAATACTTATATCGTATTGATATTCCTGGGGTAGGCTGTTATGTAAGTAGAATTGGATTTATAGGTCAATGTCCTTGAATGTTTGGTGAGGTTTTAGTGTTCCGTTGCGTTGATTTCATATGATGTTGAGACAAAACGTCATAACCGTTATGTTAGATAACTGTCTAAAAGTGACCGACGGCATCATTATAATCCTCCATGTATAATTATTTAATACTAAAAAAAAAAATTAAAGATTTATTAACATGTATAATTCTATTTGAAAAATAAGATATATCAGTAAAACAATATTGATACTGTAGAATTTTCAGTGTAAACAACACCACCAAAAAATTAACTTTTACTTAATTTATTTATTTTTAATCCGTGACTATACCTACATGTACGCCATGTACGAGTCCCATAAGCATACGTTATTTTCAGGATGTCACGCAAGGTGTGGTATTGGTATTTGTGTTTCACCTAATTAATACATACATACATATAATCACGCCTATTTCCCGGAGGGGTAGGCAGAGACCACGGATTTCCATTTGCTACGATCCTGACATACCTCTTTCGCTTGCGTTACTTTCAACATTCCTCATACACGCTCGACGGTTTAGGTTGCTCTTGACCTGGGCTTTTTTCAGGATTTCCCCGATCTGATCATAGAAAGTCCGCCGAGGTCCGCCCCTTCCAACTCCCTCTTCTACTTCTCCCTTATACACTCTCTTTGTCAACCTAATTAATAATGGTCATTATGCCAATCATTCATATACATATAGTTTTTTCTTGGATATAACAGTGGAACACATTTAACAATGGCACGGAACCCTCGTACTTGAAATTGAATTTAAGACTTGTATTGCAGATCATCACTAATCAATACCGTTTGTATGTAGTCCACGTCAAGTGGCCTAACATCTCGCAAGCCTTTGTCAGCCTTTAAAACATGTATGGATTGTATGGTTATCAGTTCAACGATGTCAAAACGTCGTCAATGTAATGTAAACAGTTTGATTACGTGATTCACAATCGCGATTGGCCGTTTAAGAGGAAAGGGGAATCCATACAAACGTAGTTCTCATTTTCCACTCTGGATGTTAACATTATGGAAAATATTTGATATATTTATTAACCACAGCTTACTATATGATTTTTTAATTATTATAAAAGTTAGGAACTTTTGAAAAATTGTATGAAATTTGTTTTGCGCTCCTAACTCAAAATACTAAAAAAATCGAAAAATGTCACGAGAAGCATAGCAAAGTTAAAATGCAATAGCAAAAAAAAGTGTAAAATGTAAAAGAAACTTAGACCCTTATTTCTTAAATCTACAAGGTCTTAGGGGTTGACGGGCCACCCAATTTGAACTGTCTTCAAGCTGTCAGTTCCATCGGTTACCTTAAACTTACCTATTGTTTTAACTAGGTAACGTGATGGAATGCTGATAGCGACCCTGCGGCACCCCATCTAGAGCGGAGTCGGCACTCGTTAGTGGTTTTAGACGGTAGTCCTCCACTGGTTAGTCCGTCATCCCCCCTGGTTCCCCCGGACCAGGTGGCATGCGTAAACGCATTTCCCCAACGTTAAAAAAAAAGGTATGTTTAATATGGTATACCTAATCAAAATAATCGATACAAGGTATTTAACTCATAGCTGACCGGATCTTAGAATATATCGTACTAAAAGATTTAACAAATTACTCGATATGAATAAGTAGAATGGCCTGTTCACGCTCCCATTAATCTCAATTTAAAAGAAAAAACACGTTTTTTACTTAAATCAAATTAGCCCAATAAATAAACTCTTACCACTTAATCAATGTACTTAATAACTATAATAAATACCTACTTAGCTTTACTATATCAATAACAAGTACAAGCTTAATTACCAACATATCAAAATTAAATGCAAAACACGCCGTAATGAACTGTGGAGAAATAAATAAAGTATCTACTTGAACTTGACTAATAGCAAGACATTAATCTAGCGCGCGTAAACGAGGCTTAGTATTATAAATGTCTACTTTCGATTTCGTATGTCTATGATGCAAGTACGAAACAGAGGGCCTACCGCGAACCACGTTCGACGTGTTGCCTCCCTGTCACACTTACGTACGAATTTACAAGTGCGACAGAGAGACAACACGTCGAACGTGGTTCGCGGTAGGCCTTCTGTACTAAATTGTTTTTTGCCTGTGTGTTATTAATTTCTTAATTATTTGGTCTTAAGACAAATGAAGCACGTAGGTGAATCTTTCTGATAGACATTATCGTACTTTTTTAGGGTTGTTTAACAACCCATAATGAATAGAAAATTTCGTTTCTGTTCGTTATGAATTGTCGTTAATGTAAAGGATCTACCATAAATTAGGAAAACCTACATTAAGCGAACTAATCAAGAATACAGCCCACTGGCTTTACGCCACATTTTCTGGTCCTCCGAGCCGAATCTTAAATTTTCCAAATTTTTGAACCCTCCTAAATTTTTTATCAACAAATCCTATCATATATAGGCTTACTGTTGCGTTTCCCTTGCGAATCGTATCCGCATACTATCTCACTGTTTCCTATTTACTTCTGCGGATTTTACTGTTTTATAGCAGATTAGGATATTATTTCCTTCGCGATTCGTGTTATGGTTTTTCTAGACCTTTTCTGTGTCACCGGCTAGTATTAGCCTCGCTATTTTAAATGAGTTAGTATAGCGTGGTTATAGCATTAAGGTGGAATACTAAACACCATCTTTAAGTATTTTTTCTTGAACTTGAACTATGTGCGTTATTTTTAAAGATTTTTCTATTCGTTACACGTAATGATCAAATCGGATAAGAGTTAAACTTTCTTTTTATTGCAAAAAATTGATTTATGTTGCAAAAAACTGCATTAAGGGGACGGTATATGACGTTTTCGATTTAGAGCTCACTTTGTGCAATCAATTTGTTCAAGAAATGTTTAATAACTGCATTAAATTATACGTAAATTTGTTCACGAAGAAGCCGTGTACCGGCTCTTCACGGCATAATATTTTTTATTTGCTGTAATTCTCTACAAATAGACACTAAAAGTATCCAAAAATCAAAATATGGAGTTCCGTTTGAGCAACACGCATTACAGTTTTGCCTTTAACAGTAATTGAGTTGTTGTGTGATTTTGAAAGCTAGATAACTAAACTAGCAAATTATTATCTACTTATATTTTTACTCACAAATACAACACAGAAATTCAATCCCAAATGTAAACTTTCGTACAATTTCCATACATTGACGACATCACTCAAAATTCTTCTTCGAGTCAGATGGCCGCTGGCCTTGGATCGAAGCAGACGTGTACGTCGTCGTAGCTCGTTTTTGACATTATTTAGACATTTCATCATATACGCATACGAAAATGTATACCAGTAGATAAATTGTATTTCAAAAAATAGGGTAAATAAATTTATTTAAAATTTGATTTGTTGTTATTTACAGGTCGTAACGATCGAAAACAGCAGTAAACTATCCTAAAACAATACGATTACAATTGAATTTAAGTAACTTGTTCCTTCAAAACCCGCTTAAAATGAAAAAAGTTTAAAGACTCGTTTTACTGATTGGGATTGATTTTCATTATGCTGGTATCAATTTTGCGTCATTAAAAAAAAGTATATGACTTCTGTACGTCAATGACATTTGATGTCAATTGTAGTCTTGTATTTACGTTAGAGAATATTATATATTCATTTAAATATTACTTACCTATTAATACGAAGCGTAATTCGTTTAATACCTGAAAGTCTTAGTGTCTACACCTACTTTGTTGCCGTTCGTTCCGTCTATATGTGTGCGATTGTTCTCAATAATCAAGAAACAAGCCATAATCTTCAAGAATAAAATAACAGCAAGACCAGCATTTAGTACTAACTAGTTTTTGCGGATTTGGAGACAAGAGATGAAGCTTACAGGCTAATACCGCTGCGGTCTGGTTATTGTTATGTGTATATATCGAGTATTATATAAATTTACTATAAAATAACAATGTTTTATTTCAATGACATTATGTGCGTAGGTATGTATGTTTCGGTGATTATAAGAATTTTGTCCACACAATAATTGTGCAAAGCAGAGACTGCATCATGCTTTCTTTACGGTATAAGCGGTATGGTACCGTTATTATTTATCAATACCGGTTCGTTTTGAAGGTAAAACTATACCGGTTGAAATACAAAGTACGGTACCGGTATAAAATTACAGCAGGGACAACCATTTTTATAGGTGTACAGTACAGTCAGCTGCAGAGAAAAGGTACGACCAGATAGATAATTGTATGCAGGGGTGGTACCTTTTCTCTGCAGCTAGCTGTACCTAAACCATCATTGACCGAGCGTTGGCGAAGGTCTCCGTTTCAACTTGGGCAAAAATGCTTTCGTATGTCCGAATTCTTCTCCTTTGCATATCACATTTCTCAACTGATTCTCGTGAAAATTCGGTAGTCCGATATAATTATTCGGTTTCTTTTTTTTGAACAATTTAAAATAGGCAGAAATTGTCATAAAGGACTTAAGCGCTAGTAGGGTCTGTGACACTTAAGACCACTGCGATTATTTGGTACTTACTGGCCCCTATTTCACCACGACCACGGTGACAGGTGCGACAGTTGTCGACATCACTGTTGCTGACGTCACAGGCCTCCATAGGCTACGGTAACCGCTTACCATCGGACGGGCGATGTGCTTGTTTGCCACCAACATTTTAATTAATAAATAAACTCCATTATATTGCCACTAAAAAATTCTTATTTTGCGAAGCTAATGACAATTGTCACAAGAAACACGGCAACTGTATCGAAATTGCGACACAGAACTCATTTCCTGTCAAGACTTACCGAAAATTCTTTGAAAAATCTTGTGACAATTGTCACAAGATTTTTTCGCGAGAGAAATGTCTGTTTTATCCGATATAATAAAGTTTTTTTTTAATAATAGGTACAATGACGGTGGCAAACACGAATACGGCCCGCCCGATGGTAAGCGGTAACTGTATTATTAAATTGTACAACGGGACTTAATCGCGTATCTAAGTTTTAAGATTTACCTCCGACGTTTCGAGGACGTCGTTGTCCCCGTGGTCTCGGAGAAGACTGGCTTAAGTTGACATCAGCATCTTCTAACCGCGCGAGTTTTTCGAACTACCCGCACTTGGTCTTGTTTATCCGCTTGAACGTTTTGCGGTTCCGTTGTACAATTTAATAATGTGTAAAAATCGTGAAAGTTTAAATCAGTGTTAGCGGTAACTGTAGTCCATGGATGCCTATGGCGTCAATAACAGTGATGTTTTTGTCGTACCTGTCACCGTGGTGAAATAGGGGCCAGATTACGCCGCGCCGCGTGGAACGTGAGGTGCATTGGGGTAAATGCATACCATTCACTCAAGGAAAATAATCTCTCTTATAAGAGCCATTTTCTGTCTTATGTCTTATGTCTGCCATTTTGTTAAAGCCAATTTTCACCGTAACTACTGGACTAGTTCAATTGAAATTTAGTACACATATGTCAAGTAAGGAAGTAGTAAGTCGGTGATCCGAAGATGAGTAACGTAAATAAATGAACTTTTAACTTTGCGGCGATTTTTGGTATCATGTGACATATCAGATATAATACATAATTATAAGTAGGTGAGCAAAAATGTACCATAACCTAACTCAGAATTGTATTACATAAATACATAATATACAAAAAATAGTTCAACGCCAAAAGATTAATGGAAGACCTATGTCCTATAATAGGTGAGTTGGTCTTAAACAAAAAATATGCAATAAAAATGTGTAACTGTGGAACCCATAGTGAATCCTACTCGTACATGATCGGTTTTTATATTATGTACCTATAAGATATTTTCTACTTTATACTTTATAAGTGTACCTACATAATATTTACTTATAAGCAGTTGTCACGTAAAATATTTGTAGATTTTTTTGGAAGTATGTGTCACATCATCATCATCTTCCTCGCGTTGTCCCGGCATTTTGACACGGCTCATGGGAGCCTGGGGTCCGCTTGGCAATTAATCCCATAAATTGGCGTGGGCACTAATTTTTATGAAAGCGACTGCCATCTGACCTTCCAACCCATAGGGGGTAAACTAGGCTCTTATTGGGATTAGTCCGGTTTTCTCACGATGTTTTCCTTCACCGAAAAGCGACTGGTAAATATCAAATGATATTTCGTACATAAGTTCCGAAAAACTCATTGGTACGAGCCGGAATTGCAATTCGCACGCTCTTACCGCTAGGCCTCCAGCGATTTTTTTGAAGTATGTATAGCACAAAAAAAATATTTAGAAATGTAACATTTAAGGTAGGTAATTAAAATACGGTATAAACATTATTGGAGAAGACTTGGAGGAAGTGTCATAGGGATCTACATTCGATGCGTGGAAAACAAGTTCTTTTGTCTAATTATAATCCATCGGCAATCACGCGAGCGCATAAAACGAAAATCATTTTTTTTTTCACTCCCTAAAACTCCCTTAACCTAATAACAGTAAAACAATAAATAAAATATAGAGGGTTACCAACCAGCCAAAGAATTATAAGTAGATATATGCACTTATCCCAACGCACCTCACGTTCTACTCTGCACGGGGTTCATTGCCGCTCCTACCGCCGTAAGTAACTATCAACACCTACATTATCAAGGCTACGATCGAAGATAATCGCTTCAGCACTGAAATAATACCGGTGGAATACCGGTATAATATTTTTTATTTTAATTGTATTAATTTAATAGTGAAACAAAAGGCGAATATACCACATAAAAGTAAATCGGTAAAGATATTAGGGGCACATTAGCCAACACTGTTTCCATATATTTTCAAATTTTATTTTGTCCGCCTTAATTAAATTTTGCACCCTGCCGGAACTTTATTTATTTAAATTCTCATTTAATTGATTTTGAGCCTTATGAAAAGTCGTATAGAGTAGTAAATAAAATTTTACATCTGACTTAATGACATCTGGTTTTATTCGGTTTAACTTTAGAAAACGCGTATCTCGACAAAGCCATAATGTAGAAAATTGTCAACAACCAAATGAATTATTAGAATTTAAATACGTCACGTGTGACATGAACAGACAAGGAAAGCAAGATTAAATGTATTGTTTCTCTTTCTTCTTTCAATGGAACGCTTTTCCTAAAAGGAGGCCACTAAACTCAAAACGCTATCTTAAAAAAAAACTTGATGGGTCAGTGACCTGTCCCAGTAAAGTGAGGTAGTGTGCGTGAAGTGCGCTTGTGTGTGAAATGGGGTAAATTGACAGAATCTGAAAATTTACCCACCTCTACCGTCACCTTAAAGCTACAATTCACAACCAGTTGACATTTGGTATAATTTTAACCGTTCCGCGAATCAGAAATACCAGTCGGGAGACCCACAATTGTATCAAATTGTGGCAATCACGCGCGGGCCAAATTACATCGGATTTTGGTCCGATTTCGTCCGAGGTGGTCCGAGTTAGCACTTTGCGGCCCATTCTCGATTCATCGAACGTCACGCCCATGAAATGAAATTGATTACTTTCCCGATAACTTATGGATTGAATGCGGTAGTTGCGTTTTGGTTTTGCGAGTTGTGACTTACCAGTCAATAAGTCTGTGATGTGCCTATACACATATTTTTTGTTAACCATAGCATAAAATTAATTAATACTTTTAGTTAATTAATTGTCTGTTTTGCTCGACATGATCATAGAGAAATACATGGGTAAATCTCTGTGACAGGATGCACCAACCGAGCATCGTGTCACAAAGAATTAAAAAGTGGGAATAGAATAGAATAGAATAGAAATGGTTTATTTGGTGTTGAAATACATGCTTAACCTATAATACATCTTATTCTAGTACAAGACACCAAAATGGATGCCACTCAGCATATGCCGATGACTAATGTCCTTAGCCATGGCGCTGGTTTTCAGGGAAACCAATTAAAATACACATAAAAAATATAAAATAAAGCAAAACTTAAGAGAGAGAGATAACATATGAGAGAAGAGGTGACAGTTGAGTTAATTAATTGATAACAGTACATAATTTCGTGTTTGAACAATTTGGAAGTAGAAGTATGTGTTTGTAAGCATGAAACGAGCTTAATAGCTAAAAAAAATAACAATAATAATAATATCTAACGCAGTACGTCAGTTCATATGTTGGAAGTTTGAACATCGGTTAAATATTCTTTAATCTTAATTTTAAAGGTTGCTATTGACGTACAATTTCTAATTGGAGGTGGCAGATTGTTCCAACACTTCGTGGCGGCGTAACGAAAGCTGCCACGAAAAGCAGACGTACTGTGCTTCGGAACAACAAGCCGCTGCGCACCCCACACTTCACGGAATATATATATGAACACTCTCAGAATTTCAAATTATTGTCACAAAAGATTAAACGCCTATATTTCAACATTTACCACACTATTAAACATCAGGATCATAATTTAATTTTCCTAACAAAAATATCATACAAATCACGCGCTTATACTTGAAATTACAACTTTGCCGGTTTTAATATTCAAATTTCAGCTTTAAGTTCTACGGTAGAAGGTTGAATTCAGTTTGACCGTGGTTGTATTTTGTGGGATATTTGAAGTGATTCGCATTTTCACAACGCGCCGTTGTGCGCAAACGCACAAATTTATCGGCTGCGCTCAGCAGGTGATGGGATTGCCACTAGCGGCGCGAGCGCAGCGTCCGCGCCTACTAGACCACCATCCATTGGGATGGTAGACAAACCTAGTTATCTATCAAATTTAATTTATATGATATCTACATGATGTAATTAGGTATATAATTTAAGAAATATGCAGTCAAAAGTTAAAGAGGTTCGTAAAATAAGGTATAATAAGTTGATATCTACTTGTAAATACTAGTATAATATTTTTGTGTAGCTGATTATTTATTAAAAGGGTAAATTGCTAGCAAGGCCATTAATTTGTAGTATAAAACTTAATAAACAAAATAAATACTATGTCTGGAAACAACACTTAACAAATATTAAATTAAATCTAAAACAAATCTTAAAAATGTCCACAGTGGCATGGTATTTAATTACTTACCTAGTACTCTCTAGTAAAACCTATTGCACTTGATGAAATAATTATGTGATACCCAAATGTGATATTTTTTTAACAATTTCGTCTAAAACAACGACCAAAACCTACTTGTTTTTAAAGATTGGTTTGAATTAATTATTAAGAATTTCGTTATTAAGTAAATTCTATAACATGTCTTATTACCTTCAATCTTATTAAAAAAATAATATACGAGTTCAGACCTAAGCATATGGCACGAAATAGAGACCCGAGTATTCCATCCAGCGTCTCGTGGACCAACATAATGATGTCTGGCCACACGCTGTCGCTCGATATAAATAAGCCGCGTTTGACAAGCTGCGGTTATACCCACTGATGTACTACCTACCGTATTTACTGCCTGGGAACCTTGTAGGCTTCATACGAATACGCGAGAAAATCTGAGAATTTCGATGTTACCACAAAACTGATAATTTCACGAACAGAAAGTTTAGCGAGCATTTAAGTTTCTTAGAGCAATGTGAAAACAAATTGGAGTCGTGATGTGGCCAAACTTATACAGAATAATTTTAAAAGTTAAAAAAAATCTCGAGTATTATAAATTGTAAACTTTATTCCTTTTAGATAAATTGAATCAAAAATATCGGCAAGTCTTAATTTTGGTTCTGTGAAATCGAGCTTTACAGTAAATTTATTCATTTTAAGCCTGCTAAAGCTTCAAATATACGACTGTTTCGTTTATAAAATAAACTACGGTTTTACCAAGTATGCAAAGAACACTATGTAGAAACGCAACACCTATAATTATCGTTTACATATATAAATTTAAACACCGGCTAAACCGACGCGTGCGCATCTATTTCACGCCCGTCACCGGCACAATGTCGAGGCCCATTAGTACTCACGATTAATTCGCTCGTCAAGTTATTTCAAGTTAAAATCCAACTCATTAAACCTGTATTACCAATACTACAAATCTTCCTTTTATAGTTACAATGTGAAATATATGGAAAATACTAAAAAAAACATTAATTAAACTCTAGATTATAGTCAGGACAAAATAATACAATTTTTTATCCACATGACATCGGCGAAATCATGGACGAGACAGGCTGAGTTAGTCTGCGTATGATGATGACTGATAAAAAGTATCCTTTGTCCTTCCTCAGGCCTCAAATTATCTTCGTACAAAATTTCATAAGCGTGAAGAGGTGACAGACAGACAGAGTTACTTTCGCAATTACAATACATGTAGTAATAGGCACAGGTACAACTAATTGGCTTGATTGTAAAACTAAAGATCGAAATTGCAAAAGTTATAAATACAATGAGGATGCTTAGATGTTTTCGGCGTTTGAAATTCTATTAATCCACTATTTGTTGCGACTGCAACAATCAACTGAGTTTATACCACTGCAAATCGGCTTGAAAGGAGCATAACTCAAAATGTGAATACCAAATATTGCTCATTATGTAACACACAGACTTCACAAAATCCTTAACTAGTTTTGATATCGTGTCATAATTTTGTCCAATCATATATCGATCATCAATCAACTATATTTAAAAATCACAAAACCAAAATATCGTGCATGAAATCTGCTTACTATACAGTATAGGTACTCCAAATTTCACACAGACCACAGCATTAATGAACTATCCAAAAATCAACAATGAGCCTAATCAGCCTTCGAATTTGAGAATCGAAAATCACTACCGTTATCGACAATCACGTTCGATTCATATATAAAAATTTCAATAATGACGTATCTTCTTTTTAATATTTCGCACATACGTCACTAATCTCCTAAGCTACCTGTTACGAACCTTGCGGTGTTAAAGACGTATCTTGATTTATATCCTTTGCACTTAAGTCTTTGTTACTTTGAATTGTTTTGGATGGACTATGATCGACATTGGGACGCGAGCCGTCTGCGACACAATGGAAAGGAAAGTGACCGTTAACGATTTGGATTTGGAATCGTTCCACTTGACCGTTGCGGTTGTCAAATTCGCTAGACTGATATTTAAGGCGTCGATGTGGGTGTCTCATTGGATAAATTAACACTTATTTATTTATTCACCTACGAATGAATTACTAAATTAAGATGCAAAATGAAATGAAAAAAAAATCATTAATAATTCAGTTTCGTACATAAGAAATAAATAATTAGAAGATGTTGAGAGTGAAGTTGAAGCTATAAGGTTAAAAAAATGACCAATTTTAAAACATAATTACGTTGTCATATAATATTTAAAACGTTCACGTTTTGAACACATATTAACTCACATTTATAGACAGGTCTATCGCGAAATTTATTTTATTACCTTTATTTACCGAATAAATTTTGCAAAAAGCGCTGGTGGCCTAGCGGTAAGAGCGTGCGACTTGCAATCCGGAGGTCGCTCGTACCAATGAGTTTTTCGGAACTTATGTACGAAATATCATTTGATATTTACCAGTCGCTTTTCGGTGAAGGAAAACATCGTAAGGAAACCGGACTAATCCCAAAACGGGCCTAGTTTACCCTCTGGGTTGGAAGGTCAGATGGCAGTCGCTTTCGTAAAAACTAGTGTCCACGCCAATTACTGGGATTAGTTGCCAAGCGGACCCCAGGCTCCCATGAGCCGTGGCAAAATGCCGGTACAACGCGAGGAAGATGTTTACCGAATAAATTTTGCGATAGACCCGTCTATAAATGTGAGTTGATATTATGTGGTCAATCCTGTAAACAATAGTTAACAGCTGGTGTGTAATTGCTGAATTGCTGTTTATGACCCAAAGTGTTGCTGGCCTTTCATGTTAGCCTCCATCGATGAAGAGATGCCAGACGCCCGGATATACCTACCTATTATAGTAGTAAGGATAGTATAGCAAACCAACTGGAGCAGTTGATCTCATTATCATAAACCTTTACCCCGTAGTCTATAGTAACTACCTATCGCATTCCTTTGATACTTACAGTTGAATAAAATTGCGCTATCATTACACCAAATAAGTGAAGTTTATGTCTAATTATGTGCTTGGCTCTTTAGTAGCCGACTCCGGATTAAAAAGGTGTAAGTGTATTATCAGGGCAAGCGCTCATTAGCGGTTTTTATGCTATCGCACCAAAATTGTCAAATACTCGTAATAATATGCCACAATAAGTGTTTGCTAAAAAGCACACAGTTAGTGCTAAGAATAAGTGTAAGTTTGCTAAAAATAGCTAAAAATAGCTGTGTACTAAAAAAATGTGTAGAATAAGAATAGGTGGTAATTGACTGAGCACGATTTTTAGGGTAGAGCAATACTATACTTATTTGCGTAAGTGTAATCCCACCAAAAACATTTTCATGTAAAATGTTGCCAAGACGAAACCATAAGGCTCGCACTGACAAAAAGTTATCAGATCTCTTGTAGAGCCAAGCTTCTAACTCTACAAGCCCTAACTTCACAAACTCTACACCTTAGTCAAAATATATGTGGCTTGGCCGTTTGGTTACTCCAAGAACTATTGTATTATAGAAAATAATGAATAGTGAATACATTTTCCATGTGACAGTAGCGAAACGGCCAAGCCACATATATTTTGACTAAGGTGTAGAGTTTGTGAAGTTAGGGCTTGTAGAGTTAGAAGCTTGGCTCTACAAGAGATCTGATAACTTTTTGTCAGTGCGAGCCTTATGGTTTCGTCTTGGCAACATTTTACATGAAAATGTTTTTGGTGGGATTCACTATTCATTATTTTTTATAATACAATAGTTCTTGGAGTAACGAAACGGCCAAGCCACATATTTTGACTAAGGTGTAGAGTTTGTGAAGTTAGGGCTTGTACTCGTAGAGTTAGAAGCTTGGCTCTACAAGAGATCTGATAACTTTTTGTCAGTGCGAGCCTTATGGTTTCGTCTTGGCAACATTTTACATGAAAATGTTTTTGGTGGGATTTCACTTCTTTTTGTAAGTTGCTTCCATCCCCTAATTTAAAGGGTTGCGCGTGTGATTTAAGGACCTACTATTAAAAATCCTGAAATACGTATCTCAGGGCATCTTTTATACAATCTGCTTTTTACTGATTCCCCATACAACCTTCATCCCTCTTTTTGCCCTAACGCCCTTTTCCACCCCCTTTTCACCCTTACGGGGTGATTTTGGGGTTGAAAACTATTCTATGCCATTCCCCATTACAAAAACTATCTACATACCAAATTTCAACTAAATCGGTTCAGCGGTTATTGATTTCCCATACAAAATTCCACCCCCCTTTTCCCCCCCTTAGGGACAAAAAATTTCAAGTTTTTGAATTTTTTTGTTGTTTGTGTACTAATATTATCTTACATACCAAATTTCAGCTTCCTAGGACTTCAGGAAGTACCCTAGAGGTTTTGATGATCAACAGTGAGTGAGTGAGTCAGTGACGAAATCGGGGTTTTTTAGTTATGAATAAAATCTTAAGTATAAGAGCTATGCAATTGAATTTTTTTATGTTTAATAAGTCCACTATTGACATCATATCCCGAGAATTTTGTTTATCTGGTATAATCCAAACCCAAGTTATGAGGGTTCAAAAAAACGACGAAGCGCTTTGAGAAAAGGTAGTAGTGCCCTTGCGCTTCGCTTTGCTCGTCTTGGCGGGGGCACTACCGTGCCCCCAGATAAGTACGTACGTTTTCCAAATAAGTCGTAATAAGAAAAATATCAACAAAACAAATAAAATTATTCGTTTATTGAATGATAATGTCACAATGGCGCTTATGGTTAAGGCAGTAATAAAAAATGATTTCTTCTTCCTAATTAAATTTTTGTTTCAATATTTATTCTCACATAGATTTATCTTACTATGGCTAAGCTTTAGGTACGGGTAAAATTAACTGCCTTAATTTTTATTTATATTAATTGATAGCAAACGAGCCGGCGAGCTGCCTGATGGGAAGCGGTCACCGTTGTCCATGGACATAAGCAACATCGGAGAGGATCCACATAATATGCCTTGCCGACCCTTGAAAACCTCAAATAACCCGCTTCTTGAAGAACCCCATGTCACAACGTAAATACTTTATTTTTGATACAATTAACAACTCCAAAGTTATACGTTAATACTCACTCTTTAAAATGTACAATGTCCCTTGTACTTAAAAAATTAACCTTAATGTCGGCTGATTGTCGGTTTGAAATTACGAGTTTAAATCTTTCCTTAACTCGTGCAGCTTAATATTCTCATTTATACTTTGTAGTGGAAAGAGAGTTAACCCTTTATAAGGCATTAGCGTGTCTGGAAGTATGTAAAGAAGAGTCTCGAAACAATGTGTCTTCTTAGGCTTTTAATGGAATAGAAAATCGATATGAATAAAGTTAATTAAATATTGCCAGCTGATTACCATGCGACTGTGTTATTTGTTTGTGAAAAAAAAAATCAAATCATTGCTTGAAACCATTCAAATTTATATTAGTAAAAAATCAAAATATAAACCAAAGCTTTTCCTACAAATGCCAATAAAGTATTCTAATAAGCATGTTACAAAGCTATGTTCACGACAATCACAAAACTAGTTATGTAAAAAGAAAGTTCAACAAACCAGCGGCTCCACAAAACAAAATTCCTCTTTTCACAATACAAATCTGTACATGAGTCAGATGTCAGCGTTTTCCGTGTACATAGTCGCGGGGATAACGGCACATTTTATTTACGCTGCCCGCCCGAAAGGTGCCGCAGCTGTCACATACAGAAAGTGCACTCCTAGTGAAGTAGAGCGAGTTATACCTACCTGTCGCTTCAAATGATGATCCCTATGACAGTTCATTTTTATATAGCTGTCACGTAAAATATTTCTAGACATTTTCTGGGAATTTTTCAAATTAATTTATTTAGAAATATAACATTTTAGTAATAAAAATACGGCAAAAACATATTTCTTAAAAAAAAAATTAAACTAAGCAATAGAGATTTGAATTAACTGGCATAGGGGGTCATCGTTTGATACGACAGGTGTAGTGGGTGTATTAATAGCACGAATCTTGGTTAATTACTTTAACATCTCGGTGCATTTCCTACAACATTTGCAATAATAGATATTAAAATATACAGTTATCACAAAAATTGATTAAATTACTCTAGATAGGATTTTATTAAACTTTTACTTGATACGATCCTTTTTTTTAAATTTTAAGTAGACACAGTATTATACGACATCCGTTAGTTCAATCAAGATTCGCTTACACTTAAAATATCAACCATTGAAAATTCTACACTTTTCCGCTCAGTGTATTAACTGTAGTAAAACTAAGCTACTTTACGGCCCAAAATGTTAATACATAATTCATACCACGTTGCCGTATTATACGTCATTATGATATCGTATGCGGCGAACATCTTTAATTTCAATTTCTTACCGGTATCTCAGCCATCGATTGTGAAATGAAGATTCCACGGTTAAATTTTGAGGTAAAAAATGGATTGTTTGTAGGTGTAGATTATACGTACATTTAAGATATAATTATCATATGTTTTAAATTAAACCGTTTTCTTAAATATTTTGCACGTACTCACCGAGACACATGGCAGTAAGTCCAATCAAGCTCGTTAAAAAAAGCCGTTCGACACTTCAGTGTATATGTCGAGACAAGATCTTAGAATTGATTCGGTTCTTTACATCATGAAAAAGTAAAACCTGCCCTTACCATATTATGAAGTAATAAATCCTAAAATTGTCAAACTCAATTATTAGCCACGACATTATATACTTTTTCAAAAGTCCTATATGTTTAGTTTTGCACGATATAAAAATAGGTATTAACGTTGATTATCTTCTCAGTAGATGAAGCTATACTTTACAATATTTTACACAATAAATTTTCCATTTCAAAAATTTAATCCTCTTCAAAAACAAACCAATCATATCTAATTTCGAGCCGCCAATAAATCGCTCGTACCGTACAAAAAAATAATCGTATCACATCGATTATTGAAAAGTGTGCAAATTACAGGCTGTTTGATAACATTCGGCCGTAATGGCCTCGATTACCGGCGGGTAATTTCACTTAAATTTCGGTATAATTTTAATGTTCCACATACGGCTACTCGTGTCTTTAATATCGAGGTAATAATATTAATTTTATATAGTAACGGCGTATCTGGATAGCTTGTGTTTTAGGTTTTGCCGCAAATTACGTAACACGTTTTGATTCTTATAAATGTCTACAATATTATAGTACCTTGATGGTGTAGGGCATTCAGATTGTTATAACAGGTAATGAATTTGATCTGGATGTATTAAGGATATGATATTTTAGTGTCTGAAGTGGCGAAAACTCGTCACTTTATTTTTATTTACACCGACTGTGTGAGAAAGTTTAAAATAAACATAATATATATGCCGTCTTTATAAAGGATGGTTCTTAATAAAATAATTTAATGTATAAATATCATGACGTCTTTATCACTTAATAAACAAGACCATTATTTAGAGATATAACTTTTCGTCGCACATTCATTTAAAGATTATGACTTATTAACAAAAAAACCGTTAAAAGTTACACTTGATAGCTGTTTTAATAAACATTATTGCGACATCAAACAACCTTTAATGGTTTGTGATTGGAAATAACAGTAACAAGCCGACTTGTCGTGAATCATGAACTCGCTAATCTGATTTTAAACTGTCTTCTCAGGCTCGACCAAGAATAACATCTTGAATTAAAACGACGGATCTTGCGAAGCAATTGACGACAGATACGTTCTTTTTAAAATAAAGAGTTTGGTACTATCATTATTACTAGGTAATATAATATCTCAACCATAAGTAACGTCGGGAATAATATAGGTATTGTAACTTTAGCGCAGATCGGTGCATATCCTTACTATGCCAAAATAACCCTGTTAGTGTGTCTGTCTGACTGCCCGCGACTTCGTCTGCATGAAATGATAATGATAATAAGAAAACCTTACTTATGCCCTTCCTGGGGCCTCGAACCACATCCTAATCAAATTTCATCTAAATCGGTTCAGCGGTTTAGGCGTGAAAAGGTAACCGTCAGACAAAGTTACTTTAGCATTTATAATAGGTACTTAACAGTAGGGATAACGCATCAATAAATCAAATGAATGAATATTAGTGACAGAAGTTTTAAAAACGAATAACTCGTGTCATTATCACTAAATAGGTAGATATTTTAATAAGATAACTATTGTATATTTGACATATTTTTACAATAAAACTGTGTTAAATGGCATCATGATTTATAATTTTGCGATAAGACAATGGAGATCTCAATTCGCAAAATAAAATATTTACATTAAAAAATGTCTTATAATTAATTTGTTATGTTCATTTTTTAATGAAGTGTTTCATCAAAAGTCAATGGCACATAGCGACTACAATGATTATATTTGGATAGAATATAGATATCTTGCAACTATCCGAAAGTTATAGATGAAGAAGCCTTATAGGCCAATTCGACGTTTAGTTAAGTATTCGATCTGTTTCCGATATGATACTGATTTTTCAGTATCAAAAGTGATGTTTTTGGTTGAAGCACTTTTGACACTGACAGATCAGTGGCATATTGGAAACAAACTGAATACCTCTACTGAAACTCGAATTAGCCTGCTATTAATGACCTTCTGGTCATTGGTTGGCTACTATATTATTATATATCGCCATTGCCAACCAGCGGGGTAATGCGGCCAGCCGTCTGGGCACCCACTTAGCGACTAATTTTATATAAATTCAATGTGTTTATTATGTTTTAACTTTTTTTTTATCATTTATTTACAAACAAGATATATACAGTGTATTACTAAAAGAAATTAAAAACTAGCTGCGTGTTTTAACTTGTATTTCGTTTTCTTAGTAAATATATATTTATATGAGACCTTCTGTAATTACTTACAAACGGTTACAATAGGTATTTTCAGAAGAGAAACAATAATGAGTAGGTAAATGTTTGAACTATTTGAAAATATTTTAATTTATCATAATCCTAAAAACTAAAAATAGTGGAACCGCACCTGCAAATAAACGCCTTAATTACTTTAATAACTGCTTGACCAATAACTCAACTTGGCAAAGTCTTGGCAATCTAATCAAAAATTTAATCTGACGAGATCATAAACATTATCAAACTGTATTTCCGCCGAAACTAGAAAGAGTTTAGTCTCATTAAATTGTATCTCTAAATCAACAATAATGCGAAAAAAACTACTGAATATAATCGCCGACATAAAGAAATTAATTCACATTCACAATCAATTTAATCAGAACGTTAGCTAAATGTTGGTTATGCCTGTTGATTAGGGTTCCTTAGAACAATAACTCATAAATGTACGTATCGATTTGAGAACAAAAAATCTCAGTATTATAGTACATAATTTAAAAGTAATTGTTAGTAACAGTTTTTGAAATAAAACCTTTTTCCTTTCTTACAAACTATTTAACATTTTCCTAAATAACTTTTTTTACTTTTATCACACAAATGCAAAACGATTGTACATTGACACGAAATCCAATACGAAATTTATTTTTTAAATTACGAGCATATTTTGCAGTTTTCATTTCTAAGAACATAAATAAGCCTAAACAAAAATATACATCAATGACAATAAATCAATGAATGAACTAATTTTTAAAATAAAGAGTCTGCGGAACCACCATGCCGTGGTCTCTTCCTCAAATAGGATAGAGAAATATGACACCACCAAGCATTAAGGGACTCCCCAAAGATAAATCCAGCGCCCACGCACGCCGTGTTTGTTTTAAACATTTGAATAAATACCTAATTATGTTAAACCTCTAATCAGTGGAATTCTTACTCGGCTAGACCCAATGATGGGATAAAATGTGTCGAATAAATTGTTCGTCACGGACGTAAATGGATACGTAATTAAAATATTGATAAAGTAAAACTGGGGTTTAATTGACATATTTTTAATTTAAACGATAGTTTTATCGCTAAGTAAACGTTTACCGGATATTTTAACTTAATTTGGAGCGTTCAGTCAACTCTATTACTCATGGTATTGGCTACTGTGTAGCTGGTTCGAAATACCGTTACCTACTAATATTTTCGGGTTTTCAAGATACTTATTATGTGCGTTATATCACCGAATATATCGACATAGCAAAATTAGTTAGGTAAGAAATTTGAGAAATGATTTTTATAAAGACAAATTGTAATGTATTTAGGCCTATGCTTAATATATATCCGCCCACCTATTATAAGATCGCATCGTAGTTATTGCGCAAACGAATGTTTATCTTAAAACTGTGACAATTAATTAGATTTCGACATATTGCTAGTTCATTAATGACGATTTATAACACATTTCCACTTAAGAAACTATTGGGCGTAAAAGTGAATTATCAAAGACCACATCCGACCTTATTGCATCAAGTTATAAATTTATGAGTTCTAAATTTAAATACATATTTTTTTCTATCATTAAAAGCTTAAGTCTTTTGTCATTGAGACCGATTGGCATATTTTTTAAATCATATTTTTAATGAAAGTTATTCTTATTAACAGTGACATATTATAATAGTCTGCCTTGGACACAACGGGTGGTCCTTAATTGGGAATGATTCAGATGCGGTATGGTCAAGGCGCGCTTTTTAGTCACATAATTGTAGTTTTCACGCCGTCAATAAATTAAATTATGTATTTTAAAGTGTAGTAAATGCATTAACGGAGTTGAGAATACAAATAGGAAAGATATTTTATATAAGTATGTTATTTTTTTTATGTGTGAACTAATATTATAAATGCCATAAACTATTTAAGAAATTCTTAGGTGAGAACATTTAGCTTAATAAGTCCAGAATACAGTTTACGTCCAAAATATTTCCATTGTGATAAACAGTTAACTATCGACATACAGATTTTCAAGATTAATTGCTCAGGATGAAAAAAAGGAAATGAGTGCAACGATTTGCCAATCTCCAAATTACGCCATTTTGGTTCCACAAGTCAGAACTGCAATCCGATCGACAAAACATCTGAACAGGAAGATTCAACCGTTTTAATTTATTGATTTGTACCTTACAGTGTATACTATAGGGTTTATTTCAGCTTACAAGGATATACTGTAGAGAAAATTGAATCAGCGACATTATCAAGGACAAAAAGTTGGCAAATTGATTTGGAGTAGCAAATTGCCTTCGGCTTTATTACGTGAAGCGAAGGGAATTTTCAAAAGTAAAAAATGTTAACCATGACAGGGTTTTTGACATGTTCAGGTTATTAGTGTTGTTACGTGTTTTTACCGTTTTATAGTAATTTGTCAAGAGATAGAAAAAACTTTAAAATTTTCGTAATGGAAAAGTTACAAAATACCTATGAGTAATTGAAATGCTACATTTAGGTATCTTTTACAGCATAGAGTAAAAATAAAAACGACGGCTTATCACAAAGTTACATACATTTACTAATGATAGTAAAGATCATACCAATTTTTACATTTATCTACCTAATTTTGACTGTATATGTGCGCTTGTGGCGCCCGCTTTTCGTCTACCTATAGCAAGTATGTGTTAGTTATTTGACAGTTGACAGAAAATAATATACCAATGCGCTAGAAGCCCAAATTAGTGTAAGGCCTGAGTGGACGCTCGAGTTGGGCGTGCAGCGGGGCGGGGCATGCGGCGTGCATTTTAAACAAATGCAAGCGTATAGGAGCGGCCTTAGTGCACGCTGCTCAAATCCCTTGGGAGCTCGACGCCACGCTGCACGCCCCGCCGAACGCTCCGCTTCGAGCGTCCACTCAGACCTTACACTTAGCTATTAACCGCCTTTATCTGTTATATTGAATTATGTGTTTGTAAGAAGATAAAACATAAATTAACTTATTGAGGCTTGTAAAGTTTTATGAATTACCCATTAGCTGCGGAACCTTTATGTCTCCCGCTTTATATTTTCACATGGTTATATATATGTTACACTTTGTCACTTCGCACATAGCACTATAAACGAGAAAATTTCGGTAATTAATTATTATTAATTATTTCATATTAATTTTGTATCATTTCTGCGTTTCCTACCTATGGGTAGTTAAATTATTTTAATTTAAAAGATTTCAACTCATCAATAAAACATGCCTTTGAAATATAAGTATGTATAATATATATAAGTAAGTAAGTATGTATACCTAGTACAATCGCCATCAGATATATCGGAGCAGCCAAGGTGCTCACAAATATCTGAGCACGCTTCTATTGTCAAGGCGTTAGAGTGATTGTTCAGATATTGTGAACACCTTGGCCGCTCCGATATATGTATCTGATGGCGACTGAACTATCTTATAACGAGTAATACGGCTAGTATATAGCTAACATTTATCAATAATGTTAGAGCTACGCATTATCCAATACGCGATATTGCAGATGTGACTTACGGCCATATTCGAAATTTAAGATACGTCAAATACTAGAGATTGAAACGATATGGAATGGATATGTCAGTGTCAAACAAGTGTCAAAAGTGACGTTTCTTCAAACAAACGCGTCACCTTTGACACTTGTTTGACACTGACGTATCCAATCCATATCTCTCAATCTCTCCCAATCTCTAGTATTTGACGTATCTTAAAGTTCGAATACAGCCGTTTTACATTAACATAAAAATAGACCGAGACGTTTATTAGTAACAACACAAGAAAACTTCCGTAAAGTCATAAATGACTTACAGAACATTAAACTCAGAAACGCTTTGAACATCAGAATAATATTCAATCGCTATGACATATATAATAACTGACACGTAATGATTCCGTTCAATTGTGCAAGCCCCATTAATCATTGGATGCAATTTAAGTTAAAGTAATGATTTAAAATTAATTTATTAATAATTTAATCTTTGCCAGGGCTACTAGCCTTTGAGATCATTAGATTCATTAGGCCATTAGAATATTAAAGTCGTTATGTAATTACTTGATGTTGTTTAAACTGTTTAAGTACATTTATCATGTTTCGTCTTGTCGTCTTTTGTTCATAAACACGTGTTAACATATGTGGATATGATTCAAATTATTATTAATTAAATAATTATAATTGTTTGATTTTTGATTATTGAATCCTAATGCCTGAAAGCTCTTAATGAATTCATGATATTTATATTATTAATTTTATGAAAACTGAAAGAAATTTATAACAATATATTTAAATAGGTATTTATTTATTTTTTAATTTATATGAACTCCATGAGTAACATTATTTTTAAGTTATTTTTGTTATACTATCTATATGTTTTACTAACTATAAAGTAAATAAAAATATATATCTTTATAAAATTGTACCTACATTTAATTTAAAACCTTTTAACGCCACACAAGAAAATTGTTTAGTGATGATATTTGAACATGTTGGCTCTTTACCTAAATAATCAACATTTTTCTATAAAAAAGAAAAACTCCCAAATAAAATATCACTTTTGACACTGACACATCTAACCCATATAAATATTATAGTTTCTAGATCTATGAATTGACGTATCTTAAAGTTCGAATCCGGCAGTTTGTTAAGCGTTTTTTAATTAAATTTTTTGCCGATTATATTTCATAAAGAATTGAACCAGACCACTAATTTTTTTTTTTTTTTTTGTAATTACATATACATTTAATTATCAACATTACAATCAAAAAACATTAAATATTGATTCTATTTCTCCGCCAAGCGGGGTGGGAACCCCGTTGTTAGCCAACTTTCGCCGCATCCGTACCATGTCGTATGACCTTAAAGTGTGTCGCACAATAAATAAATATTTACCTTGCAGCCCTCACAGGTGAAAGCGCCGAAGTGGAAGCCGGCGGCTGGCTCCCCGCAGACTTTGCATTGTTGGTTCATCTGCAAAAAATAATTCATATGAGCATTTACCTTCGATACGTATTATGTACAGAACAGTAGCTAATGGGCCGATGATTGATATATTTTGTTCTCACAGATTCAAAATAAATATTTACCTAAGAAGTTGTACTAACGGAAAATGCTCGCAAATTCGTTTTGTGAAATTAATAATTCATCATGATAGTTAAGCTAGGGACATATTATAAGTACTTAAAAAATCTGAACCCTGAAATTTGTATGCTTAGAAACATACTTATCATACGCAACGCAACGCATGACATGTATGTTTCTAAGCATACAAATTTCAGGGTTTAGATTGTATAGGGGTTATAGGTAAGAATTTGAAATTAAAAGAGTAATGTTTTATTGTTTATGTTTAAGGTTTGGAATGTTAGATCCTATTATTAAGCGTGCATATTCTTACTTCTTCTTATTTATCAGAAGTTTCATAAACACAGTTAGCAAAATACAATTTGATTATATAAGTATTGTAAGTTTGTATTTAAGTATTTGTATGTTATATATATCGTTGTCTGAGTACCCACAACACAAGCCTTCTTGAGCTTACTGTGGGGCTTAGTCAATTTGTGTATAAAATGTCCTATAATATTTATTTATTTATTTTATTTATTATACATACAATGAAACACTTGATATCGGTGTAGAATTTAGTGCCTTACAAATGTTACCACGGATTTTTCGCCGCAATTTTTTTATATTTTTTGAGTTACGCGTAATTCAGTAACATAATAAAATATTTTTACGGACCCCTAAAGGGACTGATTACAATCATAAACTACGCTTTTCAATGAATATTGCAGTCATAAAGAAAGAAACCAATTCGATACGCCGTTTTCGAATTATTTAACGATATTGATTACACGTTTAACAATTTATGACATATTTGCATCCGTTTGATAGGTTTAGTGCACACATTTTGTATTAACATATTTTGACAGACAGTAACGACCGTATTTTTGTTTATTTTACAAAGCTCAGGATATTTTTTATCAAAGTATCTCCATCAGTAGATAAACAGTACCTTTAGTCGGTTCTTTAAGCGTGTCTGTCATCCTAGTAATGTAAGCTTTACCTTTTAATTCCCTAACTAAGCATCAAAACGATGTACTTTTAACGCACTGTCCTGTTTTGTTACCAACAGCAAAGAATTATCGCTTTACGCATTTGAATATACCTAATATACATGTACTACCTATATGTGTTCTTAGTGAGATATATCCAAGAAAACATCTGTATCTATGCGTGTGTTCAATGACTGTTTCTTGTATGATAGTTTCTGTGTTACCTCCGAAATATATAAATAAATCTGCGTCAATGATCAGAATGTTTAGGGGAATCTGCGTATGACTCTGTTTTTTTTAATAAGTTTCTTGAAAAGTTTACGCTTTCTAACTTAAGTTATTATGTATATAACTTAAGTTAGAAAGCGTAAACTTACCTAAGGTATTAGGTATTCCTAATATATTTTGAGTGGTTGTGAGCTCGTGCGTCAAAATCCAGTGCGTTGACCGATTTTTTCACCGTTGCCTATATTTATCGATTATTGTCATACTCATACCAAAGGCACTTGTACATGACAGCATCACTTCCTACTCGAAGCCCAGCACTCAAGTGTTATCGCACTTGAGTGCCGATGGGGCCGAAAAATTGGGTGCTGCCTAAAAAATTAAAGCAAATATGGTAGTCACGATTGTAAACTTGAGTGTCATCGAGTATTGGAAGGTCGTTCTCGTTAATACACGAGTATTTAAAATGTCAAGTTGGATTTGAAATTCTAGTTACCATGTTGTGATTGCTGGACTATACTTTGTTAAAAAGTCGTATCTACATATACATATATCACTGTAGTATTGACATACGTCTTTTTTGCTTAGAAGAAAAGTGAACATAATTATATACCCAGTTTATTACTGTTAAAATATGTTTTTAAACATAACTTCTGAATATTAGTTACGTAAAATATATTTTTAATGTGTATTTAAAATATTAAAATGTGCCATATTACAATTAAGACGATATGTTGTAGGTAATCAAGAATATAGATGGCGATAAGCTAGTCATTATGAACTTAACTGACTATTGCGCAATATATTCTGCTTTACCATATTTCATTACAAGAATGTAATTGACAAAAAAATTGCTCACACTTGGACAAATATGAATGATCTAATACCGTTTTTTCTCACGCTCTCCAGTCAATATGACACAGCGCTATTTAGTTACGTTGAGTCAACAATTACACTGACATATTGTCGTTACCAAAACTTTTAAATGCTTTAGTTTAATAAATATTTGATATTTGTCGGTTTATTCTATTCCTTGTAACATTGCTAAATTGGACTTAGTTAAATAATTGTACTGTAGTTTTCTTTTAGTGTTTACTAAATAACTCATAATAGAAAAGATCTATTTTATAGTTTTCCTTTTACTGGAGAAGGAGTAATTCAATCTCGTTTTACACGAGAAAATGTTCACTCTTGTTAACAATTTTTTGAAAGCATATTTTATTATGGCCTCTACGAACGTTACCGATAATTGCACGCGATTAGCAATATATTGCGGCATTTGATCAATCGATTGAAATCGCTGCTTCTACTTAGGCAGCCTTATATAAAATTGCATGCAATTTTTGCAACGTCAGTAGAAAACTAGTCATCGCCTTAAGGTAGAAAAAAAAAAACAGTACAGAAAAATTATATTACAGTGCAGTAATATCTAACTGTAGCAGCACTATCTAATATCTGTGCAGTACTATCTAATATCTAACAAAAATATTTCCTTCTCAAATAAACAACTGTTACATTGTCCTCCAGAAAAGCGCGATCGCGTGCAAACAATATGTATTTTACTAAACTGATTTCCTCATTCACCAATTCAGAAACGGGTTCACATTATTTAAAAAAGTAAAATAAAATATGTACAATAATAATACGTTCGGTTAACAAGATGGCGTGACTGCCCTCTGTTAACATATCCCTCGCTTTTTTTACTCCTGTACATCCAGGGTCATAACCATGTATACACTTTTTCGTCTTATTCCAATGACGTAAGGTGAATAATGTATACATGTTTATAACCGTGACTTTAGCGATTCGCTCAAAGAAGGCGATGACGGATTGAGTGCAACTCTTGCTCTGGTACAAGACAGCGGATTTAAATGGATTCTTTTCGTCGGAATTTTTGCGAAAAAGTCAAGTTTCATGTTGGAGCGTGTAGGCTTAAATGTAGGTATTTAGTAACGTATTTGCTTTTATTTTAATGAAATGCGTGAGATTGTAAAGCTTGGGTTAATGGCCTCGTTGCTTATATTATTTACATCGCAAAAAGTTAACGAATTTTATTAGTTCAGTTGTACTTTCTGATCGTTTCCGTTTCTTTCCCAGTGAAGCCGTGTACTTATTTACAACATATATTATTTCTTTAACTGCCTTACTTTCATCTACATCATTTTCATATCATTTCATTACATCATCTCCATAACGCGTTAACTGAACTCATTTGCAACAGATTTCAACATAAACACACCCAATCCATTTCAAAAGCGCTTGTTATTCATCTCATTATTATCGTTACCAAAAATGCGAACCCAACTTAGTACACGTCGAATTTCAAAACCATATTTTGTTCAGACTTAGTGAAAAAACCGTAAGTGATTAAGAAGCTAGAAGGCAGATACGGCGTTTTAGCTTAGCGGGGTAGATTTATTTCGCGCGATAACTCAACGTCCTTAATTTGTTCAGGGATCGATATACGACTACAAAGTTACATTTTATAAATTGACCTGATTTTATCTCAACAAGCATCTCCGAAACGTATGAATGATATATCAAAGTCCGAAATTTAGGTTGCAATCTTAATAATTTTATCTGATTACTGCCATGCGAGATACGTCACTTTAATTAAGTAATTTTTTCGGCTAAATTTAAATCATTGTTGATTGTATCGGGAGATTCATGCTTAAATGTGCATTTTTGGTTGAAATACAAATGAATATTATTTATCATACAGTAACTATACTGTAATTACTGTTTGGGTTGTAACGAAGAAGGCGGTATGTGGATGCATGTATTATTTTAGTGCTTTTCGCCTTTGCTAAATTAGTTATTGTTGTTTTGTGGTGACATTAATATGCAGATAAAATGTTGCGATTTAAGCTAAATTGTTTCCAGCTTACATCATCGTTTGTCTTTATTTTTTTGTAATTTAAATTATTTTCATAAAAGTGTCCGTTATATGATGTATATTATTTTTACTTCACGAAATAGGTAATAGTGAAAACATGTGTGCTATGTAATTTTAGTATCAATTTCCATATATAAGAGTATTGTACCTACTAACTGTAAGGCAACAATTAAACGAATTATAGTTTTAGCACCTATTTGTTTCCATAAAAAATATTTAATAAAGGTTACTTAGTAGATAATTCTATTATACGTAATTTTACATTTGATTATGTTTTTTACTAATAACATATTTTTATACAACCTAAGAAGAATATTAAAAGAAAGGAAAACGAACATATTGAGCAAAATATAAATCGTAATAAGCAAAACAAATGCCGCAATTTCAATTATCTGACCACAAAATCCAGGGCTCCAGAACAATAGGTGCAATATTTAATTCAAGTTAAACAGAAAACCAGAAGTCGTTAAGCGGCCGCGCTGCGGGCTAATCGGGAACGTTGATTGACGAAAACAATATGCAATTTGCAACATGCAAAAGATGTAAGACTGACGCGGTCTGTAAAACATGCCCGCGTGTAGTGTGGTACAAAGTCATATGTCGCACAATACCTTATCAATGTTGCAATTAATTGAAAATAAGGGTTGGTGAAACTATCTACTGTAAGGAAACTTAATTTCATTCAACTTCGCCTAAGTAAAATATTTTTTTCACACAAATTAAAATCAATTGAATAATAATAAAAATATACTTTTAAATGAAAAAAAAAAAAATCTAAAATAACCTAACTTAACTTTACCACCCGTTCCCAACTTCGCCTAACATTTTTTTATATTATGAAAAGAACCTTATTCCTAAATGTTGAACTACGCATAAACCAAGTTGTTGTGGAATTATAATCTACTGCTAGTCAATGCTAAATGATGTACTAAAGGTCAAAAAACTAAAAACGAAGTATATTACTTCTATAACGCCTCCTCTCATCCCTTAAAATCACACACACTCGGACATCCAAAACGGCATCGAATTGGCAACTTAAACCAATACACGTCATTGCAAGAAAGGGAATACATCCAAAAAGGAATTTCTAAACTTGGCCAGCCCGATCCCGGCTTGATTTGCATGCCTTGAGTTACAACGGACAGTGGTATGTAGAAGAGTGTCAGTCAGTATTTACGGTATATATTGGTTTTGCGTAGGCTAGTTTCCCGTAACTTGAGTGGCTTACAATGAGGTTATATTGCTTGATGGTTTGTACCATTACTCTTACTGAGCTATGATACTTTAGTTTCGTCTTGTTATTTATATACAAGGTCTCTGTAAATCTGGAAGATCATTAAAAAACTTATTATTGTATGTTATTAAAGATATTATAACCATGTGATAAATAAGGTTACTAAGCAAAATTCGGTTCTCTATTACGATAATTATAAACATGCAAGTGTTATGAACAATCTGTTATGATACATTAAAAAAATAATAAGGTAAAAATAGATATTTTTAACAAATTTTACGGTACAGAAGGCTTTGCTTATGCAGTGATTTTATAGTTATTGTATTTCGTACAAAATACTTACTTAATTGTTTTTCTTCAGTCTTTGATAATTTTGATGTAATATTTATAGTGTTTATGTTCCGTTCGTAATTTACAATATTATATTTATTACGATATCTATAATCTGATACATCGCATAAAGCCATCCAATTGGGCCGCGTCAAAAAAGGTAGTCAGGGAAATTGTCTCACGTAGTGACGAGGCGCTGTAAAAGTGTGAAGCTCAATCCTTGTCGCGACTTATATGGGCCGGACATTGTGTGAGACAGCTAAATGGGGCTTCGGCCATTTGACCGTATTAGCATTAGCCTGGGAGCCTGTTCGACACGTCACAATGACAGGTGTGATGTGGCTATCATATTAGTATCTATCTAATA
Organism: Cydia amplana; assembly: GCF_948474715.1. NCBI lineage: Eukaryota > Metazoa > Arthropoda > Insecta > Lepidoptera > Tortricidae > Cydia > Cydia amplana. The sequence continues at coordinate 14,707,643 of NC_086079.1, read as the reverse complement.
CCTTTAAACGAGCAATTCTTGTCTATTTATATATTTATTTATATATATATATATATATATATATATATATATATATATATATATATATATATATATATATATATATTTCGGGATCTCGGAAATGGCTCTAACGATTTCGATGAAATTTACTATATGGGGGTTTTCGGGGGCGAGAAATCTATCTAGCTAGGTCTTATTTCTGGGAAAACGCGCAATTTTGAGTTTTTATATGTTTTCCGAGCGAAGCTCGGTCACCCAGATATTTAACATAATATGTGCAAAAACTAAAAGCACGTGGTATGGCAAATCTTTTTCCTGAAATAAGTGCAAATGCCGAATCTAATGCTTTAAAGCATTCTTACCTTTTCTTTATGACGAATAAGAAATTTGTAATAGGATTAGTAGTTTTTGGCCGACCCTTAACGAATTCTCGTAGAAGAAACGTATCAATATAAAATAACTAGTTCAACAGTTTACCAATAGAATTCTTCAAACACGATGGGTAGGGTGACAGGTGTCATCTCCATACAATTTAATACCTTAAAACGCCTCGCAAAATTTTAGTGAGATGAAAATTTTAGTCAGCGTACCCTTATTGTTTGAAAAATACTACAAGTTACAATATATTATGTTTTGTAAACCAATTCTTTGAATCGACCTGTTTACAACCATTTTGTAAATCCCAGTCCCACCTGTCCCTAACTCGACCCAATTTCACTCGAAACTCGATTGCAATAATAAATTTCGACCGGGCGGGGCAGATGGCTCGATACGGGGCTACCACGGATACACGAAACGATGTAAAAGTATCATTAAAGGCTAAATGGCGATTTTAGATAGCGATGCGTTATTAAGAAATGTATTACAATTGCGACTAACTGTTGGATAAAAGTAATGAAATAAATCGTTAATTAAGAACAGATTGTAAAGGTGTACCAACACTGTGTTAACTTTTATGGAACACGAGCATTTATATAGGTAAAAAACATGAAAATGAAAATAAATGTTTTTCGTGTGATATTTACCTATACGTAATCCGTATTCATAATGATTCACAAACTTTGATGTTGTTTGTTCATGTGACAAACTAAACCTAAAGTACTTGCTTAATGCATTAAAAACTAGTTTAAAAAAAACCTATTTTTACAGTTTGCCAAGTTACTTTTCAAATTAATACTCTCTGTTTTTTTCTTCAACAAATCTAGCACAAACCCTCTTTGAATGACGTTATAAAAAGCTCATAAATACAAACATACGGTTTTTAGAGCAAAAACTGCGAGTCAATCAAGCGTTGACAAATAGAACGACGTCTTACGGAAGACACCCTAAAAGGCAAATGGATGTAAGTAATTAATAAGAAAGTTTATGTATTTTCATCCGCTTTTGGCTCACGCTGGATTTCCTGGACAACTTTTTAGTCATAGGTACGCATCTTTTTAGCGTCGCATAAGGTAAAACCGCAATGGTTTTTAATTATTGCCACGATTGATTTATTTCTGGCGCCAGTGAATACTAAATAACCTACCTATTAATATCCCGCTTTGCTATTAGTAGTAAACAGTAGTACTTAGTAGTATTTATTTTACCAATAAATTTATAAATAGTAGTAATAGTACTGTATTGTTGGTGTACAATTTTTTTTTTTAAAGCAATGAATAATAGGAGCCCAATTTATATATTCTGCGTTACGTAAAAAAAGACTTGGCATATCTGTTCTGTCGCCGAAATAGTGTTTAGTTTTTTAAGTTTATATAATTATATGTACTTACTTATCTTAGTCTATAAGGTAAGGTAACGTAATTATATGTATGTGATATGGACCTTGTTGCCTGAATTTTTTTTTAATAAATAATTATCTTAATTCAACTTCTAATACAAAATTTCGCTTAATTTAACAGTCGATTAGATCGATAAAATTGTATGTGACGTATGGTAAGTATAGGTATTTAACTTATCAAAGTAATAGGTTGTAACGTGGCAACAGATTGTCACTTAAGTTGCCTATGGGTAGTGGTTACGACACCTGTCATTTAAAAACTCGCACAGTCCCTAGATTAATGCATTACACCTTAAAAGTAAATAACTAATTGAGTTGTTACTACTAGGAAGATTGTAAAACTTGTAAGTTGCATGTGTACATGTAATTTACTTGTTTAACTCGAAGCCTTAATAAGGTGGCAAACTGACATACCTTAAAGTAATTTCAGTAATAACAAAATATGAATGTTAAATTGTAAAATTGTTGTGACATTTCCAAAATATACCAATCAACGTACTCCGAATAGGGAACGGAGACGTCGTTATATTTTTTTTCGAAACAACTCAATCAACGGGTTTTTGGTAAAATAATAAGGGCTCAATTAACTCCAGTTACAAAACAAATATTATTTACATTGATAAAGAAAATTAAATATTAGTTTTCACGTGACGTCACGAGTAATAATAAAATCCCAGTGGGTCTAGCCAAGATGACAATCGTACATCGACAAACATAAAACGAATAGAAAAAGTGTATGTATGTATGATGTGGGATGACAGATGCTACGAAAAGTCATGTGACTATTCCCATACATTATTTTCAGTTGCAATTGGCGTTTTGTGTCAACAATTGTCATTTTGGCTAGGGCCCCCAGTTATTGTTAGACAACAGATACTAGACAGGCACTTTACATAATTTACGATTATGTTTAAAATAAACAAGTCGTGAGAAAATTATATACATAGTTATATAAATTTACAAAAATCAACTTACGTATTTTCACCCTCAAGTCGTCTTCCCTGGCCGCACCGAATAACGAGAAATCAAATTTTAGATAAATAAAGACGTAATTTAACTGTCAGACCTTAAAAAGTTCGGTTAAATCGCTAATTAGCGATCGCTATCAGTAATTGAGCGAGCTTCGTCAATATAGATATTAACACGACGAAACGGGACTTGGGACTTCGGTTTACCGGTTTAAGGGTTCGGTAAAAAATGGGTTAACTTGATTTTATATTTGTTTACAAGTTTTTTGAAAAAACGATGATGGTGGGCGTGTAACTTATTTAGCAAAGAGTTTGTAGCATAAGAATGTTTCTAGTACCTACTTGTAAAAACATATGAGCTTTCGTTTTGTTGCAAAGTTTATATTTTAAGAATGACATATTACAGTACAGGATGTTACAGTTCAGTAAAGGAAAATAGGAATTGACATATTGCAAAGTAAGTTTGCGTTATGTTGAGATATTATCCACAATTAACACAATTAATCCACAATTATTGAACTACAATTTAGGATTGGTCTAAATATGCAAGCATTTTTTTAATAAGTTAAATGATTAAGTGTATATTATTGCTTAAGTTATAGTCAGCACCAAAATTAGCATCTTTTAGGAAAAAGAAAATGAGGATTAGACTGGACAACCAGCATTCTTTTAAATGGGTGACCAAGGGTATAAGGACGTCGAGTAAAATGAAACGAGTGCTTACAAATGTTAACAAGGCTACGTGTGATATTTCTATTCTGGAATATAGGGCTAAGTATATTACCATATTTAGGAAAGTCATAAGGTATTCTAAGAGGACCGCGGTCCAATCTGAAATTTCTAAGACCAAATATTGTTCTAAAGGCATATGGGGTATAGTAAACAAGTATAGGAATAAATTGTGTAAGTATAATCAAAAACAGCTGTCCTTGAACATAGATAACAGAATCATAATAGATCCTAGAGAGGTTGCTGATGCTTTTTCAACGCAATTTGACCATGCTAAATCTCCAAGTACTGGTGATTTGAATGCCGCAGTTCATTGTCTGCATCTAAGTAATAACTGCAATAATAGTAGACACTATAAAGATATCTCGTGGAAACCATTTACGCCCTCAGAGATAACAAAGACAGTACAGCACATGAAAAATAAAAAATCATGCGGGCATGACGAAATGCCAATTTTAGTAATTAAAAATTGCATAGATTTATTAGCTAAGCCCCTTGCATGTTTCTTTAACAATTGCTTCGATCGAGCTGTTTTCCCTGACCAACTAAAGGTGGCTAGAGTTCTCCCTGTATACAAGAAGGGTGAAAAAAGTGACCCAAAAAACTACCGCCCTATAGCGCTTCTGCCAGTGGTCTCAAAGATCTTCGAAAAGCTGATAAAAAGTCGACTTTTAAAGCATCTCCAGGAGAATGATGTAATTAACCCGCGACAGTTCGGTTTCCAGAAGAATAGGGGAACAGCAGATGCCGTAGATGCCCTCATCGATGCTGTCGTCACTAAATTACACTATCGTAAAAGAGTTATAGGACTATTCCTTGATTTGAGTTCCGCATTTGACACTGTCGACCATGTGATTCTTATGGAAAAGCTTAAATTTTATGGAATCAGGGGAAATGCGTATCATCTCTTAGCTTAGCTATCTTCAAAACAGGAACCAATATGTAGAAATAAACAATTCTGAATTTAGTGGTGAAGGTAGGATTGACATTCCTGTCAAATCAAAGTTAGTTCGAGTAAACAGAGGGGTACCACAGGGTTCCATTTTAGGCCCTATACTTTTCCTCCTATTTGTTAATGACCTAGTCAACTATGTGTCTAGTGTGGTACCGAGCTGCTCCTTGATTGTTTTTGCAGACGACACAAACGCAGTCATATCTGCGAATAGCATGGCGGAGCTCAATAGTATCACCACCCTCAGCCTTTACTCATTGGTTCTCGTGTAATAACTTACGCCTGAATTCAGACAAGACCCAAGCTTTGCTATTCAAACTAAACGCCAAAAAAACGGACAAACTTGATGTTACTATGGACCAAGCTTGTTTGAATACTGCCGATCACGTTAAATTTCTGGGAGTTTACATTGACTCTAATCTAAATTGGAAGCGAGAGTTAGAGGCTATAGTAAATTCGATCCATTCAGCTTGTTATGCCCTTAAAAGCCTCAGAGATGTTTTAGATCTTGATCAACTAAAAATTGTTTATTATGCCCTAGTAGAGTCAAGATTGCGGTATAGCATAAGGTTTTGGGTAAATAGTTTTCTATATAATATAAACGGACCCGTGATTGCCCAGAAAAGAGCAATTCGAGCAATGGTTCACATTCCTCCTTTGGGCTCATGTAGAGAGTATTTTGAAAAATTGGGTATTCTCACGGGTCCCAGCTTGTACGTCCTTATTCTTCTTACCCAATTTGTTAAAAATATAGATAAAGTTTGTACAGTTGAAGAACAGGAGTCTCGCCTAGCCACAAGGACGAAAAACATAAAGGGTAGCTTCCTTCCAAAACTTCAGGTAGCTAAACATTGCGCAAGATATCAGGCAGTCACTCTATTTAATAAGCTCCCTACTGACCTAAAAGTTATTACGGATTGGTTTTTATTTAAGCGTAAGTTAAAGTCGTTCTTATTGACTAGATGCTCCTATAGTATTGAGGAAATATTTGATAGGTCGCTAATTTAAGTTATTTATAATTGTTATTTAGTATTAGTTAAATGGTTTATTATTATTGTTATTTATAAATTGTATTTAATGTGATTTCTGACACAATGATTGTATTGTTTAAGAATAATAAATAAAGAATAAAGAATAAAGAATATCAGAGTATGCGTCAAAAGTTATCATTCATTAAAAGTTTAACAAAAAGCGATATGTCTCTATCTATATCTAGAACAACTATATTGTTATAGAAACTTCTAAGCGGGAACTGTTTAGATATACGAGTATCTGTATTTGGAAAAGTATTCAAGGGTGGCAGATAGGTGCTTTTAGAGTGTTGTTTCATCCGCTTCTATTAATGCTGACTGTACCTTTACAGAGAGTAGTTTAATTGCATCTTAAATAAGTTTTCTTAATGGTACGGTTACAGAAAGTGACGACAGCAGTAACCCCTTATCAAAAGCTAATTACTTATACAGAAACGCGAATTCTTTAAAAAATCAATGAGACTTTAGTTCTGTTTAATTTTAAAATTAATTCCTGCTCACGTCACTTTTTCGGCCCTTCAGTCCAAGCGTACAAATTTAACTTTGCGGTTCGTTATATCGAAGTAATTTTTGGCAAAATTAAATCCGAGGTCGTTCCATTTAATACCCAATCGTTTTGTAGATTTGTATTTCGCAGATATTTTAAATGAATAAATATAGGGTCCAAGTTATAAAAAAGTGGGTTCATACAAAAAAAACTACAAATAATAATTATGTGAAATGGAGCATTTGGAAAAACGTACCCAGGGAATTTAACCTTTAGCCGCCTATAAAGAAGCCTATCTATCCACTATAAGTATTTTGAATCTTTGGAAAATCATAATTTCATTTGTCTTAGTAGCATATTTTGAGTCGTGGGCGCATGCTATCACACTGATAGCAACTGTCGTTTTTTTATCCAACTGCATTTGTAAATTGGTACCCTCTGCACTGGAATGATGTGAGGTGTTCCAAGACAGGATGATGGCCGTTGATGTTGACTTTAAATAAATGATACGGTTTAACATGTTAAATACATTTTGAACGGATCTAAATTAAGTCCATTTCGTTGTTAACAGGATGCTGACAGGTTCCTGAAATGAGATTAACTTTAAATCAGGTTAGCGATCTGTCAATTAAATTAGTCATTTACGTATCGAAGGACGTAAAATAAGCATAAAGATGTTTTTTTCTTATTATGACCTAATGGAAATTGCCATAAAATATATGGGTGGTATTTTATGAAAGCAAATGTAACATAGTTACATAGGTAAATATAAAGGCAGCTGGCGTGAAAAAACATTTTTTTTTATGAAAAAAAAAAATTGTTTGATACTGACATATGAAAATAATACATTTTCTTTGATACTGATATATCAGTATCATTATTTGCCTATACATAAATTAGCTTCATTACGTTATCCATTTTGCAAAGATTTGAAGGTTTTTTTATAAACTCACAGACCACCGTCACTACACAAAGAATATTATGATAAAATATAACTGTAACACACGCATTGTGTTATTTCTCTAGGCTGGTGCTTTGCGCATACAAAATCCATCTAAAACTAGTGCATAAAATCACATTCATCAAGTTCATGTACCCTGGACAATTTGGACGGTCCATTTCTGTTTTGTCCAAGAGAATTACAAATTCCAAATATTCTTTGTATTGGCGGTAGCCGCACGGTGTTACAAAGGCGGTGTCACATGGTTTGCATTTTGATGTCGAACGCGTGAAGTGGAAAATCGTTTTAGGCGTAAAAAAGTGTAACAGAATGTTTTCGGGCAAAGAATTCTAAGTGTTGGTATGTACCTAAGTGAATGGGTAAGAACTATATTTTATACTAACTTATATTAATATATGTAAGTACCTCAATATTTTTGTATTCTTAGCTCATATCAAAGAACTATGGTCTGGATTCTTTAAATCAGGGCATAGTATAACCAGTCGACCAACCAGTGTGGAGATCCTTTGTTCTGTGGCTTTTCTGCATGAAGCCAGCCATCACAGGCCAAGTGTAGTTAACCTAGATGAGCCTTACAGTCGTGATTGTATGAACTGGTCAAGTGATTATCGTGTAACATGTATGGCGAGTTCAGATCAAATATTAGCTGAGCACTATAAATGCACTATGAATGAGTTCATTGTCCTTTAATGTGTTTAACCTCCATTTTAGTGAGTAAACAATTCTAGTAACTTGTTACAGGACCCATACCATAGACTAGGAATCCTCTTGACGGAGTTTAGAGCAATTATTTCATGAAACCGATGCTGCCAAAAATACTGGGGTGCGGGGGACGAGGTGAGCGAGTCCCGTGCCGTGATTGGTCCGTTCAAAGACACGGACGTCACACAAAGTCACTTTGACTCGAAAATGGAGAAAAACTACCGTATATTTGTGGCAGAGGGGGTAGCGTTACTATGCTCAGTCTGGAGGATGTCTTGTCTGTGACCCATACCAAGACGAGTGAGGGATCCTAGTTTGACTGTGAAATCTTAATCCAGCGGCACTCGCTAGGTATATTTAGAAATACAGATGCAATAAATTGCATCATTATCGTGTCGTAATTGTATAACAGGTAAAAAGTACAAAACAATACCTACAAATACTCTTTATTGCACACATCAATAAATGAAAACAACACAAAAGAAAACAGAAACACAAGCAGAGGTAAACTACAGGCCTCATCCAGTATTTTCAAATGAAAATACTTAAGAACCTCGGTTTAGAGCTTGTTTTACTATTTAAAACAGTTAGGTATTATGTTAAAATAAGAACTTCATTTATTGTATTCATTACGAGTATTAATTACTATCACACAAAAAACTCGCAAAATATGTTAATGACGAACTAACGTATCAATAAATATTGCTCTTAGTATGAATATAGTAAACCAAGTAAAGCCAAGCAACTTCTATAGGTGATCGCATCTTCAATAAATGTGCTCCCATTCAATTCCCAAGCCCCATAGAAAGAAGCTCCATTGAAAGTCTACAATCGTCAAAAATGCGCTCCGGGGTAAAAATTTTGTATACAAAAATTCATTAATCAATTTCGTTGCAGCGCCCGGAGCTGACGGAAACAGCCGATCGTTCACGAGCGACGATTGGTCACGAATGGATGGAGCTAATAAGAAAATTCGGGTTTTAATTTATAGATCAGTTTTTGTAAGTTTTGTTGTTGTGACTAGCGGCCCGATTCGAACAATGCTTATAAGAAGTCAAGAAGGCACGATACCGATCTGTCAGTGTTATGACTGACATTTCTTTTAACCAAAAAACGTCACTTTTGACACTGACAGACAGGTATAATAATAGTTGGAATTTTTTCGGAATTTTTAGGACATAAGAATTGAGAATACGCCAATATGCCAATCCATTTCGAAAACGGAACATCTCAATCTTCATACAAAAATAATAGAAGTTTCTGAAATTGTTCAATATGGAAATATCGCTTATTCGTAAAGTTTCCGACCTCACATCCGTAGTCATAATACACAATGACTAGAGTATCTCGGGTAAATGGCAGTGAAATGTAACAGTGGGCTTGAACAGTTATGATTTTCTAAAACTGATAAAAAATTAATGAAAACCTCAAAGTACACATTGTACAGACATATTCATTCTAAAACCTTTTTATAATTATGCAAAACCTCTTATTTGTAACTACCTATTTGAGCTAAAAGGCAACCTTTCGGAACCCGAAAAAAACTTGCCATTTTAATCATAATTATTGCTAAATGCCACAATGCGTGACATCTTGAACACACCTTAATAATTTAAGATCTTTCACTTTTCCTCTTCATATTGTCCTGGAATCAATTTCCAAGACAATTTGCCTTAATTGCCATCAATTGGCAAAGTCAAGGGCCGAATATGAAATGAACCTTAATCAAAGTTCACATCATTCAATTAGGTACCAATGTTTAAAGTTCACGTATTAACAAATGAATATGCAACTGCCATTAACGTCTAATAACCTGTAGATAGACAATTTTGCATCCTAATTCTTTGACATAAGATTTAAAATATGTTTAGCTAAAATACAGTAGCAGACGAATTCACGTCTAGATCTTTTATACCTGATTTCAATTATATAATGCAATTAAATCTTAAAGATTGACCTTTGCGTATCAATTATAATTAATTATTAGATCATTGAATTTAAGCACAGTTGATTTCGTCGCATTCAGATCTCTAAAGCATTTATTTGAACAGTTATATGTCAAACAGCCGCTATTACGATCTCATTTCTAAGCATACAATGCTCCCAATTTAGGAAGATCTTCGTTGCTTTCTTAACCGTTTGTTATGTGAGGAGTGTGAAGGTTTTAAGGTGATTGCTGTGGATCTAGCTAAAATGGTCGGATAGCTTGTCCGTCAACACTGGCAGACCAGAAATAAGCAATGTTTGTAGAAGCGCGTTCTTCATTCATGAGCTTGGAATAGACTAGCGGTTTTTGATATTTTATTTACTAATTATTTTTTAAGTTGCGATCTATATACGAATAGTTACAGATTGACCTTATGTTCCGTATTTATCTGTAAAGTATTCGAAAACTCCTATATAGCGCTTATTAAACAAAATACGAGACTTAAGTTATATAATAAAAAAGACAAGTTTGCGAAACAAACAAATAATACAATTCAACAACTTCTCATTAATATTATGTATATGACGAAATGTTTCGACTTAAACAGCTACACAATTAAGGGACCTACCTTAACTTTAAATTCATAAGTATTGCACGGAATGCACAGTTTTACGATTTTGATTAACATTGATTCGGACTAGTTGGTTCGTCAATAAATAGTTAAGTAACCTGTTGAATATGCATATCAACTTGTTTGAAAATAAAAAGTTTTATGCGCCTTTAAAACTATAACTATACCTACAGATAAATAAATCTAAGTTACTAAGTAATCGACCTAGCCCTTGAGCTCTATTCAAATTTAATAAGTTGTTATGGTTTTGACACGCCTATAACGATCATCTTGGTGATTCTTGCGCAAGTTGCGCATCTCACGCAAGACTTTCACTTCACTTCGCATGCAGCAATCAGCGTGAGCGATCTTTAAGGTCGTACCAAAACCAATTCAAACCAAAAACAAATTGTTAAATCAGAACCAGGTTCCTTGTCGTTTTTTAACCGCCGCGTTCCACCCGCCCGCCTGCGGCGTACAAAAGCTCGCGGTGTGTGAAAAGCCGTCACACACGGGGCACGGGGCTTTGCCGATACGCAATTTGCACTAGGCAAACAGCGTTTAGTGTTCCGGTGAAATCTCTGTTCTGTAAGCTATGTTGTGTGCCATATTTAGGAATGAGGTGAAACTGTTGTGAGCATATTATTTAGGTAAACGAAACATACTATGTATTAAGACATACCAAAACAACTGAAAACAGTACCTATCTGATGCAAACAGCTGGTGACTGATCACAAAAAAACTTAGAACATATGTTTTCAGATATAAGGACAAAAACATGGCGACTCGGGCTGTTCTAGCTGAGTAATCCTTTAGTAGGTATGTTGATTGACACTTGAAACAGTTGTAGGTAAGTGTATATTTTTACAAATCTCTTTTTAAAAATAAAGGATTGGATACCCATACCAAACTTTAACCCATGTCCTAGCAATCGAGTAAAAAAAAGACAGACTAACGGTGATACATTTACCAATGTCACTGGGCAATAATCGATACCTGAATCGATATCGAGTAATCGTTCGTAATAACCGAATATCGACAAGGTGTCGAAGTTAAAAGATGGCGGGCCGTTACTTGCAGAATGCAGGTGGTCGGCTTTAGAGATCCTTGCAATATTCATTTTTTTCATTGATATAGGAGGTAAACGAGCAGACGAATCACCTGATGGTAAGCGATTACCGTCGCCCATAGACACCCGCAACACCAGAGGGGTTGTAAGTGCGTTGACGGCCTTCAATCATTAGGTATATTATAAATCTCAGTTCAACTAACTTTTCTGTTCATAAGATTGAGACAATGGTATAGCTATAGGTAAAATTTCATCAAAGAAATGGCTTTTTCTTGACTCTGATGACGTGATGACACTCATTAACTATTAATTGAGATCAGTTGTTAGTCAAACTGTTATAAAACTAAGGATACTTACTTATAATACTCGTATATAAAGTCAATTTAACTTATTGGATAGAGGTAAACGTCCCATTTTAGCAATATTAGAGACATATTCGTACCTAATTTTAGTGCATGCACTTTTAATAAGTGATAAACATGTGTTAAATAAAAAGAAAGAAAAATTACCATTTGGAACCAAATTGGTTAAATTAAATTACGCTTAACCTAAAAATCGATCTGCAATGAACATTCCGCATCTCCGCATTTTGACGGATCGCATACATTGCCTTTGGTCTTGATGATTCATTTAAAATATTTACTTCTCATACCTCACATCTACTACTGTCCTGCCACCGAAAATTTTACCTTATTTTCTGGGGATAAAAGTTTACATTTCAAGGACGGTAAAGGACGGGATACCAGGTTACAAAAGTAAAACTCTATTGGGTAACTGTAATTAAAATTTAATGCATTAAATGCATTGTACGAGTATCGATTTGATTTTGCACGGTTCGCGATACGATTTTGATCGAATGAAGTCGCTGAGTAATTGTGTTTTTATTTTAATACCAGTATCTGTATCATTGTTTTTTCTTTCTTTTAAAAGCTTGTAATACCTAACGTTATATATAACGTTACTATGTATAACGTTACTCTCAGCCAGTTGAAGCCATTTTAAATTTAAACGATCAATTGAATTATTAAATTGGTGTGCAAATTAACGTTTCTAATTGATTTACTTAAAGTGTTACTGATAATTAAAAATATGTAGTATGAATCCATCGCTTCAGTAGCTATTTGAATCCAGTGTCCAGCGTTGTTCTGTTTTAATAAACCGATTTCTTATTACCTATTCGTTTTTTTAGAAGAATATTCCAATCAGAATAACAAAGCAGAACAGTTTACTAGTAATAATTATACCACACACGTTGTATAATGTGATTGTAGAAGTGATTCGAATGGTTATTATTATTTGTATTAGATTTTTATTTATGTTTATTAAGAATTTACAAGTTTCTATTAATGGTGAGTGAAGAAACGCAGATTACTTTTGGCTCAACAAATTTAAAAAAATTCAGGATTAAACATCTAAACTAAAAACTCATTATTTTTAGTAAACTAACGCTATTTAATGTATCGAACGTCTTTTTACAATAGCCGTAAAAATTTAAGATTCTGAAATGATGCAAATGCGGCCCAAAACACTTAAAGCCTTTAAAATAAACGTAAAACTGACGAACAGTGTGACTGATGATTGCAAACGCGCAGGCGTGTCAAGCGGCAAGCGTAACAGTAGTGCGGACTTATAGGACTTCGTACAGTCAGCAGCAGAAATAGCTAAGCGGACCAGGTGTTCAAAATTACTTGAACACAACTTGACTATTTTTTGTACGAACGATACTACTTTTTGTAACTATGGGAAATGGAAAAGTTTACCAATAAATCAAAAAAAATATTTTATTGGTAAAATATTACTTACTTGAGACTCCGGTGCCATTAAGATAGAACAATCTTACGGTAGATGTCGCTATGCGCGTCTCTAAGGCGTGTTAACAAAAGAAAGAAATGTAGAAATTCGCACGTTTCTGGTAAGATTCGGTAGCTCAGTTGGTTACGAGCATGGACCGGTATTCCAAAAGCTCACAACTTTACGAGAGAATAACATAATGTGCAGATCCTTTTGAACACCTCTCCCGCTTAGATACTTCTGCTGTCTGTATCAAGCTCCCAAAAATCACTTGTCATTACTCAAGAGCCAGTAAACGCGATTTTCAATACGGTGAGAGCCGAGTGATAAATTACTCGTAATTGTAACCAAGTATCGGTGTTTCGAGAAAAATCGCCGGTCGTGTGAGCGGCCGTATCGCGTACGAATCTAAGTTATTAATGCGGTAAGCCACTTTGGGTTGGGGAAGCCACTTCAATAAGGGCACTTAAAGGGATATTGATATTATTTTTTTGGTATCATTTCACTTTTTCCAGCTACCTACTTGTATTAAATCGACGGAGAGGCTTTTCTAATAAGATTTATACGACTGTGTTTACTTATCAGTTTCTTTCCTAATAAGAATCATGATTCCTTTGTTTCCAATATTAATTAGTATTTAGCTTCAATGTTTTTATTATTATTAGAATTTTCATTTTCTTTATGATGCAGAATTCACTTATTTCCCGTTACTATTGTTACTATTGTGTTACCATGCTCGTCATTAAACTGCAAGACCGAGTGAGGATTGTCGAGATCCGACGCCGCACCAAGGTGCGGGACGTGGGTGACGTCATTGCCAAGCTTAAGTGGAGTTGGGCGGGACATGTTGCTAGGCAGAGTGATGGCAGGTAAACCAAAATGTTGACGGATTGGTGGCCGCTTACGGATGAAAGAAGCGCCTGGCGTCCGTTGGCTCGTTGGGTGGATGACGTTCGAAGTATCGCGGGGCACTTTTGGATGAAACTAGCACAGGACCGGGACAAGTGGCGTACAAGAAGAGAGACCTATGCTCAGCAGTGGGCGACCGAAGGCTAAAATGATGATGATGATGATTGTTAAATTTGATTGTAACTATCATCACAACTCTATGTTAAATTAAAATTAAAAAAAGTAACGTATATTGATATAGGGACGTTTGTGTTATATTATTATGAATAGGTAATTCCAATAAAAATACTCATAAAATAAAGTAATATTAAAATGAGTTATCTGTCTTGTTGGCTGCGGCGGCCGGTTCAAATCCCGCACGGTGCAATTAGGTTTTTATCTTTTTATTATGTATCCATTTGCGAAGTGTTGAATGCTATCTAATTATTAATTTAATAGCCCCTTTACAGATAAGAGGCAGGCTCGAGCGGTGCCATTAAAAATAGCTTGTTTTATACTTTTGTTAACTTCCAATTTACGAGCGCGTTAATGTCGTTGAAAATAATACGATTGACATGGCTAATAGTTTTTGTCATTAATATTTATGTTACGTAAACATAAATGTCATGAATGATTTAATACAATTAAAACGCCATAAAAAGTTTGCTTGCTATTGTTGGTTTTGAAAATGAGAATGATTAACTCTAGATTTTTTGTTTTCTAGTTAGGTTTAGTTTCAGTCATTTTATTTCATAAGTAGCCATATCATTTTGTTTTATTCAATCTTCGTATACTTATCGTTGGAAATCTATAACGTTTACTATTACACTTCATCTGTAAGAAAAAGAAATACTGGAAGAAATTTCAGTCTTATCTTATTAGAAAGTTATTTGGATTTGAACATTTTACAAAAGGTTATTAAATAGTTGTGGGAAAGAGAAAGTAAATTCGAAAGACAAATCTATATTTGGTCGGTTACAGGTATTACAACATTCGACTACAAATATTCAACTTTACTACACTATTTTATTTGTCATAGTTGTAATCAAAAGTGAATGTTTCGCGTCGTGAGAACTAGATGGTAATGTGCATCACTGCCGTATTCGAACTTCAAGATATTCACAAGAGACGACACGTACTAGATCCATTCTAGATACGTTATAGTTTAGATTTCAACTAGTTCTCTTTTGCAGCGCAATTCGGGCAACCAATGTCACTTTTACGATAGATCGTGTTAGATATCTATTAGATGTGAATTAGATCTCTAAGTAATATCTTGTGGAAATCGTTCAAGAGTATCTTCAGAATCGCGGAAGTGTCAAATTTGACAGGTTAGATCTTAAACATATCGTTATCGTATCTTGGCGATGTCTAATAGGTGTCTATTACAAAATCCGAATCGGGCCCTCAGTAACATTTTGGGCTTCACGAGCATATATCGGTAACGTAACACCAAGGTATATGGAAAGTAATATTACACAAATTTACGCGCCGGTCCAAACGGACCGGCCATAGACCGTCTCAATTCGTATGCGAATGGGGAACGATATTATTCTATAGCTCGTTACCTCCCACGTGGTGTTGTGGTGCAAGTGAAAGTATACTTTATTTTTAATAAACATATCACTTTGACGCTTTGGCTCAAGATTAAAGTTTGAGTAATGTTACTACAATTGCTCCTTGTAGAATTCCGCTATTTATTATTATGAATTTAAATATCAAACCGTAAAAATATTTAGACCTAACAAAAAGTAAATGTAGGTAATTTATATTGATCATCATCCATCATCATATCAGCCCTTTATCGCCCACTGTTGATCATAGGCCTCTCTTCCAGTACGCCACTTGTCCCGATCCTGAGCTAATCTCATCCAGAAGTGACCCGCAATCTTCCGGATGTCGTCCACCCAACGAGCCAGGCGCTTCTTTCATCTGAAAGCGCCAAAGCATGAATAAAGGTGAACTTAATTTTATATATCGATATGCCATTTTTTCATTTTTTTGTAATTTGCTAATTGCCCGCTAAGGACCATTATGACTCTTCATTACGCAAAATATACTATCCAGTCCATTGATTATTAGTAAAGTATATACTCGTATAATTTGGATCGATTTCATAAGCGAGGAAATACGGCCAGCCTTCTGGGCACCCTGCCCGTTGAAGGCGATATAGGCCAATTTTTTTACCTATAGGTTAAGTAAGTAGTGTAGTGTAGTAGGTTTAGTAAGTATGCCAAGCGAGACATGCACTCCTTCAACATCCCGGTTCATAAATGGGAGGAGCTTGCCGAGGACAGAGACAAGTGGCGCAAACTGGTGTTCGACGGGCGTAAAATTCACGACGACGCTTGGTTTAAGACACTCGCAAGTAAGCGAGCCAAGCGTCATCAGCCCGACACTTGTTCGCCACGGGTAATTTACACCTGCCAGGCCTGTGGTCGTGTTTGCCGCTCCCGTATTGGCTTACATAGCCACGAAAAACGTTGTCGCCCTACCTGACACTGTTTCAATAGTCTGTAATAGACTTTTAGGCCAATGATGATGATGATGATGGTTGATAGTTCTGTACTGTGTGTTAATTAATATAAATCTAATAAATTTTGGTCACCAGAAAATCCGATTATTCACCTAACATCGCTCGCTCTAGCAACCTGCACCGCATCCTAACGTTAGAACGACAATATTCACAGGTTAACATTTACACCTATTTGTCGCCGACTGTAAAATGTAAAAGCCAGTTTTAGAAGCATGCGTGCCCATACGGCTCCAACAATTTGTTCCTGTAGAGAACCTCGCCCATATGCCATAAAATGTGTCAGTTTAGATGGCAAACAATTGTTTTACACGTTTAAATTCTAAGTGTAAAGTGATAGGATACGACACCTTCATCTGAAATTTGCAATTTCTAGTCTTTTGCTCTATCTACTTATGAAGGTAACAATTTTGTTTCGATTATGTATTTTACATTTAGAAATTGAAGGAAGGAAGAAAATGTATGTTTCTTTGTTTATGTTTCTTTTCTTATTGTTGATGATTTTTTGTTTTATACAACCATTTTTGTAATTCAGACTATTGTGATTATAGACAAAAAATCAGGTTATTATTTTTTTGAGTATTTTACGATCCGTTCCTATCAGTTGTGTAGAGTAATATATGTAAACTACCCATAAAATCCTAATTAACTACTTCGTATCGCAAAATGGTCCGCATATTTTCACATTTATTGTATGACTTATATTAGAAGAAATATTATTTAATTTTAATTAGAATAGTAACGCAATTATGACTCCTAATGAGACGATTAAAAAATAGACAAACACAAATCTGATACTTTAATGTTCTAATAAAAATCAAAGTTGACGGATGCTTACACCCGTAGAATTTTAATTTATTGCACCCATAAATAAATAAATAACATCAAATTATATTTATCTACCGGATATAAAAGTGTCACGTGTCATGGACATTTACTTAAGATTTGATACCACAAGTTACAATATTCTTCCTTATAAAATACAGTAAATCACTTGGTGTCTGTTTACTTACTATTAGGTAATAATGATTAAAGTCGTATAAAATCAGGTTAAAAACATAATTTAGTGGTAGCATTATTTGAGCTTAAACTTCTGAGTTGATACATAAATGTAGATTGTGGTAATATAAGTAGGTATGCTCGGACGATTTTTATCATTACTTAGACCTAAATTTTAGGTCATAACTATTGACTCTCATAAACTCTAAAGCCTACAAGAAAATATGCATTGGAGTAATAACAGTGTAACAGCCAATACTATTTACATCGATATATGTACTTGATCTAATTTAGATGAGACGAGTCACGAGTGTCATCAGCGTAAATTTCAGTTTAATGTTCAACGCGTGGGCCCCTGTCACACCGTACGCTTTAATTTTATAATCCTATGAATAATCAATACATCTTTGGCCATATTCTCGAAGGCATTGCCATTTAAGATGGAACGACCTCTTAAATTATCACTGTACCCGTAAAAAGTTGAATTTAGTTTCATTCTTGCATAATAATTTGTTGTGTATCTGATTCCATTTAAATTATCGTTGTATTCATGGGAACATTCATGCATAAATTCTGTTGCATATATTATTAATCTAAATTAACACAGCACGTAATTCATGAACGACTTCAACTTTTCCACAATGATTGTCATTTGTTTTACGTATCACTTTCAATTAAAGTGTCATTCCGTGGATCTTGCTAACTATGTAAACAAACCGCCATATTAAAATTGTCTCTGAATAATTTATTAGTGACTTTTGTTTACATAGTTAGCAAGTTCCGTAGAATGACACTTTACCTGCATTAGAGAAAAGACCTTTGACACTATTAATACGATGATACCGAAAACAAATGTTCTAAATAAAATGATAAAAAAAAATGTTCCAAAAATCTTGAAGGACTGAGATTTCAACTGTATTGTATTTGCAAGGAAATATCAAGAGTAGAACAGCATTTGATAGACCACTCCATGTTGGTGTGACAACGGTCATAAAATTTACTGTAACAAGCTTTGACAGATTTTACGACGCTCTAATCTCCTCTTTAGGTGATTCTTTTAGGTCACAGCTAGGTGGTCTGGCTGAATCGATAATAGTAACGGAACTGTCGTAAATGTACGAACATAAGTGTAATAGGGTCGCGAGGCGATCGCAATAAAGTGTGTGTTCGAGTGGAAAATGTGGATTGAGAATTGGAATAAATGTGTGCTCGTAAAAGGGCGTTTGTCATAAAGTGACGGTAGAAATCGAGAATTCAGAATATAGTACGAGTATAGTTAGTAGGAATAGGAAAAAATTAAATATAGGGGCAGGGTGGACCCACGCTTAAAAATTGTAATCTAGAACTACCCTTTAAGTTAGCATCACGTTTTTAAAGCCCAGCTTTTAAGCACATTGACTAAATTTTAGTTTTCATAGTATTTTGAACTTTAATACCAGCAATAAATAAAATACCGCATAGAATCATGATTACAGAAAACTATTGTCATTTATTCGTTGAACCACAAAAATCGTTTTTCACTCCCATTTAAACTTCAACAGCATCATTAATAAGTATTTAAACCACATCTGTCCTTCAGTGACACATCTACAATAAACAAAATCTCGCGCAAGCTTCAATAATATCAGTTTCGCTAATGAAAAACCAACTCTCTGCACTGATGTTAGGATTCACATTACAAAAAAGGATCATCTGCTAGATGACGTTAATTGTATCAATGGAAACTGTACTTTTACATAATTATAATAAGGTTCAAAATACAAATTGGAAATATAAGGTACTCCGTGTGTGGTAGATAGGCTAGGACAGAAGTTAGATTTTGATAAATGATACGATTTGACACTGGGAGCTATGGGAACTGTGCTGATTAGATTAATAAATTGTGTTGCGTATCCGCTGACTTTTTTGTATTTTATCCTTTTTTTTTGGACGCTCAGATGTTTTTTTACCCAAATCGTTTTTAAATTAAACTCTAACCGCGGTATTCGGAAAACAAGGTCCGTTCTAGAGAAGAGAACGATACGATATGTTATACCAAGTAGTTTAAATTTCAACTAGATATCTTTTGCAGCTCAATTCAGGCAACCAATGTCATCATCATCTTCCTCGCGTTGTCCCGGTATTTTGCCACCGCTCATGGGAGCCTGGGGTCCGCTTGGAAACTAATCCCAGTAATTGGCGTGGGCACTAGTTTTTACGAAAGCGACTGCCATCTGACCTTCCAACCCAGAGGGTAAACTAAGCCCGTATTGGGATTAGTCCGGTTTCCTCGCGATGTTTTTCTTCACCGAAAAGCGACTGGTAAATATCAAATGATATTTCGTACATAAGTTCCGAAAAACTCATTGGTAGGAGCCTGGGTTCAAACCCACGACCTCCGGATTGCAAGTCGCACGCTCTTACCGCTAGGCCGCTAGTACTTTTCTGGCAACCAATGTCACTTTTACATTAAATTATCGTAGTAATATCGTTTCAAATTCGTTTTGAGATCTAAAAATACATAACGAGACGTTTTAGATACTGTGGAAATCGTTCAAGAGAGTATCTCCAGAATCGCGGAAATGTCAAATTTGACAGGCTGGATCTTAAAAATATCGTTGTCGTATCTTGGTGATGTCTAATAGATATCTAGTTCAAAATCCGAATCGGGCCCTACGTACTGTATAAATCTATACCATATCTTTTTAACTTTTTTTTATAACAGGATTAGTTAGAAGATACGAAGTTTACAATTTATTAATAATTAGGTAAATATTACACTATCTGGGGGCACGGCAGTGCCCCCGCCAAGTCGAGCAAAACAAAGAGGCACGGCCGTACCATCCTTTTCTCGAAGCCAAGGCCGAAGGCCAAGTCATTATACGTATTACAAATTAAAGATATATATTTGATACAGTTTTAACACCCCCTGGCACTGATTAAAATAACCGACTTGGTTTCACATTACATATCAAAACTTTTTTGTAGTAACAGCGTTGCGAGACTTGCACCTTTTTACATGTAATGTTTTTGATGTTGTTGTTGTCTGTCCTAGGGCACCCCGGAGGTGCATAGGGCCTCCACAAGATCCTTCCACGCCTTCCTGTCTTGAGCAACCGTCTTGGCCTCGTTCCAGTTCAGTCCTACGGCTGTCAGCTCGTTCTCTATGCTGCGCCTCCAGGTGTGCACAGGGCGTTTGCGGGCTCGCTTCCCGCCCTGAGGCCGCCACTCGAACGCGATACTGGCGATGTTTGTATCTCCTCTTCGCAGGGTATGACCGATCCATCTCCACTTCCGCAGCGCTACTTCTTGGGCGACCGGAGGTTGTTGGCACATACTCCACAAATCCTCATTTCTTATGGTCTTCGGCCAGAATATGCGGAGAATCGACCGAAGGGACTTATTGACAAACACTTGTAGCTTGTGTGTCAGCCCCTTTGTCACTCTCCACGTCTCACAGCCGAAGAGCAGCACGGACTTGACGGTGGATTCGAAGAGGGAGATTTTTACGCGGCGAGTGAGAACGTTTGAGTCCCAGACAGGCTTGAGTCGAGCAAATGCAGCTTTTGCCTTCTTAATTCTGCTCTCGACGTCTTCGTCTGCACCTCCCTGACATGTTAGTGTACTGCCGATATATACAAACTTGGAGACTGATTCAAGGCGATCGTTTTTGAGCAATAATGGATCTGATTTTACTCGCATGTTGACAGTCTTCCGTCGGATGATTCGCAGGCCCATGGCTTCAGCTTCCTCTTGAAGGCTCTCAAGTTTCGCTTTAAGATGGGCTAACGATGGCGAAATCAGCACGATGTCATCGGCGTAATCAAGATCATCCAGTTCCTTAGTACCCCAGTTAATGCCTCTTGGTGTTTCGATCACTTTCCTCATCACGTCGTCGAGAAGAATTATGAATAACAGCAATGTTTTTGATGGGTACATTTTAAATCATAATATTTACGCAGTAAGTTTATTATAAAACCATTCGTAGGCACTTACCTGTTTGTAACGAAATGACGATCCTTTTACCACATATTTCAATTGAGCGTCTCGCGCAATTCTGCATAAAGATGAAGTGTGAAACCGACAAGTTAATAGTTTCACAACTGTTTCACGTTTACGTGTTTACAGCGAAACTTTTTAAGGTTACATCCGGATGACGACTGTAGCAGTATTATTGATGCAACTTTAAGGTGACAGTCCATTTCCAACCGCAGCCGCACTACTGTTCATTTTACTTTGGAAATTGACAGTGACAGCGACGCGTTCAGTACCAGTAGTGCAGCTGCGGTCAGAAATGGAATGTTACCCTTACTGTTGCAGCGTTGACGCGAGAACAGCGTTGACACTCTTATGACGAAAGTGGATGACCGCGCGAAATCGCGTTTCCATACAAACGTAGTCCACATTTTCCTCTCTGCATACTAAAATAAAATAAAAAATTAAACTACATTTAAATTTGTATGGAATTTGGTTTTTGCTCCTAACTATTTCAATTAATAATCTAAAAAAGCCAAACAAACCCCTTCGAACATAGCTAGGTATGGTTAATATAAATCTAATTATGTAAAAATATTTTTTTATACTGTCAATATCCAGAGAGGAGAACGGGAACTATGGATAAACGTTTGTATGGAGAAGCGATCGCCCCGGCCCTTTCCTCTAAATTTCTGTCTATGATAAATTGCTGTAGTAGTCGTTGTCACGTTAGGTAGGCACTGTTTTAATCAGAAAGTTCAATCCAACACTAACTTTATCAAAGAAATTGATTCTACTGCGTCAACGCCGTAGCAGTAACGCCAGAACAGTAACACTGCTGCAGTAGCAATCCGAATGTCATATTAAAGCAGCCGTAAGGCTAAATTCCGTGTCCGACAGCAGGCAATGCCTGTACTTATCACTGAACTCTACGAGTACATTGCATTGTGGTCAAATGCTTACCTTTTTTTTCTAATAATAATAAAAAGACGAGGATAAATAAATTTTTTTGAATTGTGTAAATGTCGCCTTCCAATCGGCACTCTTCCTGCCAATGTTAATTTAATTAAGACCATGAAGGTTCAATTTAGAGCACGGCGAAAAGTGCATCGCTGCCGTCTGTCATAAATGGCATGATACCTTTGATGATACTCGGAGCACTAAATTAGCGTCTAGCTGCGAGCTTTACTGGCCGTTATAAAATGGTTGTATGTCTACATACAGTACGGAACCATGAATATAATGACATGCGCATAGACTTTATGGTCTTCCGAAATGGGTCCCTTGCATACCATTGAATTAATTTATTTCTGCATTATAATATTGACAGTTTGCATTTACGTAGGTAAAAGAACTTATTTGTCGTTACCGTGACAAAACCTTTAGTCATAACATATTTTTTTTTTTTTATAAATGTTACTATCTTATTTATATACCTATGTATAAAATATATAACATATTTTACCGACCGAGCGAATGGATCCGAAAGTTTCGGAAAACCGGCGTCTTTTCTATATCCTTTTTTGATTTGGATATAGGTACTCGCATATATTCTTCCAAGAGTTTCATTATAATTATAATTTTTGAGATGTAGAAGGTTTTACCATACCCATAACAATATAAAACGAATATTTGGCTTTTAAGTCCGTTTACTATGTCTACAAAAAAGTTTCATATTTTACCTCATACTATAAAAAATCTGGCTCAAACTGTATATGACAATAATTTTGCAATGAAAAACCTAGCAACTGATTATAAATGGGCTGGTAAAATAAAATAGAAACTAGGCTATTATGCCTCGTTCAAACAATGTTGTGGTAATAAAACAGATATCAAAACCACAATAAAAGTTGGTATATAACCATCAACTAGAATATGCAGAACAGTTTAACACGAACAGAACAACGACCTTATCGTAAAGAAATTAAAATCGACCTTTGTTTGTTATAAAAATAGTGTGCTTGTTAAGCAGAACAAAGCCATGTTATATTAAAACACAAAGCGACCGCTGCAGGGGACCATCGAGTGCGCCGACTTCTGGCCGAAGGGTGTCGTGTTTCGGAGGTTCCGGGGCAAACTGCCGAATCCGACACAGGAGCAGCCGATGCAACGGAGCCACGCCGTTTTATCGACTAAATAACTAGTGTTTAGATTTAAGTTTATAAAATACATATGTATGTTAGTCTGTAAGGTATTTGTAATATGGGCCTTGTTGCCTGAATTAAATTTCTAAATAAAAATAAAATAAAATAAATAAAATCAATTTTCTATCAGTAAAAGTAACACAAAATTTGTTGTTGTTGAAATTGTTGAACTATTACTATAAAAGCTGTAACCCGATTTTCAAATATTGGTTTAGTCAGAGGGTGATAAAAAATATCAAGATATATTTAAGTTTTTAACAGGAACATGAGTATTTATATATGAAATTAATGTTCAAGCAAAACAGCTTGAGTACCAGCCGATTAGATAAGTGTAGGTATTTTAGACATCATATTTAGAGAAGCAGTATTGAATCTCATCACAGAAGATACTTTAAAAATACTCTTAACACTGCAATTAGAGTCATTGATTGAGCTATTCATAGCTCCATCATATAATCAATTCGATCATAATTCATAAATTTCATCTCACACTTCCTATTTAACATTCTAATCGCGACCAATATCTCACGAAACCAAATTAAAACGCTTAAAGTCAGAAATTCATTAAGAAAAGTTAGAATTCATTTCGATCCTACGCTATTTTATATTCAAATCGGTTCACAAATGTTTGCTTTCATCATTAGAAGAGTGCAATGAATCAATTTCAATGTATCTTTTAATGAAGGAGGTAATTATATCCATAAATAAAAAAGAGAATTCTTAAATTTCTTATTTTTAACTGCGTGGGTTGCGTGATGCCATAACGCACATAAAACCTCACTTCGCGTTTCGTTACTATTTCTATCGTCTTTTACGTAGAATTTAATTCAGTTGAATCGATATTTTTTTATGCTGATGGGTTTGCCATGTTATATGTAGTAAAATTTACTGTTTGAATTTGGAGCATGTGAAGCGGCAGCGGTTTTGGTGATATTCCATTAGAATATATATTACGTTTATTTGATGAGAGACTAATGCCTATCTGACTGATACTATGACGAGGATACTTAAATTGTTATCTTTAGTTCTATTAAAGTACAGACATTTGCTATAGGTACCTGAGTAAACTAAAATATTAAATCGTAATAGTGTGACTGCTATAGTTATTGGCAGTGTTGGCCGAACGTTAATTGCAATTGACCATTAACCAGTACAAATTGAACCTTAAACCGTAACGGACGATTACAGTTCATGGTTCAATTTATAATGGTTAATAGTCAAAAATAGTGAATTGCATAAACGTTTCGGCCAACACTGGTTATTGCCCACTACACAGTCATTGGCCTTTCCTAACAAATCAGAAAGTAACAAGCCAATTTAAACCATATTGTTACGAAAGGCCAATTACTATGTAGTGGCCAATATCAGTTACCCTAGACTAGACTAAATACCCAAAAAAAGTATGAACTTCCAGTGTTGATTTTGTTTAACAGAAACGTTCGCTTGATTTTCAATAAATAAGAACTTAATCTCCCCACGTTCATTTTCTTTAATTTTAGCTTCTTCATTCCTTTACGATACAAATGATCATCCTTAATTTCTAATTTACTCCCTATACATACCAGATTAAGTATGACCTTGACATTCTTAACTTTACTTAATTGATGATCACTCTAGTTCGCCTATGGCAAATGCTAGCCAGAATAAGAGCCCTAGTTACCACGTTCTATTCAGCTCGCTAAGTTCACCGATTTATCGCGACCTTGCGCCTGCGTCTAACGAACGAGTCCGTGATATAATGACACCTTTACAATAAAAACGTATAAAACGCCATAATACCCAGTGGCATTTACGACATTTCGAGTTGAAACGTACGACGTTACCATTCTCGTGCGGTAGGGCGTAACAGCCGATGTTTACTGTTAAGATAACTTCCTTTTGGGATCACAGGCGTAGATGAAAGTGGTGCTCCGAGATTACGCTATTTACATACGAAGATAGCAAAGAGTTACTGTTGCGTAAACGTGCTGTTATATGTTTACGTCATTGGCTGGGGGTTAATTTAAGGGTTAACAATTTTTTACTAGTGTTCGCTTTTGCTAAAATTCTTTTCTTCTTCGTTGATTATAAATGATAACTTCGATTTTACGAAGAAAACAAATTAAAACTTTTTTATAATCAAAACTTTCTAGAGTTTGATAACTCACTTAAATGTTTATTAAAATTCTAGTCAGTCTGTCTGTTTGTAACATAATATCAACATTTGAGCCTCAATCGATTGCAAGATTCAAATATATTATCGTCCTCTTCGCCATATGCATGTAGTAAAAACTCTGGAAGAATGAAACACTTCCTTTAATTTATTAAAAAAGTAAAGCGTGGATCCTAGTCAAACACAAAAGCAATCGTTAACGTCATTAAACAGATGCTCCGTAAAAAGCGTTAAGTGGAACAAAATGCGTCACCTTCCAAAAAAAACACACATGAATATCGTTTTGATCTCAAACCAGAATCATTAGTCAACTTTTTTACTAGGACGAATTCCCAAGCTTGCATTTCAGATAAAAAATAAGGACTGCACCAATTCCGATCTTAACGACAGGTAATAGGGAATGGTACTGTAAATACATTAATCGGGTAACAGAAAATGTATCTTTGTAAACTTTTTGGTCACAACCTCACATTGTAACAATTGTCTCCGCACTATCTTTTGATAATAGCCCAGGAGTTAACATCATTAATCAAAGAACACATGCGGATCACTCTTTATACTGCATAAAACGAAACTGCATTTTGATTGTAAACTTTAATACCTTCGCTAACGACATTATCTTCCTTACAAACAACTGTATACTCTACATCATTAACAAGAAGGTTGAAATTGTAATGTTTCACGAAAAGATCATTTGTTATCATACTTGATCCCATATTTACTTGTGGATTTTCACCTTCTTATGTGGGAATATTCAATTTGTTTACGTCGTCTGTTTTTGTTCAATTGACGTTTAAATTCTGAGCATGACTAATGATGTCAATTTTTGACGCAAGCTTAGGCAAAGTTCGAAGTTTTTTAACTTCTTTAATGTAATGCATCCGGTATCCATCAATTTCCCTTTAAAAGCATATTGCTTTTATAAGATCACTTTTAAATTTGATTTTAGAAAGTTGAACCAAAAACTGGTCTGTTACTATTTTGTATTTAGATAAAGGCTTAATTAATGCGAATCCATAGCCACGAGTCGTTACAAATCCATATTAATTACAAATTTTATCTTTTAAATATTCATTCATACATCCTGATCTTATCGAAAACCGAAATTATAATGGAATCTTACTAATTAATACGATAAACAACAGTTAAATGTATAAAGTCGGCTTAGAAGCGAGAATAAATTAGATAAAGGAAAAATTAAATCACACACATATCTTCAAGATAAAAAGTTCAAAGCGACATTGATGGTTGCGAACAGAGCTCTGGGATCAATTGCTCTTCGATTTCTTCTATATAAAACCAATGAATTGTAGCAGATTTGGATCAGTCACGTTCCAGTCTGACGTATAACTCAATCGTTGCCTTACAGGGTCCCGTATTGACAGATTGGTTCAACTAATTTATGATTATTTATGATTATTGCTTCATAGCTCTCGAGAGAACGGATGCTCTGCGCAGTGCCGATTGTTTTGTGAACCAGATTATAGATGCAGTGAAGTTTTTTCGATTGTACTTTATAGTAAAAATAAATTGCAGTATTTGTGGTTGTCGATACTTGCTTTAAAAATTTGTTACGGCTGGTTATTTAATAGATGTGAATAAATTGTACACTTCAAGGGTCCGGGTAGAAAAGTATTTGTATTAAATTTAATATAGGTATTGCAATAAAAATAATTCACTTTAAATGTTTTTCTGTTAGAATGGAGTGTTTACTTAGAATTGTACGTTCTTGATATTTTCCTGCTTTTAGCGGAACGACAACTTCACTTTTAGTTCTAAGGATTAGAAAGGCCATGTTGTGCAATACTCATATCTCCATTAATATCACCAGTAAAAATTAATCTTCTGCAATCCCAGTCTTACTAACATTCATCCTAGTCTTTACAACATTCTAAAGACTTTTCCTAATGACATAATCTAGTTCTATAGAGACCTCCATTCGTCTATTGATATTATTTATGGTAATCATAATATTTAATAACTGGCAATAAATAGCAAACTACAAATTTTACAACATAAAATGGGTTGATGGATTTCTATTCATAATAAGGGAAAAGCTTAAAGGTTGGATTAGAAAATGTTAATTACCTATGAAAATCACAGATTTGCACTCATGTTGTGATGCTTATAACAGTGTAATATCATTTAATACCTGAATGGTATTATGAGCTTATGTGTCTCCTTATCGTATGGCTTTATTCAGAATGACAAAATAATAATAATATTAATAAGTCACAAGTACATATCTGCATAAAAATAACCAACAGATACCTGCTAACAAATTATGAATAATTACCGAGCTTGCGGCACTTTAGAAATTATATTATAAGGCTTCCTAATTCATAATTTCTACTCCTCCTCAACTATTGAAATTTATCTGTGCTGCGAAAAGTTTTTACCTTTGCGATTTCTTGATTCTCATACTATGTATCAGAGACACTGATAATATATATGTAGTACATACTTATCATTAATTACCTATTTGAGTTAGTTTATATTTTTTTGAATTAATATTCAACAATGCATTTATTTAAACCTCGCTCATTTTAAATTTCAATTCACTTTTCAACTTTTCTTACTGGGCCAATATGACAAATTATCAAATTTCTGTATAATATCACTGCATTGTTGCTATTTTCAAAATAGTAAAAAAAAACTCCATTGAAACGTTACAAAGGGCACTTAACGACAAAAAGGGAGCACTTACTGCATGATAGAATTAATCACGCATCGCATTGTGAGTGTTTTGTTGGTAAACTTACATTGTGTGACATCGGCATTGTGTTCATTGTTACGGTAAAATCGGCGTCACCTTTTTATTTGGTCTGAAATAAATTTGGTTTTAGCAATTACTTCGGTTACGTCTTGATGTGATCTAGCATGTTTATGAGGACTGACGAGTGGTGGCCATATATGTTTACTGGAAGAACTACGCAAAACCTATTTAAAAAAATAGTCTCGCCGATATTCTTACGCCAGTATCTTCTGACGGTTGAGGCGTAGGATTAGAACCGGTGGTATTAGTTTTGTAATGCTAATTAGTGCATTTTAATATGCCTAAATCACTACATAGTATAAAACAAAGTCGCTTCCCGGCTGGTTTGTTAACCCGTGCGAAGCCGGGGCGGATTGCTAGTTAAATAATAAAGACATTATTTCACTGTTATACATCTCTATTTTTAGTGTGTAAGTATATTTCTAAAACTTCTTGGATTATGCTATTTGAGTAGTGCTAAGATAATCAATCGTTCGAAAAGGCTACAAATATAATGACCACCAAAAAATACTTTGGTACCCTAAATAAAAAAATCATGCTTACCAAAAAAAAATTACTAAACACCAAAAAAATAAGGCCTAAAATTACAAAAGTACCACCGTTTTAATTACGACTGCACTTCAAATTGTATTCAAATACCAAATATATTGAATGATTACCAAAAATCATTAATGATCACCAAATCTTGAAGACCAAATTAATGCGATATTTTCACCTAAATAAACCACTGTGACTACCAAAAAATGTATACATATTACCAAATAAAGTAAAATGATGCCAAAATTACTAGGTTTGAACTGCGACCCCTACAGAAAAGAAATGCTACCTACTAGAAATGTGGGTTAGGTTAGGTTTCAACTGCGACCCTTATAGAAAAGAAATGGTACCAGAAAAGTGGGTTAGGTTAGGTTTGAACTGCGACCCTTACGGAAACGAAATGCTGCTAGAAAAGTGGGTTAGGTTAGGTTTGATTTGAACTGCGACCCTTACAGAAAAGAAATAGTACTAGAAAAGTGGGTTAGGTTAGGTTTGAACTGCGACCCTTACAGAAAAGAAATGGTACTAGAACGGTGGGTTAGGTTAGGTTTGAACTGCGACCCATACAGAAAATAAATGCTACTATAAAAGTGGGTTAGGTTAGGTTTGAACTGCGACCCTTACAGAAAAGAAATGCTACTAGAAAAGTGGGTTAGGTTAGGTTTGAACTGCGACCCTTACAGAAAAGAAATGCTACTAGAAAAGTGGGTTAGGTTAGGTTTGAACTGCGATCATTACAGAAAAGAAATGGTACTAGAAAAGTGGGTTAGGTTAGGTTTGAACTGCGACCCATACAGAAAAGAAATGCTACTAGAAAAGTGGGTTAGTTTAGGTTAGAACTGTGATTGTTACAGAAATAAAATGCTACTAGAAAAAGGTGATGAATTGGATTAATTAGTTTAATAGGATAACGATATATTAAATATTTGCCTCTTTTGAATTAAAATGTGGTTACAATTTTGGTGGTCATTTATTATTTTTGGGTTTACAATGATTATTTTGGAGTCATTTGCTTTAATAGGATAGCAAGATTTAAAAATTTGGTTATAATTTTACATTAAAATGGAGGTCTAATTTTGGTGGTCATTTACTATTTTTGGGTTTACAATGATTATTTTGGTGTCATTTTTTTTAATAGGATAGCAAGATTTAAAAATTTGTTTATCATTTCACATTAAAATGGGGTTTGAAATTTGGTAATCATTTACTATTTTTGGGTTAATAATGATTAGTTTGGTGTCATTTCCTTTAAAAGGATAATAAAATGTATTAAAATTGGTAATCATTTCACATTAAAATGGAGTTACAATTTTGGTGATCATTTATTATTTTAGGGTGGTAAAATATATATTTTTGGTATTAAATATTTACTAAATCTGGTGATCAGTTAAATAGCAGCCATTCGAAAATGTATCATTATAATTTACGCGTAGGTATCACCAGTATCATCACAAGCTATAAAAAATATCAGTTGCAAAAACTGTTACTTTTTATCTAAATAAAGGTACGATGGAACAGCAGCAATACGTATAAAAGTATATTTTTCACAGTGCAAGCCCTCTTCGCTAATTCTAAAAAATACATCTACATAGTTAAACTACATAGTGCACCAAATTATATTAAACTATGATGTCATAATAATATAAGCGCCATAAATATAACACCATCTAGCGTGACTTGCTTAAAACAAGCTCAAAATTATGTGGACATCAAGACTGATATATCAGGGGTTTTGAACTGATTACAGTTATTGGGCAAATCGCCTTAAATCATTAAGGTGCCATCATCACCGTTCGCTATTATAATAACATTACTGATCGCGTTTGGAGATTTCTTCTTATTTGGTCTTGGTGGTGTTGACTTTCAATTTGTATTGAGCATATAGACGATTTTATTGACGACTAGCTTGGCCTGTATATTTTTGAAGTGAAAACTTCTTTAGCGTCGCTGTGTACTTTTTGAGGTGGGGAAAAAATGTTAAAGTTGCGACAGGTCACGTGACCGACAGATTGAAAATTCGTAATACGGACATTCGTGACCTGATCGAAAAACTGTTACAATGTCATTGAGTTTTCACTTTTCACCACTGCAACCCGTTATTTTTTTTTGTCAGTCTCTTATTGACTACGAACGCTGTAAATTTCGAATGTTTAAATAGTTTTACTTCATGAATCATGTTAAATGAACAAAATATTCTGAACAATAAAGATTAAATAGGTACATACTAATATAAATTGTTTCTTAGTTGGGAACCATTTGTTAGTTTGTTACACATGACTATTGACTGTGTTATGTTTAATTCGATGCTATA
The DNA here is from genome assembly GCF_948474715.1 of Cydia amplana. Taxonomy (NCBI): domain Eukaryota; kingdom Metazoa; phylum Arthropoda; class Insecta; order Lepidoptera; family Tortricidae; genus Cydia; species Cydia amplana. The sequence goes on along the minus strand of NC_086079.1, from coordinate 14,676,345 downwards.
AAGTTAGTTACAGTTATAAGCGGAACAAACATACGAAAGAGCTACTCGTCCGCTAATACCGGGTTAGCCGGGTTATAACATTTCTATCGTGGGAAGCGGCCGGCAATTGGAGCATTGCCGTAAAGAACTATTATATTTGAACTTATGACTTGACGCTTCTAATATCCGGTTACTTTTCCAATAGTAGTAGGATTACAAATATCGAATGGTCGATTTTTAATATGTGCAGTCGTAAATACATACTCGTATACGTATGTGATAATTGCCTAGATTCCTTAGCATTCTTTAGAGTGCTAATATCGTTAATAAAGTAGGTAATCAAAGTATCAAACACAATGTTTTCACTTTCAATCAGGTGTGACTGGGTCAATCGCTTGGTCTGTTAATAATTTAAAAAAAAACACAATGTACATTATCTTGTTTTGTTTTTGGTTTGCTTCTAGGTTTGTAAACTAAATAAGATGAAAAGCTGCTTTTCCAAACTTTGTTGTACTAAGTACCTAGTTTTTAATTTATTATGTTTTAGTACCACAGCAGTCTTCTACTAGGCAAACACAGATAGATAATGATGACACAAAATTTTCTGATGCCATGATTTTTTTTATGTTTAGCACAGTGAAACCACAAGCAAAACGCACACAAAAAACTTCTTTCATTTTTGAAACCGTTACAAACAGCATGTCAAACGCTGATCAAATCATGTCAAAAATATGACAATACACGATATTATCGCGCAAAAACATGTACCAAAATGACATGTGTTTGGACACGGATCACGGTATTGAATTGATAGAGTAGATCTTTGATATAGCTACAAGTACTGTTAATCCATTTGGATCTTGAAGTGGTATTACAAGTCATGTATGAATATAGTCGCGTGTATTTATTTTATTACTTTAACCGTCACATTATCGGAATATTTTGGAAGAATAGTTTTCACATCATAGTTGCAAAACTTTTGCTGGTAGTTAAATTTGTTCAATGATTTTTTATGAATCTGTATATTCACTTTAAAAACAGGTAGAACTACTAAACATAAAATTTGTATTTGTTTTGTTAATTTTTTTTTGTTGTTCTTACGACAATTAATAAGTTAACCTCGTCATTGATGAATTTTTATGAATCTCTATATTCACTTTAAAAACAGGTTTTATACTAAACATAAAATTTGTATTTGTTTTGTTAATTTTTTTTTGTTGTTCTTACAACAATTAATAAGTTAACCTCGTCATTGATTGCTACTAATTGAGCTTTTTATAAAAAAAAAATTGAACCACATTTTTTTTACTAATGCCATTTCCTCTTTTTTTTATGTACGTGGCACTATGTTAACATGTAAATTCATTAAACTTAATATTAAAATGATAAACCTCTATCCCGCTATCTTCTCTACCCTTTTTCATAAGCAAAATAATATTGTCACAAAACAAAAAAAAATGTTCCCATAAACAAAACTATCACATTAGCATACAATCATAAATCTAAACCATTGTCTCCAAAAACATTGACCATTAAAATATAAACCAGTTCAAAAAAGTTCAAAATTGACTTCTGGTATGTTCATCTTTGTCAAGTTAAGTGGCGTAATATTTGAATAATAGACCTTTCTTTGACAAAAAAAGGATTACGCAATTTACAACCTTATATTAAAGCCGTTAAGTGCATTAGTGTCAATGGTATCATTTAGCTATATGACACTAATGTCGGTGATAGCATTAGGGTTCCCGGCTTTTGAACTTTTACTGAATAGCGATTTTTACTGAACACGTATTTTAGAATATTTTTCTTAGAACTTGATTTCAAACCATTACAATTATTTTTTGTTTTTTAATGTTTATGTTCATTTCTCACTGGTTATATACTTAGTACATACATTGAAATAAAATTATTAACTGATTTACCGCTGCCTAGCTTTATATTAAAGTACATATCTAATTTATTTATTACTCCTTACATGTCTTTATGCAAATTTGTATACATTAATTTTAAAGACACAAGATCATAATTAATTCAAGACAAGAACCCACTGAGAAACAAAAAGAAAATCTCAACTACTGTATAAAAAAGAATAAAAATACACATCAGAATTGTTACTGATGTGTATTTTTATTCAATAAATATAATCCCAGAACCCTCTTCATGCAAGCTACTCTCGATATTTTTTGTACCGTAAGTGCGCTCCCAAATAAATGTTATAACATGAACTGATACCATTGTTTAATACCGGTTATCGAGTTCAAGGGTTCAATTGTAGGCTTCCGTATGAATAATTTGGACAGTAAATTATATTGTGTCATTGTACACAACCACCAACTTAACTGTTCCATCTCAGATACTTCTACCACCTTGAAATAGAGTCTACATTAGTCTGATCAGTATCAAATATAAATTGGTACGTCAGATAGGGTAGTGCGTATTTAGATCAGATGCTCCCGTTCAAGATTGTGGTACCGGTACCGGTTTAAGAGTTGCGGATTGCATGAAATCGGTATTGTGCTTTTATATCAGATAATGGACGCGTGGTATATTGTTAAGAAGATCTGATATGTTTGTTTGATTAACCTCTATACTTAGTGTATTTTATTAAATATAATCGTAAAAATAGAGAGGATTGACATTTCGATAGCGTTTTTTTAAAAATACCTATATGTCCAAATTAGTCAGTTTAATAATAATAAATATAATGCGCCAGTTCTCGAGAATGGTCGTGCCACGCTCTATTGGGATCGATCTATCATCACTGACAGGACTATTGTAGCCAATAAGCCTGACATTGTGATAATAGATCGAGCGCAACGCCGGGCCGTGCTCGTTGACATCACCATCCCCCATGATGAGAATCTCGTGAAAGCCGAGAAGGACAAGTCCAGTAAGTACCTAGACTTGGCTCACGAGATAACCGCCATGTGGGATGTTGATTCGACGATCATTGTCCCGATAGTTGTATCAGCGAACGGTCTAATAGCGAAGAGTCTCGACCAACATCTTGAGAGACTCTCGCTAGGTGGTTGGATCAAGGGTCGGATGCAGAAGGCGGTGATCTTGGACACGGCGCGGATAGTCCGTCGGTTCCTCTCTCTGCAGCCCTGACCACCGGCAGCTTGGGCCTTGCCCCGCTGCTGGCGGCACCCTAGGTTAGGTTTTTTTATAATATGTTTATAAGTATTTTGTATTGTTTTTGTAAGTGTTTTTGTATTTTATTTTTATATCCATATTATAAATTAACCTAACTTAAGATAATAAATAAATAAAGAGAATAATAAATATGAAAAAGCAATAAAGTTACTTAAATAATATTATTGCGATTTCCCAAAATTATGGTTACAATTGTAATATAAAAAAAAAAAGCTTGTAATGACCTGCAATCGGTCGTATGATCAATGCGACATGAATTAAAAACAAGTCATGTTGTATGAAAAATTTCACACAAAGTGAGCCGTTGTGATTGCTCAGTAGTGTACGAGTATAAGACCCTTCCAGCTATACATTTACCTGCAAATAAGTTATTTGTATTTGAATTTCCAAGTGAAGGAGTCGTTTTTCCTCAGGATTTTCTACCATTTCACAAAACATAAGTCTTAACACAACTTGACACCGATATTGGTGACAAATGCACCTAATCAGAGCTCAAAACCAACTGGTCATTTGCGCAGTGGTCGGGAACCCTTAAGGTACCGTTTGGATTCAGGCTAAACCAGCATTTCTGCAGCAGCTATGCAATCGGCAGTAAAGTCGCGCTGCAATACAAAAATCCGGGCAGTCGACTACATTTGACGTTGCGACAATGCAGTCGACTGCAGCAGTATTCTAGCGCGACATTACAGCCGCAAATGTCAAAATCGATGTTTCTGCCCAGATTTTTGACATTTGCGACAGTAGTGCAGTCGGCAGTAATGTTGCACTGCACCATTTGTAGTAATGCTGATGTAACTTAAACCCGAACGGTACGTTAAGCCTCAGCTGATAGTCGCCGGCGCACTTTATAAAAAGGCCTACCTTTAGGCCTATAAGGCCTTTATAAAATTAACATGGAATGACAATTTACAAGTGCCGTCTAACGGATGGCAGGCATTGGTCTATGGAGCCGAAAAAAAAGGAATATGTGTGTGGTATATGTGGAGTTTTAACGCGTTAATGCGTTCCTAAAGGATTGTTCGATTAGGTGCAGAAAGGTTTGTTATTTAACTGGCTTGACGGTCTGATCTTAATATTAATAAACGTCAAAAATTTGATATCTGATTTATAAAGCATCGATATCGCACTTTTGACGTTTATTAACATTATAATAAGGCCGTTAGTCATAGAATAATACGAGTACCTACCAAATAAATACAGCAGTTCCAGTTTCAAGTTTTTTGAGAATTGCTTTGCCACATCACTCATATCAGTCACACGCCTTCATAATACTTACCGACAATTGTAAAAATTCGACTGTCTTAAAGGCCGAACGTACATACCTACTCAATTATTTGATAAAACTGTAAATAGTGATATCAGGTGAACAAGAAGTTATGAAGACGAAGTTAAATTATCGAAAAAAAAAAAACGATAAGAATCGCATTAGGCATTGTGAAGCTATATCTTGTGGCAACTTTTATGATTCGAGTCTTAGGAACGGGTTTGGTATATGTTTTAATATTTAGGCTAATTTTGTATACTTAATGCAAATAGTTCATTGTAGTTTATTCAGATGCAAATAAGTACAACTTAGAATACAAATTAGAACATTTGGTCTAGAATACCGATTTTGACTTACAATGTCTGTAGATTAAAGGTTTTAATATTTACTTTTTTACTTGTACGCTGTGTATGTATTACGTCAAAAATACGTATCAATTCGCCGCAAATTCAAATCAAATCAAGGGTGAACAGGCACCATCTGGGCAGGCTCGCTCCATCATAGGCCACTTCTTCGCCTCGGCTACTCTGTGGCCATGAGTAAGCCCATTTATAATATAAAAAATATATATATTGAAATGTAACCTTTTCGTTCGTAATATTCTTAGTGAATTATCTATATTTTATTCACGGATTTGGCACTTTAAATACGATCAAAAATTCACCAGCCAGTCAGCGACAAAGGATGACTCATGTCTACAATTTGAACTTCGAACACCATTCGACAAACATTCAAATTTAAATAAAGAATAAGAACGCTCTAATTGGATCTGCACTAATTTCGTGTCAACTTTTTAAATGGTTAAGTTTAAAATTATTTTAAATGATGACGGTGCTTACGGCGAGTTGTGTCGAGAATCAATGGCCGTTATTTATTTTGCTTATGCTTCGGAAGGACATTATTTATGCTAACGACTTTTATGAATTTTATGATGAAATAGCACCGTCATACATTATTGTTCGTGGCCAGTATATGTAACGGTTAAACTTTGTATGTGTAAAGCATACTGTACAAGTTAACATGCCACTTACCACGACAATACCTAAAGAAAGCTTCCTGAGATCATTTATAAATGCATGCATAAGCACAAAGCTTTCCCTGCAGTTAACTAATCTAACCATTAATACATAATAACATGAAATCTTAAGCTGCCATCAAAGTCTAGTTATTTTTATAGAGCCATTCTAGTTATCTCCAAAATCTCTAGTCTTCATTGAAATAGGCCGGGTCTGTAATCTTGTAAATGACTTCATTGGTCGCTTCAAGATCTCTACAGATAGTGTGGAAATTACTGTGAGCTCCTAATGCTGGGTCTACACTCAATATTTAGCTACTGGATTACTTTTATGGAAAGGGACAGGTACCTAGGTAGCTACAGTCGATTTTTGAAGTTAACATTTTAGAACTAAACTGACATCAGAATGATATTTGAATCATGTTATATTATTATGTCTCGCCCGCGCCAGTACAATACACGGAACAAGCATGAGCGAAATGCACGATCACTAAATGACATCTGTTAGATGTACGTACTATTAATTTATTTTTACCTTTATTTAAATTTAATAAATTATAAATTATTTTATATACACAATTGACATGTAATATTATTAATATTATAAATAAAATGAATATGAATATGAATATTAAGTGTTTTTTTAATGAAAATGTGTTTGCTTATATGAATTCAGCCATCAATCTACGACAGAATGAAAATAAAATTAGGTTATTACAATCATTTTAAGTAAACATTGTACTAGTGTGATCATAGATAATGTATTAAAATAAAAACAATAACATATTGTTTTTATTTTATTTTTTGTAACTTATGCAATAAAAACGTTGTGATAACACGTGCTGAGCAGTTAGACTTGTACAATATGCTCAGACATGATGCTTCCATAATACAACATAAAACGACGGTCTATCCCCAACATTACAACAATCTAGATCAAATTAAAACAGAGCTACTGTATAAAATTGCATTTAAGGTTTATAAAGGCATAAATCGTGATGTTTATATTACAGACTTGGAGGTTTTATGAACTTTTAAGTCCTTATCTTATACTATAGTTACTTCCGTTTACTATTATACTTCTAGTATAAGTAGTTCGGATGTTAAACAGTGCAAAAATATCAGTTAAAACTTTATTTTGTCTTTACCTATTTCAGTCCTAATGGGTTATACTTATAATCGGTTTAATAGTTATAAATTCGTTCTTTACGTTAAATTATTGCGTTAGGCAAGACATGTAAATAAATAAATAAAAATTACTACATTTATTTGTGCAAGATTAAGTTTACGCGATTATTGGGATAAAAATTATTTTGTATGTAAATCCAACCGTTTTTGGAATTTACGTACAAATTTTCACGTTAATAATGCCATTTCTAGGATGCTAGTAAAGACTAATTGCGTTAATAATCTCAATTCCTACCTGCCATGCTTAAACGTCCATAGTTATTAACATCTTTATTAAAATAGGAACTATATTCATAAAATAATAACATACAATTAACTACTTAATTATCTTTAAATATTACTAAAGATAACTGTTAAACGCCCTTAAACACTTGGTTTAATAACTTGGGCTAAACATTAAAAACAAATGACTGCCGCCTGGCAACACTCGACTCTAACTATAAACACTAATTAGAAAATACCTTAACTTTTATCCCTCGCGCGGTAAACTGGGCCCGAAACAATTAACTGTTAATTAGTTAGCTACCGGGTGCACCGGACCTCTGCTCCGAGGTCCTGGGAAAGTTAATCTGAGTTTAGAATTGTACTGATGGTGACATACAGAATGGTATTCTTACTTTTTCAAACTCGTTTACCACATTTGGAAAAAATATTTAAAAGTACTTAAGTAAATACATTTTATACTCGTATAATAACAGTTTTGAATGATTCACGGTTAGTTTCACTAGACTAGACTTATATCGGGAGCTCGAAAACAACACAAAAGGTAATCACGGTTTATATCCCGGTCGATATGTCTAGTAAATACATATATAGCTTAGTGACAATAGTTATTTTGAGCGTAAGGGCGGTTTCAGACTAGCGTACGCGAACACGCGTGTAAGCTCGTATAGAACAAATGTAGGGAAAAGTAACGCGCGTTTAAGCTCGTACCGCCGAAACGACCGTATACGCGCAGTAAAATACGCTAGTCTGCAACCACCCTAAGATTCGCCTGAACTATGCAAGCAATAGGAATGCTCGGCCAGTTCTAATGAAGATCCACTCGACCTGCGCGCGCAGCTTTCTAACTCGTTAAGGGGCAGCATTTCTTTGAGAATATGATTGTATAACAATAAACAACAGAGACCTAATTGATAAGATAAAATGGATGTTGAAAAAATATAGTTCCGTTGTCTATTAGTAAGTTCTATTACAATAAGTGTGTTTTATTAGACTAAATAAAATGTATCACAATTAAACTAATTTAAATATATATAATGTAAAAAAAAATCGAAAAAGGATTTTAAATTAAACCAAGACACGTAAAAAACATGTATATGCAATGTCTAATGTGTCAATTTATTTAGTTAGATAAGTACCTATGTTTTTCTCTAAATTAAAATTGATAAACATTCTTGGTTTAATAATGGACGAGAACACAATTATTATTTTGAATCATAAAAGCGCTTGCCCTTAAGAAAGCTGAGCGTCGCTTGCGCATCCCACCGAGTGGTGCGCGACCCGACCTCTCCACAGGATTTAGGGACTGGAGTAGGAAAATAATGGCGGGAACATACACACAATACGATCAACACATTTTATATTAATTATCTCTTCAAAACATACAAAAAATTGTTGAGTTTTTTAAGTTCGAAAATATTCTGTGTACAGAGTTTGAGTTTGTGTTTTCAGTTCTGTGTTCTGTGTGTGATTTTTAATTTTATTTCTCTATTTAAGTGACTAATCATAAATATATTTAGCTTATTAATACAAGACAACACAATCAATAAAAAAAATCAATCTCTATTTATTTATCAAACAAACCCTTAAACTGCTCGGCCTTAAGCCAGCCAAGCTTCTCTTGCGCTTCCCGCCGAGCTATTCGCGACCTGATCTCTGCACAGATTTAGGCGTTGGTGTAAAGCTGGCCATACACACTAGGGTATGCCTGCACAGTTTTACCTGTACAGTTAAACTGCACAGGTAAACCCTAGCTGGGTGGAGCACACACACGGCAGCGGTAAACCTGCACAAACTCTCAATTGTGTAGCCATGGCACCGTCGTCAGTTGTGCTTGATGTTGACGCAGCACTATATTAACGTTATTGTTTTTAATTATAAAGCGCAAGCAAGACAAAAAATAACGACTTCGGGGTTGGCCCATAATAAAAGTTGTTCAATATGAGTAGGTATGACCTACCCCTCAGAGTATGGTCAGACATAAAATGGTACCAAATCACCATGTATTATACGGAATCAGGGCATCAGGGGCAGGGTTGGGCAGTATTTCAATTACATGTATTTGAAATACGTATTTGAAATACAAATTAGTATTTTGTATTTGTATTTCAAATACTACCTCAAAAGTATTTTGTATTTGGTATTTCAAATACTGCACTCACATGTATTTAGTATTTTGTATTTCAAATACTTCAAGCTTCAAAAAACATTTCTATAAATACATTTTATTAAATTCTATAATCCTAAAATGTCTAATCTCTCGCACAAGCTGTGAGCCGACCGCGAACCTCCGATCCAGCCGAGATACAATTTTCATTGGCTGGATACTGGATCTATATTAGGTCAACTTCTGCATGGAACTTTTCGTTTAAATCTAGGGGATAGGGTCATTGCAGTAGTTTCCGTCCATGCACTAGTTTTCGACGACTTGACGGATTATCAAATATATATTTCATTTTTAATTTACTACTTTTTGCGAAATCTTCATCTTCCTCGCGTTGTCCCGGCATTTTGCTACGGCTCAGGGGAGCCTGGGGTCCGCTTGGAAACTAATCCCAGTAATTGGCGTTGGCACTAGTTTTTACGATAGCGACTGCCATCTGACCTTCCAACCCAGAGGGTAAACTAGGGCCGTAATTGGAATTAGTCCGGTTTCCTCACGATGTTTTCCTTCACCGAAAAGCGACTGGTAAATATCAAATGATATTTCGTACATAGTTCCGAAAAACTCATTGGTTCGAGCCGGGGTTCAAACTCGCGACCTCCGGATTGCAAGTCGCACGCTCTTACCGCTAGGCCACCAGCGCTTCCTTTTTGCGAAATATCATTGTTATATGTAGAAAGATATATTGCTTAGACGCCTTAGACATAAGGATTGAAATCAGTCCAAATTTGTGCAGGAATGTAGGTATATATTCAAATTTCGTCAAGTGGACGTAAACTAGAGCTGGACGAAAACTAGCGCAATGACCCTATAAGTTTATATGAAAGGATATTCGTTAACGTTAAAACTAAATGCTAAACAAAAAAAATAAATAAAGGTATATTTTGTAATTGAAATACATTATTTTAAACACTGTAATTTGTATTTTGTATTTCAAATACTTTTAAAAATGTATTTTGTAATTTGTATTTCAAATACGTGGAAGCCAGTATTTTGCCCAACCCTGTCAGGGGTGTATCATCAGGGCTCTGATTTATAAAGTTAATTTAACTCAACTAGCATTTTTTTCCGCTTACGAGACCGCGATCAACTGAGGCCTGCGCAGGCGAACGCCACACACGCTCAGTTTTAACTGTAAGTACAGTTCAAGAGCACACAGGTAAAAAATATCTATTTTCATAATTCGCGCAGGTCAACTGTGCAGTCGTACAAAACTGCACAGTCGAATGCCACACACGCTCCTTTTTACCTGCGCAGTTGAACTGTACAGGTAAAACTGCGCAGGCGTACCCTAGTGTGTATGGCCAGCTTAAGAAAATAACGGAGGCATCAGACGAGAACGAATAATATAAATTAAAACATGTCAATATGTTACAGCTCCTTGTACTCGATTAACTTTATGTTTCGGCCCTGACGATGAGATATAAGTTCTATAACGTAAATTTAACTTTTGCATATAAGGTGCAGGAGGTCCATTTAGACTGCGGGGTAATTTCAGCTAATTGAAATATCGAAGATATCGAAGATATTTCGATTAGTTGAAATTATCCCGCAGTCTAAATTGCCCCCTGCACCTTACAAAAAAAGAAGATCGGAACCAATGCATTGTGCTTATAAATCAAACTGGTATGACCTTACTATGTTTTGCGTATCTAAACTTATTGATTGCTTGGCGGTAAGGAGCTAATAAACTTATTTCTTGTACACATGTTTACGTAATATTTCAAGAATTTATATGATGGACTTAATTGAAAAACTAGATTATTAAATACTTATCAACTCCATATATTAAAATGCTAATATACAGACCTAAAACCATACGCGGCCACATACTTTGGACTAAGAAAATGTTCCATCTCACAGTTTAAAATTGTGTCGTATGCTGTTTTTCTTAAAGTTTATTTTCCTTGTAGATATGTAATGTAAGACACATGACATCTTGTCATCCTTTAGTTTATATAGCTACAATAATATGACTGAGTTATACAGCTTTAGATCAAGGATCTTGATCTAACCATCGTTGGGAGGAAAATGTCTACAAATAGAACGAAACTGCTTTAATTTCTTTACTAGAATACTAGAGTGACCCAGGCCCGTATTATCATTTTACGCACAATTATATTACTTATTACCAGGTACATACATTGTAGAATTGCGTGAATATGTGCGTGGAGTTAGGTCAGTTTGGTTTTGAATTGAAGGTTTCTAGTGAGTTCAAACAGCAACACTCTTAACTATTCATCGGTGGACCTTATGCCTTTGGTAATAAGGTTTACGAACTGTCCGTTAACAGTGTGGGCGATGGTACAAGACGTTTGTCTGTTATCTTATTTCCATTTAGAGATGAGACTGGAGCCTTATGATGGTCTAGGCTGTTTAAATTCTAATCATTAAAATATTAAGTCTAGATTGGACTAGGCTACATTCTAGTCTATTTAAAATGATTGATTTTATATTCATAGAATCTAATCAAATTAAAGTTATCTGTTCAAGACAAAATAAAACCATTGGTTAAGGCCAGCACGACTTGTCAGAACATATTCTACAATGGGCATCTTTATGTCAGGCAGTCCAGCAATTTTCAGTTTCGCCATTCATGTCAAAATTAAGAATCTTAATTCGAAATTGTATATATGTTACCTACACGTCGGAACCCTTGGCGGTAAAGCGATTTCACTCCTAGCGACTTGTAGAAATCAAGAACAGACCTCAAACCTATTGGCCTATTCCTCAACTTTTCCAAATGCCAAAGGGTCCTGGGCAATGCAGCCAGCCTTCTGGGCACCCTACTAAGCGACCACATCTTAGGGTTTATTGAAGTGAAAACTTCTTTAGCGGCGCTGTGCACTTTTTGAGGTGGGGAAAAAATGTTAAACTCGCGACAGTAAGACGGACACGTGACCTGATCGACAAACTGTTACAATGTTATTGAGTTTTCACTTCTGCCGGCACTCCCGAAGTGCAACCCGTTGTTTTTTTTTTAAATAAATTGTAAGTTATTAAGTTTCATAGGTACTTGTTTTTCGTTGTATCAATAAATGTACCACTCAATATAAAGGTAAGTAATTAAAACAAATCTTGTGGGTACGATAAATATTTGGAAAGAAATTTTCATGTGGAAACACTAATTGATAGATGAATTTGATAGTAAAAAAATAATAACTATTATAACTATTGTAAAATTATACTAGAGTACAGCTCAAACTCAATACGAAATATTTTGTAAATGTTTGGAAAGCATTCAACTAAGTAAGTTTCACGGAAGCGTTATTGACAGCCTCCAAGCCATTTTACGATGTTCACAAGAAAGTGACAGCTCGCAGCTCTTCTTTACGACCATGTTATTACTGCATTTCTGAGACACAATGTGAGCATATTGATGCATCACAAAAACAAGGACTTTCTTGTTGCTGAGTGGAAATTTATCATTAGGTACGTGACTCACGATATTTTTATGGCATTTATAATTGCGATTGGCGAGCTTCAAAAATGTATGGTCATAATATTCATTCATAAAGTGGCCAGCCACTTTTGCAGCTGTGTCTTTATTAGGTAGGTATTTAAATATATTTAATTTCACTATTAAAATAAAAATGTTACAGTTAATATCCATACAGGTTTGCAGCTCGCTGTATATACTTACAGAGAGTTTTGGTATATTAATTTCACTTATTCCGAGTTATTTAAATCATATAACTAGTAATTAGTAGGTATACGATTAAATAGACTGCCATTTTTTAATAGACTCTCACATTAATTATAAACAAAAAATATATAATAATTATTTTTCTAAGAATGTCACAATTATATTTGGGACAGCTGAAAATAATAACAAGACAAAGTTCATTGACCTTTCTACTAAGCCAGCAAAGCCTAGAGATACCTATATCCAGTTTCCAAGATATTTCATTACATACAAGATGGCGAAGATATGCTAGTTAACATAGCCGTGATATATGCGCAGGCGACTCTATGATATGACTTCCTGCGGACAGGATGGCAGCGGCTGTATGACATAGTGCGGTATGTTGGGGTCAAATCCGGGTTAGTACTATGTAAAGATATACTTTTATCGCAAGGTTTTAGTAAGAGTATGTTTCTTATGTTGGTAATTTATTTATCAATTCATATGCGACGAGGTAATTTATAGGTAATACATATTTAATAACATGATATTATGATGACATTTTATTTGATATAATAAAATCCCTTTATCTTCGGGTTGTTTGATTTTCCCTTTATGATCTTAAGTCTGAGCAATGTTCTTTAAGAACTGAATTGATAATACATATTTGTTATTGTAAGTAGTTTATATAAATTAAAATAAGTGCTGCGATCAAGTGTTGTCATTAGACATCAATAACAAAAACTTTTTGACAAAAAACATACTAATATTCATCGCTAATCTAACCTTAATTACTTAAGAGTAGAGTTCATAATTGCAAAACGGCAAAGTTATTAAAAGTTGCTTATGTGATTGCTACAAATTGGTTACGCAATATAACGATGTATGGTGAGTGGTGACGTCTCGTTTAATTTATTTAGTTAATGTTAAACAGTCAAGTGCGAGTCTCAAGTATATTATCGAATGGTTTTTTTTTGTATCACATAAGAGTACCTAGACTCGATTCGACTTTTTATAGGTCAATTTGATATCTCCGCCTAGATATCTTAGAGATTATGCGCCTTAAGCAGGTTTTCTAAAAATAATCACGCTATCGCTATGTCGTCATTTTTAAAAGTAGTTATTTATAGAAATAGCGTTGTTTGTGAATGTTTTAGGGAAGAGTTTCATTATTAACCTTTTGGACGCCGTGTCAAACACAAAAGCTGTCTCTCAGATGCCACGTCACCGAAGTGTCAAAACTGAAATTGAACTTTATGCATATGCACCTAGGTTTATGTTGTTCTGTGGTCTATGAGATTAATACGTCTAAATGGACCTGCGGTACGTATAATATATATTGGTCATTGGCGTCCAAAAGGTTAAGTTCTTATTCATTCATATTCATCAATTGCATGACGATTTTTCCTTTAAGTATCTTAACTTAGTACAAGCGTGTTGTTAATAAATTAGTGTCAAAATTCAGATCAATTATTTACGCAACTGTAAGTAAACAGTCAATTTATTATTATTAGATAATGCATGTTTAATGGTTTTTATTAAATGACAGAGAACCCTAAAAACCTAAATGCTTAAACGGCTCAAATTAACTCGTCTGTCACGGCAGACGACTTGACATATCATATCCGAGCGCGCTTCAGAATTACAGGTGAAAAAAACTCACTTGTTTATGGTCCTGATGAACTGATACAATAGTAGTTATAAATGTTATAATATAACTATTCTAGTTATTGAATGTTTGTTTTAGGAAAATAATTAACATTATTTTGTTTTTGATATTACAATGGTTGAATCGTCATTGGGTCACTGCAACTTAAAACTATAGTTCGTTTTTTTTTTGCATTAGAAAGAAGGTAAGCGACATGTCTTTTAATTGAAAAACGCTTTTTAAAAATCATTAACTATTACTTATGAAAGCAGAAGAATATAAATATTCGTATTAGATTCATAATTCTTACATATTTGCCATTATTTATTTTTAGAACGTGTTTTTCTATAAAAATACACGTTAAGATTGATTACCTTATATCTAATGCTAAAAAAACGAACTATAACTAAGCTAACCACTCACATGATTCCGATTTTAACAAAAGGTGCCCTGAACTGCTCTGCCATTTCGCAGATACGACGGCACAGTGTCATGATATTTTCAAAAATCGATAACTTTACTTCTGCTAAAGCATTTGCAACGATTCTTTTGGTTTTTTAATGATAAAGAAACAAAGAATTTATTTTACTAGTATAGCATTGTGCTGTTATAATAAAAATAATTATTAAAAATTCACAAAGTTGACCCAATGAAATAATGTCCGCGTTATAGTAGAAAACTATTTTTAATTAAAAATCTAAATCGATAACGTATCTTTTTTTTGTATTCAATTTAAAGAAGACTTAATAAGCTTTTAATTGGTACTAAACATCTTGATAGCTCACCTATGAAATTGCCGAGTAAAACTAATTCAAATTCCGATAAGAAACTTTCGAATTGCTCAATCTGCTGTGAAACTATATATTATGTTCATGATTTTTTTGTGGCTAATTTAGACACTGAAGTACTAAAATATAGTAAAAAACAGTTTAAGACACTAATAATCTTGAAATAAAATGCATAACTTATGCAATGATAACGATGATAGTAGCTATATAACTTAAAATAACAAAAGAGTATCTACGTACCTACTAAATTTTGGTGTTTTTATAATTGCCGATCACCAACAACCGAACTAACTTATAACTACACTAATACGTTTAATACATCCACCATAACACACACTTCACAACATATTAAGCACAATAAACCAATAATAACTATTAACACATAAAATTATACTGATTACAAACGTAAATAAGCCGGTAAACTGACTTCTTCCATCTCAAAAATAAAGATGGCTACCCATTTAGGGTGGAGACACAACAGCGCGCGGTGCAGATGTTCAACAGAAATAGGAACTTTAAAATTGTAATACCTAATTAATTATTTATTTAATCGTATAATTATTTAGTTTATTCAATGTAAATAGCAAAGAAATATTAGTAAATACAAATTATAAGTAAGTAGTAAAAAAAATCCCAAAACGCGTATGCAACGCGTCTAGTACACCACATGCCTTACGATATGCAGAAATGCTTTAAGCAACCACAGTTGCCGGGTTTGTACTTACAATTTACCGTCACATGTTTTGATCGCTAATCCTGTGTAATACACAGTGATTTAATACATTCTATGGTTTATTAATGTAACTTAATAATCGAACTAGTTAATGTCTATTAGTTGCTCAAGATATATTTAGTAATCTTAGAAATGTAGGGCATTCAAATAAGAAACACGTCAAGAATCTACAGAACTATTGTTTTGAAGTGATATTATTTGGTCATCAATATTAAGTAGGTCTAAAATATAGTTTTAAACTAATAGACCAATAAACGCGGAGTAGTTTAATATACATTACTAATAGAAATATCTAAATTTGAATACTTGAGGCATTTTAAAACACGCAGCAACTTTTTACACATCGCACTTCCTGAACAACTTGCAAAGTAAAATAGATAAGAAATACTGTGGTTGTGTCTATATGGTTGAAACATTTTTTAAATATTGTCACGTTGGTAGTCTGTGTTTTAAAAATTGTTTATACCGTATCTGTGCAGCCCTTCACAGATAATAAATAAAAAACCGCATACACTCCTTTTGCAACTCGAGTTGCGACGATCATGTTAGAGGTGCGCAATCTTGAAACTCTAGTTGCTGGAATCATGTGAGTGGCTAACTTAAAATAATTGCTACAATTAGAGACGATTTATTGTAGTGATTTGTGCTAAAATATGTTCATCACTCAGATACCTGTTTATTTCTCATATTTTTTTTGTATTAACTAAATATTCTATCCTTATTTTATAAAACCTGTTAATATACCTCCTATTAGGTGAAAACGGATCGTGTATTAAACCTACAAACACCTAGAGATAATATTCGTACCGAAGCGCATAATGCACACACGCCTATATCTAAGCGTGTAGGGATCGCTCCAAATTCTTTAATTACATTTACAAAACGCACGATCCTCACCCATGTTATGATCCGGGTCGCGTCACATTCTGACAGCTGACTGTCACGGTGCGTCACGATGCGTCACACGTCACATCACTCGCCACGCAGTTTCAAACTGGAGCGGCATTTCACAAAGCTTCGTTAAACTGACCAGTATAAGTTTTAAAACATTTTTATTAATCTGAGGGTCAAGTTATACTGGGAGTGAAGTTCAAGATGTGTTGGAAGTTTTGTGAATGAAGCGTTAGAAGATCGCTTTAATTTTTTAATTGGCTTATTAGTGGTTCTTAATTGCTGGCTGTTTTTTTGTTCAAATTTTTAATGATTGAGTTTGAACTATACGTAGACTTAGTTTTATATACTTTGACCTGTTTTATTATTGGACCTATTTGCAATATTAAATATTACAAAATTATACAAAATACCTTAAAATTAACTACGAGTATACCAACTTTAACTAAATAAAATAAAACGTATACCCACTTATATTAAGTTCCCCAGGTTTGTCCCCTGTGGAAGGGTGCCCATAAGGCTGGCTACATTCCCACGCTGAATGGTGATGCCAATTTTTTAGAGCCAGCCCTAGGGTCACTCGTCGTAAATTGACTCAGATAAACATAGTATTTTATGGAAATGGTAATGCTACTTACTCTATATTGCTTGCTTGTATATGTCGCCTTTTAGTAGTTGTAATTACCACTGGTCTGTTAACGTACCTGAAATTAAAATCACTTACTTAATACAATCACTTACTAATAAATCAAACTCCAATTCTATTAGATTTCCATTGTCTTTCCCGCTAATAGGTTGATGATGTGCAGAAAAACGCTCATCGCAGAATATCTATGTAGGTACTATCCACTACACTAGGGCGCCCAATATCGGACGATTCTCAATACCGGTATTGAAATCCGATATTGGCCCATTTTACCGGAATTCCGGTATTCGTACATGTAGTGAATATGATCACCAAAAATTTTTTAAGGATAAAACTGTTAAACAATTATGAACATGGCGTCTTTTTAATGTCTTATTATATAAAAGTAGGTATATAATTTATTAATATAATCTGTCATTTACAAATTACATAATTACCCATCTACACTGTTAAGTCACAATTCTTAAACCGTATTGCAATGACATAAGTTCCACCGTATTCGAACTTCAAGATATTCACTAGAGACGACACGTACTAGATCCATTCTAGATAAGTTATAGTTTAGATTTCAACTAGTTCTCTTTTGCAGCGCAATTCGAGCAACCAATGTCACTTTTACGTTAGATAGAGTTAGATATCTATTAGATGTGAATTGGATTTCCAAGCCATATCTTGTGGAAATCGTTCAAGAGTATCTCCAGAATCGCGCAAATGTCAAATTTGACAGGTTAGTTCTTAAACATATCGTTATCGTATCTTGGCGATGTTTAAAAGATATCTAACAGATGTCTATTACAAAATCCGAATCGTGCCCTTAGACACAGTTATTGCCCTGAACTATAAAATTCACCCCCCAGCGTTTAATACGCCGCATATAATACATTAGTACCCACAACAACTTATCGCCGTATTACGGCAAGAAACTTCGGCCATATCTTAAAACAACATTATCCATATATAATAAAATCCATAAAAATCATAGGTCGTTTAATATCCTTAATAAAACGAATTGACGTAAAATATAAACTACAGAGCGTATCGACAAGTCCACATAAAATGACATATTAAAGTTTATATCATATTTTTACGACTGCGGTGGATTAAATAGAAACTAGTGGCCGTTCGGCCGTATTCACGAGATTTGAAATTTTAATGATAATTTGTGATATCGCTGTTGTGACATGGGGGTGATGTCACCGGTGATTTGCTAAATTTATCTGTGAAAGTTGAGAGGTGCTCTTAAAAAAAAAGTTTTTGTGTGTGTTTTTGTAACGTATGTATACATGTGTCTAGTATACATTATACAGACTGGTTACATTGGAGTGCCTTTCAAACTATAGTCTGTTATTTAAACTATGAAGTACTCATAAGAAATAGTATGGAACGCTCATTTGTTTCTTGCACAGAAAATGTATCTATCTATCTAATACCTTTAAACGAGCAATTCTTGCATATTTATTTATTTATTTATATGTATATATATTTCGGGGATCTCGGGAACGGCTCTAACGATTTCGATGAAATTTGCTATATGGGGGTTTTTGGGGGCGAAAAATCGATCTAGCTAGGTTTGATCTCTGGGAAAACGCACATTTTCGAGTTTTTGTATGTTTTCCGAGCAAAGCTCGGTCTTCCAGATATTGAACTTTATGCTTTAAGTATATTTTTTAATACTAAGTATCTGTATAACCACATCAACTGATGGCCATCGCAATTGATACGAAAAAAAAATAGATCAAAGGAATAATTATAAAGTACTTTCTCGAAGTCAGTAATTTTTTTTTCTGATAAAGTATTTGTATGCATCTTCGGCATTTTACGAACCTCTAGCTAGAAATTCATTGAAATAAAATTCAAAATGACTGCTGTAAAACACTAGTTTTACTTTTACGGTCTCCGTTATAGTTTTTGTCATAAACCTACATATTTAATTAAGACATGTGTTTTTATGATAACTTTATTTTACGACTGAACTTATC
Source organism: Cydia amplana (assembly GCF_948474715.1). Lineage (NCBI taxonomy): Eukaryota > Metazoa > Arthropoda > Insecta > Lepidoptera > Tortricidae > Cydia > Cydia amplana. Next base: position 14,657,047 of record NC_086079.1, on the reverse strand, counting down.
TTATTAAACTTACGAGATAATTGGTATGATGAAGATTATAGAAGATAATTTATCTATTCCTTATGCTCTGAATGTGTATCAGAAAAATTATGCCTCCAGATAGTTATCTTGTTGGTTGGACATTCATATACGAAGGTTATAAACATAAACTACTATACCTAGTAGAGATGTTTGCTTTTAAATCAAAATATTTCTTTATCATTACATGAAAATTAAACACAAAACGGAAAAGGATACACAAAAAAATATTTTGTTGATACGCATATACGCATACGCATATATACGCATTTCTGAAAAATAATTACGAATTTGCGGCACTTGCGGTCGAGACTTTTGGGCCTTGGTCGTCAGACACCAAAACCTTAATAATGGATATTTCCCGAAAACTTGTTGGGGTGTCTGGCGACCTACGAGCAGGGTCATATTTTGCCCAAAGGCTGAGTTTAACCATACAGCGGGGAAATGCGGCCAGTGTCCTGGGGACTATGCCCCAGGTGACATTAGGTTTCGTATAAAATTGATGTTACACCTTTGTAAATATTGTAAATATATACATTAAATAAAGAATTACTTTTGTTGATTTGATTATCTACTTTACTAATTGCTTACAAAATCAGAGGGCCTACCACGAAATACGAAATTACATTATTTTGTCCTAATATGCAAGATTAATAGAGGGGCAGATAACGAAATTTAAATTTTCGTGTTTTGCGGTAGGCCCTCTGTTTTCCGCAATAAATTCATCTTCCTCGCGTTATCCCGGCATTTTGCCACGGCTCATGGGAGCCTGGGGCCCGCTTGGCAACTAATCCCAGTAATTGGCGTGGGCACTAGTTTTTACGAAAGCGACTGCCATCTGACCTTCCAACCCAGAGGGTAAACTAGGCCCGTATTGGGATTAGTCCGGTTTCCTCACGATGGTTTCCTTCACCAAAAAGCGACTGGTAAATATCAAATGATATTTCGTACATAGGGTTTGCAATCCGGATCCGAAATGTATGAAATTATCCGGATCTGGATCCGGATCCGCGGATCTTCCCATACATTTCAGATCCGTCGTGCAAACCCTATTCGTACATAAGTTCCGAAAAACTCATTGGTACGAGCCGGGGTTCGAACCCGCGACCTCCGGATTGGAAGTCGCACGCTCTTACCGCTAGGTCACCAGCGCTTTTTGTTTTCCGCAATAAATTGTTTTCATTTAATTCATATCTGAGTTATTTTAATAACAAACCGGCGCATAGACCGCGCACATTTAGCGCAGAGTTCTAGGAAACTCACGCGCATGTGATGTTACTTAACGCGGGCATCACGTAATTGCAAAACTCGGCTCGTGCTTTCTTTACCTACTCGTCTAAAGGCATTCTACTAAAAGGTCTACTTTGTCGGGGACGTGACGCGTATAGCAGCAACCTTTATAACCTGTAGAAATATGTGTTATAAACCATTGAATTTAAAACAAAGTTATCAACGAGTATCATGTCGAATATTGGCGTTTTAGCTCTATCAGAAGTGATAAAAAAGCGTCACTTTTCTTTTTTTTTTTTGCGTCATTTTTCTGGAATGTCCCTAAAGTTCTGTTTGAATTTTACAAATTGATCTTATTTAGATAGTTCAATATCAAAAGTTTGTGGTTGAATCAACTTTTTCTTGTCCCGTGTTGCCATGGTTACGGTCTCCTGGGTCACTTTCTTCTAGGTTTATGGCATTTAAATTAACTAAACATGCATTTTGTAGTAGTTTTAACAAAATGAGCACGATAACTATTCACTAAATTTTAAGTATTTAAAGTTTTGTTTACTTAAAAATCAGTAAAAGCTTATTACTAGTATGATAACACGCAAAGACTGTAATGTTATACAATTTTGCATGTTGACCTAATTCTCATGACTTCTAATCAAAAATTCTGAGTCACAGTTACAGTAATAACTGTAATAAGCAATAAACACTAATTATCAATTACATAAGCTAGCAATCCGTTTAACTACTAGCTTTTGTGTGTTTGTATTTGTATTTATTGGTTCACCAACAATTGTTTACACTATGTAAAATATAACAATAAACGTTTTGAGTAATTTTGCTAAGCATAACAATTACTTAATGGTAAACACCACTTGCATCGACTAAGGTACGAAAATTACATATACGTAACATACCGTTTACAATAATAATAACACAAGTACTTGCCTAAGCGCTGGCACAAGTACTCGCTCGATAGTAAACACCCGCACAAAGTCTTAAGTATGAGGACTGCTATGAGTGTTGTTCGGGCGATGTGCGAACGATGTGCCAAGTGCGTTTTAAGAATAAACTAGGTACTTATGTATTGCGTAGGCACAGTTTTCAAATCAATTGTGGTTCTTTTGAACTCTTGACGCAATAAGAATGTATAAAATATACCTATTGAAATAAAAACAATGTTACTTTTCAATCATTAGTTATTAATATTTTTGTTTTAATTCATATGGATTTCCGTAAAGTAGCGCCCAAATAATAATAATAAAGAGATAATAAAAAAAAACTTATTCTGGGACAAGCAAAAAAACATCAAATAACTTTACAGTACATATGGTGCTACTTTCCCGAACTAGTGCGGGAAATAGCACTTTCCGTGCGTATGTCGAAAGATTAAAGTGCCATATATACTGTAAAACGTTGTACGATACACGTGCGAATAGGTAATTCGCAACTCGTTTCGAATTTCCTCTTTTCCGCACTTGTATCGTAAATAACTATTTACATATACGTAATTATACTTTGGCTTTTGTATTGTGTCTTGTAAAAGAGTTCAACGCGCTCAACGACTCTACATTACAAAACTCTTGTGTTTTTTGTAATGTCAACAACTCTATTTGTCAAAAATAGTAATAAAAGGCCCTCAAAAAGTTGGACAGCAGGATGAAACCAGCGTACCGTAAAATGGGGTGAGTAGGATTCGCAGGGAGAGTTGGGTTATGAATGGGGAGAGAAGGGCTGAAAGGGAGGTGAGATGGGTTTTTAAGGCTACTGCTACAAAAATAATGTATTCCAATTTAAAATGGAGCTATAGTAATCCTCATAATAAAAAAAATCGATCCAACAATCTTCCAAAATCATCTTTGTATGAAATCCCATCTCACCCCAATTACGAGGCACTACGGGGTGAGGTGGGATTTCCTGTTTATCGTAAAAGTTATGAAATGGAACTACCCAAAATAACATAAAAACTAAAATACAAACGTCCGGAACACTTATTATATACACCATTCAGTTTGCATATGTAAAAATAAAATGTTATCGAGGTTTGAATGTCAGTTTTGCGCAAACTTACCCCATTTTACGGTATGACCGGACGTTGTGGTGATCCTGTAGAGAGACGAGACCTCTATATCCAGTAGGCATCTTTCAGTATGATGACCGCGATATTAGATTCCAGTTTAATGCAAACAATTATTATTAAATAACAACAATGCATTAATGCAAGTGCGGAAAATAACTACTTAACAAGCCCTGAGAAAGGTCAACAGTTCAACTATTTCTATAAACACTGCTTCATTTGTAGATTCCACACTTTGTAAACAAAAACTTGCTCACTTTGTAAACAGCTCATTAATATGTCAAGCTGTTATCACTCTGTATCTGGAATGTCGAGAATTCAGGAAAGCGTCTAGTATTGGTTTAAGTGGTGATTAAAAAAAAAAACAATAAATCCGAAATGTCAGTACAAAACTATCTCAGTCGACGTAGAGAGGAAATTGGTCGCAGTAGAAACTAGTATGACAGTACGGCAATGTAAGCGCGATTGGTACAAGGTAAACTATGAGGAAAAAATAATAAAGTTTATAGTATTAGAAATTGATCAATACTACAGTAAATCACGACAACTATGTTATAATATTTTTCACTTAACTTGGGTACGAAGACAGCTTTCAGCTCCATACAATTTATAACCTTAAAACGCAAAATTACATTGACCAAGTTATGTAAAATATATTATTGGATCAATTTATCATTCTCATAATATTATTATATGAATCTCCTCCTAGTCGTAATGCATTTTCAGTAAGTATACGATTCTAGGAAATAACTGCTATTTTTATTACTATATGATTCTCCCAAAAACACGCTAGGTGTGGTCATTTTGTATTGGAAGTGGTCAATAATTAGCCGTAACAACTTATGATGCGTTGGTTATAAATGACTAAGTAAGTTCATTTTGAGTAAGAACTATTTTTACTTTCCATCCATGGTTAACTTCTTTCGCAATGCACCTGACCTTACGGATTTTTAAGTTTACAAAAAAATTGCAACGACTATAGCTGCCAATAGGTACTAATAATATGTTAATACATCTGTCTTACCGATCTTCTACTGTGAACTGTGTTTAAACTCACGCACTCACACGCACCCAGTAATTACTTGGCTGATCAAATAGCAATCGAATCTAATTAGTATCGATACCCTTTGATTAAGCTGGTATTAACGTTCTGATAGCCCATTGAATAGAGCTTCGGACACTGCCAGTAAATTCTCCAATACACTATTTTCTGCATTTATATTCAACATACTTCCAAAGCTTGGGATGTTAAATGTTATGAATTCTTCTATATTGAAATAAATAAAATATACAGGTTTTGAAATATTTTATTACACTTCTAGAGTTACATGCTTATCTATAGACAATAGTAATTAAACGCTTACGTGCGCGTATCAGACGGTCTGTATACTGATTTACTATGTGGCATATTAAAAAAATGCATTCAGGTGCATTGAGGTAACATCGAAAACAGGATTTTCAAATTATCCCGTTTTCGAAGTTAACCCAATACACATTCCTTACTGTCAAAGGAATATTAATTACTCATACCTAATCTGCTGAAATTTGACATTGTTTTAGCCTAATGATTGACGTAAAGTTATAAAAGTGAGGTAATAAAATGACTGTCCGTTTCCCAATGCCTTATTTAAAAGTCCTAAACGCTATACGGGTATAAGGGTTTTAAGACTTTTTAAACCCACACTATTGCGCCATATCGCTCCGATCTGATTTCTATTTGGACTTGTTTTAGTGATATATCACGGCGGCAAGATAACTCAACAGTTACTATTAATTAGACAAAATCTAGTGTATTTTACGACGCCGTTATATTTGATAACGGTCTGGGTTCGAACGCGGTATAGCACATATTTGTGTCATTAGCTTGAATTTAGCGTAAGTAAGTTATAAGATACTTTGGATACAGGATTTGTTTAACCTAATACAACTATGACACAAAGCGAATTACTAAAATATTGGTTGTGGTTAAGGTATTTGCCCCGAATGCAGAAGATCCTGGTTCGATCCCAGCCCTGGGCACTGGAGGTCTTAGACACTTTTTAGGGTTCCGTAGCCAAATAGCAAAAACGGAACCCTTATAGATTCGTCATGTCTGTCTGTCTGTCTGTCTGTCCGTCCGTCTGTCCGTCTGTCTGTCCGTCCGTATGTCACAGCCACTTTTTTCCGAAACTATAAGAACTATACTGTTGAAACTTGGTAAGTAGATGTATTCTGTGAACCGCATTAAGATTTTCACACAAAAATAGAAAAAAAAAAACAATAAATTTTGGGGGTTCCCCATACTGTGAACTGAAACTCAAAAAATTTTTTTTCAACTAACCCATACGTGTGAGGTATCTATGGATAGGTCTTTAAAAACGATATTGAGGTTCCTAATATCATATTTTTCTAAACTGAATAGTTTGCGCGAAAGACACTTCCAAAGTGGTAAAATGTGTGTCCCCTCCTCTGTAACTTCTAAAATAAGAGAATGATAAAACTAAAAAAATATATGATGTACTTTACCATGCAAACTTCCACCGAAAATTTGTTTGAACGAGATCTAGTAAGTAGTTTTTTTTTTAATACGCCATAAATCCCCTGAATACGGAACCCTTCATGGACGAGTCCGACTCGCACTTGGCCGCTTTTTCTTTCATATGTGACATCTATTTATGTTTCTAATAAAAACATTTTTGCAAAACTACTAAAATGAAATAGAAGGCTGTCTATTTATATGTAATTGACTGACATCAGAAAGCATAACTACTCGATAAACATTTATATTCGCTGGGATTCGATCATATCCGGATTCAAAGTATCACACTTGAACCACCATAAATACAAAACGATGCACTACCTATAAACCGACACAAAGGTAACGACAAAGTAACAAACACGTAAACAGCCAACACGCCCGTTGTCATCAGACGATTGCCCATAAATACCGGTGAAACTGTGACCACGGTCACACCCTATTGTAAAAACGTTCGTTTCGAAACTTTCTAGTGTGTGGACGGCCTAAGGTGTGAGCTTGAAGCGACCGTTTAACCCATATAGTGCTCTTTGGTTTAACCACTTAACCCGACAACGAGCGAACTCAGGCCACTATGTCAATGAGGTTGTCTTCGTTCAGCAGTAGAAGTGTTTTAGCTACTATGATGATGATGAAAATAGAAAAAGCGCGTGTTAACAATGTAAGTATCCTATTTAAAAAAAACATGCGTACCTACCTAATAGTCGCATTTTTTTTAAATATTAGTATGGTCAATGTCAAACAAAATGTAGCTAAATATTTTTTTCAATGACGGTGGAGTACGAGCCTACGCCTGCATATTATGGACGTTTTGAAATACAATTCCGGCCCATTTTCAAATGAACAAGAAATTACCGTGTTGCGGTACAAATGCAGGCAACTTAGACGTGGAAGCTCCGAAAACCTTACTCACTGTCAACACAACGCGTCGTTTTTTTTTTACCCCTGTCGCGTCGCGTTATAAAATACAAAAAAAAACTAGGTTCAACTATGTATATGCGTCCGAGGCTTACTGCACCTACTTTCGCCTGCATCTCTAACTTACACTAACCTCCTATTATGACGGCCTGCGGTCTACCGTAACTTTGTGCAAAATAAAAGTTCAAATGTAAGGAATTTTGAAATAAAGACTATTGTGATACAAATTATTACCACATTTTGACATAGATGATGCAATAGTTACGAAATGTGCTCTTAATATTGTGCGTGTGTGAGATTAGTTTTTGTATGTTGGTGAGAATTGGGACGAAATAGCAGTGAATCTGTGGTTAGAACTTTTCTGACTAATAGCTTCAGTCAGATGTTCTGACTCAGAACGTCTGACTGAAGCTATTAATCGGTCAACATAATGGAGCTATTTTTATATAGAATCAAAAATAAAATAAGTAAATCATTCGTCCCGTACTATCATCCCTAGAAAAATGCGAATTTGTATTGGCCTCGCAGATTTCTGCCGATTTTATCGCGATGTTTTTCTTTATAAAAAATCAACTGGTTTTGGATAACAACCAGTTATATTAGTGTTATAAAATGTTGTAAATACCTAAGTTTCGTATTAGACACGACAACAAGAAACCTTTTAGGAAAATATGCTTCGCTCTAGAAATCATAGTTTTTCCCTTAAAAAAAGTTATTGGTGCTAAGTGAGGTTGAAACTACTTTAAACCCTACGTACGAGTACGTAGGGTTTGAAGTAGTTTGAACTCGTAAGTTTTGCCAGCCGGCTTCCAGTACGGCTACCATTAGTTTGGCACTGACATAAACGCCATCGAGAACGTAATTTACTTTCTATATATCTCGCTCGTACTCGCATATTAGTGCGAACGAGATGTATAGAAAGTAAATTACGTTCTCGATAGCGTATATGTCAGTTTTGACACTGTCAGTGACTCATGGTACGAGTGCAGCACCCTTTTGGGTGAGTAACTCTTAATGCGCAATTTCGTCGTAAATATAAAACGAAGTTTTAAATGTCCTTCATTGTAACCTCATACTATTCCTAAATATTAACATAGCATTTTAATTAGAATGTTCTACGTGATTGACTGATAATAAAGGCTGTCGGAAAAACCTTCGGTTGTTTAACAATGCGTATATTAAGTTAATTATCGATATATTGATTGTAGATGTTACGTATGTTAAGATATATCAGGATCAAAGGTTTAATGAGATCATTTGTGCACTTGTAAGTTTTTGACGTAATAGATTCAATAACCTTATAGAAGGTTTAGAAACTACTCAAACTAATTACAGTACAGAGACAGAAAGTAAGTACTCAAACTTTTAACTTAGAATTAGCTACAAATTGATAAACAAGAAATATTAAAGGAAAAAATATTAACTACGCATATTTGCCTCTTTTCATTACAACTTGACTTACTTACAGGCATAAAAGCTTTATCTTAGACACTGTATATATATTATTAATAATTTACTGTTCATGCTAATAAACAATTAGTTTTATCTTCAGTTTAAAATTTCGTTTAAAATAATATACTAATATATTATGTCCCTTTTTTACAAATGAAACAAAACTAATAAAACTGATTTGTGATTTTAGGGGTTCCGATATCTTATTATGATAATATCAGGTTAATCCAAACAAATAATAAAGGTAAAACCGCAACGTAATCAAAACAAGTCGAAAAAACTATTTTTAAAACTCATAACGCACATCTTTAGTCTCGCGTCATTAGAAATATCAGACTGACATTTTTAACCACAAACTAATTAACTCAAATTGAATCTCAAAATTAATTGGCGTCAATATAACATTGCGTTATAATGACCTAAAGAAGCACCAAGGTCTTCCGCGGACACAAAATTACATATGCGTTCGGCCAAAAAATAAAAAGCACCATTTCTTCATCCCAGCATCTCCACCATGTTTTTAAAACCGCAAATATAAGTTTGTAATACTATATATACATAATTCGATTAGGAAATACGTACGTATAATCAATCACGCATGTGATATATTTGACGTATGTGAGGGATCACAAACACGTATGATATTTATTGCATTTGATTACGGCGGGTCACGGATCTGACTCCGGATTAGAAAAAACCGGCCAAGTGCGAGTCGGACTCGCGCACGGAGGGTTCCGCCCAATCAACAAAAAATAGAGCAAAACAAGCAAAAAAAAAGGAAGCAAAAAACGGTCACCCATCCAAGTACTGACCCCGCCCGACGTTGCTTAACTTCGGTCAAAAATCACGTTTGTTGTATGGGAGCCCCACTTCAATCGTTATTTTATTCTGTTTTTAGTATTTGTTGTTATAGCGGCAACAGAAATACATCATCTGTGAAAATTTCAACTGTCTAGCTATCACGGTTCGTGAGATACAGCCTGGTGACAGACGGACGGACGGACGGACGGACAGCGGAGTCTTAGTAATAGGGTCCCGTTTTTACCCTTTGGGTACGAAACCCTAAAAATGATACATATGAATAACAAGTACTCGCCTAGCGGATTTTATAAACGTCTATCAACAGTTTCGAGTAAGGACAACGTTTAAATAAGATGGATCGATTTGTTTCGGTCTGACCAAGGTTGTTGATATCATGGCTCCTCTACACGATGGGCCAGCGCCGGCCACTCCAAGGGACGCATTTATGCGTTAGAGGGAGCAAGTGATATTGCTATCTCATTCTGCCGTATGGCTGCGTCCCTTGGAGTGGCCGGCGCTGGCCCATCGTGTAGAGGCCCATCAAATAACTATGTGTGAGTAGCAAAGGCGTCTTCTGGATTTGGTTTGTTGTAAACATAATAAAAATGTGTCACCTATTAATAATATTATCACATATATGTGAGAACATATACCTACTCGTATACGTGCTTTAAAAGCAACAGAGCATTAAAGGGTTTACTGATAATAATTTACTACGCAAAAGGGCATTTTGATGCAAAATCCTAAAATTAATTTATTTTAATTAATTAATTAAAGAGTCATCTTATACATCAACTTACAAATATTAACATACATAATTACATACGTAACTACTAGTCAAACCCATTCCTTATCGCTTTCAGTGCAAAAGTGCCCATAATGCTCACGGCATTACCCCGCTGGATGGCTATGGACAGCCTCTGCACCAGAAACGATTCGGAGCGGGGATCCTCTCCCTTTTGCCTTAATCCTAAAATGTTTCTTCATATTATTTATTTGTGATACAAACACAAATATTTTTTTCCCGAGTCATGGGTGTTTCCTATTTATATAAGTTTATAAGTAGGTATGTATTTATCTATGTATATCGGTAAGTAGGCATGTAGTATATCGTCGCCTAGCATCAATAGTACAAGCTTTGCTTAGTTTGGGGATAGGTTGATGTCCCCTAATATTTATTTATTTATATTGGTGTGGAGATAATAATATACCTACATATGTTATTATAATATTATGCAACCTAAACGTCGCCAAATGTCGCTTTTGTATGGAAAAACTGCAACATTTCTGAAGAATATGACACTACGCAGCATACGGCGCCAATAAGTCACACATATGAAATTTGTTTTAAATTTTTCTTCCCTCCGCATTACTTGAAACATTTTACAAAAAGTTCTATTCTGTAGACAATACAATAAAAGGTAACGACCCGGACATTCAGGGTTTTCTTACTTAAACCTAAGTTTTTCCTAAGTTATGAATCCCTTAGCTTTAACACAATAGGGATGTCCCGATAAGTGCAATCTCAGATATTGATACAGATACGACCCACATGTACCAATCGTGTAATAAAGATAAGATAATCGATAAAAGGATTTACTGTACAGTGTCCAAGTTGTTATGGGTTCACAGTGATACACCAAAGCAAAATAATGCTGTGTATGTAATGTATTATTGTATATATTACAAAGGATACTTTATATAAGTTAAAAATATTATATTCGTTAGTAGTAGTACTAGTACCTATAGTAGGTTTACAGCAAAATTATCAGTGTTTTTTTTTTCAACAAAATAGTTTAAGACTGTGTATTACACTTACCTTAGATCTCGAAAAGTTAGCGGCCGTAGTACACGATTATCCCTGGATTTTTAATTTAAAAAAACCGGTGTCCACTCAGCTGCAAGATTCGTTCTCCATAGTTACACAATACACTCACAAAAAATCACAATAATCAGTTCATCAAAATAAACGTCAATAAAAAAATACTGGCAGTTTCCGCGAGCCGTTTAAAAAAGAAAGAAGTTGCGAATTCGTAAATCGAACGCGTACGGGCGCCTGCGCGTGCGTTTCCCTCGCCTCACTCGGATGTGGTCCGTGTGTGACTGTAAACCCATCTTGCACTTCACAAAGAAGATACGTCGTGCGTCCCGCTCGCGCGCGGCGCGTGCTTGTAGTACTGCGCCGTTTACTCTTATTATCAGAGGTTAAGCTTGGCTCATCTGTCAGTTGGCACGAGGCGGCCGGGTGGGAAGGTCGCGTCTGATAGTCCCGTTACTTTCTACCATAACGCACGTACTCTGTGACGTTTGATGTCCGTTTTATTTTCATACCCAAGAAGCTAAACGGTTATTGATTTTCATAAAAAGATAAGATAAATCATAACTTTAATTGGGTCATAAAATAATATTGACAGCATAATAAATGTTATGAATATAAATAAATAAATAAATTACAATAAAAAATATGTGGGTCAAAGTTTAAATTAAAATTAACCGGTCATAAATTCTCGTTTATGATCTACATAGCCGCTCCAAATTTCGTCCGGTCGTCAGCCAATCGCGCGGTCGCGAAATGACAAGCACGCTAGATCATTTAGATCATTCGCTGCGCGCGCGCGCTATTGGCGTTCCACGCACAAACCACGCCCGGTACCGTTATAGGGGGGCATTGACTTAAAGTGGGGATTTGGATCAATCTCATAAGTGGTGGGGTGACATTGGTAATTGTGAGTTGTTGATTGGGTTTTAATGAGAGCGGTCACACCCTGTAGTATGTGCGTACTCTGTACATCGATTACATTATTGTTGTACCTATGCGTACCTATTAACTGTACACTTTTCAAATCCGCGACTTACCTTATTAGTCCTTTTTACGTTAGGCCACTTTTTAAAGAATTTTACTAAGTAAAAAAAAATCAGAAATCTACTGGGCGTTATTAAGATGTTGGCGGTAATCATTAATTCAATAAATATTTATAAAAATGTAGGATATTATATTTTTAGTTAGGTATTAATAAACGTAGCGTTAGATTGAGTTACTATATTCTCTTTTGCTTTAAAGTACACTTAAATACAAAAAAATACACGACAAACTACAAGATTTCACATTTAGTAATTTTATTTACAAAACATTGAATACGTATACACATGAACGATATAACTGGTAGAAGGTATGTACTTAAATAAAAAAATATTCTGCACGTTTTCCTCCATCACAACTTGAAGCATGACACTTACGACCCACATTTAAAATAACTTATTAAAACGATCTTGCTACTGAGCAAACTTTATGGGCCCGATTCGGATTTTGAAATAGACATCTATTAGATATCTTTTAGACATCACCAAGATACGATAACGATATGTTTAAGATCTAACCTGTCAAATTTGACATTTGCGCGATTCTGGAGATACTCTTGAACGATTTCCACAGGATATGACTTAGAGATCCAATTCACATCTAATAGATATCTAACTCTATCTAACGTAAAAGTGACATTGGTTGCTCGAATTGCGCTGCAAAAGAGAACTAGTTGATATCTAAACTATAATGTACCTAGAATGGATCTAGTACGTGTCGTCTCTTGTGAATATCTTGAAGTTCGAATATGGCAGTATGTTTTCGTGTCGCAATAGAGTTGTAAATAATAATGCATGGTAATAAATGTATTTTGTATGATGCTTCAGGGTTCAAAAGTCATCTCATGCATACCAAATCACTGAAGATTCGACTTCAAAACGAAACAAAACGTATTCTCAAAAAATGTAGTTTTTAAATTAGCACTCTGTTGACATGCATTAACGTTTAAATTTCCACGAAAAAGGGTTGAACTTAGACCTGTATCGCTTTAAGCTTATTTTATGCCAGTTTTAGTTCAAACAGATACCCAGGCACTCGTTTACTGAATAATAGGTAGGTAACCATTTTGAAGATATGTCTACATAATTTGAGATTGTCATTGATTGACCCAGTTTTTTTTTTAATTACCTGCAGAATGCTGGTTTTATATTAGCTTACAAATATTAAAAAAAAATCTCTCACTATTAAAATACGAGTATAAGGGTGATACATATTTTATTGTGGGTATGCTTAACTCGTTTGCGACTTTCTTGTAGACATCGCAAAGTTAAGAAATCTACTTAATAGTATTTTATACAATCGTGATATAATGGAGAGCTTTTCAGTCGAGTACCGTGTTTAGGCACGAGGTAAGGTACGAGATTGAAAAGCTTGATGATTATATCACTATTGTAAGTATTATAAGTATACAATACTTTTTCTACGAGTCAACAAAAAAAATACTTAAAACTAGTAGAAGAATCATATATGTAGGTAAAAAAACCAAAAGTATACAGCTAAGATGCGCGAGCAGCCGCGATACCGTCATATTCGTACGCGACCCGGCCCCCGCGCCCCGCGCCCTAGGCCGGTTGGTCAACGACACCTTCTCGTAACTCATGAGGCCCTGGTACTTACTCCGCGCTTTCGATTGGTCAATTTCATTATAGTTGACTAAACTGTATCAAAATCAGTGGCGTAGCTAGAGGATATGGCGCCCGGGGCAGGCATCAAATTTGCGCCCCCATCCCCCTCCCCCCCAACCCGAAATAAAGTAACGAAAGGGTTACTTTTTACTTATTAAAGTTTACTTTTGATTTAGACAAATAAGTGTTTTTTTGTCCATCGGTGGCTAACAAGCTTACGACTCACCTGATGGTAAGCGGTCACCGCATCCTATGGACGTCTACACTCCAGGGGCGTTACATGCGCGTTGCCGACCATTTTAAAACTTATACACTTCTTTGGAGATCTCCTTAGACTTGAAGATTCAATATCACTTGTAAGTTTGGGATCGTAGACTATTCATAGCGCGCCTTTGGACTAATTAGAAGGGACCAAAGTGGCATCTAGGTGCTCTTGCCCAAAGGTGACAGCAGTACTCATAGCCGACTTTTCGTAGTTTTCGAATTATGATTTTTATTTTTATTACTTTTAACTTTTGTTGAGAAATTCCGGGGTGAAGCAATTATTTATTAAAAAAAACTATTGAAATTTTTTGAATATTTCCTTTTGTAACATAATCCTTCACAAACGGCGCAGTTGCTAAAAAAAATCAGCATCCTCACTTGGCTGAGTTGGGAAAAAAAGACAAACTTTTACGTTCAAGCATGCCCAAGCAAGCTTAGATGTTGCCCGTACCTAAATAAATAAAAAATACAAGCGATTTCAAGGACTTTTGGTTATTTTAGAAACGTTTTTTAAAAGGTCAAAAAAGTGATAATTTGTCAGTCGCCGGTCAAAAGAACTGAGGTGGAAATATTATACTACTCTTTGGGTATCCACTATTATTTTATGGGGTCACTTCCCCATCGCTATTTCATGTTATCAGTGCAAATACCACGAACAATTATTATTTGGACGTCAAGGTTTGGACCTGCATTTCCGTTGCCAGGGAGGTTTTGGGATTATACTGAGCAATTTTTACTATGAGACTAACCCCTAAGTCGCGAAAAAAAAATTTGACTGTTTCCTACATTTTGGCTGATCCATTTTCTATGGGAGGTCTTTTGCCCATTTTGGCGCCCCCCCTTGGACGGCGCCCGGGGCACGTGCCCCCCCCCAGCCCCCCCCTAGTTACGCCCCTGATCAAAATTAATATTATAGTTGACTAAACAAAACTAAAAAATTCAATTATGGCATGAAAATATGTTTAAATTCAACTTCTGCACGACATTCTAAATTTAGTAATATTTATCTTATGTTAATGATTTTTTTTTAATTGTCTTAATTTGTAACTTATTATTTTCTATGGAATAAATAAAGATTTTTATTATTATTATTATCTCTTTATTTATCTTTTCTCTTAAGTTAGGGTTTTTATAATATGAATATAAAAGTAAAATATAAAAACACTTACAAAACAATAAAAAAAAAAAAAAAAAAACATATAAACACATTATAAAAAACCTAACCTAGAATGCCGCCGGCAGCGGGGCAGGGCCCAAGCTACCGGTGGTCAGGGCCGCAGAGAGAGGAACCGGCGGACTATCCGCGCCGTGTCCAAGATCACCGCCTTCTGCATCCGGCCCTTGATCCAACCACCTAGCGAGAGTCTCTCAAGATGTTGGTCGAGACTCTTCGCTATTAGACCGTTCGCTGAAACAACTATCGGGACAATGATCGTCGAATCAACATCCCACATGGCGGTTATCTCGTGAGCCAAGTCTAGGTACTTACTGGACTTGTCCTTCTCGGCTTTCACGAGATTCTCATCATGGGGGATGGTGATGTCAACGAGCACGGCCCGGCGTTGCGCTCGATCTATTATCACAATGTCAGGCTTATTGGCTACAATAGTCCTGTCAGTGATAATAGATCGATCCCAATAGAGCGTGGCACGACCATTCTCGAGAACTGGCACAGGTGAATACTTGTAGTACGGTACTTCGCGGTCCACAAGACCGTATAGAAGAGCAAGCTGCTGGTGAATAATCCTGGCTACGAGATTATGTCTGTGCAAGTACTCGCCGTTAGCAAGATGAGAACAACCGGAAATGATATGCCTGAGTGACTCTCCGGGACGGCGGCATGCCCGACAAATGTCGACCGTACCGTCCTTCAGGATATATTTCCGATAGTTGTTCGTCATCATTACTTCGTCCGCAATTGCACAGGCAAAACCCTCGGTTTCTCCGAAGAGATCCCCGAATCGTAACCAGTTCACCGACGCGAGCAGGTCCACATCGGGTCCCGTGAGGGCCTTGTAGAACCGCCCGTGTAGCACCTTACTCTCCCATGCCGTCTTGCGATCCGCAGTACTTAGTACCACAGGTTTGCGCCATTTCTCGTTTGCCAAGGAGAGCGGCGTGAGGTTCCTGTCTACTGCCACCACATCACGATGCATCCCACACTGGTTGTTAAGGAAATAATTCCTGAGATTGTACACCTCGCGGTTGTGGAGATCCTTGGCGTTTAGGAAGCCTCGGCCTCCACATTTCCGTGGGATGTACAATCTCATAACTGACGAGCGTGGGTGTAGCATGCGATGCGCGGTGAGCAGTGATCGGACCCTCCGATCCAGGGCGTCCAGCTCGGTCTGAGTCCACCTTAGTATGCCAAAGGAGTATGTGAGTAGGGGCATTACCCAGGCGTTGAAGGCACGCACTTTGTTGCCTCCTGACAAAAGACTGTTAAGAACTTTTGTGAGCCGACTGAAAAAGCGCTCCTTCACCGACCGTCTAATACCCTCGTCCTCAATACCCAACGACTGTGACATACCAAGGTATTTATAGGTTTCTGATTCAGAGATAGATCTGAAAGACATTGTCTCAGAAGGTTGTAAATTTGTTGAATTTACAACCCTCCCCCGCTGTACATGCATAACCGCACATTTATCGACACCAAACTCCATGTTGATGGCACTACTGAAGACTTCGGTGGTTTTCAGTAGCTCCGTCAAGTCTTGGTTATTTGGTGCAAATAATTTGAGGTCATCCATGTACAGAAGGTGAGAAATGACTTCACCCTCTCTCCGAAGCCGGCAACCTAGTCCCAAATCCTTCAGCAGGGTGCTGAGGGGATTCAGAGCTAGGCAGAACCATAGGGGACTCAGACTATCACCCTGAAATATTCCTCGCTCAATCCTTATGAAATCCTGCGGGCCAGGGCGGTCATCCCCGCCTCCTGGTTGACGAAGGACTGTGGTCCACTGTCTCATACACGCGCTTAGAAAGGCTCTCAAAGCTGCATCAACTTTATACAGCTCTAAGACCCTCCCCAGCCATGAATGAGGCACCGAATCATAGGCCTTCTTGTAGTCAATCCAAGCGGCTGAGAGGGCCTCCTTGTTCCGCCGGATTTGTTGGCAAATGGTCATGTCTATGAGGAGGAGCTCTTTAGTACCAAGGGACCCAACCCTACATCCATTTTGAGCAGGGGCCAAAATATTGTTAGCTACAATGTGCGCGTTGATTTTTGTCCTCAAAATGGATGTAAGGAGCTTATAAAGTGTAGGTAAGCACGTGATGGGCCTGTAATTCTTCGCTTCCGTGGTACTACCGGACTTATAGAGCAGGAAGGTGACACCAGTTGTTAAGGAAGGTGGGAGAGAACCAAGCTCGAGGGCTTGTTGAAATTGTGCTGCCAAGCACGGGTGTGAGCATCGGGACCATTTTAGCCAGAAGTTGTGCAATCCATCCGGCCCAGGACTTTTCCAGTTCTGGGCCGTGCGGATGGCACAACTTACGTCATCGGGGGTGATAGTGACTACCCCCATAGGTTCGATGGACTCGCACTCACGCTCGACAACATTCATCCAACCCCCCTCGGTGTGTCCGACAGGCACCGACCAGATGCTACGCCAGAAGTCAGTCATGACAGTAGGATCCGGCGGCCGCGTGTCGGACTCACGAAGGTTGGTTTCCTCCCACTTTCGGTACACCTTCCTTTGGTCACTCTGGAAAAGACGATTCTGCTGGAATCGATCCACACGCTCTCTGTAGCGGCGAATACGGTTTGCCCATGCATAGACTTTCTGCTTTAGAAAGTCGATGCGCTCCATAACGTTGGCCATGTAGTCGCGGGGCCTGATATCCGTCCCCGCAAACGCCTGGTTAACAAAGCGCATTACTCGGGGGCGATTGTTGCCCCCCCTGAAGCAGATCAGCTTTGCGATAAGAGTCCTAAAGGAGCTGATACGTCGCTCGATCCGTATTTGCCATGCGGATTATTATTATTATTATTATTAAACGGTATCGAAATTAATATTATACTTGACTAAACTGTAACGAAATAAATATTATAGTTGAGTTGGGGTCCCATAGTGAAAAAAGTATGCGATTTCACTTTGGTATACGAAGTCTTAATTCAATCATTGCAGTCGACGAGTAGAAAAAGCAAATTTTTACGCTGCACGCTGCATCCTTACAGTTAGGATACATTTTTCAGTACTTTAGTCTCAAATAAGAAAAACTTGATATTTTCGTAGGTGGACGAATCTATATTGTTCACAGGAGTGACCTATTTCTAAATTTTCTAAAATTTGTTTGACTCATAAAACGTACCTAGTTACCTATCACTCAGCTAACTTAGCTCGAGTGTCGCATTAAGTATTAAATTAACCTCAACCTAAACTTATCTCTTGCAGTATAAGTAGGTACATAGTGGAATGTAGCTAAGGTATGGGGCAAATAAGTAGGTTGTATTATATTTTTACATGCTTAACATAATGCAAAGCATCATGCAGCCAATCCTTTAACCACTCCGTAGATTAGGTAGTTACCATAAAATAACTTCTTATAAACTACGTTACTAAAACGGTAGATCTATAGGTAGGTATATAAAAAAACCGGAAAGACTATGCATGCTTCTGGTCCGGTAGTATATAAGTATAACAAGCTACGAAGCTGCCAATGCCAGTTTCCGTCACGGAAGCGGCAACGCTTAGTTCCTTCAAAACAAGACTAAATAAAAAAATGGCTAGTCAGGCAAAGTTTTTATACTTTTAAAGAGTTTTTAGATTATAAAGAATTGGTGTAAATAATAGATTTAAGATGTATAGAATAAGTTACAAAATTGTGACCTGTAATACCTAATTACGAATAAATTATGTCTATGTCTATGAGTAAAAATCACGTGGAAAACCACAGTCAAACCATTTATGCAACACAGTAAGTGAATTTAAGTAGGTACTAACGTAATGTGGTAGCGCAAGACGCAAGAGGTCAGTCGGGTTGAACATTGCGTTTACCAAGTCTAGGCTTGGTCTGCCAACTGGCTCGTTACACGCAAATGGTTTCTAATTTTAAATTTTACATAAAGCAGATGAAATAAAACTATTAAAATTATTAAAATTGAACTTGGCTTGACATGTCCAGAATTATACTACATCCCGACGTTTCGAACCCTATACAGCGTTCGTGGTCAACGGGTGACCCAAAGTAAAGCAGATGAAATAAAACTATTAAAAAGGCTTATATCGCGTATATTGAATTGAACTTGGCATGACATGTCCAGATTTATACTACATCCCGACGTTTCGAACCCTATACAGCGTTCGTGGTCAACGGGTGACCCAAAGGGGTAGTACCCGTTGACCACGAACGCTGGAAAGGGTACGAAACGTCGGGATGTAGTATAAATTCAATATACGCGATATAATCCGTTTTAATAGTTTTATTTCATAAGTAACTATCGTGGTAACAGAAGACAATATTATAAAGCAGATGGTTTTTACTTTTAAAATTTGGTAGGAATATGGGTCAACGCCGCTCTCAACCATTCAGAGTCGGATTAAGCAGTATGTTGCGTTTACAGTCTAAACTGGGTTTTTCAACTGGCTCGTAAAAGCGAATGGTTTTTAATTTTACATAAAGAAGAATAGTTTATATTTTATGGAATTGACTAAGAACATATCCCTTAGGTCAGCGCCACTCTCCGCCAATACGCACGATAACTACATAACATTATTCAAATATCATTGGCCTGAAAGTCTAGGCTGGGCTTGTCAACTGGCTCTTGAAAGCGAATGGTTTCTAATTTTACATAAAGCAGATGGTTTGATGGCTCGGGCACGTAGTACGGATGGGGGAAGATCGCGCAGTCTGGAGGGCGTACTCTGGAGCAGAGATGGGCATTAATCGATTAATTTTTTAGTTAACTAATCAATCGATTAAAAATATCAATCGTCATTTTTTAATCGCAATTAATTTAGTTGCGATTAAATTAGTTGTGAGAATGTACAACTAACAACTAAATTAGTTTTAGTTTCAATCGACTAAATTTCACGGTTAAATCTATATTAAAACTATGTCATCGCTGGTTTTTGCATTTTTTATTTAACTTGCAATATGTAACTAAAAGTTGGTATGTATGTACATTGGAGGTACTCGTATGTTGTACCTGTGTTGGTTTGGGTAGAATCTTGCAGCTTTTTTCGAAGCAGATACCTTCAACCGATTGAGCTAAAATTATGTATACACGTTTTATTTGAAATGCTTGAATGACAATGTAATATTATGGGCAATAATATAACGATATATGTGTAGTATATATCGTTATATTATGGATACAGTAACGATAAATAGCGAAAAACTGCAATGTTTACAAGTCGCAAACAATAATGTAGATTGGTGCATTAAGTTGAATACTTAAGTTGTACACGATACTGAGTAAATCTTAGACAAAAAAATTATCAATATTCTGCTGTCGCTGTCAATAATAAAACTCTTTTTAGTGTCACGCGGCGACAAAACAATGGGATAATCCTACTTACCTGGAAGTTGTTTATTGCATTTTGAAGCAAGTGCCGACGCATTTTCTAAAAAAACCACGTTCTATTTATTGCATGAGACATCTGCATGTTGTTTATTATCTATGCGGTCTAATTTGTTTTCAACGTGTGGTCATTAAAAATATTTCAACCTCTTTGTAAAGAACTCTCAGCGTTAACTATTGTACATTATCCTTGCGTCATTCTACATTCAAATATATAAATCAACATACATATTTTATTTATTAGGGCTATTGCCAATATATTGAAGCGGTAGCAAATTGATCGATCAGGCTACTCGATGTAAGACCCATACTCATAAATTCATACTCATAGATGGTTTGAGGTCTCTAGGTCATATTATATTATATATTGAACATGTTGTCATGAATTATTTTAGATTCTAGGTGCTTATTACTTATTACGGAAATTCTATTTACCCTTAGATAAGAGAAATTTTACACTCCATAAAAATGGTCAAAATATCGCAAGTAACACATGTGCTATTTCATTTTTATACATGCGTTAAGATGTCCTAATCTGCTGGCTGTCAACATAGCCATACCGAGGTTTTCCATTTAATTTGTTTCTAACATTAGTCGTGGAAAAAATAGTCTAACTAATTAGTCGATTACAAAAATTAGTTGTCCGTAATCAATCGGCAACTAATTTAGTTGCCAACTAAATTAGTTGCACTCTATTACAACTACGATTGATCAGTCATCGTTTTCAATCGTCAGTCGCAATTAATTCTTTTAGTCTTAATCGTTAGTCGATTACATTTTGCCCATCTCTGCTCTGGAGTACCAAGTGGCGGAAGGCCGTCTGGACGCCCTAGGTACCGCTGGAGAGACGAAGTGCAGAAAGACCTTAGCGAACTCGGCGCCGTCGACTGGACAGAAACGGCTTTGGACAGAGTAGCGTGGCGGTCTTTGGTGTCGGAGGCCAAGATCCACTTCGGGTCGTTGCGCCACAGCAGTAAGTAAGATGGTTTGAACTTTTGTAAATTGGTAGAGATTTGGATTAACTCGGAGACTAGGGCTTGCAATCATAATTATGAAGATAGTCAGTTACCCCAACTCAATAATTATAGCACATTTTGTGCGCCTTATGTTACGTAACGTGAGACGTTTGCATTCGTATGTGATAACACACGAACAACCTATACTTATCATTAAGTAAATCTTAAAAAAAAATATTTCGAGGGAGGAAAGGAAATCACTTATGTCATAAATTAGAATATTTCCTAATAAGAAAGAGGCCTTACTTTGCCTTAGTTTTTTTTTTTTTCAAATTAGTATGCATATTTGAAAAAAAACTGTCATCGTATTTCCCTGCAGTCATCATATAATCTAGATAGTTCGATAAAGCTGTTCGTTTGCCTCTTATATCATAAAAACATGCTTATTTCAGGGATAATACGGGATTCAGGAATAATATGGGATGATTAAAGTTGACGTAGCAAGTCGCAGATTTCAGTTTAGTTTGACCATCTTTGCATATTAAAAAGTAAATCTCCAATTATACTAGTGCACGTCTCTCTAACCGATTGATTTACAAAGACTATCATGAATGATAACTAAGTAAGTAAATATTCTTTATTATTTTAACCAAATAACTTATGTCTCTGATTATATGAACGGGATCAAAGTTTATATCAACTACGCTCACTCATTCGATTCATTCACACTACCGTCATAACTCTATCCGCGAAACGTTAAGCAAGTCAAGAGCCCTCGAATAAGGAATATGGAGTCCATTATAAAATGGGTCGGTCTCGCAATCTGTCGCGCGGTAAGGCTTTATCGCGCGCGCGCTACAAATTGCTACGACTTGACGTTTTTTGCGCGCCCCGAACGGGCAGCGGCCCTATTCTGGAAACTGCGGCGCTTTGCAGATGAACATGAAAGTTCAGACTACCGTTGCAGTCGAGTTCTGAAGACTACAGCGAGGGTAACACAATAAGTAATAAAAAAATTATTCAGTTCAGTTTGGGTTGTAATAATACATAATGTACTTCTATCTGTATTTTATTGTGTTTATTTTTATTATCTAACAAAACTTCAACATTTATACCCGACTAATCATATGAAACGAACCAAATACTATAAGCATCGTCAAAAAGGTATGTTGGGAGAGCCTATATTAACCTTATTTTGTAATACATCAGTGGTAAACAAGTGTAGGGCCCGCCTGTTTGTGCCTGTTTTAAGCAAATAAATTTCTGATTTCTGATTTCTGTTAGTGAGCTCCACTAAAAACTTCTAACTCTTTTCTGGGTGCACTATTGGTGCAGTCCCTCACGGGCGCACGCATTTTATCAACCCTGTTGGGAAGGTACATATCCCTTATGGCGGTCTAGCATAAGTTGCGTTCTCGCGCGAGTGTCCATACTTGAAGTCGCGCTAGATGTATGGAGTCGCGCGCGAGAACGCAACTCATGCGAGCAGGTATGAGCCCATAAGACAGACCATAGATATACCAAGAATTCGCACGTTTCTTCCCAGAATGTGGAATGAGTTACCTTTGCGCTACGATATGTAATTCTTTTCAAGAAGCGGGTATTCAGGGGTGTCAAAGGTCGGTGACGCACAAATGGCTCCACCAATATTGCTTATGCCCATGGGCGACGGTGAATGCTTCCCTTCAGGCGACTTGGCTACTCGTTTGCTGACATATAAAAAAACGAATCGCCTTGACAACACTCGGCATTTAAAATAGCGTTGTTGGACTTATATATGGATATCATAATTAATCATATCATATACCTATCACTCTACCTACTCCAAAATCTTCACATGAGATGAAGAATTCAAATAAGATTCCATTCTAAGTTCCCAACCAGAATAGGGGCTTTCGAATAAGTAAGCAGGGTGTCAACTAACAGGATTTATTGTGATAGCGTGCAGGCGCGACAGTGCCTTAGAGTTTCATACTCTAACACCGAGTTATGAGGATATGCTAACGCCTAAAAATATATGCACAACTTTTAATCTTATTCCTGAGGCCAAAAGTACGTAGTAATTAACAAAAATTGTTTGCGTAAAAATGTTGCCAACTCAAATTCTTAGGTACTACAATTTTGGAAATCCGAATAAGAAGAGTACGAAAGAGATAATTAGCACTAGTAGCCTGATTCAGATTTTAGTTTCTTGTTCTAAAAGAGGAGTGTCTTTTCAAAAGGGCTTATTTCTCTATGGTATCCATACAAAAATAAACCCTTTTGAAAAGACACTCTTCAACTGTCATCAGTGACCTTTTTACAGCGGAAATATCACTATTGACAGTTGACAGATCAAACCTACATAGCAAGAAATTAAAATCAGAATTGGGCTACTTGGACTACATAAATATAATTATAATTATGTACAATACACGGAGACATTATGCTCGCCTCACTCACTACCAAGTCTACCAACCATAAACTTGAAGAATATTTCCAACTTCAGTTTAGTTACGTAATTTCATTGTTTTCATCGATAATAAAATAAAGTCATGTAACTATTCCAATTTCAACCATAAAACTTGCAACTTTAAGTTAATTCTCTTACGATCAATAAATCACTTAAGCTTTTTTGTCACAAACGACTCAACTTATCATTTAAATTTGCACTCTATGTGTATTACATTAGAGCAGATGCAAGAATGCATCGGCGCATGCGTGCGCAGTGTCGCCAAGAAGTTCCGAGCAGCGGCGACAGATGGCGTCGTCAGTCTGATTCTGTTAGGTTGAAAGTCCTACATAAAGTACTTACGTTTTTTTTTATAGACGGAGTACTTGAGAATAACAATGAATTAATTTTTGAAGCTAAAAATAGTTTCAGGGGCAATGAAACGAACATAGCTAGGGAGTAAGATTTTTTATACCACAATTAACTGTATCAAACAAAAACACTGTTTTTGTCCCCCAAAAAATATAACGGAGTGGAGCTTTTTAGGGTTCCGTAGCCAAATGGCAAAAAACGGAACCCTTATGGATTCGTCATGTCTGTCTGTCTGTCTGTCTGTCCGTCTGTCCGTCCGTATGTCACAGCCACTTTTTTCCGATACTATAAGAACTATACTGTTGAAACTTGGTAAGTAGATGTATTCTGTGAACCGCATTAAGATTTTCACACAAAAATAGAAAAAAAAAGCGGCCAAGTGCGAGTCGGACTCGCCCATGAAGGGTTCCGTATTTAGGCGATTTATGACGTATTAAAAAAAAACTACTTACTAGATCTCGTTCAAACCAATTTTCGGTGGAAGTTTACATGGTAATGTACATCATATATTTTTTTTAGTTTTATCATTCTCTTATTTTAGAAGTTACAGGGGGGGGGGGGACACATATTTTACCACTTTGGAAGTGTCTCTCGCGCAAACTATTCAGTTTAGAAAAAAATGATATTAGAAACCTCAATATCATTTTTGAAGACCTATCCATAGATACCCCACACGTATGGGTTTCATGAAAAAAAATGTTTTGAGTTTCAGTTCGTAGTATGGGGAACCCCAAAAATTTACTGTTTTTTTTCTATTTTTGTGTGAAAATCTTAATGCGGTTCACAGAATACATCTACTTACCAAGTTTCAACAGTATAGTTCTTATAGTTTCGGAGAAAAGTGGCTGTGACATACGGACGGACAGACAGACGGACAGACGGACAGACGGACAGACGGACAGACAGACAGACAGACAGACAGACATGACGAATCTATAAGGGTTCCGTTTTTTGCCATTTGGCTACGGAACCCTAACAATAAATTTTGGGGTTCCCCATACTTAGAACTGAAACTCAAAAATTTTTTTTTCATCAAACCCATACGTGTGGGGTATCTATGGCTAGGTCTTCAAAAACGATATTGAGGTTCCTAATATCATATTTTTCTAAACTGAATAGTTTGCGCGAAAGACACTTCCAAAGTGGTAAAATGTGTGTCCCCTCCCCTGTAACTTCTAAAATAAGAGAATGATAAAACTAAAAAAATATATGATGTACTTTACCATGCAAACTTCTACCGAAAATTTGTTTGAATGAGATCTAGTAAGTAGTTTTTTTTTAATACGTCATAAATCCCCTAAATACGGAACCCTTCATGGGCGAGTCCGACTCGCACTTGGCCGCTTTTTGTATGGGGTGAAATTTATTTTCCAATTTTTCTCAATAGAATTATAATCTACAGATAGAAAGACATGCATTAGCACTCAATTTTATTTATTTATTTGTTAAAACAGAAACAGAAACGTGACAGATTGGTCAGAAATAAGACAACGAAAAGAATTTTGACTCACCTATTTATTTTTTAAACTACTGGTCCACTCACTAGAATTATAACAGCACTTAATTTGTTTCTGTTCCGGTATAAAACAAAATGTAGGCATCATGAACGAAATAAACTTTATCATTGCAGTATTCATGTTTTTGGTTTATGCCTGTCCTCGGAAATGCTAAAATAAACATTCGCTCAGTTTACGAGTGGGCTTTATGACACGATAATGCAGTTTTATTTCATAAAATACGTGACTGCACTGAACAATGACATCACAAACGTACAAACTTTCATCAAGGTGACATCCGAACGAAATAAAAACTACGGAACCGTCAAAATGGTTGTATATCTTTTATTTAATATTACCTATCTGTTTCATAAAACTTGTAACTAATTAGATGTATGTAATTATTAATAACCCCTTACTTCTAGCATTACGCAGACGAAGAATTAAAATTTATCTATCTAATAATACCTTTAAACGAGCAATTCTTGTATATTTATTTATTTATATGTATATATATTTCGGGGATCTCGGGGACGACTCTAACGATTTCAATGAAATTTGGTATATGGGGGATTTCGGGGGCGAAAAATCGATCTAGCTAGGTCTTATCTCTGGGAAAACGCAAATTTTTGAGATTTTATATATTTTCCGAGCAAAGCTTGGTCTCCCAGATATTTTATTTTAATCTCCGAACGGATTTAAGGTAGGTACTCATGTTTAAAATTCCGTCAGATAATTCCCTACCGGAATTGAACAAAATGGCAGGAAGTCTTAGCTCAATAGGTAAGTACCTACATTAGAGGCACCGACACAGCTAGAAATGCTGCAATAAAAAACGATTGCATAAAGTAAAAATAGTAACTACCTAAGTATATTCCAAATCAAATCAAATCAAATAATATTATTGCAATGCCACGATTCTGTTTTATACAATTGAAGCGCGTCGATCACCAATAAATTATTAAAAATAAGTCAAAGTCGATCGATCCGGAACGCGCAATAATTTCAAAAACGTCAGATAAAATAAACAGAGCAAGAACAAAGGGTATCGGTCGTTAATTCCGTTGACAGATTGCGTTCAATATTTTTATTGTGACCAATACGGGTCGAGGCTAAAAAACTTGTCACGAATATTTAGGGATCGGTTGGATAATTTTCAAAGGAACATTACATCATGATTGCATAATAAAAAGGTAGGACTCGACAGTCGATATCTCGAATATCGTTAGTGTTGTGTGTCGACAGAGTAACATTCCTAGTGCGCAAAACGTTCAAGCTGATAAACAAGACCAATACCACTACCACCAGTTTGGCACTGACATAAACGTCATCGAGAACGTAATTTACTTTCTATGCAACTCGCTCGTACTCGCATATTAGTACAAGCGAGATGTATAGAAAGTAAATTGCGTTCTCGAAAGCGTTTATGTCAGTTTTGACACTGTCAATGACTCATGGTACGGGCTCAAGTGCGGGTAGTTCGAAAAACACGCGCGGCTGGAAGATGTTGATGTCAACTTTAGCCAGTCTTCTCCTAGACCCAGGGGGATAATGCTGTCCTCGAAACGTCGGAGGTAAATCTTAAAACTTAGATACGCGATTAAGTCCCGTTGTATAATTTAATAATGTGTAAAAATCGTGAAAGTTTAAATCTGTGTGAAGGTAGGACTCCTTTACATATTAAAAATAATCAACTGTACTTTTTTAACTGCAAAATTAATTCCGTATATCTGATATAAATATGACTCCTAATCTAATTAAGTATTTTGGTTAAAGGGATACCTAACCTGTGATCAGGTGTAGGTATTATCGGGTTGGTGTGATGTATACTGAGGGTAGGTGATTTTTCTATAAAAACCTACGGTAATTGGTTGTGACTAACACATTTAATAAAATATCAATATGTATAATATAATAATACAATTATATAAAATGTAAACATCAAAGAACTGCAAAAACAGTTTTGACAGGGTTCATACTATCCACGGCAAAAGTACCCAATAAATATTTTTTTTAATAAATATCTTATTTTATTAATTTCAAAGTCAGAATTGATCCTTCGGTAAAATTTGCACAGATAATTAATTAAATTTGTTATAGTATAAGCTAACTTTGCACCGACTTGAACAGAATAAAGTGACGGAGTGCCATTATAAACGTCATAATTATCGTAGAAATTTGTCGTTATGACATGGCAACACTTTGTCATTGCAAACGCCATGCAGATTTATAGTGCGTCAAGCAAATCTTGTCAGTAGCAATGTACTGCAAATTAAAGTAGGGTAACACCATGTAACACTCAAAGAGCAGAATTGCGCTAAGAAAAGCAGCAATGTACATCGAACCAAAACGTGTTTATTTTTCCGCCCTTCATACGTCAGTTCGAGTGAATTATCATAACCTCAAATTTTAGTAATGTTTACCGTCAACGAGCATGATTGTACATTGTAGGCACCTTAGCTTTACTTGAGGTCATGCATAATCTTCGTATTTCATGGTGAAAGCAGAAATTTCTCTTGAAATAGAAACGATTCAGAATGTAAACAATAAGATGATGGCTGTCATTCACGATCCACATTCCACAGATAACACACAGATGACACGCGATTTTGGAATTATTCGAACACAGTGTTGCTAACCCGCGATTTTTCAAATTTGCCGCCTTTTACTACTGACAAGATTTGGTTGATCCAGTATAGTTTAGTCTGACTATAATATCCAGCGCATAAACTCACGCTTGACCAATAAAAACTCCCCGCCCACGCGACGCTTTTTTTGCGAACCGCGTTTTGATTAATGCTCTCTATTGAGTTTTATCGTTTTGGGAGCATCCTTTTATTGGAGCGTGGAATATTCGGGACTATCGCAAACCGTTTCTTAGTATAGATGTTTTTGCGTTTTTGTTCGCTTTGTGCTTATTTGTGGAATGCGAACTATTTTTAGCTGAAGATAAGATTTCGTAATCGAAATCGAAATACTTAACAGCACTGAAAAAGGATTGAAGTTTACTTGTTTAAAAATAAATGACGCATAATATGTGATTTTAACAAGTACAATATTTTAATAAATTACGAAAATGGGACTCCACTTATACCTAATTAAGTTTTAAATAAAATACGTCTTACTTTAAAACTTAATTAAACGCGATTTGTAAAAATTTTGAAAGTTAAATCAGTGTTTTACAATGGTGGAGGGTAGAATAAGTTTTCTGCCAACAAACTGCTATGCAGTTTGGCAGATAAGTAACAATAATTATGTAACTTCTCTTTTAATAAAAAATAAGCTACCTACCAATAGTTAGACTTAGAGGAAACCTTGAGCACCTTTGAGTATCGTGAATGTCATGATTAAAAAAACCGGATTTGATGTCTGATAGAAATCACTTATTAAAAAATTTGACGTACTAAGAATAAAACTAACCGACTACCATTCATGTTTAGTATTTTAATTGGACCGAAATGTGAAACTTAAAGTCAAGTTCTCCCTTTTAGACAAGTTTAGTGGAGCTAATTTTAATAAGCAAAGTGTTGAATCTAAGTGCAGGAAGCATGGGATCGGAGAATTAACTTGGATCAAATACAACTTCAATTGCTAGTCACAAAATAATCTGGCCCTTATCCCAATTTTATGAACTGTTCTAAATCCCATAAGTACAAAACATAAACAAAATTCGTCAGACCTTTTTAACAAGAACAGTTAACAAGAGTCAATGTTATATTCTGCAACATCAATACAATACCCATTTAAAAAAAATCGCACCACATACTCATTGAAAACTATTTAGAAATCCCATACATAATTGAGCGGACATAAATAATTGAAAGTAATAAGTTACTGACAAAAAACGACAATGCTCAAGCACCTTGACGAATGCACTCGCAATGCAGACAATGGTAAGCAATGGCGAGCAATGGCAACTGATGGCAACTGATGGCAATGATAAGAGATAATCGTTGACACGATCTCGTACAATATTGGGTGGAGGGTTTGTGGGTTAGTGCAAGAGCGGTGGCGGGTTGTGATCGCTTGCGCTTATGAAACAAACATATTATAGGTACATTATTCACTTAAAATGAGAATTAAAATTTAACTTAATGCTATAAATATCATAATCCTGAATATGGGCTATAAAAGGGAAAAAAGTTTAAAATGCAAACCCTTAGCGACTAGTCTTTGACCCAATTGACCAAATCAAATCGAGATACAAACCGGGAAAATGTCGTTGTCATTAGTTCTGCTTATCTCACGTGAGTGACCAGCAATACCTACCTAAATTCCTAATATTGTCATTTGTCTTTTGGGAAAAAGGTTTCAGTACCTAACTGTGTAGAATAACTGTTAGAGTTTCATTGATTAAATAG
Source organism: Cydia amplana (assembly GCF_948474715.1). NCBI lineage: Eukaryota > Metazoa > Arthropoda > Insecta > Lepidoptera > Tortricidae > Cydia > Cydia amplana. The sequence continues at coordinate 14,627,154 of NC_086079.1, read as the reverse complement.
AAAAAAAAAGTTGTAAAACTTCTTTCCTTTAGTTGGTTAAAGAAGAAGTAGAATTAAGTTTAGTTGATTTAATGCCCAACTTCGGGTTTTATGGGAAGTGGTACTTTCTACATACATATATATTTTTAATTCCTAATCTGCTATTATGCTAGTAAGTTACGCTAATAACTAACTGCTTATACAAGGAAATAAACCAAACAACTGAACAACTTGTTTGTTTGTATTCAAGAATGGCTGATATGCTGCAATTATTTAGTACTGATCATTATTTGCTCTGTGATCCTGGTCTTTCCGCTTATCGCTTGACATACAGCCTCAAGTGATGCCCACGCTATTCAAGGGTCCGAACCCCAAACATTGTGAACGACATGTCAATACTTTGGACAATGTTTTCGTTACCATTGTGGTCGGCGAAGATAAATTGCCACTGCTTTTTTGATGTTATGTATAATTTGTGGGTTTAGTTCGGTAAATTGACTTTGGATCTGGATATCACAAGTAATTGCAAATATGGATAGGCACCTAAAAGAAACAGTATTCTACTATTTAACGAAACCCAAAAGTATTTAAACTACATAGAACGCCCTACTTAACTACATAGTTAGAAACCAATGTTAAAATTTCACAAGCAAAATAACCGTACTTCAACCTACCAGGTAAATGTGTGCTGTTATGTTAAACGTATTTTATCATAAAGTTTCGTCAAACATCTACCTTAGTAAATGCATATTTTAATAAATATTTTATGTTTTGTAATACATACATAAAAATATATCCTAAATAGTGACAGTCTTTATTATTTCGAATGCAAAAAAAAACTAGACTGTTGATATTAGATAGCATAACCATAACAGTTATACCTAAACTTATTATGAATTAGTTTAGTTGCATTTTTTTTAAATAAAATTAATATCCGACTAAAGCCATGTCCACACCAATCAAATTAGCCGTCAGACATTAAACCATGTCCACACTTACCGCTAACCGTTTACGAGTCACCGCCTACCAAATTTCCTTTTGTCCCAAACCATCTGTTTGTACCAATATTATGAGGGCCCAATCGACCCACGCTCTTCCCGACTCTCGCACACTTTTTGGGATAACCAGTGTAACGTTGAGCTCTAATTGTATGTAGTTTAACGGCGTTTGCAGCCAAACTTATACTGGTTTTTGAAACTAAAGTGTCACGGATAGAAATAAGAGCCCAGGTGGAGATGCTATCTCGCATCATGCTGGGGGTTATGATTGGAGACAGTTGTTATAAATATTTATCAGATTTTTGGACAAATCGATGATATTTACGACTTTTTGTTTGGGATTTTTTGTTGGTCTGAATTGTTTGTGTGGAAAAAAATGTGATGGGAATATTGTGGTCCATGATGCAATTTTGAATTAAGCTTTATGAATCTAGTTGATTTGGCAGTATTATAGTTGTGTGGGAATATTAGACAGTAGGTTCACCGTATAGTATAAATTGGTGCACCGTATAGTATAAAATTAGGAGCATGTTAAGAGGATAGTGGACGACCGGTTTTCCATACAAACGTAGTTCTTATTTTCAAGCCTATCAACATTTGGAAAAAAATGTGAGCGAGCAAAATGTGAGCAGGAGTTGATAATAACTATGGGATTCTTCATAACTATGATTTAAATGAGCCTAGTTCTTATCTCTTAACATTAAATGTCAAATTCAGTAATAAGTAAAAAAAAAATATCACATTCCAACCCATTGTGCTTTATTTCATATGTTTTAGCAGTTATTATAGAATATGTGCGGAATAAACAGGACTATTAACTCAAACTAGCAATGAAACGGCGTGTAGGCGTCGAGTTTAGTATGTAACGGGCCCTGCTAAAACGTGTTATTTGACAGTAAATCTAAACCAATGTCAGAGGTCGGTTGCAATTCCATGTAATAAAATAGGAGTATGGGTACTTACTATATTCGTGTACTGGGCGTCGTCTAAAATAAGATGCCACTACAACGTACCCGGGTTAAGCGATATTTTTACTCGAAACATAAATGACAGACTGAGAGGACACTCTTTGAAACTGACACGGACGCAAAGTAGTAGCAACCCCAGACGACACTTCCTATCTAACCGCGTAGTGAAAGTGTGGAACAGTTTACCCGAGTCGGTGATCAGTGCACCCTCGATAAACTCTTTTAAAAACAAACTCGATGAACACTTTCGTGGACTACAAAACACAAGTGGACATTGATGTGCACGTATCAGCTTTAAGCTGCCTGTGCATTCACATATAATAATAATAATAATAAATCATTTTGAATATTGCTTGCTCCTTGTCTTAGGTTTAGTCTTAATTTTTTTATTGTCATATTTTACTCTTCCATCGTGTGAACGACACGATATACCATATATTTACTTAGGCCTAGTTTACACATTGATTATAAGATTAGTGTTAAGTGCGAGTGGTGTTCTGCCTTTTCGCCGAAGTTTTATTGTCCGAATTTCACTTGCTAACCAACTTTTCTCAGGTGATTTACTTTGGCAAACAACTTTCGGCAAATTTTAATTACTCATTAGGTAAGTATGATAACGTTATAGGTACTTGGCGAAAATTAATTATTTATGTTGGATAGGTATGTATTTTTGACACTAGTTTTCTAGTTTTTTGCGCACACTTAGCCGAAATTCACTAAGTATTTTCTTACATAACTATCGAAGAAAGAGTAGTTTTATATGACAAGATTTAGATTTAAATAAGGACATCCCAGTTTGCTCAAAAACACAAATTCCTATGCCCTAAAAGTTTTAATTATCGTAAAAGTATACACATACTTACGAGCGCAACTTCAATGCCATACTACTAAGTAATGGAACGGTTAAGGAGCAAAAAGCGCATTCCTGCCCCATGCCCCACGAGGCTAATACCGCATAAAGGGTCATAATGGCGGTAAAAAGTGCGTAAAACTATGCGCTCTAACGAAGCCACATTGTTGCCGGTATAGATCCGAGTAAAATCGAACTCACAGCGTTTTGCGTGTGCCGTAAGGCACAAGTTGAAGCGACTTTGAATTAGAATTGCCTTAAGTAATTGAAGTTTATTTCGAGTACTTTGCCTTAAAGTCATTGAATTATATTTCGAGTATTTATCTTTTTTTATAACCTACCAACAGTAAAGTTATTTTTTTTTAATCGAATAGGTATTACGAGCCGACGAGCTGCCTTAGGGAAGTGGTCATCGCATCGTCGCCCATGGATATAATAAACATCAAAGTCAATTATGCCTTGCTGAACCTTAAAAATCATCATAGGTACTTGCTTCTTGAAGGAACCTATGTCATAACGCAAAGTAAATATCTCAGGTTACTTCCTGATGAGGTATTCCACTGTCTGTAAGTTTTAGGGACAAGCGATGAAAATGATAATGTATGATTGTCTTTATTGGTTTTTATTTTTGTATCTCTTTGTATCGTATTATGGTCGTATTCTAAAATAACAAAACACTCGACCAGTACCCAATTACACCTCTGCCAATTCTGGCCATAGTCATTGTAGGTTCGATGAAATTAAATTAACGACTAGAATTAGATACCTGTTCTAAGAATACACCAACCAAGTTATTATATTGGTGAACACAACTAAATTAGCCTCTACGGCCTAAATAGGCCAAATCTGTATCTATACTTAATATTATAAATGCGAAAGTGTGTATGTCTATCTGTCTTTCTGTCTGTGTTACCTCTTCACGCTTAAACCGCTGAACGGATTTAGTTTAAATTTGGCATAGAGATAGTTTGAGTACCGGGGAAGGACAAAGGATAGTTTTTTATGTCAGAAGTCATCCCTAAAGAGGGTGAAAGTGAGAAAATTAATTAATTGCCTGTTAATTGGTGTAAGCAATGCTCAAAATTATTGCCATTCGATTTTATCCAGGTGCTATACTTACCTACTCTAACTGCTGTAACTAATTCCGCTTGTGCAAAAGCTAGTGAAAATATATGTCGGACTACCCACTCTTCCCCAACACCACACACCAACAAATCCGAGCAAAATCGAAGTGCCATCCAACAATAGCTCGTCCTCAATACAAAATTGACAATGGCAAGAGCAAGAAACACGGAATTTATCACCTACTGTTTCTTGCCTGCAGCAGTGTGACTAAACTGTTGAAGTACGATGCGTACAGAGTGTTTTGTATGGGGCATGTGTGGGGTAATGATCGGTGTATTGTTGGATTTGTTGGGGTATGCGGCGACTTGCAGCTTTCTTTGAGGCTATGAGGTAACTTGTTGGGTGCGTGAGGATTTTATTTGTTAAATTTTGACTGCAACAAGCGCATATGGTTTGAAATTTTTTTATTATGCAAAAACAGTTTTGAACAATGCAAAAGGTAATCACGGTCCATATCCCGGTCGATAGAGACAGATATGTCTAGCAAAAGAAGCTCTGACGGTTTTTAATAAGGACGATTCTCATAATATTTTGATGCCAGTGGCAGATATATAACCAAGTCCTTGGTACGTTTCGTTTTAAAATTTTACTTAAATGTTTATAATATCTATGTGTACCTAATGATTGTTGGTATGATTAAATTTTCTTTTAGCCAATAAATAGTGTGTGTTGTTAAAAATGAACTTACTGTTTTACAACAGAAGTTTGTTGATGACTGCGATGGGATAGCGATATCACTGACATAATGCAGTCCTCCCATGTTGTGTATGTACATATTTTTCTTCGTAATTGTACAAGGGCGTAGCTAGCCAGTGAACTAGGGGGTGGCGAGTTGATAGGCCTGGGGGGGGGGGGGGCAGAGGCCACAGAGGGGCATGCATTGTATGGAAAATTTCACTCCGGGGGGGGGCAGCTGTACCCGCCTACGCCCATGTAATTGTATGATTTTATATTGTTGTGCGACTTTATATTTCAACGTATTCCATAGTGCTGTTGACATTTCTATATATCTACGTATGTACCTATCTGGTTTAAAGGCGCAGCCACTTTACAGGCTACGAGTATGCGCGCATAATATGTACATCAAAAAATGGTTAGTGATACATTCCAAAGCGGAACTCCATCTAAATAAGAACACTAGTCCTAGTACTCCTAACACCCTTTAAGCTAGCCGCAATATTACTGCGTTTATGACTTACAGCGTTTATGTGTAATATAATTGCACGCACTTCTGTTGTGCTGGGATGATCGTTTACGGTAGAATGAGTGTGATGGTTGGTAATATTGTGTTCTTAACTAACAAAGATGCTAACTAAAAAAGATGTCATATACTCAGCACATTTATTTAATAAAAACACTTAAAATAAAACCTTATAAATAAAAAATTTGGCCTAGGTCGTGGTCGCTCGGTAGGGTACCCAGAAGGCTGGCCGCATTGCCCCGCTGGATGGCAATGCTGATCCGCTGGGCAAAATATTGGCCAGTCCTCTGGTCAGCACATTTGGGTACCTAGAGGTTATGGCGTGGCCGCGAAACCAAGCCTCGGCAACTAGATGACTTGGTCACTTTTTCTTTAGTAGGTATACGACTACTATTTCAGTTTATAATGTATTGAATATAATTATATTTGTCCCTTAGTTATTTCTTGATACGTCCAATAAGAAATAACTAGGGAGATACTATTGTATCTCTAGCAAGCTCGCAACTCACATAGTCGTGGGGATAACGTGAACAATAAGATCTGCAACAGAAGGTCACACTCGCTGCGTGGGCGCAGTTTAAGCCGCGCTATGATTCTGTATCTCATGTCGGCGAATATGCTGGGAGAGGAATTATGAATTGTTGGATATGATATTGATAATTTACCAGTCGCTTTTCAATATAAGAATCGTGAGGAAACTTTACTGATCTTAATAAGGTCTCGTTTTTCTTCTGATTTCTGAGTTAAAACGAATCGCTGTACCAATTTTTGAGTTTATAATAGCCGAGTAAATCAGTGACAAAAAGTTGTGGCCCCGCTAGAAAAATTATGATGAATTCATGTTAAAATAGTTATTTACAATTCAAGTGCGGAAAAGAGGAAATTCGAAACGAGTGGCGATAAATTAAAACACGACCGAAGGGAGTGCTTTAAATCGACACGAGTTGCGAATTACTTATTCGCACGTGTATCGTACAACGTTTTACAGTAGGTACATATGGCACTTTAAACTTTCGACATACACACGGAGCACTAGGTCGGGAAAGTAGCACCATAATTATGTACTGTAAAGTCCTTTTGTAGCATAACCCGGTGCAGTTCAGCTGCAAGAGAAGGTATGTTTTATAGGTAGAAGTACCTTGCACACAGCAAATGAAAAAGCAGACAGTGGTAAGATAAAACATAAAAAGTCGGACTAAGAAAAGAAACAATATCATGGGTACTATTGGCAATGACCTTGTCATAATACCTATAGTTATTTATCGTAGAAGAATTTGAACTCTCCTACATAAAGTCTTTCTTCAGGATCACGAGCATAATCTTGCGCTCTGTAAGATATTTAAGTACCATTTTTCAATACAAGTTCCGTTCCTGATAGTTCCTGTGAGTTCCGTTTCTGATAAATCCTGCGCAGAAATTTGTTCGTAGTTCATTGTTCCAACCTTGGTAGTTCATGATTTACTCGTCGTCTCGTTCATTACCATACCGCGAGCTTTTGGTGACTAATGCTCTTATTACAACACCATTGTAACCGATTCATGTCTGTCTGTTTATAAGTAATATGTTCTAATAGTCTATTTAGACAGATAGATAAAGCATTTATTGCCACAACAAGGGTTTTAAATTACAATTATTTTACACACTTAAGCTATACTTAACCTAGACAGTATATGTATAAATAAGCTCAAATTACAGTCTTCGTGACAATTGGACAGTCTCAGCTAATGTGCTGGAATTGCTGGAATGCCCCGCCTTTTACTGCGTGGTTTCGGCGCTGGTTTTCAGCCTGCCCGAAATTGAGGCGGTTGATTTGCAGTTTCATGAACAAGCGTTTTTAAAGATGACATTCGGATAGCAAATGCATCTACATTACTTTGTCGCTACATTATTGGAGCAGTGGTAATGGCAGCTCTGCTGCAATTGCCGTCCGACCGTTAACTTAATGCTGCTTTCAACAAAGTGTCACCCGGGGTTTAACACAGGGTGCTTGAAGAGTGGAAACAAAAGGTTTGCACAATTTTAGGTTATTTTCAAACCTTTGCCAATCCAAATTTAACATTGTTCCGCCTGAGTCACGATTAATGTGAAGTAGCTAAAATCGATCTATAAGAAATAAATCAAATTGAATTTTTTTTTTATTTATTGTGGAACACTTTCAAATTTAGGTACAGAAATTTACAAACTTTATAACTAAATTTAAAACTTAAGGGTTTTATGTATGCTAGGGTCGATAGGTACCCGGGTATAAAGTTATAGTTAGACAGAGAAAAAAATACAATCGGTAACAGCAAAATATAATAAACGTATCACCTATGGAACTCTACTTTCAAGTGGATACCTACGCCTTTAATTTCAACTCGTCCTAAACCATTTTATCTAGAGACTACCCTTTCGAATATCGTCAACACATGATCACGGATTCAATCAAAAGCTGAGTTTCAATTAACACATTTTGGACTATCTACCTGCCTAGGTATCCAATGTCATGTTTTATTATTATGATTTTCTAGAACCAGTAGCTTGTTGCAGTCAAATATTATTGTTCTAGTTATTATAATGTGACATTGACAAGGATTTGGAGTGAAATACAGGCTAATTTAAATACATTGTAACATTATTATTGACAAAGAGCATTCACAGTAGTTTACAATCCTACATTGCACAGCGTGGGATTACAAATCTAAACATTGTTGGAAACTATAATTTATTTAAGTACACTGTACACAATTAAACTAGGTTCTTCCAGTTCGGGACTCTATGTTTTTGAAATAGAACTGCTGTTCAATGGGTACTTTTATGAAAATGTACCAACGACACACCAAAGCGATCCGGAGGACCTATAAACCAACCTACAACCTGGCTGCGTAGCGTACTTATGGCGTATATTACGTCACAATTATTCAATAAATATAAAAATCATTTATTTACAAACAAGATATATACAGTGGTATTACTAAAATAAATTAAAAACTAGCTTAAATCTAAAATAGGCCCTTGAGGCATTGTACCAAGGATGCTGGCGACATTTCCTCGCTGTATCGCAATGCTGATACGTTGTGCGAGGTAGCCGCCAGCTCTTCGGTCACCAGTTAATATAAAATAGATTATACCTTATCCAGGTTCAATATTTCTATAGTTCACTCAAAAAAAAATGTCAAAATATTTTCACCCCACAGCTGGGTTAACTAGGGTGGTAGAACGACATTTACGAGTAACTTCTGCTAATTTTATTTATGAAGCGTGCTCGCATTTAAACCAGAATAATACTATCATCTCCAACTGAAACTAACTTTAAATTTCTACCTTAAAATGTAGAAAATAAAGTACAATATTCCAAGGCAAATTCGGCCATAAATTCAAAACCGTCCGATTTCTACGTGCCTATAAATATTGCATTGAACAGAATTGTAACAATTAAATGCCTTTGAAGGGGCGCGACAAAGTCGACGATTTGTAATGCCTTTTAAATAAGGTTTTGATAGAGAATGTGACATTTATGAAGTTCAGAAGTACATTGTAGTTATAAGTAGCTTGATGGTTAACAATGAAGCTACTTGCAGGTATAAATAAAATCATTGCTCAAGGGTTCGATTTAATTTTAAACGTTTTAGGCGATTTTTCTAGAGCTCATGAGGATGTATCATATTGACAGCGAGGGACCTGCATTTATTTTGCTCTTACATTCTCAGCCCCACTGATCTTCATACAACTTCATACAAATGACCAGCAAAATTCATATTTACTGTATTCTTAACACACAATCAATGAAGTATAACAGTTGTAATGTTTACAATATTCATAAACAAAAGTATTTTTTACTATGTATTTAGCTTATTCGCTTAATATTCGGGTGCAAGTAAATTTTATTTAAAAACTTAATTGATTTTGCCAAAATTACATATTTCTTGATTTACGAACCACAGGCGTTGATTATTTTGGTCATCCAGGTCCGTTTTCACACCTTTCTAATATAATTCGCAACGTTACTATACGATAAAAACCTAAGTCGAATGCCAACCACTGTTGCAATCATAATTTGCCAGATGAAGGCATGAATTGGACCGGTTTGGTTGTTGCTTGCTCTAAACGACCTTATTCTTCATTTTAACAACTGTATTAAAATCGACATAAACAACTTTAAATATTTATGTACTTATAAACACGTACCCCAACTCTACTCATTCAGGATAGTAACAACAATAACGGTAAAATAGTTTCCAAAGTCACCCCATCGCATAAATCTTTTCACATCGTCGCCTCTCAATACACTACTCTCATGCGCAGGCAAAAATGACGAAGTTTTATACTAAGCTTAATGTAACTTAAGACCTTTTTCGAGTAACAAAGTAGCACAAAGCTATGATTTGTTACATCCCAGCCCTATACATTACCCACGGAATGTAGATTCTTGAGAAAAAAATCTAAATTTATTACGGATTTGGGAGATAACATCACGGATGGTTATTTATATTTTTGTCAACACTACTAAGTGCTGGAAGTTATTTTTGTAAGTAAAAGTCATAAGTCAATATGAATTATCGGTAGAGATATGACTTTTTGAGAAAAAATGGTAGACTGATTATGATTGAATGTGTTGTGGTTTAAATTGTTGTGTAAATTATTGTTGGACAATAATACATTCATAAATAATACGCGTATGATTCATAAATAAAATAAGATGAAATTGTAGGCTCAATGGTTATAAATACCCAAGTCGAGTTACGAACAGGTCGAAAAGAATTATAAACAAACTGACACGTTTCCATTGCTCTTAAGTATATTGGAATCACATGTTGAAAAGTTGTGAGATAGGCTTCTCGTTGCCGACAACTATAGTTGTCGCTTAACTATAGTTAAGCTTGTCATAACATTCATACTGTCATGAGGTTCCGAACATAAGAATATGACAAAAAAAATGACCCAAAACTGCGTCTCTTTATTTTGGTATGAATAGACACTAGAGATTAGTATGTGTGTATCAGGGATGTTGCGAACATCCGCATCCGCATCCGCAACCGCGGAACATCCGCATTATTTTCAACATCCGCATCCGCATCCGCATCCGCATAAAATCGATGCGGAGCTTATGCGGATGCGGATGTTGAACAAGTCGGTACAGGAACGTCTTAGCGGCGGCGTAAGTGCTAGGTAATTTCGTCATTACCTATAACGAAATCGTCTAGATCCAGAAAAGTCGGCGAAGTTACTGTTTATTAAATATAACGCACCTATATTCTTGCTCAAATACTAAACGTTTGGTTTTTTTAATAAAAAAAATACTAAAAATGTAATATTTGACGTTTTCTAAGTACCTAATCTTGACATCCGCATCCGCATCCGCATCCGCGGATGTGAGCCTTTAAAAATGCGCATCCGCATCCGCATCCGCGGATGTCAAAAAATCTGCATCCGCAACATCCCTGGTGTGTATGACTACCAATTATTGCCTAATCGCTGCCTTTTAAGTAGCAGCAAATATGAAATTTCCCATACAATACTCGTATAATTTAGCGAACGCTTTAACAATGACAGACTTAGTGCAACTGACCCTTAATCTACAAACAACAAGTATGACGTGATTTATTTAGATCAATCTCTTTACCGATATAAATCATTCCCCATAAGGCGGCGTTAGCTCACCGTGTGTTAATACATTTAAATAATCACGAGCGAGGCTTTAAGAGTTTAAAAGGATAATCGCTGTAATGAAGCGGCGATACGCCTCAATGCCAGACACTTACTGCATTATTACCCGGTTCACGAGTTGGGGACAACTTTTAAAGTGTATTCACACCGCAGTTAACTTTCATGGAGCAACACTGTGCAGCACGGTAACATTAGTTAACTTCCATTATTTACTTTGTGTTGCAGTATTGCTGCAAAAGTGAGCAACAAAAGTTAACTGCGGTGTGGTGTGGATGCTCCTTTAGCCAATATTGTTCTGAACTGACTGGACTTAATAATAACAGACATTTGGGATGGTCATGTTTTCGAAATTACACTTGCACCGTCTGTCCTATCAAAACCACTGCACTAGCTTGGCCTACTAATAATTATGCACTAGTAGGCCAAGCTATTGCAGTTTTGATAGGACAGACGGCGCAAGTGTAATTTCGCCTATTTTCTGTGGTCTCTAATAGAGACCACAGAAAATAGGCTAAATGCTATGCAGTGATGTACAAGTACATTCTACGACTAATATAAAGATTGATATTGGTATCAATATAAAAAAATAGAAATGTACATTTCTAATTTTTTTTGTACACCTACCATAGAACATTAAGTATATGCATTAATACTTATAACATGGTCTTGAAATCATGTCGCGGTAACAATCAATAGAATCATATTAAAAATATTTTATAAATTTGAAAGAAACTCGAATATTGTTACTGTTTAAGTATCTAAAAATATATCGTTGACGCCTTAACATTCCTTAAGTAACAAAAATAAAAAAGTACAAATCAATGTATAACGCAAAAACTTACAATTTTAATAGACCCATTTAAAAAAGTCCTCTAATTTTGCACCCCATTAATCGTGCCGGCGACAAATTATGCAAATACAAGCCGATAGCTCAATACGTAACACTATGTAGAACAGAGCGGCCCATTGTACGCTGACTAACTACTTTATACGATCACCGAAACTGCCAAAGAATAACATCAGCATATTGTTTCATGAAACGCATCACTGAAACGTGGCTATCTGATTCAGTCGAAGACTCAGAGTTGGTAGGATGCGACTGGAGCCTTATTCGTCGAGATCGCGCCGACGGACGAAGAGGAGGCGGTGTCTTGGTGACGGCGCGACCTGGGATTGCTCTGCGTCGTTTACCTGAGCTTGAAACAACCAGCGGAGAAGATTTGTGGGTCTCGTTTGTGGTGAAAAACACATTATTTTATCTGTGCGTGGTGTACATCCCACCCAATGCCTCCGAAAATGAGTACATGCGATTTTTCCACAAAATTGAGTCAATCATTGAGTCGCTAGCCGGTGTTGTAATAATTGTCGGGGACTTAAATTTGAACCCTAAGCACACCTCGATTAGTACTTTAAGTTACTACTGTTATTTTACTACTGTTTGTGATTTGAAAGAGATGAATGAAGTTGTGAATATGTATGGCGGAGTGCTAGATGTAGTGCTGGTGCGTAGGCGTGAAGGTGGGGTCTCTGTAACGGAAATTCAAGAGTGTGGACTAGTTCCGTATCCCGATGCGTATCATCCTCCGCTTGGGATCTCTGTTCCTTGTGTTGATGCCAAGAATGATACTGCCAAGCTGCAACCAAGCAATGTTGACTCGAGACTCGATTGGAACTACCCCAAAGGAAACTATACACTCCTATGCCAACTAATTTCTGAAATGTCTTGGGAAGAAGTTCTTGAGAGTCGCGAAGTCAGCACTGCCTTGGAGCGCTTTTATAATATAATATACAACATGTTCGACATCTGTATACCTAGGAAATTAAGACCTGATAAAGCGCGTAGGCGTTATCCAATATGGTTTACAGCCGATTTAATAAAGGATATTAGGCGTAAAGCTCATCTTCACCGTGCTTGGAAACGAACAGGCGACAGTGCGGTATATGACGACTTTTCCAGGCTAAGGGCAGCTGTAAAATCGAAAACCACAGTAGCCTATGAGAATTATGTCCGTCATATCCAAAGCAAGATAACTTCTGAACCTAGGGCATTTTGGCAACACGTGAGCAGCCTAAAATCCAAAGGAGGATTTGAACCGCAGGTGAATCATGAGGGAAAGATGCACGAAGGGGTTGAAGCAGCCCAGGCCTTCTCAAACTTTTTTTCAAGCGTTTTTCTTCCGTCTGAACCTCTCCTCGACTATGAAAACATCATCCGTAACGACCCAACACGTAATTCAAACTATATAAATTTATATGGGATATCCCTTGCTGATCTAAAAATTGGTATAGCTCATTTAAAACCTCGTAGTTCCCCTGGCCCTGATGGCATCCCTGCATTTGTTATTAAGGGGTGTATGGAATGGCTAACTGGGCCATTACTTCACATTTTCAACTTGGTTCTTAGTTCTGGAGAGTATCCGTGTCAATGGAAGATTACACGAGTACGTCCCATCCCAAAATCGAGTGAAACGTCCGAGGTCGAGAATTACCGCCCAATAGCCATTCTATCTTCAATTGCAAAAGTGTTTGAGTCAATCGTAAATAGACTCCTCGCTTCTCAAGTAAAACCTTACCTTTGCGATTCTCAGCACGGTTTCAGGCCTAAGCGATCTGTTGAAACGAATCTATTAACTCTGGTTGACTCCGTCTCTGAGCATTTAGATAAGGGAATACAAGTTGACGTGCTGTACTTTGACTATAAGAAGGCTTTTGATCGCGTGGATAACGATATACTGTTGAGCAAGCTATGTAGCATTGGCTTCTCACCGAAGCTGCTCCGGTTATTCGCCAGTTATCTGCGCGTTCGACAGCAGTACGTGCAGCACGGATGCTTCGTATCGAAACCCTACCACACACGTTCCGGAGTCAGTCAGGGTTCGATTTTAGGTCCGTTTCTCTTTGGGTTAATGATAACTGACCTGGCTGCAGTCCCTAAGCATGCCAGATGTTTATTATATGCTGACGACCTAAAGCTCATTTATGGGGTGCAGCAGTTATCCGACTGCGCGTCTTTGCAGGAGGATATTGATCGCCTTCATCAGTGGAGCATTAACAACAAGCTCCTTTTCAACAAATCAAAGTGCTCCGTGATGACTTTTAGCCGTGCCAATAGTCCCATATTCGCTCAATATCTGCTAGGTCCTGATCCCATAAGTCGTGTCGAGTCTATACGCGACTTGGGTGTCATCCTCGACACGCAGCTCAACTTTCATGAGCATATGAAAGCGTTGGCTAAGAATTGCTATCGGAGGTTAGGGTTTGTAGTTCGGAATGCGCAAGACTTCGATGACGTTAGGGCTATTAAATTAGTGTATACTGCGTTAGTCCGGAGTAAACTTGAAGCCGCATCGGTCATTTGGAACCCGCATGAGGACAAGTACGTCTTGCTTCTGGAAAAAATCCAGAAAGCCTTTCTGCGGTTCTTATATAAAAAGATTCACGGTTATTATCCATATTTGTACCCATCAAAGTTCCTGCTTGGCGTTTTAGGATTTAATTCCTTAGAGGTAAGGCGTAACTACGCGCTTTTGACTACTGCATGTAATGTCTTACGGGGGAACTCGGACTGCCCTGAACTGGTTGCACAGCTCGTACGCCTGTTCGTTCCATCTATGGCTAAGGCCCAATTTAATTTTCGACCACGTAGTCGTCACCTATTAGCTGTGCCTAAAACACGCACTACGTCCCATGGCAAATCACCACTTGTCCGCGCCCTACAATATATTAACGCGCTCCTCGCATCAGCACCGGAATGTGATGTATTTGCAAGTAGTTGGATGGATCTGTGTAAAGAATGTATGAAGTTCTGTGAGGCGATGGATAAGCGTGAATCTTCTGTCTTTTATTAGTTTTGATTTCTGACATTTTGTTCTGTTTTTCCTTTCTAGACTGTATCATGTACCTTGTTTGTATAATACTGTCTATTATAAATTTCATAGCGTATTAGTCCGCTGTAATGCTGTGTAAATTTTATGAATTAATAAAATAAAAAAATAAAAATAAAATTGTTAAAATGCTTTGTAAAATTCTAACACAGATGGGTAGATATCTAAATGCAGATTTAGCAAGATCTAGAAGCATGAAAAGTACAAACGCTTATTTAAACGTAAGTAACATAGGTACAGTAAACATTCAATAAAGTAGTCTGAACTTTAAACAAAATTGTTGAGATATTCATCTTGTCTTCACTATCAAATTTGTTTACCGACTGCTTCCCTGAACCAATGATTACAAGCCAAAATCAACAAATACTTTAAGTACTACATTATTACAAGTACTTTAAATAAATTAAAATATGGTAGCAGCCATCGCCAGCTGGGACAAAAAAGATCTTAAATACTGACTACATTGCAAAATAATATATGCAGACTGCCGCCAACAAGGAAGATGAACGCTCTGATGCAGATAACAGAAAACTTTTACATAGTTATGGAAAACTATGGAACATACCCTCAAGCAATGGGCGCAGCATGGTTCCATTTTTATCGCCTGTCACTATGCCCGTCACTTTCGCACTTACATACTTGTTAGAACGTGACAGGCATGGTGACAATCGATAAAAATGCAACCGTGCTACCGCCGCATGTCTCTCACTTGGGAAAGAACAATGTCCATCAGTGGACTGACACCTCGCGGCTTATGATGATGATGGGATGTTTTAACAGAAGTTGCAGTAATAATTTATGTGGAATCGACTTCCTTCCTGAGCTTACAATACAAAAATAAAACAGTATGTATGCTACAGCGTCTTATTTCCGCAATCTATACCCTTTAAAGCACACTCACTGCCTAATCTTTGGCCGTCATTACAAATTCACTATTAATAATTTATCTAGAGCCAGCGTGGGAGTCGGCGAGACAATGCGCGGCCGTAACTGATTTTTATTAGGACTGCCTGCGCAATGAGGCATACATCACACCGCTTAATGGGGTGTTTGACAGCTGATCGTTCTATCATGCGTCATGCACGAAGGTGTGGCTTACGTTCTTAGGCCGTATTTGGGCTTATTGATAGCCCTTCCGTGTTTAGAAAATGTATCATTATCCAGCTGTGTATAAGCAGACCTTAAATCGAGTTATCGGCTTGAAAACTTCTTACAATCGAGGTAAACTTCCCCTCTAGTTGAAAAGCTTAAAACATTCATTAATCAACTTATTTAGATGAGAAACTTTAACTTATTGGGATAGCAGTAACTTCCTGAAGCATTTAGTGCTTAAACGTAACCTAGGATCTGGCAGTTGAGTGGACCAGTTAAGATTGTGTTTGGCAGATGTTACTACCAGGAATGTTTATGCTTTTCGGCCTATCATAATGATAGTAAACACACTACTGATATGGATGAGTGTGATAGCCCTCAAATGATAAAGGTAATGATAACATCTTTCATTATATGTAGGTATATAGCGAATCAGAATCATGGCTAGTCCACCTGTCTGGGCAAAAAAAGGAAGAATCCAAGAAGAGCTATGTGACATTTTTAACAGATCGTTGATTCAGTTTGTTGAAGATTGTTTTGTTCTGCTCACAGAACATAAGTCATACCTACCATGTCAATTTAAAATAATAAAATCCGGAAAAAGGTAAATTCAGGCAAATACCGATGAAATTCGAAAATCCATTGACAAAACCAAGTTAACTATGTAATGCCATACAAAGACTAAGTTTGTGCAACTTAGCATACTAGCATAATATATCACGCAGAGTAATAGGGTTGCTGCCAAGCTGATTATTTTATGGACGACATGCGTCAGGTACTGCTACTAATTTGTTGTACTGGGTAATATCTTGTTGATCGATAGCTGGACTAGAGTTTCAGTTTACAATAGAACTACGAGACAACCGGATACAAAATCCTGGGACAAGCATTTAATGCAGTCGTGACACAAGCAGTAAAAATGGCAATAATATAGTTGTCACTTCTTCGTTCTTTTCCAGTTTTCATATTTAATTTGATTGCAAACACTACACTTTTTATAATTAGTTATGCAATTAGCTACTTAAAACAAAATAAAATCTTAGTCAGACACTGCGGAACCCAACAAAGCATCATGAGAAGAATGATAACGACCAAAGAAAATCCTAGAATAAAAAAAGCGGCCAAGTGCGAGTCGGACTCGCCCATGAAGGGTTCCGTATTTAGGCAATTTATGACGTATAAAAAAAAAACTACTTACTAGATCTCGTTCAAACCAATTTTCGGTGGAAGTTTACATGGTAATGTACATCATATATTTTTTTTTAGTTTTATCATTCTCTTATTTTAGAAGTTACAGGGGGGGGGACACTCATTTTACCACTTTGGAAGTGTCTCTCGCGCAAACTATTCAGTTTAGAAAAAAATGATATTAGAAACCTCAATATCATTTTTGAAGACCTATCCATAGATACCCCACAAGTATGGGTTTGATGAAAAAAAAAATTTTGAGTTTCAGTTCGAAGTATGGGGAACCCCAAAAATTTAATGTTTTTTTTCTATTTTTGTGTGAAAATCTTAATGCGGTTCACAGAATACATCTACTTACCAAGTTTCAACAGTATAGTTCTTATAGTTTCGGAGAAAAGTGGCTGTGACATACGGACGGACAGACAGACGGACAGACGGACAGACAGACAGACAGACATGACGAATCTATAAGGGTTCCGTTTTTTGCCATTTGGCTACGGAACCCTAAAAAAGGGACGGGATCCTAAAACGGGATCCGAAAAAGCTAGAGAAATACAAATATAGTAATAGTGATGTATTAATAATATTAATGGATCCTACCTTCATTCCTTAGTCTCATCAATCCTCTACATCTCCAAGCGTCGGTGCTTCAAATATTCCAAAGCAAAAAAAAAAGTTACAATCTATTCCAAACAACAAAAACTGACCCTGACCTCAAGAAATCAGAACAATTGATCAAAGTTCATAAGCACTATATCGATGGTTTCGCACCGGATCAAATTGCCCTAATCGAGTGATGAATCGAATCGGTTCAATCGACTGATAGATCGATTGATTTATTATACGTACTATCGATGATTTATGTTTTAAAGTTGATCGGTTATGTATCGATGTAATTTATGCGGCGTCTGTTAAGATTTGTTTTATCGAGTATGTTGACGTTGACGCGAATGTATCAAATAGCTGTCGATAACTACCTTTTAAGAATGTAGGTAGGTACAAATTTATGAAGTTATATTTCTTCATTATTTCTTTATTTCTGTTAATTAATTAACATATTGCTTAAAGACGGTGTTTATGTACTTAGCAATGCTTAAATATTTAACTTAACACAATTATAGTTATTATACTGACGTCTCAATCAAATGTAACTTTTTAAAAGAACCTTTTGAAAATGATAACAACACTTTTAATACTCATCTCCGCAAATCCCCTTAGTTAGTATTAATTTAATACTTATATTTTTTAATCATAATTTGACCTTGTTGTAAAACGGTCGTCAAAATGGACATTTTAATCATTTCATTTGCCTTATTTTACGATCTTAGAAGCAATTTATAATTGGTGCAAATTTATCTTAGCTTTATGTTAAAGTTATAATTTAAGACGTTTACATGAAATACTATAAGTGCTAATAAGTCGCCTGGAGCCCGATACGGATTTTGAAATAGACATCTGTTAGATATCTTTTAGACATCGCCAAGATACGATAACGATATGTTTAAGATCTAACCTGTCAAATTTGACATTTGCGCGATTCTGGAGATACTCTTGAATGATTTCCATAAGATATGGCTTAGAGATCCAATTCACATCTAATAGATATCTAACTCTATCTAACGTAAAAGTGACATTGGTTGCTCGAATTGCGCTGCAAAAGAGAACTAGTTGAAATCTAAACTATAACGTATCTAGAATGGATCTAGTACGTGTCGTCTCTTGTAAATATCTTGAAGTTCGAATACGGCAGCTGGGGTATTCCATTTAGGATTTAATCCGGATAATGATCACTGTGGAGGCATTTTGATAAGGATTTTAATTTTATTGACTATAACGTTGACACGTTCTTTAAAATATTTAACGGCAAAAGCAGCTAATAATAAAGTAGGTACCTGTTTAATATTTCAATAAGAATTCATAATAATCATAATCCTATGCTTAGCTGTATAAGCTTCCAGAAACTATCGCACAAAGAGTATTTTGTGAATTACGTTTAGGGCATCAATATGGAGGGTATCCGTTTTTGTGCCAAAATATAGTTCATGCATAAATCAGGTATTAATATAACCCTTTTAAATTTATCTAACCTGATTGTTCTAAATCATCCATTGAAATGTGGGTACTTATATATCGCTATCAAAATGAAATATTGAAACACATTAAACCGTATTAACAGAATTTGTACTACTGTTAATTCAGGCTATACCTAATTCTGTCATTCACCTGATTCAAATTTTAACCCTAAGGTGAAGGAACAATATTCAAAATGTAAAGACCAGAAATAAATATAAAGTGCTAAGTTGTATGCGGTCATTATGACGCTGACAGACACACGAGTAAGAACAATGGAATATAGAAAGGGTAACAGAAGAAATCGTTTAATCCAATTATAGTGATATATATAGAAGGTGCGTTGGTTTAGTGCGGACATTCCAGCATAATTATGAGACTAGATGCAGATAGGACGTAATGTTAGTTACAGTCAGCAGCAGAGAAAGGACACTCCCAGCATATTAGAATCGTAAGCTTTTATGCAGAGAGGTACTTTTTTTCTGTACAGCCGACCATACCTTGCTACATATATTGAAAACGAGTTGTCGATATGACAATAAGAGAATAACGATCAATATTAGTACAAATACTGTTTTAATTTTAGTGTGAAAGATACCTATCCAAAAAAACTAAAGCAAGTTAATTTAATAGACCGCCAAATAGGTAAAACTAAAGTGCTTAAATCATAAATTCAATTCAATTGGAGTAAACATGAAACTACATTAAGAAAATATTACCTTCTTTTAATAGACTTCGGCATATCTATATTCTTCTTTCATAATAAAAATAGTGATCTAATATCATAGCAACAAACGGGTGGTCGTGTTATCTATTTAAGCGCCATACTAGGCACTATAACATATTTAATGTTAGCGCCTAGAATATTAAACCCTAAGGTCATGCAGCTAAATTGCATTTTCTAAGGGTATTAGTGTATTAAAAGTCACACATACGATCTACATAATCATAAATATATACGCCATTAGACTATCACTTAAACATTTAATTTCTAATCCACTTCCAACAATAACCTATTAAATAGACAAATGGTGCACTAAATAACCAAATATCACCGATATTATTACAACACCACAATTTACATGCTAAAACGCATTTCAATCATTTTAAACTGTTAAATCCTATAAAAACATATCTTCTATGGAAAAGTCAACTTTATTTCGTAAGAACTACAGTTTATTATCAGTTAAGCTCTCAGAAAAAATAAGAGGTATTGTAAATAAGCATTAAATTTTAGAATCAAAAACTGGATTTAGAATCTATAACGGACTATTTACAGATAACGTGTCGAGACAACTGACAAGAGACTTCCTTAAAATAAAAACGAATTAAGAACCAAACCTTGTTCATTCTATTTTAAACTTACACTCATTTGTAATAGAGATGGTTTCTGTAAAGCTTAGACTGTGGTTATAAAGTTTGTTTCATTCGGGATTTTGAGGTGACATTTTGGATTAAAATTTGTTGCCAGCAGTGACCCGTGGGGTCACTCAAAGCGCACATAAAACGTGAATGGACTACTTAAGATAAAGTCGTGCATTAGCTGCTTGTCTATTCAACACCTACAAGCCTTGTCTATCGAGAAATTATACTGAGCTACACTCGACTTGTGTGTATACTTATTACTGGTACTTTGGAACAGATTAGCCCTTCTTCGTACGTAAATAGGTTAAATATCTTTGATAAACTTATCTATTTTATTTCAATACTGAACTCTCAAGATGTTTTTGATTTAAATACTAATACGTTTGAATTCGAATTATTCAGCTCTCAGAGGGAACAAATATTCTTTGCAATATACATTTCAATATACTTATGCCTACATACTTTAGAATCAGAACACACGACAAATGGGCTTAGGCTGTCTTTCCACTGATGCAGAGATACTCGGAGAAGAGAGGAATCAACCAAATTCATTGGTTGTTAACTAGAAGAGATGTGCAATGCATAAATACATACTAAACATTGACTGATTCCTCTCATCTCCGCTTACGACGCTCATCTCTACCTCACTGGAAAAACAGCCTAAAACATACGTCCCCTTTATTTATAATTGTATCTACATTAGTCACATGCGTAGGTTGATTATAACATTAACATTAAACCATGTCACATTTAATTAAGAGATAATAATTTGAATGAACCTCAAATTGACATTTTTACAGTTAAAATGACACAAGTTTAGCCGAAACTTTGTAATGGCCGATCTTCTAAATTAGCAGAGTGATTAAAGTAAAATTTATGTTAATTTGAAGACTTGTTAATAAATCTAATGGGCAGTCAAGCTTTTAGTTTATTAACTTAATTAACACTTTGTTATCTAGTTAAAGAAAGGCGTTTATTTTTTTTACATGTATTAGATAAAACCAAAAAAATATGGATTGCTTGTTAAGTTAAAAACGTAATTAACGTACAAAAATGTAATCTAAGGTCAGGTTTACAATCAATGATTTCGATGCTTAGGATGTTCAGGTTTGGATTCCAATATTATTGTAACCTCTGTCGATTTTAAACACCTAGTGTTTAAAAAAAATCTGACAGTTATTTTTCGTAACAACAGGTATCTAGTAGTAATTTCATTATCACATTGTAGTGTTATGACACGGAAACTTAATTTTCGAAATTCGTATATCAAACAAGAAATCCTTAAAGTTTGGCATATTTTACACGCATTTTATTGAGAAATAAGAAAATTGTGTGAGTTGAGTAATAGTAGTACTAGTAAACTCTTTATTGTACAAAAAGACATATTAAAAATAACATAAAATTAGTAAGAAGTACAAACGCGTTCTTATCCCTTTGAATAAACACTAAAATTAGTGTTCTATTCACGAGTTTCTTTTAGTGAAAATACAATTAAGTAGTCAACATTAAACTAAATTCCCAATAAAAATGTGCTTTATCCCAAATGCACCGAGATAATTTTACCTATTGACTCGTGTATTACACTTAATGCCTAAGTGTCTTCATTAAACTTAATGAACTATCCGTGACTAATATAATGCAACAATTGCAATTGTGAGCTTCACGTCAGTAACCGCAAAGTACAAATAGGTCGTAAGTTTTTGCAGTACAGTAAAAAGCTGAAGCGTCAAAACATTAACTAAACACAGGCATTTGCCGACGACCTTGCATTTACAGAATAACGAATCAATACTAAATAAGGCTTTATAACACGAAATATTTACATATGTAAATATAGACATATATATGCCTATTAAACTACACCCCATCTCACTACTTTTTTGTACTTTGGAGTCTTTGGACACTCTAGTACTAAACTACAACTCCTTTGGTGGTGAATTAAGGAATAAAAGTAATGTTTTTTAATATTTTAATCTATATTGTGTATTAATATAATACTTTTAAAAGAATTAAGCAATTAAAACATCACTCCGACTGAAAACAATCTTAGTTTTCGGTGTGGAAAAATCGATTGGAACCAAAAGTCGGTGATCTAATAGTTTGATTCGTTGTATTTGACATATTTAATTACGTTTTTTCTAGTGATTGCACCGCCATTTAAACATTAAGTTTATGCACATAACTTGCTTTAGATTAGATACTAGCTTTGCTGTGAAGCAGTACAAGTATTTGGAAATTTTAAAACAGTTATATTTTCCGGCTACACAATATATTGATAGGATGATATAAGTCCATCAACAATATCAATTAAAAAACAATATTGGTCTTAAGCATGAAATATATTAGGTACTATAGAAGCCAACTAATAACATCGTGTGCAATACACCTAACACGTAAAGTAACGTTCGCGGTAATGATGCAGAGGATTATGTCAAATTATTTCATAGCGATCGAAAAGTCAAGGAGAATGATTGTGAACCGAGAGGTAATGATTCTATGGCGTGGAGGTGAGAAGTGGTAATGGATGTGGTATTAGATGTGTTTAACTTCTAATTTATAATATATTAAATACCACCTTACGTGATATTAAACAAAGTGAAATTAAGTGGTTTTTTTGATGTGAAAAAGTGGATGTTCAAGACAAGTGTCATTTGGTTTGCCGTGATTGGGAGAGTGGTATCAACTACAATATTCGTGTTCTACCTACATCTAGCCAACCCGTAAATTCCTCGTTTTTTACTCTTAGCTTTCACTTCTCCTCCTTTCTCCTTCCTTCTTTTTTCTTCTGTTCCTTGTTTTTTTTTCTCTTTGTTGTTAAACTTCCTTATAATCTTTAATGTACATAAATTACGACAGACGAGATACGTGACGAGATATATTATGATTCTGTATTACACACCTCTTAAAAACATCTGGAGGCTGAAGACACGGGTTCGATTCCCGCCTCGGCCACCGATGGATTTCGTCACATTTTCTTTGGTGTATGGTATCTATTTCAGTTTATTACTACCTAAACCGAAACCAGCGCTGGCTTTATAGCTAGCATTATGCCGAGTTGGGTCCATTTCGTGATACAGACTTATTAATTTCTTCTTTTCTTGCTTACATGTCTGTACATGTTTTGTGATCGTCACGAATAAACATCTTTTATCTGTATCTTTATCCTCATCCATTTAAAATGTTAGCTTCACGTGAACCATTGAAATTAGTGACATAAAACGCTCTCAGCTGGGCGTCCTTAATCTTAATGTTCTGACATTAGTGGCCGTGTCACCTGCTCCTGTAGCCATCATTTGTGGCAAAAATAAATACATGCGTTACACGTGAAAACCTATAGATATTGAATATAAATATGTTTTAGGTATTTATCTATAGATAAGAAACAAAATTTGTAAACTTTAAATAACGGTTTTAAAGTCATATAAGTTGGATTGATTTATAAATTCTCAAAAACGCACCTTTAACGAAACTTATCTAATTATATGGCGTATTCTAATCACTTTTTCAACAGTAGTTTGTATATTTATTTTGTTTAGGTATATTAAAAAAATGCCTACGCGTTATTCGATATCATTGCTCGTTTATCATATTTTATCTTTTTTTAAATAAATAAGTACCTACCTATAATTTAGTTCTAGAAATTTATATTCAATTTGACAAATCGACGTTGCTACCCGGATGTTTGACATTTCCAGCAGTAATGCTGCACTGCAATACTATATTACGGTAATGATGGTATAGTCTGAATTCGAACAGTAGGTAAGTACATATGTACCTACCTAAACATACCTCGACTCTGTACCACAATCTCAACAAGTCATGGATACCGCACGATGACTGATTGACGCGACCTCTGCCGCATCATTACGAGCATCTTGTTTTAACACCAGCCTGGATAATTTGTAACGCGATAGTTTTTGTGCGAAAACCTTGAATGCGTTAGAAATAATGTTGAAAATACGTATTTTGTTTTCAACTTTACGGTAGGTATAAACTTATTTTCGTATAGTATTCCTTAATGTATTACATTTACCTTGGTACATTCTGTGCGGGTGGCGGGAGTGTGCATTAGACAGAGTCAAGTGGCGGAAAAGAGGGGAGGCCTTTGCCCAGCAGTGGAATACACTAATAGGCTAATTAAAAAAAAACTAAAGTATAACAAATATGTAATAACACCAACATAATTCAGCGACAAGTAAATAGGCGTGCTCATCTTACAATCTAATTAAATTCATTTATGTATTATACAGTGTGTAAGTCAAATACGGGCAATAAATTAAACCAGATATAGAATTTACCCGTCTTATCATTAATTAAGATGTTTTTTTAAGTTACACTTAATTATGACCCCGTGATTAATTTTTTCCAGATGTACCGAGCAGCAATGTACTGTAAACATTAAGAAACAAGATGATAATGACATTACGAGATACGAGCTTTTGATAGTAACTGCCAACAAGCGTTGACAGTTACTTTAAAAAGCTCGTATCCCGTAACGTGTGTGGTGTATTACATTGCGGGCCGAATTATTTTGTATGGTTATAATTTTCAATGCATTTCTAAGTAAAATCTATCTCAATATACTTTTTAGGTCCTATGCTAACCACCGTTTAAATATTTGCCCGTATTGGATTTACACACTGTATATTTCTTTAATTATTTTCGTTAACTCATTGAAAGATATTAAGAGACATAAACGGGACATTCGACACCCTTCGCCACATATTTTGTATTTAACAATTCCGCTTAACCCCTGACCTCTTTTGGCCAGATAAGATGGTAATAATATTAAGATTACGTCGGTACGGGCGCGTACGCAGCTAGGCAGGTTATTACGGAGCGTGCGACTCATCGCCAATGCGCGTGGGCAGAGCAGGAACGTGGAGCGTAGAAGGAAATAAAGCTTTCGCGTTTTGAACACATATAAAATATAATTTGTAATACATACATATAAGGTTTTTTTTTGAAAACCAATTTGGCTTCACTCCTGGCAAATCAACGATCGATGCTATTCAAACACTCAGAGTTGTGATGGAAAAACACCGTTTGAATAAAGAAAATTTGTATCTCCTTTTCATTGACTTGGAGAAGGCTTTCGATAGGGTCCCACGAAGGCTAGTATGGCAGGCAATGAGAGCCCAAAACGTCCCAGAGTGCTACATAACTATAGTCCAAGATATGTACAAAAACACCAAAACGAAAGTCAAAAGCCCTGCCGGCCTCAGTGATCCGTTCCGCGTAGAAGTAGGGGTCCACCAAGGATCAGCTTTGAGTCCTTTACTGTTTAACGTGTGCATGGACTACATCACCAGAGACATACAAAAGTCAACTTCAGAATGTATGCTCTACGCGGATGACATCGTCTTGCTATCGAAAAATGCAACAGACCTTCAGGAAACACTCTGTCAATGGGTAACACGCATAGAAAGCCACGGGCTACGTATAAGCCGTAGTAAAACCGAATATTTGGAATGTAACTTTGGAGGCACAGAAACAACTGGGTGCAACATTTATATAGACAATCAAGCACTACCCAAAGTGAACAGATTCAAATACCTAGGGTCGGTACTTACTTCTGATGCAAAAGTGGATAAAGACGTAGATCACCGTATCAACACCGGATGGCTTAAATGGAGGTCATTATCGAGTGTCCTCTGCGATCACAAAATGCCCATCAGAGTAAAAGGGAAAGTGTACAAAACGGTTGTTCGACCAGCTATGACATACGCAGCAGAGTGCTGGACCTATAAGAAAGTACACGAACAAAAACTCCACACAAGCGAGATGAAAATGCTCAGATGGGCAGGAGGAGTGACTCGATTGGACAGGGTCAGAAATGAATTTATTAGGGGATCGTTTAAGGTAGCACCAATAGCTGAAAAAGTAAAGGAAAGTCGATTGCGCTGGTATGGCCATATCCTCAGACGTGATGATGACCATTCCGTTAAAAAGGCCCTAAATATACCCAACCAATCCCGAGGCAGGGGAAGACCACCCAACACCTGGTGGTCAGACATGCAGAAAGAGATCCAGAAAGAGAACCTGAGTACGCAGACAAGCCAGAACAGGGCACTCTGGCGCAGACATACAAGGAGACCCGACCCCAGATAAACTGGGAAGAGGGACAGGCAAAGAAGAAGAAGACATATAAGGTTTTTTTTGTTTTCCGATGTTTACAGACAGGTTACACTGGTATAATGTTCACCACACTCGGAACAATGTAATAGGGAAGATGGCATCACACTTCAAACATTTTCATAAGGATTATTTTAATTTAACGCCAAATTGGGGACCAGTAACCCAGAAGTTAAAGCCACGGGATCTATCTTCGTATTTTTGCGCGGATGTTGTGAGTGTTGCGTGTCGGACTTAACAATAATTTAAAATAATTGGAATTTTTTGTTCACGAAGCCTATTTTATTTATCCATATTGTCTACCACAGTCTTTTTCATAGACTTTTTCGTCTGGTAGTAACATAAATTTACCCGTACCTATCTTTGTTTTGACATTTTGCTGCGACATCAGCCATTCGCGAACTAGACCTGTATTGAAACGTCGGGAATTAAGGTAAACAAAACGAATTTTAATATGTATTGATAATAATATTCCCTCACATGAATGTTAGACGCAGTAAATCAGACATTTCAAAAACGTGGATTCAAATGTATGAAAATTTATGAGAGTCCTCAGTCTACTTTCGTCGCTTCTTGGGCTCGCTATGTGAACTTGAACATCGAAAAGGACTAGATAGCGGCGTATGCCGACGAAACGTCTGATAATTCCACATACCGCTATTATGCTTTGTTACTGGTAGAGAATGCCTATAACGGTATTAAGTTCGCCTGTTGTACTTTTTGTATGTGCAATAAAGTTTAAAAATAAATAAATATTTTACTATTCTACACATAGAAATAAGATGAACATATCTAATTCAAGGAAATGTCGCCAGCATCCTTGGTACAATGCCTCAAGGGCCTATTTTAGATTTAAGCTAGTTTTTAATATCTTTTAGTAATACACTGTATATATCTTGTTTGTAAATAAATGATTATTTATTCAAGGATCTTACCGTATTGTCTATAAATGTAACTAATTTTAGCATCAATGATATTTAAGGCCTGAGCATGAGCTGAGCCTGGTGACAGTTTGAAATTTTGATCAACCAGCCTTTAAGGTGACAATCAGATGACGACTGCAGAAAGTGCAGAAGTTTTACTGTTGCAGCGTTTCTGGTGTCAATTTCCATGATAAAGTGAGTGACATATTAAACATTATAATCTGTAATTTACGGGTCGCAATCTGAATGTCACCTTTAGGAGCAGTTTGATTCTTCACTCCCTACTGACAAAAATAGTAAAGCATGAAATAAAATAGATATTCAAATATTTTTTGCAACTCATATTACTTTTGAAATACAATTAAAACAACGAAATCACTAAGGTCATCCAACATATCGACGTGCCAATTGAACAATCCAATACCTACACTAAAATAAATATTTTCTTACGTCTTCACCTTTAATCATTTGCAATTTGAACCGTATTTCAATAAATTAAGATCAAATATTAAACAACTTGTTTCACCCTGATGAGAGCATTGAAAAACAATCGAACATCGTGTTCGATTAGTCATACAATACGAGCATCACAAATGAAATAGACGTAAGCGTGTTCCAATTTCGAAAACGCTTGAGCCGTTTTTCTTCTAAAACAGTTGGCGACCTAATTCACACACACACTAGCAGTGATTGTTGTGTGATTGATACATCTGATTTCATTTGCCTGTGAACCCTGGGGGTCGTGGGAGTGTGGAGGTGCCCGCTTGTGTATGAATAACACTCGACCTTCGGCTCTGGCCAGCGTAAGTCGAACTCTTCTTGTTCAACCATGTTATACATGTACATATGTTATGTTTGTTACAGGAATACATTTTAGAACATGTCAAAAATGTATAATTTGATCACAATACCTAAAAAGTAAAGGTGCCACGACACTAACACTAATTTCACCCGATAATTTTACAAAACTTAACTATTCCTTATCCATGCTATTTTTTGACAAGGACAGTGGACGCAACATATAAAAACCGTATGTTACAATCGAAAACAAATGAATTGTATGCCGTGTCCGTAATGATGTGCACGTTTCAATTAGTTTTCTAGTGTATCTTACGGCTATTATGATTATTAGACAGCCTTTTATTTATTTATTTATTTAATAGATAAGAAATATATGCTAAGCTAACAGTCTATATTTGTTGTTGAATTGGGAATTAGGTACTCATTTTTTTTTCTTATTATTATAAATATTTAAGAAATATAAAAGTAAATGATTTACAAAATTTTCTTTAATATGTATTTGTGCGGGGAGTGAAAAAAGAAGAACATGTCAAATAAACAGACATATCCACATATATGTACCTACTCACAACACAATCCCTACATTGGTGGTCCTAAGAACTATTACATAATAATATATTTTAATCTGTGGCATTCTGTGGTCGGGTGCTATTTTTCCATTACCATAAGGCCGCGTAGCAAATAGAGCATAGACTTCATCTAAAACTTATGACAAATTAGCCTACAGTTACTATTTCAAAAGAGACCCCCGCCGTAAAGTCTCGGCGGCTCACTTTTACTACACTTAAGTATGGGTGTTAGCGCGCAGACTGTAAAATTTAAATTTATAGTTTGCACGTAACGAGTTCGGTGCAAAGTGTATGGGAGTGTGTGGGGATCTTTAAAGTCTACGATACGGAGGCGACACGATCACTTTTCTAACGACTGTCGTCCGTCACTTGGGAAATACATACATCTAGTGTGATACGTCTAAGTTGTGTAGGTACTTCTTTCTCTTCGCTTTGTAAAAGAATTTAACGAATTTCAAAACCAATTCTAGGTTTGAGTCCTTTAGTTGAAATGAATTGATTTAACGTCGGTTCGTCGGTAACGACGTCGGTTCCTCTCCGCATCGATGTTCGTATGTGTTTTATTTTAATTCCTCAAGAAAAAACGGGTACTCCAAATTATATATTAAAGGAAAAAAAATATTTAAAAAACGGGTAATTAAGACACTTGTAATTTTTATCATCAGAGTTATCAACAATTCATAAATTAAAATACCGATAAAATTATAAGAAAAACTAGACTCAAATATTCAATTCATTATACTAATAAAAAACTTCAGCTGAAATGTGGTCCCTTGTGCTCATACTCATATCTAATCAAGTGAAATGAAAAAAAAGTGGCATTTCAGGTTTTTAAGCCTGACGGAAAGCGGTCATCGTCGCCTATATGGACATTAAGCAACATCGGAGGAGCCATTTTGCTTTTAACAGTCGCGTGCGATGCCTCTAAAAGCCTCACTAAAGACAATTTCTTTATGCTTTCTTGTGTGCAACATTGTCGTGAAAACGCGTAAATAACGACCGTAACGAGGTTCCTTATGGGAGTGTCGTAATGGAGCTAGATGAGCAGTAAATCTCGCATTATGCCAAATAGTCCGGGATTCACAATAAGTATAGTCCACCTACCTAATAATATTATAAATGCGAAAGTTATTCTGTCTGTCTGACTACTAAGCTCTTGAGTAGTTGACGGATCTTCTCTAGGGGGTAATTGCACAAAAGATCCGTATGGGTCGAAGTGTATCCGCAAGGGCCCCCGAAAACAATAAGATAAGATAAGATATTCTGACTGTCTGACTATTACCTCTTCGCGCTTAAATCGCTCAACCAATTTAGATGTAACGTACGGATACTGGCTTGATAGGCCAGTAATGCCTGTGTTTAGGTTAATGTAAACAAATTACAACACAAAAAAGGTTAAATAGCCCTATAGTTTAATTTAGTTAGTAGTTTAAGTTAGTTAGTTTAATTAACTGAATACTATCATATACAAAAGAACTGTGATAGCCGAAAGACACGTTTAGGTAAAGTTCAACTTTAGTCATTTTGTCTATTTCGGATCTGATTATTGTCAGGCCCATTCTCGAAATTCATAATTAAAATTATACAGTCTTGTAAGTTAATGTATTTAATACCAATCATTCCCTTGCTATTGACACAGTACATCATCGTCTTTAGAAATTCGTGTTTTTATTTTAAAACCAAAGCCAAATAATTGAGATTATAATTTAATATATAGAAAATCTTATAGGGAGGAGGTTAGTTAGGCAGTTTTGAAATTGATCGACGTGAAATTTAGTTGTGTTACATTTGTCTATGTGTGCACTGTGCACATTACATGGACGATTGGACGAGTATGCAGCACAGTTATAAAACAATACAATTATATTTAATACCATAAAGTGTATGTGTATGTGAACGTATTTCATAATCTTAACCTTTAGACCGGCAGATTGCGATCGCGGGACGTGGTAAATAATACTTATTCGCCGGTTGAATAGAAGGACGAGAATTCCTTCAAACGTTTGTATCAGTTCTAAGGTTTCAGTCTAAGTTATAAGCTATATTCTAGGGTATATTGATACGAGTATTGAATAGAACATCATAGCCTAGTTGGTAGGCACCCTGACTGTGGTCCTAGAGGTCTTAGGTTTAAATCTTAGTAAGGACATTTATTAGTGTGTTTATAAAGAATCTTGAGTTATGGTTGTCTTTTTGAATAATAATGTATTTGTGTCAGTGTGTATATCTGTACCTATATCGTCGCCTAGTAGGTATCTATAGTACAAACCTAGCTTAGATTAGGGCTAGATCAATGGTCAATATGTGTAAGATAGTCCCCAGAAATATTTGAAAAGGTATTGATTATTGATTACTTGCACTCGCGTACATGAATTAATTACATGACTCCCAAAACAAATCGCTGAAATACAGTTAATAATAATTAAATTATTTAATGTAGCATGGACAATACTCATAATTTACTTCAAATTTTACCGCAAAAAGTGCCCGATTTGGAAACACAAGCTTACTTCTGCTAAGTTCTTACTAATGCTAAAAAAGCAAGGGATACATTGGTGTTTGGATGAACTATCACTCGACGATGCGCCGCCGCACAGCAACAGAACTAGTTTGCATGCCGATTGTCAATGTCAACTTAACTACATATGTTTTTATTGGTAACTGCACTGTTACTTTAACTTTAAAATGTATTTTAGTTTATAATGTTCTCATGTAAGTGAATTTGTAATTCTTATGAGAATAAAGAATCTTTAACCGTAACTATGAAAATATCTGGATGTGTCGTAGTTTCTCAAATTAAAGTAAGACGGAAATGAAGACATCTTTATTAAAAACATCATACAACAAACATAATGAAATAATTGCTAACAACTTGCGCTTAACACTTAACCCACTCCCGCGCACAACAAATAAACAAAACAAGATGGCGCGGTGCCGTGCGCGATGAATGGAACATCGCCCATTCACCGGGAATCGAACCCAGATACCATCCGCTAGCCCGGACTCTGGACACGCCGATGGCGACTACTGACTTTAAAAAGGATTTTCTGTTTTGTGTACCTTCCTACAGTAAGCTGAAATTGGTTTTTAAACATTTTAAAAACTAAGTTAGTGCAAAATGAAACAATTAATGTTATTTACAATCGGGAGCAATGATTATACAACGCTATTTTCATTCCTTCAAATTACATAGAATCCTCTGCATGATTCTGCAATAAAACAAACTGCTATTTAATTATGTTCCAGTGATCGCAAATAGATACCTATATACAATACTCATGCCGATGCTAATAAACGTATGGTTACTTTTTGCAACTAGGTATAGACTATTAGTATCGCTTTAAAATTATTGACGTGTTTTAGCAATAACTTATTATTGTGTAACGCATTTTTACCAATAAACAATAACTTAAACTTAACAGTACATAAAAAAGTCCACTAATAAAACAATATTTTCAAACCCATCATTATTAAAGTTATAACAAACCCAAGTGCAACAATGAAAAACTAGCCTTGATATCGGCCAATCGGTTAAACGCGACACGGGGTATTTTTCAAGCGCGGTGGAATATCGCGTTATCGTGTATCGGCGCGAGCGGATCGCGGTGGTCTTATCGTCATCGCGTGACGTATCGTAAGCCATTAGCCTCCGTTAGGAAGGGTTTATATGGAAAATACTGAAGATTGTGCTGTCAGTTATTGTTTTAAATTATTAAAATTTGTGTTGGCTATTCAAATTGTAATTTAAATGGAAAAACTGACATACTTTTTAAGTTAAGTAAGGAAGTTGATTTGAATATTGTATTTATCTAACACGTGGTCTAAATTATCTATGAAATAATTTCAAGTTTTGACGTTGCTCAAAGAAAAGAGATTTCTTAAAAATATGACTCGAGATATTTCAGTGTATAAAACAATTCTGAACATTAGGGTATTTTCCTACTAGGTAGTCAAAAAAGAAACTGCTTTTTTAGAACTGTCAAAACGATTTGCTAATATGGAATATATAATTATACATATATGAAACATTAGATCGGTCAACGTCACGTCACGTCACGGTCAACTCACCTACTTTTTATATTTCTTTTTATTAAATATTTATTAAATAGAACTTGTGTTTAAAAATAACTGCTATCTATGTTTTTCTAATAATTATCTGGTGCTTTATTTCATGCATGGATTGAAATAATTTATTTTAAATACAGTTCAATACCCTATTGCACAAGGCTGTGACCTAAAATTCACCTAAATATAATTAAGATATGTAGGAAATAATTAATTCGTTTTTATTTGTTTGATTTATTTTTCCTTTTGGCCAACCTAAATCTACCAACAACTCCAAATTGTGCAACCAAGTTCACTAATTATACCGTAATCATTTCCACCATGTAACACTACCCTAATACAGTTAAGCCTATTTATAAGCGCCACAGAACACGGTTTAGAGCTTGACAATAAAGTGCATGTGTGTTCCTCGGGGGACGCCATCAATTCACACACATAATGTAGCGATCACAACAATGCAGCGGGCCATCTGTCTGTAACGATATCGGCCAATTAGATATAAAAATACGGACGGTATCCAACGATATGGATTTAGTAATATGTGCGGAAAAGTTGCGGGAAAATGATTGGACACTTAATACGACACGAAATTATCCTGGAGGGGCGGATAGGACACAAACGGGGTAGAGGAAAACCCAGACGCAGCTTTTTAGACCAAGTGAAAGAAAAAATAGGGGTCGTGTCGTATCAGAAAGTCAAAGAGCTGGCGCAAGATAGGGAATGCTGGAAGATACTCCACCGACAAGAGATTAACTCTTAAGTTGCGTGATGATGCGGAAAAGTTATGTTATGACAAATTGTTATGACTAAACGTGGGTAATGGTAGCCAATGATACTGTTGTAAAAAAATGGTATGATAGACGTTTTCAGTTATACATAAGTCAATGATTCATAGTAAGTAATCACAACTATTAAGCGGCCGGTTATTTTATCATAAAACTTTTATGCGATAAATACATGCAGCGTTGAGCGCATGCGACAATGGAAAATGGAAGGTAGGAAAAATTACAATGCGTTTAACGCTGCGTATATCGCATAAAACAACTGCACGCTTTAACGCGCATCTAAGCTTATCTGACCAGCCCATTTCGTGTCAGTTATTATTACAAAAAAAAACAGATCCGTTTCTATATCCAGTCAAATTGCGTTTTAACAAATTATGATAACTGTTATTGCAAAATGTAGAAATTATAATAATTTAAATGGAGACATTTTATGCTGTCGTGCCGATATGAAATAAAATAGTCGACTAATTTTGATCTTTGTGTGTTTGATAATAAGAGTAAGTTTATGTTTATCAAACCGTTATTTAGTTCTGCATAATTACATATAAGTGATGTTGTTAATCGTATAGATAATGAAAAATACATACGGCTATGAAGTTCGTTAAACAAAATAATTACAGTGTTTTTTATTGAATTTCACACAACCTAGACTATACTAGACAAAAAAGTAACAAATCTCTTAAAACGAATATATTTGTGTATCTGGGGGAATCAATTTTTCTTGCCATGCCATGGTTACGGTCGCCTGGGTCACTCTTTCAATCCTGGTTACTCGAGCCTACTGGTATAGCCAAAGACGATGGCAAAAGACTCGACGGAATGTCACTGATTCCATGGAATTTTAGACGGGTGCTCATATGACACGCTAGCACCATCCCACCTACTATGAAGAAGGCAGGCTCTACGGCCGAGGTCCTCGAGAGGCGGAGAGGTCTTGACGCCAATTACACTTTGTTGCGTCGAGACCCTCGGCCCTTGGAATCCAGTGGCGCAAGGCCTGTTCCGCGATATGGCCAAATATACTCGTACTTGGTCAAGCAAATCTTGTCAGTAAAAAAGAGCGGCAAATTTGAAAATTCGCGGGTTAGCAACACTACGTTTGAATTGTTCGAAAATGGCGTGTCATTTATATCTTACCTGTGGACCTGTTTTGTTTACATTCGATGTACATTGCTGCTTTTTGTTCGTTTCCTAGGGAAACCATACTTAGTTTGCTTTACATTGCTACTGACACATCCAGCATGACAGACTATAGCTGGCAGCAAGGCTGGTCACAAAATAGCTGGCAGCTGAATTGTCAAAGTTTTTCGATATTGAATTAATATAGCAACTTTTATTTGACATCGCACTATTTAACGTCAAATTAAAATTGCCTCCGTCAGACCAAGGTGTGAAGGTATATTACTTAGGTCATTCTGAAAATTCCTGGACTGGCCACTTAGAAAAAATAAGTTTTCTCATATATCAGAATCCAGAAACTTTGTATGACCCACGTATTCCCAAGCTGTGAGTATCCCTTTTACTTCTTACTTACACAGTCGTCTAAGCAAAGGCACCGTAATTCTTACGTATCTACGTACTAATGGCAACCATATATATAAATATACCTACGAAATAACTAACACATCTGAAATAGCTTCATAGATAAGTTATCTCTTGGATTTGTGACTTTGATTCCTATTTAGCTATTAACATTAAAATTATAAAGTCATATCATTTAACACCTACCAGTAATGATACTGCATGTAGTTAGCGCTATCTTTATGTGTTTGGAATGATATGTATACCGCCCTTTATGAGTTTTATGACCGTGTGAATTCTGCGATTAGGTTATGATGTTTGCGATTTACGCAGCGAAAAAATCCTTATGCCTGCCTGCTTTAATAATCATAGTTAAGTACTTTTATCAAGATTAAATTGTACTTCTTACTAATCATGTATATATGAGCAAAAACCGATAGGGAAATGGTTCTTTTCATGACGCGAGTGACATAGGACTACATTTTTAACCAACTTTGAATGAGGGTTGAGTATTTGAATATTTACAAAAACCAACCGTAGTCGCGGTCTTAAAAAAATTCTAACGTTTTGTTTGTTTTGCTTACATTACAAGTTTACTACTCCTAGTAATTTTAAACAGTAAAGTAATTCATTTGTAATAAATAATAGCTCAAACTACTTAACTTATAGTTATTCGTTACTCAACGTCTTCAACTGATCTCACGACAATCACACGTAAGTATCTAAATTGTCCAAAAAGCAAAAAAATATCGAACAACCGAAACAGTTCTCACAATTTCGATAGCTTTGATATAGTAATGATGTCATCAACGGGTGACCATAGATTATAAACCCATCACAATCTTGTCGATGGTGAGAATACCGGAAGGAGGTCAGTAACGGACCCGGGCACTTCCTTTTCGACACCTGGTTAATTTGACTGTTTGTCACGGGAACTAACGCGGTAAATGATAAAGATGTGTTGATTTTGGACGTTGACAGTTAAAATTAGATGTGATTCATGTTTGAGTTAACAATTCGTTGTCTAAGAAAGATGAACGAGCAATCCCGCTATCTGTAAATTGCAAAAATCGCTTGATGATTTTTTTTGCCTTTACTGAATTATAAATTCATCTTAAAAACGGACAAATGACAAATGGCAGGTAACACTGAAGCAAGCTTATAAGGTTTTTATGCTGTAACTAGTTCGTTTGGAATTAAGTACGGAATGATACATAATTATATCCAAAATGATAGACAGTTGATATACTGTACCCTTGACATCGTCCAAAATTCAACAGTTTATTTTGAATTTGTACTTGTTTGAGTAAGTACCTAATATTATAAAAATGACGGCTATTCACTAAAATGAATTGATTACTAAATCATTTAAATATTTACTGCTTAGGTACGTTAGCTTGTTTGGTTCATATATACAAAAAGAACAAAAATCAATAAACAACAATTGCATAAGTAGATCATGCAACGTGCAAGAAAATAATAAAATAAACCTAACACCTCCGTAACCCCGTGAACTGGAAATATTTTTAAATTTCAAATAAGATCGGATCCACGACTATTCAAAGCTGCCAGTCCGACCAAATAAATTATCACAGAAGCGTGAAACTGGCCGTATTAAAACATTCATGAGTTATAGGTAAAGATTAACTTCATGATCGGGGACAGACTGTGCTAGTATTTTATTAATTGTTACACTAGTGTTAACAAAGCGGCGGAGTGAAGGAAAAACGGCCTGAAAAATACCTCCAACTGAAACAGAATTCGCTCGACGTTAACGGTGGTGACGTCGGCGATGCCGGTCGCCGCTGCTATACATATAGGTAGGTACGATACTGATCTGTCAGTGTCAAAAGTGACGTGTTTTGGTTTTAGAAATGTCACTTTGGACAATGACAGATCGGTATCGAACCCATGTGACTTCCTAAAAGCATTGGTCGAATCGGGCCAATAGGTACTCTCTGCAAACCAATCTGACGAGCGTAAAACTTCCCATTCACGTCTGCATAGTTGTAGTAAAAGTAGTAGTCGCTCGTTATTTCGGTTCACGGATAGGTACCTAGTATAGCGTCAGCATCGAATAAAGGGTATAGCCGGGTAAGCATGGCCAAACTGCCCTTAGCGAAAAAAACAATTTCCTTTTACTGGATTACTAACCTATATATAAGTAGTGCTTTCACCAAATATTAAGCCTCAAATGCTTCAGATTAAAAAAAAATACAAAAAAAGAAAAATCATTTTTATTTTATTACAGCCAAAGTACTAATCCGATTTCTTTGTAATTTGTGTATGTTGTATTGTATATAATTAAGGTCTCTTTCTGAAAAAAAAAAATATTGAATTATCTCTTAAAATAATAGTAAAAAATTGAGATGAAAATGTTCAGAAAATAAAAAAAATACGTGCGAGATAGCGACAGTTATCAAATTTACATATTTTATGTAGAATTTAATAATGTTTAACATATATTTTTTTCAAAAATTAAAATCGGGATTAACAGTGTGAAAAACTCGAATTTGTAACATCCCATAATACTCTCTCTTCATACAAGCAAAGCTAAGTACTAAGTAGTCATAAACGAATGAACTATATTGTGAACGCAGTCTTTACGAATTTGAATTTAGAATGTGACGTATTTTATTCATCAAAGGAACAGACATTTTTCAATCGTTAACGCTCTGTATAAAATTCGTGCCTATTTTCCTGTTCCCGCGCTTTTTTTTAAATCTCTGAATGCCGTTCGCCCTAGCCGCATACAGCCACGGAGTTTAAGGTCCGCGCTCAGCAAAATAAGTCGCGTTCTAAATTCAAATTGCGTTGGGAATATAACTTTCTAGTATAACGTACAATTTTTACTATTATTTTAAGAGATAATTCAATATATTTTTTTTTCAGAAAGCGACCTTAATTTTATATACAACATACCCAAATTACAAAGAAATCGGATTTGTACTTTGGCTGTAATACAATAAAAATTATTTTTCTTTTTTTGCATTTTTTTTTAATCTAAAGCATTTGATGTTTAATATTTGGTGAAAGCACTACATATACATAGGTTAATAATCCAGTAAAAGGAAATTGTTTTTTTCGATAAGGGCAGTTTGGCCATGCTTACCCGGCTATACCCTTTGCTCGGAGTGGTTATAAGTTTATAAGTAAGTTATAGGTAATTTTATTGCAGTAAAAGACAGGTTCAAATACAATTAAAAAGACATACATACAGTCAGTCATACTTACAAACTAACTACTAACTAAACATTGCTGCCGCTCCTAGACCCTTCCGGTGCAAAAGTGCCCATAATACTCGCAGCATTGCCACGCTGGATGGCTATGGATAATATTAGTTATAAGTAAGTATCGCTAAAATATTTTTCCGGTTGCCGATTGGCAACGAGAAGGTCAAAAAGCTGTCTCTTCTATAGTCTTGTTTATTCTGTGTCTCACCGGGAGAACTCCACGATTCGCGTTCATGTCGCATTTCCGTCCGATACCGCGGGGAACCGGCGCAAGTCTGTAGTTGTAAGGAATATTGCATACTTAGCGTTTTAGCCTGAAGCTAACAAGAGTGGGTCTAGTAGTTACTTTGATGATAATATATGTGATAAATATTTTTATTAGAATGACAAAAACAAAAAGAGCTTTTTATGCGGACTATTCATGCTATCAGGTTTTAACCCATTCATCGACAAAAACTACCGCGTAAGAATCGAGTTTAAAGTGAGAAAATTCCTTAGCACAAAAAATTTTCCTTTCAATCCGAGCTCAAGTTCTAGAACGAGCTCAAAAAATACGCTAAAAATAACTAAAAATCCTGGCTAGGTATCATAAAGCTGTACGGCTTAGTCATGACCACTACTTTAAGGATTTCTTCTCCTTTGTCGTGGTAGAATGTTCGCGATCCCAGGACGTCTCCCCAAACGGCATATTGAGGGAAACACCGGTATGGGTTTAGTGGGTAGACTCCTCATCTTTTCATATTTCAAAAGAACCGGGAGGTAAGAGTCCCACATACCCTCCCATAATGCGCCTACCCCAGGCTAGGGAGACGATACGTAACAGCATTCCCATATCGACAAAAAAAGGCTTTCTTCTCCTTTTTAACGCCGCTCTTGGTTATTACAATTCCAATCATAATAACATAATCTGGTAATTAGTAGTAACTGAGCTTGTGACGCCGTAGTACTAGCTGCGGATTCAGAATGACTAAAATAAATAAATAATAACCGTTAGTTCTGCAGCCAGCCTTACCTGTCGTGCTGCTCCAAACCCGGGTTCACGACGTCTCCTATTAAGCCAATATCATCATATTATTTTACAAGCTCAGCCACGCGGGTTCGCACGTGAATATATTTGCGTGCTCTTATCATCTTCCGTGGTCCTATTAACTGTTTGATGTATGCTTAAACGGAGTAGTGAGAGTACGAGTATACTAGTTAGGTTTATGAGACGTACGGGTGAATAGGTATGTATTGGAATTTATGAAGTACCTATATGTGTTGAATGTTTAATCTGAGACTAGATTTATGGTTAATGGTTTCTCAGTGGTTACTGTGGTTGATTCGTACGGAATTTGAAATAAAGTCGTAATTGATAAAAACAATGCTTTAATTCAACTTCGAAAACTTTTTCTTCATATAATGGCGTTTTTTTTTTCATATTTCTAAATGAGATTCCTGGTTAACCGACCTTCACCATACAATCTACCGATTCCTTTATCATTCCCACGGCTTGCCTCAGAACTCATATGAACAGGTAAAGCGTGCGGACTTTCTTCAGCAGCGCGTGCTTGGTTTTGACAAGCACAGCGCAGAAGCCATCGTGGAATTATTATGTGATGTTGCTAAATTGGTCTTTATCTTAGTACCTATCATAATTAAATCTCTTCTGTATGCCTATTCCTGACAGGTCAGATATATGTAAAATTTCCTTTTTTGCACTCTTTAAATTCTCCATTCGAATTACGGATTATGGCACTTATGGCCAAGGGATACACTTCAAAAGTAAAACTTAACTCAATACCTACCTACAGAATAACCATCGGTGTTTCTCAAAGTAATAACGGAATACGGATTAACAGGAGCCCACAACATAAGTAAACATCATCTATAATCCTACCATTTTTCATGGACAATTCATTTCCATCAATTTCCATTTGACCTGTTTATTAGCGAATCATAGCCGTTCCCACGGCGGCGTGGTGTCCCGAAGCAGCGACAACGAAACCGTGCGCCCTCCAATTACTAGCACGTGTCTGCAGAGAAATATGGCCGAGCTCTGGTTGTTTTCGATGACATGGAAATTGTCACATCATTGTTGAAGATGAATGTTGTCTTTGATAATGATACATGTTGTCTTCTTTAAATCCTACTTGAAAAATTGGCCATGATAAAAATGATCCCAATTGTTTCGTCAATTCAATTGAAAACCTTCTGTCATTTCCATTAGACTTATTTAAGTAATAGCGTAGATTCCCGTGTGCTCTCCAATTACAGAGAAATAAAAATATGATCGAGCTCTGTATGTGAGTGAATGAAAAATGAAATAAATCAGCATTGTTTCGTGTCCAACTTGTTGAATAATATACATGTAAACCTATGTACTAATATGTATTTAATTACAATAACTAAACGATGTTGTAGTGAGCTCCACGGTCCACGGTGATGCAAATGTCCGCATACTGCAAATAAAGTCGTAGTTCATAGGTTTAACGTTAATTGCAACCCAGCAAGGCACTAGTTATTACGATAGCCGGAGACCTATTCTGAAATTGCAGTCTATTATAATCGGCATACAACCTACAGAAGGATCTAAATAAGTACTAAGTACGTCTAACTTAAAATTGAGACTGTGGAAAAGTGTGAAAAAATCAAACTTTATCGTTAATTACAGATGTTACTTAGCCACAACCGCCTATACAAAACCAGTGAAGTGTCAAAATTATGCAGATTTTGTCAGAAGTGTGAAAAAAAATCAAACTTTATCGTAAATTACAGATGTTACTTAGCCACAACCGCCTATACAAAACCAGTGAAGTGTCAAAATTATGCAGATTTTGTCAGAGTCTGGTACAAATAGTGTCCGAGAAAATATTACCGTGTCCTTTTAAAGTTGTTGATATTTAATAAATTACGCGTTGCAGCGCGGTTTCAATAGCGCTAAATTAAATAATCGCTGCTTGACTACATACTACAGTTATTTCGTTTCGTTTCTTTCTTTTGAGGAACTTTGAAATTTTCAATATGCCTAGGTATCTCAATACATATATTAATACTGCTGGATAAAGAGACTTTGGCATGCCCAACATTCAGCGCAATGGATAGTTTTTTCAAGAAGAAGAAATACAGATAAGAGCTTGTAACTTGGTAAGTTAATATGAATAAAGTATCTAGCAGGTAATAGGCAGGCATTTAGTTGTTAATCAAAATACTTGATCCATACGTGAACAATATCACATTGTTAATTCATATTTGCTTAGTTGAAGGCAATCTTCGATCTTCCAGGTCAATAGGTTGTGTATAGCAGGGGTGAAAAGGAGGTAAGGTTAATTGCAATATCAATTAAACCTTATATGCCTTGTTCCGGGTCCGTCCTAACCTCTTGGACTTTCAATAAAACTTCTAGGAGGCCAATTAAAACGTACATTTTGATATCAAAATGACGTGTTTTTGCTATCGTACGCCTTGTGTCTCGCTTGCACCAATACAAGTACGGATAATTACGAGTAAAATGCACGCGTGAAACCTTACAAAAATACATCATTTTGATATCAAATTGGCTTCTAGATCACCAATTCAATGGCTAAATTAGATAGCGGACAATTTAATATCAACGTATTAAGAAAAAAAAACATCTAATATCCTGCCAATTAATATTTAACTTTAATGTTTTTTACTTGGCCTTGTAATGTATATAACGGTTCTAAACATTTTGAATTTTTTTAAAGGACTCAAATTAAGATAACTGCTGGCTGATGGTTACTAGTTTATTTACTATGTGAATTCAGCCACTTGAATGGGAAATTCTTTCTCTCCCTGCTATAAAGTCTCCATCGCTCCATACGCAGAATGGTGTTGAAAATAGTCCTCTGTACCCACAATGCATGATGTTGCGCTAAAACTAAAGATTTTTCAGCCAGAAAACGTGACTCCAGAATTTGTTATATGGAAATTAGCGATTTGTACTGCGCCCGGGAAGCTTCGCCGTCCTATTCATTTTTTAATTTGGATAAACGTCTCAAAACATCGTACCTACCTCTAAGGCACAAAGGAATCTCAACTTTATTAGTGAATACTTAGGTCTAATTTTGAATGATATGGCAGGTAGTTAGAGTTTATTGGTTTACTGTTCGGAATACTAGGAGTTGTGATACTCTGTGACAATACTGGATAAGCTATTTATTTTATAGTTGAAGCCATCACGTATAATCGCGGTCGTAAATTGAGATCTTACTGAGCTTGTTGCGATTTGGTTAAAGTCAAAGTTTAAGTGCGTTTAAGTATTTACAAAGTGAGAACAGACCTACCTCTAGATTACGAACAGCAAATCATTTAGATGTACAAGATACTCTTGATCTAATTTCGTTTAATAATCAAAGTTGGGTCGTTTGTTTGGGAGCTACGATACAATCCTTAAACATATTAACAACATGCACTCAAAAAAAAGGTTTTTACTATATTTTTCATGGTACTATCGCAGATAAAATTTAACAGACCGCGTAACATGACGCCATGATACGAATTTTCCGATTCTCAAGGTTAATCTATGAATATAATAAATTAATAACTAAATACTTTAGTTTGCTCGATAGAGAAATCACGGATAGATGTCTAATTTTTATTTATTTTCAATTGTACTTACAAATATCCTTCTAGACCCCGGATTCTTGTCGCGATCACGTGACAGAAGGGTGATTTGGGGAGTAAATGGAACAGTACCTATTAATTAATACGGATTTATTAAGATAAGATAATACAAAAAAAAAAGATTAAAATGTCGACGTCGCTCTATTGTTAACGGACTCTCCGTAACAGATCAACAGTTGTTCTAAATGACTTGCGGTTAGGCTACGTCTTCTAGCAGAATATATCCACTTCAAAAAAGAAAAGCTTCTTTCCACTGGGACAGATGTTAACGGAGCATATTTGAAAAGTT
Source organism: Cydia amplana (assembly GCF_948474715.1). Classification (NCBI taxonomy): domain Eukaryota; kingdom Metazoa; phylum Arthropoda; class Insecta; order Lepidoptera; family Tortricidae; genus Cydia; species Cydia amplana. The sequence continues at coordinate 14,583,841 of NC_086079.1, read as the reverse complement.
TATTAGTTATCTTATAATTTAAGTATTATCTTGTTCTACCATTCCATTTACTCCCCAAATCACCCTTTTGTCACGTGATCGCCACAAGAATCCGGGGTCTAAATTCCTTACTCTCTATCTGTATGACCATAGTGGTATAATTTTAGTATGTACACAAATGTATATTTTCAGTGTAATTGAGGTATAAGAGGTATAAAAAAACTCGGGCGATGGCCATTTCTCCCGTCGCAAGTTTCGCGCAGCGCGCCATTTCTTTTGCCCCCTTCTAATTTCGTGGCTTAAAACCTCCGCTTACAGTAATATAAGTAGATGAATCTTTGTTGAAAATGCAGAGATACTCGTCATTTATGGTCTATTACTTATAAGATAGGTCACATGGGTGAGTTTCAATGGAGCGATTGTATTTAATGTCTCAATGTTCGATGTCAGTGATGCCTCTAAAGCCGTGGAATTCAATGATTTACCTATATGATTAAGTATTCGTACTCTATGTAATTAATTTGAAGTATGTTGGACTTGGTTAAAGTGGCTTGGGATGGTTTCTATAGCATAGATTAGATGATGTAGGTATAGTTGGCATCGATATTAGCGGATAGAATAACTCGCCAAAATTACTTACCCGTAAAATGTAGGTAGTAAAAGTAGCCTAATAGATAATCTTAATTAAAGAGATATTTGTACTTAATCTACAGTCCGCGTTCAAAAGTAATTAATATATATATATATATACTCATGTACTAAGTCGAACTATTGGAAAATGCCTGATACTTTTAGCGCGTATAGTTTCATCTACTCCTATTGATGTTGACTGTACAGAAAAACGTCAGTAAACTTGAGTAAACACAGTGAACAAAATTTTCAACAATAAATACCAAACAATATGCTCGGATACCGTTGCTGACTAATGTATTTAGATTAATTATTTTATTCCGCTTCGTAAAATTAACTGATTACCAATACAATTAACGTATTTGTCATAACATAACGATGACTCTACAAAACTGTGTCAATAAGTGAACGCAATAAGTTAAGTAACATTAAGCTTTATGCTTAAACTTACTTAATACCGCCCACGCTTCCGTACTCAAACAGTTGTACCAATTAAATAACTAAAGATCGACCTTGGTCTGTACTGGATTAATTATTTCTATTGTACCAAAAAACACCTTTGCTTACCATTTTAATTTTACCAGCGATACCTAAACGAAAAATAAGCGAAACTAATCTTTATGGCTTTTATTATAAGAGTTAGGTGTATGTAGACGTTTTTGTTCTGGTGATGGTTATAGTTTATTCCAATAGCAGAGCACATCTTAGTGCGCTTCTTAGTGAACGAATTTTCTGGGTTAACGGGAGTGAATAATATTTTCGTTAGCGATTATCGAAATAAGGAAAGAATCCCTTTATTTTCACGAGCTTTTAACATAGAGGATGAAGTGTTAATTATTTGTATGTACCAAGTACCAAGTCTGTAATATTTGTCACACCTTGTTATAACGATAAAACAATATTTTGAATTTGAAATTGATAAAAAATAATAAATAAATAATTAAACACAAAATATGTTCTAAAAGTTTTTTTTTAATAAACGCGCATAAACTGTTTGGGTAGGTACCCAAACGTTACAAGGACCTAGGTGGTCCTAGGTATTATTTTTCTTTTCTACTGTACCTATCGTAATATTCTAAATGACATAATTTTATATTTAAATATACCTAGTATACCTACTAGGTACGCTTAATTGTCTAGGCATATCTAATTAGATGTAATTTAAGTGACCAATAATAGCATTTTTGTAAAATGCAAGATCAATCAACATGTGTGACGTGGGTACTGTATATTACTATACAAGTGGATATATCGTAACTATATCACACTTTATGTAGTCAAATATGCCCCCGAAATATATTTTTTTACATATTTAGCGAAATACTGATTATCGCTATCGAAAACTCCCGCCAACATCAGATTATAAAGACTACAGATGAGTAGGTACTTAACCATCTTCAAGTTGAGCGTAGGCGCCCGTCAAGTGTGGGCCTTATGGCTCAAAGTAATTGCTTTCCAATCCAGCAAGTAAGGTTAGACGATGTGAATCATTGTAAACGTGTAATTAGTGGTTATCTGTTTGACATGTTAAATCATTCTGCTTGACTTATGTAATCATTTTAGGTCAAACTATATAATGTTGTTTTTTTAGCTAAACTTAAGTTTAGAGTTTGGATTAAACTAATTTTTTTACAAGATCAGAGTAGGCTATTGCTCAACCAGTGACTAGATACTTTAGTTTAGTTTGTCATGAAATTATGGTCAATAAATGCTTAGTTTGTAACTGAACTGGCCTGGGTTCAAATCATAAAATGATCAAGCATGCGATACGGAGAGATGAAAATACGTCAAGTAATATATTTTTGTAAAACATATAATAGTAATATATGTATATACATACATAAATAAATATAGAAAACAATAAAAAAATCACCTATTAGAACTACAAAGATCTACGCCTTTTCATGCTCCTGTTTTATCACAGTGACAATCGCGGTAAGTAACATTGCTAGTCCAATTAGTAAATATTGACGTTACATACCGACATCACTTATTGACCTACAAATGGACAGGACATTATTGTCAGTGTCAGGTGTCAATCGTCTGTGGTGAAACAGGCCCCGGAGCTGATAACTTTTAGTATTAATCTAGTACTTACCATGACAATGAACTTCTGGGATCCCACAATATTTTGTCACGGCTCTGAGCAGTAGGATTAGGTATTATGTATATATATACCCGCACAGCTTCTGGCGGAAAATCGTATTGGTTTTTTTTTTAAAGATAAACGTCATGGGGAAACAAACCTTATACAATTCCTACCAAACATGTGGTACCAATCCTTTAACGAACTGGATAAGACCATGGGAATGAAACCTTTTAGAGATATTTCAGGAATCCAGTCCAATAAAACATAAGCCTTGAGGAGTGACTCAGTGAACTTTAACATCAAATTGCATGCATTGTATAACTTTAGGTACATATCACGATGAAATGATAGTGACAATTTTCTTCTAAAGGTCCGCTGTAGTTTAGTTTACAAATTAATGAAAGTATTTGGATTATTGGAAATATTTGAAACACTATTAATATCTTTTTCGTTTGAGTTCCATAAAAGAAGTGGGCGTGCGAACGGCGGCGTTCGGGCCGCATCCAACGCAGTTGTTCCCAATGAAAGCAAGCACTCGCTTCATATGTATAGAATAGAATAGACCAGAATAATATGTATCTAGAATGTTTTAAAAAACAATTTAGTATAGGTCTTCACCAAATGTTGTCCTCTAGCATTTTGACACGACTCGCTAAAGAAGACTATTCTAACGCAGCTCAGGCTAGTTTAATGAAAGCGACTGAGTGCTGAGTGTCGAACCCAGTGGCAATAATAAGCCAAATCTATTTTTATTGCGATTATTTCCTAGATTATAGAGAGGCATGTAAATATTCATGATGTTTCCATATCAGTTTCATAGACCCATTACTGTCTGCTGAGGTTCGAACTGAGATCTTTCATCATTTAGGTATTTTTTAAACGTTTTGGCCTAAAGGTAAATCGAAAAGATCCAACTGAAATTGTATTACAAATTGAACTACATACAAATATTTTCAAAAGTAATTAATGCACATGGATGGCCAAAACACGTTTGTTGAGCTGAGCGTAAAAAGTTTTTACTAAAAACTAAACTGCGTTGCTGCTAGAGTCTGTTTGGAAAGAGAAGAGTCGTGGAATGTATTGGGCCCCATACATTCCACGACTCTTCTCTTTCCGCACAGACTCTACGTTTTTATCTACCGCGCGTTATCCCAGCATTTGCTACAGCACCCTAATACTATAGGTATATTTTATTTCTTGTTTATAATCCCAGATACCTTATTACTCAAATTTCCTCAGCATAATGCGTCAAACAAAGCAACATTCTGATTACAAATCGTAATGAGATCGTGATTCACTTCGCGAGCCCTGCGCCTGCGCACTGAGATGACATTTGAGCTTGACACAAAATGTCAGACGTCACCGTTTTGGCTCGATGATGATTATGAATTTAGTAATCTAGGATGTAATCACTTGTATTATCCTGTATTATTTAGGTTTGGCAACTGATGTGTGATATTTCTTGCAAACGCCTTGATGACTGTTTATTAAGGCAGAATATTACGTAGATCATTTCAAAAGGTTGTAGACGTCCACCATATTGGACCTATACGTAATTGATATATGTATTATGGAACTTAACGTTAAAACACAAATAATTATAACGTCAAAAAATACAAATCTTAGTCTGACCAAAATATTCAAACATTACTACATAATAGGCCTTTACCATCTGTGTCAGATGTTTAAGCAGCATCCCGGTTACGACACTTGTGTTCGTGGCTGTAAAGCCCTATACGAGAGAGGATCCCTCGGCCACACACGCAGCAGGTGTATGCTCCCCCAGGTGGGCGGGGGTTGGAGGCCTGCTCGTGGCGCCTCATGCGTTTTTCTTATATATAAATATAATACTTAATAATATTGTAGTAAACTATTATAAACTTAGTTTTTTTAATGTCTCATTCATGAGTCTTAGACCAAGTTTAGATCATTCTAAAATTCCACCCTTTTTGGGAAGGCAATAAGTTATAACGATACGCTGTTCTCATTTCTCTATGTGCAGAAATACGTAAATATACGATTGTCAAATGTTTTTCTCACGCGGTACCAAAGTTCATTCTAAATAAGCAGAGTTTCCCTAAGTCCTATGTTTTCCACTAGACGGACGATAGGACCGGATATGGCCCAGTGTTCCATGACAATGCTATCGCGCTCGTGCAGATGCTGCGCCGGCGCCCACGCAATGCCAAGCGGCAGGTTAGTGTGGACAATCCCTTGTTGATTTAATTTAGTCAAAGATCTATCGTGTAAGATGTGTAAAGTATAAGACAATTTAGTGCTTCGAAGTTCACAGTTAAACGAGATGGCGCTGTAGGACTCCGTAAATTTAAAGGTAACTTTCATTGTCACAATTCAAAACGCAGGACAGCGCCATCTGTTTCAGCAGCTTTATCTCTCAATAACAATGAAATTCTATAAGTAGTCAACCAATAGCAATTTAGGATTCAGTAAGAATAAGAATAAGAATAAGAATAAGAATAATTTATTTATAATAAAATAGGTAGGCAATAGGACAATCTTCCTAAGTCAATATGTAAACATGGATTTATCTAGGTTTTAACTACAGGAGCGTTGATGGCCAAGCCGGAGGTCGTGGGCTCGTAACATAAAATTTCATGAAACTTGATTTCATCAAAATTGAAAATGTCTATAAAGGAGCTTCTTTTTAGCGGGGGGTTTATATAACTAAGCGCCACTTGTACCATCGATCTAACCCGGGGTTAACCGGTTAAACCGTTAACCCAGTGTCAAATTATACTGGTAACCATGGTAACTCCAAGTTTAACCGTTAACCCCGGGTTAGTGAATAGTGAAAATGGCCCTTATAAGAAATTAGAGCCCAAGCCAATAAATTCAAGGTTAACTTTCCAGGTCTATAAAAGCTCCATTCATGTTTATTTAGGCCTCATCCATACTGCGCTACCCCGCCCTCCGTGAGCGGGATACGGATCTATCTGAGCGCGTTCGCGCATGCTCCGTCCCTACAATTTTAATACGTCTCCACTTAGATTAATCACTTAGGACGATTGCTGGAAATTCAATGCTTTGCCAATAATGCCAGAACGAACTCATATAAGATTTACTTTGACATTAAATGGACTTATTTGCCTGCATTTAGCGCTGAATGGCACAACTTAATTCTTTGGAACGACGTCGGTCTTTTTTTCACAATGCGCATTATTTACTAAAAAGACCCGTATTAATAAGAAATAATTGTTTTTCTTTTCATGTTAATAAGAATAATAAGAGAGTATTAAATTCAATATTTCATCCATTACTATCAGTGCAACTAAACGTAATCGCAGACACATTTTCAGCGAATGACCGATTTATTTTATCTTGTGTGTATAAAATAAGTATTGACATTTACCTATATAATATAAATTATTAATATGTTATTCTAAACTAGTAAGTACAAAAGTAGTAAGTATATTAGATGCTCTAAATCGTAAAAACCAGTAAAATTACTTGGAGACTCGTAACATTGCATTTTCATTAAGAAATTTCACCATTCCGTGAGCAATCGTGAGGTCCAACGCCCAAAATTAATAATAAGCGGTTCGCTACAGCGCAATTCTGGAAACGAGTTCATATTTATTTAATTTTAATAACAATCTTGTTATTGGTAATTGCTCGGTGTGTGTTCGGATACTCACTCTTACTGTTATACCAAGATGGCAAACAAGCGCAAAGCCCGCCCGGTGATAAAGCAATTACCGCAAACTTTAAGCATAACTTTGAGAAATTGACCATCTATCAACATATCAGACTACTATGCCCAAGACACAGAACCGCTGCATTCCGTGGCAGCTTTCGTTATGCTACCACGAAGTGCTGGAATAATATTCCGCCACCAATCCGACAGAGCAGTACCATTGGTTCCTTTAAATCTAAACTAAAAGCGTACCTAATGGACCAACAAAGTTTTGCTGCCTGAACCCATATATTTAAAAAATACAGATTATTGCCTATATTGTACTTTAGTTACTCACCAGTTAGGTTATGTATATTTATATATAATATAATTTTGATATATATTTATATATAATAGTATTCAATATTATTTGTTCCCGTCGTCCACAACGTGTCCTGGCTCCACAGAAAACCAGCGCCGTTGGCCACGCTAGTCGTGCCAGCTGCATTGCTGAGTGGAGACCATTTCGGCTTCACATCTCTATATCCACTGTTTTTTTATCTTTGCCTTGTATTTGCAATATGTGTTGTTTGTATTGTTGTGTTGTCTGAATAAATGATTTATATTCTATTCTATTCTATAACCCAGTGTTAAATTGTACTAGCAACCTTGGTAACTCCAGGTTTAACCAGATAACCCCGGGTTAGTTAGTGACTTAACCCTAGCTGGCGCAAGCGGCGCTTAGTCTTTCTGTTGATATTATTTTGATCTTAGCAGTTTTCAAATACCTATATATATATGATATGACATATACATAGATATGTTATGCGTAGGCATAATTACTTGTCGAATTCATCATCGGTAGTTGGTTCAGAATATAACTGCGCGTATAAAACTTGGTAAAGTTTTACTACAGAAAATATTATTAGAGAACTGAACAATAGATAGGTATATTTAGGTAATTGTGTTGATACATTTACTCGTAGGTACATAAATCAGAAATATTTTTCGTTATCTACAGAAATATCAAAAACCCCTATGATGCGTTCCAAAACAGCAAATTCCAGCTAGCATAAAGATAAAATGTTTTGTTTTCGGACATCCCCAAAAAAAAAAGGAAATTTCAAAGAAATATCAGTCGTGATGACGTTATGTTTGAAATGAAACGTCAATTACAAAAAGTGTGATCAAATGCCGCAATGACGGTCGTCAAATGCGGGTCCTCAACACATCATAGCGAGATTATAATAGTATGTGCGTAGATAATACAGTGTATGTAACTGTATATAATTAGGCATTAAACACTCGTGTCTTTTATTATTTAGCGGCCACATAAACTACTCTAAAGGCATTCGAACGCAGAGCTTCACAATTTATGGTATTTAAAGTTATGATCATCGAAATAATATGTATTTAGCATTTCCTTAAAATATAGCAGTTGATCTCGCTCGTGGGGAAAGTTCCGTTTTCAAATTTAAATATTTGACTGTTCCAAATACAAATTATTATCTCATTTGCGAATGCAGAGCTACATTGAAAAACAAAACAATTTCAACTCTATTTTTAAAGGCAGTGGATTGAAAATCTGATGTCCAAAATGTATGAAGTATTGCAAGATTATTTTTTTTAAGTATGTAATTTGTTCGGCTGCTAAGGCGCCATTTTTCCACGTCGTGAATAACTGTATCACTGGTTTGACGAAATTTCACTGATTACTTAATTATTATTTCTGTGAAATTTATGAGTACCTATAATTTTTAAACTTCTGACATGCAAGACCGTTGCAAGCTTGAACTTTACGAGAACCTTGTTAATTTTGATGGATTGAGATGAAGATGACTCGAGTTTAAATGTTCAGGATGATTTAAATTAACCTTGTTTAAAAAGTCAACAACGTTGTAAATCATGATAGAACATGCCCCTAAACACTGGTCGGTTACGACACAGCCTTTAAAAAAAAACCGTTCCGAATTTTTCAAAATTAGAACATCGTTTAAACCGTAATGCTCGTGTACATCACAGCACGCCTCCGCCCATTCCTTGTAACATATTGTAGCAAAAAGTTAACTTTTTAATTTTTATACGAATGGCTTTGATTTATATTTAAGGCTGGCTGGAAACTTATAATTATAGATTCGATTATTTTTGTTACTGGCAATGAAAATCTCGTTTCGTTTTATTTACTGGTAGTGTCTTGTTTACGTGAAATGAATTGTCGAATTTCTTCTGCCAATTGAGGAGGCATTGCTATAAAAATGAGTTATGGTTGTCGTTTACATTTGGTTGGACAATTTAATCTTGGTAAGTGGGATATTCGTATTATTTAAGGCTACGTCGAACATGGGACGGTCATGTTTTCTCATTGCCAAAAGAATGTCTCAATAAAGGTACAGTAGCGAATATAGTGGGGAATTATTACAGTAATCGAGGTTGACTTCTTTAACAAAAAAGGGCAGTGATCATCTTAGCCACGTATATGCTTAGCGTACGTATATCTATATCATTCCTAAAGTTTGCTGACAACCAAGACTTTTTAAACTTTCCTTGGAACTATAGGCCTATCACCTTAATCCCAATTATTTCAAAAATACTGGAAAAGGCATTTCACTGTAGACTGAATGACTTTTTAACAAAATATAATATTCTTTGCCCAGAACAATTTGGTTTCCGCAAGGGCAAATCGACATCTCTCGCTTGTTTTGACTTAGTTAAGTTTATTGCTGAGTGTATCAACGAGAGCGTCCCCGTCATGTCCATCTTTATGGACATGACAAAAGCGTTTGATTTTGTTAATCATTCTGGACTTCTACACAAGCTGGAATTGTATGGTGTGAGAGGAATAGCACTTAACTGGATCAAAGGTTACTTGGAAAACAGAAGGCAATGCACAGAAATTAGCCAAATAAAAGAAACAGGACATACAATACTAAAGCAATCATATAGGTCACATTTCAAAACTGTTAATAAAGGTATTCCCCAAGGCAGTATTCTTGGGCCTTTGCTATTCGTTCTCTACATTAATGATCTGCCGAAAGCCACTTCGAATAAAAGTATAATGTTTGCTGACGATACAACTTTAATAATCAAATGTAATAACAAAATTTATTATGAACGTGACATAAATAATTCATTAAAGGACATTATTACCTGGATGCAAGTAAATGAACTACAAATAAATATTAGTAAAACTAAATGTATGCAATTTTCTTCATACAACTCAAGCGACATTTATATACGTTTAATCAATAATAATGAAGAAGTCGAGGAAGTTGACACATTTAAATTTTTAGGAATAACCATAGACAATCACTTGAATTGGAAGGAGCATATTGAGCAAGTTTGTAAAAACCTTGATAGATTCGTTTTTGCACTAAAAAGATTACGAAGTACTGTATCATCTGAAGCAGCACTTACAGCCTATCATGGATATATATCGTCTGTCCTACTTTATGGACTGATATTGTGGGGCAATTCGGTAGATGTGGATAGAGTCTTCAAAATCCAGAAAAAGTGTGTCAGGGCTATTTGCAATGCACAATTTGACGACTGTTGCGTCCCACTATTTAAAAAATTGCATGTCTTACCCTTGCCATGCCTCTATATACGCGAAGTAAGTGTATTTGTCACCTCAAGCCCACATTACTTTAAAACCAGGACTCAAATCATGGAAAGAAGGACAAGAGTGAGAGTATTAAATGGACTAGTTAAACCGCTTGGAAAAAAATTTATTTACAGACGAAATGCTTTTAACATGTGCATCGAAATTTATAACCGCATACCCGAAGAAATAAGGTCACTACAGGGACCTCTCTTTAGGCGTGTACTGACAAATTGGTTATTGGACAAATGTTATTATAGTGTTAAGAAATTTATTGAATGTAATGGGACTGTTATATAATTTGTACTGTTTAATGTTAATTATTATTATTATTTACTATTCTGATATTATTTTGTGCTTATCTAATGAATTTTGATTATATTGAATTTAAAATGTCCTGAATTATGTGTTAGGTATTTATGTATTTTAATATTTGCATGCCTGTATGTGGGCCGAATACACTGAACAAAGAAAAACTGTATTACCAACTAATCAAAAACTGTATTCTGGCAAATAAATTATTTGATTGATTGATTGATTGATTGAACTCTTTTTCTTGGAACTTGGTACTTGTACCTAAGTAAAATATCTCATTTAAGAAAAAATAGAAAAGCTCAAATCTGCAAGTCCAAATCAAATCTGCAACTCAAAAACTTTTCGCGACTCAAGACTCACTCAATACGCTAGCCCATTGCTCATTGAAAAGCTTAGAAAGCTTTGCCCCAAGCACCCAATAATAGAAACAACCAGAGCACCAATTACTGAATGATTTATTTGAATCGATTATTTATTGTCCGTGAGTATTCGCATTTTAATTGAAGTAATCGATTTTATGAATCGATCATTTTTGTGGGACCACCCATAGCGGTCTCGTTACGTGTGAGATATGTTACGATTTATCGTTGTGTGGCCAATATAGATTTGTTACACTTATAGTTACACTATACATTTTAATTCTGAACTTTATTATTATAGAGGAATAGTTGAAAATCGATTGAAGAGTTTGCGTGAGATTGGTTAAATGCGAACTGACCCTAAATTGGGTTTCAACATAAATTTATTTTAATTAAGGATTAGTTAGAGCATGACTTAGTTGTACTTTTCCTGTTTGTATGACATTTAAATATTGTTACATGTATAATACATGTAAAAATACATGTAAAAATTTGAAAAGTGAAACCATTTACGAAAATGAACTAGGTATTCATAATAATTTCATGACTAGGTCATTTGACTTTTGTGCTACCAAATGACATCATGCTCAATCAGACATACAAACTTTACAGTGACGAAAACAGAAAGAAATTCAACTAGCCAGCATGTACCCGTATTGAAGTAAAACATACTGATCTCAAATCCGATGTTATCTTGAATCTATAAGTACAGTCAGCATCCAATGTACTATGCGTCAAATTTATCTACCAATCAATGTCTCATAGCTTCACTACATAGTACAAAACTATGTATGCTTAGATCTTTAAAACTACGCAACAGATTTCGTTTCGATGCGGTGTTTTTAAATAGAGTGATTCAAGAGGAAGGTTTATGTATAATTTGTTAACCTGTGCGAAGCCGGGGCGGGTCGCTGGTAATAAATAGATATGATTCTATTATATAAAACAATTAAACGATTGCAGATACTTATCAAGTGAAACTATCAGTGTCGATATATATCTCTATTTGAAAAAGTATTCGAAGGTAGCAAATACTTTTGACTCGGTGTTTCATACTCTATTGATGCTGACTGTACCTAAGGTGTTGCGAGTGCCGACGCTATAAACGCCGAATCTCGCAAGTGCTCAAGTTATGTTTTAGTTATTACGGCGCATTATTCTGCGGTCGTAGTGCACTAGCCACAGCTGTCTTTGGAACGTAGAGCTATGAAGTTTTGGAGGCACTATGTATAAATAATAAATAATAATAATACATAGACTGAATCCAGATTTTTACAGCAAATTCTTCATAAACGTAATTGCTTCGCCTGGGGTAGACGCCAGTCCTAGCGGTTGCGGTCCTCGGCGTCTCAGCCGAGTATTTAGGTGCCTACTTACAAAGATCGAACACTTCTAGTTAGGTCCATGTAACTACATACTTGATTTATGATATTAACTAAATTACTAAGGTAATAAAAATGCTGATATTTTTGTTAGAGCACACAAAGTGTTGTATTAACGCACTTTTAGAGATTTTTGACTAAAAATAAGTTTTGTTAATTATGAACATGTTTTCGCATAATAAGGATGTCGAAATAAAGTAACTATAATCTTCAAATCAAGAAAAGAATTCCTGGTAGAAATGTATGATTTAGTAAATTTGGCAACAGTACTTTTTAAAAAATCCACTATGGTACATGGTCGAAAGATTTCTTGAAAACTACGGTTAATACGACTTACACTAATTACCGCAGCGAAAGCAATCTTTAAAGCCTTTAAACCAATCGTCCAACAGACCTCATACAATAAATATGCTGTCTAAAAGACTACTCTCTAAAACCACGGTACAAAAACCTTCTTCAACATTTCTAGCTCTTGAACGCTTAACTTTTTGCGAGTTCAAACACTGCGTTTACGAGGCGAGCTTTAAGTGCGTTTGTTTTTGTAACACGGCAACATTGGCGTTCTTGTGTCGAGCAACATTGTTGTTTTTGTGGCAGCACTGTTCCGTGTCTTCTTAATTCGCGGTTAGCATGAGTATTCGCACTATTAAGTATGGGTTTCTGATGGCGAAAACGATTTGGAGCACATGGAGAAATTATGTTGGCGTTCTATTTGTACTTGAATTTAAACGTCTGAGCTTTAGCTAAATTGTTCTATACTAAATCATTTGTAAACTGAAATAAATGTCATGTACACTAAAAAAAAGTGGCCGAGGCGGGAATCATACACCCGTCTTCAGCTTACGCGGCTAACGTCCTGATCACTAGACCACCCGGCCACGGTGGTACCCGTCCCAAATTCTATGGCTGGTGTATGCTATCTTTGTAAGGCTGCTCGCCCTTAGAGTTGGACAAAGACGCCTAGCCCGTTCCCTAGTTGGCTAAATCATTTGACGTATATTTGATTATGAGTGTTGCTAGCCTAGCGGTAAGACGTGCCACTTTTAAACTGGTGGTTTTAACTTTAGCTTGTAGTATTTAAGAGGTTTCAGGACAACATCGTGAGGTAACAGAACTTACTTGATGAAATGATCCGAGTCGCATTTATCTCTTAAAAACTGATAAAGAAGTCATTGGTTGTAACAAAAACATTTTTTCGTCATACTGAAAGTACTATCGGTATTGAGTAGGTATATCTCTCTCTGTATCAACTGTACGCATCTATATATTCTGTCGTTTTTCCATACATTGAAAAAAAGACCAAAATTGTTAGATATACAAAATTGAGAAATACTTATATATAAATAGTATCCGAGATTATGCGACCTTAGACGTAATTTCCGAGGGTAATGTGCGTATAAATAACATGTTATTTCAATTAATTTGAACATACACTTACGGAGAGTGTAACAAATAATGCTAATATGCTGTAATGATTGTGTTTATCCAGCATCGGAAGGCGAGGGCAGTGGTCGAAGGGTCAAGCGTTAGGAGTAGTGCACAATGTACTGTATTACGGTACGGTATTGAATTTAAATGTTTATTAGGTCCATATTCAATATAAATATTAGTAATATCACGAATCGAATAGGTACGTAAACTTTGATATTAAAATATATGAATATTAAAATAGTACATTATTGTCGAGGTTCGGAAGTAGCTACTTGCTGGCTGAGGATTCGTTTTAAACGGACGACCTTGGGAATCCGTTTAATTGAATCCGAAGCCAGCAAGTAGCCTTCCAGCCGAGTGCTTTTCTCAAAAATGGTGCAAGAAATAGAAATTATTTACCGGAGCAACGGTCTAATTATCACAGAAAAAAGTAAAACTATTGAAAATATTTGCATGGCCGCCTTTAAAAAAAAAGAAATGTAATTTTCTGCTGAAAATACGCCAACCTATTTGAGACAGTTTTACGCGTTACGATACTTGCGAGGCGTTAGACGAGTAAGCTACCTAGCTACCAGCTCTTTTCCACCTGTAGTGGCTCTGAGTTGCCTTCGCCAGGTCCAACCACCACCAACCACCACAGACCACGACCACCACCAACCAACTAAGCAAGGTCCAAAGATTCATCACCGAATAAATTTAAGTCTTATTTTGGTCATCGTATTTTCTACTTTGACGTTTTTTGCCGCCTCTGCTGCTTGTAATTGATTTACATATTTCGTTTTTACACAAAGTTTAAATGGTACCTTATACACAAATGTAAATAAAACAATGTATACAGGTACCGTAAAATTACAGAACAAGAATAATATTTCCTTCCATTCAATAGACTTATGATTTGACATTTTGCGCGTTGATGTCTTTATGGGGAGTTCATTTTCATTAAAAGTTGAAATCTTACCTCGACCAATAGTATCAAAATTTAAAACATTAAAACCTAAACATAAACATTTCTGCACTACGCTTTACCTACAAATAGCCTGTGAAATCTTAAATCAATTTGAGCACAGTGATTACGCGACCGCTTATTGTTTTTAATGGGCCACATTTGGCCCATACTGGCCATCTGGCCATGGACATTATAAGTGCTTGCTTCGATGATACGAAGATGTCTGAATATTTATATTTTATACTGTATTTAATATTGAAGAAGAGGGCTATTGCAATAGCTTTGAATATTGGCAGATTATTTTAGTGTCAACAATTATAGGAACAATGTTATAAAATGAGTTTTAATAGTAGATTTCGCTGCAGGCTCTATTAACGTCTAGCCGCCCATACGTCAAACGTTGCCAAGCAAAATGAAATTTTATTTTGTCACCACAAAGTTCAAATTAGAATGGAACAGGAGACCTTTTTATAGGTCTCTGGGTGGCTAGAGGTTAAACCCTTGAAGTAATTGCTAATCGCGCTTACGGTATTCAAGGCGATTGATAACAATATTAACTGACTTAATTTACTGTCGTCAGTTTGATTTAGAACGCCTGCTGGATCCCGTTCACAGGCGCAACAATAACACCCATGAACCGGTCTCAGCAGGCATTGGGACTATTGTAGTAAAAGAGAACAGTATACCGGTCTATGGATTGAAGTTTGGGTGGACTATGAGACTGGGTTATTACAAAAACGTACGGACACCTGCCATACTAATAACCTTATTATTAAGGTTATTAGTATCTATAGAAAATTTAGGTAGGACAGATAACAATGCCTATATAATATGAATATGATGATCCTTGATCCAGCCAACTAGCGAGAGTCTCTCAAGTTATTGGTCGAGAGTCTTTGCTGTGAGATCGTTCGCTGAAACAACTATGGGGGCAATGTTCGTCGAATCAATATCGCAAATGGCGTTTATCTCGTAAGCCAAGTCTAGGTACCTGGACTTGTACTTCTCGACTTTCACGAAATCTCGTCTTTATTATTAACCTCCAAAGCCATGCGATCGTGAGAAAACCAGTAGCTAGTCTACTCACTATAAAGATGTTAGTTTTTCTAACTTAAGTATAATGTAAATATCATTGTTAATGCATGCTTCTTAAATCCAAAAGGTATTAAAAGTCACTGACAGATTCGTGTCATGTAACGTTCTAGATTGGTTTCGCATATAAAAAACGTTTGAATGAAATAATTGGGATGGTCACGAGAGTAATAACAAAGTTCGTGCGAAGACGCCGACCCGTATGGTTCCCATTCGTAATCTAATAACGATGACTTAAGGCGAAGTTGGCTTTTATTTATTTATTTTATTTTGTGGGCGTATTTTTTTTGTTATCCCTTACACTTTTTTTTAAATTTGGGATTTTTTATGTTATTTCTACTCAGAATCACGAGCTCTTTCTATCCTAATAGGAGAAAAAAAGTGTCCCAAAATTTCCATACATTTTTCGATCTATCCATTCCGCGACCGCCATACAAAGTCTATGAAAAGTGGTGACGTAATGGAAATAAAAACCTTAGGACACATTTTTTCTCCTATTAGGATAGAAAGAGCTCGTGATTCTGAGTAGAAATAACATAAACAACCCCAAATTTGAAAAAAAAACTGTAGGGGACAACAAAAAAAAAAGCCCTTGTATGCCATGGTGGTGCCAGGCAACCAATGTTCCCCGCGTGACGGTAAACGTTTCACAGCATAAGGGTATAATTAAGACATTCGGCAGGGGACACACTTATCGTGCGGCTTCATCCTGGATACAATCATGTACTTAACTAAGTGTTTTCAAGTGATAAACACGTCAATTTTTTTTATTAATTTTGCTACTAATATTTGCAAGTATCATTAGAGAAGCAATCCTAAGATATATGGCTTGAACTTTTTTTTTCGTATAGGGTGTTAAAAAATGTAATAACTAACGTATTTAGCGACCTTATAGGAATTCTAACATCCAAACAAATTATCTATACCTTGTTAGCAGACAACTTATACGTAGAAATTGTTTAAACTGTACATAATATATAAATATTCAAGTGGTTCAGCGTACCTACTCGTACAAGAAAATCTAAAAGGGAAGTACCTATCTAAACATATGAGTGCATGCCCTTAACAACGATGATTCGAATAAGCCCAGAGATCGCAGTTAGAACAGAAGCCGAACCAACCTTCAATTTATTCTGCCATTATTAAATAATAATAAAAAATAATATAATTCAGTTTAGTCAAGTAGACAAATGATTACTTTGTGCGGAGTCCGCCGACTAGTGTTGCACATTGGCAGAGAAGATTATCGATAATATATGTTTACGAGTTCTTACTTGCGATCCATGTTTTTTTATTTAGGAATTTATTTGTAAATATTTGTGCTTTTTTCTATACCTCTTGCATCGTTTTAACTAGATAGAATCGATTTGTCAGTGTAAATAAAAGTACTCAATTTAGAAACATCTAGAAATTACAATGAATTGTAAAATTATAAAAATTTAATATATATTTTATATGAAAATTTAAATCACTAATCTACTAGTAGATATTATATTAGAGCTCATTTAGACGGCGCGCAAACTCGTATACGAATTTAGTTACATTGCGGACCATTGAGCTTACATCAATTCAGCCGACCGATCAAATAACGCAATGTAATGAAACTCGCATGCGAGTTCTCGCACCGTCTAAATAAGCCCTTTAAGTAGACATGTACTATCTAGTAAGTATTTGTAACTACACATAAAAACATTTTCATATTAATAATCAGATAATCACACATTGTTATTAGCACATTACGTACGTAGTGCGATAAATAGGAAATTCGAAACGAGTGGCGATAAATTAAAACACGACCGAAATCGACACGAGTTGTGAATCATTTCATATAACGTTTTACAGTACGTATGGCCCTTTAAATTTTCAACATAGTCACATAGGAATAAGTATGTTTTAATGTCTTCAACATGTGATTTAAATTTAAAAACTATTGAGATACCTATCTCAATGTCTTTATATATTATAAGAGCCAACATAAAACCTTATAAACCCATCGACAAAGCCCAGTAGCGGCACTATCTCATTACCTCGGCGCCGTCTGTAATCCGGTCTCGTTTTATTTTCGCAAATCAGTGTTGCGGTCGAGGCTAGATTGTGCTCCCGCGCACAGCTTGCACAGGGCAGCTACAGAACAGTAACATTCAATACTGTATACAGAGGAGCTACTTTTTTCTCTGTCACTCTAATTACGCCTTTATTGGAGTAAAAGAGAAATATCCCCGCAATTTGCGAAATTCGGTTTTCGCGGTAGCCCCTCTGGGCCATATCCACGAAAATCGAAGTTTGAAAATTGCGGGCATCTTTCTCTGGCACACTAATTACGCCTGCATTGGAGTAAAAGATAATGATCCCGCAATTTGCGATTTTCGGTTTAGTTTCGGTTCGCGGTAGCCTCTCTGAATATATAATATAACCGTTTGATAACAATAAATTACGATTTGAGTTGGTCTCCATGTGTAGTTTTAATTTCGCAACTTACCAACCGTTTGTTCTCCTCAATTTTGATATGGACACAGATGCGTCGTAAATATTTTTTACAGTACATATGGCCCTATTTTCACGCACTAGTGTGTAAAACAGCACTTTTCGTGCGATGTTAAAAGTTTAAAGGGCCATATGTACTGTAAAACGTTGTTCGATACACGTGCGAATAAGTAATTCGCAACTCGTGTCGATTTAAAACACTCCCTTCGGTCGTGTTTTAATTTATCGCCACTCGTTTCGAATTTCCTCTTTTTCGCACTTGTATCGAAAATAACTATTTCAGTGTATCGTTAGTACAGGATACACTGAAAAAAATATTTGCATAATATTCGAATTTAGGTAACAAAATATTTTGTTACTACTTACGCAAAATTAGGGACCAATCTTGTGTCTGTTTAAGATTTTAGATTTAGGTATTTTTACGAAAGCGACTGCCAGCTGACCTTCCAACCCAGAGGGTAAACTAGGCTCGTATTGGGATTAGTCCGGTTTCCTCACGATGTTTTCCTTCACCGAAAAGCGACTGGTAAATATCAAATGATATTTCGTACATAAGTTCCGAAAAACTCATTGGTACGAGCCGGGGTTCGAACCCGCGACCTCCGGATTGCAAGTCGCACGCTCTTACCGCTAGGCCACAAGCGCTTCTTCGTTCTGTATTCGCTGTTATGGCAACAAATACATATTCTTTCATTCTTTCTTTCAAGTAGTAAAGCATATGATACCTCTCAACACACAGCTTAAGCTACTAAAAGCTGTCAAAATTAGAAAATCTCATGATTTAATTTTATTTTGAGTTTCGATTTATAAACTCTTTTTGTGTGCATACCTAATCACACACAACGAATTATACCTACAAATAACAAAGATAACTGCACGTTAAACGAGAGACTTATCAAGTCCAAGACTACTGATTGTAAGGGTACTGTGACAACGTGCGCGGGAGTTTCCGCGCGGTAATCTTCTGAATGACTAAGGACATTTTATTCGCACTGATTTGTAGTTTCTCTCTACGAGCCACGAGCCTATATGTAACGCTTAGTTTATCCAAGTACGTAAGTATTTATTAAAAACAATAGAGGATATATAATAGGAAATAGTAAATGTTAATTTCATAAATAAATCTAGTCTTAATTTCGTTTCGAATTAATGAAAATAATCGTTTAGTATAAGTAAAATATGTGTCGAAATGTGATACATAATATAAAAACTGGTTCGGTGAATTGGTTCCTAGAAATGTTTGTAACTGGAGACAATAATGTTTTCAAGATGCTAGCATGAATATTAAACGATTGTATAGAAAATTCTATGTTAAAGCATCTATTAAGTCTCTTACTTTCACACAATAAAATTTATCTTCCACTGTTTGTTTCAACGGTTACTTAATATGTAGACATTAAAAGTTCAGTGTCGCCATATTATGCTCGTATCAGATCAATCATACAACAGTAACTCCAAACATCACGCACGCAATTTTCAATCTTAAGTCTAAACAATAAGTTTGAAAACAGAAGCAACGTGCTATAGCCATAGATCCTTAATTTCAACCGCACAATAGAATCCCACAAAACAATCGCCTGTCGATAATTGACATAGCTTAAATAAACAGCGAGTGCTCTTCAAACACGCGGGAGCAATCACACAGTGAACCCGAACGTAATTCTGTTTATTCGAATACCGGTATTACACATTCCAATGTGCTTTCTATGATAACAATGCTGTACCGAATTTGAGAGGTATGGGATCAGAAAATGTGGATACGGTATTCTTACTCGACTAACGAAGAAGTGTGGACAGTGTTTTTGTGAGTTTATATGTTTGTTTGTACTGTTACAATATATAAATATGGTAGTCTATATAAGTTTCAGATATGTATGCTTTCAACGTTGCACTAAACATGGTACTCCTAGAAGACACTGACCCAAATGGCCGTCTACACTCTGGGATTCGTCTGATCCAACTTACTTCGGATGTAACCTACTGTGTGACAGTCCCTTCAGAGTGCTACATCCAGCTGTTTGTTTTCAAAAAAATATATGCAAATAACACATCCATTTTATAATACATCCACGCTCCAATCTAAATCTGTTGACCCAAAATGATTTTGTTTGGGCAGAGCTAGTCAAGTGTACTCAACGGCCGAACTGGACTGAGCGCTTCATTTCTAGAGAATAATCTCGAAAACACTCAAGTTGAGATACTCAGATTGCTCAATACATATGTACTCTATGTTTGCTTAGAACGGTATCGCGTGGGCGAATGAGATTTGGTCCTTAGGGCTTCCGGAGAAAATCAATTATATTTTAGTCTCGATTGAAGTTTAGTCGAGCATATTTTATTTATTTTATTTTATTTTATTTAAATAGGTACAATAACATAATGCAGGCAAACAACATTGTAACATATTTCTCACATAAGCAACTTATACATTACTTACATTACGATTATAATTGTACACAACATTATCATGGAATAATTATTAAGCTAAATACAAGTCTTGACTAAGATAATCTTCTGTTATTAAAGATAATAAAAGAATATAGTATAGTACAATAAATAGTTAACACGATAAAATAATAAGTATTTACTTACAATTTTGGGACAACAAAACATTTTTGAACCTAGGTAAAGAAATGTCTAAAATATCTAAATCAATATCCAAACGATTATATAAACGACACATTCTAAAGATAGGCGCATTATTGGATACATTGTTATTAGGAACCATAGGCAAGGCAAACAATTCTCGATTCCGTGTTCTCTTATTGTAGGCTCTAATGGAGACATAATCCATGAGGTTACTGTCGAGACCACCATGCACAATTTTATGAAGTGTAACTAGATCAACGACGTCGCGTCGGGACGATAGTGATTTTAAATTATATGCTGAAAGTCTATCTGTATATTCGGGAAGCGCTCGGCGTGTTTTATTTTTAGTGGAAAGATATCGTAGAAACTTTGCCTGTATTGATTCCAATCTATCAGAGTGTGTCTTATAAACTGGTTGCCAAACCGACGAGCAGTATTCGAGCGTAGTATATTTCAGGGGAGTAATGCAAGATTAAATTTTAGTAGATTGATTTCAAAGCAAGTTCTGAAGAAGAAGTTCATTTGAGGCCATATTAGTGGCAGACGTGCTTGAAATATGGCACTTACAAGATATACGGCGCGATTCGGAAAATGAATTAGATATTCACTAGATATGAAATAGTAAAGATATGTGACGTTCCACGGCAAAAGGTACCTTATGGCGGCTGGCGCTTATGCTATTATTAACGCCACTCCAATATTCAGCCGGGGCAATGGTACCTTTTGCCGTGGAACGTCACATATCTTTACTATTTCATATCTAGTGAATCTCTAAATCATTTCCCGAATCGCGCCGATGGTCCTGACAGTGAGACTAGGAAGGACGAATAAATCCACATCAACGTATTTATTACCCTGTAGGTACTGTCAAAAATCGTTGATAGCTTAATTTTCCTACGATAATTCACTATAACCTCCTATAAATTAGCATTAGATTTGGGGTCTCAAACACCACATACCTAACCTTAATCTGTTGGGAAAGCGTACGGGACCTCTAAGCTATCCGAAGAATTTCCCCGTCCACTATTCAACACCACCATCTTACTTTAAAAACGTCGTATGTGTGTACTGTGACCATTTAAAGTTACGTCGCTTTGCGTTTAAGCTCCATTCAACAGGTATCGCTTCGTCGAATGATCTCTTATTGTTCGCGGGTAAAAATGAAAACAATGGCGGACGCGCTGGCCGCCGCCGCGAGCACAGCTTAGTCCAGCAGCCACTAGCATATTTTACTAATGGCATGGCATAGGTGCTTGACCATCTGGTTGCTTGATTGGAGACCATGATTAAAGCTGAAGAAATTATGGCAGATGAAGGCCTGTTGGATCGACGATATTGCAAAAGTGACAGGTTCTACGTGGAAACTAATAGCGTGAATACAACGATTGGCATGGATTAGAGAAAGCCTCTACCCCGTAGTGGACACATTCGACTAGTTTAGATAGATAAGAAATTGAAAAAGTTTCCTCGAAATCCTTTCATTCAAAACCTTGTCATTATTTGACTATATGTAAGATTTCTTCAATTGGCAATCAAGAGTCTATGAAATAAAACTATTAAAACGGATTATATCTTGTATATTGAATTCATACTACATTCTGACGTTTCAAACCCTTTACAGCGTTCGTGGTCAACGGGTGACTGAGGAAAAACTACAATCCCAATAAAATACAATACAATACAATATATAATCCGTTTTAATAGTTTTATTTCATGAGTAACTTTACTGTCGTGGTAGCCGAAGACAATATCAAGAGTACCTATGTAATGTTCATAGATGTTGTAACAGAAGCTGAAAATTATTAGAGTTCCAAATTCATAAAATCCAACTAAATAGTTTCAGATGAATAGACGATTTGTGTTTAACGATTCACTCGAGTATTCTATAACAAGTGTTTGGGAGACCGCGCACTCTACACCGCATTGTGTTCTCCGGACCTGTGACTATGCATATTTCTACTATTATTTATCATGCATTATGCCAGCTATGAATATTCTCTGTTAACGTACTATACTTGGTACACGATAAATTTATTAATTGCCTCCCTTGACCCTGAGTGAATTTATGGGGCACACTTAATGCGAAGCCTGATTCATGGTAGGCTTGAGATGTTTTGGCGAGAGGTTAATTAGGAATACTAAACTTTGGATAGTGTAAGAATTTCTAGCCCCGCGGTAGTATTAGATATGTTTAAATTACAGCTAATGACATGGCGCTGACATAGGTATTCAAGAGCAATATTGTTAAGTTTTGTAACTTTCATTCTTGTCTTGACATATAGTGGCAAAGCTTTGGTAATTAGGCAAGAGATTTTTAAAGTCATTTGATCCTTTCACAAGAGAAGATTTCATATATTTCGCAACATTTTGTATCATACCGAAAAACCACTTACCTAACTACTGAACTGAAATAGAAAAATATTTGATAACATAATTTGATTTGTTCCCTAGTTGCACTTACTATACCTAATTTTTACTACTTGGCATTTATTTTACTAACCTTTATCAGGTTGACAGATCAAAATTGTCAATCGAATTTCAGTTTTACTCATTGAAAATAGAACACATGTTCGAAGTGCCGTGGGATATCTATCTCCCACGGCCTCATAAAAGGCTAAGCTTCATGGTATTCCTAATACATAAAGTAAAATTTCCTCTTTTGTGTAACTCTTCAAAATAATACAGTTACAATAACCACAATTAAATGGTCCAGCCAGCAGAAAGTGTCCTCATTACTAAAGTACTTTAGAATCAGTACTTTAACTTCTTGAATATCCAAGTTATAGTGAGCTGGGAATATAAGTATTTGCAGGAAAAGTTTCACTCCTTCACTGTTCGCATAAATGAAATGAAAATAATTTATTTAAAATAACAAAAATCTAAAAAATAACAGATATTAAATATATGACATAACAAAGCTGGTAGTATAGCGTTAAGTGCGAAGCAGTGGCAGAGTAATATGGTGAAACGGACGTCCGCCCCTAGTCTCACACGGTGGTAGAACGGAGATGGGGGGATTAGTTCATATAGGTACTCCCATCGCACACTCACCGAAATGTTCCCTGTAGAATACCGACGGGCATGGCATGCTACTTTTCTACGGTGTTAAAGACTGCAGTCTAGCCTAGCCTCTACCAATCCCGTTGGAAGTTGCTACTTGAATTGAACCACTGTGATGTCTGTAATGAAGCGACTGGATCCATAATAAATATTATATTACTGCATGTTTTTGAAATTATCATAATTTATTTGGTTTAGTTTATTCCACTGTATTTTATTAGTAAGTTTTTCGTGTCATTTGGAACAAGTTTTCATAAAGTTTTCACCTATCAATAACTAGCCCAAGTAGCAATTAAATATTCTGTAAATATTTTCACTGTACCTCTTGTCCAGTAACGCACATAGCTAGTAGATACCAGCGCAGCGGCCATCTTGCGCCAGGGCTCATAAAACTGTTATGAGCTTTGCGGACTTTAGTTTTACGCGCCTGTTCTATTCTATGACCTTAGACGCAGGTTTCCTGCTTACGCAACGATTTCGGTACGATTAAATATTATTTTAGCACTGTTTTTTAAATACGTCTAAGCTATTGTTCTTACTTATTTAATGCATGTTAAATCTCTGATTGTTTCCCCAGATTACATTTATCGATGACAAATATGTAGTGAGTTTAAGTTATGGATAACTATACTGGTCTTGCACAAATGCGCGTAAATATACAGCAAAAAGGTGGAAAGAGTAGAATCGAAGATTACCTTTATAACCCCCACTCTTATAAAGTTGTTCTCTGCAATCGTGACTTAGCCCCTATTTCACTCCGGTGACAATTCTTACCTGAAAATGGCAATTCACCGTACATTGCTAGTGTTACAAGTAAATTTTGACGCTAGTTACCGTTACTTATCGACCGAGAAATGTACAGAATATTGTCAATGTCAGGCGTCAGTTATCAGCGTGGTAAACAGACGTCATCGTCATCTCCTGATTTTGTTGGAAGCTTCCTATTCTGCATCTAGGTGGTGCTATTTGTAAACTTGTTCAAGAATCTTTTTTGCATCGTCAGGAGTAAAATTCAAGAACAATGCCAGTAAACGTAATATGTGGCGTATAAACCTGAAACACAAGCTAACGCACTTGTTCTTACAAACTACAACTTGTATTCGTGTAGCGCATGCCTGAGAAATCTGATTTATTGATAATTGTGCAACTAGTTAAGATGTTACTTGTATCCAGTAGATATGGTTATTCTTGAATCATTATTATGTTATAATGTATGCGCACTTTACTGTACAGACTTAGTTGTGTAGTGGGTTTGATGGTTTGAGAATTAGTATTATTCGTCCTAAATAAGTGTTCAACATATATTATATTGCTTTCTAAAAATCTTCGCCTATTCTAGAGTAAAAGCACAAAGCATCGCCAAGCTTTGGTCCTAAAATTCTATTTTTTATTGCATTTTGAGTATAGGTACAGCTTGGCACAATAACGGTGCAATAGATTTTTGCACCTAGCGGTCCCATTTATGACCCTGCCATGAATTACGCCACATTTAATTATTAGACACTAACATCATATTCCACTATGAAAGTCTTTGTCGAAGAGATGGCATCTATTGTAATTTTTAAGGCTCAAAAATGTGATTAGTTTTAAATCATTGCTCTAGAAGTCTTGCAGGCAGCGCTGCACATTGCTAGACTGCTAGTTATCCAAAAGCATAACAAAACTTACAAACATCGAAAATGGTAACTTGTATAAGAAAACACGGCTTTTGTTTATTATGATATCATCATACGTCATTCTGAGTTTGAAACTTAGAAATATGATGCCTTTCGGTGCAATTAACTCTTTATACGTACCAAAATTTGTAATTTATCTTATATCTGACACCTTAAGATTGTGAACCCGTTAGTTTATAATCTAACGTAGGTTAGGTTAGGTTAGATTATAATCTCCCTACCGTCAGTTTATAATGTAACTAGCGAGATTATAATATGACGAGTGTTTACAATTTTACGGTCTGTGTATCTAACAAATTAAGAACCATAAACACTAATTTTAAAATTTAGAGATAGTACGAAAAATAGCGCACATACCACAAAAACTTCATCCCATATCCTGCTTAATCAATTTAGAACAAGCTTTCTAATTGTACCGTCTTTTCATAGCTGAAATATCATCGCAATATCGTCCGTTGTATCTCACACATTTCCTTACTGATGCCAAAAGGTGTTATCTAGCTACCGACCCTTACACGCATAAACCATTACGTATCTACGCGTGGACGTTTGCAATCGACTCCAAAAGGTAACAAGTACGGGTAAAATACGTGTTTTTGAGTCGTTTTGTTTGTGCGCGGGCGCAGCGGTCAGCGTATAGACGCGGAGCACGTAGGTCAGCGCGCGACCCTGCGCATCGCGCCTCATTAGTATTGCCTGTGAGGTGCTAAGAAGGGGCTTAGAGGGTCCGTGCTAGATTTCTAAGTGTTTTGTTTTGTATCTGATAATAAAACGGTGCATAAGTTTCGTGGGATAATGAGAATAACAGCAAAGAAAGGGTTACAGTTGAAGTACATTTCTGGTCAGTAGTTATTTGTATTGAAGTATATAATGTAAAAATTACTTCACATACCTACTTCTGTGACACCGCAACTGATCGCTAAGCTACGGGCTGCAGCGTAGGTAGGCTTTTTTTCTAAAGTAATTACCATCTGATTTTCCTAACCTAGGGGGAAAAGTAGGCCTGAATAGAATTAGTCGTGTGAAAATATTGGTAAGTAAATCATTGATAATCTTTATTCATATTAATTCTACCAAGTGTTAATGGCTTATTTATACTATCTTCTGTCCGAGAATGTGTCTAAATACGTAGGATGATGGTGATGATTATTTAAAACTACTATATGTCTATCCTCGGGCCTGAAACTATTTCCATACTAAATTTCATCTAAATCTGTTCAGCGGCTTAACCTTTTGGACGCCAATGACCGATATATACGCACCGTAGGTTCACCGCCAAAGACCGATTAATCTGTCACAGACCACAGAGCAACATAAACCTACGTGCATATGCATAAAGTTCAATTTCAGTTTTGACACTTCGGTGACGTGGCGTCAGCGTGACAGCTTTTGTGTTTGACACGGCGTCGAAAAGGTTAAGCGTGAAAAGGTAATAGACAGACAGACATAGTTACTTTTACATTTATTATATTAGTAGGGATTATTAGGAATAACACCTTAACACAAACTTCTTCTCGAGCACGTTCTTAGGTCTCCAGACCGGGAGAGCTTTTAGTTTAAAACCAGTTGTAAATAACCACCATTGTATTTATGTGCTATGTAATTTGAACCAGCGGGGCCATATGTAAGGTAATAACGAAATTGTACAACTCATCTACATCTATAACAAATGTGAAAATAGAAATGCAATATGGAACGTCGATACGGCATTAGTCAGAATGTATTTCTGCGGTCTTATTCAATAATAAGAAACGTATATAATTTATGCCGTAGCCAGATCATAGAATTGATCATTTCATGATGCAGCAATCATTTCATGAAATGATTGGTTGACAAATCATGAAAATGACAAACCTAACCTAACCATATCATGAAGTATAATCTATTCTAAAATGGGATTTCATGAAATGATCATATTTTATGGTCCGGCCACGACATATAGAAAACAATCATTTAAAAAGATGCGATGTTTGAAACACAAGTAACATCATAGAATCTCATGAGCAGATTTAAGATAAATCTCTTGAATTCCTGTAATCCCCGTTTCAAATTGACGCTTTCAATATTATCAATTCAATTTAATTCCTTATCGCGATTAAAACAACATAACTCAAAGCTCAAAATCCAAATGAGATACAAACCAATAACAATAAAAATTAAAAAAGTAATTTTAAACGACAACTTCAAATTTATTTCCACCTTAAATACCTCATATCACGCCAAGAAACCGTTAGGAATGCGAACGTTTAAAACAACAATAGGAATAATTTTAACAAATTAATTCGTTTCCAAAGAGTCCACTTGGACGAAACACAGTGATATCGTGTTACATGGATAGAAAAACACTATCTTAATTACATAAATTCCTCCTCATTAGGAAACATAGAGAAAAAAGTGAACAGAGGAGACACTGCTGAGTTCAGTTTAGGTCAAATTGATATTTTTGGTATAATAAATTTAAACAAATTGAATTAGTGATGCTCTCTTTTATATACTTACGCAGGTTGCGAATATTAGTTATCAATATCTGGGTGTCCGAGCGAACATAAAAAAACTCGAAAATGCGCGTTTTCCCAGAGATAAGACCTAGCTAGATCGATTTTTCGCCCCAAAAAACCCCCATATAGCAAATTTCATCGAAATCGTTAGAGCCGTTTCCGAGATCCCCGAAATATATATATAAACAGGAATTGCTCGTTTAAAGGTATTAGATTAGATAGACATAGGTAATTATTTTACCAAACAAGTTAAAAGTAAATAACCCTTTAAGTAAATCAGCCAATTAGGTCTTAAAGCGGCATGGCTTTAAGACCTATTTTGGGTAGAACCACTGGAAAACGTGAACCTAATTGCTAAGAGAACCCAAACTACATAGTTTTATTTTGCCTATCATCTACATTCGAGTATGATAATAGCAGTGATAGGTACTACTCATAAGAGTTTTCAATTCATGTAAAATCTTACTCAGACCAATGTGTTGAAACTATTTTTACTAGCGTTTATTTACTATAAAGAATTAATTTGAAATAACCTGTTTCAGTGTCTAACCGTTTGTCTGTTTGTTTGTTATTAAATCTTGCAAGTTTAATTAAACGTATTTCGCGGTTACTGATTACGCTAATTCAGCGCACCCACGAATAAAAACAAATTGGTTCTGTCGTACTTAGAGATGGGTAAACTACCCGGATAAATACCCGACAGCGGGTATTTACCCGGTATATACCCGATATTTACCTAAATACGCGGGAATTTTCGTTTTTCTTCTAAATTTGATGTGTTTAATGGTATGTGTTTATAAATAAGATTAATTTAAGTAATTTTTTATAATGTTACATAAAATGTATGTTCAAACTAATTACGAAAAGGTTGCTATGAGGTGAAGTTCGATTTTAACATATAAGTCAAATTATGAATATCGTGTAAAATCATTCCCTGGCTTCCGGAAATGTTTTATAACGCTTTTAATATACATTAGAAAGATGAAAATAAAGACTACTTATAAATGATAAGAAAAAAAATTGTGCAGTGTCACAACTTGGGAAGCTCATAAGTCAAATACAATTAGTTTTAGAACAAAAATGTATATAACCTTTTTTGTAGGAAATTCTGTGTACTTTAGTTTGTATATGCAATACTTTTCGATGTTGATGACAAATTCCAAGAAATATGAAAAAGTTCACTTTTACCCCCCAACCACACACCCCGCCGACTGAAGTTCGAATGTGTATTATCAACGTATAAGTATGATAATTTACTATAATCTAAAAAAATACTCTTATGACGGTCTTTTTTTAATATTTATCAAAAGTGTGTCCATTTGGGTAGATACGGGTAAATACCGGGTAGATGGGTATTTACCGGGTATTTACCTGGGTGGGTAAATTGGGTAAATACCCACGACCCATCTTTAGTCGTACTGTTTTAATGAAGCCGTTTGCACAACAGCTTATTTCCTGCACCCTCTGTCTTGTCATTATCTGTGTCCACGCCATGTCGCAACGACAAAATCTATCGATTGTCCAAAAGTTCTCCAGTTTCATTCATTTGTAGTGCGATCGAGTGGAGAGCGTGTGCTCACTCGAATTAATTCTTGTCGTTTACGTAACTGTTTGTTTTGAGCGCTTCGGGGCTTATTTGAATTGTGATGTCATATTAACAGAATTCAAAGAAATGGGATCTTAGAAATTATATATGTACATCTGTTTAATTTTATTAGGAATTACTGTTCTAATTTCGATTGCTGTTTTAATATATTTTGATTCGACTTGCGTAGAATTTTCCTATAATATTTATTTATTAACCAGCTTGACATTTCAGAAACGTTTTTGGAAGTACTATGAAGGCAGAACATAGTCTTTATAATCTAGTATTTATAGCTTTATTATCTTTATATCCAAAAAATGGACGGTCAAATTAAGTCGGTCTCTCAGAATTTATCTTTACAACGAAGTAGAACTAAGTAAGTAAGTTCGTTCTTCTTTTAATGACAGGGACCGAGGATTGTAAATCACTACAGAGCTTTAATCAACAATTCCCGTACCCCATAACACACTCGAAGAGAAAGCTCGTGTGAAACAATATTCGTTGTTTGCCGACAGGTGAGCTTGACACAGTTCCATCCACAAACCGATACGACATAATAGCAAATATTATAAACTATCATGTCTAAATAACAACGCTTGCTTTGCAAAACTTAGCCTTACCTAATTCTGTTATGGTTGACTTTGCTTTAAACGCAAAAAATATGTATATTTAGTTGAAAAATGAAGTAACTAACTATGACATTCGTAGCACGATGAGTCCTTATTGTCTTAAAGGTGACTAAGCAGTTATGTTAATTAGAAATTTATGTAACGTATCGTACGAGCGTTAATATTAATTTCACAGCTCTTTGCAAACATGACTGTTATTATGAAGTGCCCATGAGTGTTTATAGCACTTTTATAACTCAATGCACGACGCGTTTATACACTTGAAAGCAAATAAGCTTAAAAATACAATCTAAAAATATTATTTGATTTACTACCACTATGATAACCTCCTCTTATTTTGAAGTACTTATGTTTAAACACTTGTGAAAAATATAGAAGTAAAAATATATTATATATCTATATTAAATGAAAACTTTAAGAGAAAATAACGAAACGTAGGTATGATAGGTAGGGAATAAGTATTCTTTACTGAGAGTTTCCCCTACTTTTTCTTAAAATACTAACTGTAAAATATTACAAATCAAATTCAAATTAACGCTATTAAATATTTATTAGGTAGGTATTCAAATTCATCACTTAAAAGTAAATCCCACCAAAATGAGGAAACAACTCAAAATTTGGATCTAATCACTTTGCCATCAGTTTTTGAAGTATCAAGAGAGCATTTACCGGCTGGTGTGGTGAAAAAGTTTTTGGTCCTTATGATTATTCAGATGTAAATGCGTGTAAGACCTTTTTTTTAACAAGCCGGTGTAATGATTAACAACACCGAACATACATCACGGCCGTTATTGAAATGAGTCACTCTCGGTTTCGCTGATCTCATAAAATCATCGCCACACTTGACCTTTGTTTTGATAAATGTGCCCGCACCGAGGTCGAGTTTTGGGGGCCAGAAAACGAGCGCTTTGGATCTTTTTTTAATAAATTAATAATGGTACCTACACCCTACACCTATTACAGAAAGAATTATAAGAATTTATTAGAAGGGTGTGGTGTTTCGACGGTTCCGGGGCAACCTGCCGAACCCCACGCCGAGTCAGACGACGCTACGGAGCCACGCTGTTACGTCGTCGCCCAAATCTAATATTTAGTTAATTTCATTTTTATGTATATTGTTTTTCTTTGTATCAGTTCTTTTATATTTTGTAGTTTCACAGTGCCTTGGTTTTATACTGTAATGCTGTGTTACTTATTTGATCAATAAATAAAAATAAATAAATAAATTACGCCAGGCACAGACAATCCAACCTCTAGACATAGCATAGTCGCGCTACCCCCTCTGCCACACATACGGTAGCGTTACTCCATCTTCGAGTCAATCCCGTGCCGTGATTGGTCCGTGTCTTTGAACGGACCAATCACGGCACGGGATTCGCTCACCTCGTCCCCCCGCACCCCCGTATTTTTGGCAGCATCGGTTTCATGAAAGAATTAGCCTGAGCTCAGTCTAGAGGTTGGATTGTCAGTGGCGCCAGGTGACAAGCAAAAGTCGCTAAGTACCGCCACAAGTTCATAGCCATAGTGAACCATATTAGTACGAAAAGAAGGTTGTTTTTTGTTTAAATATTTTATAGTAATTAGTGACTTTTGCTTGTCACCTGACGATTTGTGAAAGTGATGTGATATCTCAAGAAATTAGTGGAGATGAGCTAGTAGCAGTAGAGTTCTTGAGCGGAGATTTGGAAAACGTAACTTGATAATGACGGCGATGACGTTGACGGTGTTTTGTGTAAGGAAAATGTCACTTATTTAGTTACTATGTAGAGTCTGTGCAGAAAGAGAAGAGTCGTGAAATGTATGGGGTCCAATACATTCTATGACTCTTCTCTTTCCGAACAGACTCTTTAAGCAAATATATTGTTAAGACTATTTCACACCCATAAGAACTTTTTCATATATATTTTTTTTGTATCACGTGTGGAGTTGTGGACTCATTGCTTGTCTATTAAACTATAACACTAGTAAAACTTTCATCATTATACCACAGTGTTAGTTATATTTTACAAAATGATGAAGCAACTAAAGTAATACGTCGAATTCGCTTCCGCCTGAGCTACGCGATTTCAACCTGCCTTTTCTATGGCCACGCTGTTATCTTCGATCTAGAAACAATATCAATATCCAGGGTATGCTTGCTCCGCCCAATACGAATAAATATTTAATTAAAAAATGTAAAAAGAGAGCACGATGTGCCTATTGTTATTATTGTAATAGGATGAATAAATATTATAGAGATATAACCGTACCCATTGAAGATTAGATTCTTAACTGACTATTAAACGGAAATTGTACCTGTAGTAAATTATTTAATATTTTGAATGTATTTTGTGAAAAGGACTTGTTTTCTCTGCTGAAACGGTCATAAACAAGTCAAAAAAATTAAAAATATAGGTAATGTTTTACAAGTTAATATCTTTGGGTAGAAGGATGAGATAACCCTTTAAATTTTTACTATTTTTGCACATTTATTTACTAAAACAGGACAGTTTTGTGTGTCTACCGAGCGACATCCACAGTGTCATCTAGTGTGGAAAACTTTCAAGTTGATAAACAAGACCAAGTATGGGTAGTTCAAAAAACTCGCGCAGCTACATTTTGATGTAAACTTTAGCCAGCCTTTAGATAAAGATAAAAGATAGTTTATTCAAGTAGGCATAATCACAATGCGCTTATGAACGTCAAATAAAGCTAGGTAGACCGGCTGCAACCCTACACCTCTGCCCCGAGAAGATTTAAGTCCCCCCTCAATTGGAGGAGGGTATCCCAATATGGGGCGGCTTTCTTAGAGACGAGGTACACGAATAAGTCAGAATTCACCTCGCGGTTTAGTAAATAATAAGGATAATACTTCGATTTTCTTCCATCCTGCATATTTATAAGTTTTCCTTTACCCATATTTCCTGTAGTTCTTGTCATGTCGGAAAGTAAGTTAAGTTACTCTCATATTTCATTAAGACTGAATACTGCCTCAAATCTCCATTGCAGATCACACTGTGAGGATAGTAGGTTCGATTCCCAGGCGCGTGTAATTAATACCCGCCCACGCCGACCCCGACCTCTACCTCGCTAATCTAATAAGGGTCTAACGTTATTGAAGTTCCTGTGAAATATGTCCTTTTAATAGATATTTGTATGTACATACTACGCTGTTCTAGTAAGTGTGTAAAGTTATTAACATTTTGTTGAAACATAGGTTGCTTCAATAGCCTTCAAAAGCAGGAACTGTAGGATCACTTTCCTCTTTCTTTAAATAATCTTTTTTCGCAAAGTATAAAGGTTTCAACTTGCATTTAGGAAACTAAAAACCGTGTAATTCATGGTCTTTACAGCGGGGCCACGCTAGAGATTTGCGTGCGTGTTGAAAGCGAGGCGAGCGCGCAGCGAGTTCGCCGCGAGTGCGCAATGAGTTCACCGCGAGCGCGCAATTTCGCTCCTATTCCAGTATGACAGTACGCAGCGAAATCGTTGCACGCTCGCCTCGTTTTCAACTCGCTCGCAAATCGCTAGTGTTGCCCCACTGATGGTGTCAACAATCGTAGGCTAACCAAAATTCATGGATAGAAGCTTACCACTTGTTTGATTTAATATATTTTCTTCTTCTTCCTCGCGTTATCCCGCGTTATTTTTGTAAGGTTCATGAAAGCCTGAGGTCCGCTTGACAACTAATCCCAAGAGTTGGCGTAGTAGGCAATAGTTTTTATGAAGCGACTGCCATCTGACCTTCGAACCTAGAGGCTAAACTATGCCTTATCGGGATTAGTCCGGTTTCCTCACGTTGTTTTCCTTCACCGAAAACCGAAACCACCGGAAAGTGATTTCTTTTCGTCACTCTTTTAGCTTATCCACCTACCTACACTAACACCCGCAAATCGGTAGACAACAGCATATACTATACATTCCTATTCAAACCTAGCTTGAATGTAACCCGCAGAAACCACGCCTCACCAAGATTAGATTATTAATTGCACTGCCTTCGGTGCCTGCAACCAATTACCAGACTTTATACATTTTCAATTACACTCGATTTAGCAGCCAAAGTGTTAAATTAAAGCCTAATGGGTTTTTAAATAACCAATCAATTGAATGCGCAAAAGTATTGTTAATTCTACACACGGATGCTATTTCCGGCTATCTATAATAGTTATTTTCGATACAAGTGCGAAAAAGAGGAAATTCGAAACGAGTGGCGATAAATTAAAACACGATCGAAGGGAGTGTTTTAAGTCGACACGAGTTGCGAATTACCTATTCGCACGTGTATCGAAAAACGTTTTACAGTACATAATTATGGCACTTTAAAGTTTCGACATACGCACGAAAAGTGCTATTTTACGCACTAGTGCGGAAAAGTAGCCCCATATGTACTGTAATAAATATTTTTACTATCTTGATCCATATTTAGACTTCAGATTAAAGGCCTAGCCACAAGCACTTATGAAATATAAGAGGTCTTATCTTAAAGGCAAGCAACGCACTTGCATTTGCAACCCCTGTGGTGTAGGTAGCAGATGCCCATTGGCGACAGTAACTGCTTACCATCAGGCGATTTGTCAGCTCGTTTGCCTCCTATATCATAAAAATTGCCAATTTTATGGCCTTTACATACTACTCAATTCAATCTTCATGTGCGCAAAGGCATTTGGTCCTTCAGTTGCACGCACAAATAACACGTTTTTTTGCCATCCTCATGTCAAACGAACGTAAGTTTATACTTAACTCAATATTGAATAAAATCGCCATCGCACTAAAGATAAAAATGATCATAATTATTTTGTATAAAATACTATGTAAAGTTTTACAGTTATACATAGTAAGACTCTTAGCCTGCAAGCAAAGTCACAGGGAAAAGCTAGCTCATTAAATAAGTAACGATGTGGCAAGAGTTTGTTTTAAATTCTCACAATAAATATGTTGTTCTGTTTAGACAAAAGGTCTTATTTTCTTGTCAATCGTTATAACAGCAACACTTTCAATTGACGATTTATAGACCTTATCTCGTTGCATTAAGACTCAAGACCCGTCAGTTCTGTGTATCTACGATGGTACGGCGCTTACGTCATTCTTGCGCGACCGCGACTTTGCCCGTCAGTCGTGAAACGGCGCGGGCGCAGATGGCCGGATAACCTCCAAATTGATTTATTATATTTCAATTTTTTACTACCAAAGCGTAGAGTCTTCCTTACTTCTGCCCTGTAGAGGAAATGAAACTTCTTGATACTTTAGTTTACAGAGAAGAATGACATGGTAGTCAGATAGTAGTAGAAAAAAAGGCAATAATGTTCGACGTGTTTTACGAGGTAGACAAACCTTTTACCTTTCCATTTTGTCTTAAAAATATATGGTCGTCTTTAATTTCATCTATTTTTCGTGTTTCTTTTCGTCTTTCAATATTTGTCAATACTTCTTTTGTACGCTTCATTTTCTAACGGTAGGTATGTATTTAATAATCGTCTCTAGCTTTTATCTTCGCTATCCTAAGTGTACAAGGCTCACGCAGCGCAGCTCAAGTGAAAAACGGTAGAAGTTTTATTTGTAACTTATACCCTTTTTAAACTGCGCTGCTTGAGACTTATACCCCTTTGTACTAGAACCACAGAATTCTTCTCTTGTGGTAGTTTTTGGTTTTAGAGCAGATGCGTGGCAAGTCCATTACATTCTGCAACTATGATTCTTTGGCACAGCTAAAAAATAATTAAAATACCTCAAGTATCAAGCCCATTAATTCCCCACACAAAGAATAAGATCGCGCAAGTTATAATTCAATAAAGTCTCGAGAACAACCCGTTCGACACGATTTCACTATTTATTCTTATAATAGGACCCATAATATTACAGAAATTAATAATTTGTCCGATGCGTATCTGAGCACGCTCATTCACAAAACTTATAATTTTTCAAAACATTAGAATGAATGAACATTTTCAATTAATTTTAATGTGATATTGGGTTACCGATTATACATTTCTTTGTTGATGATATCAACTCAGAAGAAGAAGATATCAACATCATATGAAAACTAAGCTCTTTACATGGTTTTAATATTTGAGAAGATAACCTCGTGATATCTATTCGGTTAATGATATTTTCTTGTCCGTGAAATAGTGGGCGTGGATGTTGACATTCTGTTTCAAAGAATACCTACTTACTTTTTGACAAATTGTACACAGTCAGGCGTGGCTCACTCCGCGATTTCGTCGCTTTGCTACAGCTACACACTTCCTTCCACACCAATTTTGGGGAAAGCCATAAGCCGCGCGTGACGCTGTCGCCACCTAGCGGCCATATCTGTGCTGATCATAACAGACGTGTTTTGTTAGAGAGTGAGTCTTCTGTACCTAGTACTATTATTTATTCTGTGACACGGTTTCAAGGGCTCAGATTATAATTTGAATATTTAACTTTGGATAGCCAAAAAAAACATTTTACAAACTATTTGCTTACATGAAACCTAAATTAACTTGTGTAGGCTTACGGTCAATGTTTTTATTATTAAACTAAAAATAGCAGCAATATGTATAATTGATAATATAATATAATTCATTGTATAATTAAGTAGATAGGTACCCTTCGGGCAATCCAACACTATTATTGAATTCTTAGAAGTCGTGATTGGTATCATTATAATTATAATATTGCATGTCAAACTAAATGTTTAAACTAAACTTATTCATTGGATGAATTTTTCAAGTTACATCGATGATATGTGAAGGTTTCAAATACATTTGAATTAAGGTCATTGGATTTTTGTTTTTAAATTATCAGGAAACAATCAATCATTACATTGTCAAGTATTTTTGCAAATGAGTATCTGTTTCGACTGTTTCCCGTCCCCGTATACAAACGGGAGCCTATGCCCAACAGTGGCATGAATTCTGGCTAGACAATAATGCTACGCAGCTAGCAGTACGAAAAGTGCATAGGTACGTAGTTCAGGTGACTGAATAGCCAATATCGCGGATCCAGCTATTGACGTATTATAGGTATATATATAATATTAGTGTTCGACATGCTAATGCCCAATAGATGACACCCTGCTGTCACTTCTATTGATAATGACTTAAGTTCCAAGATGACATGTACTTGGACCGCGTCGAGCGTAGGTTTACCTTACTGTCTTGCTACTTTAAGTCCCCTAAATCAAGTTACACAAACCAATAGTATAAGTTTGTATCAAGTGTGTTCAAAATTGATTGTGTTAGCTTTCAGATCAGATATAATATATGATATAATTTAAGCAAGTAAGTTCATTTGCGAACCATAAACACTTTCAGTACCAGGCGCCCAATTTCAATACAAAATGAATAATCAGCGGGTTCTTGGCAATTTACGTATATATTTTTAATTTTTTGTATATATTTTTTAATAATATGCACCTGCGAGGCTACTTCCTATCCTCAGAAACAATCGTGATCCTCGTGACCCCGCCTCACCTTGGGAACGTAAATATTATCAATCGATTCGATAATCGATGACTGTATCGGTTTGATTCGATGATCTAATTTTACTAGCGTGATGAATGCATTTGTTGGGACGTTTGGATTGGACGTGGGTGTGAGAAATATTAAATAGTCGTAATATTGTATTTGTATTTAAATCATCATCATCATCATTTGTACTCATCATCAACAACAGGCAGGTTTACCTACTGAATAGGAATGGTGTTAATTATTTGGTCTCAATCTCAACATTACTTTCCATGCGTACTGTATGGGTATTCAAGTCTATAATAAGTTACCGAGCGATTTAAGAAATTGTACGCCTGACCATTTAAAAAAATCTTGAATATGAATAACGACGAATACGAGTATGATGTTGACTAATTAATTGTATGTAATTTTAAATGCCTCAGAATTTTGCTTTGCAGCTTGGTTGACTTAATGATTTGTAATTTATTTTATTGTGGTTTTGCTACTTTAATTATTTAATTTGATTGTTTTGACATTTAATTTGATCGCATAACTTTATGTACCTATTATAAGTTTTGCATGCTCAATTGTGAGTAGAGTACACTGTACTTCTAATTTTAAGTCACCATCTACATATCCACTGTATTCTGGCAAATAAATAATTTATATTTGTATTTGCATGGGCAGCTCAGGATCAATCAATGGTAATTCTAATACCACCTACAGTCAATTACGAAAACACACTAAACTAAGTAGTTTTTTTTTAGCCTTGATCTCTCTGATTCTGACTGATTTGTTAACTCTGCTAATTTGGGTAACATATTATTCAAGTAATTTAATAACATTTTATGGACCTGTCAGATAGACTTTATAACCTCATGTATTTGATTTCAAAGTCGCAGTTTTTAACCAAATTAACGCAAACGTGGGCGTTTTATTATAGTTTAGTTGTTAATATATGTGAAATGTCTGTGACAAATAACGTTTGACCACTTTCTAGTATAATTTATGAAGCAGTCATAAAATCGTAGACTGTTGATTATAAAATACAAGAGAAGTGCTAATTAAATAATGGCAGGAAGAACGTTATATTTTTTGGTGACTTGAAAAAACCATTCTCAATACGTTTTAGCGAGTTTTCATGGTCCCATATAACAAATGTCACTATTTATAATGAGCATATACGTCATGAACACGTATTATTATGCATTTTTTATTATGCATTATTATGATTTCTTGATATTACTAAAATAGTCTTATATAAAATGCAGAGAAAAGCTCTTCAACTTTATGTATTTTTTTTATTCAGGTATAAGACCTTTAAAACTACCAGAAAACATAAGATACCAACCAGATTACGCTGAATTTCATTCTGATTACCTAAAATGGTTTTTTAATTTTTGAAACATTATCAACATAGTTACAATGTAACTACAAAGTTTAAGTTGTTATTCGTTAGACAAGGTCGGAAGTCACAAAATGCTCGAGAGTTCATTACGCGTGAGATATGGTCCGTGGGCCGGAGCAGCCTAACTATATGAGTAATGCTCTAGAATAAAATTATTCGTTATAAAGATGAATGCATGCGTAGATGCGGACTGCGGTAATGTCCAACATTTGCGGTAATTCAGTGTAAAGCAGGCTACGATTTGCAGCGCCGTTTTCGCAGGAGGCCGAGTCATATTTTAAAAGTTAGTAAACAGGAAGGCATATTGGTAGCTGACATGATGATCATTTTAATTCGAATCCATTTCTAATCTGATTTGACTGATGGCATTAACTTTTTTTTAAAGTAGGCATCCATAGAACATAAGTACTATCGAACAACTTGATTCCTGACCCACTGTGTAAACCTTTTCATATTTACTACGTCATTGACGCTTAAATACTATGAAAACGTTCTATGGCTGGTCACAAATCAGTTTGTTCGATTGTACCAAAATACCAATATATCCCTCTCTTATCTACTAATACAGTACATCTAATAGGACGCACAGACAGTTCCCATCAGCATCGTAAGATCGATAGCCGCGTGCTAATGAGTGAGATGCGCCTGCAATGTTGCCGGCAATATTTTTACGCGCACCACTTGATTTCCTAACGTCACTCAACGTTCACTACCAACCACACTCCAAAACCTACCTTAAGTATTATGAAACAGAGTTCAAATTTAAACGCAGCTAAGCTAGACTAATTTTGATGAAGCTACAAGTTAATTTCGACTCAGTAATATAGTGCATAGAATTATAAATTGGATGATTTGTATTTGAGTTATACAGGTTGTTTGAAAACATATCACAATGATGTATTACCTTAGCGAATAGAGAAAACGTTTGGATGAATTTGTTCGCATGTAAATAGGTTGAAGGCTAGGTACGGACACGTTCTCATATATGTTGCCTCTCTTCGAGTTGAGACGTCAAGACGGCGTCATTAATTTTAGTACGTATTAACACTTGGGGCTGAGAAATGGTTCGGGTTGAGTAGTGCTGTTAAGATTACAAGGCGGTGAAGTTTTGTAAAATTATGATACCTACTGACAGGGAAATCAGGCCTAAGCTGAGCAAACTTAACAATACCAATTTTTTGACCTTTCGTAGACAGGGACTTATCTTTTTCTTCCTCGCGTTGTCCCGGCATTTTGCCACAGCTCATGGGAGCCTGGGGTCCGCTTGGCAACTAATCCCAGTAATTGGCGTGGGCACTAGTTTTTATGAAAGCGACTGCCATCTGACCTTCCAACCCAGAGGGTAAACTAGGCCCGTATTGGGATTAGTCCGGTTTCCTCACGATGTTTTCTTTCACCGAAAAGCGACTGGTAAATATTAAACGATATTTCGTACATAAGTTCTGAAAAACTCATTGGTACGAGCCGGGGTTCGAACCCGCGACCTACGGATTGCAAGTCGCACGCCGCTCTTACCGCTAGGCCACCAGCGCTCTATAGACAGGGACTTATATTTTTTGCAATTTTCGATCCTTGAAGGAATGCGTCCACTTAAATGTCACTATTTTGGAAATTGACATGGCATTAAAAACGTTCTGAATAGAGTCTGTTTAATACGTACAGACAAATAAATCGTATAGCGTCAGTATGTCTCAATAACGTCAATAAAAACACGTCAACCTGCGTTCACGCATCACGCTTTGCAAATGTCACCCCACATACATTCATTATACCACGACACCTCACAACCAAAATGATCTTATCAACTGTCATAAATAGCACACTTACGTCACTTGGTCACTACATCGGCTGTTTACTAATTCCTTGATATATATTGATTAGGATCGATACGCATGCGTCGTCACGCCCCAATGGCGCCCACGCTCCGTGTACAGATGATCCATAATACAATTATAGATCATATTGTTTTCTAGGTTTTTGTGGTAATGGGACTTTTATAGGTAGATGAGGAGAGCATCTAGGAGGCAAATAAGGTCTACGGAGTAAATTAATAGGTAAAGTAATTAAATATTACCTATATTTGGAGCTGGTAGTCACTAGTAACTTGAAGGTAGGTGGCAGGTTACATACGTGATACGACAATGATGACTATAAATAACCTAAAAAAATTAAATCTCAATAACTTATCCATAAAAAATAATTCAAAAGGCAATGTATCACTTAGGTACTTTGTTTTTATTCAAAACGTCGCACTTAGTGACGCGACGGGACAACGGTTACAAGTGATGATGTCACGCGAAAAAAAATCAATTTAATTTTACATCGTGCCATAAATAGTAGGTGTTAAAACTTAAGCCTTTCAATTTATGGTTGTATTAAAAACACACGTTATGTGGTATGTTTTACGAATGTGGTAAAAGTTACAGCGTCAACATGTTTCTTGTGTACCCTCTGTCAAAACTCCACTTACTGCTCTATGACCTCTCATTGTTTTAACTAAGACGCCTCGGCACGTTTCGTAGAATAGATCGCCGATCCAAATCAAATGCGCAGGAAACACACTATACTTGTAAATCGGCCCTTGCCGCCCGCGCGCCATACTAAACAGACGATGGGATCTCTTATTCTCGCTTCTTGGAAAGTTTTAATTATAAATAATGAAAAAAGTGACAGTTGTGGAATAGGTAAATCATAGTTATAAAATGAGTCATTTAGCATGATCTGGCCCCTATTTCACCACGGTGACAGGTGCGACAATTGTAGACATCACTGTTACTGACGTCACAGGCCTCCATAGACTACGGTAACCGCTTACCATCGGACGGGTGGTGTGCTTGTTTGCCACCAACATATTAATTTAAAAAAAAACTCCATTATATCGCCAATGAAAAAATACTTATTTTGCGAACCTAATGACAATTGTCACAAGAAACACGACAATTGTCACGAAATTCCGACACAGAACTCATTTTCTGCCAAGAATTACCGAAAGTTCTAATAAATCGTGTGACAATTGTCATCATCATCATCATAAACTTCGAAAGAGAAATACCTGTTTTCTGCCGATATAATAAAGTTTTTTAAATAATACAATTATGGTGGCAAACAGGAATACGACCCGCCCGACGGTAAGCGGTAACCGTAGCCCATGGATGCCTGTGACGTGAGCAACAGTGATATTTGTCGAATTGTCGCACCTGTCGCCGTGGTGAAATAGGGGCCTGATGGAACAATTTTAATATTAGTTATAAGATGGGTCGTAGGCACTCATACCTAGTTACTTGCTCGTTTAGTAATCATTAGTTCGTTCTGCTAATTGTTCCAACGATTTTCAAAGATTTCACAAATACTGCAACCTATTCGTGTATTTGCTGTTCAATATTTATCTAAGTTTTTTTTTATAAGTAATGCAAATTTTTAAATTTTCTTTAGTTTATGAAAATAAGTCAGTCCACAGAATTCTGCTGGAGATAGAGATATACGTGGAGGTATGTACCTACTTACAGCGAGATACAGTCATGTTTTGATACCAAGAGAACTGTAACCTACAAAAAAACGTAGCTTGGTAAAAAATGTATTCCGTGATATTTTGTTGCATATTTATAAATGATTCCATTGAATTTAATCAAACTAGAGGCATTAATTAAATCTTATCTTATTAAATCTTGACATTATAATATGCCAAACATGTCAATGCGTTGATTAATTATCCGTACCTATACAAAATGAGATATGCTAAATTATTGATATTTTAATTGTTAAAATCTTCCTTAAATGCAATTATCGTAAGATCTTAAAGGTACATCCTGGTTTAAGTACATGCGTCTTCTTAACGCAAAACTAAATGTGCAAGAACGGGATGCATAGAAAGAAAATCAGAAAATAATATACCATAAAAAATCTGAAGTTGTTTGACATTTGTAGTTATGAATGCCGAATATTAGTACTAGCTTGTATTTATTTGTAGAATTAAATACGCACTTATTTCTAAGTTTTAACAAACGAATGGCTAAAATGTTACAAATGTTTAATCTAATACGTATCCTCTATAGCATATTTTGTAATAATATTGAGTGCACGGAAAACTAAATGGGAACAACTGAAGTTCTTTTAATTTTAATTATAATCCAAAAAAAAACATAGCTAAATGCTAAGATTCCACTCAGCACCAATATTATTCGTAATAGGTAATAACAGAGGCAAAAAGAGTTTAAACTCCACATGTATGCAGACAGGGATGACAGACGCCGGAAATCCCGTACATAAAGATGCTATCACGCCATGTGACATTTGAATAAGTTTAGAATTTATTGGCAAAGACTAGATCATCAGAAGAACCGACAACTAAAGGGTTAGAAAAGTTAAAATAATACCAGAAAAGAAACCCCTAAACGAAGTAAACTGAAGCTTGTAAAAACCGTTGAATACTGATAGCGCACGTCCTTTGGGAAGATTCTTGAAAGAAGGCTCATCTCTATACTTGAGTTATGATGATATCTTACTCTCCAGCCCTTGATTTATTTTCTTGATAACCATTTGATTTGATTTGATTATTGCTTGATCACAATACTTGTCTTAACTATTTATCAAAATAGAACCAACTTTTCTTCTTTCTGTTAGATCTAAACACGTTAGTCCAAGTTTTAGACTATAAGATAGAAACAATGATTAACAAAAAATACATTAGAGATTTTGACAAATCGCTACACACAGATAATTGACACCAGCGTATTTTTCTGATTCATGTAAAAGATTCTACGACATGACAAACCAGAGAGCTGCACTCCGATCAATCTAAGACATTGTTATCAGCCGAATAGATGTTTTACAATGTCTCGCTTTTATTGTTAAGTCGGAATAGATAAAACTGGTAACGGTCAATTTGAATGAGTCAAAAGT
Source organism: Cydia amplana (assembly GCF_948474715.1). NCBI lineage: Eukaryota > Metazoa > Arthropoda > Insecta > Lepidoptera > Tortricidae > Cydia > Cydia amplana. Next base: position 14,540,149 of record NC_086079.1, on the reverse strand, counting down.
TGTAAATGACATCAGCGGGTCGATGAATGAACCCGGGCGTTTGTGAATTGAATACAGTTTTAAATATTTTAAGAATGTCGGCGATTTGTTAATAGCTCTCTTTAGCCATTCATAATTAAGAGCATCTTTAGTGCCACCTTTATATTTATTTAGGTGATTTCTAATAATTTTAGGTACTTTCCGTTATTGATTTATTCTTAAATGAAGAGTTTGTGCATTGTTGTATTTTTAGGCTAAAAAAACACCTTAGAGGTCAGCGGGTTTGATAGATAGAATTCTAAGCCAAGCCAAGATGCCAATCATTTGTGCCATATTGGACGTAACGCTAACGTCTCACTTGAATGGAAGAGTGATAGAGAAACATTACCGTTTCGTTAGCTACGGCACAAACGATTGTCATCTTGGTTAGGCCCTCTGTCATGAAGAGGCCCATGATAGAAACAGACTTATAAACCGAAATTGATATCATACACTAAAGAAAAAGTGACCAAGTCCACCGGTGGCTGAGGCGAGAATCGAACCCGCGTCTTTAGCTTACGTGGCTATAACGTCCTGACCACTAGACCGCCCGGCCACGGCGGTGCTCGTCCCAAATTCTCAAGTATATGCTACCTTTAAAAGGCTAGGCACCTTTGACAGGAACTAAGATAAGATAAGATAAGATAATTTTTTTTTTTTTTTTTTATAAATATGACTGTCAAGACTATCCCTTTGTAGGCAAGAAGGTTCATCTTCGTTATAATTATATACTTTAGTCTTTGCCATCCCTTTACTATTCAATAGGCGACACAGACTCGTGTACGGCGCGTATATAGATCATATATTGTTCAGTATTAACATGCGCGCGCCGCTGTACCTGCGTAGAATACAAACGAGCATATACGTACCCTCAGCAGCAAACTAAGTCAATGTGTTTCAAACAACACAAATCACAATCAACTTTGAGGTGTAGTTAACAAGGTTGAAAATCAAACACTAATAGTTTGATGGAAGAGGCAAACTTATATCAGAAAGTACACCGGGGATTAGAATTAGTACGCGCGTAATGGGGAATGGCAGTGATTGTTCTGTTTTGATTAGGTAATGGAATTGCAATTATAATTTAATTATAGCTTGAGCATAGTTTGGTTGCTATAATTAAAAGGGCTCCTGATTGGACTGGTAGTAAAAAGCATAGAAAAAATTTATATACATAGATAGAGCCAGCAAAACTATAAGCTTATAACCCCAGCTTAACGGCGGTTATAAAATAGATCTGTGAGCATTTAAAGCCAAAATCAAGTTGTAACACATGAGGGAATATTCTTAATGGTGTCAGTAATTTTGTTAACTTTTTTTAATGCTTATATTCCCCGTGACCCGAGTAAAACCCCCAATCTATGACCGAACAGATGATCAAACAGTTATTACATAATCAGGTATTTTAAATGAATTAACTAAGTTACCTATGTTATCTGCATTCCCTCAACTCGCGTCCTGCAGTGACGTCACCCGTCAACGGCCACGTTGATCGTGATCCAGACTGCACGCCACACACTTATTTATAGCTAGACGTGCTAGAATTCTGCTGTCTATGACTCATCCTATCTAGCCTTTGTACTTACCTAAAGTTATACTGCGGGTCTATCTCTCTCTCTATAAAATCCCACGAGAGATACGCAGTAACGAAATAACGAATCGTTCGTGGCAGGCGCTCTGGGTTATAAATTAAGAAAACTTACTAAGTCTTTGGAATGTCATATGCACCTAGGCATTAGAGTAACTCCATACTATCTCCCGAGCGTCGATGTCTAGTCAACTCTATGGCTGCTGCTCGACACAACATTGGCGGAACTGCTTAGACATTAAACGATATTATAGTAATGTTATGTAGAACTACTTTAAAACGATACTTTTTTTTGCCTTTTTTACATCATTTTTGCATTTTTTTGAAAAATAGTCATAAGTGAACTGTGTATGTACTTGTACCTACATACATACATACTTGCCTGATTTGTATGGATAAGATGCTTCGAAAGGATTTTACATAAGCTAATTTAAATTATAACAAATCTGGAATTTAACAGCCACGATTATACCAAAGATTTCATTAACAGTCTAAACATATTTTCTCGCAGTAAAGAATACAATTTATAGTCACATTTCAACCAAAAATAAAATCAGCTCTTTGAAAACCAATCGCACAAAATGGCGTCACACACTTAGAATACAACTGACCAATTTATCAACACTATGAGTTCAGACTACGTAATGTAGTTACCATTTAAAAAAGGTAACAAGTTAAATTGTAGAAACAAAAGGTTTTGATGTTTTATAACAGCATTTGGTGCCGACGCCATGCTATCTTCTTCATCAATCAAAGCACAGGATACATATTGTTGGAGTGAAAAGGTTTTTCTGTATTTTAGATTGATACTACAAGGGTTCCGTCAGTTGACAAAAAAACTGGAGACGTCGAAAATAGCCTGAATCGCTTCGAGAAAAGGATGGTACGGCCGTGCGTCTTTGTTTTGCTCAACTTGGCGGGGGCACTGCCGTGCTCCCAGATACCTAACCGACCAGGAATTGTTAGTGTGTCTTTACATTTTGAGTAATAATGTGCATTTATTTTTTGTAATGAAGCTTTCGTGATGAGATGTTTTCGTTTGAACCACCAATAAAATTTACCTACTTTACTACTTCTATGACTGAAGTTAAGTTTTTTTTAAATAAATGCTGTTGTATTTGCGACAATTGTGACGTAGTCTAAATGAACCCTAGAAAAAAAACTTTTGAAAAAGTAAAAAATGCGCGCGATTACAGATTCGAGCGCGTGCGCGGAGCGGAAACGGCACGTAGAGGAAACGCCAGGACGCGATACGGTTTCGAATTTTGAATTTCGAATCGTTTGAATAGAACGTTTTTTTTTTCTTTTTTATGTATGTTCTTATGTTTTGCTAGTGTATTGTTCCCTTCTTTTATTATGATGTTATAAGTGGCCATTGAATAATTATCGATGCAAGTTTGAAAGGTAGAAAAAGATTTTAATAGCACGTTGATATATATACAGGGTGCTTCCTGTAACAGGAGCAATAAATTAAACTAAAGGCTGTACTCCTCAAACTGACCAACATTGGTTCAGCAACTTTTAAAAATTATGAATTCTTTAGGCTTCCTCTTTTTCATACAAAATAAATATTGCCTTCAATGTACGCTGACATCAGTGTGTTTGACGTTGCTTGTCACGCTTTAAACATAACAAAATTTGCATTACATTGCGTCTTAGAATAAACTTTAAAGTGTAATAAAAATCAAAACATGAGTTATTTTCAAAAGTTGCTGAACAAATGTTGGTCAGTTTGAGGAGTACAGCCTACAGTTTAATTTATTGCTCCTGTTACAGGAAGCACCCAGTATATGTACATATAAGGTACCTTCCTAATCCTTCAGTCTTATAGGTATTGGAATGGAATCAATACGTACGAATGGTGTTGTGTTTTTACCTAAACTCTATTACAAAAAAAAACTCAACAAAATATAACTTATTGAAACACTAACGTCACGATGTGATTACTAAACAAAAACAAAATTAGATTGTTTTTTTATCAAAAATCTAATAAAACAATAGCGTTCTGGATGATCATCATTGCATTATAATAACAGAATAGTGCAAAAAGTAAGAGGAAGTGGCAATAAGGTAATTCATATTGATGCGAGCTTAGAAAAAATGTCTTCTGAAGGACATTACAAGTTTAGTTCAGCGTATTTAGTAATTTTTGTATCACTTGAGCTGAGTTTGTAGTGTTCTTCATATTTTAAGCACGAGGATTTAGGCTTTAAATAAGGCTTAGTGTTAAAGGCGGCTTATGATATCCTAATCTGACTGTAATGTCGACACATGAAAAGAAAAATTGTATGGAAAATTAAATTATCTACTTGAAAATGTAAACTAGATTTCTTGTCGGATTTTACAGAACTTATTTGACTTTTTTAACTTTCGTAGCTAAAATTTTCTAGAATTGAAACAACTATATAAGCTAACTTTCATATTTAACATATACTCATCTTAGGTGCAACCAATGGCGAAGTGTGAGCTAGGCAGAAAACCCAGCTGCAAGAGAGAAAGCTTGGATTTGGATCCAAGCCCAAGTGCAATTCAGGCAGAAGATCGACTTTGGCGTTCTTAGGTGCCAATCTATTCGTATTTAAGTACATATTATAAACCAAATTAAATATACGTTTTAACCTACTACCAAATAATAAAACGTCGTCTACGGAATGTTGTTCAAGTTGCATTCCCTGAAATGAACTGCAGGGGTGAAACGTTTATTTGTGTTATCATAATTTATACAATCGAACAAAATTTATACATTAATTTTACATTTGTATTAGTATCAGGGATGTTCGCGACGGCGCGCGTGGATTGTTTCTATACTACCATGCGTGCGCGCGCAGCATCCCTGGTGCGCCGTGTGCGTGGCAGTCCCAACACCATCCTACGAATGATAGCGGACAGGGTTGACT